>NC_086448.1:480433211-481853836 GCF_028390025.1 Pseudophryne corroboree | reverse complement strand
AGTGAACAGAGAAGCCCAGAGGCTAAGAAACTGGGTGTCTCCCTAGTATTAGAAATGCTCAGATGGAAAAAGCAAGATGTTGTGTTTTAATACGTAGAGAACCCGAAATGCTGTTGCTAAGGGCAACAGCAAAACCCTAAAGGGTTACCAACGGGTGTGGCAGTAAACTCCTTGGTCAGAGATGGAATAATAGACACAAGGAGAGTCTCCACAATCCTAATTCTCACTTGCAGGGCCCAGGTTCAGCTTACTGCCACTAAACTGACACATGGACGCCCTGCACAGTGAGAGAGGATTATGCAGGCAGGTCTGAAAGTACAGCCACAAACCTGCTGGGTTCACAGAATAGCAATAGAACCTCAGCAGGCTAAACGACTGACTCCAGTCTTACTGCTAGGTCTGGATTGGCAGAGTGTAGTACCAAATGCCCAGGCCTATTTGCAGTAAGCAACAACAAATACAAAGCTACACAGTACTGGCTAACTTTCAGGAACTGACTAACCAACAAAGATTCAGCAGCATCTGCTTAACCTGAGAAGAGGCCTTATAAAGCAGGTGCTGTCCACGCCCCCTCAGACCTCACAGACTGTGAGCACAAAAACCAGCACCGGATCCCATGCCTGTAACCACTGCACAGCAAAAGACCCGAACCGGAGTATCAGCTGCGCTCAGGTTACTCCGCTAGCACTTGTCTCCCGGTTGCCATGACGACGTGGCAGCACAGGGCAGAGGACCCTAACAGTACCCCCCCTCTGACGAGGGGTCAAAGAACCCCTACCACCGGGTTTATCGGGGAACTGCGAGAAGAAAGAGCGTATCAGTCTGGGGGCATGAAGATCACAACTGCGCACCCACGACCGCTCCTCCGGGCCATACCCCTTCCAGTGCACCAAAAATGACAGCCGACCCCGAACCATCTTGGAGTCAAGAATCCTTTCAACAACAAACTCCCTCTGGCCACGTATCAGAAGAGGGGAAGGTCTTCCTCTGGAAGAAGGATTACTAATCGCCCGTTATAAAAGGGAACAATTAAATGTTTTATTGATACCCAAAGAACGGGGCAGATCTAACTGAAATGCTACCGGATTGATAACCCTGGTGATCTTATAAGGGCTGATGAACCGGGGGCCTAACTTATGAGATGGCTGTTTCAACTTCAAATTCTTGGTAGACAACCAGACGAAGTCTCCTAATTTGAAGCTGCAGGGTCTTTTCCGCTTATCAAAAACCCTTTTGGTCACTAATGACACAGACACAAGGGCTTTCTTCACTTTCCTCCAAATACCTCTAAGGACCGAAACGACAGAGGAACCACCAGGCGTGGAGTCCAGGGGGTCAAAAGAATTGGCCTTAGGATGATGCCCATACACACAAAGGAAGGGAGAGATCCCTGTAGCAGAGTGAGCCGCGTTGTTATAGGCAAACTCCGCCATTGACAGATGAGCAACCCAGTCAGTCTGACACTTGGAGACATAACACCTGAGGAACTGCTCCAAGGTCTGGTTCACCCTTTCAGTCTGCCCATTAGACTGCGGATGGTAGCCTGACGACAAGCTGACAGAAATCTGGAGATCGGAACAAAATGCCCTCCAGAATTTGGCCACAAACTGGGATCCGCGGTCAGAGACCACATCAAGTGGCAACCCGTGGAGGCGCACAACATGCAGCATAAATAATTCAGACAGGCGTCTGGCCGATGGCAGCCCAACCAGTGGAACGAAGTGCGCCATCTTCGAAAACCTGTCAACGACAACCCAGATGGCTGTCATCCCAGAGGATTTGGGCAAGTCCACAACAAAATCCATTGAAATGTGGGTCCATGGCTTAGATGGAATAGAGAGTGGATGTAATGGGCCAACAGGAACCCCTCTAGGAGTCTTATTTCGGGCACAGATGTCACATGCCCGAACCCACTGATCCACATCCTTAGCCACCGAGGGCCACCACACCGCCCTAGATAGCAACTCCCGAGTTCTGGCAATACCCGGGTGACCTGCCGACTTCTTGGCATGGAATTCCAGGAACACTCGCTGTCTTAACCTAGGAGGCACAAACAAAAGACCTACCGGAAGGTCTGGAGGAGCCTGCTCCTGTGCTCTAAGGACTAATGACAAGAGGTCCTGGGTAATGCCCACTTTAATACATGATGGGGACACAATGGGCAACGGCTTCTCGGTGGTCTCCTGGATTGGAGCAAAACTCCGCGAGAGCGCATCAGCCTTGATGTTTTTTGACCCAGGGCGATATGTTATCAAAAAATTAAAGCGAGCAAAAAACAAAGCCCATCGTGCCTGCCTGGCACTGAGACGCTTCGCTGACTCTAAATATGCCAAATTCTTATGGTCGGTGAGAATTGAGACCACAAACTTAGCCCCCTCAAGCCAGTGTCTCCACTCCTCGAGTGCATCCTTAATAGCCAACAATTCCCGGTTACCCACGTCATAATTCATCTCGGCAGGCGAAAATTTACGGGAAAAGTAAGCACAGGGATGAAGGCGATTATCAGACACTCCCATCTGAGAGAGCACTGCCCCAATACCCATCTCAGAGGCATCCACCTCCACCACAAAAGGACGCTCTGGATCTGGGTGTCGCAGCACCTTGGCCGAGACAAATGCCCTTTTGAGACGGGCAAAAGCCGCTTTGGCCTCACGAGACCAGTGAGCAACATCCGCCCCTTTCTTAGTGAGTGCCACCAAGGGCGCCACTATAGACGAAAATCCAGCGATAAATCGTCTATAAAAATTTGCAAAGCCCAGGAAACGCTGAAGCGCCTTCAAACTAGTGGGCTGCACCCAATCCAGGACTGCCTGTACCTTGGAACCCTCCATTTGGAAACCTTCTGGGGAGATAATATATCCTAGAAATGCGATTTGCTGAACTTCAAATTCGCACTTCTCCAGCTTCGCCCCAAGCCGGTGGTCTCTGAGTTTCTGGAGGACTAAGCGTACATGCTTCCAATGTTCCTCCAGGGAATGGGAGAAGATTAGGATGTCATCTAAGTATACAACTAAGAATCTATCCAAATATTCCCTGAGCACATCGTTCATGAAATCCTGGAAGACTGCCGGGGCATTACAGAGCCCAAAAGGCATCACCAAATATTCATAATGCCCTGAGTGGGTATTAAAGGCAGTCTTCCATTCATCCCCCTCTCTTATTCGGATTAGATTGTATGCACCGCGTAGGTCAATCTTAGAAAATATGGTGGCAGTACGAAGCTGGTCAAACAAGACCGAAATGAGAGGCAGTGGGTATGAGTTTTTAATCGTGATACGGTTCAATTCCCTGAAGTCGATGCAGGGTCGCAATGAACCGTCCTTTTTACCCACGAAGAAGAACCCCGACCCAACTGGAGACTGTGAAGGTCTGATAAATCCTTTAGCCAAGTTCTCCTGAATGTACTCTGCCATAGCCTGAGTCTCAGGACGTGACAGGGAGTACAACCTGCTCTTGGGAAGCTTAGCATTCGGCAACAAATCAATGGCACAGTCATAGGGGCGATGGGGAGGTAGTACCTCTGCAACTTTTTTGGAGAACACGTCCGCAAAATCTGCATAACACCCTGGCAATCCTGGCAAACTTAGCTGCGAGAGCCTGACTGGAAGGCTCAAGCAACTCCTGAAACAATCAGTACCCCAACTAAGAATCTCCCCAGAGACCCAGTCAAATTGAGGATTGTGGGCCCTTAACCAGGGTAACCCCAACACCAATGGGGCAAAAGTACAGACAGTCACATAAAAGGACAATTTTTCAGAGTGTGTGGCTCCAATAAACAAAGAAATCTGGCTAGTGCAAGAGGTAATTTTACCCTGGGATAATGGTTCCCCGTTTAACCCACAAATCTCAATTTCCGACGCCAAGGGTACTAAGGAAACAGAGTGTTTCAGGGCGAATTGGCGGTCCATAAAAACCCCGTCGGCCCCACTGTCCACAAAGGCCTCAGTCTTGACAGTTTGACCGAGGATCTTCAAGGTCACCGGAATGATAAAAGTCTTCTTGGGAAATTCTGACTTCTGGCCTGACAGGATATTTCCCATCACCCTCAGGCCCTGAAGTTTTCCGGCTTTTCTGGGCATGATACTACCACATGACCCTTATTCCCACAGTACAAACACAACCCCTGCTGTCTCCTCCGCGTCTTCTCACGCGAGGAGAGGCGGGTAGCCCCAATCTGCATAGGCTCCTCGGAAAATTCCTCAGAGTCTGAGGTTCCCTTGGGAAAGAAGGAAACCTCGGTCTCCCTTTCAAGCCTACGCTCTCTCAGCCGTCTATCCACCCGGATGGATAACTGCATGAGCTGATCCAAGCTATCAGGCAAGGGATATTGTACCAGTTGGTCTTTTATCTGGTTAGAAAGACCTCTTCGGTACTGGTGTCTCAGGGCTGGGTCATTCCACTGGGTATCATGGGCCAACCTCCGAAACTCCGTACAGTAAACCTCACCTGGCCTTCGCCCTTGCTTAAGGATCGAAATCTGAGCCTCGGCTGAGGCCGTCTTGTCAGGGTCATCATACAACATGCCCAGTGCCGTAAAAAAAGCATCAACACTTTTAAGCGACGGACAGTCAGGCTGCAACCCATATGCCCAGACCTGTGGGTCTCCTTGTAGCAAGGAAATCACTATGCCCACCCGCTGAATCTCTGACCCAGAAGACTGAGGCCTAAGCTGGAAATATAACTTGCAGCTCTCCTTGAAACAAAAGAACTGCGAGCGATCTCCAGAAAAACGATCCGGAAGATTTACTTTCGGCTCCTTAACCCCTGAAGGTGCTGCTGCTGCGGAAGCTCCGCCAGTGGCCTGGGAGGTGTGCATTTTAATGGACAAATCATTAAATTGACGAGTCAGGACCTGCACCTGATCGACCACCTGTTGCAACGTATTTTGAGGGGTATGCTCCATATTCCCACAAAATTTCAACAGGAGTATTGGGCTGCTGAATATGTTATGCACACCAGTGCCTGCAGGAATGTACTGGTGTTTGAACTGTTATACACACCAGTGCCTGCAGGAATGTACTGGTGTCTGAACAGAGAGGGATGCAAAACAAATTAACTCACAGACAGACTGGGAAATATGACATAACGTACACAGAAGGTGATAGGGTAACAAAACCAACACAGAGTGAACAGAGAAGCCCAGAGGCTAAGAAACTGGGTGTCTCCCTAGTATTAGAAATGCTCAGATGGAAAAAGCAAGATGTTGTGTTTTAATACGTAGAGAACCCGAAATGCTGTTGCTAAGGGCAACAGCAAAACCCTAAAGGGTTACCAACGGGTGTGGCAGTAAACTCCTTGGTCAGAGATGGAATAATAGACACAAGGAGAGTCTCCACAATCCTAATTCTCACTTGCAGGGCCCAGGTTCAGCTTACTGCCACTAAACTGACACATGGACGCCCTGCACAGTGAGAGAGGATTATGCAGGCAGGTCTGAAAGTACAGCCACAAACCTGCTGGGTTCACAGAATAGCAAAAGAACCTCAGCAGGCTAAACGACTGACTCCAGTCTTACTGCTAGGTCTGGATTGGCAGAGTGTAGTACCAAATGCCTAGGCCTATTTGCAGTAAGCAACAACAAATACAAAGCTACACAGTACTGGCTAACTTTCAGGAACTGACTAACCAACAAAGATTCAGCAGCATCTGCTTAACCTGAGAAGAGGCCTTATAAAGCAGGTGCTGTCCACGCCCCCCTCAGACCTCACAGACTGTGAGCACAAAAACCAGCACCGGATCCCATGCCTGTAACCACTGCACAGCAAAAGACCCGAACCGGAGTATCAGCTGCGCTCAGGTTACTCCGCTAGCACTTGTCTCCCAGTTGCCATGACGACGTGGCAGCACAGGGCAGGAGACCCTAACAGGTACTAAAGTTGTGTATTACTCATGTGCTTAATCTTTATAAAAGAAAATGCAGTGACTTCCCACTGGGATGGCATTAGGAATCCATCCAATTTACAGGTAGGTTATGTAAACACAAAGGAGAGCTTTCTAAATTTTATCTAACAGGCTGCATTAATGGAACCAGACAGATTTTTTAGAAATACCACTGAGAGAATAATCAGAAATTCAGGTGAGATGTCTTTCTCACTGCACATTTTTATTTTTTTCATATACTGAAGAGTATTTCCAGATTTTAAATATTAATAATCATAGCCAGAGTTAGGGCTGAATTAAAGCCATCTATAAATGTAATTACAAATAAAATGCAATTAACATTGCTATCAAAGGGAGCTACTGTATAGAACTGTGGAAATAATGTATGGATAAGGTTACATACTGTATAGAGATTGGTTGGACATTACAATCTTCCTGCATCAATATTCAGAGTAACTACAGTATATCTATATCGTGTTGGTAAATAGTTTACCATTAGAAGTTTATTTAAATTACTTACAGTCATGTGGCTTCTTCAAAACTAATATTGTACAAACAAATATGTTTAATATCCCTTGGCATATTCATGATTATGCTAATGTGTATAGTACTGAAGTAGCTTGTAAATTCCCATTTGATTTGTGCTTTGTAACAACAGCAAAAATTCCTGAATAAATTATCTTAGATTAAGGGTCCTGAAAATTTGGTAATCTTGCAAAAAAACAAACAAAAAAACCCCAACAAAACGCAGAGTATCATGTAGGTTTTCTTCAATAATTATTTTTATATTAATGAGTGAACATGATGGAATTTGAAGCTAGTCCTTGATCATTTTATAGAAAGCATTTTATTAGATATACAGCATAATGTAATACTTTTGCAAAAATTGATTTTGCTTAAATAAAGTGTAAATGCAGCATTAAAATTCTTATCTCTTACTGTTTTTAACACAATCTTATTATTCTGTAGTTATTTAACATGTTCACATTTTATAGCAAAGCTTGACAACCTTTATAGATCTGCAGGTTGAAATGTGAGCTGTTTAGTTTTTACATGACATTTGAATGCAAGTGCCTGCTGTGTGCTACAACTTGTCTACAGTACTTTAATATAATCTCTGAGGCTATTTATGTCAATAATCCTCACATCTCTTTCATTGAATCATGTGTACATACAGTATGCATTTTAATTTTTTAGACAATATTGCAGCTTTGTCCAATGTGCCTAGAAAAGTAGATAATAAAGACATAGTAATACAGAATTTAACAGTAGAGAAAAACTTATAGGTGCACTCTGCATTTTGATGTGTGGATGGAGAACATACCATAATTACCAGAGAGAAACAGTAACTATTTAATGTAAACTCATATTATCATATACAGATTTGTTCTTACTCAGCTTTGCTTTCAGCTTTAGAGTGGTGACAGATCTTGCGCTAAGTTTTTGCAAGTATACTGTATTTTTGCACTGCCATCACTACTATAATACTTAAGACTGCTCTTTTAGTTGCACAAAATATGCACCAAAATTTGCTTAAAAGTAGCAAAATAGGGGAAAAGTAGTATAATTGCAGTGAAAAAGTAGCAAAGAGTGTAAAGAATAATCAACATTTCTGTCTATGCAGACAGTGCGGATAAAGGTAGAAAATGATGTCATACCATACTGTACATTGTTATTTCCTTTTTTGTCCTATGTCACTATAATAAATATGTGTCCTTATACACCTGGCGGGTTTAGTATGAAATACCTACAATCAAAATCCAGATGGTCAAAATACCAACAACAATTGACTGACGGTCAAAATTCCGACAAGGTCAAAATACCAACAAGGTCAAAATACCGATATTTAAAATACTGACAAGGTCAAAATATTGACATTTAAAATGTCAACAGGTCAAAAAGTTGACACAAATGTTTCATTGTTTTTGTGTGTGTCGACATAGGTCATCATGGACTCCATATAAGTATACCATGTCCCCTTGCATGGCTCGCTACACTCACCATACTTCGGGCACAGTGCCTTGCTGTGCTTGGAACACTATTATATTCCCCCTCGTGGTCTACTGGGATGGTAAAGTATGAACAAGTCGGTTACAATGAAAAATCATTGTAAACTTGCGAGCAGGGCCTTCCTACCTCTATGTCTGTCTGTTTTTACCCAGTTTTGTTCTATTACTGTTGCTCTAATTGTAAAGGGCAACGGAATATGTTGCGCTATATAAGAAACTGTTAATAAATAAATAAAAATCATCAAAAACTCATGTCAACTTTTTGACCAGTTGACAACATTTTAAATGTTGGTATTTTGACCTTGTTGGTATTTTTAATGTTGGTATTTTGACCATGTCGGTATTTTGACAATGTCAGGATTTTGACCATCGGTCAATAGTTGTCGGTATGTTTACCATCTGGATTTTGATTGTAGGTAAATTGACTTCATCTCCACCTGGCATCTACACACCATATGGAGAGAATTGTCCAGCAAGACTAAGAGGGGTTGAGTATGTGACGGCCAGGTCCCCAGCATTTAGATGCGCGGCGGGTTGTGAGAGTTCAACAAAGCCCCTTGCTGGCTCGCTGTGCTGGCCATACTGCAGGCTCAGTGGCGAGTTGCTATTCCTACTCTATGTGTGTCGTAGGCTTAGCTCTGCAGCAGTACGGGGAGTTGTCGGTTGGGATCCTGGTTGTCGGGATTCTGGCGCCGGGATCTTACTCCCTTTCTGGATGCCGGTGTCAGCATTAAAACTGGTGTCAGGATCGATGTCGGTATTCTGACAGCTGGGTTCTTGACAGATGGGATCTGGACTGCTTCCCCTTATTCTTGTGTAGTATGACGATATGCATTTACTGTACTACCATAGATATTAGCTGCTTAAGTTACTGTAACTGCAGAATGGGATCTACTAATTAAACTGTAGATGTAAAAAGTTATACACAAGTCTATTATGATTTGCAGTTTTTTTTTGTATAGGACTATAGTGTGTATGGATATTAGAATACAAAATTAATAATGGAGATTTTTTTCATTAATATAACTCAATTTACTAACATAACTGGTAAGAATAAATAACTTGAGTTTATAATTTAATAACAGGTTTAGGGTTGTTTTTTTTTTGCTTTATTATTATTATTATTTTTTAAATTCGTTTTGCATAAGTGGAAATAATAAATTTTTTGTTACTGTTATTTCACTGCAGTTTTAGTTTCTAAACTTAGTTTTTGCATTTTTATTTTTTTTAAATATAATGATGTTTGGTTGTTTAAAATTACTCAGCAATATTTCAGTCAAGACATATACATTGTGTTGGATTCAACTGTTTCTTCTGAAATTGATCAACATTTATATTATTTTCTATTAAGAATCCTTTGCTACAAAGACTTCTGGTGAAATTTACTGTGCATAAAAAAAGATTAAGATGAAACTGACAGCGATACTGTAGTTTTACTGTGTGCACAGAAAAAGATTTATCCTTCTGTCTGATTAATTTGTTATCCATGTATTTGTTGGTTTTACTTGTTTTGCTTTTTTTCAGATATGGTCATGGTCAAATTTCATAATAAGTATTGTGGTTTGCTCATTGACAGAGTTGTAAGTGCATTTTTTTAGGTAATAATCACTGAAGAATTGTTCACTACCTGTCCATTAATAGAGAATTCAAGATGCTAGATGCAAGGACATGGGACATTAATGGACAGATAATGCAGTGATTATTCTGATGTCATTTTTATAAGCTTACAAATAATCCCCAAGGCAATGTCATGTGCTATTTTCCATATATTTTGTCATGGTTACAAAATTAGTGCTCTTCAGAAAACAGTTTTGGCAGAAATCATTACTGAATCAATAGTTCTAACATCAGTGAATGGAGATATGTTTCCTCTATAGGACTTACAGTAATATTTTTTCTTCTTTGTGCTCTTCTACTGTATTTAAGGGACTTCTTTGATACATTCCAGCATCTGCAGTGACAGTATATTAATTTAAAAAGAAAGGTGACATGAGCCACTGCTGTGACTCATTCCTGTTTGTGTTCTGTGTAACTACAGCCTGTCTCCTGTATGTGTGATCTGAGCAGTTTCACCTGTCAGATAGCTAGGCCATTACCTTTTGTTATCTGTTTCTATTGGATCAGCATGCCATGTTTTCCTGCATTCTCAGTGCATTTCATATTCCTGACGGTTCACAGTGTGTTCAGCTTAAGCTGCAGTATAAATAGACGTTTTGGCTGTGTGTGTGGAACTGAACAGATGCATAGAGTCTCCTCATCAGAGAGCATAGTTTTCAAGGCTGCTCTGATTGGTGCTTGCTCCCTTTATTGCCCAGCTTGCCCATAACCTAAGGCAGGCTTTAGCTACATGTTCCTGTTTGTACCTGTGTCCAAACCCTGTCCTAAGGTGGAATCTTGAACCTGTGCAATTGGTTCTATTGTACAACTTGTGACGTCCAGTTTGGATCCTGTGTACCCAGTCCTGGTAGAATTCTGAATTCATAAACCGTCACCTGAGTTCCTGCTTCGGTTTGAACCTGTCAGCTTGCGGGAGATCCTGTCTCCCTGTGTTGTACCCATGACACGGGGACCTTGCTCGACTGATAACCTGACCAGATCCAGCCAGCTTTGTATTCAGGTTTTTACTAAGCAGTGTATGGAGTTTCCACACAGCCACTGCCTTGCTTATATTTCTGTATTATAACATCTTAGATCATTGTTGCTCTCACAGTTTATGAAGTTGCTTATAACATCTTTGAGCATTGTTGCTTTCACAGTTTATTTACAATTACTCGTATATTCAGTGTCATTGCTTTCAATACTCTGTGCCTTGAGATACGTGTCATTTGTTTGTGTTAAGAACTCTCTACTCAGTCTGTGCCTTTGTTCCTATGTTGGGATTTTGGCAGCAGCACCGCACAGAATCTGTTCATTGTCCTGTATGATCTCCCATTGGAAGTCACGCTAGTCTTAGTTAGCTTTCTCCTTATTAACTTTCAGTCTCAGTTGGTGCCTTGTTACCTTGTAAGACCTGGGGGCAATGGAGTCTGGGTGGAACTAATTTGCCCATTCAAACGCAGCTGCTATAGGAGAAGATTAGCTCTGCAGGCACCAACCAACTACTGGGGGAATAACGGAGTCAGGGGTTAGAGTAGTTGGAGCTGCCTTTGTCCATATCCTGCAACAGCCCCACACATGAGTACTGGAAATCCCAAGTCACCACCCACTCTCCAGAGTTCCAGATACTCAGTTCATAACAAAAGACATATATTTCATCTACCATTAAATCCTTTTATGGTTAAAGACATTTAAAATCAGTGTAGTGTGTGCAGTACACATGGGCCCCCAGGGGCCAGGGGGGACCACACCACACACCCTGCACCCATTATTTTCAATAATGCCCTCCAGAGTCCCATGGTGCAGAAGCAGCACTGCAGAAATCAATGGGAAAAAGACATATTGGACATCTCAGTGTTTTGCACATGCGCAGTAGGAAAATGACTGGGGAAATGGCTGCTGTGCAATTTTCCTGGAGATCTGTGCATGCACTTTAGATTATGAGACAATGCTAAGGTCCCCCAGTGACTCTAGTTCCCAGAACGCTGCTGGCTAGAGAAGAGATGGTCCAGATGGAGCCTGCACACCGGTCTCCTTCTCTCTAGATGTGCCCCTGGTTAAAGACGTTTCTCTCTTGCCTGAATAAGACAGGCCAACCCACTCATTTGATGTATGCATGTTCTACATACGTGATACTAATGTAAAGACCTATATTGAAGTAAAATAGATCTATAGAGATTTTGAAACTGGATGTTCCAGAATAGAGTTGTAATTATCAGTCAGATCAAGCCATATTTTGTACCATAATATATTTTAGATTTCTACCTATACTGAAGACTTACAGTACAAGACAATGTAGGTTAAGTACATGGTATATAAACATTGCTGCATCAGGGGATATAATACTGAAAAAAATTCTCATAGTGGTAGAAACCAAGGGTTAGGTGCCGTTGTAGGTAGTATTGAATAGAAAATAGTATAACAGTTGGAAAATCACATGAGGGGAGAGGATCCTGCTCATGAGAGATTATATTCCAAAGGGAAAGGGTAGACAGACAGGGGAGTCACGGATGGGGTAGAAGTGAGCATAGAACAGTGGGTTAGGATGAGAGATGGCTGGGTTTGATTAAGAAGTGGGTCTTGAGAAAATGTTTGAAGGTTTGTAGAGAGTCTGATAGGTAGAAGTAGAAAATTCCAGAGGAAAAGAGCATTACAGCCAAAATCTTGGAATGGGAGGCAGTAATTAGTTGGCAGGACAGGTGGCAGATATTTTTGGAGCAAAAAGGGTGGTTGGGAGTGTAAATGGAGATAAGGTTAGATATGCATATAGAGAGGCATTGGTGAGGGCATTGAAAGTGAGTGTAAGAAACTTGAATTTGATTTGGAATGGGAGCCATTGTAGGGCTTGTGAGAGAAGTGAGGTGTACGTAGTATGTTTGGAGAGAAAGATGAGCTGGGCAGCAGCATTGAGTATAGATTGGAGTGGAGCAAGGCATCTATCAAGGAGGCCAGATAGGAGGAAATTACATTAGTCCATTCTGGAGATTACTAGTGAGTGGATGAAGGTTTTAGTAGCATCTAGGATGAGAAAGGGTCTGATCCTGGAAATGTTTTTGAGATGGAAACAGCAGTACAGGTACTGAATGTGTGGTTTTAAGGAGAGACAGGAATCAAGGAAAACTCCAAGACAGTGCACTTGGGTGCTATAGGAGATAGTTGTGCCATCAATCGATAATGAAATTGTGTGAATTGAGGTTATGCGGGAGGGTGGTAGGATGATCAGCTAAGTTTTAGACATGTTAAGTTTAGCAAAGCACTGGGACATCCAAAAAGAGATAGCAGAGACAGTTGGAGATATACATGAGGAGAGAGGTTAGAGGAGGAGAGGGAGACTTGAGCATTGAGATGATATTGGAAGTTGAAAGTGCGAATGAGTTCACCTTAAGAGGTTGTGTAGAGAGAGAAAAGGAGAGGACCAAGAACAAAACCTTGGGAGTTGGGAATTGTGGGGGAGGTGGGGTCATGACAGGATACAGATAATGAGCATTCAGAGAGGTAGGAGGTTAGCCAGGAGTGGTCAGTATCACACTGACCAATGGAGTGAAGGATTTGCAGTAGGTTGGTTCCAGTTCAAATGCAGCAGAGAGATCAAGAAGAATAATCAGAGAGTACAGTCACTTGGGTTTGGCAGCATGGAGTTATTTTCAGACATTTGTGAGGGCAGTTTCTGTAGAGTTAAGAGGAATGAAGCAAGACTGAAATGGGTCAAGCAAGGAGTAAGAGGAAAGAAAGGCAGTTGTAGACAATATGCTCAAGATATGTGTAAGCAAAAGGGAGTAGAAAGATGGGCCAATATTTGGAGAGAGTGTTAGGATCAAGGGTAGGGTTTTTTTAATGCTTGAAGACAAAGCGGACAATGCCTGATGAGGGAGAGATTGAGGAGGTGGGCAAGGTGGCAACAAGCAGAAGAAGAGAGGTAGTGGAGGATAGACACAACAAAAATTTCCTGGCACCAACCAAATACCTACACAGTTGCCGCAGCTTTCAATTAGGGAATACTCAGCCCTTAAACCAGAATAGAAACAAAAATAATAGAAAGCGCTGGTAACTGTGTGTAAAAAGGCTTTTTTATTATTATCTATTTGTTCCTTTCTAAAATAATATTATTTATATCTCATACATGTTTTAATATAATCTTAACATATAATATACAGTATTTATAGACCGTATACTCCAATTTTATTTTATTTCTCCAAGCTCCAAAGATGCATTAATTTAACAAATTCAGTTATACTGACAGCTTCTGCTGAGCCTGAATAAATAACGTTACAATTGTTGCAATTTAGTCTGTACTAACTATTCACAACTAAAACAGACACTATTCAACCACTTTAAAAAAGATAAAATGTATCCCCAGTGTGCTTTTCATGGAAACTATCCACATCTGTGTGGTTAAAACACCTTATCATGAAGCGTTCTTAGTTGTTTAACCACTGGGAGTCTTAATCCATTGCCAGCAATTTATTAAACAGCTTATTCTCAAATCATATTAATCAGTCTTTTTTGCATGCAGAAAAAAGTCCTCAATAATCACTTATGGTATAGCTCTCAGTATAGTAAACAGCACTCCAATGTAATTATAACATGGCCATGTTTGGTGATTTTTAGAAAGATCGATATTACCACATCCATCCTGGGAGCCCCGGTCCATTCACTCCCGGCCCTGGTAGCAAAATTCCTTTTTGCGGGTCATATCTTGAGGTCTGAAGCAGGTTCCACAGCCAAGGAGATGTTAGAAATATGTGATGTCCCTTGGTATCCACAAGTTATAAAACGCATTTCTCCACCTTTCTCCGATGATCAGTGGCTTCCTCAGTCAGTGATCCTTCCCTGTCAACCTGGACACCTTTTATTTCAAATTTTCACGGCGCGTGCCTGCGCCCAGCCGCATGTGTTCCAGGCCTTGCTTTCATTATGTGGTATATTCCGCCGGACCGCATTAGTCTCCCGGCTTTACCCATATTATCCACATCGGTTATCAATCATAATTAGGGCTCTCCTCAGCTGCCCTACAGCTCATCATACATTTTTATTTAGACATAGCAACAAAAAAAGTTTAATTAATTTAACCATTCTATCTCTCTCTATGTATATATATAGTATCACACTACTACCAATAAAAAAACAAATATCTATATATAGATGAACTCTTTATTTTTGTTCTATCTACTAGCCTTATATATATTTTCTTTAAAATAATTTGTATAGCATCCAAATATTTTTTACTAATAAAATCAAGCTTCAATTATCCTATATAAATAATACACAATTTTTGAATAATTTACGGAACAGGCATCTTGTGTATTATATAAGCTATGTACACTAGTCCCATGCTAAGAATCAAAATGATGGCTCTCAGCATGGATCATGATTTTCAATATTTATTGTTTAATTATACTGTACACTTTATTCCTAACAGACTGTTTAACAAACCAGAATTTTTCTGTGACCAAACCCAATAAAAAAAAAATGGATCTGTGATTGGGTTTGGTCACAGAAAAATTCTTAAACTTTTTTGTTGCTATGTCTAATAAAAATGTATGATGAGCTGTAGGGTGGCTGAGGAGAGCCCTAATTCTGACTGATAACTGATGTGGATAATATGGGTAAAGCCGGGAGACTAATGCGGTCCGGCGGAATATACCACATAATGAAAGCGAGGCCTGGAACACATGCGACTGGACGCATGCGTGTGCCACAAAAATCTGAAATAAAAGGTGTCCAGGTCGAGAGGGAAGGATCACTGACTGATGAAGCCGCCGATTAACGGAGAAAGGCGGAGAAACGCGTTTTATAACTTATGGATACCAAGGGATATCACATATTTCTCACATCTCCTTGGCTGTGGAACCTGCTTCAGACTTCCATATATGACCCGCAAAAAGGAATTTTGCTACCAGGGCCGGGAGTGAACGAACCAGGGTTCCCAGGACGGATATGGTAATATCGATCTTTCTAAAAATCACCAAACATGGCCATGTTATAATTACATTGGAGTGCTGTTTACTACACTGAGAGCTATACCATAAGTGATTATTGAGGACTTTTTTCTGCACGCAAAAAAGACTGATTAATGCGATTTGAGCATAAGCTGTTTAATAAATTGCCGGCAAAGACTCACAGTGGTTAAACAACTAAGAACGCTTCATGATAAGGCATTTTAACCACACAGATGTGGATAGTTTCCCTGAAAAGCACACTGGAGATACATTTTATCTTTTTTAAAGTGGTTGAATAGAGTACCTGTTTTAGTTGTAAATAGTTAGTAAAGACTAAATTGCAACAATTGTAATGTTATTTATCCAGGCTCAGCAGAAGCTGTCAGTATAACTGAATTTGTTAAATTAATGCATCTTTGGAGCTTGGAGATATAAAATAAAATTGGAGTATATGGTCTATAAATACTGTATATTATATGTCAAGATTATATTAAAACATGTATGAGATATAAATCTTATTTTAGAAAGGAACAAATAGGTAGTGGAGGACTCAGGAGGGACAGGTTCTTGTGGGGAGATGGAGGGGGGTGGACCAAAGAGACTGGAGAGAGTTTGTACGAGAGATGAATGAGATTATCAGGGTTGCTTTAGCAATAGAGAGGGAGATAGTTTGTGAGAAATATGTGGATGAGTCAATCAGGGTTGCTGTAGCATAGAGGTGATAAATGTGGAAGGTAGGGATGATGAGGGAGTGATGGTGTGGACGTCTGAGCTAGGAAGATAAATATTAGGTGGTGGGCAGGAATGGAAATCAGTGTGATGCTGATAGAGGTGAAGTGAGATGACTGGGATAGGATGAAGGGAGCAGAGCTGGGTTGTTGGGTAGTAGGACCATGGTGTGGCAGAGGTGAATAAAAGTGGGATAACAGGAGAGGAGGGGAAGGGAGACAGAAGGTAAATGGGAGACAGGTGAGGGAACAGAGGATGATGTGTTGGAGACTAAGGGGAAGGATATAGGTGAGAACTGGGGGCAAGATACAGGACACTGAGTGATGGGAGAGTTGAATAAAACCAGGACATACAGTACAGTACTGTATTGTTAATGAGGTAAATTTGGCAAAGAAAACTTGAAATAGAAGTGGTACAGTGTTGGTAATAGTTTGCTCGGTGGCAGTAGGTCTACAGTATTTGAAGTTAAATTAAAACGTAGATAACATGGGTACAGATTTGTTTTTTTAAGGTTGACTATGTAAGAAGTGAGAGTATGTGAGTGTGGGAAAATGAGCAATGGGAATTCAAACATGACTTTTAAGTGTGCAGTATAAAGACAATATTGCATTTGTACAGATGAGCATTCAAAGACATAAAAAAGTACAAATAAAAGCAGTTGCAGGTAAATTGGAAAGTTTTATTAATTCTATCCACAAGCATACCTGACAAGATAGCATTCTTGAGTGCAATATATGTATAGGTTACAGTCAGCGGTATAAGCCATACCTGGAGATGTGATACATGATGAATCTACAAAATAAGGAGAGTGAGGAACTAAATTACTGCATAACTATCAGGTCTACAGTTTGTTTATCCAACTTACAATGGTATCAGGTAGAGTACATGTGTTGTAATGGGCAGGGTACACAATAAATGAAGAATTGATCCATAACAGAAAAATACAAAAAAATCAGGATATGGTATACAGTCTACAAAAGGGACATTCAAGATACAGTGGAAATACTGTAAAAAGAAAAGAACATATACTATACAGTGGTCACTAAAAAATATAGTACATGGAAAGACAATGGTAGTTAAGAAGCAAAGGAAGATTAGTAACAAAGGTTCCAGAAGGTAATGAAAGTAGTCCTGTGTTGTATTGCTGGTGTAGGAGGCAGAAGATGAATGGATTCAGTCATGCTTTCTGGAACAGCCCCAGAATGCATAGTATGTCCAGCTCCTGAAGCTATTCTGCAGGTAGTGTTATCAGGCAACAAAGGGAATAGTAGGGGTCATTCCGAGTTGATCGTTCGTTAGCTATTTTTTGCAGTGCTGCGATCAGATAGTCACTGCCTATGGGGGAGTGTATTTTCACTTTGCAAGTGTGCAAACGCTTGTGCAGCCGAGCGGTACAAAAAAGTTTTGTGCAGTTTCTGAGTAGGTCTGAACTTACTTAGCCACTGCGATCACTTCAGATTGTCCGGTCCCGGAATTGACGTCAGACACCCGCCCAGCAAACGCTTGGACACGCCTGCATTTTTCCAATGACTCCCTGAAAACGGTCAGTTGAGACCCATAAACGCCTTCTTCCTGTCAATATTATTGCGATCGGCTGTGCGAATGGATTCTTGTTAAATCAATCGCACAGCAATGATTCGCTTTGTACCCGTACCACGTGCCTGTGCATTGCGGTGCATACGCATGCACAGTTGTGCTGAGTTTTGACCTTATCGCAGTGCTGCAAAAAAAGCTAGCGTGTGATCAGGTCGGAATGACCCCCCATTGTTAGTTGTCAGCTCCAGCACCCATGAGGAGATACAATGAAAATGTCTTAAATGCGGTGGTACAGCCAGTGCAGTCACCCTTCACTAAAGCCCATGCCCTGCTTCAGTACATGTCTCCAGGTTTGTGTGGGAAAACACTAGGGGTTATATTTACTAAAGTTCAGATTTTTAGAAAGGCGAGATGTTGCCAATAGCAACCCATCAAATTCTAGCTATTACTGTACCTTCAAAAAGTTGCTAAATTCAGTACATGATATGTAGAATGTGATTGGTTGCTATGGGCAACATCTCCACTTCTATTAACCCATACTTTAGTAAATTTACCCCAATATGTCTTCTTCCCCAGTGCCACGGGAAGCATATGTAATATGCTCAGAGCAGCAGGTTAGTGATCTGGATCAGAGTGATGCATACAAAGGGGCGGATTGGGACGCCTGGACCACGGAGCAGTCCCTGGTCAGCCGGGCCCATGCTCCGTGGCCTCCTCCATTATTGCCGGGCTAATCCATTTAATTTGAGGCTTCAGCAGTCTGAGCTGCTCATTGGAGCCGCCATGGCCGCGGTGATAAAGTTGTGGGGAACACTGAGCAGCGGGTCTGCAGAGAGAGGAGGAGGCTGCAGAAGCAGCACTGCTGATGAGTCCGGTTTGTGATTAACACTGAGTGGAAGTCTGCACAGAGGGATTGGAGATAGGGCTGCGAGGACAGTGCATCTGAACGGGAAACCGGGCTGCGTGGCACACTGTGCGAGGGGCTATAGAGAAGGATGGGAGTCTGCACTGCAGGGAATGTGTGACTGCAGCATCTCCCTGGGGAAGGACAGCAGGTCACTGGTGGGATTGGGGGTGCAGGAGTGCCATGGCTGCAGCATCTCCCTGTCAGATGCGACTGGGGGTGGTGTGATTAGTGCAGGGATCATCATCTCCCTAGGAAATGGTACATCTCCCATATACACCAATGTATGGATCCATCGACCACCCCTTCCTCTTAAACGGCACACCTGTCCCGCACGTAGCAGCAGCCTGTCCCGAGTGACTGCGGCGGTAAGGAGGCAGAACAAGTGAGTTAATTCCTGCAAGGGGGAGAGAAGAAAACTACAGGGATTGATTATGTATTGATAAAGAGGCCTCTGGAAGTTAGAGTTGAAATGCCCATACAGGGCTTCAATGACCAACACATCACATGACCACCTTACGCTAAGTGACCTGGCCGGCTGAGGGGTCCCTAATAATCCTGGATGAAATAAGATATAGTGGAGAGGCCTGCTACTACCCATCTGAATGACATCTCTAACAATACGCTTCCTACTCAGGACAAAGAATACATACAACATTTCTGGGAATATCCCACTGGTAACTATGACATGCATGCAGCCCTGTTATATGTTTCTGTATCTGTTACTAGTGTGGCAGGTAGTACAGGTATTTTTAGTGGTGGATTGGAATGCTGGGACAGTCCCTGTTCAACCCTACTGTTCCCCATCGGTGACCATGCCCCCTCCTTGCCGAGCCGATTCATTTAACTTGCAGCTGTAGCAATCTGAGCCCTGTATAATGTATATATACACCCTACTGTATGTACCCTGTATAATGTGTATATGTATGCCCTATATACCCTCTATGATTTATTTATATATTTACCCTGTATACCATGCTTAATATGAGCCTCATTTTGACTTGTTTTAAGGACATTACATCAAAGTTGGATCAGCCTGTAGTGTGTTTTTCCACTTTAATATTGAGGGTCACTCCAAATCCAGACCTCCATGGGTTAATAAATGTAATTTCCATTGATAATTTTTGTGTGATTTTGTTGTCAGCACATTCAACTATGTAAAGAACAAAGTATTTAATAAGAATATTTCATTCATTCAGATCTAGGATGTGTTATTTTAGTGTTCCCTTTATTTTTTTGAGCAGTGTATATATATTATATACATATATATATATATATATATATATATATATCTATATATATCTCCAAAATAAACGGCGACACTCACACAGGACTTTCAACTCCAGGAATCAAGAGATCATGTTAACGTTTCAGTTATATTAACTTTCATCAGGGCAACAGCAAACAAACAGAAAAACATACCTATATATATTATCCAATCTATCCACTCCATCTCCTCAGGTGCGGCTGCCCCTCGGACTCGGATAACGTCACCCGCCACACGTGTGGCTTGCTCCTTCCCTCGTCAGGGCACCAGTTATCTTGGTGACACTGACTCCCAGCTCCGTTTCCTCAGGTGTGGCTGCCCGTTGGGTCCTGATGACATCACCCGCCACTCAATGCGGCGTGCTCCTTTCCCCATCAGGGCACCAATTATCTAGGTAACACAACAGCATACACATTAATACACTGTGGAAATACAAAACAAACAGAAAATCAGAATAATGCAGCATATGAACAATAAATAATCGTCACAATACATTTCAGTCTGTAGTGACCCCATGTACAGAGCCAACTGTGCAACAACCTATAGTGGTCATATAGACCCTCAAACTTATGGTATACTTTTATTTAATAAAGCTATGTAGGCTCAGATGTTCATTCAATCCACTCGGTACCAGAGTGTTAAGCCGGTGAATCCACCTTGCCTCCCGTTGTAAAAGTGCTTTGTTCCTATCGCCTCCTCTCAAACTCACTGGTTGTTGGTTTATTATTTTATATTTTACTAAGGATAGGTTGTGTTTAAATTTTTAAAATGATGAGCTACAGGTTGAGCTTGTTGGTCGCATTGCAAGGCTGCACGAATGGCAGACCTATGCATCGCCATTCTTTTGCAAAATTGTCTAGACGTCTTACCTACATAAAAGAGTCCGCAAGGACATCTAATAAAATAAATAATGTGTGTACTAGTACAGTTAAGTATTTTGTCTATTCTGATGTATTTGCCCGAATGTGGGTGTGCAAATCCTGGACCGGTCTCCATATAACTGTATGTAGTGCATTCAACACACCTAGGGTAGCCGATATTTTTTGTAAGAAAATTCATTGGTGGAGGTGGTTTAAACCTAGAAACGTTATTATGGACCAGTAAATCCTTCAAATTTCAATTACGAGTATAACTAGGTAACAGGGTACTACATTTAAAATCACCTAGTTCTGGGTCTGATGCAATTATCGACCATGCATTTGTAGTAATCTTAGAGATATTTTTACTAATAGTACTACATTTCTGTACAACTGGTATTCTGTTGTCCATTTTAGAACATCTAGAGTGAGTATTCTGCAACAGATCATTTCTATCCATACTAAGTACTTTAGCATTGGTGGCCATTAGATCTGACCAATCATGCCCTCTAGCCTGAAAATTACTGGCCAGTATATCCAATTCCAATTCGGTATTTAGTGATGTCATCTGATATTCCATGTACTCTCAAGAACTGTGAATAAGGTAAACTGTATTTAGTGGAAGGTGGATGAAAACTGGAAACATGCAACAGTGTGTTTTTATCAGTGTTTTTTTTTATAGAGGTTGGTGTGTAGGACCCCATCTCTCAATGGGATCTCTACATCCAATTAATTAACCATAGCTTTACTGACATGAGCTGTAAATTTGATGTTGTCATCAGCACAATTGATCCTCTCCACTACCTGTTGAAATTCCTCTTCCTAACCTCGCCAAATTAAGAATAAATCGTTAATATACTGAACAAAACATATGATGTTACTAGCCACCTCCGAATTAGAAAAAAATAATGACCTTTCTACCTCCAACATAAAACAATTGGCAAATGCAGGTGAGACTCAACTACCCATTGCCCATCCCTGCATCTGCTCAAACCAGTTGTTATCAAACAAAAAAATATTTCTCACCAAAGTTAACTTCAACAAATCAATAAAAAATGATTAATCAGGACCTTTATACACCACAGAACTGGATAAAAGTAATCTGGCAGACTACACAACTCTCCCATGTGGGATATTGGTGTAGAGGCTGATGACATCTAATGTGCACAGAAGACAATTTGTGGGTATTGTTGGTAAATTTCATAATTTATTAATCAGACTAGTAGTATCTTTTAGATATGTTGATTGGACCTGAATAACAGGTTGAAAGTAATAGTCCAAATACTGAGACACTTTATAGTATACTGAGTCACGGGCAGCAATAATCGGTCTCCCCAGTGGATTTCGGGGATCCTCTTGGATCTTGGGGATGGTGTAAAAAACGGTGCTATCGGGTGTTCCTGCAATAAAGCACTTTGTACTCCAGCGGATATAATATTTTCCCATACTGCCTGCTTTAGAAGACTCCTCAACTCCATGTTGCATGTTTGTGTCGGGTCTGAGGATTACCGTCTGTACACAGAAATGTCCAACAACTGTCGATATGCCTCTTTTTTTATAATCAGCCAAATCCTGGACAATAATTCTACCACCCTTATCAGCTGTTTGTATGATGATGTTATGGTCCTTACTTAAATTAGTAATAGCTTGCCATTCACCTTTTGTAATATTATCTCTATGTAGACTCTGGTGTTTCGCCAACTCCCCTACCTTCATATCAAGCACCCAGGCAAAACATTTCAAAGAGGTAATATTAGTGATTGGATCAAATTGAGATGGCTTCTTCAACTTGGTAGGTACATCAGAACTTATTGTAGATGGCAATTGGTTAGAGAAATGTTCTTGCAATCTTAAACTTCTGTTGACATTAAAAGAATCTACCTTCCATTGGAATTCATCAAGTTTATTAGCTGGAATAAATCACAGACCTTTATTAAGCAGCGATAATTCGTCCGATGTCAATTCTATTTTGAGACAGATTAAACACTACGTTGTTTTCTTCCCCTTTGGTGCCTTTTTGGATTCTTTTGTATTGACCACTACGCCTGGTGCGCCATCTTTTTCTGCACCGTGCATAACACGGGTATTCACCCCCAAATGTGGTTTTCCCACATTAGTGCTATTAGGCATATAATTATCACTCGGTGAAGTGTAATCTCCACTTGATGATCCCGGCCCCGGTGTCCACCGAGTTCTCTGTCGATTTTTGCATCTAAATTGTGGTGTGATTGGTGCAGGGATCAGCATCTCCATAGGAAATAATACATCTTCCATATACATCAATGTGTGGATCCATTAACCACCCCTTCCTCTTAAACGGCACACCTGTCCCGCACCTAGCAGCAGCCTGTTCTGAGTGGATGTGGCTGTGAGGAGGCAGAACAAGTGAGTTAATTTCAGCGAGGGGGAGAGAAGAAAACTACAGGGATTGATTATGTATTGATGAAGATGCCTCTGGGAGTTAGAGTACAGGGCTACAGTAACCTACACATCACATGACCACCTTACGCTAAGTGACCTGGCCTGCTGAGGGGTCCCTAATAATCCTGGATTAAATAAGATATAATGGAGAGGCCTGCTACTCCCCATCTGAATGTACATCTCTAACAATATGCTTCCTACTCAGGACAAAGAATACAGATAACATTTCTGGGAATATCCCAGCACACTGGTAACTATGACATGCATGCAGCCCTGTTATATGTTTCTGTATCTGTTACTAGTGTGGCATTAGGGACATTATAGGTATTTTTAGGGCCGGATTGGAATGCTGGGACAGTCCCTGTTCAGCCCTGCTGTTCCCCCTCGGTAACCATGCCCCCCCTTCCTTGACGAGACGATTCATTTAAATTGCGGCTGTAGCAATCTGAGCTTCTGCACATGTTTAAATATATATATATAAATATATGCCTTACGCACCCTACTGTATGTACCCGGTATAATGTGTATATGGATGCCTTATATACCCTGTGTGATTTATATATATTTACCCTATATATATACCATGCTTAATTTGTGTGTGTGTGAGTATATATATATATATATATATATATATATATACACATAATATGTTCTGCATTCTGCTACATACCTTGTATAATGCATGTGTGTGTGTATATATATATATATATATATATATATATTATGGGTTGGGTATGTTTTACCGGTGGCTGGGATTCCAGCCACGGAATGCCTGCGGAGAGTTGGGGGCCAGCTGTACGAAGCCCCTTGTTGGCTTGGAATAGTGGGAATAGTCCCTTTTAGTCAGGTTTGTGAGGCTTCAGGAAGTAGGGGGAGGTTCTGTGACCGGTGGTCACATAACTATATATATATATATATATATATATATTGAAAAAGAGTGAAGGCGCACTCAAAGAGCAAGTATAACAAGTAATTTAATACGATAATAAAGGCTCACATACATCTCAGTTTAAAACAGCAGGCTCACGAACAGATCCCTAGTGCCTCCGGATAGCAGCTGGTGAATCGTTCCTTGTAGCTCTTTCAGCAAACAATCTCTTTGGCGTTTCAGCTCACGGACTCAGTATCAGACTCCAACAGGTCAGAGCTGTCCTTCCCGGCCACGTCCAACGCGTTTCGTCACTGTCGGACTTCGTCAGGGGGTGTGGTCTAAATCACTATAGCTCTCATTTTTATAGCAAATGTCCCAATGACTCAATTACCAATAAAAAACATGCCCTCCATGATTTAATCCTATATACACTCATTATAAAATACAATTGGAACAAACTAGACAAATATACGCTTACTAATCAATAAACTGAGAAACTGCAACCTCCTTATTCAGTATAGAAAATTTAATGTTTATTTCTAGCATGATTACCTCTTAATGGAAACTCAATTGGTTGCTGTTTCCCAGTTTAAGCACAGATACCTTAAAAAAAACAAATCTTGATTAATTAATATTGTATCCATCATCTTACATTTTCAATAATCAAAGCTTGATTTTATATAATTCATGGGATACATTGGCTTTAACTATATTCCAAACAGAAAAGTAAACAATCCATGCATATAATATACAAATACGGGAAACTGACAGGAACGGACCCGGTCCCTGTCGCTGCTCCACCAAAACACGCGTCTTCTCGCGATACCCACACAGCTGCCGGAGGCTGCGCTGATATAGCGAACAGACCCGTATGCTCCGTGAAGCCACGCCAGACACCAGTTGTATTAAAAACACACTCAATCCATCCACATCAGCATAATATTCCCTCAGAGCAAGAATTAACACACCTGAACTAGAATATACTATCTATAGCAAGCAGCTGTTGAAGGAGAAGAAAGACATCGTAAAACCATTGACCTATACGGACTCAACATTTTCATAGGATTACTCCATATCCTCTATATGGCTCATTATTATAGACACCAATAAAAATAATAATACTTAGAAACATTTATCCCTTAATCATGTAAAAACGGTACTATATCATATGTCTCATTTAGCCCATAAGGAGAAAGGGTATTTAATCTGTGAATCCAGAATGTTTCTCTCTTACTTAGTTGTTTAAGGACATCTCCATCTCTTTCTGTCAATACAACATGTTCTAATGCTTTAAACGTGAATTTATCTAAGGATGAATTACAGCATTTATTAAAATGTTTAGGAACACTATGGTTAGTTAATTTATTAACGATACTCCTTACGTGTTCTAATATTCTTAATTTTAGCTGACGTTTAGTTTTTCCTATATATCTAATCCCACAGTCACATTGTAGCATATATATTACACACGTCGTCTGACAATTAATGAACCCTTTTATATCCCATGATTCCGTATTATCTGTATTGTAAACCTTTTTTCTCTCTCTACTTACATATTTACAAACTTTGCACTTGTTACAAGGAAAACATCCGTTTATATTATCCAACCATGAATTTTCCTTTGCCATTTTTAGTTTAGTTGGTGCCAACTTATTCTTCAACGTAGTTGCTCGTCTAAAAACTAATTGGGGTTTTTGAGGAAGAACTTTATTTAAAAATGGATCTAGTTTCAACACATCCCAGTGTTTACTAATAATATCCCTTATCTCTCGACTTTTGGAATTAAAACCCGTAATAAATGGGATAAAAGTATTATCTTTCGGTTTCTTTTCTTTATACCTTAATAACTCACCTCTGTTCATATTTCTAACTTTATCCCTACATTTATTAATAAGTTTATCAGGGTACTGTTTTTCCAAGAATCTCTCTTTATATCTCAAGGATTGTTCATCAAATTTAGCGGTATTTGTACAATTACGTCTGATTCTAATAAATTGTGACAATGGGATATTATCCACCCAATTTCTTAAATGACAGCTTCCGTAATGTATATAATTGTTACTATCTACTTCCTTAATATGGGTATAAGTCTCAATTTTATTACCATATATCCATTTACTAGTATCCAACACCAAATCTAGATATTCTATTTTTTCTTTTTGGAAGTTAGATGTAAACCTTAAATTGTACGTGTTGTAATTTAAACTGTCCACAAAACTCTCAAACGACTCTTTATTACCTTGCAACACTATTAACACATCATCTATATACCGCTTATATAGTTTAATTTTATCTTTAAACATAGTATTCATTTCTATAATTTCCTCCTCCCATTTCCCAAGGTAAAGGTTAGCGAAACTCGGGGCGTAAGGCGTCCCCATCGCTGTCCCGCGTTGCTGGATATAAAACTGATTATTGAACAAAAAATAATTATTTTTTAAAACAAATAAAATACAATCAAGGATAATTTTTCTTAGTTCACAACTGAGGGTTTCATCTCTATCTAGATAGTATTTAACGGCTTCAACCCCTTTCTGGTGGGGTATACTAGTGTACAAAGACTCTAAGTCTATTGTGCACCAGTTATAATCCTCCTCCCATACAAATGTATCCAAACAGTTCAATACCGATGTAGAATCTTTTATATATGAATTCAATCCACTCACATATTTTTTTATGTATATATCCACAAATTCTGACAATCTAGCAGTAGCGGACTCCATTCCGGAGATTATTGGTCGCCCCGGAGGTTTTTCTAATCTCTTGTGGATCTTAGGCAATTGGTAAAATTGGGCTATCCTTGGATGGGGGTTAAAGATGTAATTCAATTCCTCTCGGTTAATACAGTCTCCAACTATTCCACTCTCTAAAAGAGACTTTAATTCCTCTATTATTCTAGTACTGGGGTCACTATCTAATTTAGCATAAGTTGCTTCATCATTTAAGATTCTATATGACTCCTCCATATAATCCTGTTTATTATGGAGGAGTCATATAGAATCTTAAATGATGAAGCAACTTATGCTAAATTAGATAGTGACCCCAGTACTAGAATAATAGAGGAATTAAAGTCTCTTTTAGAGGGTGGAATAGTTGGAGATTGTATTAACCGAGAGGAATTGAATTACATCTTTAACCCCCATCCAAGGATAGCCCAATTTTACCAATTGCCTAAGATCCACAAGAGATTAGAAAAACCTCCGGGGCGACCAATAATCTCTGGAATGGAGTCCGCTACTGCTAGATTGTCAGAATTTGTGGATATATACATAAAAAAATATGTGAGTGGATTGAATTCATATATAAAAGATTCTACATCGGTATTGAACTGTTTGGATACATTTGTATGGGAGGAGGATTATAACTGGTGCACAATAGACGTAGAGTCTTTGTACACTAGTATACCCCACCAGAAAGGGGTTGAAGCCGTTAAATACTATCTAGATAGAGATGAAACCCTCAGTTGTGAACTAAGAAAATTTATCCTTGATTGTATTTTATTTGTTTTAAAAAATAATAATTTTTTGTTCAATAATCAGATTTATATCCAGCAACGCGGGACAGCGATGGGCATGCCTTACGCCCAGAGTTTCGCTAACCTTTACCTTGGGAAATGGGAGGAGGAAATTATAGAAATGAATACTATGTTTAAAGATAAAATTAAACTATATAAGCGGTATATAGATGATGTGTTAATAGTGTGGCAAGGTAATAAAGAGTCGTTTGAGAGTTTTGTGGACAGTTTAAATTACAACACGTACAATTTAAGGTTTACATCTAACTTCCAAAAAGAAAAAATAGAATATCTAGATTTGGTGTTGGATACTAGTAAATGGATATATGGTGATAAAATTGAGACTTATACCCATATTAAGGAAGTAGATAGTAATAATTATATACATTACGGAAGCTGTCATTTAAGAAATTGGGTGGATAATATCCCATTGTCACAATTTATTAGAATCAGACGTAATTGTACAAATACCGCTAAATTTGATGAACAATCCTTGAGATATAAAGAGAGATTCTTGGAAAAACAGTACCCTGATAAACTTATTAATAAATGTAGGGATAAAGTTAGAAATATGAACAGAGGTGAGTTATTAAGGTATAAAGAAAAGAAACCGAAAGATAATACTTTTATCCCATTTATTACGGGTTTTAATTCCAAAAGTCGAGAGATAAGGGATATTATTAGTAAACACTGGGATGTGTTGAAACTAGATCCATTTTTAAATAAAGTTCTTCCTCAAAAACCCCAATTAGTTTTTAGACGAGCAACTACGTTGAAGAATAAGTTGGCACCAACTAAACTAAAAATGGCAAAGGAAAATTCATGGTTGGATAATATAAACGGATGTTTTCCTTGTAACAAGTGCAAAGTTTGTAAATATGTAAGTAGAGAGAGAAAAAAGGTTTACAATACAGATAATACGGAATCATGGGATATAAAAGGGTTTATTAATTGTCAGACGACGTGTGTAATATATATGCTACAATGTGACTGTGGGATTAGAGATATAGGAAAAACTAAACGTCAGCTAAAATTAAGAATATTAGAACACGTAAGGAGTATCGTTAATAAATTAACTAACCATAGTGTTCCTAGACATTTTAATAAATGCTGTAATTCATCCTTAGATAAATTCACGTTTAAAGCATTAGAACATGTTGTATTGACAGAAAGAGGTGGAGATGTCCTTAAACAACTAAGTAAGAGAGAAACATTCTGGATTCACAGATTAAATACCCTTTCTCCTTATGGGCTAAATGAGACATATGATATAGTACCGTTTTTACATGATTAAGGGATAAATGTTTCTAAGTATTATTATTTTTATTGGTGTCTATAATAATGAGCCATATAGAGGATATGGAGTAATCCTATGAAAATGTTGAGTCCGTATAGGTCAATGGTTTTACGATGTCTTTCTTCTCCTTCAACAGCTGCTTGCTATAGATAGTATATTCTAGTTCAGGTGTGTTAATTCTTGCTCTGAGGGAATATTATGCTGATGTGGATGGATTGAGTGTGTTTTTAATACAACTGGTGTCTGGCGTGGCTTCACGGAGCATACGGGTCTGTTCGCTATATCAGCGCAGCCTCCGGCAGCTGTGTGGGTATCGCGAGAAGATGCGTGTTTTGGTGGAGCAGCGACAGGGACCGGGTCCGTTCCTGTCAGTTTCCCGTATTTGTATATTATATGCATGGATTGTTTACTTTTCTGTTTGGAATATAGTTAAAGCCAATGTATCCCATGAATTATATAAAATCAAGCTTTGAGTATTGAAAATGTAAGATGCTGGATACAATATTAATTAATCAAGATTTGTTTTTTTTATGGTATCTGTGCTTAAACTGGGAAACAGCAACCAATTGAGTTTCCATTAAGAGGTAATCATGCTAGAAATAAACATTAAATTTTCTATACTGAATAAGGAGGTTGCAGTTTCTCAGTTTATTGATTAGTAAGCGTATATTTGTCTAGTATGTTCCAATTGTATTTTATAATGAGTGTATATAGGATTAAATCATAGAGGGCATGTTTTTTATTGGTAATTGAGTCATTGGTACATTTGCTATAAAAATGAGAGCTAAAGTGATTTAGACCACACCCCCTGACGAAGTCCGACAGTGATGAAACGCGTTGGGCGTGGCCGGGAAGGACAGCTCTGACCTGTTGGAGTCTGATACTGAGTCCGTGAGCTCAAACGCCAAAGAGATTGTTTGCTGAAAGAGCTACAAGGAATGATTCACCAGCTGCTATCCGGAGGCACTAGGGATCTGTTCGTGAGCCTGCTGTTTTAAACTGAGATGTATGTGAGCCTTTATTATCGTATTAAATTACTTGTTATACTTGCTCATTGAGTGCGCCTTCACTCTTTTTCAGTGCACATTGGAACTATACAGCTGTGGTTACGCTGTTCTTTGAAGTGCCTGCACTTGCATCAGTATATTCACGGATTAACAAGACAGGAGAACTGAGGACATTGATTGCACAACCATTTTTATATTTATATATATATATATATATATATATATTAATATTAGTATACACATGTCCGGTATTATACTGTATAACTAGTTTAATGATTACAGGGGTCTGACTAATCAGATGCAGATGTAGCATATTATGGAAGTGACATGGGCATGTTGCTGAAAGTGCTTATTTACAGAGATGATGAATTGCTCACATTGGAGGCCATGCTCAGATGATCTGCGCCCAGCATAGGGCTGCTGCTAGTGTCACTGGTGTGAATGATGGTGTCGTCTAATAACACACAATGCATGATTGCAGCGTCTGTAGACACTGACATTAGGCGCCTCAGTCCTTGAACATTTGGAAGCATGGAATTATACCAGGGAAGGGTTATGTAGCAGCATTAGCAAAAAGTCACAGACACAACTGCAGCAAAAGATGCAAGGAAAGCCACAACTTCCTCCAACTCAGAATCATGCCTTTTGTGGAGGGATCTCGCCCCTCTCCACAGACTCAGCCCCTTTGACAAACCCTGCCCCCATTAGGGCTGCTTCCTGAAATTCCCCGGGCTGGTTTTCCATCTCAATCCGCCACTGTAAACACACATGCCCATGGAGTGATTAGTTATTATGGATTGAGTGCTGCTCAGGGGGCAGGAGAAGCACAGAGCACAGAAGTACCCTGTTACTCGCCTGGTAGATACTAAGATAATTTAAAATCTTGGCTAGAAAGTATGGGGGTAATTCAGAGTTGATTGCAGCAGAAAATTTGATAGCAGTTGGGAAAAACAATGTGCACTGCAGGTGTGGCAGATGTAATATTTGCAGAGAGTTAGATTTGGGCGGGTTATATTGTATCTGTGCAGGGTGAATACTAGAGATGAGAGGGATCAGTTCCCTGAGAACTGAACCCGCCCAAATTTCACGTCCAGATCCGAGTCCACCTCAGGACTTCCCGCCAGACTCGGAAACCAGAACGAGGCAAAACATCACCATCCCGCTGTCGGATTCTCATGGGTTTTGTATTCCATATAAGGAGCCGCACGTCGCCACCATTTTCACTCCGGAATTGGAGAGTGTATCGAGAAGACGTGTCTCCGTCCTCACTCAGTGTCTGTGCAGGAAAGTGGGGTGGCAATTCCATTGCTGTCTTGTGCTGCTCAGTCCAGTATACTGTCTTATGCTGCATCACTCCAGTCACAGTGGTGGTGTCCTCTGCTGCCATATGTCCAGTGTAGCTGTATAAGTCCACTCCATTGCAGTGGTGCTGTGTTGTCCTGCATCAGTACAGTGGTGGCGTCCCTGTGCTGCCGTATATGTCTAGGGGTATTGCCGTATAAGTCTTGGGGTACTGCCGTATAAGTCCAGTACAGTCGTGCAGCTGTATAAGTCTAGGGGTACTGCCATATAAGTCTAGGGGTACTACCATATAAGTCCAGTAAAGTGGTACTGCTGTATAAGTCCAGGGGTACTGCCATATAACTCCAGTGGTACTGCCATATAAGTCCAGTGGTACTGCCATATAGGTCCGCATGTCAATCTGCGATCTCCTCTCCCTCCTTGCTGCGGTGCCTGCTCCCCCGGCTCCCCCCCCCCATGTGTTGGAGGGACACGAGCGCATCGCGCGTCTCTCCTGTGTCCCTCCTGGCTCTCCCCCGGCCGGTCTAAGGAAGCAAGTGCCATTCGTGAGCTCTGATTGGCTCACGAACGGCACTTCCTTTATTAGACAGCTGGGGGAGAGCCAGGAGGGACACAGGAGAGACGCGCGATGCGCTCGTGTCCCTCCAACACATAGGGGGGGGCCGGAGGAGCAGGCACTGGGGCATATACCCGGCACTGGGGACATATACCTGGCACTGGGGGGGCATATACCTGGCACTGAGGGCATGTACCTGGCACTGGGGGCATATACCTGGCACTGGGGGCATATACCTGGCACTGGGGGGGCATATACCCGGCACTGGGGGCATGTACCTGGCACTGGGGGCATATACCCGGCACTGGGGGGCATATACCTGGCACTGGGGGGGCATATACCCGGCACTGGAGGCATATACCTGGCACTGGGGGGGAAGCAGGCACTAGAGGGGAATATCTGGCACTGGGGGCATGTACCTGGCACTGGGGGCATATACCCGGCACTGGGGGGGCATATACCCGGCACTGGGGGCATATACCTGGCACTGGGGGGGCATATACCCGGCACTGGGGGCATATACCTGGCACTGGGGGGGAAGCAGGCACTGGGGGGGAATATCTGGCACTGGGGGCATATACCTGGCACTGGGGGCATATAACTGGCACTGGGGGGGGCATGTACCTGGCACTGGGGGCATATACCTGGTACTGGGGGCATATACCTGGCACTGGGGGGGAATATCTGGCACTGGGAGAATATCTGGCACTGGGGGTGCATATACCTGGCACTGTGGGGGAATATCTGGCACTGGGAGCATATGTGGCACTGGGAGCACGGCCCTAGCAACAAGCACTACCCCCTAGCAACGAGCAGGACACCCAGTGCATGAAACCCCTGGCAACGAGCATGACACCCTGAGCATGAAAACCCCTGGCACCGTGCATGGAACCAAGAGCATGAAACCCCTGGCAACGAGGAGGTAATTTAAAAGTAATTGGAAGCCTTACTGTAGAACTTAATGTGTAATGGGCATTACGGTGTGTGGCATAATGTATCACGGACATTGCGGTGTGTGTCATAATGTATCAGGCATTACGGTGTGTTGTATACTATATCACGGGCATTGTGGTATGTGGTATAATGTCTCAGGATCATTGTGGTGTGTGTCATACTGTGTCACAGACATTGTGTGTGCTATAATGTATCAGGGGCATTGCAGTGTGTAGCATAATGTATAACTGGCATTGCGATTCCTGTCATAATGTGTCACAGGCATTACGGTGTGTGGCATAATGTGTCAGGGGCATTACGGTGTGTGGCATAATGTGTCGGGGGCATTACGGTGTGTGGCATAATGTGTAGGGGGCATTACGGTGTGTGCATATTGTGTCATGTGCATTATTGTCAGTGATCGCAAAAACGCGCCATGGCGCGTATTTTACCCAGAAACAGCCGCCCGAGACTCACATTTAGAAGATGAGCGGGTCCCACAGGACGCGCTCATCTGAATATGTGTTTGCATGTGTTAAGCCTGTCAGCGGAATGCAGGAGGTGACTGGCTGTTTCCTCGGCCAATCACCTCCTGTAGTCTCCATCCAATCACAGCCTGCAGCATCTCCCGCTTTGAATCCTGCTCCCCGCCAGCACATGAATCTGTGCTGCAGGGCTGACAGACTGGCCCCGCTCATCCGGCTCCACTGCCGCTCTGCCGCCAGCACCCTCCTCTGCGACTGGGAGTACAGCTCCGGATCTGCCCGCCGCCACCCCCCTACCCGGGACCCGCTCAACGCCCCACCGAGACCCGACAACTACCTTCCAGCAGGAGCCGTCCGGGCTGCGCAGCTCCCGCTGTAGGTAAGCAGTAGACAGTGCTGCATCGCCCCGCTTCACCTGGAGTAGCTGGTGCAGATGCGGGATGTCCGGGGGCTGCAAGCTCCGTGTGTGCAATGTGAGGCCGCTCAGAGTGTCAGGGCCTCACTGACACCATTTTTCTGACAGCACAGTGCAGTGAGTGCACTGGCACAAGTAGCCAGCCGGCGCCGCAGCATGAAGGAGCTATCTGTGAAATCGCAAGCAGAGGCTGGCAAGAAGGAGCTCCTCCGATCGCTTCCCCTGACGGGCTGGCCACTGCTAAATATACCAGTATATCAGTACAACTGTGCAGTGACACTGACTTTCCCATTGCACCTGGGGCTCCACTACTTTGACACAGTTGGAACTGATTATCGGTATATTTAGCAGTGGCCAGCCCGTCAGGGGAAGCGATTGGACGAGCTCCTTCTTGCCAGAGAACAGCCTCTGCTTGCGATTTCACATAGAGCTCCTCCAGGCTGCGGCTACTACAGGCGCAGGCTGGCTACTTGTGCCAGTGCACTCACTGCACTGTGCTGTCAGAAAAAATGGTGAGTGTCAGTGAGTTGCTGCTGGGGGCGGAACCACTTGTGTCAAACGGCCCCTTCGTGCAACTGGAGGTGATAAGTGAGTGGTTACTGCAATGTGCCTCAGTGCTCTACCAGGCGCATTGTGTATAATAACGTGTTCTACCTGGCGCAATGTGTATAATAACGTGTTCTACCTGGCGCAATGTGTATAATAACGTATTCTACCTGGCGCAATGTGTATGATAACGTGCTCTACCTGGCGCAATGCGTATGATAACGTATTCTACCTGGCGCAATGTGTATGATAACGTGTTCTACCTGGCGCAATGTGTATGATAACGTGTTCTACCTGGCGCAATGTGTATGATAACGTGCTCTACCTGGTGCAATGTGTATAATAACGTGTTCTACCAGGCGCAATGTGTATGATAACGTGCTCTACCTAGTGCAATGTGTATAATAACGTGCTCTACCAGGCGCATTGTGTATAATAACGTGTTCTACCTAGTGCAATGTGTATTATAACGTGCTCTACCAGGCGCATTGTGTATAATAACGTGTTCTACCTGGCGCAATGTGTATGATAACGTGCTCTACCTGGCGCAATGTGTATGATAACGTGTTCTACCTGGCGCAATGTGTATGATAACGTGTTCTACCTGGAGCAATGTGTATGATAACGTGCTCTACCTAGTGCAATGTGTATTATAACGTGCTCTACCAGGCGCATTGTGTATAATAACGTGTTCTACCTGGCGCAATGTGTATAATAACGTGTTCTACCTGACGCAATGTGTATGATAACTTGCTCTACCTAGCGGCAATGTGTATGATAACTTGCTCTACCTAGCGGCAATGTGTATGATAACATGCTCTACCTGATGCAATGTGTATGATAACTTGCTCTACCTAGCGGCAATGTGTATGATAACATGCTCTACCTGGCGCAATGTGTATGATAACGTGCTCTACCTGGCGCAGTGTGTATAACGTGTTCTACCTGGCGCACTGTGTATGATAACGTGCTCTACCTAGCGGCAATGTGTATGATAACATGCTCTACCTGGCGCAATGTGTATGATAACGTGCTCTACCTGGCGCAGTGTGTATAACGTGTTCTACCTGGCGCACTGTGTATGATAACGTGCTCTACCTAGCGGCAATGTGTATGATAACGTGCTCTACCTGGTGCAAAGTGTATGACGTGCTGTACCTGGTGCAAAGTGTATGACGTGCTGTACCTGGTGCAAAGTGTATGACGTGCTGTACCTGGAGCAAAGTGTATGACGTGATCTACCTGGATCAGTGTGCATAGGAGGTTCTACCTGGTGCAATGTGTATAAGCGCCACTACTGTGTGTTGTAATGTGAATTGACACTATTATGTGGCCACGCCCCTTCCCTATGAAGCCACGCCTTGTGGTCTAAGTGGTCTAACACCAATTCACTTTCTGCCTAAGGGCACCAAAATGTCTAGTTACAGCTCTGGTGCAGGGTGTCCTGCATGCTACACAGCCCAGCAGCATTGTCACCCCATCCCCCCCATCTTGCAACACTTTTGTAGTGTCCAAACAAGATTAAAATTAATAAGAACCTTCATTCCGATGGGACCCAGAAAAAGACCGGTAGGACCCCAATTTTTAAAAGTGAAGGGTCCCTGGGACCCACTTTTTTTTTGGCTCAGCGCGATCACTGATTGTGTGTGGAATAATGTCTAAGGGCCATTGCAGTATGTGGAATAATGTATACTGGGCATTACTATAAGGAGGAAAAATGACAAATAATGTAAGGGGCATGAATCAGGATTATTTTTCTTTCCTGTGGTGGCCAACGTCTGGGCGTGCAGGTTGCAAAACTGGGGTATAAGGTAGTCTTTTCCTGCAATGCCACGCCCTCCACGCAAAGCCACACCCATTTCGACAAAGCCACACACCCTTTTTGCCAGCGCGCGCCGCAGGCAATTACGGGGTGTATGGGGGGGGGGGGGGGCAAAGGATTTTTTGGCTTGGGGGAGAAAAAATTCTAGTTACGCCACTGGTGATACTGCCGTATATGTCAAGTGGTACTGCCATATTAATCCAGTCCAGTGGTACTGCCATATAAGTCCAGTGGTACTGCCTCATAAGTCCAGTGGTACTGCCATATAAATCCAGTGCTGTGTTACTGTCATATTATTCCAGAGATACTGCCATATATGTCCAGTGGTACTACTGTATAAGTCCAGTCCAGTGGTACTGCCATATAATTTCAGTGGTGCTGTCCTGTGCTGTGTATTATTTACTCAAAATAAAGGGGTTATTAATATTTAATAAAAATCATTTTTACAGGGTTTGTCGTGTGTGGTGTAGAGGTATGCTCTCCTTTGCTGCATTTTGTTATATAACTCAGAAAAATAATGGAAAACAAAAATTTGGAGGATAAAATAGTGAAAGATCAAGAACCACTTCCTCCTGCTGCTACTGCTGCTACCACTACTGTTGTTGGTGCTGAGAGTCGATCGTCATCAAAGAGGGGAAGTCGGAAGACCACTTGTACTACTACAATTAAGCAAATGACTGTCCAACAGTCCTTTGCGAGGAAAATGAAATATGACAGCAGTCATCCTGTTGCAATACAGATAACTGAGGCCTTGGAAGCTATATTGCTGTTAGCCATGCGTCCGGTATCTGCCATTAGTGCAGTGGGACTGCAATGCCAACCCTAGATGGGCTAGGTGTTTGTGCCGCACACTTGTGTCACTTAGCTTAGTCATCCAGCGACCTCATTGCACCTCTTTTACTTCTTTGCATGATGTGCTGTTTGTGGACTAGTTTTTTTAAGTGCCATCCTGTCTGCCACTGCAGTGCCACTCCTAGATGGGCCATGTGTTTGTGCCACACACTTGTGTTGCTTAGCTTAGTCATACAGCTATCTCGGTGCAACTTTTAGGCCTAAAAACAATATTGTGAGGTGTGAGGTGTTTGGATAGACTGGAAATAAGTGGAAATGAATGTTATTGATGTTAATAATACCGTAGGATCAAATTTACCCCCAAATTCTGTGATTTTAGCTATTTTTATGTTTTTTTCAAAATCATCCAGATCCAAAACCAAAACCCGAAAGGGTGGTTTTGGCAAAACCAATCCAGGTCCTAAACACGAGCGAGGATCCAGATCCAAAACTAAAACACAAAACACGAAAAATGCCCGCCGCACAACTAGTAAATACTGGCTGATTTAGTTTTACACTGCAATTTAGATTTCAGTTTGAACACACCCCTCCCAAATCTAACTCTCTCTGCACATGTTATATCTGCCGCCCCTGCAGTGCACATGGGTGGTCATTCCAAGTTGTTCGCTCGCTAGCTGCTTTTGAGAAAGGCCATTAAAGGACCGAAACGCGTTATTTGGACGAGGACAAGCGAGGGGTTCATCTCGGGACAGGAGACTTCGAGCTGACACGCACAGTGCGGTGGTGCTGGGTCATTCAGCCTAGGACCCTAGCTACCTTCTAAAGCTAGCCCACCGCAGCCATGGACTATGGTGAGAGATTGTCTTCCATTTAAGAAGGACTCAAAGCACGTTAAGCACTTTATGAAGTCACCTGGCTCCCATCTACCTCACCCCATTTGCACATTTGTTTTATTGTGTTTTTACCCACCTAGTCTGGGATTGTGTCTTAATAAATATTGAGATTTTTGTGTTAAATAGCACATGTTGGTTCCATCATTTAGTACTAAAAGTACTAATTAGCATCTACGATTATTGTGCGCCAGTGGTCCAATATTATTTCTTTTTCGCTTTTAGCAGCATTGCAAACGCTAGGCCGCTGCCCTCTGGGAGTGTATCTTAGCTTAGCAGAATAGCGAACAAAAGAGTAGCAGAACTGCTACTAAATATTTTCTTGCAGTTTCTGAGTAGCTCCAGACCTACTCCTAGATTGCAATCAGCTCAGTCAGTTTAGTTCCTGGTTTGACGTCACAAACATGCCCAGCGTTCGGCCAGCCACTCCCCCGTTTCTCCAGACACTCCCGCGTTTTTCCCTGACATGCCTGCGTTTTTTAGCACACTCCCGGGAAACGCTCAGTTACCACCCAGAAATGCCCCTTTCCTGTCAATCATTCACCGATCAGCAGTGCGACTGAAAAGCGCCACACGAACACCAGCAAATCTACTAAGTTTTGTGTAAAATAACTTAGCGCATGCACTCTTCGTACCATGCGCATGCGCATTTAGCAACAAATCGCAGCATAGCGAAAATCGGCAACGAGCGAACAACTCGGAATGACTACCATGGTTTTTCCCATCTGCTATAAATTTGCTGCTGCGATCAACTCTGAATTAGGCCCTATTTGTAGTATAAGTTACATTACCCTATTTGTACATCATATACTAATGTAATGAAGTGTCATTTATACAAGATAAAATAGTGTTAATAAACAGAAGTTACATTTTCACTACAAATTGTATAAAGAAATCCAATAATAAATCTAAAATGCACATCGACACTGCAATTTGTGGGCATCGACAGTCCATTTCAGGGGTGCAGTCCAGACATTGTAGGTGACCCAAAACATAGTGGGTAGCTGTGTGCCTTTTCAGAGTGCTGTGCAATGCTTTCACATGTCTGGGGGGGGGGGCAGGAACCAGCATGTGGGGTCGGTCTTGCCCTGTGCTGGGCATCAGCATGCATGTCAGAGAAAATGATCATAGATGTGCTTTTTTTTGCACTTCTATGATCAGGTCAGAATTATCCCCTCAGCTAGGTAGTGCTGCTGATAGCCAACATCACAATTTTTTTTTAAATAGTGTTTGCAGCAATAATAAACTTAATAGCAGTAATTTTAGCACACCATCAGTTCAAAAATAATATTTATTCTATTATCCAAGTCAACAGTGTATGTTAAAGTAAGTAAAAAAATAAATTATATATATATATATATATATATATATATATATATACATACATACACAGTAGCACACAATCAACATATAGGGGGTCATTCCAACCTTATCGCATGCTGCCGTTTTTCACAGTGCAATGATCAGGTTACTACTGCGCATGCGTATACATCGCAATACTCAGGCGCGTCGTACGGGTGCAAAGCGGATCATTGCTGAGCAATGGATTTAATGAAGAATCCATTAACACAGCCGATCGCAAGGAGATTGACAGGAAGAAGGCGTTTATGGGTGTCAACTGACCGTTTTCTGGGAGTGTTTGGAAAAATGCAGACGTGTCCAAGTGCTTGCAGGGCGGGTGTCTGACGTCAATTCCGCAACTAGACAGGCTGAAGTGATCGCAAGGGCTGTGTAAGTTCAGACCTACCCAGAAACTGCACAAAATGTTTTTGCAGAGCTCGGCTGCACAGGCATTCGCACACTTGCAAAGCAAAAATACACTCCCCTATAGGTGACAACTATCTGATCACAGCGCTGCAAAAAGTAGCTAGCAAGCGAACAACTCAGAATGACCCCCATATAACAGTCAACATGGCTGGCAGCAGATAATTCCATAAAGATAGGGTATTTTGTTAAGTGGTATTGTAGAAATAATACTGAGTATCTGGTCTCTAGGTTGACCACACTTAGGTTGACAAAGTCTAGGTCGACCACTATTGGTCGACAGTAAGTAGGTCGACATGACAGAAGGTCGACATGAGTATTTAATTATTATTTTTTTACTTTTTCATTCTTTATGATCCACGTAGACTACAATTGGGAATGGTAACCTGTGCCAAGTGCAGCGGTAGTGGAGTGAGGCACCTTGCCTGAAGCATGGCGAGCAAAGTGAGCCATGCGAGGGGACACAGTGCACTAATTGGGGTTCCCGGTCACTCTACGGAGAAAACGACACCTTTTTTTTTTATAAAACTCAAGTCGACCTGCTGTCTTGTTGACCTTGTACATGTCAACCTAGAGACCATATCGACCTAGAAACTATGTCAACCTACTTACTGTCGACCAATAGTGGTCGACCTACACACTGTCAACCTAGGTGTGGTCGACCCTATAATCCACACCCATAATACTGTACACAATTAAAAATGATGTGATGGAAAGCTGAAAGGCTTTCAATGAAGAATTGAATAAGTTAAATAAGCAATATATAAGACTCCCAGACACTTGTTAATTCTATACCTTTAAAACATTAACTGTCTGAGAATGTTATATTTTATAAATTTGTATAGAGGTTGATACTAACAATTACATACATCAGCTATAGCCATTAAAATTGATTAATAATATACAGTACCATAGGGACAGCTCTTCATTTTAATTGATCTAATTTAGAAAAATTTGAAAAATAAGCTTTTGGACATCACATCATGAGAAAGACTGCCATCAGAAGCTGTAGGATAGCTTTCTCTTTGACATCAAACAGATGAATATGGAAAATCTAATCAAAAAATCTAAGAAAAATAAAAATATTATTTGCGACAAAAGATAATTGTCCGTCATTTAAATATATTATGCAGTATATTTTCATGAACAAATGTTTTTTTCTTTCCTACTACTTATTCCCATATTGAAAAACAAATTAAGAAAACCTGAAAAGTGGATTTTAAAAGGTGACTTAATTAGAGGAACATACTGGCCCCCAGACATCTTAATAACAACATTAATACATATACTGTTCATAATAAACTGAGTTCTAACCTGGGGCCTGATTAAAGTTTGTAAGCAAAGCAAACGCTGTGCGCCTGGTCATTTTTTGTGGGTTTTTTTGTTGTTGTTTTTGTTTTGGGTTAGTTTTGCCAAAACTGCCCTTGTGTGTTTTGGTTATATATTTTTTTTAAAAATCATAAAAACAGCTAAAATCAAAGAATTCGGGGGTGTTTTTGTTCCTACAGTATTATTAACCTCAATAATATTCATTTCCTCTAATTTCCAGTCTATTTTGAACACCTTACAGCTCAAAATATTGTTTTTTTTTTCAGTTTAGGCCAAAAGGTTGCACCAAGGTAGCTGGATGACTAAGCTAAACGACAGAAGTGAGTGGCACAAACACCTGGCACATATAGGACTGGCACTGCAGTTGCAGACAGGATGGCAGTTTTATAAACTATGGCCAAAAAATGCTGAAAAGAGCACAAAATGCAAAAGGAATAAGGTGCAAGATGGAATTGTTCCTAAGCCCTCCCACCCACCTTTACGTTGTGTGTGTGTGTGTGTGTGTGTGTATATATATATATATATACACACACATATATATATATATATATATATATACTGTATGTGTATATATCAGGGACGTGCGGTGAGCTAAATAGCTCAGAAGGCACTGGCTAGCCCCAGAGCCAGATTTACATGCAATATATGAGCCAAAGTGTACATCTGGGCATTATACACAGCTGCAGCAGTATAAACTCCTGGAAATTTGGTGAGTTTTGATCAGAGATGTGCGGAAAAGTAAGCTAGGTGAGGCACTGCCTCACCTGCCATATACTTTTTACTCCAGAGTTTTGTCTATAAAAATTATTAGAATAATGCAAAGTAGATATTTCAAACATATTCTATGTATTTTTCATATACTTTATACAGTCAAAACACTGGAACAAACGTTAGTATGACAGGAAAGGCTCTGCCTCACCTGCCTCACCCCACCGCACGTCACTGGTATATATATATATATTTATATATATATATTAAACAGCACATGCACAGTTTAACAAACCAATCATTTCAGCGACAAGGACTGTCGCTTGTGGCTGAAATGATTAGTTTGTTTGGGCCCCCAAAAAACAATTTTTTAGAATGACTTCCTCCAGTATTAATTTCTCTGAAGATGGTGATGATGAGATATAAATAACATTATAATCTTGTAAAATAAATTTCATATCTTCGCCGCAAATGACATAACATGGAGGAGGTGCCTAGATGGCTAACTTTCCTACCACGGCTAAATTTGGCCTCACAAATGGAGCAGATGCTTTCATATACATTGTCAGGATTGGGGTAAAAATAATCCCACACCTAAGTGGTGACTTTTATGGTCTTATGCCCAGGCATCTCAATGGATTTATTTTTATTATGGTAAACAACTGCAGCCACCGGTGGCTGACCTACACAAACAATATCATCATCATCAAAATCCTCACTGTCAGATAGTACACACATCACCCCCTCATTCTGTCCCACTTCCACACACAAATCTATGATGTCCTCCTCATCAGACTCATCACCCTCCTCATCAGATTCACCACCATCTTTACTTGTACTGTTCCCCTCATGTTCAGATGGTTCAGAAATGGTGGAAGGAGATGAAAGAGGCTTCTCTATGAGGACAGTGTGAGAAATATCATCTGATGTGGACACCCCTAAACATTCCTCAAGAATGTCTGATGGTTTTGTTTCTGAATGTTATCTTATTGCGTTCTTTAAAACTCTAAAATTAAATAATTTTACATACCCTGACTTAAGCCCTCTATGCCCCCGGACATCTGCCTCAGGAGATGATGTTGATGGCCTTGAATTGTCAATGTCATGACTAGTGGCATCAGCTTCAGCACTAGTAGTAGCCTCCATTTCTATAAACACAAAATGGGGTTGACCTTCACTAACAGCATCACACAAATTAGACAGAGATATATATAATAATACAGTATATATATATATATATATATATATATATATAATAATTACACACTGTTATTGACCTTCACCAACAGTGTCGCACAAATTAGTCAGAAATATATATATAATATTTACACACTGCGGGTGACTTCACTGACAGCGTTGCACAAATGAGTCAGAAATGTATATAATAATTACACACTGGTTGACTGCACCGACAGTGTCGCACAAATGAGGTGGTTGTCTTCATCAACAGTGTTGCACAATACGTGTATGAGTACGAAATAATATACTGCGGTCTGACCGGCAGTGTCACAGTAATTACGAAAATAAAATAAAAATTGTACAGTACATTGGGGTGCAGCACAATAAAAAAAAAAGATATTTAGTATTTTAGGCTTTTTGTTTTTAGATTTTATTATTTAAATTTTATCCTGGATGGATGGAAGGAACATCCCTTTTTAAGATACAGCAGAGAGAGCACCCCTTTTTTCAGATACAGCTGACAGAGAGCACCCCTTTCAGACACAGCTGACAGAGAGAGCAACCCTTTTTAGATACAGCAGACAGAGAACACCCCTTTTTCAGATACAGCACATAGGAAACCCCCACCCACTGCACGCAACACCACGACACCCAGTACTGAGATGGACATGTCCATTCAGTACACCCTCCGATGCTGGAGTGAAGATTGCGCTGATGCATGGGGACTTATATAGAATCCAAAACCCATAAGAATATGACAGCGGGATGATGATGTTTTGCCTCAATGATGGGAAAACCCGAGCCGGGCTCAGAATGGAAAGTTTGGGGGGTGGGGGATTCGGTTCCCAGAGAACCGAATTCGCTCATCTGTAGTTTTAACACACCCCACCAAACTCTAACTCTCTCTGCACATGCTACTGTACATCTGCCCCACCTGTAGTGCAGCATGGTTTTGTCCACTTGGGGGCTAACAAACCTGAATCAGGCCCCTGAAGGGCAATTTCAGATGAGTAAAACCAAATATTTTACATGTAAAATGTTAAATCTAACAGAGCTATAGAGCATAGTATAAAATTATCATTTAATTTAAAACCTCCTTTGTTATTTACTTACTTGAATGTCATCATAAGAACTCAAAAGTAGATTTAAGGAAAAACAATTATGCATAATATATTGAGACATAAGCACACTGAGGGCCTGATTTAGAGGTGTATACATGCTGCACATAATACCAATTTTCACTTAGCTAAGTGATATTTGCTACTGTGTATGCATGACAAATTCAGAAAACTCTGACAGCACATTACCCTGAGTGTACACTCATATGTGCTGCTGTGTGTGGCTCAGGTGGTATCAGAAATAGAGCTACAAAGCAATGGACTACTTAATTAAGCTTCAGATAAAACATGCTTTGGAGTGTTTCAGGGATAATCTCTATTTGTACAAATGACCAGTAGGGGATTTACTGCTAGGCAACCAAGGCAGCCACTTAGGGCTTGGTGATACCCAAGGGGCCCACCGACCCTGCAAGTTAATCTAGATATTTTTACTATATGTGGCCCCTGTCAGTGGTGAGCTTTGTGCTGTCTCCGACACTAATCAGGAACAACCAGTGCAGCTCTTCAGGAATCCACAACCAAATCTATGGAGGTCAGTGATTCTCCTCATCTGCCACTGAAATTCCCTAGCACAGATCTTCCTCTTTTATTATACAATTCCCTGTATACTAGGTAACCTACAGTCTTGGGAGCGGCATAGTGTGTATAGGGGATGATGTCTTTGCATAGTGGTAGAGGAATACTGTAAACCCATTTTGTTTTGGGTATGTCTGCAGTTTAGATCCCTTCACACAAGTCTAGTGGTTGTATATTTTTTAACAGTGAGAAACTGCCTCCTACAATCATGGAGGGGGGGGGGGGTTCAGCACATCAAATCAGTGTCTTGTTTAGTGCCCCATAAGGTATAAATCTGCCTCTGCAAATGACACAGCATTGTATCTTTTAAAATGTATGGTCAGTCTATAACTGATTCTACTGCCTTGATAGCTATATTGAGAGCTTCATTCTGGATACTCAATTGCTGTAGTGTCTCTCCACCTTGCTGTACTATCACTCCAGCTACATGCACTAGTCCTGAATTTCTTCTCCAAATTTCTGCATATACATTTCAGCAATATAACTCTATGTACACTGCTCCTGCAGTGTCTCTTTAAACTGTTGTATATTGATCTCAGCAGTATCTCTGAAGCTACCTGTACTTACACTGCTACTGCAGTGTCTCTATAAAATGTTGTATGTTTATCTCAGCAGTATACCTTCAGCCAATTACAGTGTTCCTCTACTGCCTCCTCATTTACTTCATACTAATTTCAACAGTAACTCCCCAGATACATACAGTATTACTGCATTACCTCAACAATTTTCTGCATACTCCACATTATCTCACCAGTCTCTGTAAGCAGTTATCCACAGTATCTTACAAGCATCTCTAAGCAGTTATCCACAGAATTTCACTAGCCTCTGTGAACAGTAATCCACCCATTCCAGTGCAAGTCCAACTACAGCCACCTCAGCAAGTATATGCAAGTCCCTCTACTGCCTATGACATATGTGCCATCCTTCCACTAGTGCAGCTTCTCATCAAGTACACCATCTTCTATTAGTCATAACACATTTCCAGCTACATACTGTACTGTACCTCTCTCTGAGCTAGGGACTTTGACCTGCTAGTCATTTGCAGCTAAGTCCATCTCATGTCAGTTTTTGGTGAACACCAGTGGGCTATTTATACTCTGAACACTTAAGTCATCATTGACAAACAGAGAAGTTAGGGTCAGATGTTGCAATAAATCCCAGTACTGTGGTACAACATTTCTAATGAATAAACTGTATATGATCTGCACTGCACAAAATACTCTCCACTAAAAACAATGTGCTTATGATTTTATTTATGATTTGCTTCAACTTATTATGATTTTCATTGAAAAGAAGAAATTTTAGCTTACTGCCAAATCATTTGCTTTATAGAATTATATGCTTCTAGTCACTGTTTTTCATTATTAACTTTGTCACTTCTGTGCTATATTTCTGATTTAGAATTTATTTTCAATAATCTTGACTTGGTTATTTGCATACATTTTATGATTGAATTGGTGGTTTGCTAAAATGACTCATATTGGGATCATTATCACTGTAAATGCTTGTTTTTCCTTTTTGTAAGTTTTAGTGATTGAACGTTCTCACCCCTCTGTCATCTGCTTACAAACCCAGTACTGTAGGGGATTATTTTTTTCAATTAAATGAAGCCCTTTCTACTCTATGGGAGATATTAAATTGTTGTGGAAAATGGATCTTTCCCCCCCAAAAAAATATGTTTTTGCAGGTAATTTTTCATGAGAAAAGTTATCACATTATACAACTGTCCAGTTTTTAAAGAAATAAAAACAAAACCCTGCAAACTTTTTGCTGGTTTCATTTTTGTGAGTAAGCTTTTCTCCATAGACAAAAACTGGCTGCTTGGTGAATGGATCTTACTGCTGCTATGTCCTGATAAAGATTATTATGGAATTGAAACATCGACTTCATGCTTTTGCACTTTAAACTAAGCTTGTGAGTAAATAAAAGCCAGCTTTAAATTGGTGAGTTCCTAACAAGAATACTTTATAACCTTTTTTCTATTACAGTATTTGAACTTTAATGTTCTCTATTAGAGCACCCACCATTGCATGGATCACAGGCCTTATATATGCACGTGAATAAAGTTCACTTGAGTAAAGTGCACCAACCAGTACAAACAATAGATATACTGTGTTATATATTTTTTTATTTTTCTATTTTTAAACTTGCAGCTTGGCTCAAACTGCATGGATCACAGGGATTACATATGCACATAAACAAAGCACACTCTATTAAAAGTGCACCAACCAATCAGTACAAAAACAATAGATATATATTTTATTTAATTAAACTTACAGCTCTGCATGGATCACAAACTTTCTAAACGCACGTAAACAAAGCACACTTGAGTAAGGTGCACCAACCAACAGTACATAAAGAATAAACATAACATTTTTATTGCTCTATTTTTAAACTTGCATCTTAGTTCGAACTGCATGGATCACAGGGTTTATAGACACACGTGAACAAAGTGCACTCGAGTAAAGAGCACCAACCAACCAGTATAAAAACAATAGATAAATATTTTTTATGTTTCTATTTTTAAAAGTGCAGCTCAGCTCAATCTGTGTGGATTACAGGGCTTCTAGACACACAAACCAACCAACCAGTACAAAAAACAATAAACATACAGCATATTTTTTACTGCTCTTTTTTTAAACTTGCAGCTCAGAATGAACTGTGCGGCTCGCAGAGCTTATAAATGTATATGAACAAAGCAAACTTCAGTAAAGCACAGCCAATACAGCAAAGTACAGTGAAACACACAGCAGCTTGCCCCTATATACAAAGTCACTATACTGCATATACACAATTACTCTGGAGTTTCTGTATGGACACATCAAGCCAAACAGCAGAGTATTGTGAAACATGACCCATTACAGTTGCTATACTGAGCAGTCACAATTAGTCTGGAATCTCTAGATGGACATAGCACAGCCTAAACAGCAGAGTACAATGCAGTGTGCCTCTATACAGTTACTATACTGCACAGTACACAGCCACAATTAGCCTGGAGTCTCTGGATGGAAACACAGGAGAGCCTAAACAGTAGAGTACAGAGAAGCTTCCCCTTATATACAGTTACTATTTACTGCACAACGAAAATGAGTCTGGTGTCTCTGGATTCTGAACACAGCACAGCCTAAACAGCAGAGTATAGCACAGCATTTGTCAGCGTACATTGAGTGAAATTGCGTCAAGTCCTGGCCGTGGCACCTTACATGAAATCCAGGTCCCGAGAGTGTCCGACACCGGGAAGATGACATTCAGTCTCAAAGTGGAATCCGAGTCTGGTGGGAACACCCGAGCACTGGCATGGGTGCGCTCTGATCCCAATGTTTGGAGCAGTTTGGATTCCAAGCAATCTGAACCACTCATCTCTAGTAGTAATATGTACAGCTACTGAGATCACTAGCTGACAATGACTGCCATACAGACCTCTTATAAAGACACTTTAGGCTGATGCATTAACCTGTTACCTGGGTTAGTGATGTTTATAGAATGTTTTGTCTGTGTCAGGTTTACACAGCATGTAGAGATGTTATTTAATATACAAGTCTTATAAAAAAAAATTTTCATAGAGTTTCACCATCTTTTAATTGTGCAATAATAGTAACAACTTTTCCAAATTTCTTTGATCTTTCTTTTAGCTTTTTCTTCACCATTTCTATGTGTACCCTTTTTTTTCTTCAAACACCCTCTGTTACCCAATTAACACTTTTTTTTGCCAAGCATTATTTAACCATTTTTTTTTTGCAATAGCAGGACCTTACCTTTCCTATTGGATTTTTTTTCTATATTTACCTATTGTGTAATACAGTGGTTCTCAAACTCGGTCCTCAGGACCCCACACAGTGCATGTTTTGCTGGTAACCTAGCAAGTGCACAGGTGTACTAATTACGCACTGACACATTTTAAAAGGTCCACAGGTGGAGCTAATTATGTCACTTGTGATTCTGTGAGGAGACCTGCAAAACATGCACTGTGTGGGGTCCTGAGGACCGAGTTTGAGAACCTCTGGTTTAATAGTACCTACTTTTTTCTTCCATCACCATCTGTTACCCATTCAAAACCTTTTTCTTGGAGCATACTTTACAGCCTCTTGCTATCACCATCTTAGAAATATTTTCTTCTTTAAGAACTTGACCTTATAGTATCCTATTTTTTCTTCAATTACCCACTGTTGATAAATCAATACATTTTTCTTGGAGAAGAATCAGTACCCCCTTACTATCACAATATTAGAAATGTTTTCTTCTTTAAGATATTGAATTTGTAGTACCCCCTTCTTTCTCCAATAGCTCCCTGTTACCAATTCAACACTTTTGCCTTGGGCAGCCTTAGCAGCCCCTTACCATCACCATGGGTTCATTAATTGTAATACTACCCATGTTAAATATTTGTTGGAATGTGGTTGCGGAAAGAGATATATAAGAAAAAGTAAGAGGGTTTTGAAACTGCGGATATTAGAACATTTAAAAAATATAAAAAATAATATAGATAATCACAGCATCCCTCTGCACTTTAAGCAGTGCCACGCCAGTGATCCATCTTCATTAAAATTTCTAGGTCTGGAACATACCGTATACCAGTAGATAAACGTGGCGGGGATAGATTAAATAGATTTAGCAGAAGAGAAACGTTCTGGATCATCACTTTAAACACTATACACCCAGGTGGACTTAATGAAGGTTATGAGCTTACTCCTTTTTTGCCCTAACAAACGGTGTACATGGTTGTCTGTAATTATTCATGTATTACAAATGTTCTTTTTATTTTTCTTGTGCAATTTCAGGATAAAGCATGAATGCATGTATGAACTGCATCTGTAGTAGATAGGTTTTTATGATCTCATTGTGTATTTATATCTGTTTTTGATGTTTTATTTGGTGGAATCTAACTCGTTAATGAATGAGTACTTGAACCTGTAAGCACATAATACTGATTGGAAAATGCAACTAGGATCTCAGGATTTAAAGGTTCTATGGGAAATGTGAAGCCAAGCCCTCTGATGAAGTCCTGGTGATGAAACACGTAGGGGCATGGCTTATGGATGGACACTGAACAAGGCAGTATACAGTGGTGAATCCATCTTTTATCATTGTTCTTATACGATTTTAATAGCGGTGATTATACTGCTATCTTTGGTACGCACTTATTTCAGAGCTGTGTTGTACAATGTGTTAATAAACTGTTATCTTTTAATGCACTATTGGCACCCCCCACTATTTTATTTCTTCTAGACAAACATTTCTCAGTTAGGATACGGGAGACCGGGGTGGACGAGAGCTGATCTAAATGGCAGTGTGCAGCTAGATTGTTTGAGACTTCATCTGTTTGAGAAGCTTGAGTCTCATTCCAGACTTGGCAAGCTGGACTTGAACTTTTCATTTAAACCCGGTTTGCGCTCACACCTTAAAACCTTTTCTTCTATTTGATTGTCTCCTTTGGTGTTTGTAGCTGCATAACAGCAATATTATGTTTAAATTTGCAGACCTTAGGTCTAATAGGTCTCAAAAATGTAATGAGATGTTTAATGAAGATACTGTGGGAAACTTTGTGGAACCGGAGAATGTGTGTACCATAGAGGACAATTATGTAAAGGCGGAGCGGCTTTTAATCAATGAGACCCGAATGTGGTGGGACATAGTGGGTTTAAAAAATTACATTAAATGTGGGAGAGTACCGCGGGGATTGAGATTCTCCAAGAACCCCACATTTGGTGTCTCAAATGATAAGTTTTTAAAAGAATGGTATTGTATTTTAAATGAATGTTCCCAAGAGCTTATGAGATTGATTGTGTTTGAAAAAAAGAAAATGATTACAGCTGTTTAAAAATAATTCGCTGTAGTAGAGCAGCAATTAGAGTTCAAGGAGTTTTCAGATTATATGAAAAATAAAACAACCAAAATTGAAAAGGAGATCATAGAAACTAAAAATAGTAAATTTAAAAGAGATAAAGAGGACTATGATTTAGGACAAGTGAGAAATTGGCCTTGATCCAGGAGAGAAAACAACTTCAGTAATAGACAAGGTTACAGAAAAGAAATTAGATCCGTCTCCAGACAGAGAAGGGTTAATGAGGCACAGTATCTGAATCAATTAAGATTTGATGACAGACGTAACTGCAATTTAAACCGTAATAAGTCACTATTAAGTCACTAGATGGGAAAAGCCTGTACAGAGCTGGTAAAAAGTTAGGAATGGAAAAGCTTGGAGATCCAACCAAAATTTCATAGAGAAATCCACTTAGAAAACAGCCAACTGATTTGAAACTTTAGAACATTTAGGGCAGGGGTGGCCAACCAGTCAGAGGCAAAGAGCCAGAAAAGATCTATAGTAAAGGGCAAGAGCCAGTATCATGCGTGCGCCTTCAGTGCGCATGCCAAAATGGGGGCATGGCCTAATTTTCACAAAGTCACACCCCATTTTTGTGAGTACACCTTTCGGTATGACATTTGTAGGAGTATGACCTTGTGTCATAACTTCATTTTTAGTCATGTTGTACAGTGCCACATACATATAAAAATGGCAATAAATGGGTGCCTCCACAGTGCCAGATACACATGTCCCCACAGTGTCAGATACATATATGCCCCACAGTGCGAGATACACATATGCCCCACAGTGCCAAGTATACATATGCCTGACAGTGCCAGATACACATACAGTATGCCCAACAGTGCCAGATACACGTATGCCCCACAGTGCCAGATACATATATTCTCACAGTGACAGATACACATGTCCCCACAGGGCCAGATACACATGTCCCCAGTGCCAGATACACATGCCCCCACAGGACCAGCTATGCCCCCAGTGCCAGATATACATGTCCCCACAGTGTCAGCTATGCCCCCAGTGCCAGCTATGCCCCCAGTGCCAGATATACATGTCCCCACAGTGCCAGCTATGCCCTCAGTGCTAGCTATGCCCCCAGTGCCAGATATGCCCCCAGTGCCAGATATACATGTCCCCACAGTGCCAGCTATGCTCCCAGTGCCAGTCTCCACACAGTGCCAGATATACCCCCATTGCCATATATACATGTCCACACAGTGCCAGCTATGCCCCCAGTGCCAGATATACATGTCCCCACAGTGCCACATATGCCACCAGTGCCAGCTCCGCCCCCAGTGCCAGATATACATGTCCCCACAGTGCCAGCTATGCCCCTGGTGCCAACTATGACCCCAGTGCCAAGTATACATGTCCCGACAGTGCCAGATATGCCCCCACTGCCAGATATACATGCCCCCCTTCCCCCATGCTGCTCACTGTGCTGCTGCTGTCTGTGAGGGGAGCAGATTGTAGCATACGGCTCTCCTGACCCTCACTCTCCGGCGGCAGTGTCTCTCTTCAATTAGGCGCCGGTCCATGAGCCAATCAAAGCTCTGATTGGCTCACGGACTGTCCCTGAATTTAAGAGTGACACCACCACTGGAGACAAGTGTATGTGCTGGGCAGCGGTGGCCAAAAGCTGGCCGAGCCGCATGCGGCAGATGAAAGAGCCGCATGCGGCTCAAGAGCCGCGGGTTAGCCACCACTGGTTTAGGGGATCAGGAATATCACTCTGGTCCACGGTTTTTAGACAGAGGAAGGAGTCAGTTTGATATGAGGGGGAATCAGGAATACAGTCAGGGTACTCCCTGAGGCAATGGAAAAAGATACAGAGATGAAGAGGTCAGAGAGGAGGAAAAGGTACCATACAAAAAGAGAGCCATAATTTAATTTCCACGGCCTGTGTAGATGGTGATAAAAAGGGGATATTTAACCATTGAAAAGTCAGGTTATCAGATGTTGAGTTTACTGTACTCCAAAAGGGTTTGTCATATGTACCCACTGCAGGTGTTAATAAGTTTTATTTATATATGGACCTAAATTTATATGTTAGGAGGATGACCTTAAAACGTCATTTGATTCGACAGAATAACAAATCTCTTGCACCAGTAAAAAATAATGAGAATAAAAAATTAGAACATGCATCAGGGTTAAAAAAAAATATACTTTTTATCCATTAGATTCCAGATTCCTGTATTGATTTGTTTGCCCAGCTAGTAAAAAAAGATTTTGAAAAAATCAGTGCATTTAAAAATCACCAGATAGATAATTTAAATAAATCTGAACAAAAAGCATTAACACATCTTTCTGAGAATAAAAATCTAATTATTAAGCAGGCAGATAAAGGTGGAGGTGTGGTGCTAATAGATAGGTTGGATTATGAATCTGAAATGTACAGGTTGCTGTCTGATACCAACTCTTATTCTAAATAAAAAAAAATCCTACAGCTGAATATTTGGTAGAGCTTAAAGATTTATTGGATCAAGGTATCATGTTACATGTGTTAAGTAAAGAAGAATTTGATTATTTATGGAATCAAAGTCTGCAAAGTCTGCAAGAACTGCAATAATATATTATTTTCCTAAGATCCATAAAAATAGGGAGAACCCGTTGGGTCGCCCCATTGTCTCTGGCATTGATTCCTTAATGGCCAACTTGTCAGAATACATTGATGTTTTCATTAAAAATATGTTCCCTTGTTAGACACCTATGTCAAGGATTCAATGCATGTTTTACAATTGTTAGATTCATTTCTTTGGAGCGACGAATATAGCTCGGGCACTATAGATGTCCAGTCACTGTATACCTCTATCCCTCATGCTAGAGGTATACAATGTATACAAATGGTTTTGCAGAATGACCAGAAATGAATACACACAGAATTGCTTTTTTGCTGGATTGTTTAATATTTGTGTTTGAACACAATTACTTCACTTTTTTGGATTATTTTTTTTGTGCAGCGATGTGGTTTAGCGATGGGGATGATTGTGCCCCGAGTGTGGCAAATTTATTTATGGGGGTATGGGAACAAAAAAAGTTTTGCGTGAAAATCCTTACTCCAATAAAATAATACTCTTCAAACACTACATTGATGATATTATTGTGATCTGGTGAGGTAATGAATTGGAGTTCAATGATCTTGTACAGTATTTGAATGTTAATGAATATAATCTCAGTTTCACATCCACATTTCAGAAGCATGAGATTGAATTTCTAGATTTAGCTCTCAGTGCAAAGAATTATCAAGAGGGAACTATTATGAATGTTGAGACGTTCACATTTTTTAAAGAAGTCGATAGTAACAACTACTTAGATTCTAAAAGTTGCCACCATAATAAATGGAAACATAATTCGCCCTATTTACAATTAATTAGACTTAGACGCAACTGTACATCAATATCAAAATTTAAAGAGCAAGTAGTAGTCTATAGTCAAAGGTTCATTGAAAAGGGTATCCAATTTCCCTGATAGAAACAGCTATTTCAAGAGCCAGAACCCTAGAGAGAAAAGATTTATTACAATAAAAAGAAACAGACAAAAATAAAAAAGACAGTGAGGGTGTAATTTTTTGCCCCTTTATAACACAGTATAATTCTTCTAACAATGACATTCAAAAGTCCCTGATGTGTCATTGGCACATTATACAAATGGATCCGGTGTTGTCAGAACATGTGTCACAAAAGCTGGATTTAGTCTATAAAAGAGCCAAGACCTTAAAAACACACTTGGCACCGAGTTTATTCCCCATAGCAACGGGAATTGCCAATGGCAACATGTTTGATAAAATTAAAGCGTTTTTTACATGCGGTAAATGCAAAATGTGCAATCATGGTATGAAAGGTATAAAAACATTTAATGATAGAGGCACTCCTAAAAAATAAAATAAAATCGATGGGTTCATTAATTGTAATACTACCCATGTTATATATTTGTTGGAATGTGGTTGGGGAAAGAGATATATAGGAAAAACTAAGAGGGTTTTGAAACTGTGGATATTAGAACATTTAAGAAATATAAAAAATAATATAGATAATATCACAGCGTCCCTCGGCACTTTAAGCAGTGCCACGCCAGTGATCCATCTTCATTAAAATTTCTAGGTCTGTAACATATACCAGTAGATGAACGTGGCGGGGATAGATTAAATAGATTTAGCAGAAGAGAAACCTTCTGGATCATCCCTTTAAACACTTTACACCCAGATGGACTTAATAAAGGTTATGAGCTTACTCCTTTTTTGTCCTAACAAACAGTGTACATGGTTGTCTGTAATTATTCATGTATTACAAATGTTCTTATTTTTCTTGTGCAATTTTAGGATAAAGCATGAATGCATGTGTAAAATGCATCTGTAGTAGATAGGTTTTTATAATCTGATTGTGTATTTATATCTGTTTTTGATGTTTTATTTGGTGGAATCTCACTCGTTAATGAATGAGTACTTGAACCTGTAAGCGCATAATACTGATTGGAAAATGCAAATAGGTTTTCAGGATTTAAAGGCTCTATGGGAAATGTGAAGTCAAACCATCTGACGAAGTCCTGGTGATGAAACGCATAGGGACATGGCTTATGGATGGACACTGAACAAGGCAGTAAGCAGTGGTGAATCCATATTTTATCATTGTTCTTATTAGAGATGAGCAGGTTCGGTTCCTCGGGATGCGAAACCCCCCCTGAACTTCACCTATTTTACACGGTTCCGAGGAAGCCTCGGATCTACCCGCCTTGCTCGGTTAACCAGAACGCGCCCGAACGTCATCATCCCGCTGTCGGATTCTCGCGAGATTCGTATTCTATATAAGGAGCCGCGTGTCGCCGCCATTTTCACTCGTGCTTTGGAGATTGAATGGAGAGGACGTGGCTGCGTTCTCTCCCTGAAAAACTCCGTAATCTGTGCTCAGTGTGCTGAAAATATCTGTGCTCAGTGTGCTGCAAATAATCTGTGCTTAGTGTGCTGAAAATGTCTACGTTCTCTGCCTGAAAACGCTCCATATCTGTGCTCAGTGTGCTGCAAATATCTGATCAGTGTGCTGCATTGTGGGGACTGGGGACCACCAGTATATAATAAATACTTTTCTATAGCTTCTATACTGCTTGTCAGTGCACACATGGGTCACAGTTACACCGCTCTGTACTGATATATACAATAATATATATACTTTTCTATAGCTTCTATACTGCTTGTCAGGACACATGTCACAGTTACACCGCTCTGTACTGATATATACAATAATATATATACTTTTCTATAGCTTCTGTACTGCTTGTCAGGACACGTGTCACAGTTACACCGCTCTGTACTGATATACAGTAATATATATACTTTTCTATAGCTTCTATACTGCTTGTCAGGACACATGGGTCACAGTTACACCGCTCTGTACTGATATATACAATATATATATACTTTTCTATAGCTTCTATACTGCTTGTCAGGACACGTGTCACAGTTACACCGCTCTGCACAGATATATACAATAATATATATACTTTTCTATAGCTTCTATACTGCTTGTCAGGACACGTGTCACAGTTACACCGCTCTGTACTGATATACAGTAATATATATACTTTTCTATAGCTTCTATACTGCTTGTCAGGACACATGGGTCACAGTTACACCGCTCTGTACTGATATATACAATATATATATACTTTTCTATAGCTTCTATACTGCTTGTCAGGACACGTGTCACAGTTACACCGCTCTGCACAGATATATACAATAATATATATACTTTTCTATAGCTTCTATACTGCTTGTCAGGACACGTGTCACAGTTACACCACTCTGTACTGATATTTAGTAATATTATATAAACTTTTCTGTAGCTTCTATACTGCTTGTCAGGACATATGGGTCACAGTTACACTGCTCTGTCTGTACTGATATATACAATAATATATATATACTTTTCTTATTTTCTATAGCTTCAATACTGCTTGTCAAGACACGTGTCACAGTTACACCGCTCTGTACTGATATATACAATAATATATATACTTTTCTATAGCGTCTATACTGCTTGTCAGGACACATGTGTCACAGTTACACCGCTCTGTACTGATATTTAGTAATATTATATATACTTTTCTGTAGCTTCTATACTGCTTGTCAGGACACATGGGTCACAGTTACACTGCTCTGTCTGTACTGATATATACAATAATATATATATATACTTTTCTTATTTTCTATAGCTTCTATACTGCTTGTCTGGACACATGGATCACAGTTACACCGCTCTTTACTGATATATACAATAATAAAATATACTTTTCTTATTTTCTATAGCTTCTATACTGCTTGTCAGGACACATGGGTCACAGTTACACCGCTCTGTACTGATATATACAATAATATATATACTTTTCTATAGCTTCTATACTGCTTGACAGGACACATGGATCACAGTTACACCGCTCTGTACTGATATATACAATATATATATACTTTTCTATAGCTTCTATACTGCTTGTCAGGACACATGGGTCACAGTTACACCGCTCTGTACTGATATATACAATAATATATATACTTTTCTATAGCTTCTATACTGCTTGTCAGGACACATGTGTCACAGTTACACCGCTCTGTACTGATATACAGTAATATTATATATACTTTTCTATAGCTTCTATACTGCCTGTCAGGACACATGGGTCACAGTTACACCGCTCTGTCTGTACTGATATATACAATAATATATATACATTTCTTTTTTTCTATAGCTTCTATACTGCTTGTCAGTACACATGGGTCACAGTTACACCGCTCTATACTGATATATACAATAATAATATATACTTTTCTTATTTTCTATAGCTTCTATACTGCCTGTCAGGACACATGGGTCACAGTTACACCGCTCTGTACTGATATATACAATAATATATATATACTTTTCTATAGCTTCTATACTGCTTGTCAGGACACATGTGTCACAGTTACACCGCTCTGTACTGATATACAGTAATATTATATACACTTTTCTATAGCTTCTATACTGCCTGTCAGGACACATGGGTCACAGTTACACCGCTCTGTACTGATATATACAATAATAATATATACTTTTCTATAGCTTCTATACTGCTTTTCAGGACACATGGGTGACAGTTATGCCGCTCTGTCTGTACTGATATATACAATAATATATATACTTTTCTTATTTTCTATAGCTTCTATACTGCTTGTCTGGACACATGGATCACAGTTACACCGCTCTTTACTGATATATACAATAATAAAATATACTTTTCTTATTTTCTATAGCTTCTATACTGCTTGTCAGGACACATGGGTCACAGTTACACCGCTCTGTACTGATATATACAATAATATATATACTTTTCTATAGCTTCTATACTGCTTGACAGGACACATGGATCACAGTTACACCGCTCTGTACTGATATATACAATATATATATACTTTTCTATAGCTTCTATACTGCTTGTCAGGACACATGGGTCACAGTTACACCGCTCTGTACTGATATATACAATAATATATATACTTTTCTATAGCTTCTATACTGCTTGTCAGGACACATGTGTCACAGTTACACCGCTCTGTACTGATATACAGTAATATTATATATACTTTTCTATAGCTTCTATACTGCCTGTCAGGACACATGGGTCACAGTTACACCGCTCTGTCTGTACTGATATATACAATAATATATATACATTTCTTTTTTTCTATAGCTTCTATACTGCTTGTCAGTACACATGGGTCACAGTTACACCGCTCTATACTGATATATACAATAATAATATATACTTTTCTTATTTTCTATAGCTTCTATACTGCCTGTCAGGACACATGGGTCACAGTTACACCGCTCTGTACTGATATATACAATAATATATATATACTTTTCTATAGCTTCTATACTGCTTGTCAGGACACATGTGTCACAGTTACACCGCTCTGTACTGATATACAGTAATATTATATACACTTTTCTATAGCTTCTATACTGCCTGTCAGGACACATGGGTCACAGTTACACCGCTCTGTACTGATATATACAATAATAATATATACTTTTCTATAGCTTCTATACTGCTTTTCAGGACACATGGGTGACAGTTATGCCGCTCTGTCTGTACTGATATATACAATAATATATATACTTTTCTTATTTTCTATAGCTTCTATACTGCTTGTCAGGACACATGTGTCAGTTACACTGCTCTGTACTGATATACACAATAATATATATATTTTTCTATAGCTTCTAGTATTACAGTGCAGCAGTTTGGTGACTAACAGTATATAGTTGTACAGTATTCCATTGCTGTATCTTGCAGCTCTGTGTCACTGCAAGTATCCATCCATTCCATTTTCTTCCAGTGATTTGGATCAATAATACCATTGATTAGAACAAATAATTCCAGTGATTTTGTCATTTTCTTCCAGTGATTTGGACCAATAATACCATTGATTAGAACAAATAATTCCAGTGATTTTGTCAATTTCTTCCAGTGATTTGGACCAATAATACCATTGATTAGAACGAATAATTCCTGTGATTTTGTAATTTTCTTCCAGTGATTTGGACCAATAATACCATTGATTAGAACGAATAATTCCTGTGATATTGAGGTGTTTATGTTGCTTAGCTTAGCCGTCCAGCGACCACAGTGCACCTCCTTTTTCTCTTTTCTTTGCATCATGTGCTGTTTGGGGCCAATTGTTTGAAGTGCCATCCTGTCTGACACTGCAGTGCCACTCCTAGATGGGCCAGGTGTTTGTGCCGCCCTCTAGGGTCGCTTTGCTTAGTCATCCAGCGACCTCTGTGCAAATTTTAGGACTAAAAATAGTATTGTGAGGTTTGAGGTGTTTAGACTAGACTGGAAATGAGTGGAAATTGTGGTTATTGAGGTTAATAATACTATAGGCTCAAAATTACCCTGAAATTCTATGATTTAAGCTGTTTTTGAGGGTTTTTTGAAAAAGATCACCCAAATCCGACAAAAAAATTTCAGGGAGGTTTTGCCAAAACGCGTCCGAATCCAAAACACGGCCGCGGAACCTAATTCAAAACCAAAACACAAAACCTGAAAAATTTCCGGTGCACATCTCTAGTTCTTGTACAATTTTAATATCGGTGATTAGACTGCTATCTTTGGTATGCACTTATTTCAGACATGTGTTATACGCTGTATCAATAAACTGTTATCTTTTAATGCACTATTGGCGTCCCCCACTATTTTATATATATGTGTGTGTGTGTATGTATGTATATAAATAAATATATATATATATATATATATATATATATATATATATAATGTAACTTTATATTAATATTAACTTTTTCTATACCTACAGTGTCCCCCAAATATAGAGAATATACACTAGGATTCTTCTACTTCTGGAATACCCACCTGAATGAATTTCTGTTGGGAATTGAGAATTCAGGGTTTGGTACGCCAGTACCACATTTGTGGACTTAAAAGACTGACATACAGTATACACAAAAAGATAAAAACATTTATGGAAAGAACTTTAGCTAAAGTTTAGAGATGCAGACATCTTCTTTTCCAGCATCACAATGACTATCTTTGGAAATGAACTCTACCTAAAATTAAAGAAAACCTATATGATAAACTACTTCCAACAATGATTTAGTGAAATTGTGGGCTCTGTTAAGTCAGCATCGCAAAATGGTGGTCTATCCACCCCTGAACCCTTACAGCCTGGAAGCCCTAAAGCTCACACCATTATACAAATACCAAAGCTTCATAAGACCCAACCTTACCATCAACCTTCAACAAAGCCCCCCCCACCTGCCACACTCCCTTTGCACATTCCCTCAAAATAAATTTTTAAAATTAAAGACACTTTTTTTCTAATTCATGTTTTTTTTATTGAAGAAAACATGCAGGTACTGTCATATAAAATATACTTAATTATTTTATATTTTTTAAAAATGCAAAAAATTAAGGTGAAATGGTGTTTAACCCTCAGTCAAGTGCAGCTGGCCTGACAGGTGCCACAAAGCTGTTTTTGCTCCCATCTCCGCTCCAAGGGGGCTCAGGGGCCTGTCCCTCCTAGTACCTATCTATTTCTAGGTGCTGTTCAAACCCCCCTAGTCAGTTTTCCCACCGCCTGCGTGGAGTGCAGTAGTGACCCTCCTGGCCTTTCCGGCACACTGCGCCCAAACTCCTCCGAATTTTGAAGGTTCATTTTTCCTTTTATTTTCATCTTTTAATTGTTTATTTTGCTAATTTTATGAATGAAAATTACAAAGGTTGTGGATATTTTGTAAAATATGTAGGTTTGTCCATGGTGGCCTCTCAGGAACACTGCACCCAACATGTTCATGTTTTGTCTTTTTTGCTTCAGATTTTCTGCTGAAATGACCCGTAAAACCTATGATTTCTCTCTTTGTACATCATAATGAAGGCCACTGATCACTTTAAGAGCATTAGAATTGAGTTGATTAGGTGCTAATGGCGATTTTCTAAGAGGCACTCTACGCCTGAACCTGGGAGTCCCGGAAGTGCGCCTGACAGAGGGTTAAGCTTTTCTTGGACTTTGAGATGATTTTCGTCATTATGATGATCTTTAAAACTGCCTTACAAAACCTGTAATATGAAATAAATATTACAGTAGTTAAATTATATTTTGCATTTTTTTATAACAAGAGTAGACCTCCAAATTTCCAAACAGTGAGCTCCAGTTTGTGCGCAGTCCATGTTTTCTGGAATAGCCATTTACTGAGTGTTGCCCCCTACAGATGTGACTCATGTGACTCACAGCTGTGAATCACATGTGTGGAGGAGAACCCCATAATACTCATTTCCATTAACTGGTGGAGGCCATATATAATAGACTTCTTAGAAAAAAACATTTACTGACTTTAAACTGTATATATTGTGCCATTTGTTGTACAAACAGTATTACATGATTTGTTGTTGTTTTTCTCTTTTTATGTCAGGGCCTGTTTTTTCCCCCTATTGTCTTAATGGTGGTGGTGTGGAACCTGGTGTTGGATGCGGTAGTACTGGTGGGCATGTTGGTTATCCTCCTTGGTATCCTTGGTACTGTATAGCCTCCCGGCCATACCATTGGTCACATGCTGCAAGGGTTTAGGCTAATGGTAAGTGGAATGCTTGTGAAGTCATCATTGCTAGGAGACATTGGGGGTCATTCTGAGTTGTTCACTAGCTGCCGTTGTTCGCAGCGCAGTGATCAGTGAAAAATATGGCTAATCTGCGCATGCATATGCACTGCAGTGTGCACACGCGACGTACGGGTACAAAGAGCATCGTTGTTTTGCACAGGTTCTAGCGAAGCTTTCAGTCACACGGCCGAACGCAGGAAGATTGACATGAAGTGGGCATTTCTGGGTGTCAACCGACCGTTTTCTAGGAGTGCTTAGAAAAATGCATCAAAAGCCATCCCTCCATCATTTGAATCAACGCACACGAAGAGTAACTACAGGGTGTCACGATCCGGGTAATTTCTCATCTGTATTTACCTTCCAAATGCCTCCTGAGACTGTTGCAGTGTTCCAAGCCTGGATTCCATCTGTGCTGTCTGCGTGCAGCACACTGCATCCCATTGCCTCAAGTTTCTTCATAGTAATTCTGGCAGCATCGTGGTTAAAACTCACATGCAAGTTACAAACAGTCTTTCCCTCCAAATTCAAACATGGGCGCAGCCATGTTTGTTTACATCACATGTTAATTTTCAGCTTATCAGCTGCACTCTGGTCTCTGCCTAATTATCCAGCAGCTGCACTCTGGACTCAGCTTAATTGCCCAGCCAATACCTGCTTCCCAGCTGGTATACATATCCTCCATTAAGGCTGCTTAGGTCTCAGTGCTTTGGTTGTCAAACCCAGTGATACAAGTCTCTCCTGCCTGTGGTTGTTCTGCTATTGTTCCAGATATTCCAGCTCCTGAGTTCAGCTCCACTAAAGACCCGCACCTGTTACCATCTTGCGGTGCAGCCTGACTCTGCAGTGTCCCAGCATTGCATCCTGTGACCGGCAGTTACCCGACACCGGCTTCAGGCGTCCAGCTTCCAGCAGTGCTCTGCCCTGTCAGTAACCATCAGTGTTCCACCATCGATCTCCAGTCACCATCGGTGTTCCATCATCAATATCCAGTCACCATCCGTGTTTCATTGTCGATCTCCAGTCACCATCCGTGTTTCATCATCGATCTCCAGTCACCATCGGTGTGCCTTCATCGATCTTCAGTCACCATCGGTTTTCCTTCATCAATCCCCAGCTTCACCAGTGTTTCCTCGTTTGATCTCCTGTTACACTGATGTTTTAAACATCATTTCACAGTTCTCCATTGGTGCTCCTTCCAGCAAACTCTCATCAGGGAGTTCAGCAGCACCCTCACCACCTGGGCCGGTTCCACCCGGCATCCTCGGCAGTTCACGAGTGCTCACCCTTTTCAGCATTTCACCAGCATCTCCAGCTCCCAGTGTGTAATCTGCTGGCCAGTTCCTACTGACACTATCAATACAGCGGATAGCTGTTAGCTCTCAGGACTTACCATCTCCAGGTCTTCCAAGACTGTATGGTGTTATACTACTCCCAACAGTGTCCTACCATTTCTATTTCTAAGGAACTGTGATTCTACTGTTATGCCATTATTCCACACTGCTGAGCTTTACTGTCTTCTTTGAACTGCCGTTGTACCAGATGAACTTGTCTTGGTCACACCTTCGGGCGTCTGTGCTAAAGGTTCCCTGCATGTCCAAGAACCCTATACTGCCTCCCGGGTTCACGTACACCTCAGCCCCTAAACTGAGGCCTCCTCTGGTCAGCACCAGACCTCAGTTGTGACACAGGGCTGGTCTTGTTTTGCACTAAATTATTTTGCAGTCGCACTGCTGCATAGGCTTTTGCACTCCTGCAAAGCTAAAATACACTCCACATTGGGTGGCGACAATGCGTTTGCACAGCTACTTAAAGTAGCTAGCGAGCAATCAACTAGGAATGACCCCCATTGAATGTTGTCATTTATCTGCTTAAATGATGTGGCAATGTTGCTTGAGCTGTCCACTGTCTGTTGCTATCCAACATCTGTCTGAGGCTGCTGGCTTGACCCATTGAGCTGTCCAATGAGATGACCATGATGTTCAGCCTCTTGTTGACCTTCTTCATGATTTCCCTTAAAGCCACATTGTCTTCTTGTCCCTGCATCTGTTCTTCTGTGATGTTATCCAGTACTCGGCCCAGGATATTGTCCATATGGTCCAATTTTCTGTTGAAAACTTTCCTGAAGCTATTCTGCTGCTCCATTAATGCAGCCATATCCTGGTTCAACTACACTCTTGATGGCAGCTGTTTTTGCTGCAGGTCCTTGATGCTTGAAACTATGAAGCTAGCAAAAGATTGAAGTAATTGTTTTGTGTAAAATATAAATGTGTCTAGATATTAATGTTAACATACAGTTAAAAAATACACCAGTTGGATTTGCTCCTCTTTGCAGGTCTTCAGCCACAACTTTGTCCTTATCAATGCTCTGCAGCAGATCCAGACTGAAGAATGTTCCAATTCTTGATGCTGTTTGTCTGCTTGTAGAAGGTCCCAATTGTGTCTTTATATGTTAAAAATAATTTTCAAAATTGAGTAAGGAATATTTTTGTTTGAAAAATAAAAATAAAATTGAGTATATTTACCAGGTTGATCCGTAATTTCTTGCATCATCATGCCCTAGTCTTCTTGTGTCCTGCTTTGTCCAGTTTCTTCTGATGTTAGTGCATAGACCCTTGTTCCAGTATCTCTGGTGCCTGTGTCATGTTGTCTAATTTTTATTAATACACATGTAAAACGCAAGTTTATATGAAGAGCATATTTGGAAGTTAACTTACCTTCAAACATTTCCTCTGAGTGATCAGTGTACGCAAACAAAGTTGTTTGATCAGCAGTTCCGGAGTCACAGTTTCTGGATCCCTTCACTGTTCAGATGGCTCCTCCGATAAGCAGCTACTGTAATTCCTTCCTCTATTGGCTTGCCTCCTTTTGATGTCCAGATTCCTTTTCTTGGGTAGATACAGTTTTTTTTGCAGCCAATTCTTCTGAGGAAACTAAATAAATGATTTTAAAAAATGTGTTGTTTTTTTAAAGTTGCATATGACTTACAGGTGTGCCTAGCACAAGCGATTAAATCCTTACCAAACAGATAGATTCTCTGTATGGAAGTTCCAACTGGCCTTGCAGATGGGTGTTGTCCTGAAGGCTTTGTTCCTTTTCCCCATGATGGTTGATGTCCAGAAGATGTCGACCCTAATATTTTGGTTGCAGGTCCTGATTGGTCTTCTGTAAATAAAATATTATAGAAATAATTTAAATTATTGTAAAAAATGTTAGTAAAGAAACCATAAAAATATTTTTTGTAAAAAATAATTACCTCTTTGGTGAATTGTGGAGGGATCATGTGTGTCCATCAGTCCCTCCATGCCATTGACCATAATGGGGTTCATTATTTTACTGCATCTTCACTTCCCAGTTCTGCCAATGGATGATGATGAGTTCTGGTCCCTTACCAGTTCCTCCCTTGTGCTGTCTATGCTTTACCATCTTCTTCTTGGTTCATCTTTGTACATGTCTTTATAACGTTGTTGTATCGCTTCTATCAGATCTTGAAGCCTCTATGCCTACCTCAGCCCATGGTGACTTGCATTGAAATCTCTTTCCTAAGTACTCTCTTCTCTTTTCAAGATGTTGTCTGCACATGGTATCCAAAGTGCTTGTCTTAACGTTTCTCCATGCCATCGATCAGAGCACAGTATCAGAATCTGTGAACCTTGTTCAAAGGTGGGTCTTCTGTCTATTTTCTTGGGCTGTCCAGTGTCCTACTCTTCAGATGACCCCTCTACCTCTGTCCGAGACTTAAATAGAAATAAAATTTAAAAAGCAAAAAGGTTTAGCAAAATGTATGCAAAGGAAAAGCTGTACCTAGGAGTGTGGAAAGTGAGGTGTAAGTGTACCTATGTAAATGTACCTGGGATGGTGCTAAGTTAGGTGTAGGTCTGTCTATGTATTGTACATGCCCTGTAAATGTAACGGGGTGTGTGGTAAGTAAGGTAGTGGTATACCTATGTATGTGTAAATGCACCTGGAAGTGGGGAAATTGAGGTGTAGGTGTACCTACATTATGTACAGTATGTGTAAATGTCCCTGGGATTGTGAAAAGTTAGGTGTAGGTGTACCTATGCATGTGTATGTTTACCTGGGAGTGTGTAAAGTGAGGTATTTGTGTACCTACAGATGTATCCATGCTCAGATTTGCTTCCAGGCATGTTATCCATGGTAAAGCAGTCATGATTATGACATGCACATGCATATGCACGCACATGGATATAGGAATGAATTGCCGGCATACCTAGTCACACATGCAAACAAACAGTGGTAGAAGAATATCACTCGAGAGATATTTATCAGGTGCCTGACAGAGGGAGGGCTTATAGCAAACAGGGCAGTGTTTTTCCATACCTTTGTATCCCCCCAGCACACTGACTAATACCTGTAACAAAACTTGAAACTATCTGGTCATAGAATTTCAGAGATATTTGTTACATGAATTTGCAAATTCATGGAAAGCTCCTGAGCCACTTCACAGCTTCTCTGATATCAGCAGTCCTACATTACATGATAGCAGTGCCCTAGTCACAGCTCAGCATACTAAGGTGCACCTGTGGCTTGGTTCAGCACATGTGCCCATGCACCGTACAGTGGGCAAGATGAGAGTAGCTACATATGTACAGTATGTATGTGTAATGGCTACATATGTACAGTATGTATGTGTAATGTACCTGGGAGTTTGGAAAATGATGTATAAATCTACCTATATATGTGTATATATAATGTACATGTGCTAAGTGAGGTGTAGGTGTTCATATGTATGTGTACCTGGGAGGGTATCTGTGTGTATGTAGGTGAGAGTTACATGTGGAGTAGGTGTACTTGGGTTGGAGGGTGTTTCCTGCTCTTCTTCTCATCACTATTTATATCTCAACATACTTTGTTCCTTCTGATGTGCCAATTTTTTCTGTGTTGGATCCCACTCCACATTGGTGCCAGGGATTCTACTTAGGAGTGGGACATTTATGCTTGAAGTAAACAACAAAAATTTTAAATAATAATAATAATAATAATAATAATAAAAAAGGTATACAAATAAAAATGGTGTTGAGCTGTGCATGGTGGGGGAGGGAGGGATGGCTACAGTGGTGCACCCACAGAGGAACCCCTGCAAAGCTCTGCACCAATTAGGCACCACACCTCACCCCACAAATGCACACACATATGTACTACTACACCCCTACACAGTGCAATGAGATATTTAAATTTATATCTGGACTACTGTACAGTATGTGGGGTTTAGCTACCATATTAATTAACTAGATTACACATTTAACACATCATTTATAAAATGTAACCAGTAATTGATTTTGAATTATAGTTGTTTCTTTAATGCAAAGTAATAGATTCTCACACATTTTTAATAAAATGAGTCAAATCGTGCACTAGATTATACTGTATTTATTTACAATATTCCTTAGAAAATAAAGGTATTTGGAAATGTAATGATTTCCTGATCCTGAAAAAGATAAAATAAAACAAAGAAACAATGAGGAATCTATCCCACCACAACACAGTGGGAGTATTGACTTTTAGGAACATCTGGTGTCACACAAATATACTAAGGAGGAACAAATTAAACTGACACAAACTAAATAAAGGTTATGAGAAGCAAACTGTAAGTTTAAATTGCTATAAAGCTTATCAGCAGCCAATGAAAAAAGGGTAGTCTAGCTAATTCAAATTGATCAAAGAAATCAAAATAAACAACAAGCTTTTCATTTGGCTTATTATTCTATAAATGAATAATAAAAAATATCATCCCAAAGATAGTTTAGCAAGGTTATAAGTTTGTAATACTTTATTCATTTTAAAATAATTGTAAAATGTCAAAATTATAAATATTTAATTAAGAATGCCTTATGTAAAAGTAAACAAAAATAGATAGCAAATTAATGTGCAACACACTGTTGAAATGGATGCAGCAGTGGTTCTAAAACTTTCTTGAATCATGGTGCCCTAGAGTACCAGCTTTTTTTCTCCTGCACCACTGATAGTTTACGCAAGTGAAATGATTGTTGGCAGAAATGAAGCAAGAATTACCATAAGGGCTGTGCTGATGAAATGTTTGAGGGCAGCAGGGTCTGAGTAGAAGGTATCTGGTTGTAAACAGCTACTGGATGCTTGATGGAACAGACATAGGCATATTTTTCCAGTCCCACAGATGGAAAACAGTCCATCAAATTATGAATAATTTGAATCAGTGACCATTTCAGATGGCCTCTTAATGAACAGTACATTATATTGCATGGGCTTCATATAAAGGCTTGTCTGTATGCCATTGCTATCTGTTGCAAACAAGGTAAAACACCTAGAAATTTCTCAGCAACACAGGAATTGTACAGTAAGGGGGAATTTAAATGTTATCTCACACCCAATCTCCCATCTAAAGTAATATTCAAATGCCCCCACTTATCGCATTTATTACGCCCATTACACTCGAATTTAAGCGCAAAAAGCACCTAAACCCGATGTGAGCATGAAAAGACCCATTTGGGCAGCCAAACATGTCTCTTCACGTGCATTTCAGCTCGCTACCCCTTGTGAGCTGAAATTAACTTATCACGCCCCTCAGCAGCAACATTTGAATAGCTGTCAGTGGGCATGATCACTGGCGCCAGTGGGGGATGATGACATTTGAATCCAGCCCTAAATGTTTGAAAATGGGTTAAAGTATGTGGTCTGATGAATCACATTTTCCATTATACCATGCTGATGGTAGGGTGAGTATAAACAACTAACAGCATAAAAGCATGAATCTATCACAACTCTTCAGACTTTGAGCTCATATTCTCCACAAAACGTATCAACAGAAGGTAAAATTCATGCCTAGAAGAATTCAAGCTGTATTTAGGCAAAAGGTGGCCCAACAAAGTACTAACCCTGTGGTCATAACACTTTGGCCTATTAGTATATAATACACAAGTTGCAAATCAAATAAGACAGAATTTACTCATATCATATATATTTAACACATATTTTTTGGTCTTCTTACACATTTATTGAACTTCTGGTACAATTCTAATGAACATTATTTCTCTCTACTCCACCGCCACATTATGGATTGCAATACTATCATATGAGATGTCTTATGGTTTCTTTTGTGTGTAATCATGAGGCTGGGAATAATTAAAACATTGAGTTGAAGACGGTCTGTACTGCATAAAGACTCTGTGGTGGGAACTTGTATTGAGATGTGATGTCCAGCACCGAGGAAAATATAATTGGTGATACTTTTTCTGTGTATTTTTTGTGAGTGTAAGGTGACACTTTTTCACCAGGTGGTTCCCATTGGCTGCTATATGTGCACTTGTTCACTTCATCATTTGTATTTGTTTTATTGCTCCATCTGTGCTTGATAGCTAGTCAGCATCACATACAGGATCTCCCTGGGTCTTTGTCAAGGTAAGCTCTGTTGTTTCAAAAGGTCCATCTGAAATACTGTAGGCATCTCCTCTCTGTCAACCTGTGATGTGCAGTCAGTGTAGGCAGGAGAGTGTGTGCATAACTTGTCATTCTCAGTACACTGCATACTTTTGATTCTAAAAATGATTAGAATAATACAAAAAAGATATGTATAACTTATAAATACCAACTTTGTATTACTCATATCATATCTGTATTATTATTTGTGCACCGGCAATTTTTCGGGTTTTGTGTTTTGGTTTTGGGTTCGGTTCCGCGGCCGTGTTTTGGGTTCGAACGCGTTTTGGCAAAACCTCACCGAAATTTTTTTGTTGGATTCGGGTGTGTTTTGGATTTGGGTGTTTTTTTCAAAAAACCCTAAAAAACAGCTTAAATCATAGAATTTGGGGGTCATTTTGATCCCATAGTATTATTAACCTCAATAACAATAATTTACACTCATTTTCAGTCTATTCTGAACACCTCACACCTCACAATATTATTTTTAGTCCTAAAATTTGCACCGAGGTCGCTGGATGACTAAGCTAAGCGACCCAAGTGGCCGACACAAACACCTGGCCCATCTAGGAGTGGCACTGCAGTGTCACGCAGGATGGCCCTTCAAAAAAATACTCCCCAAACAGCACATGACGCAAAAAAAAAAGAGGCGCAATGAGGTAGCTATGTGACTAAGATAAGCGACCCAAGTGGCCGGCACAAACACCTGGCCCATCTAGGAGTGGCACTGCAGTGTCACGCAGGATGGCCCTTCAAAAAAATACTCCCCAAACAGCACATGACGCAAAGAAAAAAAGAGGCGCAATGAGGTAGCTGTGTGACTAAGCTAAGCTACCCTAGTGGCCGACACAAACACCTGGCCCATCTAGGAGTGGCACTGCAGTGTCACGCAGGATGGCCCTTCAAAAAAATACTCCCCAAACAGCACATGACGCAAAGAAAAAAAGAGGCGCAATGAGGTAGCTGTGTGACTAAGATAAGCGACCCAAGTGGCCGACACAAACACCTGGCCCATCTAGGAGTGGCACTGCAGTGTCACGCAGGATGGCCCTTCAAAAAAATACTCCCCAAACAGCACATGACGCAAAGAAAAAAAGAGGCGCAATGAGGTTGCTGTGTGACTAAGCTAAGCGACCCTAGTGGCCGACACAAACACCTGGCCCATCTAGGAGTGGCACTGCAGTGTCACGCAGGATGGCCCTTCAAAAAAATACTCCCCAAACAGCACATGACGCAAAGAAAAAAAGAGGCGCAATGAGGTAGCTGTGTGACTAAGCTAAGCGACCCTAGTGGCCGACACAAACACCTGGCCCATCTAGGAGTGGCACTGCAGTGTCACGCAGGATGGCCCTTCAAAAAAATACTCCCCAAACAGCACATGATGCAAAGAAAAAAAGAGGCGCAATGAGGTAGCTGTGTGACTAAGCTAAGCGACCCTAGTGGCCGACACAAACACCTGGCCCATCTAGGAGTGGCACTGCAGTGTCACGCAGGATGGCCCTTCAAAAAAATACTCCCCAAACAGCACATGATGCAAAGAAAAAAAGAGGCGCAATGAGGTAGCTGTGTGACTAAGCTAAGCGACCCTAGTGGCCGACACAAACACCTGGCCCATCTAGGAGTGGCACTGCAGTGTCACGCAGGATGGCCCTTCAAAAAAATACTCCCCAAACAGCACATGACGCAAAGAAAAAAAGAGGCGCAATGAGGTAGCTGTGTGACTAAGCTAAGCGACCCTAGTGGCCGACACAAACACCTGGCCCATCTAGGAGTGGCACTGCAGTGTCACGCAGGATGGCCCTTCAAAAAAAATACTCCCCAAACAGCACATGACGCAAAGAAAAAAAGAGGCGCAATGAGGTAGCTGTGTGACTAAGATAAGCGACCCAAGTGGCCGACACAAACACCTGGCCCATCTAGGAGTAGCACTGCAGTGTCACGCAGGATGGCCCTTCAAAAAAATACTCCCCAAACAGCACATGACGCAAAGAAAAAAAGAGGCGCAATGAGGTTGCTGTGTGACTAAGCTAAGCGACCCTAGTGGCTGACACAAACACCTGGCCCATCTAGGAGTGGCACTGCAGTGTCACGCAGGATGGCCCTTCAAAAAAATACTCCCCAAACAGCACATGACGCAAAGAAAAATAGAGGCGCAATGAGGTTGCTGTGTGACTAAGCTAAGCGACCCTAGTGGCCGACACAAACACCTGGCCCATCTAGGAGTGGCACTGCAGTGTCACGCAGGATGGCCCTTCAAAAAAATACTCCCCAAACAGCACATGATGCAAAGAAAAAAAGAGGCGCAATGAGGTTGCTGTGTGACTAAGATAAGCGACCCTAGTGGCCGACACAAACACCTGGCCCATCTAGGAGTGGCACTGCAGTGTCACGCAGGATGGCCCTTCAAAAAAATACTCCCCAAACAGCACATGATGCAAAGAAAAAAAAAGGCGCAATGAGGTAGCTGTGTGACTAAGATAAGCGACCCTAGTGGCCGACACAAACACCTGGCCCATCTAGGAGTGGCACTGCAGTGTCACGCAGGATGGCCCTTCAAAAAAATACTCCCCAAACAGCACATGATGCAAAGAAAAAAAGAGGCGCAATGAGGTTGCTGTGTGACTAAGATAAGCGACCCTAGTGGCCGACACAAACACCTGGCCCTTCTAGGAGTGGCACTGCAGTGTCACGCAGGATGGCCCTTCAAAAAAATACTCCCCAAACAGCACATGATGCAAAGAAAAAAAGAGGCGCAATGAGGTAGCTGTGTGACTAAGATAAGCGACCCTAGTGGCCGACACAAACACCTGGCCCATCTAGGAGTGGCACTGCAGTGTCACGCAGGATGGCCCTTCAAAAAAATACTCCCCAAACAGCACATGATGCAAAGAAAAAAAGAGGCGCAATGAGGTAGCTGTGTGACTAAGATAAGCGACCCTAGTGGCCGACACAAACACCTGGCCCATCTAGGAGTTGCACTGCAGTGTCACGCAGGATGGCCCTTCAAAAAAAATACTCCCCAAACAGCACATGACGCAAAGAAAAAAAGAGGCGCAATGAGGTAGCTGTGTGACTAAGCTAAGCGACCCTAGTGGCCGACACAAACACCTGGCCCATCTAGGAGTGGCACTGCAGTGTCACGCAGGATGGCCCTTCAAAAAAATACTCCCTAAACAGCACATGACGCAAAGAAAAAAAGAGGCGCAATGAGGTTGCTGTGTGACTAAGCTAAGCGACCCTAGTGGCCGACACAAACACCTGGCCCATCTAGGAGTGGCACTGCAGTGTCACGCAGGATGGCCCTTCAAAAAAATACTCCCCAAACAGCACATGACGCAAAGAAAAAAAGAGGCGCAATGAGGTAGCTGTGTGACTAAGCTAAGCGACCCTAGTGGCCGACACAAACACCTGGCCCATCTAGGAGTGGCACTGCAGTGTCACGCAGGATGGCCCTTCAAAAAAATACTCCCCAAACAGCACATGATGCAAAGAAAAAAAGAGGCGCAATGAGGTAGCTGTGTGACTAAGCTAAGCGACCCTAGTGGCCGACACAAACACCTGGCCCATCTAGGAGTGGCACTGCAGTGTCACGCAGGATGGCCCTTCAAAAAAATACTCCCCAAACAGCACATGACGCAAAGAAAAAAAGAGGCGCAATGAGGTAGCTGTGTGACTAAGATAAGCGACCCTAGTGGCTGACACAAACACCTGGCCCATCTAGGAGTGGCACTGCAGTGTCACGCAGGATGGCCCTTCAAAAAAATACTCCCCAAACAGCACATGATGCAAAGAAAAAAAGAGGCGCAATGAGGTAGCTGTGTGACTAAGATAAGCGACCCTAGTGGCCGACACAAACACCTGGCCCATCTAGGAGTGGCACTGCAGTGTCACGCAGGATGGCCCTTCAAAAAAATACTCCCCAAACAGCACATGATGCAAAGAAAAAAAGAGGCGCAATGAGGTAGCTGTGTGACTAAGATAAGCGACCCTAGTGGCCGACACAAACACCTGGCCCATCTAGGAGTGGCACTGCAGTGTCACGCAGGATGGCCCTTCAAAAAAATACTCCCCAAACAGCACATGATGCAAAGAAAAAAAGAGGCGCAATGAGGTAGCTGTGTGACTAAGATAAGCGACCCTAGTGGCCGACACAAACACCTGGCCCATCTAGGAGTGGCACTGCAGTGTCACGCAGGATGGCCCTTCAATAAAATACTCCCCAAACAGCACACGACGCAAAAAAAAAAGAGGCGCAATGAGGTTGCTGTGTGACTAAGCTAAGCGACCCTAGTGGCCGACACAAACACCTGGCCCATCTAGGAGTGGCACTGCAGTGTCACGCAGGATGGCCCTTCAAAAAAATACTCCCCAAACAGCACATGACGCAAAGAAAAAAAGAGGCGCAATGAGGTAGCTGTGTGACTAAGCTAAGCGACCCTAGTGGCCGACACAAACACCTGGCCCATCTAGTAGTGGCACTGCAGTGTCACGCAGGATGGCCCTTCAAAAAAATACTCCCCAAACAGCACATGATGCAAAGAAAAAAAGAGGCGCAATGAGGTAGCTGTGTGACTAAGATAAGCGACCCTAGTGGCCGACACAAACACCTGGCCCATCTAGGAGTGGCACTGCAGTGTCACGCAGGATGGCCCTTCAAAAAAATACTCCCCAAACAGCACATGATGCAAAGAAAAAAAGAGGCGCAATGAGGTAGCTGTGTGACTAAGATAAGCGACCCTAGTGGCCGACACAAACACCTGGCCCATCTAGGAGTGGCACTGCAGTGTCACGCAGGATGGCCCTTCAATAAAATACTCCCCAAACAGCACACGACGCAAAAAAAAAAGAGGCGCAATGAGGTTGCTGTGTGACTAAGCTAAGCGACCCTAGTGGCCGACACAAACACCTGGCCCATCTAGGAGTGGCACTGCAGTGTCACGCAGGATGGCCCTTCAAAAAAATACTCCCCAAACAGCACATGACGCAAAGAAAAAAAGAGGCGCAATGAGGTAGCTGTGTGACTAAGCTAAGCGACCCTAGTGGCCGACACAAACACCTGGCCCATCTAGTAGTGGCACTGCAGTGTCACGCAGGATGGCCCTTCAAAAAAATACTCCCCAAACAGCACATGATGCAAAGAAAAAAAGAGGCGCAATGAGGTAGCTGTGTGACTAAGCTAAGCGACCCTAGTGGCCGACACAAACACCTGGCCCATCTAGGAGTGGCACTGCAGTGTCACGCAGGATGGCCCTTCAAAAAAATACTCCCAAAACAGCACATGACGCAAAGAAAAAAAGAGGCGCAATGAGGTTGCTGTGTGACTAAGATAAGCGACCCTAGTGGCCGACACAAACACCTGGCCCATCTAGGAGTGGCACTGCAGTGTCACGCAGGATGGCCCTTCAAAAAAATACTCCCCAAACAGCACATGACGCAAAGAAAAAAAGAGGCGCAATGAGGTAGCTGTGTGACTAAGCTAAGCGACCCTAGTGGCCGACACAAACACCTGGCCCATCTAGGAGTGGCACTGCAGTGTCACGCAGGATGGCCCTTCAAAAAAATACTCCCCAAACAGCACATGATGCAAAGAAAAAAAGAGGCGCAATGAGGTAGCTGTGTGACTAAGATAAGCGACCCTAGTGGCCGACACAAACACCTGGCCCATCTAGGAGTGGCACTGCAGTGTCACGCAGGATGGCCCTTCAAAAAAATACTCCCCAAACAGCACATGATGCAAAGAAAAAAAGAGGCGCAATGAGGTAGCTGTGTGACTAAGAGAAGCGACCCTAGTGGCCGACACAAACACCTGGCCCATCTAGGAGTGGCACTGCAGTGTCACGCAGGATGGCCCTTTCAAAAAATACTCCCCAAACAGCACACGACGCAAAAAAAAAGAGGCGCAATGAGGTAGCTGTGTGACTAAGCTAAGCGACCCAAGTGGCCGGCACAAACACCTGGCCCATCTAGGAGTGGCACTGCAGTGTCACGCAGGATGGCCCTTCAAAAAAATACTCCCCAAACAGCACATGACGCAAAGAAAAAAAGAGGCGCAATGAGGTAGCTGTGTGACTAAGCTAAGCGACCCTAGTGGCCGACACATACACCTGGCCCATCTAGGAGTGGCACTGCAGTGTCACGCAGGATGGCCCTTCAAAAAAATACTCCCCAAACAGCACATGACGCAAAGAAAAAAAGAGGCGCAATGAGGTAGCTGTGTGACTAAGATAAGCGACCCTAGTGGCCGACACAAACACCTGGCCCATCTAGGAGTGGCACTGCAGTGTCACGCAGGATGGCCCTTCAAAAAATACTCCCCAAACAGCACATGACGCAAAGAAAAAAAGAGGCACAATGAGGTAGCTGTGTGACTAAGCTAAGCGACCCTAGTGGCCGACACAAACACCTGGCCCATCTAGGAGTGGCACTGCAGTGTCACGCAGGATGGCCCTTCAAAAAATTACTCCCCAAACAGCACATGACGCAAAGAAAAAAAGAGGCGCAATGAGGTAGCTGTGTGACTAAGATAAGCGACCCAAGTGGCCGACACAAACACCTGGCCCATCTATGAGTGGCACTGCAGTTTCACGCAGGATGGCCCTTCAAAAAAATACTCCCCAAACAGCACATGACGCAAAAAAAAAGAGGCACAATGAGGTAGCTGTGTGACTAAGATAAGCGACCCAAGTGGCCGGCACAAACACCTGGCCCATCTAGGAGTGGCACTGCAGTGTCACGCAGGATGGCCCTTCAAAAAAATACTCCCCAAACAGCACATGACGCAAAGAAAAAAAGAGGCACAATGAGGTAGCTGTGTGACTAAGCTAAGCGACCCTAGCGGCCGACACAAACACCTGGCCCATCTAGGAGTGGCACTGCAGTGTCACGCAGGATGGCCCTTCAAAAAAATACTCCCCAAACAGCACATGACGCAAAGAAAAAAAGAGGCGCAATGAGGTAGCTGTGTGACTAAGATAAGCGACCCAAGTGGCCGACACAAACACCTGGCCAAACTAGGAGTGGCACTGCAGTGTCACGCAGGATGGCCCTTCAAAAAAATACTCCCCAAACAGCACATGACGCAAAGAAAAAAAGAGGCGCAATGAGGTTGCTGTGTGACTAAGCTAAGCGACCCTAGTGGCCGACACAAACACCTGGCCCATCTAGGAGTGGCACTGCAGTGTCACGCAGGATGGCCCTTCAAAAAAATACTCCCCAAACAGCACATGACGCAAAGAAAAAAAGAGGCGCAATGAGGTAGCTGTGTGACTAAGATAAGCGACCCTAGTGGCCGACACAAACACCTGGCCCATCTAGGAGTGGTACTGCAGTGTCACGCAGGATGGCCCTTCAAAAAAATACTCCCCAAACAGCACATGACGCAAAGAAAAAAAGAGGTGCAATGAGGTAGCTGTGTGACTAAGCTAAGCGACCCTAGTGGCCGACACAAACACCTGACCCATCTAGGAGTGGCACTGCAGTGTCACGCAGGATGGCCCTTCAAAAAAATACTCCCCAAACAGCACATGATGCAAAGAAAAAAAGAGGCGCAATGAGGTAGCTGTGTGACTAAGCTAAGCGACCCTAGTGGCCGACACAAACACCTGGCCCATCTAGGAGTGGCACTGCAGTGTCACGCAGGATGGCCCTTCAAAAAAATACTCCCCAAACAGCACATGACGCAAAGAAAAAAAGAGGCGTAATGAGGTAGCTGTGTGACTAAGATAAGCGACCCAAGTGGCCGACACAAACACCTGGCCCATCTAGGAGTGGCACTGCAGTGTCACGCAGGATGGCCCTTCAAAAAATACTCCCCAAACAGCACATGACGAAAAGAAAAAAGAGGCGCAATGAGGTAGCTGTGTGACTAAGCTAAGCGACCCTAGTGGCCGACACAAACACCTGGCCCATCTAGGAGTGGCACTGCAGTGTCACGCAGGATGGCCCTTCAAAAAATTACTCCCCAAACAGCACATGACGCAAAGAAAAAAAGAGGCGCAATGAGGTAGCTGTGTGACTAAGATAAGCGACCCAAGTGGCCGACACAAACACCTGGCCCATCTAGGAGTGGCACTGCAGTGTCACGCAGGATGGCCCTTCAAAAAAATACTCCCCAAACAGCACATGACGCAAAGAAAAAAAGAGGCGCAATGAGGTAGCTGTGTGACTAAGATAAGCGACCCAAGTGGCCGACACAAACACCTGGCCAAACTAGGAGTGGCACTGCAGTGTCACGCAGGATGGCCCTTCAAAAAAATACTCCCCAAACAGCACATGACGCAAAGAAAAAAAGAGGCGCAATGAGGTTGCTGTGTGACTAAGCTAAGCGACCCTAGTGGCCGACACAAACACCTGGCCCATCTAGGAGTGGCACTGCAGTGTCACGCAGGATGGCCCTTCAAAAAAATACTCCCCAAACAGCACATGACGCAAAGAAAAAAAGAGGCGCAATGAGGTAGCTGTGTGACTAAGATAAGCGACCCTAGTGGCCGACACAAACACCTGGCCCATCTAGGAGTGGTACTGCAGTGTCACGCAGGATGGCCCTTCAAAAAAATACTCCCCAAACAGCACATGACGCAAAGAAAAAAAGAGGCGCAATGAGGTAGCTGTGTGACTAAGCTAAGCGACCCTAGTGGCCGACACAAACACCTGGCCCATCTAGGAGTGGCACTGCAGTGTCACGCAGGATGGCACTTCAAAAAAATACTCCCCAAACAGCACATGATGCAAAGAAAAAAAGAGGCGCAATGAGGTAGCTGTGTGACTAAGCTAAGCGACCCTAGTGGCCGACACAAACACCTGGCCCATCTAGGAGTGGCACTGCAGTGTCACGCAGGATGGCCCTTCAAAAAAATACTCCCCAAACAGCACATGACGCAAAGAAAAAAAGAGGCGCAATGAGGTAGCTGTGTGACTAAGCTAAGCGACCCTAGTGGCCGACACAAACACCTGGCCCATCTAGGAGTGGCACTGCAGTGTCACGCAGGATGGCCCTTCAAAAAATTACTCCCCAAACAGCACATGACGCAAAGAAAAAAAGAGGCGCAATGAGGTAGCTGTGTGACTAAGATAAGCGACCCAAGTGGCCGGCACAAACACCTGGCCCACCTTGGAGTGGCACTGCAGTGTCACGCAGGATGGCCCTTCAAAAAAATACTCCCCAAACAGCACATGACGCAAAGAAAAAAAGAGGCGCAATGAGGTAGCTGTGTGACTAAGCTAAGCGACCCTAGCGGCCGACACAAACACCTGGCCCATCTAGGAGTGGCACTGCAGTGTCACGCAGGATGGCCCTTCAAAAAAATACTCCCCAAACAGCACATGCCGCAAAGAAAAAAAGAGGCGCAATGAGGTAGCTGTGTGACTAAGATAAGCGACCCAAGTGGCCGACACAAACACCTGGCCAATCTAGGAGTGGCACTGCAGTGTCACGCAGGATGGCCCTTCAAAAAAATACTCCCCAAACAGCACATGACGCAAAGAAAAAAAGAGGCGCAATGAGGTAGCTGTGTGACTAAGATAAGCGACCCAAGTGGCCGACACAAACACCTGGCCCATCTAGGAGTGGCACTGCAGTGTCACGCAGGATGGCCCTTCAAAAAATACTCCCCAAACAGCACATGACGCAAAGAAAAAAAGAGGCGCAATGAGGTAGCTGTGTGACTAAGCTAAGCGACCCTAGTGGCCGACACAAACACCTGGCCCATCTAGGAGTGGCACTGCAGTGTCACGCAGGATGTCCCTTCAAAAAATTACTCCCCAAACAGCACATGACGCAAAGAAAAAAAGAGGCGCAATGAGGTAGCTGTGTGACTAAGATAAGCGACCCAAGTGGCCGACACAAACACCTGGCCCATCTAGGAGTGGCACTGCAGTGTCACGCAGGATGGCCCATCAAAAAAGTACTCCCCAAACAGCACATGACGCAAAGAAAAAAAGAGGCGCAATGAGGTAGCTGTGTGACTAAGATAAGCGACCCAAGTGGCCGACACAAACACCTGGCCCATCTAGGAGTGGCACTGCAGTGTCACGCAGGATGGCCCTTCAGAAAAATACTCCCCAAACAGCACATGACGCAAAGAAAAAAAGAGGTGCAATGAGGTTGCTGTGTGACTAAGCTAAGCGACCCTAGTGGCCGACACAAACACCTGGCCCATCTAGGAGTGTCACTGCAGTGTCACGCAGGATGGCCCTTCAAAAAAATACTCCCCAAACAGCACATGATGCAAAGAAAAAAAGAGGCGCAATGAGGTAGCTGTGTGACTAAGCTAAGCGACCCTAGTGGCCGACACAAACACCTGGCCCATCTAGGAGTGGCACTGCAGTGTCATGCAGGATGGCCCTTCAAAAAAATACTCCCCAAACAGCACATGATGCAAAGAAAAAAAGAGGCGCAATGAGGTAGCTGTGTGACTAAGATAAGCGACCCAAGTGGCCGACACAAACACCTGGCCCATCTAGGAGTGGCACTGCAGTGTCACGCAGGATGGCCCATCAAAAAAGTACTCCCCAAACAGCACATGACGCAAAGAAAAAAGAGGCGCAATGAGGTAGCTGTGTGACTAAGATAAGCGACCCAAGTGGCCGGCACAAACACCTGGCCCATCTAGGAGTGGCACTGCAGTGTCACGCAGGATGGCCCTTCAAAAAAATACTCCCCAAACAGCACATGACGCAAAGAAAAAAAGAGGCGCAATGAGGTAGCTGTGTGACTAAGATAAGCGACCCAAGTGGCCGACACAAACACCTGGCCCATCTAGGAGTGGCACTGCAGTGTCACGCAGGATGGCCCTTCAGAAAAATACTCCCCAAACAGCACATGACGCAAAGAAAAAAAGAGGTGCAATGAGGTTGCTGTGTGACTAAGCTAAGCGACCCTAGTGGCCGACACAAACACCTGGCCCATCTAGGAGTGTCACTGCAGTGTCACGCAGGATGGCCCTTCAAAAAAATACTCCCCAAACAGCACATGATGCAAAGAAAAAAAGAGGCGCAATGAGGTAGCTGTGTGACTAAGCTAAGCGACCCTAGTGGCCGACACAAACACCTGGCCCATCTAGGAGTGGCACTGCAGTGTCATGCAGGATGGCCCTTCAAAAAAATACTCCCCAAACAGCACATGATGCAAAGAAAAAAAGAGGCGCAATGAGGTAGCTGTGTGACTAAGCTAAGCGACCCTAGTGGCAGACACAAACACCTGGCCCATCTAGGAGTGGCACTGCAGTGTCACGCAGGATGGCCCTTCAGAAAAATACTCCCCAAACAGCACATGACGCAAAGAAAAAAAGAGGTGCAATGAGGTTGCTGTGTGACTAAGCTAAGCGACCCTAGTGGCCGACACAAACACCTGGCCCATCTAGGAGTGTCACTGCAGTGTCACGCAGGATGGCCCTTCAAAAAAATACTCCCCAAACAGCACATGATGCAAAGAAAAAAAGAGGCGCAATGAGGTAGCTGTGTGACTAAGCTAAGCGACCCTAGTGGCCGACACAAACACCTGGCCCATCTAGGAGTGGCACTGCAGTGTCATGCAGGATGGCCCTTCAAAAAAATACTCCCCAAACAGCACATGATGCAAAGAAAAAAAGAGGCGCAATGAGGTAGCTGTGTGACTAAGATAAGCGACCCAAGTGGCCGACACAAACACCTGGCCCATCTAGGAGTGGCACTGCAGTGTCACGCAGGATGGCCCATCAAAAAAGTACTCCCCAAACAGCACATGACGCAAAGAAAAAAGAGGCGCAATGAGGTAGCTGTGTGACTAAGATAAGCGACCCAAGTGGCCGGCACAAACACCTGGCCCATCTAGGAGTGGCACTGCAGTGTCACGCAGGATGGCCCTTCAAAAAAATACTCCCCAAACAGCACATGACGCAAAGAAAAAAAGAGGCGCAATGAGGTAGCTGTGTGACTAAGATAAGCGACCCAAGTGGCCGACACAAACACCTGGCCCATCTAGGAGTGGCACTGCAGTGTCACGCAGGATGGCCCTTCAGAAAAATACTCCCCAAACAGCACATGACGCAAAGAAAAAAAGAGGTGCAATGAGGTTGCTGTGTGACTAAGCTAAGCGACCCTAGTGGCCGACACAAACACCTGGCCCATCTAGGAGTGTCACTGCAGTGTCACGCAGGATGGCCCTTCAAAAAAATACTCCCCAAACAGCACATGATGCAAAGAAAAAAAGAGGCGCAATGAGGTAGCTGTGTGACTAAGCTAAGCGACCCTAGTGGCCGACACAAACACCTGGCCCATCTAGGAGTGGCACTGCAGTGTCATGCAGGATGGCCCTTCAAAAAAATACTCCCCAAACAGCACATGATGCAAAGAAAAAAAGAGGCGCAATGAGGTAGCTGTGTGACTAAGCTAAGCGACCCTAGTGGCAGACACAAACACCTGGCCCATCTAGGAGTGGCACTGCAGTGTCACGCAGGATGGCCCTTCAAAAAAATACTCCCCAAACAGCACATGACGCAAAGAAAAAAAGAGGCGCAATGAGGTAGCTGTGTGACTAAGCTAAGCGACCCTAGTGGCCGACACAAACACCTGGCCCATCTAGGAGTGTCACTGCAGTGTCACGCAGGATGGCCCTTCAAAAAAATACTCCCCAAACAGCACATGATGCAAAGAAAAAAAGAGGCGCAATGAGGTAGCTGTGTGACTAAGCTAAGCGACCCTAGTGGCCGACACAAACACCTGGCCCATCTAGGAGTGGCACTGCAGTGTCATGCAGGATGGCCCTTCAAAAAAATACTCCCCAAACAGCACATGATGCAAAGAAAAAAAGAGGCGCAATGAGGTAGCTGTGTGACTAAGCTAAGCGACCCTAGTGGCAGACACAAACACCTGGCCCATCTAGGAGTGGCACTGCAGTGTCACGCAGGATGGCCCTTCAAAAAAATACTCCCCAAACAGCACATGACGCAAAGAAAAAAAGAGGCGCAATGAGGTAGCTGTGTGACTAAGATAAGCGACCCAAGTGGCCGACACAAACACCTGGCCCATCTAGGAGTGGCACTGCAGTGTCACGCAGGATGGCCCTTCAAAAAATACTCCCCAAACAGCACATGACGCAAAGAAAAAAAGAGACGCAATGAGGTAGCTGTGTGACTAAGCTAAGCGACCCTAGTGGCCGACACAAACACCTGGCCCATCTAGGAGTTGCACTGCAGTGTCACGCAGGATGGCCCTTCAAAAAAATACTCCCCAAACAGCACATGACGCAAAGAAAAAAAGAGGCGCAATGAGGTAGCTGTGTGACTAAGCTAAGCGACCCTAGTGGCCGACACAAACACCTGGCCCATCTAGGAGTGGCACTGCAGTGTCACGCAGGATGGCCCTTCAAAAAAATACTCCCCAAACAGCACATGATGCAAAGAAAAATAAAAGAAAAAAGAGGTGCAAGATTGAATTGTCCTTGGGCCCTCCCACCCACCCTTCTGTTGTATAATCAGGACATGCACACTTTAACGAACCCATCATTTCAGCGACAGGGTCTGCCACACGACTGTGACTGAAATGACTGGTTGGTTTGGGCCCCCACCAAAAAAGAAGCAATCAATCTCTCCTTGCACAAACTGGCTCTACGGAGGCAAGATGTCCACCTCATCATCATCGTCCGATTCATCACCCCTTTCACTGTGTACATCCCCCTCCTCACAGATTATTAATTCATCCCCACTGGAATCCACCATCTCAGGTCCCCGTGTACTTTCTGGAGGCAATTGCTGCTGGTGAATGTCTCCACGGAGGAATTGATTATAATTAATTTTAATGAACATCATCTTCTCCACATTTTCTGGAAGTAACCTCGTACGCCGATTGCTGACAAGGTGAGCGGCGGCACTAAACACTCTTTCGGAGTACACACTGGAGGGAGGGCAACTTAGGTAGAATAAAGCCAGTTTCTGCAAGGGCCTCCAAATTGCCTCTTTTTCCTGCCAGTATATGTACGGACTGTCTGACGTGCCTACTTGGATGCGGTCACTCATATAATCCTCCACCATTCTTTCAATGGTGACAGAATCATATGCAGTGACAGCAGACGACATGTCAGTAATCGTTGGCAGGTCCTTCAGTCCGGACCAGATGTCAGCACTCGCTCCAGACTGCCCTGCATCACCGCCAGCAGGTGGGCTCGGAATTCTTAGCCTTTTCCTCGCACCCCCAGTTGTAGGAGAATGTGAAGGAGGAGCAGTTGACGGGTCGTGTTCCGCTTGACTTGACAATTTTCTCACCAGCAGGTCTTTGAACCTATGCAGACTTGTGTCTGCCGGAAAAAGAGACACAACGTAGGTTTTAAATCTAGGATCGAGCACGGTGGCCAAAATGTAGTGCTCTGATTTCAACAGATTGACCACCCGTGAATCCTGGTTAAGCGAATTAAATGCTCCATCCACAAGTCCCACATGCCTAGCGGAATCACTCTGTTTTAGCTCCTTCTTCAAAGCCTCCAGCTTCTTCTGCAAAAGCCTGATGAGGGGAATGACCTGACTCAGGCTGGCAGTCTCTGAACTGACTTCACGTGTGGCAAGTTCAAAAGGTTGCAGAACCTTGCACAATGTTGAAATCATTCTCCACTGCGCTTGAGACAGGTGCATTCCACCTCCTTTGCCTATATCGTGGGCAGATGTATTGGCTTGAATGGCCTTTTGCTGCTCCTCCATCCTCTGAAGCATATAGAGGGTTGAATTCCACCTCGTTACCACCTCTTGCTTCAGATGATGGCAGGGCAGGTTCAGGTGTTTTTGGTGGTGCTCCAGTCTTCTGTACGCGGTGCCTGTACGCCGAAAGTGGCCCGCAATTCTTCTGGCCACCGACAGCATCTCTTGCACGCCCCTGTCGTTTTTTAAATAATTCTGCACCACCAAATTCAAGGTATGTGCAAAACATGGGACGTGCTGGAATTTGCCCAGATGTAATGCACGCACAATATTGCTGGCGTTGTCCGATGCCACAAATCCCCAGGAGAGTCCAATTGGGGTAAGACATTCTGCGATGATCTTCCTCAGTTGCCGTAAGAGGTTTTCAGCTGTGTGCGTATTCTGGAAAGCGGTGATACAAAGCGTAGCCTGCCTAGGAACGAGTTGGCATTTGCGAGATGCTGCTACTGGTGCCGCCGCTGCTGTTCTTGCAGCGGGAGGCAATACATCTACCCAGTGGGCTGTCACAGTCATTTAGTCCTGAGAGGAATAATCCAAAGTTCTCGGGCGCTTGGATATGGGGTGCTCTGTCAAGCAGCAACCATAAAAAACGGGAAGTCACTCCCACAAGAGATATACAAAAAAAGCAATTTAGGCTGCGCTATATTGTTTATATGAATAACAATAATATCTGATAATTCAATATTTAATTAAAAAAGAGTATATTTAATATAGGAATATAAACCATCAATGATAGTTCCAAATAATAACATTTAAAAAGTACACATGATAGAATCAATAAAACCAGGGTTACCCATAGGCCAGGAGTTCGGATGGTATTGAATTAGGAAAGTCCGTTCCAAATTTGTTCCCCTAGTAGTTAATATGTCCAGCAACTGCAGATTTTAAGAGGTGTATATATCCAAATTTATGGCTTTTACCGCTAGAGGATGTGTTGCTCCAAGATGGCAAATGATGAGCTCCACATGCAGTGAGGTAGGCAAAGTTCGGCACTTCAGCCAAATGGCAGACACCTTCCGGTATGGATCTTTGTGCTGGAATGTGGTAGGGGATGGTCCGGACGTATCAGGCAAAGTTCCTGGCGTGGGTCCCTGTAACCTGACGCGTTTCGCTGCACTAGGGTGGCAGCTTTTTCAAAAGGTGCCACCCTAGTGCAGCGAAACGCGTCAGGTTACAGGGACCCACGCCAGGAACTTTGCCTGATACGTCCGGACCATCCCCTACCACATTCCAGCACAAAGATCCATACCGGAAGGTGTCTGCCATTTGGATGAAGTGCCGAACTTTGCCTACCGCACTGCATGAGGAGCTCATCATTTACCATCTTGGAGCAACACATCCTCTAGCGGTAAAAGCCATAAATTTGGATATATACACCTCTTAAAATCTGCAGTTGCTGGACATATTAACTACTGGGGAACAAATTTGGAACGGACTTTCCTAATTCAATACCATCCGAACTCCTGGCCTATGGGTAACCCTGGTTTTATTGATTCTATCATGTGTACTTTTTAAATGTTATTATTTGGAACTATCATTGATGGTTTATATTCCTATATTAAATATACTCTTTTTTAATTAAATATTGAATTATCAGATATTATTGTTATTCATATAAACAATATAGCGCAGCCTAAATTGCTTTTTTCATTTAGTCCTGAGTCTGCCCTGCTCCACTTGTCCACATGTCCATGGTTAAGTGGACATTGGGTACAACTGCATTTTTTAGGACACTGGTGACTCTTTTTCTGACATCTGTGTACATTCTCGGTATTGCCTGCCTAGAGAAATGGAACCTAGATGGTATTTGGTACCAGGGACACAGTACCTCAATCAAGTCTATAGTTGGCTCTGAAGTAACGATGGATACCGGAACCACGTTTCTCACCGCCCAGGCTGCCAAGGCCTCAGTTATCCGCTTTGCAGCAGGATGACTGCTGTGATATTTCATCTTCCTCGCAAAGGACTGTTGGACAGTCAATTGCTTACTGGAAGTAGTACAAGTGGTCTTCCGACTTCCCCTCTGGGATGACCATCGACTCCCAGCAGCAACAACAGCAGCACCAGCAGCAGTAGGCGTTACACTCAAGGATGCATCGGAGGAATCCCAGGCAGGAGAGGACTCGTCAGACTTGCCAGTGACATGGCCTGCAGGACTATTGGCTTTCCTGGGTAAGGAGGAAATTGACACTGAGGGAGTTGGTGGTGTGGTTTGCGTGAGCTTGGTTACAAGAGGAAGGGATTTACTGGTCAGTGGACTGCTTCCGCTGTCGCCCAAAGTTTTTGAACTTGTCACTGACTTATGATGAATGCACTGCAGGTGACGTATAAGGGAGGATGTTCCGAGGTGGTTAACGTCCTTACCCCTACTTATTACAGCTTGACAAAGGCAACACACGGCTTGACACCTGTTGTCCGCATTTGTTATGAAATAATTCCACACCGAAGAGCTGATTTTTCTTGTATTTTGACCAGGCATGTCAATGGCCATATTCCTCCCACGGACAACAGGTGTCTCCCCGGGTGCCTGACTTAAACAAACCACCTCACCATCAGAATCCTCCTTGTCAATTTCCTCCCCAGCGCTAGCAACACCCATATCCTCATCCTGGTGTACTTCAACACTGACATCTGCAATTTGACTATCAGGAACTGGACTGCAGGTGCTCCTTCCAGCACTTGCAGGGGGCGTGCAAATGGTGGAAGGCGCAAGCTCTTCCCGTCCAGTGTTGGGAAGGTCAGGCATCGCAACCGACACAATTGGACTCTCCTTGGGGATTTGTGATTTAGAAGAACGCACAGTTCTTTGCTGTGCTTTTGCCAGCTAAGTCTTTTCATTTTTCTAGCGAGAGGCTGAGTGCTTCCATCCTCATGTGAAGCTGAACCACTAGCCATGAACATAGGCCAGGGCCTCAGCCGTTCCTTGCCACTCCGTGTTGTAAATGGCATATTGGCAAGTTTACGCTTCTCCTCAGACGCTATTAATTTAGATTTTTGGGTCATTTTTTTACTGATCTTTTGTGTTTTGGATTTTACATGCTCTGTACTATGACATTGGGCATCGGCCTTGGCAGACGACGTTGATGGCATTTCATCGTCTCGGCCATGACTAGTGGCAGCAGCTTCAGCATGAGGTGGAAGTGGATCTTGATCTATCCCTATTTTTTTAACCTCCACATTTTTGTTCTCCATATTTTGCGCACAACTAAAAGCCACCACAGGTATACAATGTAGATGGATGGATAGTATAGTATTATTACTTATGGACGACAAGTGACGACACAGAGGTAGGTACAGCCGTGGCCTACCGTACTGCCATATATATAATATATACAGAATAATAATAACGGACCTGGTGGACACGGTCAGCAGACTGCTAAACTAGTATGAAGAAAAAAAATCCACCACAGGTATACAATGTAGATGGATGGATAGTATACTATTATTACTTATGGACGACGAGTGACGACACAGAGGTAGGTACAGCCGTGGCCTACCGTACTGCTATATATATAATATATACAGAATAATAATAACGGACCTGGTGGACACTGTCAGCAGACTGCTAAACTAGTATGAAGAAAAAAAAGCCACCACAGGTATACAATGTAGATGGATGGATAGTATACTATTATTACTTATGGACGACGAGTGACGACACAGAGGTAGGTACAGCCGTGGCCTACCGTACTGCTATATATATAATACATACAGAATAATAATAACGGACATGGTGGACACTGTCAGCAGACTGCTAAACTAGTATGAAGAAAAAAAAGCCAACACAGGTATACAATGTAGATGGATGGATAGTATACTATTATTACTTATGGACGACGAGTGATGACACAGAGGTAGGTACAGCCGTGGCCTACCGTACTGCTATATATATAAAATATACAGAATAATAATAACGGACCTGGTGGACACTGTCAGCTGACTGCTAAACTAGTATGAAGAAAAAAAAGCCACCACAGGTATACAATGTAGATGGATGGATAGTATAGTATTATTACTTATAGACAACAAGTGACGACACAGAGGTAGGTACAGCCGTGGCCTACCGTACTGCTATATATATATAATATATACAGAATAATAATAACGGACCTGGTAGACACTGTCAGCAGACTGCTAAACTAGTATGAAGAAAAAAAAGCCACCACAGGTATACAATGTAGATGGATGGATAGTATAGTATTATTACTTATGGACGACGAGTGACGACACAGAGGTAGGTACAGTCGTGGCCTACCGTACTGCTATATATATAATATATACAGAATAATAATAACGGACCTGGTGGACGCTGTCAGCAGACTGCTAAACTAGTATGAAGAAAAAAAAGCCACCACAGGTATACAATGTAGATGGATGGATAGTATACTTTTATTACTTATGGACGACGAGTGACGACACAGAGGTAGGTACAGCCGTGGCCTACCGTACTGCTATATATATAATATATACAGAATAATAATAACGGACCTGGTGGACACTGTCAGCAGACTGCTAAACTAGTATGAAGAAAAAAAAGCCACCACAGGTATACAATGTAGATGGATGGATAGTATACTATTATTACTTATGGACGACGAGTGACGACACAGAGGTAGGTACAGCCGTGGCCTACCGTACTGCTATATATATAATATATACAGAATAATAATAACGGACCTTGTGGACACTGTCAGCAGACTGCTAAACTAGTATGAAGAAAAAAAAGCCACCACAGGTATACAATGTAGATGGATGGATAGTATACTATTATTACTTATGGACGACGAGTGACGACACAGAGGCAGGTACAGCCGTGGCCTACCGTACTGCTATATATATAATATATACAGAATAATAATAACGGACCTGGTGGACACTGTCAGCAGACTGCTAAACTAGTATGAAGAAAAAAAAGCCACCACAGGTATACAATGTAGATGGATGGATAGTATACTATTATTACTTATGGACGACGAGTGACGACACAGAGGTAGGTACAGCCGTGGCCTACCGTACTGCTATATATATAATATAAACAGAATAATAATAACGGACCTGGTGGACACTGTCAGCAGACTGCTAAACTAGTATGAAGAAAAAAAAGCCACCACAGGTATACAATGTATATGGATGGATAGTATAGTATTATTACTTATGGACGACAAGTGACGACACAGAGGTAGGTACAGCCGTGGCCTACCGTACTGCTATATATATATAATATATACAGAATAATAATACCGGACCTGGTGGACACTGTCAGCAGACTGCTAAACTAGTATGAAGAAAAAAAATCCACCACAGGTATACAATGTAGATGGATGGATAGTATACTATTATTACTTATGGACGACGAGTGACGACACAGAGGTAGGTACAGCCGTGGCCTACCGTACTGCTATATATATATAATATATACAGAATAATAATAACGGACCTGGTGGACACTGTCAGCAGACTGCTAAACTAGTATGAAGAAAAAAAAGCCACCACAGGTATACAATGTAGATGGATGGATAGTATACTATTATTACTTATGGACGACGAGTGACGACACAGAGGTAGGTACAGTCGTGGCCTACCGTACTGCTATATATATAATATATACAGAATAATAATAACGGACCTGGTGGACACTGTCAGCAGACTGCTAAACTAGTATGAAGAAAAAAAAGCCACCACAGGTATACAATGTAGATGGATGGATAGTATACTTTTATTACTTATGGACGACGAGTGACGACACAGAGGTAGGTACAGCCGTGGCCTACCGTACTGCTATATATATAATATATACAGAATAATAATAACGGACCTGGTGGACACTGTCAGCAGACTACTAAACTAGTATGAAGAAAAAAAAGCTACCACAGGTATACAATGTAGATGGATGGATAGTATACTATTATTACTTATGGACGACGAGTGAAGACACAGAGGTAGGTACAGCCGTGGCCTACCGTACTGCTATATATATAATATATACAGAATAATAATAACGGACCTTGTGGACACTGTCAGCAGACTGCTAAACTAGTATGAAGAAAAAAAAGCCACCACAGGTATACAATGTAGATGGATGGATAGTATACTATTATTACTTATGGACGACGAGTGACGACACAGAGGTAGGTACAGCCGTGGCCTACCGTACTGCTATATATATAATATATACAGAATAATAATAACGGACCTGGTGGACACTGTCAGCAGACTGCTAAACTAGTATGAAGAAAAAAAAGCCACCACAGGTATACAATGTATATGGATGGATAGTATAGTATTATTACTTATGGACGACAAGTGACGACACAGAGGTAGGTACAGCCGTGGCCTACCGTACTGCTATATATATATAATATATACAGAATAATAATACCGGACCTGGTGGACACTGTCAGCAGACTGCTAAACTAGTATGAAGAAAAAAAATCCACCACAGGTATACAATGTAGATGGATGGATAGTATACTATTATTACTTATGGACGACGAGTGACGACACAGAGGTAGGTACAGCCGTGGCCTACCGTACTGCTATATATATATAATATATACAGAATAATAATAACGGACCTGGTGGACACTGTCAGCAGACTGCTAAACTAGTATGAAGAAAAAAAAGCCACCACAGGTATACAATGTAGATGGATGGATAGTATACTATTATTACTTATGGACGACGAGTGACGACACAGAGGTAGGTACAGCCGTGGCCTACCGTACTGCTATATATATAATATATACAGAATAATAATAACGGACCTGGTGGACACTGTCAGCAGACTACTAAACTAGTATGAAGAAAAAAAAAGCCACCACAGGTATACAATGTAGATGGATGGATAGTATAGTATTATTACTTATGGACGATGAGTGACGACACAGAGGTAGGTACAGCCGTGGCCTCCCGTACTGCTATATATATGATATATACAGAATAATAATAATGAACCTGGTGGACACTGTCAGCAGACTGCTAAACTAGTATGAAGAAAAAAAAGCCACCACAGGTATACAATGTAGATGGATGGATAGTATAGTATTATTACTTATGGACGACAAGTGACGACACAGAGGTAGGTACAGCCGTGGCCTACCGTACTGCTATATATATAATATATACAGAATAATAATAACGGACCTGGTGGACACTGTCAGCAGACTGCTAAACTAGTATGAAGAAAAAAAATCCACCACAGGTATACAATGTAGATGGATGGATAGTATACTATTATTACTTATGGACGACGAGTGACGACACAGAGGTAGGTACAGCCGTGGCCTACCGTACTGCTATATATATAATATATACAGAATAATAATAACGGACCTGGTTGACACTGTCAGCAAACTGCTAAACTAGTATGAAGAAAAAAAAGCCACCACAGGTATACAATGTAGATGGATGGATAGTATACTATTATTACTTATGGACGACGAGTGACGACACAGAGGTAGGTACAGCCGTGGCCTACCGTACTGCTATATATATAATATATACAGAATAATAATAACGGACCTGGTGGACACTGTCAGCAGACTGCTAAACTAGTATGAAGAAAAAAAAAGCCACCACAGGTATACAATGTAGATGGATGGATAGTATACTATTATAACTTATGGACGACGAGTGACGACACAGAGGTAGGTACAGCCGTGGCCTACCGTACTGCTATATATATAATACATACAGAATAATAATAACGGACATGGTGGACACTGTCAGCAGACTGCTAAACTAGTATGAAGAAAAAAAAGCCAACACAGGTATACAATGTAGATGGATGGATAGTATACTATTATTACTTATGGACGACGAGTGATGACACAGAGGTAGGTACAGCCGTGGCCTACCGTACTGCTATATATATAAAATATACAGAATAATAATAACGGACCTGGTGGACACTGTCAGCTGACTGCTAAACTAGTATGAAGAAAAAAAAGCCACCACAGGTATACAATGTAGATGGATGGATAGTATAGTATTATTACTTATAGACAACAAGTGACGACACAGAGGTAGGTACAGCCGTGGCCTACCGTACTGCTATATATATATAATATATACAGAATAATAATAACGGACCTGGTAGACACTGTCAGCAGACTGCTAAACTAGTATGAAGAAAAAAAAGCCACCACAGGTATACAATGTTGATGGATGGATAGTATAGTATTATTACTTATGGACGACGAGTGACGACACAGAGGTAGGTACAGTCGTGGCCTACCGTACTGCTATATATATAATATATACAGAATAATAATAACGGACCTGGTGGACACTGTCAGCAGACTGCTAAACTAGTATGAAGAAAAAAAAGCCACCACAGGTATACAATGTAGATGGATGGATAGTATACTTTTATTACTTATGGACGACGAGTGACGACACAGAGGTAGGTACAGCCGTGGCCTACCGTACTGCTATATATATAATATATACAGAATAATAATAACGGACCTGGTGGACACTGTCAGCAGACTGCTAAACTAGTATGAAGAAAAAAAAGCCACCACAGGTATACAATGTAGATGGATGGATAGTATACTATTATTACTTATGGACGACGAGTGACGACACAGAGGTAGGTACAGCCGTGGCCTACCGTACTGCTATATATATAATATATACAGAATAATAATAACGGACCTTGTGGACACTGTCAGCAGACTGCTAAACTAGTATGAAGAAAAAAAAGCCACCACAGGTATACAATGTAGATGGATGGATAGTATACTATTATTACTTATGGACGACGAGTGACGACACAGAGGCAGGTACAGCCGTGGCCTACCGTACTGCTATATATATAATATATACAGAATAATAATAACGGACCTGGTGGACACTGTCAGCAGACTGCTAAACTAGTATGAAGAAAAAAAAGCCACCACAGGTATACAATGTAGATGGATGGATAGTATACTATTATTACTTATGGACGACGAGTGACGACACAGAGGTAGGTACAGCCGTGGCCTACTGTACTGCTATATATATAATATATACAGAATAATAATAACGGACCTGGTGGACACTGTCAGCAGACTGCTAAACTAGTATGAAGAAAAAAAAGCCACCACAGGTATACAATGTATATGGATGGATAGTATAGTATTATTACTTATGGACGACGAGTGACGACACAGAGGCAGGTACAGCCGTGGCCTACCGTACTGCTATATATATAATATATACAGAATAATAATAACGGACCTGGTGGACACTGTCAGCAGACTGCTAAACTAGTATGAAGAAAAAAAAGCCACCACAGGTATACAATGTAGATGGATGGATAGTATACTATTATTACTTATGGACGACGAGTGACGACACAGAGGCAGGTACAGCCGTGGCCTACCGTACTGCTATATATATAATATATACAGAATAATAATAACGGACCTGGTGGACACTGTCAGCAGACTGCTAAACTAGTATGAAGAAAAAAAAGCCACCACAGGTATACAATGTAGATGGATGGATAGTATACTATTATTACTTATGGACGACGAGTGACGACACAGAGGTAGGTACAGCCGTGGCCTACCGTACTGCTATATATATAATATATACAGAATAATAATAACGGACCTGGTTGACACTGTCAGCAGACTGCTAAACTAGTATGAAGAAAAAAAAGCCACCACAGGTATACAATGTATATGGATGGATAGTATAGTATTATTACTTATGGACGACAAGTGACGACACAGAGGTAGGTACAGCCGTGGCCTACCGTACTGCTATATATATATAATATATACAGAATAATAATACCGGACCTGGTGGACACTGTCAGCAGACTGCTAAACTAGTATGAAGAAAAAAAATCCACCACAGGTATACAATGTAGATGGATGGATAGTATACTATTATTACTTATGGACGACGAGTGACGACACAGAGGTAGGTACAGCCGTGGCCTACCGTACTGCTATATATATATAATATATACAGAATAATAATAACGGACCTGGTGGACACTGTCAGCAGACTGCTAAACTAGTATGAAGAAAAAAAAGCCACCACAGGTATACAATGTAGATGGATGGATAGTATACTATTATTACTTATGGACGACGAGTGACGACACAGAGGTAGGTACAGCCGTGGCCTACCGTACTGCTATATATATAATATATACAGAATAATAATAACGGACCTGGTGGACACTGTCAGCAGACTACTAAACTAGTATGAAGAAAAAAAAAGCCACCACAGGTATACAATGTAGATGGATGGATAGTATAGTATTATTACTTATGGACGATGAGTGACGACACAGAGGCAGGTACATCCGTGGCCTACCGTACTGCTATATATATGATATATACAGAATAATAATAATGAACCTGGTGGACACTGTCAGCAGACTGCTAAACTAGTATGAAGAAAAAAAATCCACCACAGGTATACAATGTAGATGGATGGATAGTATACTATTATTACTTATGGACGACGAGTGACGACACAGAGGTAGGTACAGCCGTGGCCTACCGTACTGCTATATATATAATATATACAGAATAATAATAACGGACCTGGTTGACACTGTCAGCAAACTGCTAAACTAGTATGAAGAAAAAAAAGCCACCACAGGTATACAATGTAGATGGATGGATAGTATACTATTATTACTTATGGACGACGAGTGACGACACAGAGGTAGGTACAGCCGTGGCCTACCGTACTGCTATATATATAATATATACAGAATAATAATAACGGACCTGGTGGACACTGTCAGCAGACTGCTAAACTAGTATGAAGAAAAAAAAGCCACCACAGGTATACAATGTAGATGGATGGATAGTATACTATTATAACTTATGGACGACGAGTGACGACACAGAGGTAGGTACAGCCGTGGCCTACCGTACTGCTATATATATATAATACATACATAATAATAATAACGGACCTTGTGGATACTGTCAGCAGACTGCTAAACTAGTATGAAGTAAAAAAAAGCCACCACAGGTATACAATGTAGATGGATGGATAGTATACTATTATTACTTATGGATGACGAGTGACGACACGGAGGTAGGTAAAGCCGTGGCCTACCGTACTGCTATATATATAATTTATACAGAATAATAATAACGGACCTGGTGGACACTGTCAGCAGACTGCTAAACTAGTATGAAGAAAAAAAAGCCACCACAGGTATACAATGTAGATGGATGGATAGTATACTATTATTACTTATGGACGACGAGTGACGACACAGAGGTAGGTACAGCCGTGGCCTACCATACTGCTATATATATAATATATACAGAATAATAATAACGGACCTGGTGGACACTGTCAGCAGACTGCTAAACTAGTATGAAGAAAAAAAAGCCACCACAGGTATACAATGTAGATGGATGGATAGTATAGTATTATTACTTATGGACGACAAGTGACGACACAGAGGTAGGTACAGCCGTGGCCTACCGTACTGCTATATATATAATATATACAGAATAATAATAACGGACCTGGTGGACACTGTCAGCAGACTGCTAAACTAGTATGAAAAAAAAAATCCACCACAGGTATACAATGTAGATGGATGGATAGTATACTATTATTACTTATGGACGACGAGTGGCGACACAGAGGTAGGTACAGCCGTGGCCTACCGTACTGCTATCTATATATAATAAATATATACAGAATAATAATAACGGACCTGGTGGACACTGTCAGCAGCCTGCTAAACTAGTATGAAGAAAAAAAAGCCACCACAGGTATACAATGTAGATGGATGGATAGTATACTATTATTACTTATGGACGACGAGTGACGACACAGAGGTAGGTACAGCCGTGGCCTACCGTACTGCTATATATATAATATATACAGAATAATAATAACGGACCTGGTGGACACTGTCAGCAGACTGCTAAACTAGTATGAAGAAAAAAAAGCCACCACAGGTATACAATGTAGATGGATGGATAGTATACTATTATTACTTATGGACGACGAGTGACGACACAGAGGTAGGTACAGCCGTGGCCTACCGTACTGCTATATATATAATATATACAGAATAATAATAACGGACCTTGTGGACACTGTCAGCAGACTGCTAAACTAGTATGAAGAAAAAAAAGCCACCACAGGTATACAATGTAGATGGATGGATAGTATACTATTATTACTTATTGACGACGAGTGACGACATGGAGGTAGGTACAGCCGTGGCCTACCGTACTGCTATATATATAATTTATACAGAATAATAATAACGGACCTGGTGGACACGGTCAGCAGACTGCTAAACTAGTATGAAGAAAAAAAAGCCATCACAGGTATACAATGTAGATGGATGGATAGTATACTATTATTACTTATTGACGACGAGTGACGACACAGAGGTAGGTACAGCCGTGGCCTACCATACTGCTATATATATAATATATACAGAATAATAATAACGGACCTGGTGGACACTGTCAGCAGACTGCTAAACTAGTATGAAGAAAAAAAAGCCACCACAGGTATACAATGTAGATGGATGGATAGTATAGTATTATTACTTATGGACGACAAGTGACGACACAGAGGTAGGTACAGCCGTGGCCTACCGTACTGCTATATATATAATATATACAGAATAATAATAACGGACCTGGTGGACACTGTCAGCAGACTGCTAAACTAGTATGAAAAAAAAAATCCACCACAGGTATACAATGTAGATGGATGGATAGTATACTATTATTACTTATGGACGACGAGTGACGACACAGAGGTAGGTACAGCCGTGGCCTACCGTACTGCTATATATATATAATATATACAGAATAATAATAACGGACCTGGTGGACACTGTCAGCAGACTGCTAAACTAGTATGAAGAAAAAAAATCCACCACAGGTATACAATGTAGATGGATGGATAGTATACTATTATTACTTATGGACGACGAGTGACGACACAGAGGTAGGTACAGCCGTGGCCTACCGTACTGCTATATATATATAATATATACAGAATAATAATAACGGACCTGGTGGACACTGTCAGCAGACTGCTAAACTAGTATGAAGAAAAAAAAGCCACCACAGGTATACAATGTAGATGGATGGATAGTATACTATTATTACTTATGGACGACGAGTGACGACACAGAGGTAGGTACAGCCGTGGCCTACCGTACTGCTATATATATAATATATACAGAATAATAATAACGGACCTGGTGGACACTGTCAGCAGACTACTAAACTAGTATGAAGAAAAAAAAAGCCACCACAGGTATACAATGTAGATGGATGGATAGTATAGTATTATTACTTATGGACGATGAGTGACGACACAGAGGTAGGTACAGCCGTGGCCTCCCGTACTGCTATATATATGATATATACAGAATAATAATAATGAACCTGGTGGACACTGTCAGCAGACTGCTAAACTAGTATGAAGAAAAAAAAGCCACCACAGGTATACAATGTAGATGGATGGATAGTATAGTATTATTACTTATGGACGACAAGTGACGACACAGAGGTAGGTACAGCCGTGGCCTACCGTACTGCTATATATATAATATATACAGAATAATAATAACGGACCTGGTGGACACTGTCAGCAGACTGCTAAACTAGTATGAAGAAAAAAAATCCACCACAGGTATACAATGTAGATGGATGGATAGTATACTATTATTACTTATGGACGACGAGTGACGACACAGAGGTAGGTACAGCCGTGGCCTACCGTACTGCTATATATATAATATATACAGAATAATAATAACGGACCTGGTTGACACTGTCAGCAAACTGCTAAACTAGTATGAAGAAAAAAAAGCCACCACAGGTATACAATGTAGATGGATGGATAGTATACTATTATTACTTATGGACGACGAGTGACGACACAGAGGTAGGTACAGCCGTGGCCTACCGTACTGCTATATATATAATATATACAGAATAATAATAACGGACCTGGTGGACACTGTCAGCAGACTGCTAAACTAGTATGAAGAAAAAAAAAGCCACCACAGGTATACAATGTAGATGGATGGATAGTATACTATTATAACTTATGGACGACGAGTGACGACACAGAGGTAGGTACAGCCGTGGCCTACCGTACTGCTATATATATAATACATACAGAATAATAATAACGGACATGGTGGACACTGTCAGCAGACTGCTAAACTAGTATGAAGAAAAAAAAGCCAACACAGGTATACAATGTAGATGGATGGATAGTATACTATTATTACTTATGGACGACGAGTGATGACACAGAGGTAGGTACAGCCGTGGCCTACCGTACTGCTATATATATAAAATATACAGAATAATAATAACGGACCTGGTGGACACTGTCAGCTGACTGCTAAACTAGTATGAAGAAAAAAAAGCCACCACAGGTATACAATGTAGATGGATGGATAGTATAGTATTATTACTTATAGACAACAAGTGACGACACAGAGGTAGGTACAGCCGTGGCCTACCGTACTGCTATATATATATAATATATACAGAATAATAATAACGGACCTGGTAGACACTGTCAGCAGACTGCTAAACTAGTATGAAGAAAAAAAAGCCACCACAGGTATACAATGTTGATGGATGGATAGTATAGTATTATTACTTATGGACGACGAGTGACGACACAGAGGTAGGTACAGTCGTGGCCTACCGTACTGCTATATATATAATATATACAGAATAATAATAACGGACCTGGTGGACACTGTCAGCAGACTGCTAAACTAGTATGAAGAAAAAAAAGCCACCACAGGTATACAATGTAGATGGATGGATAGTATACTTTTATTACTTATGGACGACGAGTGACGACACAGAGGTAGGTACAGCCGTGGCCTACCGTACTGCTATATATATAATATATACAGAATAATAATAACGGACCTGGTGGACACTGTCAGCAGACTGCTAAACTAGTATGAAGAAAAAAAAGCCACCACAGGTATACAATGTAGATGGATGGATAGTATACTATTATTACTTATGGACGACGAGTGACGACACAGAGGTAGGTACAGCCGTGGCCTACCGTACTGCTATATATATAATATATACAGAATAATAATAACGGACCTTGTGGACACTGTCAGCAGACTGCTAAACTAGTATGAAGAAAAAAAAGCCACCACAGGTATACAATGTAGATGGATGGATAGTATACTATTATTACTTATGGACGACGAGTGACGACACAGAGGCAGGTACAGCCGTGGCCTACCGTACTGCTATATATATAATATATACAGAATAATAATAACGGACCTGGTGGACACTGTCAGCAGACTGCTAAACTAGTATGAAGAAAAAAAAGCCACCACAGGTATACAATGTAGATGGATGGATAGTATACTATTATTACTTATGGACGACGAGTGACGACACAGAGGTAGGTACAGCCGTGGCCTACCGTACTGCTATATATATAATATATACAGAATAATAATAACGGACCTGGTGGACACTGTCAGCAGACTGCTAAACTAGTATGAAGAAAAAAAAGCCACCACAGGTATACAATGTATATGGATGGATAGTATAGTATTATTACTTATGGACGACGAGTGACGACACAGAGGCAGGTACAGCCGTGGCCTACCGTACTGCTATATATATAATATATACAGAATAATAATAACGGACCTGGTGGACACTGTCAGCAGACTGCTAAACTAGTATGAAGAAAAAAAAGCCACCACAGGTATACAATGTAGATGGATGGATAGTATACTATTATTACTTATGGACGACGAGTGACGACACAGAGGTAGGTACAGCCGTGGCCTACCGTACTGCTATATATATAATATATACAGAATAATAATAACGGACCTGGTGGACACTGTCAGCAGACTGCTAAACTAGTATGAAGAAAAAAAAGCCACCACAGGTATACAATATAGATGGATGGATAGTATACTATTATTACTTATGGACGACGAGTGACGACACAGAGGCAGGTACAGCCGTGGCCTACCGTACTGCTATATATATAATATATACAGAATAATAATAACGGACCTGGTGGACACTGTCAGCAGACTGCTAAACTAGTATGAAGAAAAAAAAGCCACCACAGGTATACAATGTAGATGGATGGATAGTATACTATTATTACTTATGGACGACGAGTGACGACACAGAGGTAGGTACAGCCGTGGCCTACCGTACTGCTATATATATAATATATACAGAATAATAATAACGGACCTGGTTGACACTGTCAGCAGACTGCTAAACTAGTATGAAGAAAAAAAAGCCACCACAGGTATACAATGTATATGGATGGATAGTATAGTATTATTACTTATGGACGACAAGTGACGACACAGAGGTAGGTACAGCCGTGGCCTACCGTACTGCTATATATATATAATATATACAGAATAATAATACCGGACCTGGTGGACACTGTCAGCAGACTGCTAAACTAGTATGAAGAAAAAAAATCCACCACAGGTATACAATGTAGATGGATGGATAGTATACTATTATTACTTATGGACGACGAGTGACGACACAGAGGTAGGTACAGCCGTGGCCTACCGTACTGCTATATATATATAATATATACAGAATAATAATAACGGACCTGGTGGACACTGTCAGCAGACTGCTAAACTAGTATGAAGAAAAAAAAGCCACCACAGGTATACAATGTAGATGGATGGATAGTATACTATTATTACTTATGGACGACGAGTGACGACACAGAGGTAGGTACAGCCGTGGCCTACCGTACTGCTATATATATAATATATACAGAATAATAATAACGGACCTGGTGGACACTGTCAGCAGACTACTAAACTAGTATGAAGAAAAAAAAAGCCACCACAGGTATACAATGTAGATGGATGGATAGTATAGTATTATTACTTATGGACGATGAGTGATGACACAGAGGCAGGTACAGCCGTGGCCTACCGTACTGCTATATATATGATATATACAGAATAATAATAATGAACCTGGTGGACACTGTCAGCAGACTGCTAAACTAGTATGAAGAAAAAAAATCCACCACAGGTATACAATGTAGATGGATGGATAGTATACTATTATTACTTATGGACGACGAGTGACGACACAGAGGTAGGTACAGCCGTGGCCTACCGTACTGCTATATATATAATATATACAGAATAATAATAACGGACCTGGTTGACACTGTCAGCAAACTGCTAAACTAGTATGAAGAAAAAAAAGCCACCACAGGTATACAATGTAGATGGATGGATAGTATACTATTATTACTTATGGACGACGAGTGACGACACAGAGGTAGGTACAGCCGTGGCCTACCGTACTGCTATATATATAATATATACAGAATAATAATAACGGACCTGGTGGACACTGTCAGCAGACTGCTAAACTAGTATGAAGAAAAAAAATCCACCACAGGTATACAATGTAGATGGATGGATAGTATACTATTATTACTTATGGATGACGAGTGACGACACAGAGGTAGGTACAGCCGTGGCCTACCATACTGCTATATATATAATATATACAGAATAATAATAATGGACCTGGTGGACACTGTCAGCAGACTGCTAAACTAGTATGAAGAAAAAAAAGCCACCACAGGTATACAATGTAGATGGATGGATAGTATAGTATTATTACTTATGGACGACAAGTGACGACACAGAGGTAGGTACAGCCGTGGCCTACCGTACTGCTATATATATAATATATACAGAATAATAATAACGGACCTGGTGGACACTGTCAGCAGACTGCTAAACTAGTATGAAAAAAAAAATCCACCACAGGTATACAATGTAGATGGATGGATAGTATACTATTATTACTTATGGACGACGAGTGGCGACACAGAGGTAGGTACAGCCGTGGCCTACCGTACTGCTATCTATATATAATAAATATATACAGAATAATAATAACGGACCTGGTGGACACTGTCAGCAGCCTGCTAAACTAGTATGAAGAAAAAAAAGCCACCACAGGTATACAATGTAGATGGATGGATAGTATACTATTATTACTTATGGACGACGAGTGACGACACAGAGGTAGGTACAGCCGTGGCCTACCGTACTGCTATATATATAATATATACAGAATAATAATAACGGACCTGGTGGACACTGTCAGCAGACTGCTAAACTAGTATGAAGAAAAAAAAGCCACCACAGGTATACAATGTAGATGGATGGATAGTATACTATTATTACTTATGGACGACGAGTGACGACACAGAGGTAGGTACAGCTGTGGCCTACCGTACTGCTATATATATAATATATACAGAATAATAATAACGGACCTTGTGGACACTGTCAGCAAACTGCTAAACTAGTATGAAGAAAAAAAAGCCACCACAGGTATACAATGTAGATGGATGGATAGTATACTATTATTACTTATGGACGACGAGTGACGACATGGAGGTAGGTACAGCCGTGGCCTACCGTACTGCTATATATATAATTTATACAGAATAATAATAACGGACCTGGTGGACACGGTCAGCAGACTGCTAAACTAGTATGAAGAAAAAAAAGCCATCACAGGTATACAATGTAGATGGATGGATAGTATACTATTATTACTTATTGACGACGAGTGACGACACAGAGGTAGGTACAGCCGTGGCCTACCATACTGCTATATATATAATATATACAGAATAATAATAACGGACCTGGTGGACACTGTCAGCAGACTGCTAAACTAGTATGAAGAAAAAAAAGCCACCACAGGTATACAATGTAGATGGATGGATAGTATAGTATTATTACTTATGGACGACAAGTGACGACACAGAGGTAGGTACAGCCGTGGCCTACCGTACTGCTATATATATAATATATACAGAATAATAATAACGGACCTGGTGGACACTGTCAGCAGACTGCTAAACTAGTATGAAAAAAAAAATCCACCACAGGTATACAATGTAGATGGATGGATAGTATACTATTATTACTTATGGACGACGAGTGACGACACAGAGGTAGGTACAGCCGTGGCCTACCGTACTGCTATATATATATAATATATACAGAATAATAATAACGGACCTGGTGGACACTGTCAGCAGACTGCTAAACTAGTATGAAGAAAAAAAAGCCACCACAGGTATACAATGTAGATGGATGGATAGTATACTATTATTACTTATGGACGACAAGTGACGACACAGAGGTAGGTACAGCCGTGGCCTACCGTACTGCTATATATATAATATATACAGAATAATAATAACGGACCTGGTGGACACTGTCAACAGACTACTAAACTAGTATGAAGAAAAAAAAAGCCACCACAGGTATACAATGTAGATGGATGGATAGTATAGTATTATTACTTATGGACGACGAGTGACGACACAGAGGTAGGTACAGCCGTGGCCTACCGTACTGCTATATATATGATATATACAGAATAATAATAACGAACCTGGTGGACACTGTCAGCAGACTGCTAAACTAGTATGAAGAAAAAAAAGCCACCACAGGTATACAATGTAGATGGATGGATAGTATACTATTATTACTTATGGACGACGAGTGACGACACAGAGGTAGGTACAGCCGTGGCCTACCATACTGCTATATATATAATATATACAGAATAATAATAACGGACCTGGTGGACACTGTCAGCAGACTGCTAAACTAGTATGAAGAAAAAAAAGCCACCACAGGTATACAATGTAGATGGATGGATAGTATAGTATTATTACTTATGGACGACGAGTGACGACACAGAGGTAGGTACAGCCGTGGCCTACCGTACTGCTATATATATAATATATACAGAATAATAATAACGGACCTGGTGGACACTGTCAGCAGACTGCTAAACTAGTATGAAGAAAAAAAAACCACCACAGGTATACAATGTAGATGAATGGATAGTATACTATTACTTATGTACGACGAGTGACGACACAGAGGTAGGTACAGCCGTGGCCTACCGTACTGCTATATATATAATATATACAGAATAATAATAACGGACCTGGTGGACACTGTCAGCAGACTGCTAAACTAGTATGAAGAAAAAAAAGCCACCACAGGTATACAATGTAGATGGATGGATAGTATACTATTATTACTTATGGACGACGAGTGACGACACAGAGGTAGGTACAGCCGTGGCCTACCGTACTGCTATATATATAATATATACAGAATAATAATAACGGACCTGGTGGACACTGTCAGCAGACTGCTAAACTAGTATGAAGAAAAAAAATCCACCACAGGTATACAATGTTGATGGATGGATAGTATACTATTATTACTTATGGACGACGAGTGACGACACAGAGGTAGGTACAGCCATGGCCTACCGTACTGCTATATATATAATATATACAGAATAATAATAACGGACCTGGTGGACACTGTCAGCAGACTGCTAAACTAGTATGAAGAAAAAAAAGACACCACAGGTATACAATGTAGATGGATGGATAGTATAGTATTATTACTTATGGACGACGAGTGACGACACAGAGGTAGGTACAGCCGTGGCCTACCGTACTGCTATAAATATAATATATACAGAATAATATTAACGGACCTGGTGGACACTGTCAGCAGACTGCTAAACTAGTATGAAGAAAAAAAAGCCACCACAGGTATACAATGTAGATGGATGGATAGTATACTATTATTACTTATGGACGACTAGTGACGGCACAGAGGTAGGTACAGCCGTGGCCTACCGTACTGCTATATATATAATATATACAGAATAATAATAACGGACCTGGTGGACACTGTCAGCAGACTGCTAAACTAGTATGAAGAAAAAAAAGCCACCACAGGTATACAATGTAGATGGATGGATAGTATACTATTATTACTTATGGACGACGAGTGACGACACAGAGGTAGGTACAGCCGTGGCCTACCGTACTGCTATATATATAATATACTGTATAATAAATGGACCTGGTGGACACTGTCAGCAGACTGCTAAACTACTAGTATAAAGAAAAAAAGCCACCACAGGAGTGTTTTTCAGGCAGACAAACGTATACTGGACTGGTGGTCACTGTCAGCAAAACTGTGCACTGTACTCCTGCTATAACTGCTCCCCAGTCCCCACAATTAGGCAGTGTGAGCAGTGCACTCAGCACAGATATATCATGCAGCACACTGAGCACAGATATGGTATGGAGCGTTTTTTTCAGGCAGAGAACGGATTAAACTGGTGGTCACACTCACTACTATCAGCAAAACCCTGCACTGTACTCCTAACAGCTGCTTCCCGTCCCCAATCCTCCCCACAATTATAACAATGTCACTCTTAGTCTTTTCTATTATGACTATAACGGAGAGGACGCCAGCCACGTCCTCTCCCTATCAATCTCAATGCACGTGTGAAAATGGCGGCGACGCGCGGCTGCTTATATAGAATCCGAATCTCGCGAGAATCTGACAGCGGGATGATGACGTTCGGGCGCGCTCGGTTTACCCGAGCCACACGGGAGAATCCGAGCACGGCTCGGACCCGTGTAAAAAGGCTGAACTAATTATTAACATATGTTTTAATGTCAAAACTCACTGCCAAATCATATACGTGTGTGTGTATGTAAATCTGCTCTGATACTAGCTAGTGCCTTCTCACCCACTGACCTCACTGCACATCACTGCTTCTGTATGTCTCAAACGAGCACCAAAAGTCAAGTTACATACTTGTAACACTCATATGATACTCCTACAAGACAAATCTGTTCTCTGCATAATCACAGTAGCCTCACAGTGGCCATCAAGATGCACCTTTATTTTACATATTGTACATCCTTGTAACAAATATCACACCTACAATTCTACAGATTCTTCAGTGGATTTAGAGATTCTTCAGTGGATTTAGCTTAATATATATGTAAACAAGGGCTTACCAGTAGCTGTAGTACAGTTTGCAGTTATCAGAATGTCACAAAGTCTTGCATGGATTGTGGATGTGAACTTGTAACATGGGACTGCCAGAGACCCAGATCTGTGGCAGAATGGACAATGTAATGGTTAGCATTACCGCCTCACAGCACTGAGGTCATGGGTTCGATTCCCACTATTGCCCTGTGTAGAGTTTGTATATTCTCCCGTGCTTTCATGGATTTCCTCTCACAATCCCCCCAAACAAAAATTAACCCTAGTGTGAATGTGTGTGTACATGTGGTAGCAAATATAGATTGTAAGCTCCACTGGGACAGGGACTGAATGGCCAAATATTATCTGTAAAGTGCTATGGAATATGTGTGCTGATGCAGGAGTACGGTATGGAAACCTATATTACCAGGGACTTCCTTTTATAGGTGGAGATGAATTTGTTGGTCAAAGTGAAGGTCCAATTTTGGCATGCCTGGCCCTTTAGATCCTCTAGAGAGGCGTCCACATGGCCCTACGGGAACCAATACACAGAATCTGCAGATGGAGGAGGAGAGAAAAAGAAGGTCACCTGCTTGGGGCCACCTGAGACCAGAGCTGCTGGACCTGGTAAGTGAGCATGGTGGTCCAGCATTTCATAATATCTTCCAACAAGATAATGCTGCTGCAGTACAACAGATGTATAATATTATCAAGTGTGGACCCAATGTCATTGAAAAGGGTGCCCAAATGCAGTATCATGTATGCTTAATAAAATCTATTAGTGATGATTGTTGTGTAGAAATTCACTATGTAATAATGGGATGCAGTCATTAAGTCAGCAATAAAGTTGACATTCATAGGGTTATAGTCTATAGTGTTCATTCTAGCACCTGCACCTTTCAAAACCTGTGCAACACCTCTTTCCTGTATGGGGTGTCACTCTGTGCTTTGGTGCGTCTAGCACTTGCTAATCTGTATCTGAGCACTGATATACAGACCAGAATGTGCTAGAAGCACCACAGCAGAAAGCAACAACCCAGGCAGGATGGAGGTAACATGTTTTTGGCATTGGACAGTTAACTTCACTGTAGATGAATGGTGGTAGATACAGGCTTTCTACATAGCACAGATAATTTCCATCATCAAAATGGCACAGGTAGTTTGCACAGTGGAGTAATGCTGACATGTAAGTGTTGTTAGGCATACTGTAATACAGATAACTGCACTGTATAGAAATGCAAGCCAGATCTCCCAAATAGCACAGGTGTTTTACACAGTGAAAAGAGGATTTTCAGATCTTCTAAATATTACAGATTAGTTGCATTGTGTAGACATACTGTGCTAACAGTACTCTAAGGCTCCCAAATAGCACAAGTATTTGAACTGCTGGGCAGGTCTTCACAATAGCACAGATTGATAACATTGGGGAGAAATACTAGCAGATTTTCCAAGTAGCACAGATAAATGGACTCAACTGAGCAGTAGCCAAGTATCCAGTATCCAACGGGAGGAATGTAATAGGGTATGAGAATCAGGAAGTGAGAGATTTTGTGAGAGTTTTTCTTTTTTAAAGTGGCAATCATTTACATGGTTGATTTTGTCATGTAAATGACTGCCACTTAAAAAAAAAACAGAACTCTCACAAAATTTATCTCTTCCTGATTCTCATACCCTATTATATTCCTTCCAAAACTGATTACAACCCACAAAGGATTGTGCAAGGGAAATCTACAAATAGGCTGGACAGCCAATGAACACAGGACCAGTAATGATGTCAACATTCTCATGTTGACATTATGAATTTCAACATGAGACAAACTGTAATAACATTCTTTTGTATGAAGACAACATTGCCAGTTTTGCTGCAGTTCAAAAAATTTATTTGTCAGCTCTATTTTGAGCAATGGTTTTTGTGTGTAAGTTAATTTTTGCTTTTTGAAAGCTATCTTATTTATTTTAGTTATGTTTACATTTTAATTAATTTTAGACTGATATATAGTAGAGATGAGCGGGTTCGGTTCTCAGAGAACAGAAGCCTACCGGACTTTACGTCACGAGCCAGGATCCGAGTCAGGCTCGGGATTTCCCGCCTGACTCGGAAACCAGAACGAGGCAAAACGTCATCATCCCGCTGTCAGATTCTCGCAGGATTTGGATTCCATATAAGGAGCCACGCGTCACAGCCATTTTCACTCCAGTTTCGGGGAGTATAGTGAGAGGATGTGTCTCCGTCCTCAGTGTCTGTGTGGGCAGGAAAGTGAGGTGGCGAGTCTAGTGCTGTCTTGTGCTGCTTAGTCCAGAGTAGTCAGTGTCTTATGCTGCATCAGTCCAGCCAGTCGCAGTGTTGGTATCCTCTGCTGCTATATGTCCCCAGTGCTGCTGGCTGCTGTATAAGTCCCTTGCAGTTTTGCTATGTTGTCTTGCATCAGACCAGGGGTAGAATCTCTCTTGAGCAGCATCAGTACAGTGACCAGTCACAGTGGTGGTGTCGCCTGCTGCCATTTATTCAGTGTTACTGGCGTATAATACCAGTGATATTGCCGTATAATTCCTGTGATATTGCCGTATAATTCCCCTGATACTGGCGTATAATTACAGTGATATTGCCGTATGATTCACGGGATACTGGTATATAATTCATGTGATATTGGCACATAATTCCAGTGATATTGCCATATAATTCCCGTGATACTGTCGAATAATTACAGTGATATTGCCGTATAATTCTCGGGATACTGGCGTATAATTCTTGTGATATTGACGTATAATTACAATGATATTGCCATATAATTCCCGTGATATTGGCATATAATTACAGTGATATTGACGTATAATTCTCGGGATACTGGCGTATAATTGCAGTGATATTGCCGTTTAATTACAGTGATATTGGCAAATAATTCCTGTGATGCTGGCGTATAATTCCTGTGATATTTTATTGTGCAACTACACCAGTGGGCCCTTTTATTCCATGCATGCTGGTACTTGTGGATCTCCTAGTACCAGCATGCTGTGTAGTTCTACAGCAAAAGACAATATTTATTTATTTATTTATTTTTTTTAAACTTTTTATGGCTATCAGACTGCCATCCACAGCCAACGCATTGCAGGGAGAGACTCAGACTTCATACCTGGCCCTTGTGTTCCTGAAGGTGGGGCCCCTTTATTGTAGGGGTCCCCACTCCCCCAGGGAACACCAGCCAGGGGTGACTAGTTGGGGGGTGTGATGCTGTGGCCACAGGGACCTATATAAATGTGTCCCATGGCTGCAGCATTACCTCCCTGTCTAGTAGAGCCAATGCTGGTTTTTAAAATATGAGGAACCCCTATGTCTTATGTCCCCAGTATTTTTGGAACCAGTACTGGTCCAAGAGCCTGGGGCTGGTTATGCTTTTGGGGGAACCTGCACATCTTTTTTTTTTTACTTTTTAACACTTTATTTACTTTTCCATACAGAAGCATGCATGGATCTCACTTATCAGTGCATGCTTCTGTCAATCTCGCCAGCCAGAAGCTGGTCTATTTATTGGTGAGTTTTTGGTAATGTTTTAGGTTGTAAACTCGCATCCTATAACATTGCCCTAGTTGTATGTTTGCAATGGCAAAACATCTGGATGCGAGTTTTGCCATTGTAATTTTTTAGACTGCAGGAAACATGTGATTTAGCATGTTTCTGCACACAATTACTTTGGTCGACATTGCAAAATATGCGCGTTTAGTGCTAAACTCACACATTTGTACAAAATCGCACTCCATTACATTTGGCCCATGATTTGTACTTTGCTCCTAAAGATGATACAAACATGATTTTAATTTGCAATGGTCATTGTAGGGACACTAGTAGATAAACATTTCAGCTAATGTCTTCTCTTATTGCGCAAAATTAAGACTATATTTTATTAATTTAATTTAATTTATATTACACAATTGAAATTACTGTTAAATATGTTATTAAATAAGCATTTCACATTTAAAAATGTGCCAAACAAAGCGTACCTTGCTTTAGAAATTAGAATAGAAACTTTAAATCTGATCCTTTGCAACATACTGTATACACAGACACACAGATGGATATACACATGCATGCATAACATTTAATTTATGATGGTATGGTAGCTTCACTAAAATTAACAACACAAGGTTAATAATATTTATTAACAGGGTTAAAGTAGGGGTATTAGGGTGAAACTGAATTCCATCACCTGTAATGGTAGATGGATGTAGCCCCATCACCCACATCAATAGATGATGCAGGCAAAGCTAGTGTCACTGATAAGTTGTATCCATCTCTCCCTTCCTCAGGTTCTGGTGGCTGCATGCTCCATGATCATTCTCTGCCTGTGGCCCACCACTCCTGATACTCACACATGCTGTGTTTGTTAGACAGCATTCAACCCCTCCTTGGGTCCCAGTAGTTTCCTTTTCTGGCATGGCATTTGTGATATCATGCTGTCATCGCCACTGAAGTGAAGAAGAACTGTGAAGAGGAGTAGGCTCTGTGCATGCTGAAGACAATGTGAGAGGGGGCAGTAGGGACACAGATAGATGGGGAAGCTGCTGGATGGGTTTGGGTTTTGTTGGAGGGACATGGGCAATGAGCTGTTGTAGAGGCAAATATGTGTATAAGATGCACTACTACTCTGGGCAATATGTGTACAAGGAGTACAACTGTGGACATTAAGTGTAATGGGCACTACTACTGTGGGCATTGTGTGTAAGGGGCACTACTACTGTGGGAATTGTGGGTAAGGGGCACTACTGTGTGGCATAACATGCATAAGGGGTACTACTGTGCAGCATAACATGAATACCTACAGTGTGATATAATGTGAATAAGGGACACTAATGTGTGTCATAACAGGAATAAAGAGCACTACTACAGTATGTGGTGTAATATCAATCAGGGGTACTATGTGCAGTGTAAACTGAATAGATTGTGCTACTGTATGGCATAAATTGAGGGTACTATTGTGAGCATGCCATTTCGTTGTGAGACATAGACCTTTTTTGCAACGTGAGCCTTCAGCAGCACCGTCCCTTTTTACGGTATGAAAGGTAGTGCACAAATTTACAGTTTGCAGGGGAGAAGGGTTTGAAAACTCTACTGCTGGACTTGGCTCACCCTAATGGGGTGAGCCAAGGCCAGCAGTAATGGCTCACCACCTCTCCAGGACCACTTTAGGCTCTGAATATTAAAAACAGACTATGTCCTTGATAAGACAAGTTGAGACAATCTACTATGAAATAAGATTTACTAAAATCACGAGAAAGTGATTTTAGTCAATCTTATGCATCTGCGTAACAATGCTCACTCCTATTCTCCTCCCTCACCATCCATCTGTTACATTCCATATCATACTCTCTCACTTTCTCCTCTCATCCTCCATATTCTCTTCTCTCATCCAACCTCCTGCCACCCTCCATCTCAACACTTAACAAACAAAAAAAGACAAATAAACAAGTTTACAACAACAGTAGAGACTGCTGTGTCTGCTGACTGGTTGTTCTGGGAATCAGTGTTTGAAGTTGATAGTTATCCAACACATTTCCACACCTTACTGCTCTAGTCAAGGATAACTGACTGTTATAAAGGCGTTGATGCCTGAATGGTTCAAATTTTCCACCATTTCTCATCTGTCCATAATTTGAGTGGAATACTGCTGTCTACCAATCAAACTGCTGTGCTTTAGTTTATGGGATATATGTGAGGAGTGTGTGGAGGGAATTGATGGGATTACTTTTCATACTGTGTGCCTCACATACAGTGTAATGATATTTTATGGGGGAGATTGAGTGTAGTGCTGTATCACCCCAATACCATAAATTACTTTTAGTTTGTGTTGAGTGAAATCTTAGGGTGGGTTTTATTGTTTCTGTGCATGGTAAATATTGGCTGCTTTATTTTTACACTGCAAATATTATTTCAGTTTGAACACACCCAACATGCTATTTATTCTCCCTCCAGGAGGGTCATGAACCCCCACGAGGGAGATAAACTGTCGGTATGCCGGCTGTCGGGATCCTGTGCCGGTATAGTGTGCGCTGGGATCCCAACAGTCAGCAACCTGAAGACCACCCGGTACAGCATATGCATACAGAGTGGCTTGTGTCTGGCATGGAATGGGTGCTTTGTTTTTATTATTTTTCAACTGCCAGGATACCTTCATGCACAAGAGAACTGACCTGCGCAAGGGTAGATGAGTATGGATATTTATTTTTTCCTTTCCAAGTAGTGGGATTCTACTGAAGAAGAGGACCGGCTAAACCAGAGATAAGGTGAGTATATGTGAGTATGAATGTGAGTGCATTAAAGTTGAAATAGCTATGGTGTACAGTATGTGTTCTGTTATTTTAATATTTATTTTACATGGGGACCATAGTTACCAGCAGGCCCTTAATGCCCCATATGCTGGTACTGGTGGTTATCTAAATACCGGCATGCAGGAGGGCTTGCTCGGACATGTAGTCCTCCTGTAAAAGACAATGAAACTTTATTCAATCATCTGACAAATTATATCAACTTTGCATCCACCAATCAGGGGTGCCAGGATAAGCCCTGGGCTTCACATAAGACCTTGGGAATCCTCATGAGGGGGGACCCCTTTATTGGGGGTCCCCACTGTCCATGGAATCCCAGTGCTGGGGTTGCAAGCAATGGGGGACAATGCTTTGGCTGGGGGCACCAAAAAACCATGTTCCCCCCACCCCCACTAGTAAGAGCCTAGTGCTGGTGCAGGAAATACAGGGGACTCAACGCCGTATTTCCCCTATATTTTATTAACCATGACCAGCTTACACAGCCCAGTGCTGGTTATGCTTTTTTGGGGGAAACCCATGTCATTTTATTTCTAAAATTAACCCTTTCATTCACTTAAAACACAAATGCCTGCAAGGATCTCACTAATCTGTGCAGGTTTCACATCAAACACTCTGCTTTTTTGTAGCTAAATTTGCACCTACCAGCATGAACACCATGGGGTTTATTTACAAAGATTCGTGTTTTGACCGTTTTGAAGGGTGTTTGAACTCGAATGGTATTGGGTGCATTTTACTGCAACTTTTTGAATCCTGATAAGATCATTCACTAAGCTGCCGAGTTTTGCACATTCGTTTTTTCCGATGTTGATGTGATTCATAATATTAGGCAGTGTTTTACGGGAGTGATGAGTAAAACACTGCCTGACAAAACACAAGGAATCCCGGCCGGATCTGTGAGATCCGTGCAGGGCTTCATTGTGTACCTTAAAAAGTTGTTTAAAGTCTTAAAAAATCAGAAAAAAATTGCGTGGGGTTCCCCCTCCTAAGCACAACAAGCCTCGGGCTCTTTGAGCCGGTCCTGATTGAAAAAATATGGGGGGAAAAATTACAGGGGTTCCCCCATATTTAATCAACCAGCACCGGGCTCTGCACCTGGTCCTGGTTCCAAAAATACGGGGGACAAAAAGCGTAGGGGTCCCCCGTATTTTTTAAACCAGCACCGGGCTCCACTAGCTCCGGGGGACACTTTTATACTGGTCCCTGCGGACCTGGCATTACATACCCAACTAGTCACCCCTGGCCGGGGTTCCCTGGAGGAGTAGGAACCCCTTAAATCAAGGGGTCCCCCCCTCCAGCCACCCAAGGGCAAGGTGTGAAGCCCGAGGCTGTCCCCCCCATCCAAGGGCGGCGGATGGGGGGCTGATAGCCTTTTGAAAAAATGTGAATATTGTTTTTATTAGCAGTACTACAAGTCCCAGCAAGGCTCCCCCGCAAGCTTGTACTTGGAGAACCACAAGTACCAGCATGTGGTGGAAAACCGGGCCCGCTGGTACCTGTAGTACTACTACTAATAAAATACCCAAAAAAAAACAGGACACACACCGTGAAAGTATAATTTTATTACATACATGCACACCTCCAAACATACATACTTACCTATGTTCACACGAGGCTCTGTCCTCTTGTCCCTGTAGAATCCTCGGGGTACCTGTGAAAAAAATTATACTCACATAATCCAGTGTAGAATCAGACCTTTGTATAATCCACGTACTTGGCAAAATAATAAAATGGAAACCCGACCATGCACTGAAAGGGGCCCCATGTTTACACATGGGACCCCTTTCCCCGACTGCCAGGACCCCCCCTAACTCCTGTCAAAGAGGGTCCCTTCAGCCAATCAGGGAGCGCAATGTCGTGGCACTCTCCTGATTGGCTGTGTGCTCCTGTAGTGTCTGTCAGGCTGCACACGGCAGAGATACAATGTAGCGCCTATGCGCTCCAATGTAGCCAATGGTGGGAACTTTGCGGTTAGCGGTTGATCGAAAGTTACCTCACCGCTGACCGCAAAGTTCCCACCATTGGCTACAATGGAGCGCATAGGCGCTACATTGTATCTCTGCCGTGTGGCGCCGATGTGGCGCTCCCTGATTGGCTGAAGGGACCCTCTTTGACAGGAGTCAGGGGGGTCCTGGCAGTCGGGGAAAGGGGTCCCATGTGTAAACATGGGACCGCTTTCAGTGCATGGTCGGGTTTCCATTTTATTGTTTTGCCAAGTACGTGGATTATACAAAGGTCTGATTCTACACTGGATTATGTGAGTATAATCTTTTTCACAGGTACCCCAAGGATTCTACAGGGACAAGAGGACAGAGCCTCGTGTGAACATAGGTAAGTATGTATGTTTGGAGGTGTGCATGTATGTAATAAAATTATACTTTCACGGTGTGTGTGTCCTGTTTTTTTGGGGATATTTTATTAGTAGTAGTACTACAGGTACCAGCGGGCCCGGTTTTCCACTGCATGCTGGTACTTGTGGTTCTCCAAGTACAAGCTTGCGGGGGAGCCTTGCTGGGACTTGTAGTACTGCTACTAAAAACAATATTCACATTTTTTCAAAAGGCTATCAGCCCCCCATCCGCCACCTTTGGATGGGGGGGACAGCCTCGGGCTTCACCCCTGGCCCTTGGGTGGCTGGAGGGGGGGGGACCCCTTGATTTAAGAGGTTCCCACTCCTCCAGGGTAACCCTGCCAGGGTTGACTAGTTGGGTATGTAATGCCAGGGCCGCAGGGACCAGTATAAAAGTGTCCCCCGGCTGTGGTATTATGTACCTGGCTAGTGGAGCCCGGTGCTGGTTTCAAAAATACGGGGGACCCCTGCGCTTTTTGTCCCCCATATTTTTGGAACCAGGACCAGGCGCAGAGCCCGGTGCTGGTTGATTAAATATGGGGGAACCCCTGTCATTTTTGTCCCCATAATTTTTCAACCAGGACCGGCTCAAAGAGCCCAAGGCTGGTTATGCTTAGGAGGGGGTACCCCATGCAATTTTTTATTCAGTTTTTACACTAAACAGACCCTTTCCCATAGATAACCATGCACAGATCTCACTGATCCGTGCATCGTTATCCAAACTCGACTGGAAAAAGCAGGTCTATTTTTTTGCTGCTTTTTTTAACGAATCGGAAAAAAACAGACCCGCACTTGAGCACTCAGAAACTAACACCCAAATACGAATGAATAGTGAATGCCCGTATTGTATGAAATAACAGCCACTTTTGACTGATGGTCTATTCATTCGTGTTTCGGAACTTTGCAAATCAAACCATTACGAATAGTCCAAACACTGCCGAGATTGGTGCATAGTGAATTCCCGGATTGGGACTTAGAAAAAAAAAAAATCGGACAAACTCGAAATCTTAGTTAATATTGGCCCATGATTCCTATCTCCATCAGACAACATGACTCAGCTCAACATGATTCTTAGCAATTTTGTAATTTGAGGTGAATAACGTTCCAGCGATAAGATGTGATTCAGGATTGGAGCTCAACATGTTTCATAACAAATTTCCTCTTTACGGTAGATGCAATTTGTTGTAATTCATCTTTAGAAATTTATTGAACAGGTGAAAACAGATCTATAGTCTTGTATTAAATGATGCTGCCTTTCTTTGTGATAAATCCACACTGCTGACCAAGTCAAATATTGCAAACAGGGCTGTAAGGCTAATGTGGTAATTCACAATGCTGAGGTACAGTATGCATTTATACAAATGTCCAGTTTAGTTACAGTCTGTATACTTTGTAGCACACAAGGCTATCATATTGTGTGCATTTGGAGCATGTACCAAGTAATGAGTATTGCAGTTCCCAGGGAAGCTGACAGTGCAAGCTGAATCAGCCGTGCTGAATTGTGGCTGCTGGTTCCGGCAAAGGTACAACTCACAGAATTGGAGAAGGCTGATGAAACTGCCAAAACCCTATGGCCAAGAAATGCAAATGGATAATTTCCATTCATGGATTTCTTGTGGAAGGACCTTCCAGTTTGCCACACTACTGCTCCCCCCAACCATCTCCAAATCTTTGAGTAGCACAGTCACCACCAACAGCAGTCACACTGTAGCATGGCTGATTCAGATTGTGACTAACACGCATTTTCATGAAAAAAGCTGTGCCTGGTTTGCCAAGAGGGGCTGTTTGGCCCAACTGCATCAAAGTTGTATGAGAACATATATAAGTAAATCACCGGAGTAGTAGGATGATCATCAGCAATTTATGTGGCTTCTATAACTGTTAGTATTCCATTCTTAAAATATTTGTCTACCAATTACAATTTAGATAACAATTGCTCTGTGGGATCACATCTCTGAGCTATCTATACAGCACTTGGTGGAATTATTTAGCGTTCTATACATTCCACTCTTATAATCATTAAGATCTATCTGGACTATCCCCTGCTCCCCAAATCACCCCTCCCCTTGTTGACTGATTTGATGATAAATTAGTCCTTTGGTGCCTCAAATCCTTCAGAGCTTTTCTTTCTTTAAAAGAAAGACTTGGAGTTCTTTTATCAAATTCAATTTTCTTGAAATCCTCTTGTATGAGTCAACTGAAATTTTTAATAAAGGGTTCCTCAACAAACTGCTGAATAGGGTGATGGACATCTCCATTCCATCTAAATTCTTCTTTCTTTTATTTAAGAAAAAACCTTAATGGTTAGTTTTCACATTAATTTTTAATAGAGATGAGCATGTTCGGTTTTTCTCAGTTCTCAAAACAGCATCATATTGGCTCACGAATGTCACGTGTTTTGGATAGTCAATAAGAAAAATCCAGATACAACCAAACTGGTGTTAATTCTGGTGTTACATCTGAACCCGCTCATCTCTAATATTTAAACATTTAAATAGATGTCAAATGAATTAACATGTTTAGTGGAGGCATACTGTATTTCAAATTCTTTATCCAATAATGACATTTCATATTTCATTAATATATGTTAACTGAGATTGAATATTTTAACTGTAGCTGGTTCTAAGTTAGAATCCTTTTACCCAAAGCTGATTTAATCCTATTTTTCTTTTTTTCCTACTGACTTGTTAGACTACTTTGCAGCTTTTACCTTCACTCTCTTTTTTCCACGTGAACTATAATTTCTCCTTCTTTGAAATTGGTAGGGTGTCCTCCCCTGTTTAAAAAAATACTGCATGACCCACATTTAGGAGTAAGAACCTATTAATAAATAAACTGTTTTATGTAGTTATCTTTCTATTGGATAATCAGATTGATGTTTTTTCTTTATGGAAAATGTCTCCTTTCTGGATTAATGTCCCTATATTGTACCCCATATTCCTATGTTGCCATTTATGTTGGCTCCCTACAATACAGATGAATCAGATATCTACTGTATAATTACTTTCTTTATTTCCCTGTTCTTGAAATCTTTTATATGGTCTCTGTTTTGGCAGTTTACATAAGGCCTTTCCTTTGATTGTTTTACTTTGGATAAATAATTTGTTTCTACCCTTCTCTAAAATGAGGTATTATACCTATCTGTCTGTGGTCATCTAAATACTCAGTGTTATCCCAATTGAACTTTACCTTTTGATTAATATATAGTTTTTCTGCTATTTTCAATCTATAGTCAGTGGTGTTTTCTGATTCTTTATAGTCCTCCAAATCTGAGAAGGGCGTAGAGTGATTAGAGATTTGTAAATCTTAATTTCCTAATTTGTTTGTTTAGTTCTTTTTTTTTTCACAATAAGACTTCATATAGAGAAGCAACAATTTCCCCCCACAAAATGTTACTCTCTTTCAAGAGAATTGTCTCTAATTTACTAGTTATCCCTGCAAGGTTATTAAACAGTAGTTCTATCTGTTCCAAACCATCTTTAAAAAATATTTTCAAAAGTGAATAATGTATGGTCTATGGATGTAACCTGTTTGTGTAAATTGAGACTATTGTAAATATCAAACAAACTGCTGCACTTACTGGGAATTCTTAATTGAAATAATAATGACACTGCAAAATATTGATGGATTCTAGAAGGTGCCACAAAGTATCCTTCTGCTGTATGATGCCCTCGAATGTGACCACATTTCAAGTAAACAAGTTAATAATGAAGATGGGAATGACTCAGTAGAAGGTGTTTCTACAGTATAAGGGGAAACAATATATATACAATACGGTATTTAGCATAGCAGACAATGGCAACATATTTCATACAATATGTCCATTGATTATGGGTTATGTGTCTTCCTTTTTTCTTTGAGGATTCACTGTACATCATTGCACATTTTATAATGACAACCCAAAAATCTATACCATGTTTCAATGAATTATTCCAGAAAAATACTGTGTAAGTTTTATTCCTAAAAATAATATTTGTGAAAGAACCATAGTTGTTTATTTGCCTTTTAATTGAAACTTGTTTCTTTGATTATAGAAAAAAACACAATCTTCACATTCACTTTTCTTTGTTAGAATAGTTCATATGCTTTGTAGCTGAAAGGATGACTACTTAAAAACAATCTGTACTTAGGATATAAGAGACATTTGGCATTTTTAGTGGAACAAGTCTTATAAAACCATATAATTATTTACAACAAAACAGATATGACCTTTCCAATTTTACAAAGGATGGTAAAAGCTGCCAAAACACTTTTGATTGTAGAAAAAAAGTAACTTTCTTAAGCAATTGAATGATTTTATTTTGTAAGTGTGGAGACAAATATTTATCTTGACTAAGGAAGTTAAATGTTGCTGAGTAGTGGTTTTTATCCTAATTGTGTTATTTAGTGTGATTAATATTTTGTGTCTATGTTTTTAATAAGCAATTGATGCCATACATTATTTATGGTTTAAATGTCTAAACTGCTGAATACATATTTTAATTATAAAGCTAAAATGTAATTTTACATTCTGTGCCATTTCAAATGCTGCTTTCAGACCAGTAGGGTTCCTTTTTTCTAAAAACCTATTTCATTTCCAATAGACATACACAGTGTGATTAATGATTTCTATACATGACTAATACGATTCTTGCTGTGATAACATATGTCAGTTTAGTATGTAGTTTAACATTATAAAAATGGCTTCAAGCAGATGTCAACAAAAACATAAGTTTTCATGTATCTCCTAAAAAAGACTTTTCATCAAGAGAACAGAAGAATCATATTTTTTTTAAAGAAATTGTATAACAGCATGTTTGCCACTCACCACCAGAAACATCACATTGTGGGCCTGATTCTGAAATGGTATTACAGCAAAAGTAACTGTGCTCCTTGACACAACCATGTTGCACTGATGGATTTGGGTGGGGTGTGTTGAAACTCAAATCTGAATTCCAGTGTAAAATTAAAACTGTCCACCATGTGCAAGCTACATACAATAGCATAAAGTTTTTAATATGCATGCAAATAAATAAAACAAATATGTTTGCACCCCATGCAGTGCAACATGTTTTACCCAGGTACACAGTTACTTGTTCTATTTTGCTCTACTCCTAAATCAGACCATGTGGGTGGTAAAGGTCAGGTGAAAATAGCATATGACAGTGACATTGTCACGGGAACTAGCAAAGTGTATTTGTTTGGCAGTTTCAAATGCTTTACTGAGGCTAATTGGTAATTTCTTTGGCAAATATTAAGTTTTTGTGCTTGAGTCTAAGCCAGTGTTCTCAAACCTGATCCTCAGGACCCTTAGCAATTCACAATTTCCAGATCACACACCAGAGACAGAGGTGTCATACTAACTTTCACATTTTAAAGATTCACATACAGTATGACCTAGAAATACTGTATGAGCTGATTGGGGTTCCAAGGACAGAGTTTGAGAACTGCAGTATTGGTCTAAGCAATATTTTGTTCAAACATACAGTAAAAGGGAAATAATATTTACTATATTGCATTTTTTATTTACTAGTTTTGGAACCTAATAGTTAATGTGTTTGATGCACATAAACTAAATGGTTCAAAACAAGAGCACAAATTAAATATAAGTTTCTGTGACATATGTTGGCATAACCGAGGATTAAAGGTTACTACAGTATTTCTAACCACATAAATCTCAAAACAGTTACTACTTTACATATGGTTGCTGTTTCCATTTGTACAGTGTTCACAATTTGGGCCTAGAAGTTTGGGTATAATAATATATCAGACACAACATTGACTAGGCAGTGGAGCTAAGATGGTGCAAAATGGCACATTTTCACAATACCACCATTTCCTGCTTCACGTTGTTTAACTTAAAGTAATGTGATTTATCTGCTTTGCAGAAAGTGAAAGTAGGAGTATACTGTAAGTGAAAAGTTATTTAGACAATACATTTGCACAATGATTAAATGTTTTTGCAGACTCTGATTTATTAAGTGTCTTACTTGTATAGTAAACCAATATAAATACTTTATCACAGTTACCTAAATGTGTCATGTTGTATTCAATGGCTCATAGAGTACAATGCAATATTGCTAAGAATCAACTGCTAGGAAAATTAATAAATAATAAAAGAGGGAGGTTGTAAAGCACTAAAGAAGTCTTGAATAATATAATTTTTAAAAATACAATTGCTGATCAATCTTTTTATCCTACAGCTCCAACTAGGTAATCTGTAATATTACCCTTAAACAACACAAAATATATTCAGTACTATAATTATTATAGACCGAGGAGCGCAAAAAGATTAGTACATCTTTAGTCAATAAAATTACTTACATATAAATATAAAACCAACAAGCTGCTACAATAATTCACAGTGTGCTGCCAATTTTTCACTAAAGATTAATTGTGTAATTATTGTCCGCACAATATAACAATATTAAAATTGCATACTTGAAGTAGTAAATGTACACCAATTTTAATTGACTCTGCGCTCTGCTCCACCTTAAATATTGATCTTTAACCCCCCCCTGTTTTTAGGGTTTAGAACTATCAGCAATGTCCTGATCCAGTGTTTTAACATAGATCATTTGCTTTAGTAAATGTGTCACTGTTATAGGTGAATACAGCATTGATACTCACAGTTCCACAGTAGCTTATAGTGTTATATTTAGCAGCAATTGCTACAGCTCACCACTGATCTCCTGCTACAGATGAGTTCACAAGTGCCAGTGCTCGGACAAAGCAGCTAGGAGCGCTCCCATCAACCACATCATACAGCACACCACTGGTCTCCTGCTGCTGGCAGAATTGCAGGTCCTGGTATGCAGGTAATGCAGAAATGCAGTTCAAAGAGAGACAGGTGCCGGCATTCAGTTGGATCTATCTAGGAGAGAGGGCGCAGCTCAGGTGGATGCACAGTTTGGGTGAGATGCCATAGTGGATAATGTATAAAAAGACGGATCCACTGTATGGGGAACCTTGACACATTTATCCGCTCTTTCTCTTATAGCGGTTTCCTCAGACGATGCATAAGCAGATATACTGGTAGTCCAGGTATATGTCTCATAAGTCCACCAATGAGACGTAGTGCTCAATTAAGTATCACAAGTGATATTAATCACTAGCATTTAAACACACTAATATCCAGCACTACCAGCACATATAGTAATAAATTTGATAAATTACTGATCTGCAATATATAAACAAATCAGATGTATAGAAAGTAAATATAAGAGTAATATATATATTTCTTATACAACAATAGCAATAAAATAAAAATAATATTAAAAATAAAAATAAAGGGCCCTATGGAATAATTAGGGGAATATAAGTCTCTCTCTGTCCAAGAAAGACAATTCCCTACCCTGGTATCCCCATTATCTCTGGAATTTGGTCCCTCAATACTAATTTATCAGCTTTTATTGATTAATTTTTGCTTTTATTGATTCATTTTTATAGCCACAGGTTGTCTCACTTAGATCCTCTATAAGGGATTCGTCACACTTTTTGAAACTAATCAAGAATATAAATTGGAAGTCTAATTATCTATTGATGACATGTGATGTTGAGTCCCTCTATACAAATATCCCGCCCACTGGAGGTATTGAGTCATTGAAAATTATCTTAATATCAATGACAGACTGAGTGAGACAAGCTGACAATTCTTATTGGATTCTGTATTATTTATTTTACCACAAACTTTCACCTTTGATTGTCAATTTTATTTACAGATTCACGTATTGCCATGGGCACCAGCTTCACCCCTAATTTTGCCAAGTTATAGATGGGTCAGTTCGAGTATATGTATATTTTGGGTGGTCCATTTGGGGTGAACTTGTTGCTCTATGGCAGATACATAGATGACATGTTTTTTGTTTGGGATGGGGATCACCAGTCAGCAAATTATTTTTTAAAATCTCTTAACACTGGACTTCCGGTTCCATCCTCATTCTGCAACAGTGTGGTAGCTGAGGTACTATGACCTGCCTGATAACAAGGCTATTTATATCCTCTTTGGAAACGGGCCACCAGCGTTACCCTTCTCCGGCACACGGAGCATTTACTGGCTCAACTCTCCGCGGCTGACGCTCTTCTTCCTGGCACTTACCTCTACCTGTTAGTGGCTACTCCTGCAGCCCACCAGTGACCACTCATTGTGCCTGTGGCTCTCCCAGCATGTACCCCACTACTTCCATCTATGGTGACACTATCACCCAGGGTAATCACCACCGCTGTTCACCGGCACATAGAGAAGTTCCTGGCACCGTCCACTCCTGCCAAGTCACAGCCCACCTGGCAAGAGAAATGCAGGACTGATCCTAATATGGCGCCTGGCACATCCACACTGCCTGCATATCCCACTCCTACACCTAAGAAGACTGCCTCTAACCCAGACTGCTCCAATAATCCTCTGGTGTTTTGCCCCCTGACTCTCTCATCACTTACTCAGACATGGTAGATGCAATTAAATACATAATGGGTCCTTTATTAACACAGTGTCTGATATTTCTGCACAGCTCCAGCAATTGTCTCATAGGGTCACAACCACTGAATCTCATGTGGGTAAGCTGGCCCATGATGTGGCTGATGTACAGCATGACGTGATCAGATTGCAAAAGGAAAATGATCAATTATTGAACAAGCTGGACAATATAGTAAACAGATCCAGAAGTAATATTGTACGAATAGTAGGTCTCCCCAAATCTATTAAGGGCCCTGACGTAGACTCCTTTGTATGATCTACTCTACTGTCTCTTCTACATATTACTGAAGAATGTAAAGACATGGTCATCGAAAGAGTACATAGAATTGGCCCCACCCCTCACCCTGATGATGCCCGCCCTAGTGTTGTAATTTTTAGATGTCTCAACTATCTTCACAAACTAGCTATTTGGAATGCCTCTCGGAGCCAACACCCTCTTATGTGGAACAAGGTGAAGCTTTTGTTGTTTCACAATTTTTTGGTAGAATTAACTCGTACTAGGAAAGCCTTCTCTCCTGTTTGTGCTTGCCTGGCTCGAGAAAAGAGAAAATTTGCCTTGCTATATCCGGCTAGAATTTGTATTTATGTGGATGACAAGTTTTATGATTTCCAGAACCCCTCTGATGTGGATGCATTTCTTCGCGATGTGGATATGGCCTCGCATGTTGATATCTCTGACCCTGCCTCCTCTCAGTTCTGATCGATGGCATGAGTACTCCTCTTTGAATTTCACTACGCCTTAAGGAGTGTTCTCCATCCTGTTCCAGTCCGGTTGTATTTTACATCCCCATATTGTTTTGCAATGTTATCCTCTATTCTATTGTTGTTATTCTATGCTCCTTCAATGTCATATGTTCCTGTCTGCTGTCTCCTCATGAGGCTATAGCAGCTAAAGATATGATGTACACTTTATAGGTACACTTTTCCTTCCCTATATTTTTATATTTTTTATTATACTGTTTTACATTTCTCCTCACTCCTATGGGGCAATAACTTGTGTTTTCATCCCCTATGACTCTTCTTTACATCTTCATCTTTCTATGTTACATTTGATATATATATATATATATATATATATATATTGTGGGATATTTGTTTAACAGACTCACATCTGGGATCTCTGTTTCTTATACTGTGCCACATATCGGTGGCTATCCCGTTTCCTAATTGACACTATTGGGCAATCCCTGGGAAGCCCGTCTTTTCCTCTGACTATCCGTTCATGTTTGATAACCTGAAGTCTCTATGCCCTGCATACATAGATTACTTTGGGTCCCTCGTTGGACCGTCTCTCTTTGTTGGTCTATTGTTATATGTTGTCTGTTACTTTCTTCTTCTACCTTTTTTATGGACACCTTTTGACACCATTTTTTTCTTTTTCTTTACATGGATGAATGATTTTCTAGCTAAACTTTTCCCTCAAAATTTCAACCATGTCTATTACCCGCCTTAGAGTTGGCTCTTTGAACGTGGGGGAATTAATTTGCCTGCTAAATGACGCAAAATCCTATTGTACTTGACTAAACAAAAAGTAGACTTAGCAAATTTGCAAAAGACTCACCTCACTGATGTAGAAGTAAAAAAATTATCTATGATGTGTTGGTCATTGGTAGCGGCAGCACCGTTCAATTCCAAGAAAAGAGGCAATATTAGCCAGGAAATCCCTTTCTCTACATGTATCATGCTTATTTCCTGATCCTAATGGCCGCTTTCTCCTTGTAAATATTGCTTTAGGTACCTTACAATTTTGTTTATGTAATGTTTATGCACCAAATGGTTACCAGAAATCCTTTTTCAATACTCTAATAGTGAAGCTTAGCTCTTCCATGCATGAGGGCTTGATTATTGGGGGAGATTTTAACCTAGTCTCATCTTGGTCCAATCCTTCCAGCAAATCTTCCCCTCTTCCCAAATTTGGTATTCCCCAATTTGCCACTAGTTTGCAGATCACAGATGTTTGGAGAGCATTTAATCCAACAGAAAAAGAATACACTTGTCTCTCGGCAGCCCACAATACCTTATCAAGAATTGATTATTTACTCCTCTCACACTCCCTTTTTCCTGCTGTTTTAGTCACCTCTATTGAAACTATCACAATTTCATACCATGCTCTTCTCTGGTTTGACCTTAGCCTGTCTAAAGATACTACAACCTCCAGACACTGGAAGATTCCCTCCCATCTGACACACTCTCAAAAATGTTGTAATAAACATAAAGAGGCTTGGAGGGATTATTCTGAGACAAATGCTTTTCACGAAACCTCTGACCCCCCCCCCCCCCTTTTTGGCAAACAGCCTAGGCAGTCTTACGAGGGATGATTATTTCGTATTACTCAGTTAACAAAAAACTTTGAGCTTCTACATATTTATCCCTCCAAACTGCACTAATGACTGCTTATCAGTACTTAAAATTCACCCCTCCCCAGGTAATAAGACTCTATAACAGCAAGCCAAAACACACTTTGACAAACACCTTAATAACTTAGGTAACTGCCATTTATTCAGCGTCAATCTCCGATATCACAAATATGGTAACAAAACTGGCAGGCTTTTGACTAATTTGCTCAATGGTACTAGGGCTCCTATGTTAATTCACGCCTTGACCATTGAGGATGGTCGTACCACCAGCAATAATTAACAAATCACAGAGGTTATGCATTCTTTATACAGTTCTCTTTATTTGCACCCTTCTACATTATCATCTTTGGATATTACTCCTGATAATTTTGCTGCACCGATCCCTTCTTGGGTATACCCATCCCTCCCTCAGGTTCCACGTTATGCATTGCTTTCCCTGACCACTCGCATCACTCTTAACAAAGTCACAAAGACTATTCAACATGTAAAACAAGCCAAAGCCCCTGGCCCGGATGGATACTGAGGGGAATTCTACAAGGTGCTTGCTCCTGAGATAGCGAACACTTTAGTTTCATTCTATAACCACATTGTCTCTGTTAATTCTGTCCCATTATATTTTAATTCTGCACTCATTAAACTTCTCCCTAAACCAGATAGAGATCTATCTAATCCAGGTTCATTATTACCCATTTTCCTTTTAAATCTCAACTACAAAAATCTTACAAAAATTCTCACTGACAGACTCAAGCATATACTCCCCCTAGTAATACACCCAGATCAAACCAGGTTTATAATGAGTCATCATTTGGCGGTTAATGTCCGTAGGGTCTTCTCAGCTATCCAACACCTTGCAGATGCTAAATCTTGTGATTCTGGCATTATCCTGGCTTTGGATGCTGAGAAGGCCTTCGACATGGTCCTCTGGCCACACTTATATGACACATTATTGACATTTGGATTTTCCTCCTTCTTTATATCTGTAAATGATTCATTATATTCGGATTTCACCTCTCAAATTTCTTGTAACGGTCTCCTTTCTTCACCCTTTCATATTGCTCGGGGTACGAGACAAGGATGTCCCTTTTCCCCCCTTTTATTCGCTATAGCGATTGAACCTCTTGCAGTTGCCATCCGTGCATCTTCAACTATTTCTTGTGTGCTGATAGGCCCCAATGTTTTGAATCTAATTTCTGCCTTTGGTCAGGTTGCAGGTCTCAAAGTAAACATATCCAAGTCTGAAGTTCTCCCTATTTCCGGTCCTCCTGAGCTGACTCATTCTATTCCTTCTCTATCCAGGTTTCAAAATGTAGGTGTCAGCCTTAAATATCTAGGTATACATATCACCCTCTCTGAACCTCTTACTTACAAAGTCAACTATACATCTGCTCTAACCAAAATATCTACTCTTCTTATAAATTGGCAAGATCTCCCTCTTTCTATGCTAGGCAGAATAGCTATCATTAAAAGTATAATCTTCCCAAAAATATTTAATCTTATCCAAATGTTACCTCTTTTTCTGACTCCTTCTGTCTTTGCTTCCTCTGATTGATTAATAGCCAAATTTATTTGGAAACAAAAATGAGCTAGAATATCACTGACAAAGCTCCAGAATGTCAGACAAAATGGAGGTTTAAAATTGCTGAATTTACGTCTTTACTCCTTATCTATTTTATTCCATTATGTTAGTGATTGGTTGTTACACACTTCCACGTACAATGACATACAGTTGGATAATGCTCTTTTTCACCCATAATCTCCAAGTGCACTTCTGCATTCTCAACGATCTGATATCTCCTCTCATATACTTAATCATGTCATCTTTAAAGATACATACAGGGTGTGGCACTCCTTCAACAGAAAATTAAAAAGGGTTTTTCATACCTCCCCATATATCTATATCTATATGGGGTAATCCAAACTACCCACCATCCTTGCCAAATCCCCTTTTTGTTTGCTGAAGGGATAAAGGCCTGTCCCTCATATCCAAAGTATTCGATCCAGGTGGTACTGTGCTTCCATTCTCTGTGTTACAGACTATTTATTCCTTACCCAATAACCATTTCTTCGTGTACTTACAGACTCGTCTTTTTGCGCTTTCTATGAAACCTATTGCTCTTATATCTAAGACTCCAGATTTTTTGGTATCTTTGCTTCAATTGCAGGCCCATACACCATACAAAACCTCTCACTTATATTCTAAGCTCCTTCCTGACCCTGCTACTACATCACAGCTCACAGTTTATAACTCCTGGTATCAAGATATTCCCTCAATGACCTCCCCCACTGATATTTTTGGTAACTTCACCCGGACCATTAAATGGCTCCAATCCACATATTTGCAAGAAGTCCACTATAGAACCACTCATAGGGCATATATATCTCCTACCCAGAGAAGTAATATGGTTCCTGATGAATCAGGAGCTTGTCCAAAATGCGCTTTCAAACCCGCCAAATATATACATTGTTTTTGGTCCTGTGGTAAAATTAAAAAATTGGCACAAAGTTATTGGATTCGTTAACAAAATGTTTCCAATTCAAGTAATCCCTGATGTTTTAGCTTGCTTGTTTGCTAATTTCTCTAACTGGGATCTCAGTCCTAATAGATTAGAATCACACCCACTTCTCACTATAATAGTTACAGTAGCAAAGAAGGTGATTTTGATACATTGGATTTATAAATTGTGTCCGACTCTATCTGAAGTTCTACAGAAATTTCTCCAACTGCTTTATTTTGATAGAAAATCTCTATTTCCTCACCCTGAACTGGGCTTTTCTAAATTCTTTACTAAATGGAACACATATATAAACTCATTATCCTCTTCTGATAAAGCAGCAGTTATGAAAATTTTTGAGGACATTAATTGGTTCATAAGTAACCCTGCCACCTAAACACCTTTTATTTACTATTTCTGATCATACTTCTCTGGTACTAACATCTCTTTTGACATTGTACTATTCTTCACCTCACGTTCCAGGTCTAAGTCAATTAGAGCATTACATTATAGACATATTGAGATATAATTTAATTTATCTCTATCTCATGGGGTTTTCGGGGATACAACCCCTTCCTCAAGACCACACCAGTACAAAACAGCGATAAAATAACCTTACCTATATACCCCACCAAACACTCACCTGCCGCTTATCAACTCATTAGGAGCAAATCAATTTGCCTCATAGACAAACCCATTTCCACCACAGGTGTATCGGTTGCCATGGGAACAGCCCACTCATGTTCCACAAGGACCATAGCTCACCTGCGTGCGCTGGTAGTCTGGAACACAAAGGGCAGCTCACTGCGGCTCTTAGTAGTGATGTCGTCAACCGCAGCCACTCCCAGTGGCACCCGCCAGAGCGGGTCACCAAGGAGACATGTAAACACAGTCTCCACAGCGCCAGCGCCGTATCCACGAGTACACTGCAGAGAGTGGCTCAGGAGACGTTCACCTACTCAATCAGCAGCAGGGGTGTATAAAAACAGAACAATATAAATCTTAACAAAAAATAATAATGACAATGATAATAACACTGTGCAGGTAGAGACGATATCGATAATTATAGTGCAAAACATCAAATTGCAAAAGATACAGTAAAATTAATATGCAACATATCTAGTAATTTGTCACAGGAATTATAACATGTTAAAATTGATCTTTTCATTGAGGACACCAGGAGAGATGGTCCCCAGATGAACAATCCATTTTGATTCTTTGATTAATAACATTTTTGCTCTATCACCCCCCCCCCCCGTAATGAAGGGGGAACATGGTCAATTATAAAATGCCTAAATGAGGCCAAAGAATGCCCGGCCTCGGTAAAATGCTTTGCAACAGGTTGGTTGATTTTGCGGCCTAGGGAGGACAAATGAATGGCTGAACGAGGTGCAGCCATTCTTTCACTAAATTTACGAGTGGTTTGTCCCACGTAATGTAAATTACAGGGACAAACCACCACATACACCACATAGGAAGAACTACACGAAAGCACATGACGAATATCATACACCTTGTTCACATGTGGGTGCTTAAATGATTTACATGCCACCATATGACTACAGGTGGGACAAGAACTACATCTGTAGCACCCAAGGGGTTTAAAGTACATGGCAAAAGAAAGGTAAATCTGGTAAATCTGATGGACATACGTCTAATAGTGACAGTGACTTTGTTGTTTCAGAGCCTGATGACCCTTTTAGTATATCTAGTAGTCCCTTTAGGCAAAGCAGCCAGAAATACCAAGGCCTCCCGGGCAGAACTCCCACCCGCAGGGGGGGTCAAAACCAGAGGGGTGCAAAAAGTTACAACCAAGAAGAAGTCCTAATTTTTAATTTGTCTAAAAGGGTGTTAAAACCTCTAGAAATTAGTATTTTAAACAAGGGTCTTAGTTTTGTTCCGACAAATCTTCATGATGAATTTAATTGGACTTGTGACTCACATAAATTTGGTAGAAAACTTTGCCTGAAAGAGTTTTTACAAGATAAACAGAAACAGGTTGAATAATCTATGTTGGACAGTTTCCTGCGGTCATCCTCTAAGTCTACGTTTGATCCGGTGTCAAACAATGCTTCTTTAAAAACATTTAATAGACTTTTGGATGAGTCAGTTGATAGGTTTACTGCTGCACCTGGTAAAATCTGGTATAATTTATCTAAAGCAGAAACTACAGCACTTCAGGATTTGTCTTCCAATGAGGATATTTTATTTCGCCCCACGGATAAGTATGGGGCGATTATTATTCTAGATATTGATTATTATAGAGCTGAAATTATGGCACAATTAGCAGACCCAGGGGTGTATTCTTTGTTGGATAGGGATCCCACAGTTCAATTCCAGAGGGAGTTGACGGGAATTCTGCAGTCTGCAGTGGAGGGGGGATTTATTTCCAAGAAAGTATGGGATGCATTAACAAGTTTGCATCCAGTAGTCCCTATTCTATATACCCTTCCCAAATTACATAAGAATAGTTCAAGACCACCAGGTCGCCCCATAATTTCGATGGACAGTTCTATTTGCAATTACGAGGGTGTGCCATGGGGTCTTCCAAGGCCCCCTCATATGCAAATATCTTTATGTTTGCACAGGAAGAGGAGATGTTTTTGAATAATCCGATTGCAAAATCGCATATACTTTGGTATACCAGGTATATAGACGATATTTTTTTGCTTTGGACAGGAGTGGTGGATAGGTTTGTGAGCTTGATGGAGGATATCAATTCATGGGATTCTCCCATTAAATTCACGTATGCTTATAGTAACGATAATGCTGTATTTTTGTATGTGAACATTTGTTTTCAAAATGGGAGATTTGAAACTACTGTACACCACAAAGTCACAGACAGGAATACTTTTCTTGCTGCCTCTAGTCACCATCCAACAGCTCTAAAGAAGGGTTTACCTAGATCACACATGATGTGCTGTGCGCGCATCACGAGTGATCCTAATAAAATCTCAGATGAGTTGGATAATTTGATAGATAAATTCAGAGCTAGAGGGTATGACTATAATACACTTTTGAGACAGAAACAAGAAGTACTTTTGATTCCTCGTAGTGTCTTGTTGAGTGGGTCTAACAAACGTGATGATAAGATTATCCCATGGGTGTCCAAGTTTACTACTGCTAGTCCAGTGATTAAGCAAGCTTCTAAGGCTTTATAGCCTATAGTTAGATCTGACCCAGAGCTACCCTGTTTTTCACAAGTGAGACCAGTGGCGGCCTTTAAAGAGGCCGTAATTTACGTGACCGTTTGGTACGCCCTGATATTACAGGAATGGGCAATAAGTTGCCCTGTAATGTGTACTTTAAACCCCCTGGGTGCTACAGATGTAGTTCTTGTACCAACTGTAGTCATATGGTGGCATGTAAATCATTTAAGCACCCACATGTGAACAAGGTGTATGATATTCGTCATGTGCTTTCGTGTAGTTCTTCCTATGTGGTGTATGTGGTGGTTTGTCCCTGTAATTTACATTACGTGGGACAAACCACTCGTAAATTTAGTGAAAGAATGGCTGCACATCGTTCAGCCATTCATTTGTCCTCCCTAGGCCGCAAAATCAACCAACCTGTTGCAAAGCATTTTACGGAGGCCGGGCATTCTTTGGCCTCATTTAGGCATTTTATAATTGACCATGTCCCCCCTTCATTACGGGGGGGTGATAGAGCAAAAATGTTATTAATCAAAGAATCCAAATGGATTGTTCGTCTGGGGACCATCTCTCCTGGTGGCCTCAATGAAAAGATCAATTGGAACATGTTATAATTCCTGTGACAAATTACTAGATATGTTGCATATTAATTTTACTGTATCTTTTGCAATTTGATGTTTTGCACTATAATTATCGATATTGTCTCTACCTGCACAGTGTTATTATCATTGTCATTATTATTTTTTGTTAAGATTTATATTGTTCTGTTTCTATACACCCCTGCTGCTGATTGAGTAGGTGAACGTCTCCTGAGCCGCTCTCTGCAGTGTACTCATGGATACGGTGCTGGCACTGTGGAGACTGTGTTTACATGTCTCCTTGGCGACCCGCTCCGGCAGGTGCCTCTGGGAGTGGCTGCGGTTGATGACGTCACTACTAAGAGCCGCAGTGAACTGCCCTTTGCGTTCCAGACTACCAGCGCACGCAGGTGAGCTATGGTCCTTGTGGAACATGAGTGGGTTGTTCCCATGGCAACCGATACACCTGTGGTGGAAATGGGTTTGGTCTCTGAGGCAAATTGATTTGCTCCTAACGAGCTGATAAGCGGCAGGTGAGTGTTTGGTGGGGTATATAGGTACGGTCATTTTATCAATGTTTTGAACTGGTGTGGTCCTGACGAAGGGGTTGTATCCCCTAAAACGTTCAATCTAATACAGATTTCAACTTTATGTAAGTCTCTGGAGTGCCTTTCTTTATTGGACATATATGCTGAACTTTGACTGAGCACCATGAGCAATTTGACTTTGGAAGTTTGAGTGCCGACTGCTTTTGGATATATATATATCTGCTGGTCATCCTGCACTCTCATCCACAATATGAGTAGTCCATCGAATGGTGGGTGCTCCCAATGGGCTGGGTGGGTCCACAAATGTACCGCAAAAGTTCCAAAGATTTGGAGGTGCACTCTCACAAAAGAAACTCTCAGATCAGCTTCTCATTTAAATCACCAATATTTTATTGTCGACGTTTCGGTCTGGTCACAGGCCTTTATCAAGACAGGTGATGTAATATGTCACATATTCAATGCTTTTGACAAATGAGTTTAATCTGCAAATAGACAGTACTGACAATTACAAACAGAAAGCCTCACCGGCCCCTATAGGAGCCAATTCATCACAGAAACAGACCCGCCACCAATTTCCACCATAAAGGTGATGAAAATATTCGATAAAGGTCTAGGGCTGAAGTATATCCACAATTACCTTGAGGACCTACTGATGTCCACAGGCTTTTGCAAGGATCACAAAGTCACGTAATTTAAAATCATACTTGAAAAAATCCATACTGTCAAAAAAGAACCAATACATATTGCCATAAATCAATATATGATTTCCAAACAGATACCTATCTACCCATATTCAATAGAATTAATGGTGATAATAAGCTATTAAAATACCTGGCTCTGGTGGCCTAGATGCATGGATGCAGCAGCTTCACTAAGGATGCAAATGAATAAAGCCATCCAGCTACAAGTAGTGATCTGTACAAACAACAATAGCTTAAGTATCTAGTATCACATTTACACTCATAAAAACCTCACTCAAGGACAGAAAATGTATAGGTACCTACATCTGACAGAAGCCGCCAGCACGCACTGCTGCATGCTGCCTCACTGTCAGTGAACTCTATTTAAGCTCCCCGGACCGGAAGTGCCTTCAGTTACCGGAAGTCACTACTGTCGGTAAGGCAAACACCAAATAGCCCCCTATTGGCCATCCCTTAAACAAGAGACTGGGTCATGGTTCCCCTAAAGAACTACAATTATTACCATAAGTTAAATGCAAACAACCAGTTCTTCAGGAAGGCGCTGTACACCAAGCGCCGTTCGATTCATCACACTTCCGGGCGTGTCAACTCCCGGAAGTGCATCTCTCTGCGTTCCACCGCTAGTCAGCGGGGACGCGCGCACCCTACATCGTCATGCGTGCCGTAGCTAGACAGCGGGGACACGCTCAGCGGCGCACAGTCAAAGACTGTCTCTATTGTTGACACTATGAGTAAACTAGTGTTTCCGTGTGTATCAACACACGGAAGTGCAGCGCTCTGCGTTCCTCCTCGCATAGTGGTGGAACGCTTAGCAAAACACCGCTGCTCACTTTCTAATTACTGTTGAGTAAATGTACTAATCTATCAGGACCACCTCAATCGAATATTCTTCAAATCTGTAAATACAGAAAAACTACTTACACACAATAATAGGGAATTAAGGAATGCATTTAAAAAAACCTGAGACATTCATTAGTAATGGGTCAACCTATAATCAGGCGTCCCCATCCTTAGCATGGACATCAAACACACTAATCTAAATTCCATGGTATATACTATATACATTTACAATTTTTCAAGAGGATCTGTACTATGGGGTAGGTCCCCAAGGGGCCGGTGAGACAATCACAGAGAAGGTCCAAACATCAAAACATAATACATAACAACATTTAAATTATAACATATAAATTAAAAACACATGCCTGTGCATGTGAGGTCCACGGGTACATAGTAAACCATCCATCCCTATGGTGTTGGGAACTCATGGCTCCCACCCTATTTACACTCATTACAAAGAATAGACAATCAGAATTCATCTTCTGGTGTCTCAATGAGTTCAACCCATCACAGAAATATGTTTAATGGGTTGGCCTCATTAAGACCCCTAGATGCTACCGTATTCAGAGCGTGGATCCAATAACACTCTCGCTGTCGAAGAGCTAAGGTGCGATCCCCTCCAGTTGGATTTGGGGGAATCCAATCAATGAGTTTGCACTTAAGACTTGCCACTTGATGTCTGGCTTCCAAAAAATGACGGGCTACCGGCTTATCCGTCTGACCAGTAACTATCGCCGTATGGATGGACGACCTGTGATTGGCCATCCGATCATGGAATACCTGTGTGGTGAGTCCAACATAGGACAAACCACACGGGCATTTTAATATATATATATTTATATATATAACAAAATCAAGGCGGAAATGCAAGTGGTATTTGAGTCTAATCACCTTTCCTGTATGGGGATGGGTAAACGTGGGTCCCAAAATCATGGACCTACACATAGTGCAACCCCCACAAAAGAAGCACCCCGGTTTGGTCCGCATAAAGGAGGTCCAGGGGGTATTACTCTTCTCTTCATCGGGGAACATTCAAGGTCTCATGAGAATTTGTTTTAAATTGGCCCCTCTCCTGTACGCCATCATCGGTACTCCTATCTGTCCAAAGGGTAGACTGTCGTCTGTTTGGACGATAGGCCAGTGACAATGTAATGCCTTTCTCATCTGGGCTGAACTTCCATCAAACTGTGTAGGAAAAGCTAGACATTCCTGAGATTGTTTCTTAGGTCTAGTGCCCATAAAGATCTGTTCTGCTTTTTGTAAACAAATACGAAGCTGTTTATTTGAGATACCTCTCTCTTGGAAATGTGAAGTGATCTCATCACATTGTTCACTTCTGCGTGTCATTTCTGAGTTCAATCTCATTACCCTAAGGTATTGTGAAATGGGAAGACTATCCTTTAAAGCAGGCGGGTGATGGCTAGTGGCCTGTAACAACTGATTACGATCAGTGGGTTTACGGAAAAGTGTGGTGGTCAGCCGTGTCCCCGTGTTGATAAGGGTGACATCCAAAAAATTAATTTCTGAATATGAACAAGAGGCAGTAAATCTAATAGGGCTGACCAATGAATTTAATTTGTTAACCATGTGTTCAAATGCAACCTGATTACCTCTCCATAATAAGAAAATATTGTCAATGAATCTGCGAAAAAAGACAATATTCTGCCCATATCGGGGAAAAATGTGAGCAGCTTCGTACCATGCCATAAATAAGTTAGCATACGCAGGGGCCAAATTAGACCCCATTGCAGTACCAGAGGTCTGCATATAAAAATCCTTTTTATACAAAAAGTGATTATTAGTAAGCACTAACTCAACTAATTCCAACAAAAATTCAGTGGGATAACCAACACAGGGAGTTCTCGCAAAGGCTCGTCTTAGTACTTCCACTACTTCAGAGTGAGGTATCACTGTGTAAAGCGAGCAGATATCAAGGGTCACCAGTAGAGTTCCACTGGTCACCTGAATGTCCGACACACATTGCAAAAAGTCACTGGTATCTTTCAGATAACTAGGAATCGAATGGACCATGGGTTGTAATACGCTAACAAAAAAAATAGCCAGTGGTTGGAGTAAAGAGCCTTCAGCGGCAATTATAGGCCGTCCTGGAGGATTCGTAAGTGTCTTGTGGATTTTCAGCAACAAATATATGATCGGGCATCGTGGATGCTCAACCGTGAAATATTGTGCTAAATCCTCCGTAATCCATCTTTGTGCTAAGCCCCTTTTGATAGTCACATCGATCTTATTTTTTACAGCTAACACAGGATTGGTTTTAAGCCGTGCATAGGTAGTGGTGTCAGAGAGTTGTCTTATGACTTCTCGGTCGTAATCGTACCAGTCTTGGACAACAATTGCCCCACCTTTATCGGCTGGCCGGATTACTAGATTGCATCTAGTTGCATCTTTTACTAGATTACTAGATTAATAGATTGCATCTGGTTGCATCTTTAAGCTGTTTCAAGCAATTCGCTCTCTAGGTAAAAGATTATCATACATTTTTTTTGGTGGCTTACACTTGGTATCCCGCTGGACCAAACGTAGAAATGTCTTGATGCTAGAATTAGCAGAGGGCGGGTCAAATGTAGATTTAGCTTTAAATTTTGTCCTATCCTTCACTGGGGTGGTATCCGAGAAGAACTCACGTAAACGCATAGTTCGTCCGAATTTAAATTGGTCAATACTTTGTCTAAACAAATTTGCTTCACATGTAGGCACAAAAGAGAGCCCTTTAGAAAGGAGTCCCAATTGGGCCTCATTTAAAACCGTTGAAGATAGATTGAACACCATGTTTAGTTCCGTCTGCGTCGACCCCTTCTGCGGCCGGTACCCACCTCGCCGCGTATGCGGTCTATGCTGCTTCGTAAAGGGCGGCTGTGTGTGCGGCTTAATGCTTTTCATCATTAATTTAGATCCACAACTTCTCAGAAACATGTACTGTATCATACAGTCTAAGATTGCAGCCTTATATAAGAGCAAGGAGCAAATCAAACAAGCATCAGTTAAGGAACCATAATTATTCAAGCTGCATGTAAAAAAATATATATATTAAACAGAAGGGAGTCATTTCCTGGTGTGAAATAAGCAAATACATTTGTAAAAATTATCTAAAAGTTAAGGATACATTTTTTTTTTTTTTTATAAAACCAGATAGTGCAGCCAAACAGCTGGTCTATGTCACATGATGTACAGTGTATAAATAAATGTGATCAGAGTGGACTGATCATGTCAACCTGCAGATTGGCAGAAGGTACTAGAGAGTAATTCTGAGTAATCTGATCTACCTTGTCATGTGATGTAAACATTCACTTGTGACTGTAACAGAACAATGAAAGAAATCTCCATTAAAAAGTTAACAACAACAACTGAATGCGGAATGGATTATGTGTTCCACCTGGTCACATGTACCAGAATCATGAGACTGGTTACATCAATCACAATAAGGAAAATATTTGTCAAGGTGAGGATATACAGATCTAGAATGTGAGCAAGGTCATGCACTATAGGATGACAGAATTGTAATTTTGATTATTATTACAGTTAATTATCCATTAAACTCTCTCATTACAATTAAGATTAGATTTACATTTAGGAGACTGTCAGGGCCGGATTATGCTTTGTAGAGACCCCTTGGCAACAAACTTGTCAGGACTCTATAATTGTAATTGTATTTCATGGAGGTGGTAGGGGGAGCAATGATTGGGATCTCAATCTCTTTTTCTTCATACATTGGTCTGTCCAGTGAGTTCACTTGCTCTATAGGGCAGCAGCTGTGGGAAGGCATGTGGAGCCCAGTTCGGGGGCACTTGTGGCCAGCAGCCCCAGAATGCCAGGGGGTGCATACAGGGTTGGACTGGCAAACAGGGGCACAGGGGAAACCCCCAGTTGGCCCCACTGCCTGGGGCCCCACCTCTTCACTAGGGATCAGGTTCCAGACTATGCACTTATATACCTATATAAATATGTTACCTTATGTTGCACAGGACTATGGTCGATTTTCTACAGTACATTGCTGTTAATAATCTGGTACACTGTCATGTACACACTTTTTACTTTAAACTCAATCCAAACCACTAACTTTTCAATGGATATAAATTTCCTTTCACAAATAACAGCTTTGTAGTGGGCAACCTGTTTTGCTCATGCATTGTAGAGAAACAATGTTTTCCAAAGAGATGTTTTGAAATTGTCAAAACATTTCCACTGCATATTTACTTCCCAACACAATTGGGAATATGGCCTTAAGTTTTCAATTGCCCAACTCCCTACTTCTAGACCTATGGTAAATACAATTTAGATGATTTAACCGACACCATCATTTTTACAGCCATAGTCATAAACTGTAAATTCTGTGACCGGTTCCGTTCTGCTGCAAGTTGATCCACTCAAACCTTACATTGCATACATCTATATTACTATTATGCTAATCTATTGCTAATAGAAGGGAGGATGTAGAGAATGATGCATCTTTGTTGCAATATATAGGATGTTGCACTAAATACATTTTTCTCTAAAAGGCAAAAGCTACTCTATATTTTTGTTTTCTAATCTGCTGTTGAATTTATCTTTTTATGTTTACTCTTGACTCCAGTGCTGACATTGTATTTTTTTCCTTATTGCTGTCTGCTTCTTAACTCTACTGGGTTAAGTAGCAGGAGTGTAACCAAATCTTTGTGGGCCCCATTTCAACATATTAAAGGGGCCACTGTCCCAATGAGAGACACTGCTGCCCTATAGAGCAAGTGAACTCACTGGACAGACCAATGTATGAAGAAAAGGAGATTGAGATCCCAATCATTGCTCCCCCTACCACCTCCATGAAATACAATTACAATTATAGAGTCCTGACAAGTTTGTTGCCAAGGGGTCTCTACAAAGCAGCACTGAGCAATGAGAGCAGCATTTATTAATTTTGTGCCCATTATTAGTGCTCTAGTTATTTTTCTGTACCATAGTAGTGCACTAGTTAATGTTATGCCCCATAATAGTGCCCTAGATTATTTTATGAACTATCGTAGTTCTCAGTTTATATGATGTCATTTTGTAATGCTGACAGAACACATTAAGCCTCACAGCATGCCCAATTCCCATGATAAACAGTGTCCTAGTTTATAATGTGCCACACTATAGTGCATCCATTGCATATTGTACCACAATATAGTGCCCTAGTTCTTTTTATGTTACATTATCATGTCCTCCACATTACAATGAGCAGATCATAAATTGACACATTACAGTGCCCTTCAGTTCATACAGTGCCACATAACTGTAACCTCCAGTTCAAATTATGTCACATTGCAGTGCCTTCTTATCATTATAGCATTCACCACAGATAGAGATCAAAAATAATGTAATGTTACACAATTCAGGGTGGGCAATGGATCAGACCCAATTGACCAAGACATGTCATGCTCGGCGTAAGTTGGGGTTCTGACAACCGAGTTTTGGCTGCCTTTGAGGTGAATAAACAAGGTGGCTGAATGTAATTCCTCATCATGGGGTGGAGGCCCAATTAAGTGGCAGCGTTGGCAGGAGGGCGTAAGGAACTAGGAGGACTCCATAAGAAGATGACTGTAGTTTTAATGAATAACAGGTTATACACAAATACTTGAGGAATCGAAAGAAACTGGAGTCTATAGTTATACTTGAAGTATTAAGCTGAAACACTCCGGTAATGAAGAACTGAAGGACTGTGGTTTATGATAGAAAGACAAGGCTGAAGAACTTTGACTTTGAAGAAGTGGATGCTGTGGTTGGTAAATGAATGATGAGGCTGAAGAACTCTGACTTTGAAGAAGTGGATGCTGTGGCTGGTGATTGAAAGACAAGGTTAAAGAACTCTTATTTAGAAGATGTGGATACTGTGGCTGGTGATTGAAAGACATGCCTGAAGAACTCTGATTTTGAAGAAGTGGATACTGTGGCTTGAGGTGATAGAAAGACGAGGCTGCGGGAACCACCGTTAGCACCTGAAGCACCTCTACAACCTGGGGACCCATGAGTGCTTCCATGAGTGGCGAAGGGCTTAGACAACAGGACTGCAGCAGCATTAGGGTAACGATGAATGAGAGCAACGAGGACCAGGACACCAGAAGCAACTTGGGAGCACAGAGCTAGAGAACCTTTCACAGGAAAGTAACTTGAAGCACTGGAACTCTCCTTCTGGGCCAGCCCCCTTTTGTAAGGGAAAATCACACTGAGTGGGAACTTCATTGGCAATCCTCTGGTCTCCAATATGGCTGCCCCCAGCACAGGAGACATACTCAGCTGTAGTACACAGCTTTTGCCCAGCTCCGGCCTCTGACACCCTGAGGCTGGAGCACACTAGAGGACCCTGCTGCAGTGACTCCCGCTGCAGCACTCGGCTTTCCGGACCCCCAGCCCTCAGAAGCCGCACACCCATCCAGTAGGACCCGCTGCCAGCAGTTCCCTGTCGCTGCATCCGCACCAACCACTGGCACGGCAACCCCCGGGAGCCCCCGCCGGAGGTAAGGCTACAGATACTGACAGTACCCCCCCTTTTAGGGTGGACTCTGAACACCCTTGTGCTTTCATCGGGTTCTTAGCATGAAAGGCCCGGACCAATCTTGGGGCATGGACGTCCTCTGCAGAAACCCAGGATCTTTCCTCCAATCCATATCCCTTCCAGTCAATAAGATATTGGAGATGATCATATCTTTTATAACAGTCAAGGATCCTGTGAACCTCAAATTCCTCTCCCTGAGCAGCTTGCACCTTGGGAGGTTTAGGAAGCGCTGCCCGAAAATGGTTAGGTATGAGAGGCTTCAGTAAGGAGATATGAAATGCATTAGGGATCTTCAAGTAAAGGAGGCAATGTCACCTTGTATGCTACTGGATTCAAAACTCTTTCAATAGGATATGGTCCAATAAATCTGGGGGCAAAATTTTTGGAAGGGACCTTGAGTCTTAAGTTTCGAGTAGAAATCCAGACTTGATCCCCCACTTTGAGACTAGGGACAGCCTTCCCTTTTCGATCTGCAAAAAAATTGTATTTATTGGATGTTTTAAGCAGAGCCTCATGAACTTGTATCTACATCTTAGTGATTTGTTGAAGGGCTAACTCTGCAACAGGTACTTCCGGAGCTGGAAGAGATTAGAAAACGGGAACACATGGATGAAGTCCATAATTCACATAAAAGGGTATGGAATGTGTAGCGGTATGGTAAAGATTATTGTGAGTGAATTCAGCTAATGGAAGATAGTCTAGCCAATCATCCTGGGAAGAAGACATGAAGATTTGCAGGAAAGTCTCTAAGTCTTGGTTCACTCTCTCAGTCTAGCCATCGATTGAGGATGGTATGCAGAGGAGAAACTTAATTTCATTCCGAGGGCTGAACTCAGTGCTCTCCAGAATTTAGCCACAAATTGAGGCCCTTCATCAGAAACAATCTCTTGTGGAAGCCCTTGTAACCGGGAGATGTCTGACATGAACAATTTTGGTAGCTGTGAAGTGGTTGGAAGACCTGTGAGTGGGACAAAGTGTGCCATTTTGGAAAACCAGTCCACAATGACCCAAATAGTGTTTTGACCTCTGGACACAGGCAAATCGGTTATAAATTCCATGGCTAAGTGTGTCCAGGGTTTTCATGGGATCGATAGAGGATGTAAAAGACCAGATGGCGATCCTCTCGGACTCTTATGTTGGGTGCACTTTGGACAGGCTGCTACAAATTCTAGAACATCAGTTTTACGATGAGGCCACCAGTAGGAACTTTGGATTAACTTAAGAGTTTTGAGACCACGTGCATGTCCCATGCAGGGTGAAGTATGAGCCCATGTAAGTAACTTATTTTAGAGCTCTGGAGCAACAAAGGTTCTCCCGGATGGAGGAAGTGGAGCAGTATGAGTTGCAGCAAAGGAGGTTGTCTCTCTGGAAGATCGGTGGACTCATCTGAATTCATTGAACAAGAGAGGGTATCTGCTTTCCGATTGAGTGAACCTGGACGATAACTGTGCTTGAATGAGAAATGGGAAAAAAAGAGTGCCCACCTGGTTTGCCGTGAGTTTAGACATCGGGCAGTTTGAATATATAAGAGGTTCTTATGATGTGATTACAGAAATTGGGTGCTGTGCTCCTTCTAGCAAGTCTCTCCACTCCTCAAAAGCTAGTTTTATGGCCAGCAACTCATGCTCCCCATTAGTGTAATTCTGCTCCGCCGGGGAGAATCTCCGGGAAAAGAAGGTGCATGGATGAGCTCTCTGGTCTTCAAAGAACTGGGATAAAATGTCTACCACTCCCACCGAGGAAGCATCTACCTCCACTTGGAGATCAGGTTGTCAAAGGATAGGAGCAGACATGAAGGCCTTTTTTAGAAATGAGTAGGCTTTGAGTACCTTCGTTGTCAATGTAGTAATAGGAGCAATAATGGAGGAGTAATTTTTAATGAATTTCCTATAGAAGTTAGTAAACCCCAGAAAACGCTGGATGCTCTTCAGGGTAGCAGGAAGGGACCAATATCTGATGGCCTGGATCTTGGCAGGGTCCATCTGTAACTCCTTCCCAGAGATAATATAACCTAGAAAGGGAATGGAAGAAACTTCAAAAGTGCAGTTCTCCAATTTACAGAAGAGCAGGTTTTTCCTTAGATGATTCAGGACATCTTTAACCTGTTCACGGTTGATCTTCATATCTTTGGAGAATATTTGGATGTCATCAAGATACACAATCAAACATTTATAGAGTAGATCTCGGAAGAGCTCGTTGAAGTAAGTCTGGAAGACTGCTGGAGCATTGCACAGGCCAAAGGGCATCACCAGATATTCGTAATGCCCATCCCAGGTATTGAGCGCGGTCTTCCACTCGTCTCCTGTGCAAATGCATACAAGGTTATAAACCCCACGTAGGTCTAATTTCGTGAAAATTGTAGCTCCCTTTACTTGGTCGAATAATTCAGGGATCAAGGGAAAGGGATACCTGTTCTTAACTGTGACTTAATTGAGGCCCCGGTAGTCAATGCAAGGCCGTAGGCCCCCATCCTTCTTAACAAAAAAACCCCCAACCCGGCAGGAGAGGGGGAAGGGCAAATTAATCCTTTGGCCAAATTCTCCTGTATGTACTTAGTCATTGCTTGGGTTTCCGGGAGAGATAGAGGATATGTTCGGCCTCTGGGAGGTGTTTTACCAGGCAATAAATCAACAGGACAGTCCCAACTATGGTGGGGAGGCAGGGTATCCACCCCCTGCTTACTGAAAATGTCTAGGAAGGATTGGTAGGCATCCGGAATATTAGTGGAATGTAGGTTAAGAAGTGGCTTGACGGTGGATAAGCAACTTTGGGAACATTACTTCCCCCAGGCGAGCACATCCATAGTTTACCAATCCAAGCGGGGATTGTGCTCCTGTAACCATGGGAATCCTAGGATAATTTTTTGAGAGGCTTTGGGAATTACCAGGAAATAGATAGCTTTGGAATGGAGAATACCAACTTTCATCTTCACAGGAACAGTACGGAGAGTGATAATCTCTTCAGGGATATAACTTCCATCAACCGCGGTGATAGAAATAGCTTGCTCCAAATGAACGGTCGGTATCTCAGAATGCTGGACTAAGGCAGAAGTAATGACATTTTCAGCAGCTCCAGAACCTAAAAGTGCTGCAACATGAAGAGAAAAAGAGGGAAGTTCCAAACAAACAGCCCATTGTGACTCCTTCCTAGTAAGTTGGTTAGGGAATGCTCCTAACTTAGCCTCTCCAGCGTAAGCTAGGAGCGGGAGTTTCCTGGACATTGAATAAAAGACCTAACAAAGTGGTTGGCTACCCCACAATACATACAGAGGTTGCCCTGTCTGCGTCTTTGACATTCCTCATTGGTGAGACAGGAACAGTTGACCTGCATGGGTTCTCCGGTAGAAGGTGAAGACGGTCTAGGAGTGGGACTGGCCCGAGTTTTGGATTGCTCAAACCTTGTTCTCTCGAGACAGTGCTACTTGTATCTCAGATCAAGTTTATTGCATAAAGAGATTATCTGATCAAGATTAGGGGGTAATTCCAAGTTGATCTCAGCAGGAATTTTTTTAGCAGTTGGGCAAAACCATGTGCACTGCAGGGGAGGCAGATATAACATGTGCAGAGAGAGATAGATTTGGGTGTGGTGAGTTCAATCTGCAATCTAAATTGCAGTGTAAATATAAAGCAGCCAGTATTTACCCTGCCACGAAACAAAATAACCAACCCAAATCTAACTCTCTCTGCAAATGTTATATCTGCACCCCCCTGCACTGCACATGGTTTTGCCCAACTGCTAAAATATTTCCTGCTGCGATCAACTTGGAATTACCCCCTTAGTTGGCACATCCTGAGTGGCCAGGTCATCTTTAATCTTGTCGGAGAGACCGTTCCAAAAGGTGGCTATGAGAGCCTCTTCATTCCAGCCCAATTCAGAGGACAGAGTATGGAATTGGATTACATACTGGGCAACGGAGCAGGTTCCTTGATGCAGACGCAGAATCTCCAAAGAGGCAGAGGAGGTCCGGCCTGGCTCATCAAAGATTTTTCGAAAGGTTGCCACAAATTCCAGATAGTTTGAGAGTATGGGATCAGCTCTCTCCCACAAGGATGAAGCCCAGTCCAAAGCTTGTCCGGTCAGAAGTGAAATGATGTATGCGACTTTGGTTCGATCAGATGGGAAGTTAGCTAACTGAAGCTCAAACTGGATCTCACATTGATTGAGGAACCCTCTGCATTGCATTGGACTACCGTAAAATGTACTAGGTGTGGCAGCTGTAGACGAGGAACTGGAATCGACACAGGAGGATTAGGTGCTGGCGGATTAGAAGCTTGAGCTGGAGTCTGGGACGTGGATATGGCTGCATGAAGAGTATCCAAATGAGTGGACATATTCTGCATGAACTGTAGGATCTGTGCCTGCATGGTCTCCTGTTTACTTAAACGGGTCAGAATATTTGCAGAGACATCGCCCCTGGCAGCCTGCTCTCTTGCCAGATCCATGGGGCCAGTGCTTACTGTCACGCTCGGCGTAAGTTGGGGTTCCGACAACCGAGTTTTGACTGAATGGACAGCTGCCTGTGAGGAGAATAAAAGAGGTGGCTGAATGTAATTCCTCCTCATGGGGTGAAGGCTCAATTAAGTGGTAGCGTTGGCAGGAGAGCATAAGGAACTAGAGGACTCCGTAAGAAGATAACTGTAGTTTTAATGAATAACAGGTTATACACAAATACTTGAGGAATCGAAAGAAACTGAATTAAAGAACTGGAGTCTATGGTTATACGACTTGAAGAATTAAGCTGAAACACTCCGGTAATGAAGAACTGAAGGACTGTGGGTTATGATAGAAAGACAAGGCTGAAGAACTTTGACCTTGAAGAAGTGGATGCTGTGGTTGTTGATTGAAAGACGAGGCTGAAGATCTCTGACTTTGAAGAAGTGGATACTGTGGCTGGTGATTGAACAAGGCTGAAGAACTCTGATTTAGAAGAAGTGGACACTGTGGCTGGTGATTGAAAGACGAGCCTGAAGAACTCTGATTTTTAAGAAGTGGATACTGTGGCTTGAGGTGGTAGAAAGACGAGGCTGCAGGAACCACCGTTAGCACCTGAAGCACCTCTACAACCTAGGAACCCATGAGTGCTTCCACGAGTGGCAACGGGCTTAGACAACAGGATTGCAGCAGCATTAGGGTACCGACGGATGAAAGCAATCAGGACCAGAACACCAGAAGCAACTTGGGAGCACAGAGCTAGAGAACTTTTCACAGGAAAGTAACTTGAAGCACTGGCACTCTCCCTCTGGGCCAGCCCCTTTTTGTAAGGGAAAATCACACTGAGTGGGAACTTCATTGGCAATCCTCTGGTCTCCAACATGGCTGCCCCAGCACAGGAGACATACTCAGCTGTAGTACACAGCTTTAGCCCAGCTCCGGCCTCTAACACCCTGAGGCTGTGTCACACTAGAGGACCCTGCTGCAGCGACTCCCGGCCCTCAAAAGCCACACACCTGTCCAGGAGGACCCGCCGCCAGCAGTTCCCTGTCGCCGAAGCCGCACCAACCACCAGCACAGTAACCCCTGGGAGCCCCTGCCGGAGGTAAGGATCTGGATACTGACAAGACCCAGGCAAATCTGGGAAATTGGTATGCAACTTTAAAACTTGGCTCCGGGCTTCCCTAAACTTCTGCGCCCCATAGCAATGTCATCCCGTGCACCCACTATATGTAGTTACAACAAATATTCAATTGAGCTGAAGGTGAAGTTACACACTGACAAACTGAAAAATCTATCACAAGGACAGTATCTTCTCAATTTTCTGCTTTTGGATAAAACTCATGATTGAACCACTGCATTGTCAAGATATACTGTAAAGTGGGAAATTTTAGTATATATTTAAACCTTGTTTAAAATCAGGTTAATGAGAGCAAAACCTGTGAAAATTAGATTTATTATTTAGTATGGGTAATTACATGTGGATAAAAACCAACTATAAATTACTGATTAAGGCATGTTATGAGTAAACTAACAAATGATTGTACTGAAATTCAGTTATTACTACAAATTGAAAACACCATTAAAAATATATATTTTGCTGAAGATAGCAGACGTAGCAACTAGAAGAAGAGTGCTGTTGGGATTTGGACTTTCGGGACGAGTGAACCTAACATTTAATATGTAACTTGAATTGTAATATACATTTTACAAGGAAGCTACAAAATGATAAATTTGATGTTCTGTTTATCAGGAAAGCCAGCAGTCAGGAAATGTGTACTCAATTAAAGCCAATAGAAACATTCTAAAGAAATATTGGAATAAATACTGTTGAAAGTACATATACTGTACCATATGGCATTTAAATATTTAAGAATACAAGGCAATACAATTGTTAAAAAAGAAAGAAATGGAGGTCATAAGAACAAAAAAATGATAATTTCAACAGATATAATTCTAAGAGACTGGACATTTATAATGGAACCACAACGGATATTGCAAAATGGTAACACTGAAGCATAAAAAAATGTAAAAAGTGCAAAATATATTAAATTCACAAAATATTTTTTGAGTACAAGCAAGAAAAAATAAACATAATATTGTGCTAAAGTAGGATTAGTAAATGTAGACTATAAAGAAAAGGTTTTTTTTTTGTCCATATTTAAAAAAAGAATTAAATGAATAATATAGATGTTGCATGTCTTATTGGATGATGTACAATTATGCCTATACTATATTAAATGGCCTATTAAATAGTAGTACATGCTAATGAAAATTCTAATGAAGTAAAATTCATTAAGCATTAGTAGGCACATTTGCTACAGAACTGACAGATCTTTTTAGAGCCCTTGCCAGTGGGGAGGAGATTGGGAAGTTCAAATGGCTCTGCAGTATTTTTTTCAAAATGGCATCATGTATGTATGACCTAATAAACTGTATGTGGGGCCAACACAAAAGTAGTCAGGGTTAGTATGCCATTGAAACAGGTATTATACTGTTTTGCATGATAATTATTCCCAGTTTTAGTGATATACCTGTAACTAAAATGCAGAGAGCATCCTTTTATCTACATACAGTACTCAGAGAATCCCAGTGATGTCTAAAATACAGAGAGCATTATTATAGTAACTGATATACAAATCTAGAATTCTTGTAAGCACAATACAATAAAGGGGATCAATATGAAATGCCGGCATACGAGATCCCAGCTGTCATGATTCCTACAGCAGGATCCCATCTGCCTTAATGCCAGCAGCAGGGTGAGCGCTAGAAAGGGGGCACAATTCTATTCTCCCTCGTGGACACCCACAGAGGGAGAATGGACTGTGGCGCCAGTATTCTGGCAATGGCATTTCAGTGCTAGTCGGGATTCCGGTGTTTGCCTTGTGACTGCCGGGATCCCAATTAGTGGTATTTTAACCATTCCCCCAATAAAGGGAGTGCCAAGTGACCCTCATACAGTAAAGAGGACATTCTAGTGATACAATGCATAAATACTTGTTCTAACTGCCATACAATAAAGAGAACATCCTAAGGACTGGTGTGCAATGCATTCAAGATCCTAGTGACCACCTTTCAATACATGCAACATCCTAGTCACCACCATACAATACATAAAGTATCCTAGGGCCTACAACAGTATATGTAGTATTCTTCTGACAACTATAAAATGCAGAGAGCATTCTTCTGACCTCATTACAGAACAGAGAGCATACTAGTGTCCACTGTACAGTACGGCTGGCAACCTAGATACAGCCATTCAATACAGAGTATTATTTGTATTTGCCATAAAACACAGAGTGCATCCTAGTGACCTTCATAGAATATAGAGATTATTCTTATGACTGAAATACAATAGAGAAAGCATTGTACTGTCTGCAGTAAAGTACAGAGAGTATTCTAGTGTCCACTGTACAGTACAGAGAGCAACCTTATGATTGCAATTCAAAGGAGTGTTATTTGTGACCACCACACAACACAGAACATCATTGTGATCACCATGTAGTACAAAGAGTAATCTTGTGACTGTCACACATTACAGAGAGCATTCCTATGATCACAATAGAAAAAAAAAAAAAAAAACTTTTGTGACCACAACACAATATCACCCCACATCATTAATTATAAGTATTAAACATTTAAAACTTAAGTGTCATCATCACAACCATTTAGCATCATTAGCCCCTTTATAATAATTAAATCCCACTAAAATATCAGCCTGCAAGTACACTTCCCTGAAAACATGACAATCAAAGGGAGTAAGGCTCCACTGAGTTTTTGCAATATATTTTCCTTTTACAATTCACAATTTGATAAAACAAAAAATTATGCTCAAATAAGAGATACAGTAAGTATATGTGTCCTTATTCATAATAAGTTCCTTCCTTTTATCAACATTTGCTAAATTATTCTCTCAGTTTTCTATAAAATGAAAGCACAGAACAAATAAACCAGATAAAAAAAATCATGGAATAATGGGGGTCATTCCGACCTGTTTGCTCGCTTCGTTTTCACGCAGCAGAGCGAACGGGTCCCTGCTGCGCATGCGCCTGCGCCTTTGTGCGCCTGCGCATGTGGGACGGCTGACGGCCGTAGTAGGACAGCGATTGCCTCTGCCTGATTGACAGGCATATGCGATCGATGGGCATGAGGGGGTGGTCCGGCCAACGCATGCATGGCCGGACCGAAAGGGGGTGGGCCGCAGCGGCTGTGTGATGTCATACGCTGCCGCTGCAGGCAAGGGAGCGAGGAGTACCTCGCGGCAAGCACGCTAAACATGTGCTGGCCGGGAGTTACTCCTGAAGTTCAAAGGCATCGCCGCTGTGCGATGCCTTTGCACTTCTGCGAGGGGGTGCAGACTGACATGCGGGGCAGACTAGCCCCATGCTGGGCATCCCCCCGCATGTCAGGAAAGTTGATCGTAGCTGTGCAAAATTTTGCACAGCTACAATCAACTTGGAATGACCCCCAATGTTGTTTGTTTAACAAAGTAGACACATTTTGCAGAAATAACCACCAAACACACTCATGGCACTTTTCCAATAATGTATGTAAATTAAATATTTTTGGAACATTGGGGGTAATTCTGAGTTGATCGCAGCAGGAAGTTTGTTAGCAGTTGGGCAAAACCATGTGCACTGCAGGGGAGGCAGATATAACATGTGCAGAGAGAGTTAGATTTGGGTGGGTTATTTTGTTTCTGTGCAGGGTAAATACTGGCTGCTTTATTTTAACACTGCAATTTAGATTGCAGATTGAACACACCACACCCAAATCTAACTCTCTCTGCACATGTTATTTCTGCCTCCCCTGCAGTGCACATGGGGGGTAATTCCAAGTTGATTGCAGCAGGTTTTTTGATTGCAATTGGGCAAAACCATGTGCACTGCAGGGGAGGCAGATATAACATGTGCAGAAAGAGTTATATTTGGGTGGGTTATTTTATTTCTGTGCAAGGTAAATACTGGCTGCTTTATTTTTACACTGCAAATTAGATTGCAGATTGAACACACCCCACCCAAATCTAAATCTTTCTGCACATGTTATATCTGCCTCCCCTGCAGTGCACATGGTTTTGCCCAATTGCTAACAAAAATCCTGCTGCGATCAACTTGGAATTACCCCCATGGTTTTGCCCAACTGCTAACAAAGTTCCTGCTGCGATCAACTCAGAATTACCTCCATTGTTCCTAAATCTGCTGCAGAAATTGTCACAAATGTAAAGTTCATTCAAAACTCAATGGTTTTTAGTTTGGGGAAAATGCTGGCCATTCCATTGTTTGAATACTACTTTCTTGATCTCCTACTCAAAGGTAGTTCTGGAATAGCTTAGATTGCTTGTGGGTCATTATTTTACTATTGGTCAAGGAGGAACCCTTGACCATCTGTGCACAGATCACAGTTTATTGCATTACAATTCAAAATGCTGATGTGTTTTACTATTAAAAGGATTGCCCTTTTAAATTTTCTCTTTGACCAACTGCTAGTAAATACACCCCACAAATGGAGGAACCATATTTATATCTCTTCAATGGTGCAATTGGCTAATCTGTCCATGACCTTCTTGCAGGCTTTATTAATTCACTTGCATTGCTTTATGTTTCATGCAAGCAGAACAGCTGAAAAGTACTTAAATAATTATATTTCTGTAGCCTACTAATACCACTTTTACACTCGCACTCCCGGGTCACTCCCGGGATGCTTCCCGGGATGCATCCCGGGATGCATTCCCGGGACTGACCCCTTTCACACTGCATTAAGACCTGGGATCGACCCGGGACAGCCCCATTTACACTGATCCCGGGATATCCCTGCAAATGCATTAGTATGTCATTAGAAATGGCCTTGGGCTCAGAAAAGATGACATCAGCTTTTCTGAGCCCAAGAAAGCTCCAATCCAAGTCCTTTTAACAGTCCCGGGATAGTGAATCCCGGGACGGACCCTTTTACACTACACAGCTTCCCGGGACGGTCCCGGGTTCAACCCTGCTTTTGACCTGGGATGAAATCCCGGGATGCTCGTCCCGGGAAATTGTCCATGTACCCATTTACACTGAGAAGAATCCCGGGATGATGCGCGTTCACGTGCAATATCCCGGGATTTTCCTGCGAGTGTAAAAGGGGTATAAGTAATCTCATAAAAAGTGTACATATATTTATTAAGATTTATTATATAAGTTATGCATGTATGCTGTTATATAAATATATGTGTGTACATATTAATTTATTGCAGGAAGAATACTTCATTATCAAAGCCAATTGATTGTGACAGAAGGTTTTAATCTATATTTAAAAGTGGAATGAGGAGTGGGAAATAGTGCAAATATGTATATGTGTGCAATGGCAATGGAAGGGTAATGGTGCTTTACACAACATAGTAGGGAAGCCAGAGAAGCTTCCAGAGTGTATCAAGAGCTGAAGATGACCACACGCGGGGAGCGGAAAAAATGGGCACGAGAGACTGAGGAGACTCGCGTGTCGCTCTAATAAACAGTATATCAGGTGCTACTGGCCAGTGGAGTGCCAGACTGCTGATCCCCCTGCTAGTGAGCACACTTAAATCTCCAGTGCCACCATAGAAGGTCTGCATTGGACATTCAGCGGCAACTGGAGACTGAGTAGCACAGCCATCGCAGGGCAGATACCAGATGAAGATGACAGCAGGGCTGGGAGCGGAGAAAGGCACCAGCGACTAGAGAGCTGGGGGAGCAGAGGCAGGTGACACAGAGAAAGAGCTGCCACTTACCCACCCCTCAGCCATCCAGAAGTGAAGGAAAGAGAGGAGTATGGCTGCAAGTGCCACTCTCCATTGAGAAGTATAGTAGCGGTCCCCAATCTTAGTGGCGGTCAGAGCCGAGCCACCTGCCTGGTCAGTCCAAGTTACAAGATTCAGCTGCAAACTAACAGCAGAAGTTGGGGGTGTGGCCACATGATATATGCCGTGGTGATTGGCTGGAGTCTTTCATTGAAGACATCTGAGGTCTGTAACCCTTTGCACCATAGACACCCCAGGGAAAGTGGTAGCAGCCAGTGTAGGGAGTTAAATTGAACATAATTAACACAGATGGCAGGGTGGATGAACAGCAAAACAAACTAAAACTAAACTTGTTCAGCATTAATGGCTATTTACTAATACTTAACTGGAGAAAAATCACTTGTTTAAGCACAAAGTGTAGAGAGACTACATAGTAAGACCAGTTTGAGGAATACAAATTCAGTATAACATCTATTCTAATCTATCCTGAAGAAGAAAAAACTAACACTTAAATGCATTTAAGTAGGATTTTATTTGTAAAGTGAATTCACAGTACTTCTGTGGAGAAAGGGAGTAGAAACAGCTGGCATCTTTAACATACTAATCTTGCTACATTCCTGACTGGATAGAATTGTAACTACTTTGATTGGAGTCAAAAGAAATTGTAGATACTGTTGCAGGATCCACATAAGCAAGTGACAGCCAGGGAGAGAAATATTATTAAGGATTTATTTATTATTCATGTCACTAGCTAAAAAATGGTGCCATTCCATATCTTGGATGAAACCGAGCGCTTGTAATACAAAGAGAAACACCTTATTATCTTTATATATACATATATATATATATAACACAAAAGAAAGATGGAGGGCGCAGGTATAAATAAAAAGGTTTACAATTCCATTTATTAAGAAACAATGCTCACATACATCTCAGCTTAAAATGGTGAACTCGATCCTCCATACAACGGCCAAGCCTCGGAACTGCTCCCTCCCGTACTCGCTCGTACGTTTGATTTCAGGAACCGCCAGTGCCGCTCGTTCTTTCACCGGGACCCAGGCAAAGTTCAAACAGTATGGCGTGGCTTGTGGAGCAAAAAAGAGCGTTGACGTTTTGGGGACATGCTCCCCTTCCTCAGAACAATTGTTCTGAGGAAGCGGAGCACGTTCCCGAAACATCAACACTCTTTTGTTTAATACAAACCATGTTCTTGCTGACTTCGAGTGCTGCCTTTTTCTTTGCTGTTATTCTGGGGTAGCCCCCCTGATGGAAGGCACAGGAGCAAGTATCCTAAGATTCAGCTAATCTAGTGGAGTGCCGGAGTTGCTGCAGTACTATATATATATATATATATATATATATATATATATTTAAGCCAGGGCTTAACTGACTTCTAAACAGGACAATATAGTGTGTATTGTATTTATTACCCAAGACATATGTATTGTATACTGTAAAACATTTATGCCTATATGAATATTCTGTTGGCATTGTTATATTTGTTAACCTTGAATGAACAGTGGTTTTAATATAAAGGAAAATGTAACAAAGGATTTGACTAATATGTGTTATTTAACTGAATTTTAAGGACGTCTGGAGGAAAGGAGATCGCAGGTAATGACAGATGCCTTTGAATATTATCCTGCAAGAAATATACACAGCCGTAGGTTATGAGGGAAACTAAACTGTAGTTAACATTTATATGGAAATACACTGGGATTCCCAGGCATGCCATACAATATAGTTTAAACATATTGTCACCAACGTCTGGGTGGAGGCACTACTTTAATTATTTGGAAACCTAAAATATATTTTACAAAGGGTTACATTTGGTGGCACTGCTGAGATCATTTGGTAAGATACTCAGGGGTAAGTGAAGCACAGTAGCCAAAATGACTCAATGTACAAGTAGTGAAGCTTTTGATTGGTGCATAAGGAAGGGAGTATCTCCTGAGAGGAGTTTTGTGTTGTTGAGGGATCTCACAGACACCACTGATGGGACAATTATGACAGAGATGCTCTTTCTTTTGGAGTAAAGCAACCAAAGATTGCTGATAAGCACTTCAGGGAAAATGGAGAGCTGTGTACTGTATTAATAACTGCTAGTCATGACTTAGAGTCTGAGTTGCTTCCTAAGGTGGTGGCTGTGAGATCTAACCTTGAACGCTGGTGGAAAATTATATGGTCTGAAAAGAAAAGCAGTGAAAGGGCTGCTGAATCTTTAATTGTAAGTGGAATTTCCTCCCAACCTAGTGGAGATCCCTCCACAGCTATGTGAGGAGGTAGTCAATCACAGGGCATTGAGGAAAAGTTAGGGAATCAGTTAGAAGTTATAGCTGATAAAGTTGTACATCAATTAGAATGGTGCCACAATGAGGGTAGCTATAGGCTACAAAGGATTTTGGGGGGAATACTCCCTGTACCTACTGGATAAGAGCCTTATGAGGCCTGGAGGGAGGCAGCCATCCAAAAGTCTGAGGAGTGGCATTTTCCCGACCATATCAAAAAACAAAGGATTTTATAAAGTTTACGGGAACCTGCTATGGGAGTCATTCAGGCCACAAGGAAAAGTAATCCTGAGGCCATGGTGGCTGACTACTTTCAGGCCTTAGAATACACATACAGTATGGAACATTGGAGGACATAGGTGACCTGGTTGCCAGAATCATTCATACTTATCAGGAGCCAGTGGAAAAGTTGTCCTAATATGTGTATAGGCTAGACAAATTAATTCATAAAATTGTAGACAAAAGAGGGTTATTCCCCACTGAAATTAATAGTAGCAGACTGAACCAAGTAATTTGGGTAGCTCTAGCAACTAACCTTGTAGTTCAGTGGTTGCAGTGTACTGCCATATTTTTATAAAGTCCAACCCTTAATGGCTTAATTAAGGAAGTTACCCAGGAGGAAGCTTTAATATCAAATAGGGAAAAGACCCCTGCCAAGGCTGTAAAAGTGGTGGTACCATCCCCTGAAACCCAATTGTCAAAGGAAGATAGGTTAGTAACTGGTAGAGGAACAAAATAAAAAAATAGAACAGCTCCTTCTTGCTATAACTCAATGGGTGGCACCCTCCAATATTACCTCTGGTAGCTCCTCTAGGGGGTTTAACAATAGTAGGGGAAACTTTAGGAGAGGTGAACATTTTTCAGCCAGAGATTGTTTCAGGTGTGGACAGCCAGGACATAGAGCGGTGGACTGCTCCCTAGGCTTGAGTACTTCTAGATTGGGAGCTAATGTGTCATTAGATAATGCTCATATTCAAGGAAATGATGGTGGGAGGCTGGCGGGCTCCTCGCCGTCTCCCAGAACTTAGATGTGAATTCAATGGGGAGTACCCAGTGGAGTAGTTTGATCCCTGATAGTATGATAGGACCTGCTCCACATGTGGTGGTTAAGTTGAATGGACATCCCTGCCCTGTTCTGTTGGACAGTGGGTCCCAGGTGTACATTAAATTTGAGCATTAGTTTAGACACTATCTCTCTGATGTCCCTATTAGGCCTCAGGAAGGACTGGTGAAATGGGGGTTAAGTGAACAGAAATACCCATATTTGGGTTATGTAATAGTTAACATAGAGTTCCCAGAGGGATTTATGGGTTTGTCAGAGACATTACCACTAATTGCTCTGGTATGTCCAGAGTCCCCAGGTGATAAAACTGTAATGTCGGTGATAGTGAGGACTAATGCTCACTTATTCAAGGTCCTTGGTGTTTAAAAATGAATAAGGAAGCCACAGCTATGACTATGTTGACTCACCATAAGAATCCCCAGGGAATGGAATTTGGGCACAGAGAGTCCTCTCTGGCTTCAGGTATATCCCTGGAAGACTTTACTTTGTGTTTTTGTGGTAGTGATATTGGATTGGTGAAATTAGACACTTTATGTAGGGAATTAGTTAAAAGGCAGCAGGTCTTTTCTCTTAGGGAATGGGACTTGGGAAAAGCTGAAGGTGTGGAACACTGTTTTAAGCTGACTGATGAGATTCCATTCAGAGAGAGGTCACAAAAACTTGCCCTTGCAGATTTTGAGGATGTTAGGCAGCATTTTCAAATTCTGTTGGAAACAGAAGTTATTCAGCATTCAGAGAGTCCATATGCTTCCCCTATCATAGTGGCCTATAAAAAGAATGTCAATATTCACATGTGTATTAATTACCGGACACTTAACCAATGCACTGTGCCAGATCAGTATACTATCCCAAGGATAGAGGAGGCATTGCACTGCAGAGTAGTCAGTGGTTTACAGTGTAGGCTCTACAGAGTGGGTATTACCAAATACCTATGAGTCCCAATGATAAAGAAAAGACCACTTTTTATATGTCCTCTAGGCTTCTTTGAATTTTAGAAGATGCTTCAGGGTATAAAGGGTGCCCCTGCCACTTTCCAGCGGACCATGGAGCAGACGGTGGGTGATATGAATTACCGTGAGGTATAGGTTTACCTTGATGATATCTTTGTATTTGGGTCCTCTCTGCAGGAACATAATCACTGTCTGCTTAAAGTGCTGGACAGGTTAATGAAAAAGGGACTAAAGCTCTCTGTGGATAAGTGTAAGTTCTGCCAGCCCTCTGTGACTTACCTGGGACACGTGGTGAGTCGACATTGTATTGCTATGGACCCAACTAAGGTGGAAGCGGTGAATGGGTGGCCCTGACCCACAAAACTAATGGAATTAAGATCTTTTCTTGGATTTTGTGGGTATTATTCCTGCTTTGTACCCTATTATTCTGTGATATTTCATCCTCTTAATGATTTGACTAAGGGATATCTGCCAACTGGTGGAACTTCTCTGTCAAGTCATGTAAAAAGGAGGGCTATTTTAAACCATCTGAGGAGTTTTGGGATAGATGGAACACTGAGTGTGAAGTGGCCTTCCTCAGACTAAAATGGAGTCTTACCAATGCTCCTGTATTGGTCTATGCTGACCCCACCCTGCCCTATGTTTTACATGTGAATGCATCCTTTGATGGTCTATGTGCATTATTGTACCAAAATTATAAAAGAAAATTACGGCCGGTCTCTTATATCAGCTGGGGACTGTCCCATAGTGAGTGGAAATATCCTGTGCGCAAATTGGAATTCCTTGCTCTTAGGTAGGCTGTTGCTGACTGACTTCATGAGTACCTGTATGGGGCCAGCTTTGAGGTGTTTACTGACAACAATCCTCTGACCTATGTGCAAACCAATGCCAAATTAGATGATACCAGGCCCAGGTGGTTAGCTGCTTTGTCTATATATGATTTAAAATGAAGTACTGACCAGGCATCAATAACATAGATGCTGATTCTTTGTCTAGGCTACCCAGAACTGAAGGTGAATTAGATGGGTCAGAGTGGATTGAATTTCCTTCAACCACCAATAATGGATTATGCTTTAACATACAGTGTGTAGTGTAAGAGGGAAATGAATGTTTCAGTGCACTTGGCACCTCTGAAAAGGCTTTGCCCCTGGCTTATTGTTGGTTAAGCCAATTAGAATTAGGAGACCTGCCAATAATGGGACAGGATCAAATCCGCCTGGATCAAAGGGATGATCCAGCTATATCCCCTGTCAAACTCTACCTTGAGTCTGGTTGTGCTGATTGTGATGGAAGTGCTATGACATACTGTATGCTTCCAAGTTATTGCTGAGGCAGGCAAAACAATTGATCCTAAAATAAGGGATATTGTACCATAAATTTGTTAAGTCTAATGGAAAACATACATTTCAGTTGGTTGCTCCCCAGTCCTATAGTGCAACTATTTTAAATGCCTTACACAATCTGCATGGTCATCTTGGGGGTAGAAAAAAACCACAGGGCTGATAACTGACTATTACAGGATATTGAGAACTACTGTAAAACATGTGGTAGTTGTATTTTTTGGAAGACTCTTCCCACTAAGGCTGCTTCCCTTGTTAATATCACTAGTCATGGCCCCATAGATATATTATGCATTGACTATTTAGCTTTGGAAACATCACCTGGGAAGGAATGTAATATCCTTGTAGTAACGGATAAATTCTGTTACTACAGGCTTATGTAACTCATGATCAAAGGACAGTAACTGTGGCTAAAACCTTATGGGAATGGTTCTTTGTTCACTATGGCTTACCTGTTAGGTTACACTCCGACCAGGGGCAGGACTTTGAAGGGAAAGTTATTCGGAAGCTGTGTCTGTGCTGTGTAATAAAAAAACTTAGACCACTCCTTACCATCCTCAGGTGAATCCCCATCCAGAGCATTTTAATCGTACACTGCTCAATATGATGGGTACCTTGGACCCAAGTTTCCGGACACAGTGGAGTAGGAGTAGTACCTACAACTGTACTAAGAATGAATCCACTGAGTATTCCCCAAATGAATTGATGTTTGGGCGTGAAGCCCGACTAACCACAGATGTCTCTCTAGGACTTCCTTTCCGGGATGTTAATGGACTAACTCATACACAGATTATATAACTAAATTAAGAAAGGAGCTAAAATATGCTCATCAGTTAGCTCAAAAGGCAGCTAGAAAAGCAGGGACTAAAAATAAGAAGAGATATTATCTGCGAGTGAAGTAAAATGTATTGGGAATAGGGGATTGAGTTCTAGTACAGTAATTAGGAATTGCCAGATGACAAAAATTAGCTTACCGGTGGAGGCTTGACCTGTATGTGGTAATGGAACAATTGCCTCTCATACCAGTTTATAAACTGATGCCAGAGTTGGTGGAGGGACCCGTCATTACCTACCACCGACAATACCTCTTGCCAATATCCCAAGACATTTGTCTCCCTGAAAATGCTGAAACTGAGCCACTGAGAAGATCTACATGGAGGGACAGATTATGCTCTTCTAAAAGCCAAAGCCCCTTACCAGAAATCTCATTCGGTAATAAGGATGATGCTGAAGGCAATGAGAGAGGCACAGGATATTTTTATTATGATAATACTATAGCAGGCAATATTCCCCAGCCCTCTGAGTGTATCACCCCTCAGGTGCCTGATGAGAATACGATGGAAGAGGAGTGTGCTATATCATTTAATAATATCTATGAAGATGGTTTAGAATCCGAGTGGCAAATTGCATCAGAATGTGGTGTAAATGACACAGCTGTTAGCCCAAGTAGGGACCCTTGTATTGGGCCAGTGATCTCAGATGCTGGTGAGGGGATAGTGTGTAGCGATCGGCCAACAAGGGAATGAAGACCTCCATTAGTTTTAACATATGCTGAGTTTGATAAACCTGTATATGTACCTCAAAAATTCACCCAAGTATAGTATTCACATGGCCCTACTTTGGGTATGACCCAGTGAAAGGAAAGGATATGTTGTGATTTGAGGAAATGGGATGGAAATTTGTGCAGATCACCAGGGGGAGAAATGTAGCCTACAAAGTAATCTCATAAAAAGTGTACATATATGTATAAAGATTTATTATATAATTTATGCATTTATGCTGTTATATAAATATGTGTGTATATATTAATTTATTACAGAAAGAATACTTCTTTACCAAAGCCAATTGATTGTGACAGGAGGTTTTAATCTATATTTAAAAGTGTAATAAGGAGTGGGGAATAGTGCAAATATTTATATATATGCAATGGCATTGGAAGGGTTAATGGTGCTTTACACAACCTAGTAGGGAAGCCAGAGAAGTTTCCAGAGTGTCGTGAGAGCTGAAGAGGTCCACACGCGGGAAGCAGGAAAAATGGGCACGAGAGACTAAGGAGACTTGCGTGCCACTCTAATAGATGGTTTATAAGGCACTACCGACCAGCAGAGTGCCAGACTGCTGATCCCCCTGCTAGTGAGCGCACTTAGATCTCCAGCATCACCATAGGAGCTGTGCTGTGGACATACAGTGGTGACTGGAGACTGAGTAGCATGGCCAATGCAGGGCAGACGCCAGGCGCAGATGACTAGAGAGCTGGGGGAGCGGAGGCAGGTGCCGCAGAGAAAGAGCTGCCGCTTCCCTGCTCTCAGCCATCCAGAAGCAAAAGAGGGAGAGAAGAATGGCTGCAAGTGCCGCTCTCCATTGAGAAGTACAGCAGTGGCCCCCAATCTCAGCAGTGGTCGGAGCCGAGCACCCTGCCTGGTCAGTCCAAGTCACAAGATTTAGCTGCCCACCAATAGCAGAAGTTGGGGGCATGGCCACATGATATATCCTGTGGTGATTGGCTGGAGCCTTTCTTTGAAGACATCTGAGGTCTGTAACCCTTTGCACCATAGACACCCCAGGGAAAGTGAACATAATTAACACAGATGGCAGGGTGGATGAACAGCAGAACAAACTAAAACTAATCTTGTTCAGCATTACTGGCTGTTTACTAATATTTAACTAGAAAAAAAAAATCACTTTTTTTAAGCACAAAGTGGAGAGAGACTACATAGTAAGCCCAGTTTGAGGAATACAAATTCAGTCAAACATCTATTCTAATCTATCCTGGAGAAAATAAACCTAACACTTAAATGCATTTAAGTAGGATTTTTTTTTTGTAAAGTGAATACACAGTACTTCTATGGAGAAAGGGAGTAGAAACAGCTGGCCTCTTTAACATACTAATCTAGCTACATTCCTGACTGGATAGAATTGTAACTACTTTGATTGGAGTCAAAAGAAATTGTTAATAGAGTGAAAAAAGTAGCTAATTGTAGATACTGTTGCAGGATCCATACAAGCAAGTGACAGCCAGAGGAAAAAATATTATTAAGGATTTATTTAATCTTCGTGTCACTAGCTAAAAAATGGTAAAATTCTATATCTTGGACCAAACCGAGCGCTAGTAATACAAAGAGAAACACCTTATTATCTCTCTCTCTCTCTCTCTCTCTCTCTCTCTCTCTCTATATATATATATATATATATATATATATATATATATTTAAGCCATGGCTTAATTGACTCATAAACAGGACAATATAGTGTGTATTGTATTTATTACCCAAGACATATGTATGGTATACTGTGAAACATTCAAGCCTATTTGAATATCCTGTTGGCATTGTTATGTTTGTTAACCTTGAATGAACAGTGATTATAATATAAAAGAAAATGTAACAAAGGATTTGACTAAGATGTGTTATTTAACTGAATTTTGAGGACGTCTGGAGGAAAGGAGATCGCAGGAAATGACAGATGCCTTTGAATATTATCCTGTAAGAAATATACACAGCCATAGGTTATGAGGGAAACTAAACTGTAGTTAACATTTATATGGAAATACGCTGACATTCCCAGGCATGCCATACAATATAGTTTTAACATATTGTCACCAAGTCTGGGTGGAGGCACTATTTTAATTGTTGGGAAACCTCAAATCATTATACTGAGGGTTACATTTAATTGAAAAATAACTTTTTGTATAACACTGTAATGTAAATTTTTTAAGTATTTGCTATACAAAACTTTTTTTAACCTCAATCAGTTTACATAATCAATGTTATTTGCATGAATTGAATTACTTAACTTTCAATAAATACTGGAAAATGGAGGTGTTCGTAAACATTTAACCAGTAGTGTAACTTGGAGAGCAATTTATAAAATTAATAAGCTATTTATATGAGTAAAGTTAAAAAATAATAAAATAGAATAAAATATAGAAATAAATTCTAAGAGTTCTAAATCCAACATTAATATTCCAATATTAGCAACCCAGCACCAATCCAAGTAGATCAGACATCCAGGGAAGTGTGACTGCAGATGAATTTTTAAAACAAGCTTATAAATGATGTCCATACCAGTTTGACAAATACATCTAGTACCTCTCTTTCCCTCCTTACACCAGTATGGAATATTTAATGGAACACATTTGGGATGTACTAGCTATACCTATTTCATGAACCTTGTGGTACCAGACTTCCTTACTGTCTACATTTTGCATGGAGCAGTACTTTTTTGTAAGTGAGCACAGAACAACCGTAACAAATTTTGGCATCCAGCAAATCACTGTACCTCTGACAGCTTGACAGTCAGAACCCCCCCCCCCCCAAAAAAAAAATAATAATAATAATAATAATAATATATATATATATATAAATAAATAAATAAATAATATATATATATATATATATATATATATATATATAGCAGGAGGGTGTCCACACTAACCTCCTTATTAGGTCAGCATGTAGGGTGCTCCACTTAAAGTAACCAAGCATTGTTTTTTTTCCAAATAATACATTGTAGCTAGGAAACCAGCAAGAGGCACTTACAGTACAATTTTTAAAATTAAAGTCTTTTTATTCAAGCATAGTTTCCATAGTATAGTCAGTGTTTCAATCCCACAGGGTCATTGTCAAGACACAACACAGAGACATCAATTAGCACAGTGCAGCAGTCACAGGTTTATATATATATATATATATATATATACAGTATATATATATATAATTTCCAAATAGTCCACACTCTGACCTTATGATTAAATGCTGGGGTGACTTCCATATATTGATAGTTAGCTTTAACCCATCAATTCCAATATAAATCCATAACAGAGGAGCACTCACCAGTCTTCAAAACAGTTTTTTTTCTTTATTTTCAACAGATCAAAAGATGTCCCCTGTTATGATTTGTTAAAAATAAGGAAAAAAACTGTTTTGAAGACTGGTGAGTGCTCCTCTGTTATGGATATATATATATATATATATATACGGGAAGTCCCACACTCTCACCCAACGCAGGTAACGGCTGGGGTGCCAAATCAAAGTCTGATCCAATCAATGGGTCACACTCATAGTACAGTACAGTGTTTCTCCACATTACAGTGGAGAAAGATAGCACTCTCCAGACTTGTTATAGTATACGTAATAAAGTCATTTATTCAAAACACTTGGTTCCATGTAATCTTCATGTCACAAACAAGGTATATACATAAAGGGCTCACCAACGTTTCGGTCCTGTATTCGGACCTTTCTCAAGGTATTTGCCAGTCAATCAATGCACAGTCAAAAAACAGCAGCATCAGTGTCAGCATCAATGCAGGAACCAGGATCTGCATATTGCCTCCCAGGCCCCCTATATATATACCCAGGAGTTAACTAGTGAATGAGTCACATGCCCGTCTGGCCGCGGCGTCACTTCCGGTAATACCGGAAGTACCGTCCCGCCGGCCGTAATATAAGTGTATAACCCAAGGAGCAATAGGTGGGGATAAAACAAGTTAATCCCTTGAGACAAACTATTCTGTTGCCTCTATTGCATTCAGTGGTCAGCCGTTAGTTACCCTGCCTGAACCGCTGGTCTCCATGGTGACGCGCGATGCCGCTGCGTCACTTCCGGTCTAGACCGGAAGTCATGCGTTCCACCGAGTGGAACTTGCGTTTCAAGCCGCAATTGATGCAAGGGGATGATGTGTTCCATAATGTGGAACTAACACACATACTACATATAGAGGCGGGTTAATTACACTATTACTGGGCAATATGTAGACATTAGTAGACAATCATGAATTGGTACAATATTAGGATGCAATTAAATGGGTATAATGGGGACCTGGAGAGTCACACATATTACATCATAAAGACTAGTTTATACAGACATATAAGTGTGCGCTACGCGCGTTACACCCGTGCAGAAAATACTAGTGAGGTATCAGATTATGGTGTTAGTATAATTAGAGGGATGCTATCCCTAAGAAAAATTAACAATTGTTCACACAGACTCATGGCGGAGGGCATTCATAGCTGGCTGTAGTTCACCTCAGGATGTCTCCAGCGAGACAAGGTTGAGTCTAGATAGGAAGAGTCTTACGGCTGCAGTCCTTGATCGCTGCTCACTTATCCCAGGAATATTGAGAGGGGGTTATTTTCATTCATCCCTCTAGGGGAGATAGTGTCTAGTCTGTGAATCCAGAAGCTTTCTCTTCGTTTCAAAGTCATGGTGCGGTCTCCGCCGCGGGCGGGTGGTGGTACCCAGTCAATAAGTTTGCACCTGAGATTGGATACCTGGTGTTGATGTGTCAAAAGTGCCTCGGTACGGGTTGTTCTGCCCTCTTAGATTCAATAGCCTGATGGATGGTAGTCCTATGGTTTGCCATCCTATCCCGGAACCTTCTTGATGTCATCCCGACATAATAAAGCCCGCAAGGGCATATAAGAATGTAAATGACATGGTCCATCAGACAGTGTAATTTGTACTTAATCTTTATTGGACGTCCAGAATGTGGGTGTGGGAAGGTGGGTCCGGTGAGCATGCTTCGGCACGTGGTGCAACCTGTGCATTTATAACATCCTGGTTTCTGCTCTTGCAGCCATGTTGTCCTGCTTGGAGCGGTTGGGTTCGCGGTTGGTCTCAATAAGAGTTGTTTGAGGTTCGGTGATTTCCGGTATGCCATCATCGGAGGTCGTAAATTCTTTGCCTTTAATGATGCATCCGATGTGATGATAGGCCACCTCCTGCAGAGGGCTTTATTGATATTGCCTGACTGGCTGTCGAAAGTTGTGGTGAAGACCATCCTGTCGGTGTTGGAGGTGGGGCTTGCGGGCACGGTGTTGGTACTAGTTTCAGTGATGTTTGATGTTGTAAATTTTACACGGGCTTTATGCAGACATCGCTGTATGCAGCCGTCCGTGTATCCACCTTCTCAGAATCTTCGCGACATGTCGTCCAACTGTTGCTCCATGTTCAGTGGGTTGGAGTTATTCCGCATGACTCTCAAAAATTGGGAAATAGGTAAGTTCTCTTTGAGTGCTGGAGGATGCTGACTAGTAGATAGAAGGAGGGTGTTCCTGTCAGTGGGTTTCCTGAAGAGCGTCGTGCTGATCACATGGTTTGATATGGAGACCGTGATATCAAGAAAGTGAATTTGGTGGTCATCAATCTGGTGTGTGAATCTCACCGGATTTTCCAGTTCATTTAGTGCCTGAACCATCCGGTGGAACATCTCTGTCGTCCCAGTCCACAGGATAAATATGTCGTCGATGAAGCGTTTATACATCAAAATGTGAGCCCCATAAGTAGGTAGGATATGCTTCTTCTCGTAGGCCGCCATAAATATATTAGCGTATGCCGGCGCCAAATTCGAACCCATGGCGATCCCGGATTGTTGTACATAGTACCTGTCCAAGTAGGAGAAATGATTCAACTTCAGAACTGCTTCAGCCAGTTGGATGATGAAATCAATCGGTGGATCAGCCGGAGGATGGGTCCCAAGGGCCTCTCTTAGTGCCTGCAGTCCATCTTCGTGGGGAATAATAGTGTATAGCGAGCATACATCCAATGTGGCCAATCTGACATCACCACTCAGCTGCGGTAATTCGGAAAGTTTGGCAAGGAAGTCCACGGTATCCCTGATGTAGCTATCTGACTGCTGTACTATTGGTTGCAGAAATGAGTCCACGTATATTGCCAGTGGTTGCAACAACGAGTGTTTAGCCGAAATGATTGGCCTACCTGGTGGATTAGAGAGTGTTTTGTGGACTTTGGGTAGAGTGTATATAATGGGACACACTGGGTGTGAGACAGTGAGGAAATCGAAGGTGTATTTATCAATCCACTTGGACTGGAAGCTATGTTGTAATAGCCGGTCCACTTGTTTTTTGAAGTTTGGTCGAACAGGATATCAACGCAGGTGTTCCTAGGAAGACGTATGACAACTTATCCAAACAAGAAAGACAAGCGCTTAGAACACTACGGGATGATACCTCTATTGTCATCAGACCAGCAGATAAGGGAGGAGCGATCGTTGTGCAGGAATGGAGAGACTACAATAAAGAAATTTGTAGACAATTAGCTGACACACCGACCTACCTAGGTTGTGCCACCAACCCCATCCCAAACTTCAAAAAAGTACGGATGGTGTAATGGTTAGCATTACTGCCTCACAGCACTGAGGTCATGGGTTCGATTCCCACCATGACTCTAACTGTGTGGAGTTTGTATATTCTCCCCGTACTTGCGTGGGTTTCCTCCGGGTACTCCGGTTTCCTCCCACAATCCAAAAATATACTGGTAGGTTAACTGGCTCCCAACAAAATTAACCCTAGCGTGAATGAGTGTTCATGAGATAGGGAATAAAGATTGTAAGCTCCACTGGGGCAGGGACTGATGTGAATGAGCAAATATTCTCTGTAAAGCGCTGCGGAATATGTCTGCGCTATATAAATAACTGGTAATAAATAATAAATAAATAATTGCTGTCACTCACAGCTGCTAATTCACAGATTTGTGTGCTCATTGAAATACACACATGCAGTCTATGCAACTGAAGGTCTGAGCAGTTATGTGGTCCCATCCCACTCAGTGCCCAGACCTATCCCACTCAGTGCCCACAACCATCCCATTCAGTCACCACAACAATCTTACCTTGTTCCAACATCCTTCTCATTCTATACATCCATCACATTTAATATACATATAAAGCTCCATCAAAAATCTTGGTTAATTGCTAAAACTATAATATCCTATCTGCGGTCTATGCATCTACACTTAGTTCCTTCATATGCTTCCATACTGCTCTGTCTTCCCAAATCCCTTCTTCTGTTTTCTCCCATCAGTCCTAGTCTGTATTCACTCATCTGCACCATTTGTCTTTCCCCATCTGTGACTTGTCCGTACCACCGTTTCCTTCTCTCTGTACTGCTCAGTGTTTCCCTCTTCAAAGTCACTTTGCCTCCTCCCATACAGGCTACACTGTCTTCTCTCCCATCTGCACCAGTTTCCTACCCATCTGTGCCAGTGTTTTCAACCCATCTGCATTGTTGACCCCTCATCTGCACCACTCTGCCTCCCTCCCATGCATGCCCCCCTAATCTCCCCCCTAACCACACATCTCTTACTCCATTCATGTAGCTGACATCGACAACATCCTGAAGGTAAGTATTGGGGTCACTGTTAGGGTTATTGCCTATTGGGGGGTTAACCCTAGCCACCATCCCCGAGGATTAGGCCTAGCTGCCACCCCCCAAGGGTAGGTACAAATACTTACCCCCTCCGATGTCAGGACTGTCTTCCCTTCATCCATGCTGCTCTGCCCCCCTCATCCATGCCCTGTTTATTTCCATCTGTACTGCTTTCATCCCTCTCCATCTGTGCAGCTCTGACCCCCTCATCACATGGCACTGTCCACCCATCCACACCGCTCTGTCTCCCCACCATCTGTGCCACTATCTTTCCCCCATCTGCAGAATTCTCTTTCCCCCTTCTGTGACACTCTCTTTCCCCATCTGTTGCACTCTGTCTCCCTCCAACTGCATTATTCTATCTTACCTCACCCCATCTGCACCACTGTTTTCCACCCGTCTGTGTTGCTTTGTCCCCCCATCAGTGCTGCTAAGTCTTCCCCATATCCACACATTTCTGTCCCCCCATCCACACTGCTCTGTCTCCTTCATCCAATCAACACCACTCTTACCTCATAAGAGAAGCTTTGTCTTCTGCTCAGACCTTCAGTTGCATAGACTGCATGTGTGTATTCCAATGAGCACACAAATCTGTGAATTAGCAGCTCCACCATTGTGTGAGTGACAGCAATCTCACTCTGTGAGAGTGCTGAATCTGCACTTACTCACAGGCTATGATGGCATACCATATCTGTATTGCGCAAGGAACACGTCCATTAAGGCATCAGCCTTAATGTTTGGAATTTCATTGCTTTATGGAGTTTGACTGGAAGAGGTACAACAGGTCTCTGAAATGCCAGATCATGTGTATGAAGCCTTAATGGGACATGTGAAACCATAAAGTTTTTTGTCTATGGAATTTCAAGGCTTTTTTCAATTTATTTTTTTAATTCAGTAATGTAAAATTTCACTGTAAGAATATACATTTGATTTTTTAAATGTTTAATGAAAATGTTAATATAACATCACTGTTCTGTGCAAATTTGAAAAAATAATTTTAGTTACCAAAGAAAATTGTTTATACTTTTAACTTTTGAAATTCTTTGCTGCCTTTCTGGCTGATGCAGGGAGGGGTTAGGCGGCAGCAGACTATGACTGAGGCTGGAGGCGTGTGTGAAATATAATGTGTGTAAGATGCTGCACGTGTACACATTTGTGTGTATCAGGAGCCACGTGTGCACGTGTGTGTGTGTGTGTGTGTGTGTGTGAGGTGCGACGCGTATACGTGTGTGTGAGGTACCGCACATGTATGTGTGGCTGCGAGAGTGAGGTGCCGCATGTGTACATGTGTGTGAGGTGCATGTACGTGTGTGTGTGAGGTACCATGTGTGTACAGTATGTGTGTCAGGTGCCGCGCATATATATATATATATATATATATATATATATATATGTATGTGTGTGTGTGTGTGTGTGTGTCAGGTACTGCGCGCATGCATGTGTGTGTCAGGTGCCGTGTGCACTCATGTGTGTGTGAGGTGCCGCATGTGTATGTGTGTGTGTGTGAGGTGCCGCACGTGTAAGTGTGTGTGTGAGATGCTGTGCGAGTACATGTGTACATGTGTGTATGGTGCCACCTTGCATGTAAGTGTGTGAGGTGCTGTGCGAGTATGTGTGTACAGTATGTGTCAGGTGCCGGGCATGTATATGTGTGTGTTAAATGCTACGTGTGTGAATATGTGCATGTGTGTCAGGTACTGTGCCTGTATATGTGTGTGTCAGGTGTTGCGCATATATATGTGTGTTTCAGGTGCTATGCATATATATGTGTGTGTCTGGTGCTGCGCATGTGCCTGTGTGTGAGGTGCCATGCGTGTACTTGTGTGGTGTGAACTGCTGCACATGTACGTGTGTGTGTCAGGTGCCATGCGTTAATGCATGTGTGGGTATGTGAGGTGCTGCGCATGTACACATGTGTGTGGTGCTGCACATGTACTGTATATGTGTGTGTCAGGTGCCGCAGTTATATGCGTGTGTCAAGTGCTGTATGTGTACGTGTGAGTCAGGTTCAACACATGTACGTGTTTGTCAGTTGCTGCATGTGTACGTGTGTGTCAGGTGCTGCATGTGTATGTGAGTGTCAGGTGCTGTGCATGTATGTACGTGTGCATGGTGCTACCACGCGTGTACGTGTGTGAGGTGCCGTGTGCGTGTATGTTTGTGTGTCATGTACAGCGTGTGTATATGTGTGTGTTAAATGCTATGTGCCCAAATATGTGTGTGTGTATCAGGTGCTGCTTGTGTACATTAGTGTGTCTGATGCTGTGCGTGTATGTGTGTGTGTCAGTTGCTGCATGTCCATAAGTGTTTAAGGTGCTGCATGTTTATATTAGTGTGTCTAATGCTGCATGCGTATGCATCAGCTGTCACGTGTGTGTCTGTAAGGTGTTTTGCGTGTATACGTGGGTGATTGTCAGGTGCTGCACGTGTATGTGTGTGTGTAAAGATATAGGCAGGGGCTAATACTGTATTTGTGGTGTTTCAATCTTTATAGCGTTTAATGTACTTTTTATTCCTTCTGTTCCCATATCTCTCTGGCTTGTGTCACTATTACCCCATCTGTGTGTTCATCCATTAGCCTATAAATTCTGTACTATAATCTTACCCAGGTAAATACAGGTGTGCTGTGACCTGGCACCTAGTGCTGCCATGTTATGTTATTGTAGGAGGATGCCAGTCTGGTAGGAGGTTATTACAGGTTATCATTGCTATGCCTATTGAGTCCATCCTGTGCTCCTTATATGGTCACACAGGAAATACATTTGAGGACCAGGTAATGTCTCTTTGAAGATTCTCCTCCACAGGGGACAATCAGGACTTAATCCAATTTCCCTGTCATTGTCCCTTCTGTTTACTGTCCTCTGTTCCATCCTGGTCTCTGACAGACATCACGGAGCCTGACCCAGCATGTGGTCAGCAGGAGAAGGCCAGCTGTGGGAGGGAGTAGGGAAATACCTGAGGTGGGATACCACCAATCAGGAACCTGCGTCTCCTCCCCAGGTGAGCGCTGCATGATGGGCATTTAGAAAGTTTTAAAAGAGGTTGCGCAGGTCAGCTCCGGATGTTAGTCGCAGGACTTTGGCGAAAGGGTGATTTTCTGCCAGGGTACCTTGTGGAACGCATCAACAGTGCTGTGTGGACCTATATGTACTTACTATTGCATGGACTAATCTGCTATCACTGCTGTGTGGACTCAGTGATAGTTCTGCTGTATGGACTTGTTTATCTGGAACTTCTGCACGGAATTGCTGTGGACCTAAATCCTCTACTGGGACTTACTATCTGGACTGCTACCTGTATACTGTTTCTGGGCTATATTTACGTCTGTTTCCAGTGAATTATCTATTCCTGTGTGCTGTGAGAAATAAACCATCACTTTGGTTTCATCGGCTCTGTGTCTGAGTGATTAGAAGAACCCCGTATCTTCACAGTGTGTATCAGGTGCTATGCTTGTATATGTATGTGTGTGTCAGGTGCTGCGCATTTATATGTGTGTGTCAGTTTCTGTGTGTGTACATGTGTGTATCAGGTGCTGCGCATGTATATGTGTGTATATGTGGGGTGCTGCATGTGTACATCTGTGTGAGGTGCTGTGCATGTATATGTGTGTGTCAGGTGATGTGCATGTATGTTTGTGTCAGGTGCCATGTGTGCACATGTGTGACAGGTGCTGCACATATATATACATGTGCGAGGTACTGTGCATGTACATATGTGTGTATGTGGTGCCACAGCGCATGTACATGTGTGAGGTGATGAGCGTATGTGTACATGTGTGAGGTGAAGCGTGCATGTGTACATGTATGTGTCATGTACTGCACATGTATATGTGTGTGTTAAATGCTATGTGCATGTATATGTGTGTGTGTCAGGTGCTGCCTGTGTATGTGTGTGTCAGGTGCTGCGTGTGTAAATATGTGTGTGTTAAATGCTACGTGTGTATATGTGTGTGCCAGGTGCTTGACTGAGTATTGTTGTGTCAGGTGCTGCATCTGTATATGTGAGTCAGGTGCTGCACGTTTATATTAGTGTTTCTATTGCTGCGTGTGTCAGGTGTTGCGTGTGTATTTGTGTGTGTGAGTGTCAGGTGTTGCTCATGTATATATGTGTGTGTCAGGTGCTTCACGTGTATATGTGTGTTTCTGGTGTTGTGCATGTAAATGTATGTGTGTGTCAGGTGCTGCGCATGTATATATGTGTATGTGTTTGTCTGGTGCTGCGTGTGTATATGTGTGTGTGAGTGTCAGGGGCTGCGCGTGTATATGAATGTGTCAGGTGCTGTGCATGCAGGGCCGGCGCTTCCATTAGGCAGCTTTAGGCAGCTGCCTATGGGCGCCAGGACCTGAAGGGCGGCCCGCTGAGGCTGCCTGTGGGAAAAATTAAGGTCTTCTTCCAGACACCCGGTGATGGCAGAATGCACTCAGTCTGACGAGTGTGCGCCCGCCCATGTCTTTTCCTATTTGCCAGAGGTGGTCAGCGTGTGTAGGTCAGGTGGTCGTGTCACTCCCCCCCCTCCCCAAGTACCTGGTGCTCCTCCACTACCGAGGGCAGGATGGACAGCCACTTCCACCGACATCCCCCCTGCATGATGACCGCATGTCACGGGGCTTGGATCTTGAAAATCCGGAGTTGTGGCTTTGGTTTCGGTGTCGGTAGCTTTCCACAGGATAAACCGGGCAGGCTGGATAAAAGTCTTTTTCGTAGGACTTCTGAGAGGATTATGCTGGAGCTGAGAACTGAGGATTCAGTCAGTGAAGTGAAGAAGCCTGGAATTCTAGGAACTTGCAGAGAAACTGGAACAGAATGCTGTAGATTCAAGGCTGTGGAGCGCAGATTGACACACACACACAGTACTGTGTGAGAGACGTTGCACTGGCGATTTCTTACCCAGAAATCCCCAGATTTATACCTGCAGACTGTTTCCCATTGGTTTTGCAAACCTTGCAGGTGACTGAATGTTATAGATTAGCTGATCCTTCCAAGGCGGCGATGCCCATCCCATACCTCTGCAGCTGGAAGCTGCACAAACGTTTGCTGCTTCCTCTGAGACCTCTCCTCCCAGATATGCCTGCAAGTCGTGCCCCTCGCCAGCAGCCCGCACCCCCACCGGAGGGACCACGTCAGAGCGTCCGGACAGGTAAGTACCGCTGGTCCCGGAACCCGATCCGCCGGACCGTGACATTACCCCCTCTTTTATGGATGGCCACTGGACAGCCACCAGGCTTGCTAGGATTCTCTTCACGAAACTTGTGAAGCAACGCAGGAGCGTGTATATCTGATGGATCCTCCCAAGAACGCTCTTCAGTACCATACCCCTTCCAGTCCAGGAGATATTGTAGACGACCGTGTCGCATCCGGGAATCAAGGACCTTCTTAACCTCGAATTCGACCCCGCGGTCTGTGACCACTCTTGGAGAACGGGGAAAAATTTAGCAGAACTTGTTTAAAATGAGGGGTTTTAGAAGCGAGATATGGAAGGTTGGGAAGACTCTTAAATAGGAAGGTAAATTAAGTTTGTAAGTTACTGGGTTGATCACCTGTTCCACTGGGAAGGGACCGATGTAGCGAGGAGCAAATTTCATAGATGGAACACGTAACCTCAAGTTACGAGTTTAGAGCCAAACTTGATCACCTATCACAGATAGTTTAGGTGCAATTCTTCTTTTCTTATCCGCCCAGAATTTATAACGGATGGATGTCTTTCATAGATTTTGATGAACTATTTTCCAAATTCTGGAGAGTTTTTTAAAAGTTTTTTGTACTGCAGGAAGATCCAGATTGGGTAGAGCCAAAAACTGAGGAACACGGGGATGTAACCCATATACTGTGAAGAAGGAAGTATGACCTGTGGAAGAGTGGTAGGAATTGTTATGAGCAAATTCTGCCCATGGCAGATGTTCGAACCAGTCGTCCTGGGAGGACGAGACATGAATTCTGAGGAAAGTCTCCAAATCCTGGTTGACTCTTTCCATGCTCCCGTTGGTCTGAGGATGATACACTGTCGAAAATTTTAGTTGAATTTGTAAAGCTGTGCAGAGAGCTCTCCAATACCTGGCCACGAACTGGACTCCGCGATCGGAAACTATCTCGGTTGGCAGTCCATGGAATATGAATATTTATGAGATGAAGAGCTGTGCTAATTCAGGTGCCGAAGGAATACCCTTGAGAGGTACAAATCGAGCCATCTTGGAGAAGTGATCGACAACTACCCAAATGGTTGTGTACCCTTTAGAGGCGGGTAAATCTGTGACAAAGTCCATAGAAAGATGTGTCCAAGGCAACTTGGGAACAGCTAACGGAGACAATTGCCCGACGGGACGTTGTCGAAGGATCTTGTGTTGTGCACATTTGGTACAGGAGGCAATGAAGGTAGAGACATCAGACTTTAAAGAAGGCCACCAATAAGAGCGATGAATAAATTCTGTCATCTTGTGGACTCCAGCATGACCAGAAAACCGTGAAGAATGAGCCCAGGATAACAACCTCTTCCGGAGAGAGAGAGGAACGAACACCCTCCCCACTGGGGGTTGAATCTTAGTCGAAGCAAAATTTTGAGTCTCTAATACCGGCTGAGGAGGAGGTGAGTCCTTAGAGTCATCTGAGGAGTAGGACCGGGAGAGAGCATCTGCTTTTTGGTTTTGAGCCCCGGGTCTAAAAGTAAGAACAAAGTTGAATCTGGTGAAGAACATAGCCCACCGAGCTAAGCGAGGGTTCAGACACTGGATGTTCCTGAGGAAGATTAGGTTCTTATGATCAGTGAAAATAGAGATGGGGAATTTGGCTCCCTCCAAGAGATACCGCCACTCTTCTAGAGCTAACTTTACGGCCAAAAGTTCTTGCTGCCCTATACTATAATTCCTCTCCGCTGGAAGAATTTTTTTGTAAAAGAATCCGCATGGATGCAACTTGTTATCCTCCGACCTCTGGGAGAGAACTGCTCCCACAGCGTCGGCAGAAGCGTCGACCTCCAATACAAATGCTTTGTTGGTATCAAGTTGCCTTAGAACCGGAGCCGTAGTGAAGGCCTGTTTCAAGTGTAGGAACGCTGCTTCAGCCGCTGGTGACCATTCCCTAGGATTAGCCTCCTTCCGGGTAAGAGCGGTGATAGGAGCCACTATAGCAGAGAATCCCTTGATAAATCTTCTATAGAAGTTTGCAAACCCCAAGAATCGCTGTATAGATTTTAGAGTGTTGGGTTTGGGCCAATTGAGGTTCGCTTGTACCTTGGCTGGGTCCATCTCTAACCCAGAGCCTGAAATTATGTACCCCAGGAAAGGCATAGAAGGCTGTTCGAATACACATTTTTCAAGCTTGCAGTATAAGTGGTGTTGCCGCAGTCTCTTAAGCACCTCTTGAACTTGCAAACGATGGTCTTTCATAGAGGACGAGAAAATCAAGATGTCATCTAGATATACTACGACCGATTTATACAGTAGATCTCTGAAGATTTCATTTACAAAGTACTGGAAAACAGCTGGCGCATTACTAAGGCCGAAGGGCATAACTTGATACTCGAAATGCCCATCTCGAGTGTTAAAGGCCGTTTTCCACTCATCATCTGCTCTAATCAGGATCAGATTATATGCTCCTCTGAGATCTAATTTGGAGAAGATTGAAGCACCCTTAACTCGATCAAAAAGCTCCGAGATCAGGGGTAATGGGTAACGATTTTTGATTGTTATTTCATTTAAACCCCGGTAATCGATGCAAGGGCGAAGACCTCCATCTTTTTTCTGTACAAAGAAAAACCCTGCACCGGCCGGGGACGTGGAAGGCCGGATGAACCCTCTGGCCAGATTTTCCTTAATGTACTTTGACATGGATTCTGTCTCAGGAGCCGAGAGAGGGTATACTCGCCCTCTAGGAGGTGTTTTCCCAGGTAGAAGATCAATAGAACAGTCCCAGGATCTGTGAGGAGGAAGAACCTGTGAGGAGGAAGAACCTCTGCTGCTTGCTTGCTAAAGACATCGGAATAAGAAGAATACTGAGGCAGAATTAGAGGATGAGATTCCAGGTTGCATTTATTCAGAGGTTTGATACAAGGAAGCCAAAACTTGCATATTTTCCCAATTAATTCTTGGGTTGTGCCTCTGGAGCCAAGGAAGCCCTAAAACAATATCATGAGTAGCCTTTGGAATAACTAAGAAATTAAGTAACTCCTTATGGAGTGCTCCTACACATAACTGAAGAGGGAGAGTCTGTTGGGTGACAATTCCACTGGTTACTCTGCTACCGTCCACAGCGGAAAGAGAAAGCGGACGAGGAAGCTTGACTGTAGGTATCTGAAATTGCTGCACCACATCTGCTGTGACGAAATTCCCAGCGGCTCCCGAATCTAGAAGAGAATGGAAATTTTTAGGACCCTGCGGCAAGGTCAAGGTAACTTCAAAGGCTGGTTCAGAGTGAGATGGAGACGAATTCAACACTCCTAACCTAGTGTCTCCACGGCTGGTTAGGAGGTCTAGTTTCCCGGACGCTGAGTGCAGGAAGCCACCAAGTGGCCGGAAGCTCCGCAATACAGACACAAGTTCTCCCTGCGTCTCCTTTGACGTTCCTCAGGCGTGAGGCGAGCCCTTTTAACTTGCATAGGCTCGTCTTGAGTCACCTCAGGTGGAGAGGTAGAAGGAGGTGGCAGTCTATGGAATCTCGGACGTTCCCCTCGATTCTTTTCCAGTTGTTGCTCTCAAAAGCGCAGATCCACCTTGGTACACAGGGAAATCAGATCGTCCAACTTGGGTGGTAAATCCCTAGTAGCCAGATCATCCTTAATTTTCTCTGCTAGACCACTCCAGAAAGCGGCTACTAATGCTTCCTCGTTCCACCGGAGTTCAGAGGCATAGGTCTGAAACTGTACTGCGTACTGACCGACGGTCCGGTTCCCTTGCCGGAGACGCATTATCTCAATAGAAGCCGATGTGGTCCTTCCGGGTTCGTCAAAAATCTTCCAGAAGGAGACTAGGAATTCAGAGTAATTATCAAGTAGGGGATCGGCTCTTTCCCACAGAGATGACACCGAGTCCAGAGCAGAGCCTGCCAGGAGAGATACTATATAAGCAACTTTAGCTTTCTGGGACCGGAAGTTGAAAGGCTGCAGAGAGAAATGAATCTCACACTGATTCAAGAACCCACGACACATCTTCGGGTTCCCGTCGAACTTGGTGGGCGTGGGTAAGCGTAAGGAAGAGGGTGACGCAACCATCGGCACTGGAGGAGGCGCAACTTGTTGAGGTTCAGTTCGTCGACTGGCGGCCATGTTGGCGATGTCGACCTGCATGGAATCTTGCCGAGTAGATATAGCTTGAAAAAATTGCGCCAACTGACGCTGGGACTCCTCCAGACTCCCGAGACGAGAAGCGATACTCTGTAGAAGGTCCGTACCGGAACCTTGCGCTCCCTCCGGATCCATTGGGCCAGTGCAAACTGTCACGGGGCTTGGATCTTGAATATCCGCAGTTGTGGCTTGGGTTTCGGTGTTGGTAGCTTTCCACAGGATAAACCGGGCAGGCTGGATAAAAGTCTTTTTTCATAGGACTTCTGAGAGGATTATGCTGGAGCTGAGAACTGAGGATTCAGTCAGTGAAGTGAAGAAACCTGGAATTCTAGGAACTTGCAGAGAGACTGGAACAGAATGCTGTAGATTCAAGGCTGTGGAGCACAGATTGACACACACACACACACACACACACACACACACACACACACACACACACACACACACACACACACAGTACTGTGTGAGAGACGTTGCACTGGCGATTTCTTACCCAGAAATCCCCAGATTTATACCTGCAGACTGTTTCCCATTGGTTTTGCAAACCTTGCAGGTGACTGAGAGTTTTAGATTAGCTGATCCTTCCAAGACGGCAACGCCCATCCCATACCTCTGCAGCTGGAAGCTGCACAAACGTTTGCTGCTGTCTCTGAGACCTCTCCTCCCAGATATGCCTGCAAGTCGTGCCCCTCGCCAGCAGCCCACACCCCCACCGGAGGGACCGCGCCAGAGCGTCCGGACAGGTAAGTACCACTGGTCCCGGAACCCGATCTGCCGGACCGTGACACCGCGCTGATGGTTTCCTGCAGCTCTTCGGCCAGCACGGCAGCAGGGGCACCGACAGGAGACCCGTGGATACATGGTGAGTCAGACAGTGATTATGGCAGCGCCAGCGTTTCTTCCCTGGAGCCTGGCCTGGCTCTGTAGTGCCAGCTTGCTGTGTATGTATGCAGGCCAGATTATAGGAAAGACAGGTCGGGGCGGTCATCCAGGGGACCCCACAATGTGGCAGCAGGGAAATGCATTGCCACGATTCGCGGGTGGAAAGGGGGCGGGGTATAATTATGTGACTTGCCCGCCCCATCAGAGACATCCCCTGATGCCTAGCAAGGCTGGAACAGGTAGTGTGTCTTCCCTCATTCCTCTCTCTCTCTCCCCCCTCTCTCTCTTTCTTTCTCTCTCTCTCTCTCTCTCCCTCTCTATCTCTTCCCCCTCTCTCCCCCCTCTCTCTCCCCCCTCTCTCTCTTCCCCCCTCTCCCTCCCTCTATCCATCTCCCTATCGCTCCCCCTCTCTATCTCCCCCCTCTCCTCTCTCTCTCCCTCTTTCTCTCCCTCCCTCTATCTCTCCATCCTATCCTCTCTCTCCCTCTATCTCTCCCTTCTCTCTCCCTCTATCGATCCCCTCTATCACTCCTCTCTCTCTCCCTCTATCGATCCCCTCTCTATCTCCCCCCTCTACCTCTCCTCTCTCTCTCCCTCTATCTCTCCCTTCTCTCTCTCCCTCTATCTCTCCCTTCTCTCTCCCTCTATCGATCCCCTCCATCACTCCCCCCTCTCTCTCCCTCTATCGATCCCCTCTCTCTCCCTCTATCGATCCCCTCTCTCTCTCTCTCCCTCTATCGATCCCCTCTCTCTCTCCATCGATCCCCTCTCTCTCTCCCTCTATCGATCCCCTCTCTCTCTCCCTCTATCAATCCCCTCTCTCTTCTCCCTCTATCGATCCCCTCTCTCTCTCTCCCTCTATCGATCCCCTCTCTCTCTCCTTCTATTGATCCCCTCTCTCTCTCTCCCTCTATCGATCCCCTCTCTCTCTCTCCCTCTATCGATCCCCTCTCTCTCTCCCTCTATCGATCCTCTCTCTCCCTATCGATCCCATCTCTCTCCCTATCGATCCCCTCTGTCCCTCTATCGATCCCCTCTCTCTCCCCCTCTATTGATCCCCTCTCTCTCTCTACCTCTATTGATCCCCTCTCTCTCTCCCTCTGTCGATCCCCTCTCTCTCTCCCTCTGTCGCTCCGCGCTCTCTCCCTCTGTCGCTCCCCTCTCTCTCCCTCTATCCATCTCCCTATCGCTCCCCCGTCTATCTCCCCCCTCTCCCTCTATCTCTCCGCTCTCTCTCCCTCTATCTCTCCGCTCTCTCTCCCTCTATCTCTCCCCACTCTCCCTCTATCTCTCCCCACTCTCCCTCTATCTCTCCCCTCTATGGCTCCCCTCAATCTCCCTCTATGGCTCCCCTCTCTCCCTCTTTAACTCTCTCCATCTTCTCTCTCTCCATCTCTCCCCCTCTCTCTCTCTCCCTCCCCCCTCTCTCTCTCCCTCCCCCTCTATCTCTCCCCCTTCATCTCTCCCCCTTCATCTCCCTCTCTCCCCCTCCATCTCTCTTTCTCTCTCTCCCATCCCGCTCTTTCTCTCCCTGATGCGCGCTCTCTTATCTCCCCATCACTCTCTCTTCCCTCTTATCCCTCTTTCTCCATCACTCTTTCCCCTCTTTCTTTCCTTCTCTCTTCTCTAACACCCTCTCTCTCTCCACTCTCTTTCTCTCATTCCCTCTTTCCCTCTCTCTCTCGACAGAAAAAAAAAGAGAAAGAAACTCTTGTTGGGGCACTCTTGTCTATGAAAAAAATGGATTTAGTTAACACATAACTTTTATTAGTTCTAATTAGAATAGATATACAATAGCCTCCTAGATACATTTTTCATGGGTCATAACTCTAGAAAAACATTTCTAGTGTTGGCAAAAATATCAGGAATAATTTTAAGAAATTTGAGTCCAATTACTCAATTCAAAACAGGGCACGCTGCTAACTCGACTGCTCTTCATAGCTGCCCACTCTTCCTCTCTTCTATCCGGTCACAGCTGCGGCAGGACCCGCACACTGCTGTCCACTGTGACTATACATCACACACAGCAGGCAGCAGCAGCTCTCCAGAACCTCACCGGAACTTTGTTCTACCCCTCTCCAGCTCTATTTCTCTCCTCTGCCCACACCTCATCTCATCTCTCTACCTCTCCAATCCAAAGTCCTGTCATTGGATCATGTGTCAGCAGTGTCCCTGCACTGAATTTAATTAAATTCATCAGGGACAATCTGACTCTATTTTTCTAATAGCAGACATTCTATATACCCCCGTCTTCTCTCTAGAGTGCCGGCTCTGCGGACACGGTCACTCTGTCATCACTGCGACCCTTTGCATGTGACAGAGCCGCAGCTGCCCTACAGAGCTCATACACTGTGAGACCTTCTTTTCTATCACCCCAGAGTGTACCCATGCAGGGTTTTATTGTGGTAGATACTGTACATCACTGAATCTAAACTAATCAGTAATATTTTCACTGCACAACTTATACATTGTACCCATCTATGCGGCAGACTTATACATTGTACCCATCTATGTGGCAGACTTATACATTGTACCCATCTATGCGTCAGACTTATACATTGTACCCATCTATGCGGCAGACTTATACATTGTACCCATCTATGCGGCAGACTTATTTTGAACTGTACTTTAATGATTCTGATTTGTTTCTTTCATTACCCTTACACAGCAGTATTGTATCATATTAAGTTTTACATTGACACATTGTTAGCCAGTTCAGCAACACACTATTGTTTGTTACCATATAGAGGGAATCTGTTAGCCATTAACATCCAGGTTATTGAGATGGACTGCATATGCCACTCATGTATTTTGTGACTGCATGCATGTGTTACTAATTTATTGTGTGTGTGTGTGTGTGTGTGTGTGTGTGTGTGTGTGTGTGTGTGCGTGTGTGTGTGTGGAAATAGCTTCGGCCTAATATAGTGTCAGTCTGACCTATAATTGATGAAACTCCTTATATCGAAGCATCCGGCTTTTTATTATCTATATTTCAGGTTCTGGACAATTTTATAACAGTATCAGACTGTCATTATATTTATATAGGACTGCCTATATGTTTTAAATTGAGTCATTGAACTCCAATTCCTTAATAATATTCCTAATATTTTTGCCAACCCTAGAAATTTCTTTCTTGTGTTATGCCCGATGTGAAATTTATCTGAGAGCTATCATATATCTATTCTAATTCTAACTAATAAAAGTTAAGTTTTAACTAATTCCATTTTTTCATAGACAAGAGTGCATAATAAAAGAGTTTCTTTCTGTATTTTTTCTGTTAATACTATATTTATTCTCTGGGCATACCTCCACCTGCTATATGAAACATATGCTAGTTATTTGATGTCTTTTTGATGTGGACTGTTCTTTGACCCCTCTCTAACTACTTTGACTTAAATTTCTGTGCTTGCTGACTGTTTCCCAAAACCTCCCTGCTCCTTGGTTGACACCCTCTCTCTCCCTGATACCGTCTCTCTCTCTCGCTCTTCATTTCTCTCTCTCTCTCTCTCTCCCTGACACCCTTTCTCTCTCTATCTCTGACACCCTCTTTCACCATCTCACTGATCTCTTTCTCCCTGATACAGTCTCTCTCACTCATCCCCCCTCTCTCTCCCTTGCTCCCCCTCTTTTTCTCTCTCCCTGAAACCCTCTTTTTCTCTCTCTCCTCCCTGTTCTGTCTTACAACCAACCCTCACACACCGTGACTTACCCTTCTCAACTTTCCTAGATGGAAAGAGGGTATTGGGAGGGGAGGGGAGGGGGGGCAGTAGGCATAAGTTTTGCCTAGGGTGTTGAGAAACCTTGCACCGGCCCTGTGTGCATGTATATGTGTGTGTATGGGTGTGTCAGGTGCTGCGTGTGTATATTAGTGTATCTGATGCTGTGCACGTACAGTATATGAATGTGTCAGGTGCTGCATGTGTATGTGTGTGTCATGTGCTACTTGTGTATATGTGTTTCAGGTGCTGCATGTTTATATTATTGTGTCTGATGCTACGTGTGTATGTGTCAGGTGCCACACGTGTATATGTGTGTGTATGTCAGGTGCTGCATGTGTATATGTGTGTGTGCCAGGTGCTGCATGTGTATATGTGTGTGTCAGGGGCCATGTGTGCGCGTGTGTGTACAGAGTACAGGGGCCCAGCCAATGCCCAGGCCAAATGCTCCAGGGGGGGAAATGCAGCTGAAGTGGATGCCAATCAAATCATCAACTTCAAATTGTATTTAAAATATCAGCCAAGGACCTAAGGGCAGACACATTAGTTGGAGCTCAATTATTAATACGATCACATCTTGGGGATTTAGGAGCACAGAATAGCTGAGATTTGAGGGGGGGAAAGACAGCCTATCCAGCACACACACCTCTCCCCTTCTTCCCATCCCAGCTCTCTCTGTAGAATACAGCTCTGCACCCAGAGAGAGGGAGAGAAAGGGGGCTGATCGCTGCACTGCTTACATTTTGGCTAGGAGTTTGGTCTCCTCTTTCTTCAAGTGCTGTGATCCTGCAGCCCAGCCCTCCATGTTATTGTGTAAGAGAATCAGCACTTCCTTCCCCTGCTGGAGAGAGAGCCCGAGGCAGAGATATTCCCTTCCTGCAGCTGGGCTACCCTCAGTACCTCAGCACTGGCCAGGCAGCAGCTTACAAAGGTGACCGTCACGGGGTTCAGGCCACAGCAAGTGTGGCAGCAGCAGTCCCTGCTAGATCAGGAAGGTCTGCAGGGTCAGAGGTGGGCAGCCCTTCCACCGCCGCTGTCACCTTACTCCACCGGAGACAGAGCCAGAGGCAGAGACATTCCCTTCCTGCAGCTGGCTTACCCCCAGTACATGGCCAGGTGGCAGTCTATGGAGGGGACCAGCATGGTCAGAGCTGGGCAGCACTTCCACCACCGCTGTCACCTCTGTTCAGGGCATGTACACCAGTCCCTACAGCACTCCCAACTACAGAGCCTTCCTGCCCTACACCACTGATCTCACACTCTTCTCTCAGATGGTAAGTGCCAGCCTCTGTCTCACTCACACTCTTGCTCCCACTCACACTCTTTTCTCTGTTTTGGGTTATTATCTCCTTCCTTTTTCCTCTAACCACTGACAGGTGAGATACAGTAGCTGTACATATAATGGCCGGGTCTCCTAGGCTTGTTGTACAGTAGAAATCTCCTCGGGGAGGCCGGGCAGAAACAGGTGGCTACTGAGCATAAGCAACAAATTGAAATGCCCTATCTTTAAAATGGGGCATATTTTACTAAATTTAAAAAAAAACCCTGTAACTTTCTAAAAAAAACCTTAACCCCAATTTAGCCAAACAGGAAGTAGCGTAAAAAACTGACAGTTTAAATTTTACTCTTAATTACTCATTTGTTATTATTTTGCCATGAAATTTGGCGTGCAGCACTGAGTGACGATTATACGTGTCGCTGCCAAATGTCAGCTCAGTACGTTTAATCTCTACTGAGGTGAAGCCCCTCAAACACCATGCCCCCATCTTAGAAGTTCCCTATGGGAGTATTCTGTTTGTTTGATTCAGCTTTAATATAAGGGCACGACCATGAACACATGCCACTGGAAGCTCAACCTACCACGTGCCGGGAGAATGCATGCTGGACAAAGCAATTGGCTGGGCAGATCAGTACATGTATGAATCAATCAATCAATTAATCACAATACTAAGTATCCCATATATGCAACCAAATCAAGTTCAACCGTTATGTTTAAAGCAATAGTGCATACACTATGGGGTATATTTACTAAGGTCCCGATTTTGACCGAGATGCCGTTTTTTCTTCAAAGTGTCATCTCGGTAATTTACTAAGCAAAAATCACGGCAGTGATGAGGGCATTCGTAATATTTTGGAAGTCCTAGGAAAAAATCACGAATCAATACACCGTCGGTCAAATACGCCTGCAATTTGGTAGAAATCGGTCATTTACTAAAAAGTGCAAAACACAAACACTGCCGACAATAGCCAAACACTGACGTGCTGAAATACAAATCGTGAAAAAGTGCTAAAAAAAAAACAGACCTGCTTTTTTATCCCGTGTTTGTATAGGCATGCACGGATCCATGAGATCCGTGCATGTTTTTCAGTGGGAAGGGGTGGGAAATGTTATAATTTTTCCAAAAAAAAATGCGTGGGGTCCCCCCTCCTAAACCAAACCTGCCTCGGGCTCTTTGAGCCGGCCCTGGTTGCAAAAATATGGGAAAAAAATTGACAGGGGTTCCCCCATATTTAAGCAACCAGCACCGGGCTCTGCGCCTGGTCCTGGTTCCAAAAATACGGTGGACAAAAAGCGTAGGGGTCCCCCGTATTTTTGAAACCAGCACCGGGCTCCACTAGCTGGACAGATAATGCCACAGCCGGGGGTCACTTTTATGCAGTGCCTTGCGGCCGTGGCATCAAATATCCAACTAGTCACCCCTGGCCGGGGTACCCTGGGGGAGTGGGGACCCCTTCAATCAAGGGGTCCCCCCCCAGCCACCCAAGGGCCAGGGGTGAAGCCCGAGGCTGTCCCCCCCCCATCCAATGGGCTGCGGATGGGGGGCTGATAGCCTTTGTTGAAAGTAATGAATATTGTTTTTAGTAGCAGTACTACAAGTCCCAGCAAGCCTCCCCCGCAAGCTGGTACTTAAAGAACCACAAGTACCAGCATGCGGCGGAAAACCGGGCCCGCTGGTACCTGTAGTACTACTACTAAAAAAATACCCCAATAAAGACAATACACACACACCTTGAAAGTATAACTTTAATGCATACATACACACCACCATATACACATACTTACCTTATGTTCAAACGAGGGTCGTTCCTCTTCTCCAGTAGAATCCATGGTGTACCTGTTGAAAAAATCCTACTCACCAAATCCAGTGTAGAGGGCTCCTCGGATAATCCATTTGTAATCCACGTACTTGTAAAAATAAAAATGCGGGACACCCGACCACGAACTGAAAGGGGCCCCATGTTTTCACATGGGACCCCTTTCCCCGAATGCCAGAAACCCCCTCTGACTGATGTCTAAGTGGGTTTCTTCAGCCAATCAGGGAGCGCCACGTTGTAGCACCCTCCTGATCGGCTGTGTGCTCCTGTACTGTCTGACAGGCGGCACACGGCAGTGTTACAATGTAGCGCCTATGCGCTCTATTGTAACCAATGGTGGGAACTTTGAGGTCAGCGGTTGACCGAAAGTGACCTCACCGCTGAAGCTGGCGCTCCCTGATTGGCTGAAGAAACCCACTTAGACATCAGTCAGAGGGGGTTTCTGGCATTCGGGGAAAGGGGTCCCATGTGAAAACATGGGTCCCCTTTCAGTTCGTGGTCGGGTATCCCGTTTTTTTATTTTTACAAGTACGTGGATTACAAATGGATTATCCGAGGAGCCCTCTACACTGGATTTGGTGAGTAGGATTTTTTCAACAGGTACACCATGGATTCTACTGGAGAAGAGGACCGACCCTCGTGTGTACATAAGGTAAGTATGTGTATTTGGTGGTGTGTATGTATGCATTAAAGTTATACTTTCAAGGTGTGTGTGTAATGTCTTTATTGGGGTATTTTTTTAGTAGTAGTACTACAGGTACCAGCGGGCCCGGTTTTCCGCCGCATGCTGGTACTTGTGGTTCTCCAAGTACCAGCTTGAGGGGGAGGCTTGCTGGGACTTGTAGTACTGCTACTAAAAACAATATTCATTACTTTCAACAAAGGCTATCAGCCCCCCATCCGCAGCCCATTGGATGGGGGGGGGGACAGCCTCGGGCTTCACCCCTGGCCCTTGGGTGGCTGGGGGGGGGATCCCTTGATTGAAGGGGTCCCCACTCCCCCAGGGTACCCCGGCCAGGGGTGACTAGTTGGATATTTGATGCCACGGCCGCAAGGCACTGTATAAAAGTGACCCCCGGTTGTGGCATTATCTGTCCAGCTAGTGGAGCCCGGTGCTGGTTTCAAAAATACGGGGGACCCCTATGCTTTTTGTCCCCCGTATTTTTGGAACCAGGACCAGGCGCAGAGCCCGGTGCTGGTTGCTTAAATATGGGGGAACCCCTGTCAATTTTTTTCCAATATTTTTGCAACCAGGGCCGGCTCAAAGAGCCCGAGGCTGGTTTGGCTTAGGAGGGGGGACCCCACGCAATTTTTTTTTAAAGTTTAAACATTTTTTATTTTTTTTACAAGGTGCACAATGAAGCCTTGCACGGATCTCTCAGATCCGGCCGAGATTCATTGTATTAAAGTCGGCAGTGTTTTACAAGTCACTCACGTAAAACACTGCCTAAAAAAACGAATGACATCGACATCGAAAAAACCGAAAATGCAGAATACGGCAGCTTAGTAAATTAGTCGTAATCAATTCAAAAAGTTGCATATTTACACTTTCGATGTCATTCGTGATTGAACTTTGACCTCAAACGGGAAAATACGATTCTTAGTAAATTTACCCCTATGTGTCCTGCATGTTGTAACCATTAGCAGCAAGAAACATTAATATCCATGTACTGTATATATAAAGCCTAATATCAGGTTTGCACAGCCAATCTAATGTAAAGACTATATCAATAATATTCACTGGATTCATTGCCCACAGGGAATCTACTCGCAACAACGTATCATAGCATTATTCAGGAAGAAACAAGTTAACCAAACTAATGTAATAGCTGTCAAATAGTGGATTTCACAATTAATAAGCAATCTACATTGACAATCAGGAACACACCCAAAAAGAAATAAAAATTATTTTTAAACCACACAATGTCCTCAAGGTCACATCCAATTAACCATCAGGTTAGATCCTCATATAGCATTTCAGAATGCACCCCTTAGAGAAACATACAGTACCTAGATGGAATGATTCATTTAGCCGCTTAGGCCAGACTGTATCCAAATTGTGTATCCATTGTGCTTCCCTGTGTAGGAGGTTTTTTGATCAATCTCCTCCTCTTAGTAATGTTAGTACCCCGTCTATTATCATATAAAAGAGAGATGATAGTTGATGTTGATTTTGTAAAAAATTACTTGGTGTGGGTTTATTTGTTTCCCCCATTTTAAGTGCCAATCTTAACAAAGAATGATGAGTAAAACTGTGTTCATGAAAGGGTCTGATTGTCTTACCTACATATACTAGTGAGCATGGGCAGAACAGAATAAAGACCACAAAATCTGACATGCATGTTGATTGATACTTGATTGGTATTCTCTGTCCATTATGTGTAGTGATGAGCGGGTTCGGATCCTCGGGATCCGAACCCGCCCGAACTTCACCTTTTTTTGCACGGGTCCGAGCAACTCGGATCCTCCCGCCTTGCTCGGTTAACCCGCGCGCGCCCGAACATCATCATCCCGCGGTCGGATTCTCGTGAGATTCGTATTCTATATAAGGAGCCGCGTGTCGTCGCCATTTTTCACTCGTGCATTGGAGATGATCGTGAGAGGATGTGGCTGGCGTCCTCTCAGTTTCTATGTTCAGTGGGCTGCAAATATCTGTGCTCATTGTGCTGCAAATATCTGTGCACAGTGTGCTGCAAGTGCAAATATCTACGTTCTCTGCCTGAAAAACGCTCCAAATCTGTGCTCAGTGTGCTGCAAATATCTGTGCTCAGTGTGCTAATTGCTTTATTGTGGGGACTGGGGACCAGCAGTATTATATAGTAGGAGGACAGTGCTGACAAGTGACCACCAGTATTATACGTTCTCTGCCTGAAAAACACTCCATATCTGTGCTGCATTGTAGTATATAGTAGGAGGACAGTGCAGAATTTTGCTGACCTCCAGTATAACTATATATATATATATATAGCAGTATGGTACAGTAGTCCACTGCTCTACCTCTGTGTCGTCAAGTTTACTATCCCATCCATACCTGTGGTGCATTTCAGTTTTGCACAGTTTGCTGACCACCAGTATATATAATATATAGCAGTACGGTACAGTAGGCCACTGCTCTACCTACCTCTGTGTCATCAAGTATACTATCCATCCATACCTGTGGTGCATTTCAGTTTTGCACAGTTTGCTGACCACCAGTATATAATATATAGCAGTACGGTACAGTAGGCCACTGCTCTACCAACCTCTGTGTCGTCAAGTACACTATCCATCCATACCTGTGGTGCATTTCAGTTTTGCACAGTTTGCTGACCACCAGTTTATATAATATATAGCAGTACGGTACAGTAGGCCACTGTTCTACCTACATCTGTGTCATCAAGTATACTATCGATCCATACCTGTGGTGCATTTCAGTTTTGCACAGTTTTGCTGACCACCAGTATATAATATATAGCAGTACGGTACAGTAGGCCACTGCTCTACCAACCTCTGTGTCGTCAAGTACACTATCCATCCATACCTGTGGTGCATTTCAGTTTTGCACAGTTTGCTGACCACCAGTATATATAATATATAGCAGTACGTTACAGAAGGCCACTGCTCTACCTACCTCTGTGTCGTCAAGTATACTATCCATCCATACCTGTGGTGCATTTCAGTTTTGAACAGTTTGCTGACCACCAGTATATAATATATAGCAGTACGGTACAATATGCAACTGCTCTACCTACCTCTGTGTCGTCAAGTATACTATCCATCCATACCTGTGGTGCATTTCAGTTTTGCACAGTTTGCTGACCACCAGTATATGTAATATATAGCAGTACGGTACAGTAGGCCACTGCTCTACCTACCTCTGTGTCGTCAAGTAACTATCCATCCATACCTGTGGTGCATTTCAGTTTTGCACAGTTTGCTGACCACCAGTATATAATATATAGCAGTACGGTACAGTAGGCAACTGCTCTACCTACCTTTGTGTCGTCAAGTATACTATCCATCCATACCTGTGGTGCATTTCAGTTTTGCACAGTTTGCTGATCACCAGTATATAATATATAGCAGTACGTTACAGTAGGCCACTGCTCTACCTACCTCTGTGTCGTCAAGTATACTATCCATCCATACCTGTGGTGCATTTCAGTTTTGAACAGTTTGCTGACCACCAGTATATAATATATAGCAGTACGGTACAATATGCCACTGCTCTACCTACCTCTGTGTCGTCAAGTATACTATCCATCCATACCTGTGGTGCATTTCAGTTTTGCACAGTTTGCTGACCACCAGTATATAATATATAGCAGTACGGTACAGTAGGCCACTGCTCTACCTACTTCTGTGTCGTCAAGTAACTGTCCATCCATACCTGTGGTGCATTTCAGTTTTGCACAGTCTGCGGACCACCAGTATATATATTATATAGCAGTACGTTACAGAAGACAACTGCTCTACCTACCTCTGTGTCGTCAAGTAACTATCCATCCATACCTGTGGTGCATTTCAGTTTTGCACAGTTTGCTGACCACCAGTATATAATATATAGCAGTACGGTACAGTAGGCAACTGCTCTACCTACCTCTGTGTCGTCAAGTATACTATCCATCCATACATGTGGTGCATTTCAGTTTTGCACAGTTTGCTGACCACCAATATATATAATATATAGCAGGTCGGTACAGTAGGCCACTGCTCTACCTACCTCTGTGTCGTCAACTTTACTGTCCATCCATACCTGTGGTGCATTTCAGTTTTGCACAGTCTGCTGACCACCAGTATATATATTATATAGCAGTACGTTACAGAAGACCACTGCTCTACCTACCTCTGTGTCGTCAAGTAACTATCCATCCATACCTGTGGTGCATTTCAGTTTTGCACAGTTTGCTGACCACCAGTATATAATATATAGCAGTACGGTACAGTAGGCCTCTGCTCTACCTACCTCTGTGTCGTCAAGTATACTATCCATCCATACCTGTGGTGCATTTCAGTTTTGCACAGTTTGCTGACCACCAGTATATAATATATAGCAGTACGGTACAGTAGGCCACTGCTCTACCTACATCTGTGTCATCAAGTATACTATCGATCCATACCTGTGGTGCATTTCAGTTTTGCACAGTTTTGCTGACCACCAGTATATAATATATAGCAGTATGGTACAGTAGGCCACTGCTCTACCTACCTCTGTGTCGTCAAGTATACTCTCCATCCATACCTGTGGTGCATTTCAGTTTTGCACAGTTTGTTGACCACCAGTATATAATATATAGCAGTACGTTACAGTAGGCCACTGCTCTACCTACCTCTGTGCCGTCAAGTATACTATCCATCCATACCTGTGGTGCATTTCAGTTTTGCACAGTTTGCTGACCACCAGTATATAATATATAGCAGTACGGTTTAGAAGGCCACTGCTCTACCTACCTCTGTGTCGTCAAGTATACTATCCATCCATACCTGTGGTGCATTTCAGTTTTGCACAGTTTGCTGACCACCAATATATAATATATAGCAGTACGGCACAGAAGGCCACTGCTCTACCTACCTCTGTGTCGTCAAGTATACTATCCATCCATACCTGTGGTGCATTTCAGTTTTGCACAGTTTGCTGATCACCAGTATATAATATATAGCACTACGGTACAGAAGGCCACTGCTCTACCTACCTCTGTGTCGTCAAGTATACTATCCATCCATACCTGTGGTGCATTTCAGTTTTGCACAGTTTGTTGACCACCAGTATATAATATATAGCAGTACGTTACAGTAGGCCACTGCTCTACCTACCTCTGTGCCGTCAAGTATACTATCCATCCATACCTGTGGTGCATTTCAGTTTTGCACAGTTTGCTGACCACCAGTATATAATATATAGCAGTACGGTACAGTAGGCCACTGCTCTACCTACCTCTGTGTCGTCAACTTCACTATCCATCCATACCTGTGGTGCATTTCAGTTTTGCACAGTGTGCTGATTACCAGTATATAATATATAGCAGTACGGTACAGTAGGCCTCTGCTCTACCTACCTCTGTGTCGTCAAGTATACTATCCATCCATACCTGTGGTGCATTTCAGTTTTGCACAGTTTGCTGACCACCAGTATATAATATATAGCAGTACGGTACAGTAGGCCACTGCTCTACCTACCTCTGTGTCGTCAAGTATACTATCCATCCATACATGTGGTGCATTTCAGTTTTGCACAGTTTGCTCACCACCAGTATATAATATATAGCAGTACGGTACAGTAGGCCACTGCTCTACCTACCTCTGTGTCGTCAACTTTACTATCCATCCATACCTGTGGTGCATTTCAGTTTTGCACAGTTTGCTGACCACCAGTATATAATATATAGCAGTACGGTACAGTAGGCCTCTGCTCTACCTACCTCTGTGTCGTCAAGTATACTATCCATCCATACCTGAGGTGCATTTCAGTTTTTGTGTGCAGTATATATAGTAGTAGGCCATTGCTATTGATAAATATATTACTGGCATATAATTCCACACATTAAAAAATGGAGAACAAAAATGTGGAGGATAAAATAGGGAAAGATCAAGATCCACTTCCACCTCATGCTGAAGCTGCTGCCACTAGTCATGGCCGAGACGATGAAATGCCATCAACGTTGTCTGCCAAGGCCGATGCCCAATCTCATAGTAGAGAGCATGTAAAATCCAAAAAACAAAAGTTTAGTAAAATTACCCAAAAATCAAAATTAAAATCGTCTGAGGAGAAGCGTAAACTTGCCAATATGCCATTTATGACACGGAGTGGCAAGGAACGGCTGAGGCCCTCTCCTATGTTCCTTATGACTAGTGGGTCAGCTTCACATGAGTTTGGAAGCACTCATCCTCCTGCTAGAAAACTTAAAAGACTTAAGATGGCAAAAGCACAGCAAAGAACTGTGCACTCTTCTAAATCAGAAATCCCCAAGGAGAGTCCAATTGTGTCGGTTGCGATGCCTGACCTTCCCAACACTGGACGGGAAGAGGTGGCACCTTCCACCATTTGCACGCCCCCTGCAAGTGCTGGATGGAGCATCCACAGTCCAGTTCCTGATAGTTAAATTGAAGATGTCACTGTTGAAGTACACCAGGATGAGGATATGGTTGATGCTGGCGCTGGGGAGGAAATTGACATGAGGATTCTGATGGTGAGGTGGTTTGTTTAAGTCAGGCACCCGGGGAGACACCTGTTGTCCGTGGGACGAATATGGCCATTGACATGCCTGGTCAAAATACAAAAAAAATCACCTCTTCGGTGTGGAATTATTTCAACAGAAAGGCGGACAACTGGTGTCAAGCCGTGTGTTGCCTTTGTCAAGCTGTAATAAGTAGGGGTAAGGACATTAACCACCTAGGAACATCCTCCCTTATACGTCACCTGGAGCGCATTCATCAGAAGTCATTGACAAGTTCAAAAACTTTGGGTGATAGCGGAAGCAGTCCACTACCAACTAAATCCCTTCCTCTTGTAACCAAGCTCCTGCAAACCACACCACCAACTCCCTCAGTGACAATTTCCTCCTTAGACAGGAAAGCCAATAGTCCTGCAGGCCATGTCACTGGCAAGTCTGACGAGTCTTCTCCTGCCTGGGATTCCTCCGATGCATCCTTGAGTGTATCGCCTACTGCTGCTATCACTGCTGTTGTTGCTGCTGGGAGTCGATCGTCATCCCAGAGGGGAAGTCGGAAGACCACTTGTACTACTTCCAGTAAGCAATTGACTGTCCAACAGTCCTTTGCGAAGAAGATGAAATATCACAGCAGTCATCCTGCTGCAAAGCGGATAACTCAGGCCTTGGCAGCCTGGGTGGTGAGAAACGTGTTTCCGGTATCCACCGTTAATTCACAGGGAACTAGAGAATTGATTGAGGTACTGTGTCCCCGGTACCAAATACCATCTAGGTTCCATTTCTCTAGGCAGGCGATACCGAAAATGTACACAGACGTCAGAAAAAGAGTCACCAGTGTCCTAAAAAATGCAGTTGTACCCAATGTCCACTTAACCACGGACATGTGGACAAGTGGACCAGGGCAGACTCAGGACTATATGACTGTGACAGCCCACTGGGTAGATGTATTGCCTCCCGCAGCAAGAACAGCAGTGGTGGCACCAGTAGCAGCATCTCGCAAACGCCAACTCTTTCCTAGGCAGGCAACGCTTTGTATCACCGCTTTCCATAAGAGGCACACAGCTGACAACCTCTTACGGAAACTGAGGAACATCATCGCAGAATGGCTTACCCCAATTGGACTCTCCTGGGGATTTGTGACATTGGACAACGCCACCAATATTGTGCGTGCATTACATCTGGGCAAATTCCAGCACGTCCCATGTTTTGCACATACATTGAATTTGGTGGTGCAGAATTATTTAAAAAACGACAGGGGCGTGCAAGAGATGCTGTCGGTGGCCTGAAGAATTGCGGGCCACTTTTTGCATTCAGCCACCGCTTTTTGCATTCAGCCACCACTTTTTGCATTCAGCCGAAGACTGGAGCACCAGCAAATACTCCTGACCCTGCCCTGCCATCATCTGAAGCAAGAGGTGGTAACGAGGTGGAATTCAACCCTCTATATTAGAGGTTCTCAAACTCGGTCCGCGGGGGCACACACAGTGCATGTTTTGCAGGTCTCCTCACAGAATCGCAAGTGAAATAATTAGCTCCACCTGTGGACCTTTTAAAATGTGTCTGTGAGTAATTAATACACCTGTGCACCTGCTGGGTTACCTGCAAAACATGAACTGTGTGTGCCCCCGAGGACCAAGTTTTAGAACCTCTGCTCTATATGCTTCAGAGGATGGAGGAGCAGCAAAAGGCCATTCAAGCCTATACAGCTACCTACGATGTAGGCAAAGGAGGGGGAATGCACCTGCCTCAAGCGCAGTGGAGAATGATTTCAACGTTGTGCAAGGTTCTGCAACCCTTTGAACTTGCCACACGTGAAGTCAGTTCAGACACTGCCAGCCTGAGTCAGGTCATTCCCCTCATCAGGCTTTTGCAGAAGAAGCTGGAGACATTGAAGGAGGAGCTAAAACAGAGCAATTCCGCTAGGCATGTGGGACTTGTGGATGGAGCCCTTAAATCGCTTAACCAGGATTCATGGGTGGTCAATCTGTTGAAATCAGAGCACTACATTTTGGCCACCGTGCTCGATCCTAGATTTAAAACCTACGTTGTATCTCTCTTTCCGGAAGACACAAGTCTGCATAATTTCAAAGACCTGCTGGTGAGAAAATTGTCAAGTCAAGCGGAACGTGACCCGTCAACAGCTCCTCCTTCACATTCTCCCGCAACTGGGGCTGCGAGGAAAAGGCTAAGAATTCATATCCCACCTGCTGGCGGTGATGCAGGGCAGTCTGGAGCGAGTGCTGACATCTGGTCCTGACTGAAGGACCTGCCAACGATTACTGACATGTTGTCTACTGTCACTGCATATGATTCTGTCACCATTGAAAGAATGGTGGAGGATTATATGAGTGACCGCATCCAAGTAGGCACGTCAGACAGTCCGTACGTATACTGGCAGGAAAAAGAGGCAATTTGGAGGCCCTTGCACAAACTGCCTTTATTTTACCTAAGTTGCCCCCCCTCAAGTGTGTACTCCGAAAGAGTGTTTAGTGCAGCCGCTCACCTTGTCAGCAATCGGCGTACGAGGTTACTTCCAGAAAATGTGGAGAAGATGATGTTCATCAAAATGAATTATAATCAATTCCTCCGTGGAGACATTCACCAGCAATTGCCTCCAGAAAGTACACAGGGACCTGAGATGGTGGATTCCAGTGGGGACGAATTAATAATCTGTGAGGAGGGGGATGTACACTGTGAAAGGGTTGAGGAATCGGACGATGAGGAGGAGGTGGACATCTTGCCTCTGTAGAGCCAGTTTGTGCAAGGAGAGATTGATTGCTTCTTTTTTGGTGGGGGCCCAAACCAACCAGTCATTTCAGTCACAGTTGTGTGGCAGACCCTGTCGCTGAAATGATGGGTTTGTTAAAGTGTGCATGTCCTGTTTATACAACGTAAGGGTGGGTGGGAGGGCCCAAGGACAATTCCATCTTGCACTTCTTTTTTCTTTCATTTTTCTTTGCATCATGTGCTGTTTGGGGACTATTTTTTGAAGTGCCATCCTGTCTGACACTGCAGTGATACTCCTAGATGGGCCAGGTGTTTGTGTCGGCCACTTTGGTTGTTTAGCTTAGTCACACAGCTACCTCATTGCGCCTCTTTTTTTCTTTGCATCATGTGCTGTTTGGGGACTATTTTTTTAATCTGCCATCCTGTCTGACACTGCAGTGCCACTCCTAGATGGGCCAGGTGTTTGTGTCGGCCACTTGGGTCGCTTAGCTCAGTCAACCAGCGACCTCGGTGCAAAGTTTAGGACTAAAAATAATATTGTGAGTTGTGAGGTGTTCAGAATAGACTGGGTGTAAATTATGGTTATTGAGGTTAATAATACTATGGGATCAAAATGACCCCCAAATTCTATGATTTAAGCTGTTTTTGAGGGTTTTTTGTAAAAAAAACACCCGAATCCAAAACACACCAGAATCCGCCAAAACATTTTCAGGGAGGTTTTGCCAAAACCTATATATATGTATGAGTATATATATGAGTAAAAACAGAGATTAATACTGCGCCACATGTGATATCAAACAGATATGTTATAAGAATGGCACCCCTAAATGATACTCCCCAGTGCTAGTAATGGGGCGTCAGCCCAGTGCCTCAATAAAACAGAGGTGGTAAATCCCTGAAATAAATTATGTGAAATTATGAAATATGAGTTACAGTAAAAGTAATTAAAATCAAATTTTCCTTATCTTTAGAGTGAGGTAGGTACCTACCTCACTCTAAAGATACGGAAAATTTGATTCTAATTACTTTTACTTTAACTCATATTTCATTTAGTGCTTTTAGTCCAGCTGTCTATGTATTGTTGTCCCATTTTTTATGCATGTTTTTATGTATCTGTATGTTTAATATAAAATAGAATTTTAATACCATGGGCGCCTGAAACTATTTTGATACTGTGGTCGCTATATATCCCCCTCCCCCCGTATCTCATATATATATATATATATATATATATATAATCCTCATACAAGCAGCGGCACTTGGAGACTTGGTCAATGATTCAAAATTGTTAAAGTGCGCCCCTTTGTCAAGTTGATACAAAATGAATAAACAAGTGAACATACCTTTGTACTCAATGAATACCCGCCGGCGGTAAAGTGAACATAGCAACAAAGACAGGAACGGACTCTGATTCACACAGCTCCAGTGTGCTGTGAGATGACGGAAATGTACCCAACATCCTAGCCGGCCAAGGCTCCATGGCAAACAGATGCCTTCCTGGATGGACCCACATGATGACGTGTGCAGCCAATGCCAACCGGGACACTCAGGCAGCCAGGTCCCGAGATGCGCCGTCAGCACACTGTGTGTAAAAAAAAGTGTGATAATCAGTGCTACAACATACAGTAAACTACTGAATAAGTCACATTAGATACCATAAAATACCTTAAATACACAGTGCAAACCATTATACTCGATAATATGTCAATGCTAGAACAACGAATATTTGTGAACTAATATCCAAAATATCTAAAAAAGTTGTTGACTCGTGTAGTCTAAAAAAATCAAAAATATGTACTATAAAAATGAATAAAGTCATATACACGGCATGTAATTCTGAATAGTCCTCCACAGTACGTCTCAATCATTTTAAAGAAAATCTTTTAGTAAGTTCAATCCTTGTAGCTTTATTTTATTAAGTACAATACAATAAAAGTTATGTTTTAATTAGAGATGAGCGGGTTCGGTTCCTCGGAATCCGAACCCCCCCGAACTTCAGCCTTTTTACACGGGTCCGAGGCAGACTCGGATCTTCCCGCCTTGATCGGCTAACCCGAGCGCGCCCGAACGTCATCATCCCGCTGTCGGATTCTCGCGAGGCTCGTATTCTATCGCGAGACTCGGATTCTATATAAGGAGCAGCGCGTCGCTGCCATTTTCACACGTGCATTGAGATTGATAGGGAGAGGACGTGGCTGGCGTCCTCTCCGTTAGAATAGATAGAGACACTTGAGTTGATTACTTAGTAATTTTGGGGAGCATTAGGAGTACTCAGAGTGCAGAGTTTTGCTGATAGTTAGTTACTAGTGACTGACCACCACCAGTTTTATTTATTATTTAATATAATCCGTTCTCTGCCTGAAAAAAAACGATACACAGTCACATACCATATCTGTGCTCAGCCTCAGTGTGCTGCATGATAATATCATCTATGTATATCTGACTGTGCTGAGTGCTCACTGCTCACATAGCTGAATTGTGGGGGAGACTGGGGTGCAGTTATAGCAGGAGTACAGTGCACACTTTTGCTGCCAGTGTGACTGACCAGTGACCACCAGTATATTGTCTGCCTGAAAAAGTTAAACACTCCTGTGGTGTTTTGTTTTTTTATTCTATAAACGCATTCTGCTGACAGTGTCCAGCAGGTCCGTCATTCATTATATTATATAAATATTTACCTGCAGTAGTGTTATATTTTTTTTGTTCATCTCTATCATCTTTATCATCTCTATATTAGCAGACGCAGTATGGTAGTCCACGGCTGTGGCTACCTCTGTGTCGTCAGTGCTCGTCCATAATTGTATACCTACCTGTGGTGGGTTTTTTTTTCTATCTTCTTCATACTAGTAGTTTAGTAGTCTGCTGACAGTGTCCAGCAGGTCCGTCATTATATTATATATACCTGCAGTAGTGATATATATATATTTTTTATATCATTATCATCTCTATACTAGCAGACGCAGTACGGTAGTCCACGGCTGTAGCTACCTCTGTGTGGTCAGTGCTCGTCCATAATTGTATACCTACCTGTGGTGGGGTTTTTTTTTCTATCTTCTTCATACTAGTAGTTTAGGAGTCTGCTTACAGTGTCCAGCAGGTCCGTCATTATATTATATATACCTGCAGTAGTGATATATATATTTTTTTTATATCATTATCATCTCTATACTAGCAGACGCAGTACGGTAGTCCACGGCTGTGGCTACCTCTGTGTCGTCAGTGCTCGTCCATAATTGTATACCTACCTGTGGTGGGGTTTTTTTTTCTATCTTCTTCATACAAGTAGTTTAGGAGTCTGCTGACAGTGTCCAGCAGGTCCGTCATTATATTATATATACCTGCAGTAGTGATATATATATATTTTTTATATCATTATCATCTCTATACTAGCAGACGCAGTACGGTAGTCCACGGCTGTAGCTACCTCTGTGTCGTCAGTGCTCGTCCATAATTGTATACCTACCCATGGTGGGGTTTTTTTTTCTATCTTCTTCATACTAGTAGTTTAGGAGTCTGCTGACAGTGTCCAGCAGGTCCGTCATTATATTATATATACCTGCAGTAGTGATATATATATATTTTTTATATCATTATCATCTCTATACTAGCAGACGCAGTATGGTAGTCCACGGCTGTAGCTACCTCTGTGTCGTCAGTGCTCGTCCATAATTGTATACCTACCTGTGGTGGGTTTTTTTTTTCTATCTTCTTCATACTAGTAGTTTAGGAGTCTGCTGACAGTGTCCAGCAGGTCCGTGATTATATTATATATACCTGCAGTAGTGATATATATATTTTTTTTATATCATTATCATCTCTATACTAGCAGACGCAGTACGGTAGTCCACGGCTGTAGCTACCTCTGTGTCGTCAGTCACTCGTCATCCATAAGTATACTAGTATCCATCCATCTCCATTGTTTACCTGAGGTGCCTTTTAGTTGTGCCTATTAAAATATGGAGAACAAAAATGTTGAGGTTCCAAAAATAGGGAAAGATCAAGATCCACTTCCACCTCGTGCTGAAGCTGCTGCCACTAGTCATGGCCGAGACGATGAAATGCCAGCAACGTCGTCTGCCAAGGCCGATGCCCAATGTCATAGTACAGAGCATGTCAAATCCAAAACACAAAATATCAGTAAAAAAAGGACTCAAAAATCTAAAATAAAATCGTCGGAGGAGAAGCGTAAACTTGCCAATATGCCATTTACCACACGGAGTGGCATGGAACGGCTGAGGCCCTGGCCTATGTTCATGGCTAGTGGTTCAGCTTCACATGAGGATGGAAGCACTCAGCCTCTCGCTAGAAAAATGAAAAGACTTAAGCTGGCAAAAGCACAGCAAAGAACTGTGCGTTCTTCGAAATCACAAATCCACAAGGAGAGTCCAATTGTGTCGGTTGCGATGCCTGACCTTCCCAACACTGGACGTGAAGAGCATGCGCCTTCCACCATTTGCACGCCCCCTGCAAGTGCTGGAAGGAGCACCCGCAGTCCAGTTCCTGATAGTCAGATTGAAGATGTCAGTGTTGAAGTACACCAGGATGAGGAGGATATGGGTGTTGCTGGCGCTGGGGAGGAAATTGACAAGGAGGATTCTGATGGTGAGGTGGTTTGTTTAAGTCAGGCACCCGGGGAGACACCTGTTGTCCGTGGGAGGAATATGGCCATTGACATGCCTGGTGAAAATACCAAAAAAATCAGCTCTTCGGTGTGGAAGTATTTCAACAGAAATGCGGACAACAGGTGTCAAGCCATGTGTTGCCTTTGTCAAGCTGTAATAAGTAGGGGTAAGGACGTTAACCACCTCGGAACATCCTCCCTTATACGTCACCTGCAGCGCATTCATCATAAGTCAGTGACAAGTTCAAAAACTTTGGGCGACAGCGGAAGCAGTCCACTGACCAGTAAATCCCTTCCTCTTGTAACCAAGCTCACACAAACCACCCCACCAACTCCCTCAGTGTCAATTTCCTCCTTCCCCAGGAATGCCAATAGTCCTGCAGGCCATGTCACTGGCAATTCTGACGAGTCCTCTCCTGCCTGGGATTCCTCCGATGCATCCTTGAGTGTAACGCCTACTGCTGCTGGCGCTGCTGTTGTTGCTGCTGGGAGTCGATGGTCATCCCAGAGGGGAAGTCGTAAGACCACTTTTACTACTTCCACCAAGCAATTGACTGTCCAACAGTCCTTTGCGAGGAAGATGAAATATCACAGCAGTCATCCTGCTGCAAAGCGGATAACTGAGGCCTTGGCATCCTGGGCGGTGAGAAACGTGGTTCCGGTATCCATCATTACTGCAGAGCCAACTATAGACTTTATTGAGGTACTGTGTCCCCGGTACCAAATACCATCTAGGTTCCATTTCTCTAGGCAGGCGATACCGAAAATGTACACAGACCTCAGAAAAAGACTCACCAGTGTCCTAAAAAATGCAGTTGTACCCAATGTCCACTTAACCACGGTAATGTGGACAAGTGGAGCAGGGCAGACTGAGGACTATATGACTGTGACAGCCCACTGGGTAGATGTATTGACTCCAGCCGCAAGAACAGCAGCGGCGGCACCAGTAGCAGCATCTCGCAAACGCCAACTCTTTCCTAGGCAGGCTACGCTTTGTATCACCGCTTTCCAGAATACGCACACAGCTAAAAACCTCTTACGGCAACTGAGGAAGATCATTGCAGAATGGCTTACCCCAATTGGACTCTCCTGTGGATTTGTGGCATCGGACAACGCCAGCAATATTGTGTGTGCATTAAATATGGGAAAATTCCAGCACGTCCCATGTTTTGCACATACCTTGAATTTGGTGGTGCAGAATTATTTAAAAAACGAGAGGGGCGTGCAAGAGATGCTGTCGGTGGCCAGAATAATTGCGGGACACTTTCGGCGTACAGGCACCACGTGCCGAAGACTGTAGCAACACCAAAAACGCCTGAACCTGCCCTGCCATCATCTGAAGCAAGAAGTGGTAACGAGGTGGAATTCAACCCTCTATATGCTTCAGAGGTTGGAGGAGCAGCAAAAGGCCATTCAAGCCTATACAACTGACCACGATATAGGAGGTGGAATGCACCTGTCTCAAGCGCAGTGGAGAATGATTTCAACGTTGTGCAAGGTTCTGCAACCTTTTGAACTTGCCACACGTGAAGTCAGTTCAGACACTGCCAGCCTGAGTCAGGTCATTCCCCTCATCAGGCTTTTGCAGAAGAAGCTGGAGACATTGAAGGAGGAGCTAACACTGAGCGATTCCGCTAGCATGTGGGACTTGTGGATGGAGCCCTTAATTCGCTTAACAAGGATTCACGGGTGGTCAATCTGTTGAAATCAGAGCACTACATTTTGGCCACCGTGCTCGATCCTAGATTTAAAACCTACGTTGGATCTCTCTTTCCGGCAGACACAAGTCTGCAGGGGTTCAAAGAACTGTTGGTGAGAAAATTGTCAAGTCAAGCGGAACGCGACCTGTCAACATCTCCTCCTTCACATTCTCCCGCAACTGGGGGTGCGAGGAAAATGCTCAGAATTCCGAGCCCACCCGCTGGCGGTGATGCAGGGCAGTCTGGAGCGACTGCTGATGCTGACATCTGGTACGGACTGAAGGACCTGACAACGATTACGGACATGTCGTCTACTGTCACTGCATATGATTCTCTCACCATTGAAAGAATGGTGGAGGATTATATGAGTGACCGCATCCAAGTAGGCACGTCAGACAGTCCGTACGTATACTGGCAGGAAAAAGAGGCAATTTGGAGGCCCTTGCACAAACTGGCTTTATTCTACCTAAGTTGCCCTCCCACAAGTGTATACTCCGAAAGAGTGTTTAGTGCCGCCGCTCACCTTGTCAGCAATCGGCGTACGAGGTTACTTCCAGAAAATGTGGAGAAGATGATGTTCATTAAAATGAATTATAATCAATTCCTCCATGGAGACATTCACCAGCAGCAATTGCCTCCACAAAGTACACAGGGAGCTGTGATGGTGGATTCCAGTGGGGACGAATTGATAATCTGTGAGGAGGGGGATGTACACAGTGATGAATCGGAGGATGATGATGAGGTGGACATCTTGCCTCTGTAGAGCCAGTTTGTGCAAGGAGAGATTAATTGCTTCTTTTTTGGTGGGGGTCCAAACCAACCCGTCATTTCAGTCACAGTCGTGTGGCAGACCCTGTCACTGAAATTATGGGTTGGTTAAAGTGTGCATGTCCTGTTTATATAACATAAGGGTGGGTGGGAGGGCCCAAGGACAATTCCATCTTGCACCTCTTTTTTCTTTCATTTTTCTTTGCGTCATGTGCTGTTTGTGGAGTCTTTTTTGGAAGGGCCATCCTGCGTGACACTGCAGTGCCACTCCTAGATGGGCCAGGTGTTTGTGTCGGCCACTAGGGTCGCTTAGCTTACTCACACAGCTACCTCATTGCGCCTCTTTTTTTCTTTGCATCATGTGCTGTTTGGGGAGTGTTTTTTGGAAGGGCCATCCTGCGTGACACTGCAGTGCCACTCCTAGATGGGCCAGGTGTTTGTGTCGGCCACTAGGGTCGCTGAGCTTAGTCACACAGCTACCTCATTGCGCCTCTTTTTTTTCTTCTTTGCGTCATGTGCTGTTTGGGGAGTATTTTTTGGAAGGGCCATCCGGCCTGACACTGCAGTGCCACTCCTAGATGGGCCAGGTGTTTGTGTCGGCCACTAGGGTCGCTTAGCTTACTCACACAGCTACCTCATTGCGCCTCTTTTTTTCTTTGCGTCATGTGCTGTTTGGGGAGTGTTTTTTGGAAGGGCCATCCTGCGTGACACTGCAGTGCCACTCCTAGATGGGCCAGGTGTTTGTGTCGGCCACTTGGGTCGCTGAGCTTAGTCATCCAGCGACCTCGGTGCAAATTTTAGGACTAAAAATAATATTGTGAGGTGTGAGGTGTTCAGAATAGACTGAAAATGAGTGGAAATTATGGTTATTGAGGTTAATAATACTTTTGGATCAAAATGACCCCCAAATTCTATGATTTAAGCTGTTTTTTAGGGTTTTTTGAAAAAAACACCCGAATCCAAAACACACCCGAATCCGACAAAAAAAATTCGGTGAGGTTTTGCCAAAACACGTTCGAACCCAAAACACGGCCGCGGAACCGAACCCAAAACCAAAACACAAAACCCGAAAAATTTCCGGTGCACATCTCTAGTTTTAATACAACAATAACTACAATCCTTTTGTCTCTGAAATAGAGTGCTCCCAACCAAGGTTACTACTTTTTCTCTTTCCATTTGCATATATCAATAATGTTTAAACAATGTTGTGTAATAATATCAATATAAAACATATAACAGAATATTATCAACATCTAGAAAATTACAATTACATATATTTAGTAAAATATAGTATAGAAAAAAAAAACTTCATATCTTTCTTAATCTCATATTATAACATATAAATAGACATTGCCTATGGAATACTTTAGAGGGTAGACAGTAAAAATGTAAAATAACATCCAGATACTATATGTCTCAAGCTAATGCAGCAGTGCAATTGATCTGTGAACAGATCAGGTATGATATACTGGCTTATGGGATGCCGGCTGTCTAAGTATAGTGACAGCAGCATCCCATCTGCCAGAATCCCAGCAGTGAGTCCCCTTGCAAGCTTACTTTACTCACCATGCTTTGGGCCCAGTGACAAGCCTCACTCATGATAAGTTCTATTTTCACTCAGTTGGTGGCATGGACCCACCAACTGAGTGGGAATTCTGTGCAGTTGTCATGATTCCGGGCACCGGTAAAATGCAGGATGTCAGGAGTTTGGCATCGGTATTCTGCATTTTAACTGCATCCTCGGTGGACCTGGGTTCAAAAACCAGCTTCTGTTATCCAGTGTGCACTTACATCATCAGGAGTGGATCTAGGCACAGGCAAGACAGGCGGGCGCTATGGCATCTCTCCCATAGATATGAGGAGTGGGCAGCTAGAGATGGAGCAGCAGCAGCACTGGTCAGGAAGCAGGAGCAGGGCTGGTAAGTATTGTTTTTTTTTTTGTGTGTGTGTGTGTGTGTGTGTTTGTAAGCTACTAGGGGGCATAACTACAGGGGCACATCTACAGGGGGCTCAACTACAGGGTGAACAATTAATGGGGGCAAATCTACTGGGGGCACAATCACAGGGGGCACAACTACTGGGGCAAATCTACTGGGGACACAACTACAGGGGGCAAATCTACTGGGGGCAAAACTGCTGGGGACACAACTACTGGGGGCATAACTACTGGGAACATGACTACAGGGGGCATAAATGTGGCCATGCCCCTTCCCTATGAAGCCACACCCCTATTTTTCTTGCTCATTTTAGCTGTTGGGGGGAGAACATTTTTGCCCTGGGCGTCACAAGGTCTAGAACCGGCCCTGTACATCATATACTTTTTATTTTTATTGGTAGTGTTTCATTTTTATGTTCCAAATACATTATGTATTCTAACCTTTACATAATGACTTTGTTCTGTTCAAACCATATTATTTAGAACATTGAAACATATCTTTAGAGGTTGAAAATACAAGTGTAAACAATTAGTATTTTTTATCATCAAAAGCCAAAATGAATTCAAAGGTAAGTGCAGCAATGCAATAAATCCAGGAACCCAAAAGACCCAAGTTCATGATCCAACTTACTCCACATAATATATATATATTTTTATTTTTACTTCATGAGCCTCTAATATCATACATTGCAATTTAAAGTTGTTTCAAGATAAACAATTTGACTATTATGTATCACAGTACACTAGTCGACAATTATAGTCAGAAATACAGCAGACTTTAGAAATTGAAAATGTTGAAAGATAACATAGCTAGAAAAGCGATAACAGCAATAACGAAATTCAAATGCCTAACATACTACTCCAAAAGGAACTAAAAATAAGTGTTTGCTAGGGACTTTGTTTCTTAAACATAATCATATAATGATAATTAGAGGGACCTAAGAAGGATCCAATAAGACTCACATATCACAATATAGTATCACATTATTATTATTTTCCAATACAGGTGGTACCAAGTGATAATACTGAAGAGAACCAAAGCAATCAAAAACAGCAAAGGTCCCACATGATGAAAATCTAAATGTTGTTAGTTTCTGTACACTTATTAAGGCTGCTTAGTGAAGGGGTACCCAATGAGAAGATCTAGAACACCTCTCTCTCAAAAAGCACAATTCATATATCCCCTTTAAGTTGTGGGTTTGACAGATATTTAATACCTTGCAGACTTAGAACTCCTAGATATCTATAATGCCTTAATAACACACTCTGAGAGAATGTTTAATATTGCCTCTTAGTTCATTACAAAAATGTTTCAAAAACCTAACTTTCAGAGTCCTTGTTGTTCTACGATATTCCTTATTGAACCCCACATTCACATGTTATAAGGTATACTATATACAGTATATGGTTTGGCAAATAATACAGTTTTTTATGCTAAAGTATGAACCTAATGATGGTGATCTAAATTCAGTACTTCTGTGTTTCATATACTGTGGTTGCTTGTAATGCAACTATTCTTTCCACATTTATAACATCCTGAAATTTTTATGTGGTTAACCAACCCGACTCTAATAAATGTTTATTTTCCCCTTCTGATGATTTAAAGTGGCTATGGGCTAAGAAGTCCTTTAGATTGTTGACTTTCTTAAAAATCACTTTGTGTTCTTCACCCAAACATGTAGTAAGTGTCATCTATTTTTAGAATATGGATTATTTTTTCAATAATCTCTAATTTCTCTTGAGCAGGAGTTATATTTTGAAACAGAAAGATTTTGTTGCTAATTTGTTAATTTAGTTGTCTTGTCAACTGGACATATCTATGATTCACCATCTCTGTTTCTAACCACCATAAGGGAACTATCTAGTATGCACACAGGGTAACTTTGTTCCAGAAAACGTTTTATGAGAGCTTAAGTCTCTAAGGTGAATTGTGATGCCATGGTATAATTGTGTTTTGATCTAAGGTACTGACTCTCAGGAATATTATTTAAACACAGTCTGTGGTGAAAACTAGAGGAATTAAGATAATTATTGCAATCACAAAGTGGAAAGCTGCTCAATCAGATTGTAATGTCACTCAGGTGCTAAAAGGGGAGGGGTAATTCTGTGTAGGAAAAAAAAAACTGTGTTCCCTAATGCACACCGAGTGAATAATATTACTACATAATAATAGTCAGATAATACGGAGATCTTAGTTGCGTATATCTGCAGATATAGGGTTAAGCCCCCAGGCCGATTGACAAGGCTTCTCCGTCACTGGGGGTCCCTAATACTAGGTATGGGCCTGGGGTGCAGGACCCCACGATGTCGGCACAGGTCGGCCACCCCAGGTCAGCACACAGGTGAGAATTAATAGGGGTTAATAAGAAGCACAGAAGTGCTATGTAAGTGGTGTGATTAAAATAATATATACAAAGTGATAGGAAAAATAATAAGTGTTAATAAAGTGTTAGGGTGTGCCGACCTGAAGCAGCCCAGCCATACCGACACAGGGGCCACCGCACCCCACACCCACCCCATAAATAATTACAAATATATCTGGGTTAAATTCCCAGTGTAAGGCCACATGGTAATGGCACCTACAGCATCTGAGAGCCAGCTTACCTGGGGATACCCCTGGCTTCCCCTATGGCACTTCTGGAGTCAGCAATCCCTCCTAATGCTGACCCATTTATGCCTCTCTATATACAATACACAAAGTGGAAAGCTGCTCAATCAGATTGTAATGTCACTCAGGTGCTAAAAGGGGAGGGGTAATTCTGTGTAGGAAAAAAAAACTGTGTTCCTTAATGCACACCGAGTGAATAATATTACTACATAATAATAGTCAGATAATACGGAGATCTTAGTTGCGTATATCTGCAGATATAGGGTTAAGCCCCCAGGCCGATCGACAAGGCTTCTCCGTCACTGGGGGTCCCTAATACTAGGTATGGGCCTGGGGTGCAGGACACCACGATGTCGGCACAGGTCGGCCACCCCAGGTCAGCACACAGGTGAGAATTAATAGGGGTTAATAAGAAGCACAGAAGTGCTATGTAAGTGGTGTGATTAAAATAATATATACAAAGTGATAGGAAAAATAATAAGTGTTAATAAAGTGTTAGGGTGTGCCGACCTGAAGCAGCCCAGCCATACCGACACAGGGGCCACCGCACCCCACACCCACCCCATAAATAATTACAAATATATCTGGGTTAAATTCCCAGTGTAAGGCCACATGGTAATGGCACCTACAGCATCTGAGAGCCAGCTTACCTGGGGATACCCCTGGCTTCCCCTATGGCACTTCTGGAGTCAGCAATCCCTCCTAATGCTGACCCATTTATGCCTCTCTATATACAATACACAAAGTGGAAAGCTGCTCAATCAGATTGTAATGTCACTCAGGTGCTAAAAGGGGAGGGGTAATTCTGTGTAGGAAAAAAAAACTGTGTTCCCTAATGCACACCGAGTGAATAATATTACTACATAATAATAGTCAGATAATACGGAGATCTTAGTTGCGTATATCTGCAGATATAGGGTTAAGCCCCCAGGCCGATCGACAAGGCTTCTCCGTCACTGGGGGTCCCTAATACTAGGTATGGGCCTGGGGTGCAGGACCCCACGATGTCGGCACAGGTCGGCCACCCCAGGTCAGCACACAGGTGAGAATTAATAGGGGTTAATAAGAAGCACAGAAGTGCTATGTAAGTGGTGTGATTAAAATAATATATACAAAGAGATAGGAAAAATAAGAAGTGTTAATAAAGTGTTAGGGTGTGCCGACCTGAAGCAGCCCAGCCATACCGACACAGGGGCCACCGCACCCCACACCCACCCCATAAATAATTACAAATATATCTGGGTTAAATTCCCAGTGTAAGGCCACATGGTAATGGCACCTACAGCATCTGAGAGCCAGCTTACCTGGGGATACCCCTGGCTTCCCCTATGGCACTTCTGGAGTCAGCAATCCCTCCTAATGCTGACCCATTTATGCCTCTCTATATACAATACACAAAGTGGAAAGCTGCTCAATCAGATTGTATTGTCACTCAGGTGCTAAAAGGGGAGGGGTAATTCTGTGTAGGAAAAAAAAAAAACTGTGTTCCCTAATGCACACCGAGTGAATAATATTACTACATAATAATAGTCAGATAATACGGAGATCTTAGTTGCGTATATCTGCAGATATAGGGTTAAGCCCCCAGGCCGATCGACAAGGCTTCTCCGTCACTGGGGGTCCCTAATACTAGGTATGGGCCAGGGGTGCAGGACCCCACGATGTCGGCACAGGTCGGCCACCCCAGGTCAGCACACAGGTGAGAATTAATAGGGGTTAATAAGAAGCACAGAAGTGCTATGTAAGTGGTGTGATTAAAATAATATATACAAAGAGATAGGAAAAATAATAAGTGTTAATAAAGTGTTAGGGTGTGCCGACCTGAAGCAGCCCAGCCATACCGACACAGGGGCCACCGCACCCCACACCCACCCCATAAATAATTACAAATATATCTGGGTTAAATTCCCAGTGTAAGGCCACATGGTAATGGCACCTACAGCATCTGAGAGCCAGCTTACCTGGGGATACCCCTGGCTTCCCCTATGGCACTTCTGGAGTCAGCAATCCCTCCTAATGCTGACCCATTTATGCCTCTCTATATACAATACACAAAGTGGAAAGCTGCTCAATCAGATTGTATTGTCACTCAGGTGCTAAAAGGGGAGGGGTAATTCTGTGTAGGAAAAAAAAAAAACTGTGTTCCCTAATGCACACCGAGTGAATAATATTACTACATAATAATAGTCAGATAATACGGAGATCTTAGTTGCGTATATCTGCAGATATAGGGTTAAGCCCCCAGGCCGATCGACAAGGCTTCTCCGTCACTGGGGGTCCCTAATACTAGGTATGGGCCAGGGGTGCAGGACCCCACGATGTCGGCACAGGTCGGCCACCCCAGGTCAGCACACAGGTGAGAATTAATAGGGGTTAATAAGAAGCACAGAAGTGCTATGTAAGTGGTGTGATTAAAATAATATATACAAAGAGATAGGAAAAATAATAAGTGTTAATAAAGTGTTAGGGTGTGCCGACCTGAAGCAGCCCAGCCATACCGACACAGGGGCCACCGCACCCCACACCCACCCCATAAATAATTACAAATATATCTGGGTTAAATTCCCAGTGTAAGGCCACATGGTAATGGCACCTACAGCATCTGAGAGCCAGCTTACCTGGGGATACCCCTGGCTTCCCCTATGGCACTTCAGGAGTCAGCAATCCCTCCTAATGCTGACCCATTTATGCCTCTCTATATACAATACACAAAGTGGAAAGCTGCTCAATCAGATTGTAATGTCACTCAGGTGCTAAAAGGGGAGGGGTAATTCTGTGTAGGAAAAAAAAAACTGTGTTCCCTAATGCACACCGAGTGAATAATATTACTACACAATAATAGTCAGATAATACGGAGATCTTAGTTGCGTATATCTGCAGATATAGGGTTAAGCCCCCAGGCCGATCGACAAGGCTTCTCCGTCACTGGGGGTCCCTAATACTAGGTATGGGCCTGGGGTGCAGGACCCCACGATGTCGGCACAGGTCGGCCACCCCAGGTCAGCACACAGGTGAGAATTAATAGGGGTTAATAAGAAGCACAGAAGTGCTATGTAAGTGGTGTGATTAAAATAATATATACAAAGAGATAGGAAAAATAAGAAGTGTTAATAAAGTGTTAGGGTGTGCCGACCTGAAGCAGCCCAGCCATACCGACACAGGGGCCACCGCACCCCACACCCACCCCATAAATAATTACAAATATATCTGGGTTAAATTCCCAGTGTAAGGCCACATGGTAATGGCACCTACAGCATCTGAGAGCCAGCTTACCTGGGGATACCCCTGGCTTCCCCTATGGCACTTCTGGAGTCAGCAATCCCTCCTAATGCTGACCCATTTATGCCTCTCTATATACAATACACAAAGTGGAAAGCTGCTCAATCAGATTGTATTGTCACTCAGGTGCTAAAAGGGGAGGGGTAATTCTGTGTAGGAAAAAAAAAAATGTGTTCCCTAATGCACACCGAGTGAATAATATTACTACATAATAATAGTCAGATAATACGGAGATCTTAGTTGCGTATATCTGCAGATATAGGGTTAAGCCCCCAGGCCGATCGACAAGGCTTCTCCGTCACTGGGGGTCCCTAATACTAGGTATGGGCCTGGGGTGCAGGACCCCACGATGTCGGCACAGGTCGGCCACCCCAGGTCAGCACACAGGTGAGAATTAATAGGGGTTAATAAGAAGCACAGAAGTGCTATGTAAGTGGTGTGATTAAAATAATATATACAAAGAGATAGGAAAAATAATAAGTGTTAATAAAGTGTTAGGGTGTGCCGACCTGAAGCAGCCCAGCCATACCGACACAGGGGCCACCGCACCCCACACCCACCCCATAAATAATTACAAATATATCTGGGTTAAATTCCAAGTGTAAGGCCACATGGTAATGGCACCTACAGCATCTGAGAGCCAGCTTACCTGGGGATACCCCTGGCTTCCCCTATGGCACTTCTGGAGTCAGCAATCCCTCCTAATGCTGACCCATTTATGCCTCTCTATATACAATACACAAAGTGGAAAGCTGCTCAATCAGATTGTAATGTCACTCAGGTGCTAAAAGGGGAGGGGTAATTCTGTGTAGGAAAAAAAAAACTGTGTTCCCTAATGCACACCGAGTGAATAATATTACTACACAATAATAGTCAGATAATACGGAGATCTTAGTTGCGTATATCTGCAGATATAGGGTTAAGCCCCCAGGCCGATCGACAAGGCTTCTCCGTCACTGGGGGTCCCTAATACTAGGTATGGGCCTGGGGTGCAGGACCCCACGATGTCGGCACAGGTCGGCCACCCCAGGTCAGCACACAGGTGAGAATTAATAGGGGTTAATAAGAAGCACAGAAGTGCTATGTAAGTGGTGTGATTAAAATAATATATACAAAGTGATAGGAAAAATAAGAAGTGTTAATAAAGTGTTAGGGTGTGCCGACCTGAAGCAGCCCAGCCATACCGACACAGGGGCCACCGCACCCCACACCCACCCCATAAATAATTACAAATATATCTGGGTTAAATTCCCAGTGTAAGGCCACATGGTAATGGCACCTACAGCATCTGAGAGCCAGCTTACCTGGGGATACCCCTGGCTTCCCCTATGGCACTTCTGGAGTCAGCAATCCCTCCTAATGCTGACCCATTTATACCTCTCTATATACAATACACAAAGTGGAAAGCTGCTCAATCAGATTGTAATGTCACTCAGGTGCTAAAAGTGGAGGGGTAATTCTGTGTAGGAAAAAAAAAAAAACTGTGTTCCCTAATGCACACCGAGTGAATAATATTACTACATAATAATAGTCAGATAATACGGAGATCTTAGTTGCGTATATCTGCAGATATAGGGTTAAGCCCCCAGGCCGATCGACAAGGCTTCTCCGTCACTGGGGGTCCCTAATACTAGGTATGGGCCTGGGGTGCAGGACCCCATGATGTCGGCACAGGTCGGCCACCCCAGGTCAGCACACAGGTGAGAATTAATAGGGGTTAATAAGAAGCACAGAAGTGCTATGTAAGTGGTGTGATTAAAATAATATATACAAAGTGATAGGAAAAATAATAAGTGTTAATAAAGTGTTAGGGTGTGCCGACCTGAAGCAGCCCAGCCATACCGACACAGGGGCCACCGCACCCCACACCCACCCCATAAATAATTACAAATATATCTGGGTTAAATTCCCAGTGTAAGGCCACATGGTAATGGCACCTACAGCATCTGAGAGCCAGCTTACCTGGGGTTACCCCTGGCTTCCCCTATGGCACTTCTGGAGTCAGCAATCCCTCCTAATGCTGACCCATTTATGCCTCTCTATATACAATACACAAAGTGGAAAGCTGCTCAATCAGATTGTAATGTCACTCAGGTGCTAAAAGGGGAGGGGTAATTCTGTGTAGGAAAAAAAAAACTGTGTTCCCTAATGCACACCGAGTGAATAATATTACTACATAATAATAGTCAGATAATACGGAGATCTTAGTTGCGTATATCTGCAGATATAGAGTTAAGCCCCCAGGCCGATCGACAAGGCTTCTCTGTCACTGGGGGTCCCTAATACTAGGTATGGGCCTGGGGTGCAGGACCCCACGATGTTGGCACAGGTCGGCCACCCCAGGTCAGCACACAGGTGAAAATTAATAGGGGTTAATAAGAAGCACAGAAGTGCTATGTAAGTGGTGTGATTAAAATAATATATACAAAGTGATAGGAAAAATAATAAGTGTTAATAAAGTGTTAGGGTGTGCCGACCTGAAGCAGCCCAGCCATACCGACACAGGGGCCACCGCACCCCACACCCACCCCATAAATAATTACAAATATATCTGGGTTAAATTCCCAGTGTAAGGCCACATGGTAATGGCACCTACAGCATCTGAGAGCCAGCTTACCTGGGGATACCCCTGGCTTCCCCTATGGCACTTCTGGAGTCAGCAATCCCTCCTAATGCTGACCCATTTATGCCTCTCTATATACAATACACAAAGTGGAAAGCTGCTCAATCAGATTGTAATGTCACTCAGGTGCTAAAAGGGGAGGGGTAATTCTGTGTAGGAAAAAAAAAACTGTGTTCCCTAATGCACACCGAGTGAATAATATTACTACACAATAATAGTCAGATAATACGGAGATCTTAGTTGCGTATATCTGCAGATATAGGGTTAAGCCCCCAGGCCGATCGACAAGGCTTCTCCGTCACTGGGGGTCCCTAATACTAGGTATGGGCCTGGGGTGCAGGACCCCACGATGTCGGCACAGGTCGGCCACCCCAGGTCAGCACACAGGTGAGAATTAATAGGGGTTAATAAGAAGCACAGAAGTGCTATGTAAGTGGTGTGATTAAAATAATATATACAAAGTGATAGGAAAAATAATAAGTGTTAATAAAGTGTTAGGGTGTGCCGACCTGAAGCAGCCCAGCCATACCGACACAGGGGCCACCGCACCCCACACCCACCCCATAAATAATTACAAATATATCTGGGTTAAATTCCCAGTGTAAGGCCACATGGTAATGGCACCTACAGCATCTGAGAGCCAGCTTACCTGGGGATACCCCTGGCTTCCCCTATGGCACTTCTGGAGTCAGCAATCCCTCCTAATGCTGACCCATTTATGCCTCTCTATATACAATACACAAAGTGGAAAGCTGCTCAATCAGATTGTAATGTCACTCAGGTGCTAAAAGGGGAGGGGTAATTCTGTGTAGGAAAAAAAAAACTGTGTTCCCTAATGCACACCGAGTGAATAATATTACTACATAATAATAGTCAGATAATACGGAGATCTTAGTTGCGTATATCTGCAGATATAGAGTTAAGCCCCCAGGCCGATCGACAAGGCTTCTCTGTCACTGGGGGTCCCTAATACTAGGTATGGGCCTGGGGTGCAGGACCCCACGATGTTGGCACAGGTCGGCCACCCCAGGTCAGCACACAGGTGAAAATTAATAGGGGTTAATAAGAAGCACAGAAGTGCTATGTAAGTGGTGTGATTAAAATAATATATACAAAGTGATAGGAAAAATAATAAGTGTTAATAAAGTGTTAGGGTGTGCCGACCTGAAGCAGCCCAGCCATACCGACACAGGGGCCACCGCACCCCACACCCACCCCATAAATAATTACAAATATATCTGGGTTAAATTCCCAGTGTAAGGCCACATGGTAATGGCACCTACAGCATCTGAGAGCCAGCTTACCTGGGGATACCCCTGGCTTCCCCTATGGCACTTCTGGAGTCAGCAATCCCTCCTAATGCTGACCCATTTATGCCTCTCTATATACAATACACAAAGTGGAAAGCTGCTCAATCAGATTGTAATGTCACTCAGGTGCTAAAAGGGGAGGGGTAATTCTGTGTAGGAAAAAAAAAACTGTGTTCCTTAATGCACACCGAGTGAATAATATTACTACATAATAATAGTCAGATAATACGGAGATCTTAGTTGCGTATATCTGCAGATATAGGGTTAAGCCCCCAGGCCGATCGACAAGGCTTCTCCGTCACTGGGGGTCCATAATACTAGGTATGGGCCTGGGGTGCAGGACCCCACGATGTCGGCACAGGTCGGCCACCCCAGGTCAGCACACAGGTGAGAATTAATAGGGGTTAATAAGAAGCATAGAAGTGCTATGTAAGTGGTGTGATTAAAATAATATATACAAAGTGATAGGAAAAATAATAAGTGTTAATAAAGTGTTAGGGTGTGCCGACCTGAAGCAGCCCAGCCATACCGACACAGGGGCCACCGCACCCCACACCCACCCCATAAATAATTACAAATATATCTGGGCTAAATTCCCAGTGTAAGGCCACATGGTAATGGCACCTACAGCATCTGAGAGCCAGCTTACCTGGGGATACCCCTGGCTTCCCCTATGGCACTTCTGGAGTCAGCAATCCCTCCTAATGCTGACCCATTTATGCCTCTCTATATACAATACACAAAGTGGAAAGCTGCTCAATCAGATTGTAATGTCACTCAGGTGCTAAAAGGGGAGGGGTAATTCTGTGTAGGAAAAAAAAAACTGTGTTCCCTAATGCACACCGAGTGAATAATATTACTACATAATAATAGTCAGATAATACGGAGATCTTAGTTGCGTATATCTGCAGATATAGGGTTAAGCCCCCAGGCCGATCGACAAGGCTTCTCCGTCACTGGGGGTCCCTAATACTAGGTATGGGCCTGGGGTGCAGGACCCCACGATGTCGGCACAGGTCGGCCACCCCAGGTCAGCACACAGGTGAGAATTAATAGGGGTTAATAAGAAGCACAGAAGTGCTATGTAAGTGGTGTGATTAAAATAATATATACAAAGAGATAGGAAAAATAAGAAGTGTTAATAAAGTGTTAGGGTGTGCCGACCTGAAGCAGCCCAGCCATACCGACACAGGGGCCACCGCACCCCACACCCACCCCATAAATAATTACAAATATATCTGGGTTAAATTCCCAGTGTAAGGCCACATGGTAATGGCACCTACAGCATCTGAGAGCCAGCTTACCTGGGGATACCCCTGGCTTCCCCTATGGCACTTCTGGAGTCAGCAATCCCTCCTAATGCTGACCCATTTATGCCTCTCTATATACAATACACAAAGTGGAAAGCTGCTCAATCAGATTGTATTGTCACTCAGGTGCTAAAAGGGGAGGGGTAATTCTGTGTAGGAAAAAAAAAAAACTGTGTTCCCTAATGCACACCGAGTGAATAATATTACTACATAATAATAGTCAGATAATACGGAGATCTTAGTTGCGTATATCTGCAGATATAGGGTTAAGCCCCCAGGCCGATCGACAAGGCTTCTCCGTCACTGGGGGTCCCTAATACTAGGTATGGGCCTGGGGTGCAGGACCCCACGATGTCGGCACAGGTCGGCCACCCCAGGTCAGCACACAGGTGAGAATTAATAGGGGTTAATAAGAAGCACAGAAGTGCTATGTAAGTGGTGTGATTAAAATAATATATACAAAGAGATAGGAAAAATAATAAGTGTTAATAAAGTGTTAGGGTGTGCCGACCTGAAGCAGCCCAGCCATACCGACACAGGGGCCACCGCACCCCACACCCACCCCATAAATAATTACAAATATATCTGGGTTAAATTCCCAGTGTAAGGCCACATGGTAATGGCACCTACAGCATCTGAGAGCCAGCTTACCTGGGGATACCCCTGGCTTCCCCTATGGCACTTCTGGAGTCAGCAATCCCTCCTAATGCTGACCCATTTATGCCTCTCTATATACAATACACAAAGTGGAAAGCTGCTCAATCAGATTGTAATGTCACTCAGGTGCTAAAAGGGGAGGGGTAATTCTGTGTAGGAAAAAAAAAAACTGTGTTCCCTAATGCACACCGAGTGAATAATATTACTACATAATAATAGTCAGATAATACGGAGATCTTAGTTGCGTATATCTGCAGATATAGGGTTAAGCCCCCAGGCCGATCGACAAGGCTTCTCCGTCACTGGGGGTCCCTAATACTAGGTATGGGCCTGGGGTGCAGGACCCCACGATGTCGGCACAGGTCGGCCACCCCAGGTCAGCACACAGGTGAGAATTAATAGGGGTTAATAAGAAGCACAGAAGTGCTATGTAAGTGGTGTGATTAAAATAATATATACAAAGAGATAGGAAAAATAATAAGTGTTAATAAAGTGTTAGGGTGTGCCGACCTGAAGCAGCCCAGCCATACCGACACAGGGGCCACCGCACCCCACACCCACCCCATAAATAATTACAAATATATCTGGGTTAAATTCCCAGTGTAAGGCCACATGGTAATGGCACCTACAGCATCTGAGAGCCAGCTTACCTGGGGATACCCCTGGCTTCCCCTATGGCACTTCTGGAGTCAGCAATCCCTCCTAATGCTGACCCATTTATGCCTCTCTATATACAATACACAAAGTGGAAAGCTGCTCAATCAGATTGTAATGTCACTCAGGTGCTAAAAGGGGAGGGGTAATTCTGTGTAGGAAAAAAAAAACTGTGTTCCCTAATGCACACCGAGTGAATAATATTACTACACAATAATAGTCAGATAATACGGAGATCTTAGTTGCGTATATCTGCAGATATAGGGTTAAGCCCCCAGGCCGATCGACAAGGCTTCTCCGTCACTGGGGGTCCCTAATACTAGGTATGGGCCTGGGGTGCAGGACCCCACGATGTCGGCACAGGTCGGCCACCCCAGGTCAGCACACAGGTGAGAATTAATAGGGGTTAATAAGAAGCACAGAAGTGCTATGTAAGTGGTGTGATTAAAATAATATATACAAAGTGATAGGAAAAATAATAAGTGTTAATAAAGTGTTAGGGTGTGCCGACCTGAAGCAGCCCAGCCATACCGACACAGGGGCCACCGCACCCCACACCCACCCCATAAATAATTACAAATATATCTGGGTTAAATTCCCAGTGTAAGGCCACATGGTAATGGCACCTACAGCATCTGAGAGCCAGCTTACCTGGGGATACCCCTGGCTTCCCCTATGGCACTTCAGGAGTCAGCAATCCCTCCTAATGCTGACCCATTTATACCTCTCTATATACAATACACAAAGTGGAAAGCTGCTCAATCAGATTGTAATGTCACTCAGGTGCTAAAAGTGGAGGGGTAATTCTGTGTAGGAAAAAAAAAAAACTGTGTTCCCTAATGCACACCGAGTGAATAATATTACTACATAATAATAGTCAGATAATACGGAGATCTTAGTTGCGTATATCTGCAGATATAGGGTTAAGCCCCCAGGCCGATCGACAAGGCTTCTCCGTCACTGGGGGTCCCTAATACTAGGTATGGGCCTGGGGTGCAGGACCCCACGATGTCGGCACAGGTCGGCCACCCCAGGTCAGCACACAGGTGAGAATTAATAGGGGTTAATAAGAAGCACAGAAGTGCTATGTAAGTGGTGTGATTAAAATAATATATACAAAGTGATAGGAAAAATAAGAAGTGTTAATAAAGTGTTAGGGTGTGCCGACCTGAAGCAGCCCAGCCATACCGACACAGGGGCCACCGCACCCCACACCCACCCCATAAATAATTACAAATATATCTGGGTTAAATTCCCAGTGTAAGGCCACATGGTAATGGCACCTACAGCATCTGAGAGCCAGCTTACCTGGGGATACCCCTGGCTTCCCCTATGGCACTTCTGGAGTCAGCAATACCTCCTAATGCTGACCCATTTATGCCTCTCTATATACAATACACAAAGTGGAAAGCTGCTCAATCAGATTGTAATGTCACTCAGGTGCTAAAAGGGGAGGGGTAATTCTGTGTAGGAAAAAAAAAACTGTGTTCCCTAATGCACACCGAGTGAATAATATTACTACATAATAATAGTCAGATAATACGGAGATCTTAGTTGCGTATATCTGCAGATATAGAGTTAAGCCCCCAGGCCGATCGACAAGGCTTCTCTGTCACTGGGGGGGTCCCTAATACTAGGTATGGGCCTGGGGTGCAGGACCCCACGATGTTGGCACAGGTCGGCCACCCCAGGTCAGCACACAGGTGAAAATTAATAGGGGTTAATAAGAAGCACAGAAGTGCTATGTAAGTGGTGTGATTAAAATAATATATACAAAGTGATAGGAAAAATAATAAGTGTTAATAAAGTGTTAGGGTGTGCCGACCTGAAGCAGCCCAGCCATACCGACACAGGGGCCACCGCACCCCACACCCACCCCATAAATAATTACAAATATATCTGGGTTAAATTCCCAGTGTAAGGCCACATGGTAATGGCACCTACAGCATCTGAGAGCCAGCTTACCTGGGGATACCCCTGGCTTCCCCTATGGCACTTCTGGAGTCAGCAATCCCTCCTAATGCTGACCCATTTATGCCTCTCTATATACAATACACAAAGTGGAAAGCTGCTCAATCAGATTGTAATGTCACTCAGGTGCTAAAAGGGGAGGGGTAATTCTGTGTAGGAAAAAAAAAACTGTGTTCCCTAATGCACACCGAGTGAATAATATTACTACACAATAATAGTCAGATAATACGGAGATCTTAGTTGCGTATATCTGCAGATATAGGGTTAAGCCCCCAGGCCGATCGACAAGGCTTCTCCGTCACTGGGGGTCCCTAATACTAGGTATGGGCCTGGGGTGCAGGACCCCACGATGTCGGCACAGGTCGGCCACCCCAGGTCAGCACACAGGTGAGAATTAATAGGGGTTAATAAGAAGCACAGAAGTGCTATGTAAGTGGTGTGATTAAAATAATATATACAAAGTGATAGGAAAAATAATAAGTGTTAATAAAGTGTTAGGGTGTGCCGACCTGAAGCAGCCCAGCCATACCGACACAGGGGCCACCGCACCCCACACCCACCCCATAAATAATAACAAATATATCTGGGTTAAATTCCCAGTGTAAGGCCACATGGTAATGGCACCTACAGCATCTGAGAGCCAGCTTACCTGGGGATACCCCTGGCTTCCCCTATGGGACTTCTGGAGTCAGCAATCCCTCCTAATGCTGACCCATTTATGCCTCTCTATATACAATACACAAAGTGGAAAGCTGCTCAATCAGATTGTAATGTCACTCAGGTGCTAAAAGGGGAGGGGTAATTCTGTGTAGGAAAAAAAAAAAACTGTGTTCCCTAATGCACACCGAGTGAATAATATTACTACATAATAATAGTCAGATAATACGGAGATCTTAGTTGCGTATATCTGCAGATATAGGGTTAAACCCCCAGGCCGATCGACAAGGCTTCTCCGTCACTGGGGGTCCCTAATACTAGGTATGGGCTTGGGGTGCAGGACCCCACGATGTCGGCACAGGTCGGCCACCCCAGGTCAGCACACAGGTGAGAATTAATAGGGGTTAATAAGAAGCACAGAAGTGCTATGTAAGTGGTGTGATTAAAATAATATATACAAAGTGATAGAAAAAATAATAAGTGTTAATAAAGTGTTAGGGTGTGCCGACCTGAAGCAGCCCAGCCATACCGACACAGGGGCCACCGCACCCCACACCCACCCCATAAATAATTACAAATATATCTGGGTTAAATTCCCAGTGTAAGGCCACATGGTAATGGCACCTACAGCATCTGAGAGCCAGCTTACCTGGGGATACCCCTGGCTTCCCCTATGGCACTTCTGGAGTCAGCAATCCCTCCTAATGCTGACCCATTTATGCCTCTCTATATACAATACACAAAGTGGAAAGCTGCTCAATCAGATTGTAATGTCACTCAGGTGCTAAAAGGGGAGGGGTAATTCTGTGTAGGAAAAAAAAAACTGTTTTCCTTAATGCACACCGAGTGAATAATATTACTACATAATAATAGTCAGATAATACGGAGATCTTAGTTGCGTATATCTGCAGATATAGGGTTAAGCCCCCAGGCCGATCGACAAGGCTTCTCCGTCACTGGGGGTCCCTAATACTAGGTATGGGCCTGGGGTGCAGGACCCCACGATGTCGGCACAGGTCGGCCACCCCAGGTCAGCACACAGGTGAGAATTAATAGGGGTTAATAAGAAGCACAGAAGTGCTATGTAAGTGGTGTGATTAAAATAATATATACAAAGTGATAGGAAAAATAATAAGTGTTAATAAAGTGTTAGGGTGTGCCGACCTGAAGCAGCCCAGCCATACCGACACAGGGGCCACCGCACCCCACACCCACCCCATAAATAATTACAAATATATCTGGGTTAAATTCCCAGTGTAAGGCCACATGGTAATGGCACCTACAGCATCTGAGAGCCAGCTTACCTGGGGATACCCCTGGCTTCCCCTATGGCACTTCTGGAGTCAGCAATCCCTCCTAATGCTGACCCATTTATGCCTCTCTATATACAATACACAAAGTGGAAAGCTGCTCAATCAGATTGTAATGTCACTCAGGTGCTAAAAGGGGAAGGGTAATTCTGTGTAGGAAAAAAAAAACTGTGTTCCCTAATGCACACCGAGTGAATAATATTACTACATAATAATAGTCAGATAATACGGAGATCTTAGTTGCGTATATCTGCAGATATAGGGTTAAACCCCCAGGCCGATCGACAAGGCTTCTCCGTCACTGGGGGTCCCTAATACTAGGTATGGGCTTGGGGTGCAGGACCCCACGATGTCGGCACAGGTCGGCCACCCCAGGTCAGCACACAGGTGAGAATTAATAGGGGTTAATAAGAAGCACAGAAGTGCTATGTAAGTGGTGTGATTAAAATAATATATACAAAGAGATAGGAAAAATAAGAAGTGTTAATAAAGTGTTAGGGTGTGCCGACCTGAAGCAGCCCAGCCATACCGACACAGGGGCCACCGCACCCCACACCCACCCCATAAATAATTACAAATATATCTGGGTTAAATTCCCAGTGTAAGGCCACATGGTAATGGCACCTACAGCATCTGAGAGCCAGCTTACCTGGGGATACCCCTGGCTTCCCCTATGGCACTTCTGGAGTCAGCAATCCCTCCTAATGCTGACCCATTTATGCCTCTCTATATACAATACACAAAGTGGAAAGCTGCTCAATCAGATTGTAATGTCACTCAGGTGCTAAAAGGGGAGGGGTAATTCTGTGTAGGAAAAAAAAAACTGTGTTCCCTAATGCACACCGAGTGAATAATATTACTACATAATAATAGTCAGATAATACGGAGATCTTAGTTGCGTATATCTGCAGATATAGGGTTAAGCCCCCAGGCCGATCGACAAGGCTTCTCCGTCACTGGGGGTCCCTAATACTAGGTATGGGCCTGGGGTGCAGGACCCCACGATGTCGGCACAGGTCGGCCACCCCAGGTCAGCACACAGGTGAGAATTAATAGGGGTTAATAAGAAGCACAGAAGTGCTATGTAAGAGGCATAAATGGGTCAGCATTAGGAGGGATTGCTGACTCCAGAAGTGCCATAGGGGAAGCCAGGGGTATCCCCAGGTAAGCTGGCTCTCAGATGCTGTAGGTGCCATTACCATGTGGCCTTACACTGGGAATTTAACCCAGATATATTTGTAATTATTTATGGGGTGGGTGTGGGGTGCGGTGGCCCCTGTGTCGGTATGGCTGGGCTGCTTCAGGTCGGCACACCCTAACACTTTATTAACACTTATTATTTTTCCTATCACTTTGTATATATTATTTTAATCACACCACTTACATAGCACTTCTGTGCTTCTTATTAACCCCTATTAATTCTCACCTGTGTGCTGACCTGGGGTGGCCGACCTGTGCCGACATCGTGGGGTCCTGCACCCCAGGCCCATACCTAGTATTAGGGACCCCCAGTGACGGAGAAACCTTGTCGCTCGGCCTGGGGGCTTAACCCTATATCTGCAGATATACGCAACTAAGATCTCTGTATTATCTGACTATTATTATGTAGTAATATTATTCACTCGGTGTGCATTAGGGAACACAGTTTTTCTTTTCCTACACAGAATTATTGCAATCAACCTTTTTTTTAAATTGTAGTCATAATTAAATTGTCTCCAACTTGAAAGGAAATATCTAAATAGGTGATCTGTGATTTGTGACAATTACTGGTATTTTTTTTTTAGGAAGCTTGCAAGCATCTAAAGAATCTTGAGCCACCAAAGACGGCAAATTATTGCATACCACATTTTCTACAAGATTGTAAAGGGAATTGTAGTAGTTGTAAAAAGTTTTGTTAATGGTCCCAGGTCATAGCTGATGACTCCCATTTTATCTCTAAGTGCTAAGACTTTTTTGCTCTAAGCCTAGCTGCTAGCAGAGAATCCAACTTGTTACTTTTTCATAAAATTTTTGATTCAAACAGCAAAGAAATTTCTCTGTGTGCTAATCTAAAAGGGAATGGAGCTCACCTCTGATACCCTGGAGTCATCTAAGGATATGTGAAGAGTGTGACTGTTTATGAATTTGCTCAAGCGATCCAACTGAGTAGTGAGTGTAACAATAATTTTTTTGTTTCTTTCCATGTGTGGCATATTAAATCATCACACCTTTAACAATGACCAGATTGTAGGGAAAAGAACATAGTCATTGATGTTAATGGTAAAATAATCTGAGACCTAAGGTGGTCCTTAAAATGGGGGATACAGACAAGGGTATTGTTAAACCTTCAAGTGGGGCAGCCCCCTCGGTAGTCCAGTGGATTAATAGAGGCCAAGACCATTGTATGATCCGACCAGATAGTGGTAATGATATCTACTTTTGATAATGTTTGTAATAACTCACTGCAACCTGTTATATAAATTTGTGAGTATGAGCCGTGAAGGTTAGGAAAAAAAGTGTAGTCCCTGGAAGTTGGGTAATATGCTCACCAAGTATTGAAAAGACCAGCCTTGGCCATGTGCCTCTGAAGGTTGCCCTGTGGGTGGCAGCAGAGAGGAGAATGACGTGGGCTGCTTCTATCTAAATCTGGGGACAAAATAGAATTGAAGTCCACACCCACCAGGAGAATACCTCTGTGAAAGGCCTGTGTTTAAGCAAAAAGTGCACAAAAGAAACCATCTTGGCCAACATTGTGGGCGTATAAGTTCACCTGGATCATTACCAGTGGTCCCAGTTACAGACAATATTATACCGTCCTTCTTTTTTATGTTTAGTGGAAAGGATCTGAAAGGGGAATGTAGCCCGTACCGAAATAGCCACCTCAGTCTTTTTTGTAGAGTGAGAAGAGTATAGTGCAGTTTGGTATCGCCGGGAAACTAATGGGGGGTGGGAGGATTTTCAAAATGAGTCTCCTGAAGGAACACAATATCTCCTTGGTGAGATTTCAATATTTTATATACTAATGTAGGGAACATTTGTATGGGAAGTTGAGTCCCTTAACATTTAAAAGAGTACATTCAAGGTTATAATGATGGTAGTGATAGCAATACACCAAATGTGTCCTTGATACTACGTGTAATACAGGTTGAGTATCCCATATCCAAATATTCCGAAATACAGAATATTCCGAAATACAGACTTTTTTGAGTGAGAGTGAGATAGTGAAACCTTTGTTTTTTGATGGCTTAATGTACACAAACTTTGTTTAATACACAAAGTTCTTAATAATATTGTATTAAATGACCTTTAGGCTGTGTGTATATAAGGTGTATATGAAACAAATGAATTGTGTGAATGTAGACACACTTTGTTTAATGCACAATGTTATAAAATGTTATAAAAAATATATTCTAAAATTACCTTCCGGCTGTTTGTATAAAGTGTATATGTAACATAAATGCATTCTGTGCTTAGATTTAGGTCCCATCACCATGATATCTCATTATTCCAAAATACGGAAAAATCTCATATCCAAAATACCTCTGGTCCCAAGCATTTTGGAAAAGGGATACTCAACCTGTACTACGTGTAATGCCTTAAATAGGGAGAGAAATGAATGGGACTGGTAAATGAGAGGGAAGATTGGGAGGGGGGAGTGAACAAATTTACTCCTAGTTGTGGAGAATAGAGTTCACAATAGTTAAGCCCTGTAGGGGCAAGGAAACAGATTAATTCCAAGTAGGAACAATTTAGAGGACCCTGTGTGTTGGGAGGGCTTAATAAAAATACTATTCTGGTAAAGGATAATGAGAGCAAAAGCTCTTAGATAGGTCCCAAAAATGTAGGGGGAGTAGCGAAGTGTGAGTGGACTGGAAACTATCCACCCAGAACCAAAGTAGTTAAAGCATAGCAGGTAACTATAACTATATATAGCAGGTAACTATAACTATAACTGATTCAAAAAGAACAAATATTCAAATATTTCAAATCCGTATTAGAAGTACTATGAGAACACAAGTAAACTTATTGTAGAAGAAACATATAGAACAGGATCGCTGCCCCATACCTACCTACAAGGTACCAACTGATCGAAGAAGGTAGAGGCTGTAGTTCAGAACTAAAATATAAACACAGCAGAAGTATGACCTACAGCCATGGGCAAGGACAGGTGATACTAAACCCCCAGATCAGGGGTAGTAAGTACCATGATGGATACAGAGTTAACCATAGAGTAACTACAGTACATTCAAGAATGAGACCTGGTACGACTACTAGCAGAAAAACTGTCCCTGGTCTCAGAGAGCTGGAGTCTATAGATTAAATCTTTCCCCTCTTTAGGGTCTCTAACCAACACTTGTCGACCATTCACATCAACTTTTAGGCAAAAGGGGAAGCCCTACTTGTACTTGTATCTGTTATTACGGAGTATCTTGGTGGTACAGTATCTTGGTGGTCCCTGCGCTTGATAATGATAGAAGGGGCCAAGTTTTGGTAGATCTGCAGGTAGGAAACTTCGAAGAATGTGGGAGGCAATGATCTATTGGCGGCATAGGCGTGCGCAGCTAATTTTATTAGGGGGTGCACCGCAGGAGGGGCGTGTCTATCACCGCCTTTTCTGCGTGTCTACCACCGCCCAGGGACCTCTAGCACTATTTTACATTCTCTCAGTAAAATCACATGGCTTAATCTAATTTCTCCCTAGTTCCAAATAATAAAGTAGATATACTACACCCCAGAGAAATAAAATGAAACATAATTGTGTGACCACCGGCCGGTACTGACTGTCCGCTACGGCATAACCCTGAGTCCTAGCTGCCGCTGTACCATATCGCTGCTAACACTTCCCCAACCTATTCCTGACCCAGCGGCGGAACTAAAGAGTGGTGGGCCTAGGTGCATATGTACCCCCCCACACACACACCCCTTGCACCCCTAAGCACATACACCCTAATCTTGAGTCGGACATTCTGAAAAGTATGGGAGATTTAGGGGGCCGAACATTTGAGTTTAAATATAACAAAAATAAAGTTTAAAATATACACATGCCATCACAGCCACATCTGCCTCTTTCTATGCCATCACACTCCTCCTCTGCATGTCCCCATGCTCACCAGCTACTGACAGTAGTGCCCATATTTCACATTGTGCCAAACAGTGTGAGCCGAAATTCACATTACGCCACACGGTATGAGACAAAATCCACATTATGCCACACAGTATGATCCAAATTCACCTTACGCCACACGGTATGAGCTGAAATTCACATTATGTCACACAGTATGTGCCAAATTTACATTATGCCACACGGTATGAGCCAAATTTACATTATGCCACACAGTATGAGCCGAAATTTATATTATGTCACACGTTATGAGCTGAAATTAACATTATGCAACAAGGTATGAGCCGAAATTCACATTATGCACACGGTATGAGCCGAAATTCATAATATGTCACACGGTATGAGCCGAAATTAACATTATGCCACAAGGTATGAGCCAAAATTCATATTATGCCACACAGTATGAGCCAAATTCACATTATGCTACACGGTATGAGCCAAATTCACATTATGCCACACGGTAGGAGCCGAAATTCAGATTATTCCACACGGTATGAGCCAAAATTCTCATTATGCTACATGGTATGAGCCGAAAATAATAATTTACTTACCGATAATTCTATTTCTCGTAGTCCGTAGTGGATGCTGGGGACTCCGTAAGGACCATGGGGAATAGCGGCTCCGCAGGAGACTGGGCACAAAAGTAAAGCTTTAGAACTACCTGGTGTGCACTGGCTCCTCCCCCTATGACCCTCCTCCAAGCCTCAGTTAGGATACTGTGCCCGGATGAGCATACACAATAAGGAAGGATTTTGAATCCCGGGTAAGACTCATACCAGCCACACCAATCACACCATATAACTTGTGATCTAAACCCATTTAACAGCATGATAACAGAGGAGCCTCTAGAAAAGATGGCTCACTACAGCAATAACCCGATTTTTTGGTAACAATAACTATGTACCAGTATTGCAGACAATCCGCACTTGGGATGGGCGCCCAGCATCCACTACGGACTACGAGAAATAGAATTATCGGTAAGTAAATTCTTATTTTCTCTAACGTCCTAAGTGGATGCTGGGGACTCCGTAAGGACCATGGGGATTATACCAAAGCTCCCAAACGGGCGGGAGAGTGCGGATGACTCTGCAGCACCAAATGAGAGAACTCCAGGTCCTCCTCAGCCAGGGTATCAAATTTGTAGAATTTTACAAACGTATTTGCTCCTGACCAAGTAGCTGCTCGGCAAAGTTGTAAAGCCGAGACCCCTCGGGCAGCCGCCCAAGATGAGCCCACCTTCCTTGTGGAATGGGCTTTTACAGATTTTGGCTGTGGCAGGCCTGTCACAGAATGTGCAAGCTGAATTGTACTATAAATCCAACGAGCAATAGTCTGCTTAGAAGCAGGAGCATCCAGCTTGTTGGGTGCATACAGAATAAACAACGAGTCAGATTTTCTGACTCCAGCCGTCCTGGAAACCTATATTTCCAGGGCTCTGACAACGTCTAGCAACTTGGAGTCCTCCAAGTCCCTAGTAGCCGCAGGCACCACAATAGGTTGATTCAGGTGAAACGCTGAAAACCACCTTAGGGAGAAACTGCGGACAAGTCCTTAATTCCGCCCTGTCCGAATGGAAAATCAGATGAGGGCTTTTACAGGATAAAGCCGCCAATTCTGACACGCACCTGGCCCAGGCCAGGGCCAACAGCATGACCACTTTCCATGTGAGATATTTTAACTCCACATATTTAAGTGGTTCAAACCAATGTGACTTTTGGAACCCAAAAACTACATTTAGATCCCAAGGTGCCACTGGAGGCACAAAAGGAGGCTGTATATACAGTACCCCTTTCACAAACGTCTGAACTTCAGGGACTGAAGCTAGGTCTTTTTGGAAGAAAATTGACAGGGCCGAAATTTGAACCTTAATGGACCCCCATTTCTGGCCCATAGACACTCCTGTTTGCAGGAAATGTAGGAATCGACCCAGTTGAAAATTCCTCCGTCGGGGCCTTACTGGCCTCGCACCACGCAACATATTTTCGCCAAATGCGGTGATAATGTTTTGCGGTTATATCTTTCCTGGCTTTGATCAGGATAGGGATGACTTCATCCGGAATGCCTTTTTCCTTCAGGATCCGGCGTTCAACCGCCCTGCCGTTAAACGCAGTCGCGGTAAGTCTTGGAACAGACAGGGTCCTTGCTGGAGCAGGTCCCTTCTTAGAGGTAGAGGCCACGGATCCTCCGTGAGCATCTCTTGAAGTTCCGGTTACCAAGTCCTTCTTGGCCAATCCGGAGCCACGAATATAGTGCTTACCCCTCTCCATCTTATAATTCTCAGTACCTTGGTTATGAGAGGCAGAGGAGGGAACACATACACTGACTGGTACACCCACTGTGTTACCAGAGCGTCTACAGCTATTGCCTGAGGGTCCCTTGACCTGGCGCAATACTTGTCGAGTTTTATAAACATGTGGAAGACTTCTGGGTGAAGTCTCCACTCTCCCGGGTGGAGGTCGTGTCTGCTGAGGAAGTCTGCTTCCCAGTTGTCCACTCCCGGAATGAATACTGCTGACAGTGCTATCACATGATTTTCCGCCCAGCGAAGAATCCTTGCAGCTTCTGCCATTGCCCTTCTGCTTCTTGTGTCACCCTGTCTGTTTACGTGGGTGACTGCCGTGATGTTGTCCGAATGGATCAACTCCGGGTGACCTTGAAGCAGAGGTCTTGCTGAGCTTAGAGCATTGTAAATGGCCCTTAGCTTCAGGATATTTATGTGAAGTGATGTCTCCAGGCTTGACCATAAGCTCTGGAAATTCCTTCCCTGTGTGACTGCTCCCCAGCCTCGCAGGCTGGCATCCGTGGTCACCAGGACCCAGTCCTGAATGTGCGGCCCTCTAGAAGATGAGCACTCTGCAACCACCACAGGAGAGACACCCTTGTGCTTGGTGACAGGGTTATCCGCTGATGCATCTGAAGATGCGACCAAGACCATTTGTCCAGCAGGTCCCACTGGAAAGTTCTTGCGTGGAATCTGCCGCATAGGATTGCTTCATAGGAAGCCACCATTTTTCCCAGAACCATCTCATTGATGTACTGAGACTTGGCTCGGTTATAGGAGGTTCCCGACTAGCTCGGATAACTCCCTGACTTTCTCCTCCGGGAGAAACACCTTTTTCTGAACTGTGTCCAGGATCATCCCTAAGAACAGAAGACGAGTCGTCGGAATCAGCTGCGATTTTGGAATATTGAGAATCCAATCGTGCTGCCGCAACACTACCTGAGATAGTGCTACACCGACCTCCAACTGTTCCCTGGATCTTACCCTTATCAGGGAATCGTCCAAGTAAGGGATAACTAAAATTCCCTTCCTTCGAAGGAGTATCATCATTTCGGCCATTACCTTGGTAAAGACCCGGGGTGCCGTGGACCATCCATACGGCAGCGTCTGAAACTGATAGTGACAGTTCTGTACCATAAACCTGAGGTACCCTTGGTGAGAAGGGTAAATTGGGACATGAAGGTAAGCATCCTTGATGTCCCGAGACATCATGTAGTCCTCTTCTTCCAGGTTCGCAATCACTGCTCTGAGTGACTCAATCTTGAATTTGAACCTCTGTATGTAAGTGTTCAAAGATTTTAGATTTAGAATCGGTCTCACCGAGCCGTCCAGCTTCGGTACCACAACAGTGTGGAATAATACCCCGTTCCCTGTTGCAGGAGGGGTACCTTGATTATCACCTGTTGGGAATACAGCTTGTGAATGGCTTCCAAACCTGTCTCCCTGTCAGAAGGAGACATCGGTAAAGCCGACTTTAGGAAACGGCGAGGGGGAGACGTCTCGAATTCCAATTTGTACCCCTGAGATATCACCTGAAGGATCCAGGGGTCTACTTGCGAGTGAGCCCACTGCGCGCTGAAATTCATTGAGACGGGCCCCCACCGTGCCTGATTCTGCTTGTAAAGCCCCAGCGTCATACTGAGGGCTTGGCAGAGGCGGGAGAGGGTTTCTGTTCCTGGGAACTGGCTGATTTCTGCAGCCTTTTTCCTCTCCCTCTGTCACGGGCAGAAATGAGGAACCTTTTGCCCGCTTGCCCACTAAAAGACTGCGCCTGATAATACGGCGTCTTCTCATGTTGAGAGGCGACCTGGGGTACAAACGTGGATTTCCCAGCTGTTGCCGTGGCCACCAGGTCTGAAAGACCGACCACAAATAACTCCTCCCCTTAATAAGGCAATACTTCCAAATGCCGTTTGGAATCCGCATCACCTGACCACTGTCGTGTCCATAACCCTCTACTGGTAGAAATGGACAACGCACTTAGACTTGATGCCAGTCGGCAAATATTCCGCTGTGCATCACGCATATATAGAAATGCATCTTTTAAATGCTCTATAGGCAATAATATACTGTCCCTATCTAGGGTATCAATATTTTCAGTCAGGGAATCCGACCATGCCAACCCAGCACTGCACATCCAGGCTGAGGCGATTGCTGGTCGCAGTATAACACCAGTATGTGTGTAAATACCTTTTAGGATGCCCTCCTGCTTTCTATCAGCAGGATCCTTAAGGGCGGCCATCTCAGGAGAGGGTAGAGCCCTTGTTCTTACAAGCGTGTGAGCGCTTTATCCACCCTAGGGGGTGTTTCCCAACGCACCCTAACCTCTGGTGGGAAAGGATATAATGCCAATAACATTTTTGAAATTATCAGTTGTTATCGGGGGAAAACCACGCATTATCACACACCTCATTTAATTTCTCAGATTCAGGAAAACTACAGGTAGTTTTTCCTCACCGAACATAATACCCCTTTTTGGTGGTACTCGTATTATCAGAAATGTGTAAAACATTTTTCATTGCCTCAATCATGTAACGTGTGGCCCTACTGGAAGTCACATTTGTCTCTTCACCGTCGACACTGGAGTCAGTATCCGTGTCGGCGTCTATATCTGCCATCTGAGGTAACGGGCGCTTTAGAGCCCCTGACGGCCTATGAGACGTCTGGACAGGCACAAGCTGAGTAGCCGGCTGTCTCATGTCAACCACTGTCTTTTATACAGAGCTGACACTGTTACGTAATTCCTTCCAACAGTTCATCCACTCAGGTGTCGACCCCCTAGGGGGTGACATCACTATTACAGGCAATCTGCTCCGTCTCCACATCATTTTTCTCCTCATACATGTCGACACAAACGTACCGACATACAGCACACACACAGGGAATGCTCTGATAGAGGACAGGACCCCACTAGCCCTTTGGGGAGACAGAGGGAGAGTTTGCCAGCACACACCAGAGCGCTATATATATACAGGGATAACCTTATATAAGTGTTTTTCCCCTTATAGCTGCTGTATCTTTAATACTGCGCGTAATTAGTGCCCCCCCCTCTCTTTTTTAACCCTTTCTGTAGTGTAGTGACTGCAGGGGAGAGCCAGGGAGCTTCCCTCCAACGGAGCTGTGAGGGAAAATGGCGCCAGTGTGCTGAGGAGATAGGCTCCGCCCCCTTATCGGCGGCCTTATCTCCCGTTTTTCTATGTATTCTGGCAGGGGTTAAATTCATCCATATAGCCCAGGAGCTATATGTGATGCATATTTTGCCATCCAAGGTGTTTTTATTGCGTCTCAGGGCGCCCCCCCCCCAGCGCCCTGCACCCTCAGTGACCGGAGTGTGAAGTGTGCTGAGAGCAATGGCGCACAGCTGCAGTGCTGTGCGCTACCTTGTTGAAGACAGGACGTCTTCTGCCGCCGATTTTCCGGACCGCTTCTGTCTTCTGGCTCTGTAAGGGGGCCGGCGGCGCGGCTCTGGGACCCATCCATGGCTAGGCCTGTGATCGTCCCTCTGGAGCTAATGTCCAGTAGCCTAAGAAGCCCAATCCACTCTGCACGCAGGTGAGTTCGCTTCTTCTCCCCTTAGTCCCTCGATGCAGTGAACCTGTTGCCAGCAGGTCTCACAGAAAATAAAAAACCTAAAACTAAACTTTTCACTAAGCAGCTCAGGAGAGCCACCTAGTGTGCACCCTTCTCGTTCGGGCACAAAAATCTAACTGGGGCTTGGAGGAGGGTCATAGGGGGAGGAGCCAGTGCACACCAGGTAGTTCTAAAGCTTTACTTTTGTGCCCAGTCTCCTGCGGAGCCGCTATTCCCCATGGTCCTTACGGAGTCCCCAGCATCCACTTAGGACGTTAGAGAAAATAAGATTTTAAACCTACCAGTAAATCTTTTTCTCCTAGTCCGTAGAGGATGCTGGGGACTCCGTAAGGACAATGGGGTATAGACGGGCTCCACAGGAGACATGGGCACTATAAAGAACTTTTAGTATGGGTGTGCACTGGCTCCTCCCTCTGTGTCCCTCCTCCAGACCTCGGTTAGAGAACTGTGCCCAGAGGAGATGGACAACACGAGGAAAGGATTTTGTTAATCTAAGGGCAAGATTCATGCCAGCCCACACCAATCATACCATATAACCTGGAATATACGCAACCAGTTAACATTATGAACAAAAAACAGTATCAGTCAAAGACCAATTCCAACTGTAACATAACCCTTATGTAAGCAACAACTATATACAAGTCTTGCAGATTTAGACCGCACTGGGACGGGCGCCCAGCATCCTCTACGGACTAGGAGAAAAAGACTTACCGGTTTACCAGTTAGAGAACTGTGCCCAGAGGAGATGGACAACACGAGGAAAGGATTTTGTTAATCTAAGGGCAAGATTCATGCCAGCCCACACCAATCATTCCATATAACCTGGAATATACGCAACCAGTTAACATTATGAACAAAAAACAGTATCAGTCAAAGACCAATTCCAACTGTAACATAACCCTTATGTAAGCAACAACTATATACATGTCTTGCAGATTTAGACCGCACTGGGACGGGCGCCCAGCATCCTCTACGGACTAGGAGAAAAAGATTTACCGGTAGGTTTAAAATCTTATTTTCTCTTACGTCCTCCGAGTCCCCTGTTGCCACAGGCACCACAATAGGTTGGTTCATATGAAATGAAGAAACCACCTTAGGTAACAATTGAGGACGAGTCCTCAACTCAGCTCTATCCACATGGAAAATCAAATAGGGGCTCTTGTGGGACAAGGCCGCCAATTCGGACACCCGCCTTGCAGATGCCAAGGCCAATAACATGACCACCTTCCACGTGAGAAATTTTAATTCAACCGTTTGAAGAGGCTCAAACCAGTGAGATTTCAGGAAACTTAACACCACGTTAAGGTCCCACGGTGCCACTGGGGGCACAAAGGGTGGCTGGATGTGCAGCACTCCCTTCACAAAAGTCTGGACTTCTGGGAGAGAAGCCAATTCCCTCTGAAAGGATATAGATAGGGCCGAAATCTGTACCTTAATGAAGCCTAACTTCAGGCCCATATCCACTCCTGTCTGTAGAAAGTGGAGAAACCGGCCCAGATGGAAATCTTCCGTAGGAGCATTCTTGGCTTCACAACAAGATACATACTTCCTCCAGATATGGTGATAATGCTTTGCCGTCACCTCCTTCCTAGCCTTTATCAGAGTAGGGATGACTTCCTCCGGAATACCTTTCCCAGCTAGGATTCGGTGTTCGACCACCATGCCGTCAAGCGTAACCGCGGTAAGTGTTGGAGCATGCAGGGCCCCTGCTGCAACAGGTCCTCCCTGAGAGGAAGAAGCCACGGATCTTCTGTGAGCATCTCCTGAAGATCTGAGTGCCAGGCCCTTCGAGGCCAATCTGGAACAATGAGTATTGTCTGTACTCTTTTTCGTCTTATGATTCTCAATATTTTTGTGATGAGAGGAAGAGGAGGAAACACATAGACCGACTGAAACACTCATGGTGTCAACAGGGCGTCTACTGCTACTGCCTGAGGGTCCCGGGACCTGGCACAATACCTCCGAAGCTTCTTGTTGAGGCGTGATGCCATCATGTCTATTTGAGGAATTCCCCAGAGACTTGTTATCTCTGCAAATACTTCTTGATGAAGTCCCCACTCTCCTGGATGGAGATCGTGTCTGCTGAGGAAGTCTGCTTCCCAGTTGTCCACTCCTGGAATGAAGACAGCTGACAGAGCGCTTACGTGATTTTCCGCCCAGCAAAGAATTTTGGTGGCTTCCGCCATCACGACTCTGCTCCTTGTCCCGCCTTGGCGGTTTACATGAGCCACGGCTGTGACGTTGTCTGATTGAATCAGAACCGGTAGGTCGCGAAGAAGATTCTCCGCTTGTCGTAGGCCGTTGTTTTAAGCCCTCAATTCCAGTATGTTGATGTGTAGACAAGCCTGACCATAGTCCCTGAAAATTTCTTCCTTGTGTGACTGCTCCCCATCCTCGGAGGCTCGCATCCGTGGTCACCAGGACCCAGTCCTGAATGCCGAACCTGCGACCCTCTAGAAGGTGAGCACTCTGCAGCCACCACAGGAGAGACACCCTGGCCCTGGGGGACAGTGTCATTTTCTGATGAATTTGTAGATGGGACCCGGACCACTTGTCCAGAAGGTCCCACTGAAAAGTCCTCGCGTGAAATCTGCCGAAGGGGATGGCCTCGTAGGCTGCCACCATTTTTCCCAGAACTCGAGTGCATTGATGAACTGACACTCTTTTTGGTTTTAGCAGGTCTCTGACCATGTTCTGGAGGTCCTGGGGTTTTTCCAATGGGAGAAAAACCTTCTTTTGTTCCTAGGAATGATAGTCGAGTCGTTGGAACCAATTGTCAAAAACACAAGTTGTTGTCCTCCGTATGGAGCGCTTTAAAAAAACTGCAGCTGTTTCCCTTTATCTATGGCAGATCAGCTCACACTGCCCAAATATCAAACATAAAGTAAGAGGGATCAGATCAAGGAAAGTCACAGCGCTGTTTCTAATATGCCAAATCTCACAGGTGCCTCGACAAAGACCCGCTGAGGGTAGAAACGCGTCGGCAGCCGTAGGTGAACCTGGTCATTATCCGCGTGTAGCAAAGAGCAACTAACGGGGGAGAGCGGAGGAGTGTGGTGGCGACTGCAGCGCCTGGAGGGTCCGTGACCTAAGGACGGCTAGCGGTGTATGGAAAGCAACTGCGGGTGAGCAAATCCCGTAATAGAGAGCACCGCGATTATCAACTGCGTCCTGAGAGTCTGGTGAGCTCCACTGAGTACATTTGAAATCCAACGCTTGTACCGCTTCTCTTGCTGAGATTGCCCTGTGTCTGCATAAAGAGACTTTTTAGATGGATGTTTGAAATAAAGTAAGGATCATTTTTTTTATCTATACGGATGTGGTACAGTGTTCTTCATATACGTGAAGAAATCTGGACAGTATATTTTCCTGTGAGATTTGGCATATTAGAAACAGCGCTGTGACTTTCCTTGATCTGATCCCTCTTTCTTTATGTTGGAACCAATTGTGACTTTGGCAGATTGATAATCCAACCGTGCTGTTGTAGCACTCACAGGGAGAGCGACACGCTCTTCAGCAATTGATCTCTCGATCTCGCCTTTATCAGGAGATCGTCCAAGTATGGGATAATTGTGACTCCCTGCTTGCGCAGGAGCACCATCATTTCCGCCATCACCTTGGTGAAAATCCTCGGGGCCGTGGAAAGCCCAAACGGCAACGTCTGAAACTGGTAATGACAGTCCTGTACAGCGAATCTCAGGTACTCCTGATGAGGGGGATATATGGGGACATGAAGGTAAGCATCCTTTATGTCTAGTGACACCATAAAATCCCCCCCTTCCAGGCTGGATATTACAGCTCGGAGCGATTCCATCTTGAATTTGAACTTTTTCAAGTACAGGTTTAGGGATTTTAGATTTAAAATGGGTCTGACCGAACCATCCGGCTTCGGGACCACAAACAGGGTTGAATAATACCCTTTTCACTGTTGGACCAGGGGAACCTTGACAACCACTTGCTGTTGACACAGCTTTTGAATTGCAGCTAACACTACTTCCCTCTCTGGGGATGAAGCTGGCAAGGCCGACTTGAAAAATCGGCGAGGGGGCACCTCTTTGAATTCCAGCTTGTAGCCTTGGGAAACCATTTCCATCGCCCAAGGATCCACGTCTGAAAGAACCCAGATCTGGCTGAAAAGTCGAAGGTGTGCCCCCACTGGTGTGGACTCCCTTAGGGGAGCCCCAGCGTCATGCGGTGGATTTTGGACTTCTGCTCCTGGGAACTAGCCGAAGCAGGTGTTCTCTTTCCTCTACCCTTACCTCTGGAAAGGAAGGAGGAACCCGACCTCTTCTAGACTTATGCGACCGAAAGGACTGCATCTGATACTGTGGAGTTTTCTTTTGCTGTTGGGGAACAAAAGGTAAAAAGGTAGATTTACCCGCGGTAGCTGTGGAAACCAGGTCCGCGAGCCCCTCCTCAAACAACCCTCCATATGCTTTTTTGAGTCCACATCACCCGTCCATTGGCGGGTCCATAGAGCTCGTCTCGCAGAAATAGCCATGAAATTGGCTCTGGAACCCAGCAGCCCAACGTCTCTTTGAGTGTCCCTCATATATAAGACTGCGTCTTTAATGTGGGCTAAGGTTAATAAAATGGTATCCCTGTCTAGGGTATCAAGGTCAGCTGACAAGCTATCTGTCCATGCTGCCACTGCGCTACATACCCATGCCGACGCTATTGCCGGTCTGAGCAAAGCACCTGTATGCGCATAAATAGTCTTTAAAGTAGTCTCCTGCCTGCGGTTAGCAGGATCCTTAAGGGCTGCCGTGTCTGGAGACGGTAGCGCCACCTTCTTGGACAGGCGTGTTAAAGCCTTGTCCACCCTGGGAGAGGATTCCCAACGTACCCTGTCCTGTGTAGGAAAAGGATACGCCATAAGAACCCTTTTGGGAATCTGCAGTTTTTTATCTGGAGTTTCCCAAGCTTTTTCAAAAAACTCGTTAAGCTCATTAGATGGGGGAAAGGTTACTTCAGGTTTCTTTTCCTTAAACATGTGTACCCTCGTGTCAGGGACAGAGGGGTCATCAGTGATATGTAAAATATCTTTTATTGCAATAATCATACACTGAATACTTTTTGCCACCCTTGGGTGTAATCTTGCATCATCGTAGTCGACACTGGAGTCAGAATCCGTGTCGGTACCAGTATCTACTATTTGGGATAGGGGACGTTTTTGAGACCCAGAAGGGCCCTGTGACCCAGTCCAATCCGTGGATTGACTCCCTGTTTTCTCCCTGGACTCTGCTTTGTCTAGTCTCTTATGTAATGAGGCCACACTTGTATTTAACATATGCCACATGTCCATCCATTCATGAGTCGGCGTTGCCGACGGAGACACACCACTCATCTGCTCCACCTCCTCCTTGGATGAGCCTTCCGCTTCAGACATGCCGACACGCACTTGCCGACACCCCCACACACACAGGGATATAACTATAAGGGGACAATTCCCCAACAAGGCCCTTTGGAGAGAGAGAGAGAGTATGCCAGCACACACCCAGCGCCAACTGACAATGGAATAAAAACCAGATAGCGCTTTTATATATATATCTCAATGTGTATACACTCACTGCGCCAATAATTGCGCCCCCCCCCCTCTTTCCATCCCTCTGTCACCGAGTTCAGCAGGGGAGAGTCCGGGGAGCCAGCTTCTCTGCAGCGTTCTGTGGGGAAAATGGCGCTGTTAGTGCGGAGGGATCAAGCTCCGCCCCCACCAGCGGCGGGCTTTGGTCCCGCTTCAATATTCAAAAAATGGCGGGGGATTCTGTATTTACTGCCTCCGCAGCCTAATTTGCCCATAAATGCCAGTCCAGAGGTTTATTGCTGCCCAGGGCACCCCCCCCCCCCCCTGTGCCCTGCACCCATCAGTGCCTGTTCTGTGTGTGTAATGTGTGGGAGCAATGGCGCGCAGTGAAGATCTGAAGTCTTCTGCCGCCTTGAAGTGTTCTTTTCTTCTTATACTCACCCGGCTTCTATCTTCCGGCTCTGCGAGGAGGACGGCGGCGCGGCTCCGGGACGAACGTCAGGGTGAGACCTGTGTTCTGACTCCCTCTGGAGCTAATGGTGTCCAGTAGCCTAAGAAACAGAGCCTGACATTTAAGTAGGTCTGCTTCTCTCTCCTCAGTCCCACGATGCAGGGAGCCTGTTGCCAGCAGTGCCCCCTGAAAATAAAAAACCTAACATAAGTCTTTTATCAGAGAAACTCAGTAGAGCTCCCTGTAATGCACCCTATCTCCTCTGGGCACAGGAACTAACTGAGGTCTGGAGGAGAGGCATAGAGGGAGGAGCCAGTGCACACCCATACTAAAAGTTCTTTATAGTGCCCATGTCTCCTGCGGAGCCCGTCTATACCCCATGGTCCTTACGGAGTCCCCAGCATCCTCTAGGACGTAAGAGAAATTCACATTATGCCACGCAGTATGACCTAAATTCACATTATGCCCAGAGCTGGCCCTAATCAATTTGATGCCCTAGGCAGATTTTGGCTGGTGCTCCTAGCACTGCCACTACAGATGTAGCCAGCCTCTTCGTTGCCATGGTGCGTACCCACGGTCATACGCATTGCGGCAAGCTGCACTGAATGCCGTGTTGAAAATAGTTGCAGCCAGCGTTGCTTTGTAGAAGTCTATAGAATGTGCGTGAATATGCACACGCGCATCACAGACTAAGGCACACTAGTCACGCCATCCATTCCACAATGATGGATGAGTGTGGCAACATCTGTAGTTCCGCCTCTGACCCAGCACAGCAGGCATCACCCAGCATGACCATGAAGCCTTACCCCGCTGGAGTAGACAGTGGCAGTAGTAACTGACTGCAGGTCAGGTGGCACCTCGACCACCGAGAGAGAAGGGGGAGAGAGAGAGATCCCCCCCACGGAAGAGAGGGGGGAGGGAAAAGGAGAGAGGGACAGAAAAGGAGGGAGAAAGAGAGGGGGTAGGATATGGAGAAGGAGAGAGACAGAGGGGCCCATTTATAAAAAATATTTCCGGCTCTGTCCACGAAAAAGACCCGTTTTGGAAGTTAGGCGCAAATATTAAGTTTCCCTGGTATGTATAAAGGAGGGATCGCTGCAGGTATTGGCACCTGCTGGGATCCCTCTATTTCCGCCCACAGCCACATCCTCCAAAGGTTTCTATGGGGGATTAAATGCTGCCCAATGTATCAATATCGGGAATGCGAAGCATTCCCGATATTGTTCCCCGCAGCTACTGCAATATTTGACTGCTGTAACCCATTGTAGCCTATGGGCTACAGATCGGGGAGAGTAGATCTAGCAGGGTTCCCAAAGAACCTTCCGCCAGAAATGCCTCAGTGCATCGCAGTCACCCGAAGGGATCGGATATTGCAATGCGATCCTGGGCGGTAAGATCTCGCCTAGATCGCATTCAATATGTAATCCATGATAAATGGGAGAAAGTGGGAGAGAGAAAAATAAAAAAGGGGGTGGGGGGGAGAGAGAGAGGGGGAGGAAGAGAGAGGGAAAGATAGGGAGAGAGAGGGGAAGAAGGCGGAAAAGATAGGGGGCGGGATGTACTATGGTGTGGCAGAATATTCCGCCACACTTTCGACTACATACTGATCGCATATGTACTAACATATGCCATCAGTATAGCAAAGGACAGCTCTCACCGATAAGAGCTGTCCTTTGCGTTGCCGGCTGCTGTTGCTGAGGCGGGTGCAGACTCCGGGGGAATGAGGGACAGAGATGTCGGCTCCTCCCCTGCTGCTGACATCACAGGCTGCACCAATCAGCGCAGCCTGGGGCCGGGAAAGGAGGTGCTTGTACGGAATGGTAGATTGACTGCCAGGCGGGACCGGAGGAGGAGGGCGTCTGGAGCAGGAGGATATTCCGCCAGCAGTTCCTGGAGCTGGGCGCTGGACGGAGCTACAGACGGCAGAGGCGGTCGCGGGGCAGGAGGTGGCATGCCAACGGCATTAGAACGCCGTTGGCAGGGTGCGATCTGGCACATCTACAATCAACTCTGAATTAACCCCGGTGTTCCTCCTGCATAGATCATGTATGCTGCAGCAGAGATAGAACAGGGAAGGTGGGGTCAGAGCCTCGGGGCCCCTCAGAACATGGGTGTACTCTTCGCACCCCCATGTTGCCGGCTCTGCTGACACACACACTGTCAGATACACAAACCTTACCTTCTCCTTCCTGGCCGGGTTCCATGGGATGGCTGCTATTAGAGATCCACCTGGCCCAGCAAGAGAAGGCTGGGCTGCACAGTGCACACAGATTGCCTGGCTCAGGGAAAGTTGGGAGCGTGGCCTAATCGCGGACCCCCGTGGCCACGCCCACTTATAGAAAACCCCTTCAAATCAGCTGGACTGGCCGTCTAGGGCTGGGAGGAGGCGCACAGGACGTCAAACAATGCAGAGCAGCAAGCTGGGCTCGCGGTGGGGGGGCAGCGATCAACACTCGACTGTGCTGCAGCAGGCAGGTGGTGCCGCACATTAGGGGGTGCCTGTGCGCACCAGGCACCCCCCGTGCGCACGCCTATGATTGGCGGCTGACACTTGATCTTTCATTTTGAAAGACAGGAATTTCAGCACCACATCTCTAGTAGGATCACCATCTTTAGATTTCGGCTGCAGGGCTCTATATGCGTGATCAATATGCAGGATTGCTCAGTAAGGGCAGGGACTAGCAACTAGCATCTAAAAAAAATGCTTCAGGTATGGTTCGAGGTCCTGGGGAGCAATATACTCTGGGATGTTGCGAATCAGAAGATTATTTCTGCTCTTTCTATTTACAAGACCCTCGTGTTTATCTCGTAGAAATTTGACTTCCCAGTAAAGGCAATTAATGTCCTGAGAAGACTCCATCAGACACTTTGAATTGGATAACACTTTAAATTCCACGGCGGCAGTGCGGCTTTATGAGGAAAGTTAGCTTATTACAGAGATCAGCAAATAATTACTGGAGGTTCAATGTAAGGGTTTTATTTAGGTAAGCCATCATGTCCTGAATGTCGTTTTTAGTTGCAAAAGAGTCACCTGCTGGCATGTCTGTTCCAAGGGAATCTGCTGGAGGGGCAGAAGGGGAGACAGATGAGGGACATGATTCCAGATGGGAGAGATGTTGCATAATTGCCTACTGGGATTTTTCCCCCTCCTATTCTTGTATCTGTGCATGGTGAAATTAAATCAGAAGAGGCGTAGTGGACAGGCAGGGCAGTAGAGGTTCAGGGTGAACGAAAGGAGAGTGACTTCAGAGCTGTGCAAACAGCGATGGTCCCCTGTGACAATTATTGTTGGGAGCAGTGATTGATGAGCTGTGTAGGATGTAATTGGAAAGTCTGTGCACTGGGACATAGTACCTAAGAAAGACCCCTATGAGGCTGTAAAGTTTCACAAAAGAAATATAAAGCTTCCAATGGTTTCCAATAACGACTGCAAAAGCTGGAAAAGGTAACTGTGGTCACGAAATATACAAATAGGATGCAAACCCTTAAGTACTGAAAAGTGTCAAAGTCAAATTGCATATTTTGATATTTAGAATACACTATGGCATTTACTAATGGACGTGTCTACGACGCATGCTATAGGTAATATGGTAGGAATGACCATAACGGCAAGTTACTGTGCACATTACAGTAGAAGATGCATTTGTTAGTAAATATACTGTAACACATAGCAAATATTTCTTACTTACAGATAATACACGCATAGGCACCATCTACCCAACACACCATTTATATATATATATATATATATATATATATATATATATACATATATATATATATACTATATATAAATATATATATATATATAAATCACATGTATACTATTGGCAATTGCGCAATAATGCTTATAGACACACAGGGACATATTATCTTCCCATGTCTGGTATCAAAATGATCGTCAGCTCATTAGCTAATATCCGGTAGTAGCAAAAAGACCATCCAATGTGGCATTCGCAGGATATTAGCAAGAATCAGATATGTGAACATAATATGAATAAGTAATTCGGAACACAGATACTAGTTGTCTAGTAAAACCCTTAGGACAGTAACAGTCACATTCCTGAAGACAATACCTTTAAAGGGGACCAATTTTTAAATTGAATAACATACATACTATAAGTTGCTTTAAGTAAAAGTACACAAGTAGTTGTACTGAGTAATAGAGTTAAGTAAGTGTATAAGAAATGCATCATGTAAATTGTCGTGGGAAAATTGGAACCTGGATGCGAAAATAAGTATATAAGTGCAAAATGTATAGGGTACAATATAACAATCCAACCTGAAAAGGGACCATTACTAGTGTACATCTTGCTAGGGTATAGTAAGACCTCTGGGACATTACCAGTTTTTGGTAAGTGATTCTTTTCAGTACAAAAAAATATTGTTAATTTGTGTGGGTTGAAAGTAAAGTGTGTGTGGAGTGAACCCAGAAAAGGGTATACCGAGGTGATGCCAGGGTAGAGAGACCCAGCGGCATACAGACTTTATACCATATGTTAAATTGATTTGTGTATAGCCTAGAGATGAGGTCAATTCGTAGAAGGTATGATTATCAACAATACGAAGGACTGATAGGCAGGTTTAGGAGAGACATATCTTCACCAAACATCTCCATAGCCATAAGCCATACAGATAACAAGTATCTGTGTGTTCTATAGCCGGAGCACGCATTTGTGTGTCAATCCGCTTTGTGTCAGGTCAAAAGAACCAGACCAGTCATGGAAATGACTCCGCTGGTGTGAGACACTGTTATTTGCATTGTGTATTAAATGCAAACGTGATTTGTGTAAAGAAAGCAGGTCAAAAGAACCAGACCAGTCATACAAATGGCTCCGCTGGTGTGAGATACTGTGAGGAAATCTGTTGTCCTGTTACAACAGAGAGTACAGGCCGCATAACTTCTTCTAAGTTATAGCTTCTACTAAGAGGGAGATAAAGAGTGAAAGAAACAGGTCAAAAGAATCAAACCAGTCGTGCAAACGGCTCCACTGGTTTAAGACACTGTAACGCACAATCTATCTCCAGTGTCCTAGTAGCAAGTGTCCGACGTAGGCGACTCCGCTGGTTATGCTAACTTCTTACTTGTCTGTTAGTTGTTCCTCGGTTGGGGGAGTGTGTGAGTGCAGCTCAGGAATCCCTCACCAGCATTTCTCAGGGGAAACCTTTAAGGATTGCAGAAAGCCGCAATGGGAGCGGAGGTTCACGTGGAATGGCCATTGTTGCAACTCAGGTTCAGGTTGCAGGATATATTGGGCCAAAAGGGTCAGCAATATCTATAATGATGCAGAAATATGGTAGGTAGACACTGGCTTTTGTGAATGAATGAATACGTATGAATGAGAATGGTAAAACATAATTTCCTATTATTGGTAGTTTTGACCCAGAGGTATTACATACTGTAAAAAAAATAGAATATGTCTTATAAAATCCCATAAACTGAGGATAAGACATAATGATTGTTTACATTTGTGGCAGCATGAAGGTGAAACACAGAGAGAAATGGGGTATGCAGCAAATGCAAGTATAACACCAATAAGAGCAACTGCACCACCACCATCATATGTGGATGGAAAAAAGGTAACAGCCAATACAAAAGTGATAAGACTAACCCTTGCACTTTATTTCCTGTCTTAAGTAAGTTCCAAGGTAATGGAGAGGTGGACGAAGCTGCACTTATCTCAGCTATTTCACAAGCCATTAGTATTGTCCTAAGGAGGGGTAGACCCAACAAGCAAAAGGAGGGGCTGCTCCTCAGGATGAGGAGACAGCTGAGATCAGTGAACATGGTGAGTATGATGCCATTCATTGCACTGAAACAGTACTTCCTGTAATCAAATCGGTAAGTAATGCAGTTACAGGAATGTACCCTATACGTACTCTGGCTGTCCCAAGCGAGAAAGCAGACAGACAAGGTGTAATTCTCATTAAAAATATCGGCATGCATTGCCCATGGACCAGAGCTGAGTTAAGGTCCATTATGAGAGAGTTTCCAGACCCTAAAAAGGATGTAGTGTGGTGTCAGAAATTCATCCGGGACTTGGGCAATGCTCATGACCCCATGAATAAAGACTGGCGGGTAGTATTGAGGTCCTGTTTGCCTCCTTACATTGATAGCTTGAACTTTATCAAAGATTGTCAATTGGAGGAAGATAAGACCTTGTCAGATGCTACACATGTGGGAGAGATGAGCACTATTCCAGAGACTGCCCTGGACATAGGAACACTAGAAGTTATGACTTATGAGTTATGAGTTATGAAGGGATTATGACTCACATTGGGGTAACCAAGGTCCACCTAAAAGGGGAACACATAGACACCTCCCCAGAGGAGACTGACAATCAGAAGTGTCTCCAAATATACATAAACACATCATGGCAACTAACACTATGAGGCATGACCAAGGAAGTGAATAGGGAGAAGGTCACACCTGTATCCTACAACCACTTAGGTTTACTAATGATCTTAGGAAAAAATCCCAAGTGATGGTTGAGATAAAGGGTACAGAGCAAACCTTTCTTGTAGATACAGGGGCGGTCAGATCAGTATTGACTTTTCCACTTAGTTTAAAAAAAGAAAATGACTGGGAAAACTGTTTTGCCCATGAGGGTAACGGGAACTGTACAACATTAACCTTTAACTAATCAAGCAGAGGTTACTATTGGTCCGCTGCACACCAAACACTCTTTTCTCCCTGCTGCAGTGGCCCCTACTAACTTACTGGGAAGAGATTTGCTTTGTAAAATGGGATGTGTGATTCATTGTACCCCTGATGGTGTATTTTTAGACACCAAAGGAAACTTCGCTCAGGAAGTACAGGACATGTTGGACACTCCCCAAAGACTAATGTTCCATTCTCCCATTCTAGATTTGCATCCATCTCAGGTAGAGGAAATTATCTCACAAATACCGGATTCCCTTTGGACTAAAGATGGACATAACGCTTGATTAATGGTGTATGTAGCATACGTAGTAATTAAATTAAAAGATGTTAGGACAGCTCCAAGAATACCACAGTACCACCTGAAGCCAGAAGTGTATCTTGTAATTGAAAGCCTGCTTCAACAGGGAATTCTAATCAGAACTACCAGCACAGCCAATAGTACCATCTTTTCAGTAAATAAAAATGGGGGGAGGGGCTTCAGGCAAGTGCAGGTTTTAAGAGGGGTAAACAAAGTAGTTGAAAGCCAGTTCCCCGTAGTGCTTAATCCAACTGTCGTCCTAATGCAAATTCCTCCTCACTCTACCACTTTACTGTAATTGACCTCTGTTCTGCTTTCTTTTCTGTCACACTTCACCCGGACAGCCAGTATATATTTGCCTTCTCCTATAGAGGTGTAAAGGATACCTGGACCCACCTTCGAACACCCAGAAATTAATAAAAATGCAAATTTTGTGTTCCCCATAGGAAAAGGCAGTCTGGAAGCAAAGGGATATGGTCAAGAGTCATCCGGACTCTGAAGAGATGGACAAGGTAAGCCAGTGGCTCCCAAAGCTTATCTCCCCAGCCTAGCTGAAGTAGCACACGGTCTGACTCACCAGGTCAAGGAAGGAATGTGCAGACTAGTGAGAGCCTACTGGAGTGCACCAGGATTCTCTTCTCAGGTGAGCAGGAAAGCCATGTCATGTCTTTCTTGCCTGAGTAAGAACATTGGTAAGGCAGTACCATCAGATCCATCCCATATCCCTCCTGCAGATGGTCCTTTTCAGGTAAAACAAATTGACTTTGTACAGCTACCACCCTGTAGAAATTTGAAATATATGTTATTTTTTATTGATATGTGATCCAATTGAGTAGATGCATTCACAGCTGCCTCTAACACTGCTGTCTTTACTGCCAAGAAGATGATGCAAGAATTTGTATGTAGATATGGTATCCCAAGGATTATTGGAAGTGATAGGGGTACCCACTTCATGGGGGAGGTCTTTCAGAGTGATTAGTACTATCAAGAACAAATTTAGCAAAGGGATGACTGAAACTGGACTACTATGGCCAGAGACGTGGCCACTAGTGTTGTAAAGCATCAGGACCACTCCCAGGGCTCCTTTCAATTTATCACCCTTTGAAAGTCTTTTTTGGAAGGCAACCTCATGTGATGATAGACCCTCAGGATGATTTGAAATGCCACAATTAGGTGACAGTTCAATACCTCATAAAAATAAATAAGCACTTGAGAGAACAGCAAAAGAACATAAAACTGTTGATTTCAAATATGCCAAGTTCAAACTGCCATGATATTGAACCAGGGGACTATGTGTTGATTTGACTTTTTTACACTCAGGTTGTTTGATAGACCATTGGGAGGGACCGTATCAAGTTTTGTTGACCAGCACCACTTCATTGAAGGTAGCAGAGAGAGAGACTTGGGTCCATTCGTTGCATTACAAGAAAGCCAGTAACCCGGAAGAAGCTCGGGAAAGAAGTGAAACAGAGGAGATATCACTAGAGAACCTATTCCAGGAGAACTGAGAGGGGATTACAGTGGACATTTCCCCACTGAGCGTATTAAGTGGTCACACAGGATTTTTGGTTGAGAGATGGAAGATCGTCTAAAATCAACGTTTTTCTTTTCCTATTTTTTCCTTTTTGCCTTTATTTTTCTCAGGACTGTTTATTTCTGCAAAGGTTTGGAATGAATTGAGTGGGGGGCCTGGGACAGGCTTTTCAGGAAATGGCGATAACTTGATAAAATCCCAGGCACAGTCTGATACTTTGCTTAAAGCAGGAGTAAGTAAGAGGTCTGGAGAGTATGGAGTTTGGAGACAAAGTGAGGGAATATTGTCTGAGGAATACTGTATTTGTAAGTATTGTGTCCCTATAATTGAAGATGAGTGCATCCAAAGATGTCAGTCTAGCAATAAGGCAGAATTTGACAGACATCCCTTGAGTGATTACCACTCACTAGTGGGTAAGGTCTAAAACCAAACAAAATGTTGGGTGTGCTCACAGGTACCTCAAGGACAAAATAATGTAGGCTTAGTCCCATACCCACTAAAGTTATCTGAGGTATTTTAATTGATGGGAGGGAGACAGGTAGATAAAAAATGTAATTTAACGAAGTCCCCTAGCCTAAGACTCCATCAGTACCATGTAGATATGTTTAGATTTCACCAATTCCCAGAAACCAGGAAATAGGAAGATAATATGGAACAATCAGACAATGACCTACTCACATCGAGCTGATAAGGAGCATCTCAATACAGAAACAGTAAGAGGGATCATCAGTAGTGGAAAACACTACAGGTATATGTATACGAGAGGGTATAACAAGATAATGGTCAGCAAAGTGGTAGAAGACTATTGTATGAAAATCATAAAGCCAGAAACTTTTTATACCCAAATGAAAGAAATGGGGACAGGGTTCTTTGTCAGAATTTTGTGTGACATGATAATGATTCACTCTGTTCCCTATGTACTCCCAGATTACATCTATTTTATCTGTAGTAGAAATGCGTACAAGTGGCTATCTCCGAACTTCGAAGAGTTATGCTACCTTGGGAGAATACTGCCAAAGGTAAAGACCCTTACACATGACAACATGGTAAATATTCACAAAAGTATTCCTTCTCCTTACACTCACACCCAATACGAACACATTCATAAGAGAAATGATGTAGATGGAGTAGAACCGATGGCATCTAATTTGATCCAAGAATCCACAGGGTTTCAGATTCTGATGGCATTAAATATAACTTAAACTGCCAGAGGAATCGTAAATTATAAGTACATCCAAGCGTCGGCGAATTTGATAAATAACATAACTGAAATGAATGATGACACCTTCAGATATACGGGCAGGGAGATACAGGTATATAAGAAAGAACTGATGCAGCAACGCATGGTTCTGAATTATGTAACAGCTGTAACTGGCAGATATTGTGTAACACTGGCTACACAATTTGGAGTCAAATGTTGCACATATATCCCAAATAGTACTGAGGAACCAAGGGAGATGATAGACCACATAATGGACGAGATCCTACAACTCAAATGGGAGTTTAGGAGGATTCACAATCTTACTTTATCAGCCGTGGGTGAGAAGATTGTGGAATGGAACTCCTGGTTGAATCTGCTTAAATGTTTTTCTGGTTTAGGAGAATGGGCTCAAGAAATGATATCCAGCATAGGAAGGCTGCTCCTGTGTCTCTGTGGTGTCATCATTATTATCGGTTTGGTGATTAAATGTGTTCATGTGATAAACCAGAGAAAAAGTAGGCGTTAGAGACCAGAAGATGTTAGCACAAATTTAATTAGCTTCATGAGAAGCAGTACCATGGAAGAAGGCCTAGTCTATAGCCCTGAAGTGGAAACGGTGATCAGATAACGGAAACCATGTAAATGCCAATATTTGCATGCACTGTTTTCTTCCCCCTCTCTGCACCATTGATTGCCGTCTCAACAACGCCTGGATTTGGACTTCTTAAACATCTTTTATAGGTTGGATTCAATCCCACGTTATACCCATTGGAATTTTATAACCGCTGAGTGTATATTTAGGTTGTCTTACCATCTTTTCTGTAATATTCAGTTAATAATACACATAGCCGATGCAGGAACATTATCCACACATAATGGCATACACATACATCTCCCCAAATGTATTATCGGGTAAAAGTGCTTCCCCATTTATTATGAGGGCAGCTAGAAATGCCATTTTGTAAAAAGCTCGGCATGTTTGTTTGAACATCTACAGACCCTTAATAAGGGATAAGAAGGACTAAATGAATACTTTGCAGAGCTTGAAGCTTTTTGTAGAACTAGGACTTATTAGGGCACAATGATACATGCCCCTCAAACATACATCCATACATACACGCTTTACCAATCCCACTAGATCGTACAATAATAGATATATTCCCATCTACAATGTTTCTTCTTCTTCTAAGGTACTGAATCAAATGATGTGTATACGTATTATGAAATATGAACTATGACATTTATGTGATAGTTTTGGTTACTATCAAAGGGTGGTCTGTCAAAGTCAAATTGCATATTTTGATATTTAGAATACACTATGGCATTTACTAATGGACGTGTCTATGATGCATGAATCAAATACGCATGCTATAGGTAATATGGTAGGGCGCGAATGATTGTAACGGAAAGTTACTGTGCACATTACGGTAGAAGATGCATTTGTTAATAAATAACATTTTGTAACACATAGCAAATATTTCTTACTTACAGATAATACACACATAGGCAACATCTACCCAACACACCGTAAATATACACTGCTCAAAAAAATAAAGGGAACACTTAAACCACACAATGTAACTCCAAGTCAATCACACTTCTGTGAAATCAAACTGTCCACTTAGGAAGCAACACTGATTGACAATCAATTTCACATGCTGTTGTGCAAATGGAATAGACAACAGGTGGAAATTATAGGCAATTAGCAAGACACCCCCAATAAAGGAGATGTTCTGCAGGTGGTGACCACAAACTACTTCTCAGCTCCTATGCTTTCTGGCTGATGTTTTGGTCACTTTTGAAAGCTGGCGGTGCTTTCACTCTAGTAGTAGCATGAGACGGAGTCTACAACCCACACAAGTGGCTCAGGTAGTGCAGCTCAGCCAGGATGGCACATCAATGCGAGCTGTGGCAAGAAGGTTTGCTGTGTCTGTCCGCGTAGTGTCCAGAGCATGGAGGCGCTACCAGGAGACAGGCCAGTACATCAGGAGACGTGGAGGAGGCTGTAGGAGGGCAACAACCCAGCAGCAGGACCGCTACCTCCGCCTTTGTGCAAGGAGGAACAGGAGGAGCACTGCCAGAGTCCTGCAAAATGACCTCCAGCAAGCCACAAATGTGCATGTGTCTACTCAAACGATCATAAACAGACTCCATGAGGGTGGTATGAGGGCCCGACGTCCACAGGAGGGGGTTGTGCTTACAGCCCAACACCGTGCAGGATGTTTGGCATTTGCCAGAGAACATCAAGATTGGCAAATTTGCCACTGGCGCCCTGTGCTCTTCACAGATGAAAGCAGGTTCTTACTGAGCACATGTGACAGACGTGACAGAGTCTGGAGATGCCAAGGGAAAGTTCTGCTGCCTGCAACATCCTCCAGCATGACCGGTTTTCAGTGGGTCAGTAATGGTGTGGGGTGGCATTTCGTTGGGGGGCCGCACAGCCCTCCATATGCTCACCAGAGGTAGCCTGACTACCATTTGGTACCAAGATGAGATCCTCAGACCCCTTGTGAGACCGACCATATGCTGGTGCGGTTGGCCCTGGGTTCCTCCTAATGCAAGACAATGCTAGACCTCATGTGGCTGGAGTGTGTCAGCAGTTCCTGCAAGACGATGGCATTGATGCTATGGACTGGCCTGCCCGATCCCCAGTCCTGAATCCAATTGAGCACATCTGGGACATCATGTCTCGCTTCATCCACCAACGCCACGTTTCACCACAGACTGTCCAGGAGTTGGCGGATGCTTTTGTCCAGGTCTGGGAGGAGATCCCTCAGGAGACCATCTGCCACCTCATCAGGAGCATGCCCAGGCATTGTAGGGAGGTCAAACAGGCACGTGGTAGCCACACACACTACTGAGACTCATTTTGACTTGTTTTAAGGACATTACATCAAAGTAGGATCAGCCTGTAGTGTGTTTTTCCACTTTAATTTTGAGTGTGACTCCAAATCCAGACCTCCATGGGTTAATAAATTTGATTTTCATTGATCATTTTTGTGTGATTTTGTTGTCAGCACATTCAATTATGTAAAGAACAAAGTATTTAATAAGAATATTTCATTCATTCAGATCTAGGATGTGTTATTTTAGTGTTCCCTTTATTTTTTTGAGCAGTGTATATATAAAACACATGTGTAATATTGCCAATTGCACAATAACACTTATAGACACACAGAGACATATTATCTTCCCATGTCTGGTATCAAAATGATCTTCAGTTCATTAGCTTATTTTCGGTAGTAGCGAAAAGACCGTAGCATGTGGCATTCACAAGATATTAGCAAGTATCAGATATGTGAACATAATATGAATAAGTAATTAGGTACACAGAAACTAGGGCTGGACCAGTATGAATCTGCAACTATGGGGCTGCAGCACACTCACCATACATTTGCTTGATGGCCAAGGATGGATCCACTGCATGCCTACCAGCCACCAGACATAATCACAGGGCCATATAATATGGGCTCTCACATGACTAAACCCCCCGTATATACTAAACCCCCCTCCTCCCTGTGGAGGTGTGGGGTTTGTTAGCTGACTGCACCATGATCAGACAGAGAAGACTGAGGAGGAGAGCTTGCTCTCATGCCTTCTGTTTCTACTTTGCCTCTGCATAGGATGAGGTTTAAGCACCAACAAGGTGCAGTAAGTGGAGGAAACCTCAGCTAAGTTGAAAGATATTTTGGGGAAAAATGTAAGCACACAAGTAATGGTGACATCTGATGGGCATATAATGGGCGGAGGTGACATCTGATGGGTATATAAGGGGCATGTGGGGGCAGTATATGGGTATATAAGGGGCATGGTGGACATCTGAGTGTCATGGAGTACATTTAGAGGCATAGTAAGGAGCATGGGTTACATAATAAACATGTTGGGGCAACTGATGAGCATGTAAGAGGCATGGGCAACATATGGCCATATAACAGGCACGGATGATATCTGAGAGCATATATGGGGCATATGGGGAACATCTGAAGGGCATATAAGGGGATTCGGAACAACTGATAGACATATAAAGGGCATTCATGATATATGATAGGCATAAAAAGTGTATGGTGCAGTCCCACAATCATCCAGGAGTACCATCTCTCTTCTATTGTCTCTCTCATCACACTGGCATCGAATTCTCACTGGTTTTGGATTCTGTATAAGGATCCAGCTGCAGTGACTTAGGGCTATTTCTCACTGTCCATGCTGCTGTGCTGGCTGCTGTGCTGTGTCATGTCCAGTGGCTTCTGTGCTCTGTCCATCCACTGAGGTGGCTGTGCTGTGTTCAGTGTCTGCTGTGCTGTGTCCATCCACTCCCTGTGTATATACACTTAAATGGCTGTGCTCTGTCCCGTGGCTGCTTAAATGGCAGTGCTGTGTCCAGATACTTACTCTGTGCAATTGCTGCTGCTGTGTCCATCCACTCACATGGCTGCGCTGTGTCCAGTGACTGCTGTGCTGTGTCCATCCACTCAAGTTCTGCCGATGTATCTGTCCAGTGTCCATTCACTGTCCAGTGTAAATACACTCCAGGGCTCCTGATGTATCTGTCCAATGTTTATACACTCCAGTGCTGCTGAAGTATCTGTCCAGTGTTCATTCACTCCAGTGCTGCTGACTTATCTGTACAGTGTCCATCCACTGTCCAGTATCCATACACTCCAGTGCTGCTGACATATCTGTCCAGCATTCATAAATGCCAGTGCTGCTGATGTATCTGTCCAGTGTTCATTCACTCCAGTGCTGCTGATGTATCTGTCCAGAGAGGAGAGTCCTGTGTCCCGAGTCCTAGTACCTGTGAATAAGCAGCAGCTTGAGTGTGTACGCATAAACCCCAGCTTGCATGGACTTTTTCAGCTGCAGACCATAGAAGCTGAATTGGGCTGACAACCAGGCAGGGAGTGGCTTCCTACAGGAAGCCAGTACTCTGCTAACAGCAGCCCGGACTGGCAATCCAAGAAACACCTTCAGATGTGACTGCCTGTAGTGTCTGTGACTGACAGGTAGGACTTTTAAAAGGAAGTCACTGCCAGTCACAATGAAGCCAGGACAGTCACGGACTGCATCTTTCTCACTGACACTGAGCTGGATGGAGCATTTTTTTACCTGTGGGAGCTGCAGTCCGGCAGCCCATAGGTAAAATCCACCACAGTATCTGTTCAGTGTTCATACGTTTCAGTGGTGCTGACTTATCTGTCCAGTGTCCATCCACTGTCCAGTGTCAATAAACTCATGTGCTTCTGACATATCTGTCCAGTGTCCATAAATTTCAGTGTTTCTAATGTATATGTCTAGTGTCCAACCCCTGTCCAGTGTTCATACACTCCAGTACTGCTGACATAGCTGTCCTCTGTTCATACACTCCAGTGCTGCTGATGTATCTGTCCAGTGTTCATACACTTAAGTCCTGCTGATGGTTCTGTCCAGTGTTCATACACTACAGTGCTGCTGATGTATCTGTCCAGTGTTCATACACTTAAGTCCTGCTGATGGTTCTGTCCAGTGTTCATACACTCCAGTGCTGCTGATGTATCTATCCAGTGTTCATACACTCCAGTGCTGCTGATGGATCTGTCCAGTGTTAATACACTACAGTGTTGCTGACGTATCTGTCCAGTGTTCATACTGTCCAGTGTTCACACAATCCAGTATCGCTGACATATCTGTCCAGTGTTCATACACGCTAGGTCTGCTAACATATTGGCCCAGTGTTAATACACTCCAGTGCTGCTGATAAATCTGTCCCATGTTCATACTCTCCAGTGCTGTTAATGTATCTTTTCAGTGAGGGTAATTCAGAGTTGTTTGCAGCAGTACATTTGTTAGCAGTTGGGCAAAACCATGTGCACTGCAGGAGGGGGCGGGGGCGCAGATATAACATGTGCAGAGAGAGTTAGATTTGGGTGGGGTGTGTTCAAACTGAAATCTAAATTTCAGTGTAAAAATAAAGCAGCCAGTATTTACCCTGCACAGAAACAAAATAACCCACCCAAATCTATCTCTCTCTGTACATGTTATATCTGCCACACCTGCTGTGCTCATGGGGGTTCATTCTGAGTTGATCGCTCGCTAGTAACTTTTTGCAGCACTGTGATCAGGTTAAATCTCGGCAAACATGCGCATGCGTATGCACTGCAATGTGCAGGCACGTCGTACGGGTACAAAGAGGATCTGTGCTGGGGCGATGGATTTAACAAAGAATCCATTTGCACAGCTGGTCGCAAAGTGATTGACAGAAAGAGGGAGTTTGTGGGTGTCAACTGACCGTTTTCTGGGAGTGTTTGGAAAAACGCAGGCATGTCCAAGCATTTGCAGGGCGGGTGTTTGACGTCAATTCCGGGACCAAAAAGACTGAAGTGATTGCAGCGGCTGAGTAAGTCCAGAGCTACTCAGAATCTACAAAAAACGTTTTATTGCCGTCGGCTGCAAAAGTGTACGCACACTTTTAAAGCAAAAATACACTCCCCCATAGGCGGCGACTATCTGATCGCAGCACAGCAAAAAGTTTCTAGCGAGCGATCAACTGGGAATGACCCCCATGGTTTTACCCAACTGCTAACAAATTTGCTTCTGCAATCAACACTGAATTATCACCAGTGTTCATACACTGCAGTGCTGCTGATGTATCAGTCCAGTGTCCAAACACTCCATTGCTGCTGATGTATCTGTCCAGTGTTCATACACTACAGTGCTGCTGACATATATGTCCAGTGTTCATCTCAAAAAGTTTTTAAAAGGTTTAATAAAGTTTTAAAATATATATTTTTTTTTACAACTTGTGTGTTCTATACCCCCACTGTGTTGTCATAAGTAGAAGCACTGTCAGTGTGCAGTGTGTATTGCCATTTGCAAAATAAGTTTTAAATGTTTGTTTTGTACAACTGGTGTGTGGTGTAGGCTCCAGACCCCACTGCATTCACATAAAGTATAAGTACTGAGAATCCACAGTGAGTGGTAATTTCTAAAAAAAAAAGAATTCAAGTAATTAAATAATACTATTAAACTGTAGTTCATTTTGAACAACTTTTGTATGTATTTATTGATATACAAATGTAGCCATGTTCATCTTTGCTGCAATGCAGAATGCTGCAATATGGCTTGCTGCATAGCATGCTAGGTGATGATGAGGGTGTTGTTTGTGTAAGTGGTAGCAGTCCTTGCCCATGATAAGAACAAAGGTCATTGTCATGCCTGTACATAAGACCACAAAATCCACCTCTGACAGTATGTGTAAAATTATTTTTACCCAAATACTGAAAACACTTTTCTAGCCATTGGTAGCATTTGTAAGGCCACAGTAAGTAGAGGTAGGGATGATAACCAACTAGAAACCTTCTCCTTGTTACATAATTTGTAGCAAGTACATGAAAATTTTTAGGAAAATCATAAACTTATGCTAAAAATAACAAGTACTTCAGCATCAGCAAGCTCCTGTCAGCTAGATCTCAGCACTAGAGATGAGCGGATTCGGTTTTACTCGGTTTTACTCAGTTCTCAAAACCGAATCTTATTGGCTATCCAAAACACGTGACATCCGTGAGCCAATAAGATTCGGTTTTGAGAACCGAGTAAAACCGAGTAAAACCGAATCTGCTCATCTCTACTCAGCACCTGCAATATCCACCAACATAACCTTCATCATCAATATCCTCAATAATGATCAGAGTCAGTCCTGCAACCAACTTAATTAGCCTAAGTGACTCCTCCTCTATCCAGGATTCCTCAGAAGAATTCTTGAGTACTAGGCCTGCTGCTGCTGCTGCTGGTGGATCTACATCCCAGAAGGGGACCAAGAGACTACTAGTTGTTTCAAACAACAATTGACCATTACACAATCTTTTGCAATTTGAAGCAAGTATGACAGCTGTCACCCAGTCACACAGCAGATCACTGACATAATCATGTATATGCTGGTATTAGATCTACATCTAATACCTGTCATTATTGCAGAGGGATTTAGACAGTTAATTGAGGTCCTGTGTCCCCACTACCAAATTCTATCTTGGTTCCATTTTACTAGACAAGCAAATCCTTGGCTGCATCAGGACATAAACAAAAAATAATAATTTCTGGCCTATGCAGTGCCATTGTACCCACTGTCCTCTTAACCACAGATATGTGGACAGGTGGAAATGGGCAAACTAAAGATTGCATGACTCTGACAGCACATTGGGTAGGTGAATCACCTTCAGCAGCAGGAATAGCAACAGCATCTAAAAAACAATGCCAGATATTTCAGATGCAGGTTACTCTCTGTATCATCAACTTTACTAAGGGGCATACTGCTAAAAACCTGATAGGAAAACTAAAGGATGTCATAGCAAAATGACTAAACCTGCTTGGACTCACCTCAGGATTTGATATTTCTGATAATGCCACAAATATTGTAATAACTTATCAGTTGGGTGAATTCCAACATGTTCCATGTTTTGCTCATCAATTTATTTGTACAGATTTTTTAAGAAGTGACAGATGCTGCCTGTGGAATAAAAATGTTGGGATATTTTTGGCATTTTGCAGATGCATTCAGAAGATTGCAGTTTCTGCAAGAATAGTTCAGTTTGCCCTGCCACCAATAGAAGCAAGTAGTAACAAGGTGCAATTCTACCCATTACATGCTTCAGCAGATGGAGGAACAGAAAAAAGCCATCCAAAGCTACACAACAAGCCATTACATTGGAAGAGGAGGGGTAATGTACATTAGTCCAGCACCATTGAGAATAATGTCTGTATTGTGCAAGGTGCTAAAATCATTTGAAGTAGCAATCTGTGAAGTGATTTCAGACACTAATAGCTTGAGTCAACTGATTCCCCTAATTAGACTTTTGGAATAACAGCTTGATAAATTGAAGGAGGAAAGGAAAATAAGTAATTTTACTAACTATGTCAGCCTTGATTGTTGCTCAAGTCTTTTATTCGCTTTGCAAACAAGAGTTCTCAATATCTTGAAACTGGATTACTACATTTTGACAACCATGCTAGATCCTAGCTTTAAGTATGTTGTGTCTTTCTTTCCAACTGACTCAGATATTAAGAGATGCAAAGAGCTCCTGGTGAGCAAGTTGGCAGCTAAAGTGGTACATGACACAACATCTCCTTCAGTTTCTCTGGCAACTGCAGCTAGGAAACAACTCATCTTTCTCAAGAGACCCACTGATGATGCAGTGGAGTCAACACAACATTTTTATATCTGGTTAGGTCTAAAATAATTGTCTAAAATTAGGACACCTCTACCGTAACTTAATCTGATACAGTCAACATCCAAAGAATGGTGGAGGATTATTTAAATGACAGCATACAAAAAGGCATGTCACAAAATCCCTTTGAGTACTGAAAAGAAAAAAAGGCAATTTTGAAGCCCTTGTACAGACTTGCTTTTCAGTTCTTAAAATGCCCTCCCTCCTGTATGTACTCAGAAAGAGTTGTCATAACCTTGTCAAAAATCTGTGTGTGGTCCAGTCAGTGGCATCAAAACCAGGATCAACAGCTCTAACCAACAATGAAGACTGAATAGGCTCCATAATGTGTTTCTCCGTTATAGCCAATGTAATGGTTTCAACTTAACGCGTTTCTCCATTATAGGCATTGTAACAATTTTATCTCATGAAACTGCCATCAGTACCAATTGCTCATCTTTTCTTGGAAGCAAATCAATCTTTAACATAAAATAAGGTTTTCACTAAAGTAGTAAGGCATTTACGATTTTACCATTTAACATTACATTTCAAAAGCATTAACAAAGTTCCAATCATTCTGCTGCTCTCGAACAAAGTCCTGTAAGTAGAGATTTTTGCCAATGGATAACTAGTAAGGAAGGTGTGTTAGCCTCAGGACTCAGGAGGCCTTTCACAGTGCTTGATTCTTTGGGACTCTCAACCGTTGGTTCCCTTTCACTGTCACATCAGTTAACCACATCCTTAGCAAGTTAAATTAAATTAGCCAGCTCAATAACCAAAGTGAAAGCTAGCAGCTGGATTTGGGTGTGCTCCATCCTTACTGACCATACTGCCACTATAAAGTGTTTCCTGGCCTCTAAGCCACATGTACCTTTAGGTATATTATCTGTGAACAATTTCCCTTTAAAAGCCAGCTTGCCTGACTCGCAAATGCTGCTGCTCTTAGCGTGACTAAGGGGCTGATTCAGAACTTATTGCGAGGTTGTGTTTTATCACAGCCTGCGATCCGATCTGAACTGCACATGCGTATGCACCGCAATGCACAGGCGCGACGGACCACAGTAACTGGTCAGCGATGGGATGGTGCGAAATTTCAGGATGCACGGTCAATTGCAAGGAGATTGACAGGAAGAGGGTGTTTGCGGGTGTCAACTGACCATTTTCTGGCAGTGTTTGGAAAAATGCAGGCATGTCTAAGCATTTGCAGGGAGGGTTCCTGACGTCAATTCCAGTCCCGGAGAGGCTGATGTGATCGCAGCGGCTATGTAAGTCCTGGGCTGCACAGATACTGTACAAAATCTGTTTGTGCAGCTCTTCTACACATACATTCGCACACTTGCACAGCTAAAATACACTCCCCCCATAGGCGGCGACTATCCGATAACAGTGCTGCAAAAATCGCTGCCCAGCAATCAGGTCTGAATTACCCCCTAAGTCTCACCAAGTCATGGTTCAGTGAGTAGCATCCTGCAGTGCATCTTGCTATGTCTGTGGGTATATCCCGTCATGGTTCTAAGACCCTTTGCAGAAATATACAGCAAAATGGGCCCTGTTCGGGCACCAAATGTGACAAGGATCACATACACTAATGTAAAAGTTGACAGGTTATTTCTCCACAGCTTCCAAGACAGACAGATCTTGACAAAATGTCAGCAGGTTACAGGCAAGTCACAGGTTATAGCATGTCATCAGTGTTCAAACAGCAGATCCAGGACTCCTAACACTAGCTACCCCCTGACCACTCATCTGGGTGACTAAATCACTATCAGGAGCCCTATATCTTCTGAGAAAATCCTTTTTATATATATATATATATATATATATATATACAAACAAATATAGAAAACCACAGCACTCGCCACCCCAGAAGTGGGGTGCAGCGTCTGCAATCGCCACTCATAGGGTGGGGTGCATGCAGCCCATGGCCACCTACCCAAATACATACAAACAGGAAATTCAGCACTCACCATAGCAAGCTCACTTGTCCTCACAACATCAATAAATAAACGATGGGGGTTTAGTTAGTGAATTGGCCAATGCACGGAAGCCTGCAAACCGCTCGCAAAGGTACCCCACCTTATTGCAGGTCCTACACTATCACAAAGTCTTAAAAATTAAAACCTGGCAACTGTATCACACATAATATACCTGCAAATATGCCCACTAGGTTTAAGGTATACCTGCCACATATCTTATGGCTTTAAAAGGTACACTAGTCACCTGACACTGGCTGATAAATTACTAAGGAGCAGCTGACACAGGTTTAGAACAAATGAGTTTACACAGGGGTGCATGAAAAAGGCCTGTGGCCACAGTTAATAAGAGTTAACCAAAGATTAACCCCGCAATATACAAACAAATATAGAATACCACAGCACTCGCCACCCCAGAAGCGGGGTGCAGCGTCCGCACTCACCACTCATATCGTGGGGTGCATGCAGCCCATGGCCACCTAACCAAATTCATACAAACAGGAAATTCAGCACTCACCATAGCAAGCTTACTTGTCCTCACAACATCAATAAAAAAATTATGGCGGTTTAGTTAGTGAATTGGCCAATGCACGGAAGCCTGCAAACCGCTCGCCAAGGTACCCCACCTTCTTGCAGGTCCTACACTATCACAAAGTCTTAAAAATGAAAACCTGGCAACTGTATCACACATAATATAACTGCAAATATGCCCACTAGGATTTTATGTGTGATACAGTTGCCAGGTTTTAATTTTTAAGACTTTGTGATAGTGTAGGACCTGCAAGAAGGTGGGGTACCTTGGCGAGCGGTTTGCAGGCTCCCGTGCATTGGCCAATTCACTAACTAAACCCCCATAATTTATTTATTGATGTTGTGAGGACAAGTGAGCTTGCTATGGTGAGTGCTGAATTTCCTGTTTGTATGCATCAATATATCTATATATATATATATCAATATATATATATATCAATATATATATCAATATATATATATCAATATATATATCAATATATATATATATATATATATATATATATATATATATATATAATGCATGGAACACACCCAAATGTCCTGCAATTGCCCCTGGTAGGGGCATGTTTGCCAAATTGTGGTCTATGCGTATGCATGAATATGTATGTTTTCAGAAGATTTTTTTGCACCTACTGTCGTATACAGTAGGATGGTGCAAGAGAACACTGATAATGATGATGACTATGAAACCAAGTGTGTAGATAAAGGTTGACCAGCTGTAGAAATAGAAATGAGTCTGCATATTAGAAAATGTGCCCATTTGGTACTGTGCACACAATGTAAGATTAATTATTGCTATAAATTCTACATTAATCCCAAAAGTATTTATTAAAACATATTGCATTTCTTGTTTTAACAGTAGTAGTTAAATAATGCTTATAAATGTAAATTATATCCCCATGAATTGTATATTACTTATGTCTTATATTATCTATTCCTGTGCAGGAATCTAATGCTGTAGCAGTGCATTGTGCCTTCAAATAAAAAGCAACATGAAATTGAAATATGTGATGCAGAGAATTTTATTTTCTTAATGTTCTATGAAAAGAATATAAGCCACATAGTGTACACTACAGACAGCAATACTTTCTTCCACTTTAATCTAATTATACAGGAAACATTGACCTGGACTTTACACCATTAAAACACTGCTTTCATTTCGGTAGAAATCAATAAGCATATCTTTTAAAATCTATTAAAGTATTTTTAAGCAGGGTTTGTATTGGTTTCTTAGGTCAAATGCCTTTGGTAAAACATTAAGGAAAAATCTTTACATGGTAGTAACAAGAATTTTTCTATTGAACATGAACTTTCAATGAACTTGCCATATACAGTATATGGTATGGGGTATGCCTTGCATGCAATGCTAATACATGTACAATTCTTTGACATTTCATTCTCTAAAACCATAAAATGATATGGCTATCAATGTTTCCTATCCGTCGTTTCTGCTTATAATCATGGCCCTCATTCCGAGTTGATCGTTAGCTGATTTCAGTCGCAGCACGGCAATCAGGCTAAAAATCAGCATTTCTGCACATGCGTATGGGCTGCAGTACGCATGCGCAAAGTACTTTCACAAAAAAATATGCAGTTTTACACAAGGTCGAGCGACGCTTTTCAGTTGCTCTGCTGATCGGTGAGTGATTGACAGGAGATGGGTGTTTCTGGGAGGTGATTGACCATTTTCCGGGAGTGTGCTAAAAAATGCAGGCGTGTCAGGTAAAAACGAGGGCGTGCCTGGGGAAACGGGGGAGTGGCAGGCCAAAAGCAGGGCATGTTTGTGATGTCAAAGCAGGAACTAAACTGTCTGCAGTGATCGCAAGGTAGGAGTAGGTTTGGAACTACTCAGAAATGGCATGAATTTTTTTTCGAGCAGTTCTGCTAACCTTTCGATCGCACTTCTGCTAAGCTAAGATACACTCTCAGGGGGTGGCGGCTTAGCGTTTGCACTGCTGCTAAAAGCAGCTAGCGAGCAATCAACTCGGAATGAGGGCCATTATACAAAATCTACAATTTTTCAGTTAATTCATTTTTATTATACATGAATTTATGCATATATTTATATTGAACCGCAAAAACAGTATATTTAAAAAACTTAAGGGCATAAAATTACATAGTCAAAATTGTGTACTCTTAGTAAATCTCAGAACCACTCTTTTACTAAAAAAGTGACAAATTTGTAAAGTATTCAACAATATGCATCAAGAAATTGAGGGAAAAGGCAGTTACAAAATGACAGTGGGGGCACCACAATAGGGGAAGATGGAGTGTGTGGGTTGTTTCTTTTGTGTACGCTGAAGGAGCGCACCCTCCTAGGAAAGTGGGTATGGCTTTATAACAAGGGGCATAGTCTCACAGGGAATGCCATACCCACAAGCCATGAGTTTGGTTCATACAGTAGGGGTCAAACAGTAGTCCCCATTAACAATAATAGTAACTGTGGTCTGTAACAGTAAATAAACTTCTGCAGGAGATTTCTGTGACATCTCTTGCATTAGGCTGTTCTTACATAGGAGTGAGACGTAAAATTATGCAGAACTCTACAGATGTGCAGTGGGCACTTTTTGTGTTTTGGTTTTGGTTCTAATTCCCTGCTCATGATTTGGTTTTGGGTTGATTTTGCCAAAACCATCCTTTCATGTTTTGGTTTTGGATCTGGTTGATATTTGAAAAAACATAAAAACAGCTAAAATCACAGAATTTTGGGGTAATGTTGATCCTATGGTATTATGAACCTCAGTAACATTCATTTCCATTCATTTCCAGTCTATTATGAACACTTAACACCTCACAATATTGTTTTTAGGCCAATAGGTTGCACAGAGGTGGCTGTATGACTAAGCAAAGCGACACAAGTGTGCAGCACAAATACCTGGCCCATCTAGGAGCGCCACCACTGCAGTATCAGACAGGATGGCAGATTTAAATAATAGGCCCCAAACAGCACATGATGCAAAGAAGAAAAAGAGGTGCACCGAGGTTGCTATATGACTAAGCTAAGTGACACAAGTGTGCGGCACAAACACCTGGCCCATCTAGGAGTGGCACTGCAGTGTCAGACAAAATGGCAGATTTAAAAAATAGGCCCCTAACAGCACATGATGCAAAGAAGAAAAAGAAGTGCACTGAGGTTGCTGTATGACAAGCTAAGCGACACAACCACCTGGCCCATCTAGTAGTGGCATGCAGTGGCCGAATGTCGACTGACACCATATCCTGTACGCCCCTGTCATTTTTAAAAATTCTGCAATTGGTGGACTTATAAGGCAGTACCCCTGGACTAATACAGCAGTACCCCTGGACTTATACGGCAGTGTCAGACTGGATTGCACTTTATAAAACCATGCCCCAAACAGCACATGATGCAAAGATGAAAAAGTGGAACACCAAGGTTGCTGTATGACTAAGCTAAGCGACACAAATGCATGGCACAAACATATGGCCTATCTAGGAGTGGCACTGCAGTGTCAGATGGGAGGGCAGATATAAAAATAGTCCCAAACAGCACATCATGCAAAGATGAGAAAGAGGTGCAATGAGGTAGCTGTTTGACTAAGCTAAGCGTCACAAACAATTGGCCCATCTAGGAGTGTCAATGCAGTGTCAGACAGGAGGGCACTTAAAAAAAATAGTACCCAAACAGCACATCATGAAAAGAAGTAAAAGAGGGCAATGAGGTAGCTGTATGACTAAGCTAAGCAACAAAAGTGTGCAGCGCAAACACCTGGCCCATCAAGGGTTTGCACTGCAATCACACTGCACTAATGGCAGATACCGGACACATGTCTAACACCAGCACAGTTGTTATGGCCTCAGTAATCCACTTTGCAACAGGGTATATATATATATATATATATATATATATATATATGCACGGCAGTATCACTTATACACCAGTACCACTGTAATTATATGGTAGGATCACAGGACTTATACGGCAGAATCACTAGATTTATACTGCAGGATCACTGTATTAATATGGCAGGATCACTGGAATTATACAGCAGTATCACTGGATTTATAGGGCAGGATCACTGGATTTATACGACAGGATCACTGGAATTATACGGCTGTACCGCTGGACATGTACGGCAGTATCAATTTACATATACGGCAGTATCACTGGACTGTACCTGTATGCCAGTACCACTGTAATTATATGGCAGGATCACTGGAATTATACAGCAGGATTACTGGAATTATGCAGCAGATTCACTGTAATTATATGGCAGGATCACTGGAATTATATGACAGTATCACAGTAATTATACGCCAGCATCACATGAATCATACGACAATATCACAGGAATTATGCACCAGTATCAAAGGAATTATATGGCAATATCACTGGAATTATATGGCAGTATCACAGGAATTAACCAACAGTATCACAGGAATTTTACGGCAATATCACTGGAATTATACACCAGTATCACGGGAATCATAAATCAGTATCACAGGAATTATACGGCAATATCACTGGAATTATACAGCAGTATCACGGGATTTATTTGGCAGTATCACGGAAATTATACACCAGTATCACAGGAATTATACAGCAATATCACTGGAATTATACGCCAGTATCACAGGAATTATACGCCAGTATCACAGGAATTATACGCCAGGATCACAGGAATTTTACACAAGTTTCACAAGACTTATACGCCAGGATCACAGGAATTATATGCCTGTATCACAGGAATTATACGTCAATATCACAGGAATCATACACCAGTATAATAGGAATTATACGCCAGTATTACAGGAATTATACGCCAGTATCAAAGGAAATAAACGGCAATATCACTGGAATTATACACCAGTATCACAGGAAAAATACGCCAGTATCACAGGAATTATACGCACTGTCGAAGTCGAAAAAATTAAAAACATGCAAACTACACACAGAGTGGCGCTTCTCAGTGGGACGTAAAGATGCAATTGACGTATGTGGACGCACCATGGCCCTCATTCCTAGTCGTTCGCTCGGAAATAATCTTCGCATCGCAGCGTTTTTCTGCTTAGTACGCATGCGCAATGTTCGCACTGCGACTGCGCCAAGTAATTTTGCTATGAAGATAGTATTTTTACTCACGGCTTTTTCTTCGCTCCGGCGATCGTAGTGTGATTGACAGGAAATGGGTGTTACTGGGCGGAAACACGGCGTTTTATAGGCGTGTGGATAAAAACGCTACCGTTTCCGGAAAAAACGCGGGAGTGGCTGGAGAAACGGGGGAGTGTCTGTGCGAACGCTGGGTGTGTTTGTGACGTCAAACCAGGAACGACAAGCACTGAACTGATCGCAGATGCCGAGTAAGTCTGAAGCTACTCTGAAACTGCTAAGTAGTTTGTAATCGCAATATTGCGAATACATCGTTCGCAATTTTAAGATGCTAAGATTCACTCCCAGTAGGCGGCGGCTTAGCGTGTGTAACTCTGCTAAAATCGCCTTGCGAGCGAACAACTCGGAATGAGGGCCAATGCTTCCTTACCGCGCATCGTGCATAGAGTCGCATGGTGTGCATGTTGCAGCGTGGTGGGTGTGTATTTGGTAAAAGGCGCAATCACTGAGAAATGCCGTAAAGACGCACACAGACACATATTCATACAACTCATAAATTAGACATAATGTAGACAAAACATGTCCAACACAAGGATTGTATTGTATATGTGTATGTAATAAAGAGTGTAAAACCAGACATATATGTATTACTGGGATGGAACAAGTTAATCATATCATGTTTAGGGTCAAAATGGTCAGGAGAATGTGTGTGAGTAATAAATTGGTAGCTATGGGTAAATTGTCGTACATTGCGACAATTAGTTATGATCAAATGTAGGATTATAAAGTCACATTCTATGAGACAAAGGACTTCCTGCAGCAGCATTCCAGAGTGAATCCAGTGGCAAACACCTATACCTGCATCTTAAAACTGGACATTGGGGGTCATTCTGACCTGATCGCAAGCTGCAGTTTATCGCAGAAGGCCGTCGCGCTGCTACGATAGCCTCTGCCTGATTGACAGGCAGAGGCAGTCACTGGGCGGGGGGGTAGAAGAGCTGTGTTTTGCCGCTATTTCGTGGGCACGGTCTGGCCAACACAGGCGTGGCCGGACCAAATTGAAGTGATGTAACGCAGCTGATGCTGGGGAGCGATGAGTAGCTCCCGGCCAGCATGCTAAAGATGTGCTGGTCGGGGAGCTACTCTTGAAGTGCAAAGGCATCGCCGCTGTGCGATGCCTTTGCACTTCTGCCGGGGGGGCTGACACTGACATGCGGGGCGGGATAGCCCTGTGCTGGGCATCCCCCCATATGTCAGTGTGAATGATCTTTGCTGTGCTAAATTAAGCACAGCTACAATCATCTTGGAATGACCCCCATTGCTCCTATATGATCTGACCAATAACACACAATGAATGAGAAACCGTCCTCTCCTGGACTAATAGCAGAAGACCCAGCCCCAGATGTATACCTTCTCCAATACACAGTATATAAGTACATCCCCCTTGCCCAAGGAGTTCAGTGTTGCTGATTCTAGCTGGTGATGTCTGTCCTCTGAGCTAAGGGTTATGTATACTGGATGTAACTGCTTCTTATGTAATTGTAACTCTGTACCTCTTTTATATGCTTATATGTGTTTTACTTAATGATATATATATTGTACTTATGTTATTTTGTATGCATACCTTTTTAATATCAAATACATTTATACACTGAGCGTTGGACCTCAGTAAACTATGTGTGCGACTACTTGCTTTCTCTTAAGGGACATAGGGCTGCGACTTTCAGCGCACTATTATTGTATTTGGTAATAAGACACAACTTGCTTATCTAGTATATAATAACACTGGTACTGTATTTAAAATAATGGAATTTCACAGTTGGATGCTCGTCTGGGATATCACGTCCTTATATGATTTGCAGTACAGACGCGCTGTGGTCTACCGGCTAAGAGTGGACACATCTGATGACGAAGAATCACATCCATTTTGCGCTATCATTGAGGCGCTGATATGAATCAAGGGACAATAGATTTCTTTGTTGCCTTTGGGTGCGAGAAAGACGCAATACATTAGAAATTTTATAGTGTACTCTTTATTCTTGCTAATGGGGTTCAATAAATCATATTGTGCTTGATTCAGATTGGATTGTTGATCTGTTAAGAAATTTTAAAGAAAGTTTAAAAAAACTGTGCGAGCATCTGGGCGGCATAATACTAGTATAAGCCTGAAGTAACAAAGCTTTCTTCACACCAAAAAGAGACGCAGCGTGTGAAAGCTTTGTTAGCACGCAGTGGGAAATGTCCATCAGGGAAACTTCCGGTGCTTGTATAATTTGGGACTTACTTGTAACAAAAGAGAAAGCTAGTGTTTGTGTGTTCTGACTCCATTTTGGGTTCAAGCACATGGCTTGGAGGGGGGAGGAGCAGTGGCCATTTTAGGTCTAAAGCAGTTACAGTAATGATTAGTGAGTATCACAAGCTGTTCATGCTGCACAAATTTTCATTGGTCTTATCAAAACTGACATAACTTAAAGTCACTACCTACCCACTTAGCTAACAGCTAACTTTCAACTGTTCCTGAATTAAACACCACAATAAGCCATTGTTAAACAATCTATTACCTTTGTCACAAGTAAACAATATATATGTACAAATCCATCAGCATTTAAATGCTACCAACAAATTTAACTAATCCATGCCATAGTCAATTATAAATAGTGTTTCAATTAGACCTAGTGAGATTAATACTTAGATTAATACTTAGCTTGATTTAAGAAAATCCACTCAGATGAGACAGTTTTTCATGCTACAGGCATACAAGACTTGGAAATATTAATTTATGTGTTTTGTTTTAGAACTGGAGATGAGTGTGTAAATACTTGCAGGCACAGGCTTATTGTGTAAGGTGAAACCCTTTGTCTGTTACAAGAGCTAGGTAATTGAAATGCTAATGAACTTGTAAAACTACTCTGGGCCAAGAGTATGTGGACATCTGTTGAGATGCAAATTAGGCTGCTCTAGAAGCTACATCCAGTATATGTGTATAAATATACACGCTGTATGAGAGTTTCATAGAGTGTAATGAATTAATGTGTACATATATCTATATATATGTTATACTACTATTATATACATGTCTGTATATTTATATTAGTGTACTTTCTGCAAGATAACTATCCAATCTGAATCATAGCATTTAAATTATAGTCAATAGCTAATATGAATTGAAGTGTAATACCTCTAGGGAAATGTTATCAATCACTGGAAAATGATTCCTTTTCTGTACAGAATAATATTGTTTGTGTGAAGATTGAAAGTGAATTGTATGAGTGTGATCCCGAATGGTACCACAGTGATTACACTGATCCAAAGAGAGGTTCAGTGGTGAGGAGGATCACTACCTCATGTCATATAAGGGTGTAGGAATTGCAGGCCATTTGAAACCGATTAGCCACAAGCTGGGGGCATTGCCTAGTTAAATTGTCTCCCTAATTGAAGGGCACATGGATAATAAGTACCTGTGTGTCATGCGATCTGGAACAAAGCAGACCCAAAGGGTCTGCTGGTAGTGAAGTGACGCTAGTTAAGAAGCGATAGTGAGGTTTAGGAAGCGGTAAATAGAGGCTGGTTAAGAGGCTAGAAAAAAATTCACTGGTTAAGAGGCGATAGTGTTGGTTAGAGACACTAGTTCCAGAACAAAGCAGACCCAAAGGGTCTGCCGAGTTCATACAGTTTCCCCAATCACAGCGTACAAGGAGAACAAGTGTCCTTGTGCTGTACTGTACGATTGGTCCGCATTGCTGTAGGTGAGATCCAGACATGATTGAGATTACAATTCCCTCGTAGCGTGCTCTACTCGCTTAGGTGTCGAACTAGCTGTGCCTACTGAGGAAGGAGTCGTTGGGGGTCCTCGGAAAATCACCCACTTGCTCTGCTGACAGGGAACATCTTATCTCATCACAATTGGAAATAGAGGTTCATGCAGGGAGACCGTGCTACGTAGGGATCATGAGCAAGACAGACCCAAAGGGTTTGCCGGGTTCATTATGGTAATGATTGGGTAAAAATGATGATGAATGAGTGAATGTCATTTTCCAATGATTGGTGGTTTTGATCCTGAGGTAATACAGGTAGTATGAAAACAAATCTGCTTGACCAAAGTCATATAAGATAAGAATGAAAACATAATAACTGTTTGAACTCATAGCAACAATAAGGAGAAGTAAAAAGGGAAAGCAGGTACACCACCACCGCCATATGTGAATGGGGAAACAGTTACAGCCAGTACACAAACTATAGAAAATGGAAAAAAAATATGAAAAAGAAATGTAACCTAAACTATGTACTAACAAATTTCAAAAGTTTTATTCAGGAGGAGATGGTGACTCGACTCTGGTTTCGGCCATTTCTTATGCACTCAGAGGAGTTATAGCCAACAGGAAAAAGTGGAGCTATAGCCTGCAGGGGAAGTTTCTGAGACCAGTGGAATTGGTAAGTATGGTGCCATTCATAGATAGTAAGACATAGATAGTAAGACCCAAAATAAAAAATCAAAAAAAATCAGGAAAGTAATGACATATATGGAGAGTATCCTGTCTGCACATTAGTAGTTCCCAGTAGGAAAGCGGACAGAGAAGGGATAACCCCCAGGGTGCTTCTTTGTAACTGTCACTTAAGAAGTATTCATTTCTAGGAAGTAGTTCAATGAGATGAGGGCAGCTAGGAAAGCCCTTGTCTAGAAAAGCTTGGTAATGTTTGTTGGAACATTTACAGACCCTTAATACGGGATGAGCAGGATTAAATGAATATTTCACATGACCTAGAAGCTTTTTGTAGAACTACAAAATTCTCCGTTAGGATTGAAGATCACAGGTAAAAATATAATAATCAGCAAATGGGAGTAAAGAGAGAAGTGCAACATTACCCTTTTACAAAACCTGCAGAAGTTACAATTGGGCCTCTATGATGCTAAACCCTTTTCTTTTCTCCTGGCAGCAGTGGACCCTGACTAACTTAATCGACAGAGATTTTGTTGTGTAAATTGAAATGTGTAATACATATATTGTACTCTCGCTCAGGAAGTTCAAGGTATGTTAGATACTCCTCAAAGACTAAGGTAGCATTCCACTGTTCTAGATTCATGTCCAACACAGGTAGATAATCTTGCAGATACCGAGTTCCCTATAAACTAAGGATGGACAGGACACTGGATTGATGGCTGAGGTAGTCCCAGTAGTGAAAAAAGTAAAGCAATATTTAAGTGGGGTAAACCAAGTAGTTTAGAATCAATCCCCTGTAGTGCCCAATCCAGCTGTCATTTTAATTAAATCCTCTCCACCTCTACTAACTTTACTGTCACCAATCTCTATTCTGTTTTCTTCACTGTTTCCTCTTCATCTTTGCTTTCACAAAAGGGGGTACAATACATGGACCCGACTCTCCCAAGGTTTCATTGACAACCTGAGTATTTTCTCCCAGGCCTTGCATAGCTGCTTACTATCCTTTCAACTCGATAAGAGATCGGTATTGATACGATGTAGATGATTTTATTACTGTGCTCCAATACATTTGTGTCTTCACTGGCGGATACTAAAAACTTTTGTTTCATCTCTTCCAGACAGGACACAAGTCTCAAAGAATAAACTGCAGTTGTGTAGGACAAGGGTCAAATAGTTAGGACACTGACACACATGAAGACTCAGACATTTAATGAAAGACAGGATACAGGACATGAAGCTACCACTTTAATCCCAGGTTTCTCTATTTTGGCATTGTCATTACAGGAAATGGTTTCATCAAACAAACCAGAACAGGTTTCTCATACTGAGGAATCTGTACTGGCATTTGAGAAGCTAAAGGAGTGCTTGACAAGAGCCCCTTTGCTGGGAATGCCTGATTATGAGAAACCATTTGAGTTACACAGTACAGAGACTGCTAGGTGCGCGGTAGGGTTTTTAACACAGAGACATGGTGATGCCTGTTGACCAGTAGCATACTAGAGTGCCCAATTGGACACTGTGGCATGCGCACTCCCCACTTGTAGAAGAAATGTAGCCGAAATAATGTTGTTTGTAAGTAAAAGTGAGGACGTAGTACTGGTACATAAATTGACAGTTCTTACACCACATGCTGTATCGGTCCTTCAATATTCAGCCCGAATCTGACATGTCTCATCAGCAATTGTTACAATATGGGAGCTGTCACTGATGGCACCAGTAAATTATTGCATGTGCATTGTAATGCACAAAGGGTGGAGGATGAGAATACTGGTGAAGGAAATTTTGTATGGACACTGATGTGCATGATTGTATGGAATATCTGAATCAGACCTTTACTTTGAGACCAGACATAAGTGACAGCCCGTTAGTGAACGCAGAACTGATTGTTTTCCTAGACTGGTGGTAGTTACCACAGACAGACAGACTCAGGAGACTTATGCACAAGATATGCTGTTGTAGACAACCGAGGTAATATAGAAGCTGAAACCCTTGAGCAAACTGCATTCAGCACTGGTCACACAGCTGGGCAGAAGATACGTCAGCCAATATATATACCGTCTCTAGATATGTATTCGGAGTGATGCTCATGGTACTCTACATTGCAAACACACACCAATAAAATTGAGATGCAAAATTTGTGTTCCCTACAGGAAAAGGAGGTCTGGAAGATGAAGGGATATGGCCAAGAGTCCTCCGGACTCTGGAGAGATGGAAAAAGTAATCCAGTAGCCCCCAGAGCATACCTCCTAAACTTAGCTGAGGCGGCACATGGTCTGACTCACCTAGGGTAAGGAAGGTATGTGCAAATCGGTAAGAACTTACTGGATTGCAAGAGGGTTCTCTTCTCAGGTGAACAAGAAAGCAATGTCCTTTTTTACTTACATGAGGAAGAACATTTGGTAAGGTAGTACCGACAGAGCCATACCATATTCCTCCTACAGATGGACCTTTTCAGGTAATACAAATCGACTTTGTACAGTTAACACCCTGTAGGAATATAAAAATTTATTGGTATATGCACTGGATGTATTTTCAAGTTTGGTAGAAACATTTCCAGATGCCACTGGCAATACTGTAAAGAAACTCATGCAATAATTTGGTTATAGATATGGTATCCCCAGGATTAGGAGCAAAGTGATAGCTGAAACTGGACTATTGTGGTCATAGACACTGCCACTAGTGTTATGTAGCATTGGATTTGGATCCACTCCCAGATCCCCTTTTTACTTATCACCCTCTTTGAAATTTTTTGTTTTGTTTTTGGAAGCTAACCTCATGTCATGATCGATCTGCACCATGATTTGAAATACAACAATGAGTTGACAGTACAGTACCTTATCAAGATGAGCCGGCATTAGAGAACTTAGCAAAAGAACTTAAAACTGTTGATTCCTGATATGCCAACCACTAACTGTCTTGATTGTGAACCAAGAGACTGTGTGATTATTTTTTCACTTTGGTTGCCTAACAGACAGGTGGGAAGGAGCGGTTCAAGTTTTGATGACAAGCACGACTTCAGTAGAAGTAGCCAAGAGAAAGTTGGGTCCATGCTTCCCATCACAAGAAAGTCGCTATTCCAGAAGAAACTCGTAAAGGGAGTGAGATCACAGAAATATCACTCGAGAATCTGTTCCGTGAAGACTGAGAGGTGGCACTGTTGAACACTACCTGAGCATACTAAAGGATTACAAAAAAGACTAGTCGTTGTAAGATGGATTTGCTACCAGCAAGATTTGTTTTGTTCTATCTTTCTTTTTCTGTTGACAAACACTTTTTCCAGGACATTTTATTTTTGTGAGGGTTCCTGAGAAGTTGAGTGTAAGACTGGAACTGGTTCTGGAGAAAGGAGTGATGTCTTTATAGAATCCCAGGATCAGCCTATCACTTTGTTTAAAACCAGAGTAAATCAAAGGTATAGTAGTTACAGAGTTCGGAGGCAATGTGATAGGCTATTGTCTGAGGAATACTGTATTTTGTAGTTACTGCAACCCTATAATTGAAGATGAGTGCATCCAGAGTTGTCAGTTAAGCAATAATGTTGAAGTTGACAGATATCATTTGAGTGATTATCATTCAGTAGTGGGTAAGGTTTTAAATTAAATGGAATATTGGGTGCGCTCACAGGTACCTCTAAGACAAAATAATGCAGGATTAGTGCCATATTCTTTAAAGGTTGCTGAGGTACTTGAATTACCTAGGATCGGGATTGGTCAAAAAGGAATATAATATAACTAGACCCCCTAGTCTTAGGATCCGCCAGTACCATATAGATAAATCCATAGTATGTTTGAATCTCACCAATTTCAGGAAACTAGGAAATTGGGACGTAATCTGGAACAATCAGACAATGGCCTATTCCCACAGAGCAGATAAAGAGCTAATTAATACCATGACTGTACAAGAGATTGATATATGTGTGAAGCACTTCCGACATAGATATATGGGAATGTAATGACTGTAGAGTGTCACCAGGTTATTGTTCGAATGTCATACAGCCAGAAACATGTGAGAGATGGGGACGGGTGTTTATGTTAGAATTTTATGTGCAATGATAATGATGCATTCTGTTCCCTAGATTCTCCCTAAGTGTATTTTATATGTGGAAGAAAAGTGTACGAGTGGCTCTCTCCGAACTCCAAAGGTTTGTGTTATCTAGGAAGGAGACTACTTGAAATAATAACCCTTGTTCAATGATGAAACAGACCTAGCATACGATCCAGAAAATGAAACTATAATCAGATAACAATACCATGCATATATGTGCCAAATAATGTATACATATATCCGTCATCAATTGAATATGTATGTATTAATATTAGAAGAGTGTGATCGTTTTGTTTACTATTAAAGGGTGGACTGTCGAAGTCATAAAAATTAGACATACAAACTACACACAGAGTGGCACTTCTCAGTGGTGGCATAAGGACACAATTATCGTATGTGGACGCACCATGCTTCTTTTACTGCGCATCGTGCATGGAGTCGCACGGCGTGAGTGTTTCTGCGTGGTGGGTGTGTATACTGTAAAAGGTGCAATCACTGAGAAATGCCATACAGACACACACAGACACATATTCATACAACACATAAATTACACAGACAAAACATGTCCAACACAAGGATTGTATTGTATTTGTATATGTATTAAAGAGTGTAAAACCTGACATATATGTATTACTGGTATGGAAAAACGTAATCATATCATGTTTAGGGTAAAATGGTCAGCAGAATGTGTGTGAGTAATAAATTGGTAGCTATGCGTAAATTGTCGTACATTGCGACAATTAGTTATGATCAAATGTAGGATTATAAAGTCATATTCTATGAGACAAAGGACTTCCTGCAGCAGCATTCCAGAGTGAATCCAATGACAAACACCTATACCTGCATCTTGAAACTGGACATTGCTCACATATGAACTGACCAGTAACACACAATGAATGAGAAACCTCCCTCTCCTGGACCAATGGCAGAAGACCCAGCCCCAGATGTATACCTTCTCCAATATACAGTATATAAGTACATCCCACTTGCCCAGGGAGTTCAGTGTTGCTGATTCTAACTGGTGATGTCTGTCCTCTGAGCTAAGGGTAATGTAAACTGGCTGTGACTGCTTCTTATGTAATTGTAACTCTGTACCTCTTTCATATGCTTATATGTGTTTTACTTAATGATATATATTGTACTTATGTTATTTTGTATGCATACCTTTTTAATAGCAAATACATTTATACATATCTGAGCGTTGGACCTCAGATGTTCCATGTGTGCTTTCTCTTAAGAGACATAGTGCTGTGATATTCAGTGCACTATTTTTGTATATGGTAATAAGACGCAACTTGCATGCCTAGTATATAATAACACTGGTACTGTATTTAAAATAATGGAATTCAACAGCCAATATAACAGGAATTATACGACAGTATAACAGGAATTATACGCCGGTATCACAAGAATTATAAGGCAATATCACTGAAATTATGCACCAGTATCACAGGAATTATACGGCAATATCAAAGGAATTATACGTCAGTATCACAGGAATTATATGGCAATATCACTGGAATTATACGCCAGTATCACAGGAATTTTACGGCAATATCACTGGAATTATACGACAGTATCACAGGAATTATACAGCAATATCACTGGAATTATACACCATTATCACAGAAATTATACGGTAATATCACTGGAATTATACGTCAATATCACAGGAATTATACGCCAGTATCACAGGAATTAGACGACCGTATCACGGGAATTATACAGCAATATCACTGGAATTATACACCAGTATCACAGGAATTATACGGCAATATCACTGGAATTATACGGCAATATCACTGAAATTATACGCCAGTATCACAGGAATTATACAGCAATTTCAGTGGAATTAAACGTCAGTATCACAGGTATTATACGCCAGTATCACAGGAATTATATGCTGGTATCACAGGAATTAAACGGCAATATCACTTGAATTATACGCCAGTATCACAGGAATTATACGCCAGTATCACAGGAATTATACGGCAATATCACTGGAATTATACGACAGTATCACAGGAATTATACAGCAATATCACTGGAATTATACACCATTATCACAGAAATTATACGCCAGTATCACAGGAATTATACGTCAATTTCACTGGAATTAAACATCAGTATTACAGGTATTATACGCCAGTATCACAGGAATTATATGCTGGTATCACAGGAATTATACGGCAATTTCACTGGAATTAAACGTCAGTATCACAGGTATTATACGCCAGTATCACAGGAATTATATGCTGGTATCACAGGAATTAAACGGCAATATCACTTGAATTATACGCCAGTATCACAGGAATTATACGCCAGTATCACAGGAATTATACGGCAATATCACTGGAATTATACGCCAGTATCACAGGAATTATACGACAGTATCACGGGAATTATACGGCAATATCACTGGAATTATACACCAGTATCACAGGAATTATACGGCAATATCACTGGAATTATACGGCAATATCACTGAAATTATATGCCAGTATCACAGGAATTATACGGCAATTTCACTGGAATTAAACGTCAGTATCACGGGTATTATACGCCAGTATCACAGGAATTATATGCTGGTATCACAGGAATTAAACGGCAATATCACTGGAATTATATGTCAGTATGACAGGATTTATACGTCAGTATCACAGAAATTATACATTAGTATCACAAGAATTAGACACCATACTGATGCCAAGATCCTGGAGTTTTAGGTTGCGTTGGGGGATGAGCATTATGAAGCCCATTGCAGGCTCGTTGCACTCCTCATGCAGCAGGCACGGTGGATTACTGCACTCGCCACAAGTTCTATTCCCACTCCATGGGTGTCGTAGACACTCACGAGTGGGAATAGTTCCTGTCAATCGGCATGCCGACTGTTGGGTTTTCACCTGGGATGGATTCCGCATCATAGCAACTTCCCAGTCCTTACTGTGGGAGTAATTCAGATCCGATAGCAGCAAATTTGTAAGCAGTTGGGCAAAACCTTGTGCACTGCAGGGGGGACAGATATAACATTTGCAGAGAGAGTTAGATTTGGATGGGTTATTTTGTTTCTGTGCTGAGTAAATACAAGCTACTTAATTTTTACACTGCAATTTAGGTTTCAGATTGAACACACACCACCCAAATCTAACTCTCTCTGCACATGTTATATCTGCCCCCCTGCAGTGCACATGGTTTTGCCAAAAACAAATTTGCTGCTGCAATCAGATCTAAATTAGGCCCTGTGTTCCATCACCCCATCTGTAAGTTCCTCACTTACCCGCATAGGGAGACAGCCTTCAGTTTTTCCTAGATTAATTCAGTGGTGCCCTCCAGTGGGTGGCGCCCCTCGGCAGCTAACTACAGCTGTTTAATGGTAGAACTGTCCCTGGGCAGAGGACTGCTGTTGCCATGTGCACAACAGTGCTAGCGAATCCTCAACTGCGTTGGGTGCCTGGCAAATTATACAGTAAAAGAAACTGGCATGACACTAGAAGAATGAAGGGTCAGGGAAGAGAGAGAGGAAAAGAGAGGGAGTGCTGACACAAGTCTGCAATGTATACGGGGAAACTTCATAGCCTGGCACTGCTATGACCTCCAGCCTTAGGCACCTGGTCCATGGTGTTGAAAATACAACCAGCTCGGGTGTGGGGCGTGGGGTGCATCTGTTACCCTGCCCCCAGGTCCAGCTGCCAAATAGTAGCTGCATGGGGACGGCTTACAGGAGCTTCCACATCCTGGATGCAGCAGTACAGCTGCTATAAAAGTTAAAATTAAAATGATCCTAAATGACTGGCTGGCATGGGGAGGTATGTGCCTGGGTACCCACCCAAATCCACCTATGGCAGTTGCTATGGAAACTTGAGATGAAAATGAGATTATGGGCAATTGTCAACTCAGATGCAGAATTCACTTATAAATTTCAGGCTCCTTTCGAGTTATAAGAGAGTTCTCAACCTTTAGGATATTCTTGTCAAGACTGACATCACAGGGATGGGCTTCTCTAGACAACAGCACTTTTTAAGTAGGAAAGTTGGGTGCTATCGGTGCACAAGCTGCACAATGTGCAGAGCCCTTATTGTAGGTAATAAATTACCACATCCCTACACAGGCAAAATGTATGAAATCAAGGTTCCCCTGAGCTGAACATCTAAGTTTGTTGTTTATCTTCTGTCTTGCCCATGTGGTTTACACTATCTACATTAGACAAGATTATTTAAGGAGATGATTGCCCAACATAAGGTGGCTATAAGGGCTGCGTTGATCTCTGGTAATAGCGATCAAGCAAATGCAAGGCACTTTGCACAGGCTAGGCATAATATGTTCATGTTGAGATACAGGATGATTGCCCAGGTCCCCAATTCTATTAGGAGGGGGGACAGAGCAAAAAAGCTGTTAAAGCTTGAAGCTATCCTGATGATGAGGTATCACTCCCTGAAACATTGTAATGTTTGTAGTTTGTAGTGGGCACTAAAATTTATTTATCTACAAAAAAAAATATATATATATATATATATATATATATCAAAGCTTGTTACACGGCAATCACTGTGTCCACAGCTGGAGTTGAAGTTAATGAAGTAGCCTATCCTGACGAAAATGTTCACTTGACATTGAAACGTTGATTTAGCAACCAAGACTTGCGTCTGTTGTCTTATTTCATGCCACGAGTGCCGCCTACATGCCGAATTTATATATATATATATATATATATATATATTGGGTAGTGGGAGTATGGCGCCACAGGTGTGTGTGAGCAGATAACTTATTATAGTATAATACTTTGGTTAAAGACACTCATTTTAATAATATAAGGTGTCAGCTAACCCCTAAATACTCGGCAGGGATAAGCTGCCTTTAGAGTTAAAATGTGGAAAAAAAGAAGGGCAAAACAACTGTATTATCACGAGGACGTTTTACCGGAAGTAGCGTATGGTGCACATGCGCAATAAGAGACTGTGGATACAGGAAGTGGGGCGGAAGTGACGCAGGAGGCGTCCTGGACGATCTTTTATTATTTCTCCATGTACAGCTCTCGTTTTCATAAGATAAACAGTATCTGGGCTCATCATTAGTAGCCCTACTCCTTACTTACATTTATATCAAACTTTGTGTTAGAATACTGAATGTTAGTACTAACAGGAAGTGATGTCACAGTCACTTATCCTTAATCATAGCTGCTATAAATAAGAGTGTTTGCACACTAGTCCCTTACCCCTTGATGAAGTCTGATGGACGAAACGCGTTGGGTGTACCTCTACTGACTCTCCGTTTTTAAAGATAAGCATCATTCTCTTATCCTAAAATATCTTTTATCAGTACAATATTGTTTTTACTGATTTTATGTGATTCGGGGTTCTAGCTAAATTATATATTTTTTATCTATTCTTTTGGTATTATCAAGCTTTGATATTCTATTTTTTTATCCCATCATTATGTTTTAAATTGTATAAATAAATATTTTGTTACCTTTTTTTCTAAACCGTATCCTGCAATATTCTTCATATTTATATCAACATATTAGACACTGTAAGTCGCTGATACCCCTGTCCCCCCTTTTTTCCATATATATATATAAATATATATATATATATACGTATATATACATATATATATATATACACTAGAGACTTCACTTCCCAAGCCTGGATCCGAGACAGGCTCGGGACTTCCCACCAGACTTGGAAACCAGACGAGGCAAATGTCATCATTCTGCTGTCAGATTCTCATGAGTTTTTGATTCCATATAAGGAGCCGTGCGTCGCCTGCCATATGTCCAGTGCTGCTGTATAAGTCCAGTCCAGTGGTGCTGTGTTGTGATGCATTAGTCCAGTGGTGGCGTCTTGTGCTGCATAAGTCCAGTCACAGTGGTGGTGTCCTCTGCTGCCATATCCTGTACTGCCATATAAGTCCAGTCCATTGCAGTGGTGCTTTGTTGTCCTGCTTCAGTGAAGTGGTGGTGTCCCTGTGTTGCTGTATAATGCCAGTGATACTTCCGCATATGTCCAGTAATACAGCCATATAAGTCCAGTAATACTGCCATATAAATCCAGTCCAGTGGCACTGGCATATATGTCCATTGATACTGCCATATATGTCCAGTGTTACTGCAGTATAAATTCAGTGATACTACTGTATATGTCCAGTGGTACTGTCATAAAAAACAGTTATACTGCCATATATGTACATTGGTACTGCCATATAAATTCAGTGGTACTGCCATATAAATCCACTCCAGTGATAGTACCATATAAGTCCAGTGATACTGCTGTATATGTCTAGCAGTGCTGCCATATAATTCCAGTGATATTGCCGTATATTTCCAGTGGTACTGCCGTATAAATCCAGTGGTACTGCCGTTATAAATCCAGTCCAGTGATACTGCCATATAAGTCCAGTGATACTGCAGTATATGTCCAATGGTACTGCCATATAAATCCAGTGATACTGCCGTAGATGTCCAGTGGTAATGCCGTATAAATCCAGGCCAGTGAAAATGCTGTATATGTCCAGTGGTTCTGCCATATAATTCCAGTGGTACTGCCGTATAAATCAAATCCAGTGGTACTGCCGTATAATTCCAGTAATACTGTCACATAAGCCCAGTGACACTGCCGTATATATGTCCAGTGGTACTGCCATATAAATCCAGTCCAGTGATACTGCCGTATATGTCCAGTGGTACTGCCATATAAATTCAGTGATACTGCCATATATGTCCAGTGGTAATGCCGTATAAATCCAGTCCAGTGAAACTGTCGTATATGTCCTGTGGTTATGCCATATTAATCCAGTGGTACTGCCATATAAATCAAGTCCAGTGGTACTGCTGCATAAGTCCAGTGGCACTGACATATAATTCCAGTTATACTGTCGCATAAGCCCAGTGACACTGCCGTATATATGTCCAGTGGTACTGCCATATAAATCCAGTCCAGTGATACTGCTGTAACTGTCCAGTGGTACTACCGTATAAATCCAGTCGTGGTACTGCCGTATAAATCCAGTGGTACTGCCGTATAAATCCAGTCCAGTGGTACTGATGTAAAAGTCCCGTGGTATTGCCATATAATTCCAGTGATACAGCCATATATGTCCAGTGATACTGCTGTATAAGTACAGTGGTACTACCAGATAAATCCAGTGGTACTACTATATAAATCCAGTCCAGTGGAACTGCCGTATAAGTCCAGTGGTACTGCCATATAATTCCAGTGATACTGCCGAATATGTCCAGTGGCACTGCCATATAAATCCACTCCAGTGGTACTGCCATATAAATCCTGGCCAGTGGTACTGCCGTATAAGTCCAGTGGTACTGCCATATAAATCCACTCCAGTGGTACTGCTGTATAAGTCCAGTGATACTGCCATATAATTCCAGTGATACTGCCGTATATGTCCAGTGGCACTGCCACATAAGTCCAGTGGTAATGCCATATAATTCTAGTGATACTGCCGTATATGTCAAGTGGTACTGCCGTATAAGTCCAGTAGAACTTCTATATAATTCCAGTGATACTGCCGTATATGTCCAGTGGTACTGCCATATAATTCCTGTGATACTGCCATATATGTCCAGTGGTACTGCTGTATAAATCCAGTGGTACTGCCATATACATCCAGTCCAGTGGTAATGCCATATAAGTCCAGTGGTACTGCCTTATAAGTCCAGTGATACTGCCATATATGTCCAGTGGAACTGCCGTATAAGTCCAGTCCAGTAGTGCTGCTGTATAAGTTCAGTGGTGCTGTCCTGTGCTGTATATTATTTACTCCAAATAAAGGGGTTATTAATATTTAATCCAAATAACTTTCACAGGGTTTGCCCTATGTGGTGTAGAGGTATGCTCTCATGTGCTGCATATTGTTATATAACTCCAAAAAAATAATGGATAACAAAAATTTGGAGGATAAAATAGGGAAAGACAAAGAACCACTTCCTCAGTGTTGAAGCTACTGCCACTAGTCACTGCCACTAGTCAACATTATCTGCCAAGGCCAATGCCCAGTGTCATACTAGAGGGCATGTAAAATCCAAAAGCCAAAGTTCAGTAAAATGACCCCCCCCCCCAAAAAAAAAAAAAAAAAAATTTGACTGAGGAGAAACGTAAACTTGCCAATGTGCCATTTACGACACGGAGTGGCAAGGAATGGATAAGGCCCAGACCTATGTTCATGACTAGTGGTTCAGCTTCACATGACGATGGAAGCCCCCATCCTCCCGTTAGAAAAATTATAAGAGTTAAGCTGGCAAAAGCACAACAAAGAACTGTGCGTTCTAAGATGGTATCACAAATCCCCAAGGAGAGTCCAAGTGTGTCGGTGGTTGTGATGCCTGACCTTCCCAACACTGGATGGGAAGAGGTGGCTCCTTCCACCATTTGCATGCTCTCTGCAAGTGCTGGATGGAACACCCACAGTCCAGTTTCTGATATTCAAATTGAAGATGTCACTGTTAAAGTACACCACAATGAGGATATGGGTGTTGCTGGCGCTGAGGAGAAAGTGGATGAGGAAGATTCTGATAGTGATGTGGTTTGTTTAAATCATTCACCTGGGGAGACAGTTGTTGTCCATGGGATGAGAAAGCCCATTGTCATGCCTGGGCAAAATACCAAAAAAGCCACCTCTTCAGTGTAGAATTATTTCTCCCCAAATCTGGACAACAGGTGTCAAGCCATGTGTTGCCTCTGTCAATCCATAATAAGTAGGGGTAAGGACATTAACCACCTAGGAACATCCTCCCTTATACATCACCTTCTGCGCATTCATCAGAAGTCAGTGTGAAGTTGTGAAATTTTGGGTAAGAGCGTAAGCAGTTCACTGACACCTAAATCACTTCTTCCTCTTGTTCCCAAGCTCCTGCAAGCCACACCATCAACTCCCTCAGCGTCAATTTCCTCCTCAGTCAGGAATGTCAATAGGCCTGCAGGCCATGTACTGGCATGACTGACGAGTTCTCTCCTAATCGGGACTCCCCCGTAGGATCCTTGAGTGGTACGCTAACTGCTGCTGCTGCCACTGCTATTGTTGCTGCTGTGAGTCGATAGGCATCCCAGAGGGGAAGTCAGAAGACCACTTGTACTACTTCAACTAAGCAATTGACTGTTCAACTGTACTATTCGAAGAAGTATGAAATATGACAGAAGTCATCCTGTTGCAAAGCGGATAACCGAGGCCTTGATAGCTATGTTGGTGTTAGAGGTTCATCCTGTATCAGTCATTGGTGCAGTGGGATTTAGACAATTGATGAAGGTAGTGTGTCCCCGGTACCAAATCCCATCTATATTTCACTTCACTAGGAAAGCGATTCCCGGACTGTACAGGAGCATTAAAAAAAGCGTCCTCAGTGTCTAGAAAAATGTGGTTGTACTTACTGTCTACTTAACCACGGACATGTGGACAAGTGGAACAGGGCAAACTAAGGACTACGTGACTGTGACAACCCACTGGGTAGATATATGGCCTCCATCAGCAACAACAGCAGCAACACCAGTAGCAGCATCTCACAAATGCCAGATCGTTCCTAGCCAGGCTATGCTGTGTATCACCGGTTTCCTTAAGAGGCACACCACTGACAACCTCTTATGGAAACTGAGATACGTCACTGCACAATGGCTTACCCCACATAGGCTGTCCTGGGGATTAGTGATATCAGACAACAACAACACCAATATTGTGCGTGCATTACATCTGGGCAAATTCCAGCACATCCCATGTTTCACACATACAATTAATTTGGTGGTGCAGAATTTTTTGACAAATGACAGGGGTGTGCAGGAGATGCTGTCGGTAGCCCGAAAAATTGCGGGCCACTTTAAGCATTCAGTCACCGCTTGGTGAAGACTGGAGCACCAGCAAACACTCCTGAACCTGCCCTGCCATCACCTAAAGCAAGAGGTGGTAACGAGATGGATTTCAACACTCTATATGCTTCAGAGGATGGAGGAGCAGCAAAAGGCCATTCAAGCCTATACATCCACCTATGATAAAGGCAAAGGAGGGGGAATGCACCTGACTCAAGTGCAGTGGAGAATGATTTCCGTCTTGTGCAAGGTTCTCCAACCCTTCGAACTTGCCACACATAAAGTCAGCTCAGACACTGCCAGTTTGAGTCAGGTCATTCCCCTCATCAGGCTTTTGCAGAAGCAGCTGGAGAAATTTAAGGAGGAGCTAATATGGAGTGATTCCGCTAAATATGTGGTACTTGTGGATGGTGCCCTTAATTCGCTTTGCCAGTATTCAAGGGTGGTCAATCTGTTGAAATCAGAGCACTACATTTTGGCCACCATGCTCGACCCTAGGTTTAAAGCCTATTTTGTATCTCTCTTTCCATCTGCATAGGTTCAAAGACCTGCTGGTGAGAGAGCTGTCATCTCAAGCGGAACGTGACCTGTCAACAGCTCCTCCTTCATTTTCTCCCACAACTGGGGCTGCGAGGAAAATGATAACATTTCCTAGCTCACCTGCTGGTGGTGATGGTGGGCAGTCAGGAGCAAGTGCTGACATGTTGTCTGGACTGAAGGACCTGCCAACGATTACTGACATATCTGCTGTCACTGCATATGATGCTGTCACCATTGAAAGAATGGTGGAGGATTATATGGGTGACAGCATCCAAGTAGGCATGTCAAACAGCCCGTATGTATACAGACAGGAAAAAGAGGCAATTTGGAGGCCCTTGCACAAACTGGCTATATTTTACCTACGTTGCCTCCCCTCCAGTGTGTACTCCAAAAGAGTGTTTAGTGCAGCCGGTCACCTTGTCAGCGATTGGCATAGGAGGTTACTTCCAGAAACTGTGGAGAAGATGATGTTTATCAAAATGAATGATAAATTTCTCCACGAAGACATTTACCAGCAATTGCCTCCAGAAAGTACAAAGGGACCTGTGATGGTGGATTCCAGTGGGGACGAGTTAATAATCTCTGAGGAGGAGGAGGATGTACATGCTGAAAGTAGTAAGAAATCGGAGGATGAGGACATCTTGCCTCAGTAGAGCCAGTTTGTGCATGGAGAGATGAATTGCTTCTTTTTTGGTGGGGGGATTAATTGCTTCTTTTTTTGTGGGGGCCCAAACAAACCAATCATTTCAGCCATAGTCGTGTGGCAGACCCTGTCGCTGAAATGATTGGTTTGTTTAAGTGTGCATGTCCTGTTTATACAACATAAGGGTGGGTGGGAGGGCCTAAGTACAATTCCATCTTGCACCTCTTATTTTTTTCTTTGCATCATGTGCCTTTTGGGGCCTAGTTTTTAAAAGTGCCTTCCTGTCTGCCACTGCAGTGCCACTCCTAGATGGGCCAGCTGTTTGTGCCGCCCACTTGTTTCGCTTAACTTAGTCACCCAGTGATCTTGGTGCACCTCTTTTTGTTTCTTTGCATTATGTTTTCTCTTTGTGGCCTTGTTTTCAAAAGTGCCATCCTGTCTGACATTGCAGTGCCACTCCTAGATAGGCCAGGTGTTTGTGCCGCCCACTTGAGTCACTTAGCTTAGTCATCCAGTGACCTTGGTGGAACCTTTTGGCCTAAAAACAATATTGTGAGGTGTTCAGAATAGATATGAGTGGAAATTAATGTTATTGAGGTTAATATTACCGTAGGATCAAAATTACTAACAAATTCTGTGATTTTAGCTGTTTTTATGTTTTTTCAAAAATTTTGTAGATCCAAAACCAAAACCAAAACTCGAAAGGGTAGTTTTGGCAAAACCAATACAGATCCAAAACACGAGTGATGATCTAGATCCAAAACCAAAATACGAAAAGTGCCCGCCACACATCTCTAATATATACTCCATATAAGAAATAGAGATCCAGATAATCGGATTCTATGGCCATGAATATCAGTCTTGGGTGCTCTCCTTTCGGATAGTACTTCCCATATACAATGTTGAAAGAAAGGTGGCCCTCCAAGACTGCAGAAACACTGAAACAAATTAGTGTATAACTTGTCAAAATTTGGGGACACCCCTTCTTTTGTCCTGAAGAAGGGGCATTAAGTCCCCAAAATGTTGTAAGATTAAACACCAATTGTTTCACTGATTCTGCAGTTTTGGAGTACCTTACTTCCTTTGTTTTATATAGAATTTTATTTATATAGTATTTTTCACCCACAGGACTCAAAGTTGCTTTACATACATCAAAAAACATAATATATTGGGCCTAATGCAGACCTGATCGTAGCATCAATAACATGTGCAGAGAGAGTTAGATTTGGGTGGGGTGTGTTACTACTGAAATCTAAATTGCAGTATAAAAATAAAGCAGCCAGTATTAAGCCTGCACAGAAAAAATATATAACACACCCAAATCTCTCTCTGCACATGTTAATCTGCCCCCACCTGCAGTGCACATGGGTGGTCATTCCGAGTTGATCGCTCGCTAGCAGTTTTTAGCAGCTGTGCAAACGATATGCCACCTCCCACTGGGAGTGTATTTTAGCTTAGCAGAAGTGCGAATGGAACGATCGCAGAGCGGCTACAAAATCTTTTTGTGCAGTTTCAGAGTAGCTCAAAACCTACTCAGCGCTTGCGATCACTTCAGACTGTTCAGTTCCTGTTTTGACGTCACAAACACGCCCTGCGTTTGGCCAGCCATGCCTGCGTTTTTTCCGCCACACCTGCGTTTTTCCGAACACTCCCTGAAAACGGTCAGTTGACACCCAGAAACGCCCACTTCATGTCAATCACTCTGCAGCCACCAGTGCGACTGAAAAGCTTTGCTAGACCCTGTGTGAAACTACATAGTTCGTTGTAATAGTACATCACGCGTGTACATTGCGCCGCATACACATGCGCAGAAGTGCCGTTTTTTAGCCTTATCGCTGCACAGCAAACAAATGCAGCTAGCGAACAACTCGGAATGACCACCATGGTTTTGCCCCTCTGCTAACAAATTTGCTGCTACGATCAGGTCTGAATTAGGGCCATTGTACAAAGGCATTCGAGCAACATCAATTTGCAAATCACATAGAAATGATAAAGAACAACAAAACCTAGATAGCACAATAAGCATAATGCAGGGTAGGTGCAGACAATTTGGGTAATAACTTCTATGGGTGTTAAATTCCACCCATGAAAGGTATCAGATGAGCCAGCCATGTTGTGCACACTACATATTCTTACCCTTGGAAAATTATTCATGCCCAGAAGAGATGACCCAAATTGGGTAGGTGCAGCATCCTAACACTTGGAGTTGAATCTATCAAGCAGTGGAGGTATAGCCTACACCAGGGATATGCAGTGAGATAAATGTCCCAGGAGGTATTGGCTAGTACCAGAGCCAGATTTACACACAATATTTTAGCCCAAGGGTTCATGTGGGCATTATTCATATACTTTTTACTTCAGAGTTTTGACTATAAAAATGATTAGAAAAATCAAAAGATTATATATCTAATATATTCATGTTTTTTTTTCATATACTTTTTATAGTCAAAACTCTGGCTTATAATGGGGTATCACAGGAAAGGCTTTGCCTCACCTGCCTCACCTCACTACACATCACTGGCCTACACATATGGCATAAAATGAGACAGAAGTCCATGGTTAAACACAAAACAGTAGATATAGAGGTGACAAAGTAAGACATTCCTGTAATTTGGTGGAAATAGAGTGCCAGGCAGAGGGCACATACATTCAAGATGGTGCCAAGCAATCAACGCATCAGAGGGTAGGGCTGATTGGGGTGTTCCAGCAGTTCAGTGTGTGGCTCCATGATGGGTTTGTCCATTGATGTGGGGGGGGGGCTAGTACAGAAGGGACTGACCACTGCATCAGGGCCCACTTAATGGAATACAATCACTGGGTGTCCTCTCTGAATTGGCCCTCCCCAGGCTGCTGGGTGTCTTCTCTAGCTAAGAACTCCCCAGGCCAGGGTGGCAGCAGCGAGCAGAGCTGGGTGTATGGTGAGGCTTACAATGCTACAGGTGGTGGGCAGAAGTGCTGACACCAAATTAATGCAGCTGAATGCAATTCAGCTCTTAGTGCAGTGCGGCTTCGGGCATCGGTGTTGAGGCCACACATGTAGTCGTGTTCCGGCAGTGGCTGTGGATGAAAGCAGGACAGCTCGGGTTAGCAGTGTTGAGGATGCCCATGAAGTACAGTAGCTGTTGGCATTATGGTGATTGTTAATTGTGGAACCAAGAATGGGAGCTCTGTGATCATGTGACCATCCCGGGCAACTAGCAGAAGTTTACTCCAGCCAAGATAATGGTTTAGACGTTTTCCTACTCCTCCTCTAAATAGATAAGGCAGAACCAGTACTCCCTCGAATCAATGAAGAAGCTTTATTCACATACCTGTATATATGCATCATGGGTATACATACAGATATGGTATTCACCAAATGCCAAGTAAATACCACCTTTATATATATATGGAAAGTGGGGTAGACCTAACAAAAGCGCTAAATGAAGAGCTCAACCTCAAGACGTACTCCCTGTTAGACGGAGTACAGAAGTGCAAATGCAGAGAAAAGGGGTGGTGTCTAAGGGAGCTGAACCCAATGATATCTTCCAGAATTTGACCACAAATCACTTTAAAATATTTTTTTAATATATTTATATAAAAGTATTCAACAATCACAGTGAATAACAAATGGCTGACATAATCAAAATGCAGACATCAGATATGGACACCATATATTGCGAATAATTGGTAAGTCCAATGTGGTTTTCTTAATTATTGCATATCCGATGTTCTTATATCCGAACCAGAAACCCGATGCGTTTCGTCCAACTGGACTACATCAGGGGCTCAATATCAGTAAAACAGCAGTGCTGACCTAGGAGAAGCCACTCTTCCTGCTGAGGATTATCCACGAAAACGAAATTGTGGCTTGTACCGAACTCAGCATTATTGTATTACAGTTTGCCTTACTGAGTTGGAATATTCAATACAAACCTTACTGTGGAATCAGCTCATTCTTTATTACATCTGTTATTGCAAAGCCTGTTTTACTGATATTGAGCCCCTGATGAAGTCCAGTTGGATGAAACGCATCGGGTTTCTGGTTCGGATATAAGAACATTGGATATGCAATAATTAAGAAAACCACATTGGACTTACCAATTATTCGCAATATACGGTGTCCATATCTGATGTCTGCATTTTGATTATGTCAGCCATTTGTTATTCACTGTGATTGTTGAATACTTTTATATAAATATATTAAAAAATTATTTTAAGGTGATTTGTGGTCAAATTCTGGAAGATATCATTGGGTTCAGCTCCCTTAGACACCACCCCTTTCTCTGCATATATATATATATATATATATATACACCCATGATGCATATACAGTATGTGAATAAAGCTTCTTCATTGATCCCACTGTGCTGCCTCATATCACATGTACATATATATATATATATATATATATACATACATACAGTATATAAACATAAATAACAAAGCTAACCACTCGTACATTAGTTAGCTGCTGCAAACTAAAATAGAGCCTTCTTGCACATGTACAGTAGGAAGTGATATTAACCACTTCTGGATGCTAGAGAGGCTGGTGTGTTACAAGGAAGTCAGAAAAACTACTTCTGGATTGAATTCATGGACCATTGTAACAGCCTGGAGATATATGCAGCGTGTCCTCCGGTAATCACCAGTTCACGCGGCAGATGTGCTGCAATAATGGCGCCACTGGCTGTCAGTGCCTTTCAGTGGAGACTATTTCTGGGGAGAATCCTGATGCAACTCAGCTTGGGAATTTTAAAGGTGGGTCTGTCATGCTGCAGGAGCCATTCCCACCAGTGCTGGGTGCCACCATCTAACAACTATCATAGTACAGTATGTGTTCTCTATGCTACCACAGTGCTCATTCTGAACCCATTCACTTTGAGATTACCCTGGGTTCCAAATAAGTGAGCCTGTTTCAGCCATTGCCTCTGAACCCAGCCTGAGATATACTTAAAAATGATTTAAAACTTTTATGAGCTACAAGGGAACAAGCAGGAAGTGACATAATACAGTATACTTTAGTGATAAAAGGGAGATCCCAGCCACCCCAGTCATTCACTAGCTGATCACAATGAACAACACATGCTGGGAGTATTGTATTAGTTGACCAAAAGTGCACTGCTACAACTGGAACGTCTTTTTGATTTTTGCTAATGAGCATTTAAATGTGCAATGTTTTGGACTTGATAGTTATACCAAATATAAAGTAAAATTGGTTTTGCTAAATAAAAAAATATTAAATGTTTCATAACTATGTTATTGAATAGTATGGAATATTATCTATTCTGTTAAAAGTACTAGGAAACGTTTTAACATTTAAAATTACCTGCTTTTTAATTAGTATTTTTTACTGTAGGATAAAATTTGCAGTAATATCTAGAGATGTGCGCGGCTGGCACTTTTCGTGTTTTGTATTTTGGTTCTAATTCCACTTTCGTGTTTTAGTTTTGGCTTGGTTTTGCCAAAACCACCCTTTCTTGTTTTGGTTTTGGTTTTGGATCTGGATGATTTTTTTAAAAAAACATAAAAACATCTACAATCACAGAATTTGGGGGTAATTTTGCTGCTACGGTATTAGTAACCTCAATTACATTCATTTCCACTCCTTTCCAGTCTATTCTGAACACCTCACACATCACAATATTGTTTTTAGGCCTAAAAGTTGCACCAAGGTGGCTGTATGACAAAGCTAAGCGACACAAGTGTGCGGCACAAACACCTGGCCCATCTAGCAGTGGCAATGCAGTTGCAGACAAGATGGCACTATTCAAAAACTAGTCCCAAACAGCACATAATGCAAAGAAGAAAAAGAGGTGCAATGAGGTAGCTGGATGGCTATGCTAAGCAACACAAGTGTGCGGCACAAACACCTGGCCCATCTAGGAGTGGTACTGCAGTTACAGACAGGATTCCACTTAAAAAAACTAGTCCCAAAACAGCACATGATGCAAAGAAGAAAAAGAGGTGCAAGATGGAATTGTCCTTGGGCCCTCCCACCCACCCTTATATTGTATAAACAGAACATGCACACTTTAACAAACCTATCATTTCAGCGACAGGGTCTGCCACACGACTGTAGCTGAAATGACTGGTTTGTTTGGGACCCAACCAAAAAAGAAGCAATCAATCTCTCCTTGCACAAACTGGCTCTACAGAGGCAAGATGTTGACCTCATCCTCATACTTTGATTACTCACCCCTTTCACTGTGTACATCCTCCTCCTCACAGAGTATTAACTCGTCCCACTGAAATCCACCATCACAGATCCCTTTGTACTTTCTGGAGGCAATTGCTGGAAAACGTCTTCCCGGAGGAATTTATAATTCATTTTGATTAACATCATCTTCTCCACATTTAGTGGGAGTAACCTCCTACGCCAATCGCTGACAAGGTTACCAGCTGCACTAAACACTCTTTCAGAGTACACACTGGAGGGGTGCAACTTAGGTAAAATAAAGCCAGTTTGTGCAAGGGTATCCAAATTACCTCTTTTTCCTGCCAGTATACATACAGACTGTCTGACATGCCTACTTGGATGCTGTCACTCATATAATCCTCCACCATTCTTTCAATGGTGACAGAATCATATGCAGTGACAGTAGACATGTCAGTAATCGTTGGGAGGTCCTTCAGTCCAGACCAGATGTCAGCTGTCACTCCTTTCTGCCTGCATCACCGCCAGCTTGTGGGCTAGGAAATCTTATCCTTTTACTCGCAGCCCGAGTGGCAGGAGAACTTGAAGGACGAGCTGTTGATGGGTCACGTTCCGCTTGAGGTGACAATTTACTAACCAGCAGGTCTTTGCACCTCTGCACACTTGTGTTTGCCGAAAAGAGAGATACAACGTAGGCTTTAAACCTAGGATCGAGCACGGTGGCCAAAATGTAGTGCTCTGATTTCAACATATTGAGCACCCTTGAATCCTGGCAAAGCGAATGAAGGGCTCCATCCACAAGTCCCACATACTCTGCAGAATCGCTCCATCTTAGCTCCTCCTTCAATTTATCCAGCTGCTTCCGCAAAAGCCTGATATGGGGAATGACCTGACTCAAGCTGGCAGTGTCTGAACTGACTTCACATGTGGCAAGTTCGAAGGGTTGGAGAACCTTGCACAAGACGGAAATCATTCTCCACTGCACTTGAATCAGGTGCATTCCCCCTCCTTTGCCTTTATCATAGGTGGATGTATAGGCTTGAATGGCCTTTTGCTGCTCTTCCATTCTCTGAAGCATATAGAGTGTTTAATTCCACCTCATTACCACCTCTTGCTTCAGTTGATGGCGGGGCAGGATCAGAAGTGTTTGCTGGTGCTCCAGTCTATGGCATGCAGTAGCAGAATGCTGAAAGAGGCCCGCAATTTTTCGGGCCACCGACAGCATCTCCTGCACAACCCTGTCATTTAAAAAAAAATTCTGCACCACCAAATTAATTGTATGTGCAAAACATGGGACATGCTGGAATATGCCCAGATGTAATGCATGCACAATATTGGTCACGTTGTCCAATATCCAAATCCTAGGAGAGTCTAATTGGGGAAAGCCATTCTGCAATGATGTTCCTCAGTTTCCGTAATAGGTTTCAGCTGTGTGCGTCTTAAGGAAAGCACTGATACATAGCGTAGCTTGCCTAGTAACGAGTTGGCGTTTGCGAGATGCATTTGCGAGTTGGCGTTTGCGAGTTGTTGCTGCAGGAGGACATACATCTACCCAGTGGACTGTAACAGTCATATAGTCCTTAGTCTGCCCTGTTCTACTTGTCCACATGTCCGTGGTTAAATGGACACTGGATACAACCGCATTTTATAGGACACTGCTGACTCTTTTTCTAATATCTGTGTAAATTCTCGGTATCGCCTGCCTAGAGAAGTGGAACCTAGATGGGATTTGATACCGGGGACACAGTACCTCAAACAATTCTCTAAGTCTCACTGAACTAATGGTGGATACCGGACGCACGTCTAACACCAACATAGCTGTCAAGGCCTCAGTTATCCGCTTTGCAACAGGATGACTTCTGTCATATTTCATACTTCTTCGAAATGTACAGTTGAACAGTCAATTGCTTAGTTGAAGTAGTACAAGTGGTCTTCCGACTTTCCTTCTGGGATGACGATCGACTCCCAGCAGCAACAACAGCAGTGGCAGCAACAGCAGGCGTACCACTCAAGGATCCTATTGAGGAATCCTGGTTAGGAGAGGACTCCTCAGTCTTGACAGTGACATGGCCTGCAGGACTACTGACATTCCTGACTGAGGAGGAAGTTGCCATTGAGGGAGTTTGTGGTATGGCTTGCAGGAGCTTGGGTACAGGAGGAAGAAGGGATTTAGGTGTTAGTGGACTGCTTACGCTCTTACCTAAAGTTTCACAACTTTACACTGACTTCTGATGAATACGCAGCAGTTGACGTATAAGGGAGGATGTTCCTAGGTGGATAACATCCTTACCCCTACTTATTACAGATTGACAGAGGCAACAGATGGATTGACACTGTAGAAGTCAGAAAATATTACAACACACACATTATATACAAACACCACATAGATGGCCTCCGTGTGCATACGTATTCGGCTGTGCGTGCACATATTCGCAATTTGTGATTGTTCGCTCCCGCGGTCCTGTGCATTAGAGCGTGGTATGAGTAATTACAGTGGAATTTGTACTCACATGGAAAAGTCACAAAGACATATCATAAATCTAATCCATATATTGCATAAATCCCCTACTGTCTGCTTCCTCTTCTAAATAGCATGAAGATTGGTCACACATAAATTAAACTCCCAGAGACTAAAATACAATGGCCTTATTTACACAAAGCTTTGAAATTCTATGAAGAAGGCAAACACCTTTATTTACTAGTGTAGCCCAGTTTCCATTGAAAGCAATAAGTACTGGATTGTCATTGTCTTACCTGAAGACAAGACAAACAAATAGACAATACCCAGGAACCTAGGCTGAGAGAAACTCAATTAGCAATAGCTAACAAAAATACAAACCAGACATTTAGAAATCTGAGGTATTATCATTCATAGTCTAACTCTTGGAGATGTATATATTTGTATGTATATATATAATTCCTAGCATATTGTAATAGCAGGAGTATGTGTGTGTATATATATATATATATATATATATATATATATGAGTATATATATATATATATATGAGTATATGAATATATGTGGATATATGTATATCTTGAGGATGGAAATAGATAATCATATCATATGTGGGATCATATTGTTCAGAGTCACGTAAACATTAATCTGGTGGGAATAAGAATATTATTATATATTACCACATTAAGTTATTAATAATACCAGATTTATGTATGATTAATGTGATGGGTTTAACTGGTCATGGGGCGGGAGCTCACATGCAAACAACAGAAATCACATCTCAAGTCTTAGACATCGCCCACTTCTTGAGCTGACCAATGATCCCCAGTGCACAGGATATGTCCCACCCCCGAACCAATGGAAGAAGAGCATACAGTGTCTATTGTATTATGTTTTGATCTACTGTATAAAGAGCTAACCGCATGCCAGGTCACTATCACAAACTCTAAAGGTTATCTATCCAGATGACTGAGACCCAGACTGGGTAGCGCAGGCGAAAAACCAAACAAGTGTGTACCATTGACTGTAGCCAATATTCTATTGTATTGTATTGCTTTGTTATTGTAACCCCCTTTCAGTAATAATATGTTGTGGTGTCGGAACCCGGCATTTTAAATACAAACTGGTGTCGTGTTTCCTTTCCCTGCTAAGGTATTAAAGTGTATTTACAGCCACTCGGGCTGCTGCATCGTGCTAACAGCGTATAGGCCTGTGTACGCAAACTGTGTAGTCAATACGCCCTTTAGGCGTACGTATGCAGAGTGCGTACACTGTGCGACTTTGTGTACATAAGGTTTGTGAATAATAGAAAGGTGAAAGGTTAATTATAGCGGCCGCAGCGGCTCCATTTAAAGTGTATGAAATGTCTTTTTAAAGTGTTGCTTTTAGTCCTGTATGTAAATCAGCATTTACAATTGGGGGCATCGTCTGATTTCCACATACTCAGAGCCTAACAGGTCATAGCAGACTTAATCTATCAGCAAAGGGCGGAAAGAAGGTATCCTACGTAACCTTTTCTTGGTCGATGGATACACTGAAAACCCTACTTGTGTGCTGATTAGATGGCGTCTGCTCTGTATGGTTTGCAGAGGTGCTGGTAGAACCCGTAAAACACAGGAAAAAAGATATTTAAAAATCTGTGAATTTTTTTTGGCGCCAAAAAGCATACACAAAAGACACCCATACTTTGCATACCCTCTCACACTGTTGCCATAAGACTCAGATAGCTAGATTCACGGTTTTGTACATGTGTCTCGGACAAAGTACAGGACTGCGCACGCAGCATAAAAGACACGCATGGTCGCGTGTTTACGCAAAGTGCGTAAGAGTGCGGGCGTTAAGTACAAATTACACAATTGTGTCATTTAGTTCAAAGGTGGGACAGTATCCATGCTACAATAGCACAAAACTACCTGGTTTCTAAAGCAGATTTGTATAAAACTTTTGTTTAAACCGTATTGCCTCTGGGGGTAAAGCTGTCAATCTGAACGAATGGAAATTTTCTGTACAGAAAAAAAAAAACTAAAGTGTATTTGAGTGAGCGAACGTAGGAGTGAGTGGATTTGAACCCCGGAATTCGGGATCCCGTCGTTCGGTACACCAAGTGAATGGAGGCTTGGTGGCGTGAGGCGGCTGACTCACGTTAGTATAGGATTTGGAATACGTAAGTCGTGAGGAGACTTGCACAGGAGCATGGTAGGGAATTGTGAATTGTGACCCATGTAGTTTTTTGATACGCTCCGGCTGAGGTTTTGCAGCTTGTGATTCGATTCCAGTGGTCGTACGGCAGATAAGTAACAAGTACCTATACGCTGAGCGATTGGACCACGCGTTTGTGGGTGCGATATATAGAGCAACTTCATATCCCTTTTACCAGCTTTTGCGTAAAATTGCGGTATCATTAGCGCTGTATACAACATACGCAAGCGTGATTTGTGTACAAGTGCATAAAGGGAGTTTTCGCTGGTCTCTCTCAGGAAAATCTCCAACGACAAATACTTTACTGGCAAGGGTAAGTTATTCCTAAAAACTTCCAGTAAATATAGGTCAATTAGGGGCCCTACGTTGGGTACTTTGCCTTCGCTATCGACAGTGTATGGTAGTATTGGCCAATGTGGACGAGAGTGGGTGAAAGCGCTCGGAGAACTTTCACCGTCGCCTTATATTGAGTATTTTAGTGTTTATGGGAAAAGGCCCACAATTATGGGAGCCAGTTGCTCAACTAAGGGACGTTTGGTAGCCAGGGTTCAGGTTGAAGAGCCATGGCCCAAGGGGTCAGCGAGGTTTATTATGTGTGGAAAATATGGTCCACACGCTGAAGTTTATTGTGACGAATGGGTACGTATGACTGACAAAGATAGGGTACCATTCCCTAAGGTGGGCAGCTTTGAACCGGAGGTATTACAGAACTTAAGGATAAAAATATGTCTGATAAAATCCAGAAAACAAAGGATTAGACATACAGTTTGTTTAAATTTATGGCAGCAAGAGGGGGAGATGCAAAGGGAATTAGCACGCGCAGCAGGTTCCAAACCTAGCAGGAATAAGGACACAAACACACCATTATCGACACAGGTCGAGAGGGAACATATGGCTACAGTCAATGGTATATCTATGAATGATAGTATAATGCAAGAGAAATGTATTAACCCAAACTTTTGCAAGATGTATCCTGGTTTGAAGTCTTTTTAAGGTTATAGGTCACAGGAAGATGAAGGATCCAGCCAAATCACAGCTCTCATTCAGGCAGTCACCTTGCAGGAAACTCAGGTGGGGCCTGTCCATCCAGTTAGAGCAGTAACAGTGTTCCCCACTGAAAGAACTAGTGAGGTCACAGCTACCGGTAAGTGTGAGACGGGTCATTGCACAGAGACAACAACACTTTACAGTAAACAGATTAGGAATGGAACGGTAGAAATTACATCCTGTCTTGGAAATAGTAAATCCCGATGGGGGAACCGATAGTCAGGGAGTAATCCTCACCAGGAATAATGCAATGTATTGCTTTTTGGGCCAGAGCTGAGCTGCGGTCAATCATTTCAGAATTCCCCGATCCTCTGAAGTATTTAGCCAGAGGTCAGAAGTTTATCAGAGATCTGGGTATTGCTTATGAACCAACTAATAAAGATTGGCGGATACTTTTAAAAGCGTGCCTACCCCCTAATATTGACTCCCAAAAATGTATCACTGATTGTAGGTTAGAGTCGGATAGTCCTATGACTGACGGAAACAAGCAGGAGAATATAGAACGAATTAACAGGCAACTAGAGTTGTCTTTCCCCATTACTGTTAAGTGGAGAAGAATTTTCTCCATAAAACAATGAGAAAATGAAATAGCATATGAATATTTTCATCGGGCCCTGCAAATAATGGATAGATACATTGGGGTATCAGATACAGGGAATTATGCAAATTACAGGGAGGTGGCTGTCTCTGTGCTAATGGACGGACTCAATAATGCAGTAAGGGACAAGGTACAAACATCTTTGCCTAATTGGAGAGGGGCCACAGTAGCTTGTCTTAGAGAGTGCACAATTGAACATCATAAGAACATTGCAAGGTGCAGAAAACAACAGGAGGAGAAGCTGATGACAATAAGTCTACAGGCTCTTACAGTAAAAACTCATCAACCTAAACCCCAAAACCCGGGTAGTAAGAAAAGACCTAGAATATGTTACATTTGTAAAAAGGAAGGGCATTTTGCCAGAGACTGTAGGAATAGTAGAACACATAGTCAATATAGACCCCTAGACAGAGAACACAAGCCACAGTATTAAAACACATAGACGGGATCAAGGGACATATAGTAAGGAATTATGGGGCAGATGTATTAACCTGGAGAAGAAATAAGGAAGTGATAAACCAGTGATATGTGCAAGGTGATAAAGGCACCAGCCAATCAGATCCTAACTGTTAATTTACATATTGGAACTGATTGGCTGGTGCCTTTATCACCTTGCACATATCACTGGTTTATCACTTCCTTATGCCTTCTCCAGGTTAATACATCTGCCCCCATGAGCCATATAGAAAACACAGATTTGGTTAATGGGAAGAACAGAATAAATGCAACTTTACCCTTTTGACAGAACTTGCTGGGGTTAAGAGGAGGCCTCTAAACTTTTGCTTCTTTCTCTAGCAGAAATGGCCCATGATTAACTTAATTTTGTTAGATATGATATACATATAATGTGCTCCTGCCCAGGAAGCACAAAATATGTTGGATACCCACGAAGACTAATGTTGCATTTCACTGTTCTAGATGCATGTCCATCACAGGTAGAGAAAATTATCTCACAGATACCGGGTTCCCTATGAACTTAGGATGGACAGGACACTGGATTGATGGCTGGGATAGTCCCAGTAAAGATAAGACACACAGAATTTTTTTAGGGGTATAGACAGTAGAGAATCACTTCCCCGTAGTGCCCAATCCAGTTGTCAAATTTTATAAAATCCTCTTTGCCTCTACAAACTTATCTGTTACTAACTTCTATGTGATTTTCCTTCAACGTTTCCTCCTCATCTCTTACGTTCACCAACAGGAGGGTACAATGCATGGACCCGATCACAGTTCAAATGCCACATGCTTACTCGGTCCTTCAGAGCTCTGCCCAAATCCAGTATATCTCACCAGCATAAGGACATAAGGACACCAGTATTAATGCAGTGTGCCTGGTCATGCACAAAGGGTGGAGAATGAGAATACTGGTAAAGGGAGACTGTGCACAAACACCGATATGCATGATGGTGTGACAGCCTGTTGGTGAATGCCAAACCTGACAATTTCTTTTTTTATTTACTTTTTTTCCCCCTCTCTCCTCTCATTCAGAGACGGTTTACTTCACACAACTGATAACTCATGATAGTAAATTAAAATAAAAAATTTGTGTTCATTATAGGAAAAGGCAGTCTGGAGGACAAAGGGGTATGGCCAGGAGTCCTCAGGACTGTGGACAGGTGGACACAGTAAGCCAGTAGCCCCCAGAGCAAACCCTCCAAGTCAAGCTGAGGTGGCACACGGTCTGACTCATCTAGGCAAAGAGGGTATGTGCAGGCTGGTGAGAGCCTACTGGTGTGCGCCAGGATTTTCTTCTCATGCAGGTAAGAGAGCAATGACATGTTTTACTTGCTTGAGGAAGAATATTGGAAAGACAATACCAACAGAGCCATCCCATATCCCTACTACAGACGGACCTTTTCAGGTAATACAAATCGATTTCATACAGTTACCACCCTGTAGGAATTTTAAATATGTGTTAGTTTGTATTGATATATTTTCCAACTGGGTAGAAGCGTTCCCTGCTGCCACAAATACTGCTACGTTCACTGCAAAGAAAATTGTGCAGGAATTTGTGTGTAGATATGGTATCCCTAGAATAATTGAAAGCGATAGGGGTACCCATTTTACAGGTGAAGTCTTTCAGGTTATGTGCAAACTGATGGGAATTAATAGAAAGCTGCATACTCCGTACTGTCCACAGGCGAGTGCAAAGGTAGAGAGAGTGAATAGCATTATTAAGAACAAGCTGAGCAAATTAATGGCTGACACTGGATTGTTGTGGCCTGAAGCTTTGCCACTAGTGTTGTACAGCATCAGAACCACTTCCAGGTCTCCACTTAACTTATCACCCTTTGAAATTCTTTTTGGTCGACAACCCCATGTAATGATAGACCCCCAGGATGATTTGAAATGCAATAATGTAGTGACTATGAAATATTTGGTTGGGATGAGCCAGCAGCTGAGAAATCAACAAAGAAATTTAAAGCTGGTGATTCCTGACCTACCGAACAGTAATTGTCATGACATTGAGCCTGGGGATTATGTGATGTTTCGAAATTTCTTACGCTCAGGTTGCCTCATAGACAGGTGGGAAGGACCATACTAAGTCTTGTTAACCAGCACGACAGCATTGAAGGTCGCCTAAAGAGAGACTTGGGTCCACTCGTCCCACTGCAAGAAGGTCGCTGACCCGGAAAGAACTTGTGACAAAGAGCAGAGTGTAGAGAATCTCATATCACTGGAGTGTTTGTTCCGGGAAAGTTGAGAGGCAGGACTGTTGAAGGGCATCTGAGCACAGAGAGTAACAAGATCTAGAACGGTTGTCGCACCATTTTCTTTTTTCACCTCCCCCTGCATTTTCCTTTCTTTTCTCCTTCTTATTTTCCTCCTTTCCCCTAACGAAATGAACACTTCATCAAGAGACACCTTATAGATAGGGCAGAGCACGCAGCCTCCGATTTGATCCACAAATCCACCGGGATTCAGTTGCTTCTCGCATTAGACATCACCCGTACTGCCAGAGGAACTATAAATTATAAGTATATCCATGTGCTAGCGAACTTGATAGATAATAACACTGAGATGTATGACGACACCTTCAGGTATACGGGAAGGGAGTTACAAGCTTACAAGAAGGAACTGATTCAGCACGGGATGGTCCTTAATTATGTCACAGCCGTTACAGGTGGGTACTGTGTTACTCTGGCAACTCAATATGGTGTGAAGTGCTGTACATATATTACAAACAGCACTGACGACCCAAAAGAGATCATCAATCAAAAGATGGGCGAGATCTTGCAGTTGAAGTGGGAGTTCAGGAGGAAACACAACCTTACCCTAGCGACTGTGAGTAATGAACTGACCGGCTGGGTCTCATGGTTGAACCCACACAAATGGTTCTAAGGTTTAGGAGAATGGGCTCAAAATGTCATTATGCGTGTGGGGAAGTTTCTCCTTTGTATCCTGGGAGTCATCATAATTATTGGTTCGATATTTAGGTGTGTTCAAATTCTAATGCGGCACAAGCATGGCACAAATTTGATGAGTCTAAGGAGTGAGGGCGCTGTTATAGCAGCAGATTTTATTTACGACCCATCCATAGAGACAGTGTTATGATAAGGATTGCAAATGAATTTCATGGCCTGTTTCATTCACCTGTTTTTCTTTGTCTCCCCCTCTGCCCATATACATCCAACCGGAAAAGATGTCAGCCCTACCCAAAATGTTTATGTGAATGTATTTTTATATATGTGTCTTATCTTCATCTCTTCAACCTCCAGTTAATGGCACACTTAGTCAACAGGTGATATCCACATATACAAGCACTCACATATGTTCCCCCTCCATGTATCATCAACTAAATGCGCACCCCATTTGTTGGAACAAGAAGCCGAACAGAGCTCGGTAGTGTTTGTTGGCCTATTTACAGACCCTTAATACAGGATGAGAAGGATTTAATGTATACTTCACAATACCTCAAAGCTTATCTAGAACATATATGGCACGATGATACATGGACTCATACATACATACTTTTTACTATCCCACTAGGTCATACATTTCCCACCTACAACTCTCTCCCGATCATCCAAGCTTTTGAATATATTGTTTAGGTAATATTTTGTTCCTGTTTATTGATTAGTTAGTGGCAGTTATTGATGACTGCCAAAGGGTGGACTGTCGAAGTCAGAAAATATTACAACACACACATTACGTTCAAACACCACATAGATGGCCTCCGTGTGAGTACGTATTCTGCTGTGAGTGCACATATTCGCAATTTGCGTATGGTCGCTCCCGCCGTCCTGCGCATTAGAGCGTGGTATGAGTAATTATAGTGGAATTTGTACTCGCATGGAAAAGTCACAAAGACATATCATAAATCTAATCCATATATTGCATAAATCCCCTACTGTCTGCGTCCTCTTCTAAATAGCATGAAGATCGGTCACACATAAATTAAACTCCCAGAGACTAAAATACAATGGCCTTAATTACACAAAGCTTTGAAATTCTATGAATAAGGCAAAGAACTTTGTTTACTAGGGTAGCCCAGTTTCTATTGAAAGCAATAAGTACTGGATTGTCATTGTCTTACCTGAAGACAAGACAAACAAAGAGACAATAGCCAGGAACCTAGGCTGAGAGAAACTCAATTAGCAATAGCTAACAAAAATACAAACCAGACATTTAGAAATCTGAGGTATTAACATTCATAGTCTAAACTCTTGGAGATGTATATATATATATATATATAATTCCTAACAAATTGTAATAGCAGGAGTATGTGTGTGTGTGTGTGTGTGTGTGTGTATATATATATATATATATATATATATATATGAGTATATATATATGTGGATATATGTATATCTTGAGGATAGAAATAGATAATCATATCATGTGTGGAATCATATTGTTCAGAGTCACGTAAACATTAATCTGGTGGGAATAAGAATATTATTATATATTACCACATTAAGTTATTAATAATACCAGATTTATGTATGATTAATGTGATGGGTTTAACTGGTCATGGGGGGGGGAACTCAGATGCAAACAACAGAAATCACATCTCAAGTCTTAGACATCACCCACTTCTTGAGCTGACCAATGATCCCCGGTGCACAGGATATGTCCCACCCTCGAACAAATGGAAGAAGAGCACACAGTGTCTATTGTATTATGTTTTGATCTACTGTATAAAGAGCAAGCCGCATGCCAGGTCACTATCACAGACTCTAAAGGTTATCTATCCAGATGACTGAGGACCAGACTGGGTAGCACAGGTGAAAAACCAAACAAGTATGTACCATTGACTGTACCCATTATTCTATTGTATTGTATTGCTTTGTTATTGTGACCCCCTTTCAGTAATAATATGTTGTGGTGTCGGAACCCGGCATTTTAAATACAAACTGGTGTCGTGTTTCCTTTCCCTGCTAAGGTATTAAAGTGTATTTACAGCCACTCGGGCTGCTGCATCGTGCTAACAGCGTATAGGCCTGTGTACGCAAACTGTGTAGTCACTATGCGCTTTGAGCTTACGTACGCAGAGTGCGTACAATGTGCGACTTTGTGTACATAAGGTTTGTGAATAATATAAAGGTGAAAGGTTAATTATAGCGGCCGCAGCAGCTCCATTTAAAGTGTATGAAATGTCTTTTTAAAGTGTTGCTTTTAATCCTGTATGTAAATCAGCATTTACAACACCTGTTGTCCGGATTTGTGGAGAAATAATTCCACACCGAAGTGGTAGCTTTTTTGGTAGTTTGCCCAGGCATCACAATGGGCTTATCCACAACAAAAAACACAGTTCTAATCCCGCACCAGTATCCAGAGAGCTAATAGTATAATTATTATTTTGTATTTCTCGGTTCTAATCGAATGGAATATTATTTATATTTATTTTATTACATTAAATATATTGTCACAGTGCATTCCATTCTTATTAGGGGCAACCCCTATGTTTCAGGTCAAAGACCTACCATATTCAACAAAAAAAGAGACAGAAAAGGGAAACATATTCAAGGGGTGAACACTGGAACCTATGTATATATATATATATATATATATATATATATATATATATATATATATTTATTAAAATGTGACTTTTATTGATATATATTAATACATTTTCCAATCATGGGTGAAATTATTAAAATATAGTGTGATAGAAAATACAGAATGTGTGAATAAAAACTTTAAGATCTCCGGCTGTGATCCTAATTCTTGTGACCCTTTTTGCTACCTATTTCTGCTATATTGCATGTGTACTGTAGCTCGTGCTCTATCTGTTACAATTGTATCACTTTAATAGTCTGCCTCCAAGTTTTGCAATATGTTACAAATATCCTTAGATATTCTCAGTAAAGAGTTCGTATTTCATGTGAGCTGTGTTTGCAGACCAGACTGCTGTATAGTTTATCAGGGATGAATGAACACAATAATATCTTTATAAGCAAATCCCTATGGGGCTTAAATTTCTGAAGCTTGCGTGTTAATTTGTAACCATTTTAAATAAATAAAGTTTAATAGTCAGAATCCTATAATGGATATTCATATACCAAAACACCTCCTTTTATTATATAATTAGTATGAGCTATATTTTTCTCTCCCCAGTCGCAGTATGAATATTTATTAATTTCTATGGTGCCTTATGTACTATATACCGTAATAGCTATATAGTATGCTGTAATGACTGCCGCTGACAGCAAGGAACATTATGAGTGTGAATCTCCAATTTCAGAACAACTGGTAACATCACCCCTACTACTTGCTTTATAGGATAGCTTACGAAATGTGTTTAATCAGTGAATATAAAATGTAAAAATACTTAGAAGCCACTCCTATTTTGCAGTGTATGTGGATCCTGTATTTATTAATGTGTCAGCGGCTAATTAGATGTTCGTACTATCCTCATGAACATCTAGTACATAAGGTGCCTGGAGGCACTGTCTCCGTATTCTACCCGCTATTTGGGTGTCTCCCCACCACTGGCAGCGCAGACCCAGAGAATGCTTTCTCCTCTATCACCGTGGTCAGTGAGGACGCTGCGGCTGGCACGTGTTGGAGGTGCCGGTCAGCATCTCCGTGTAGCGGCTTGTATGCGCTCTCTGCCTCTATGCGCCGGTGACGCTGCCCCTGTAACTTCACAGCAGTCAATATCAATGTAATACATTTATGTAGTTTGCACGATAGGGTTCACATTTATATAGGAAAACAGCCCAGAGAGTAGCCTACGATCGTTTCACCTATGGCTTCCCACGGACAACAGGTGTCTCCCCCGGTGCCTGACTTAAACAAACCACATCACCATCAGAATCCTCATCGTCAACTTCCTCCTCAGCGCCAGCAACACCCATATCCTCATCCTGGTGTACGTCAACAGTGACATCTTCAATTTGAATATCAGGAACTGGAATGTGGGTGCTTCTTCCAGCACTTGCAGGGGGCATACAAATGGTGGAAGGAGCAACATCTTCCAATCCACTGTTAGGAAGGTTAGGCATCACAACTGCCGACACATTTGGACTCTCCTTGGGGATTTGTGATGCCATCTCAGAACGCACAGTTCTTTTCTGTGCTCTTTCCAGCGTAACTCTTTTAATTTTTCTAGTGGGAGGATGAGGGCTTCCATCGTCATGTGAAGCTGAACCACTAGCCATAAACATAGGCCAGGGCTTCAGCGTTCCTTGCCACTCCGTGTCGTAAATGGCATATTGGCAAGTTTACGTTTCTCCTCAGATGATTTAAATTTCTATTTTTGGTTCTCTTTACTGAACTTTGGCTTTTTGGATTTTACATGCCCTCTACTATCACATTGGGCATTGGCCTTGGCAGACGACGTTGATGGCATTTCATTGTCTATGTCATGGCTAGTGGCAGCAGCTTCAGCACTAGGAGGAAGTGGTTCTTCTTGACCTTTACCTATTTTATCCTCAAAATTTTTGTTCTCCATTATTTTTTGGGAGTTATATGAGACAATATGCGGCACAGGAATGACTGGAATGACTGATGGACAGGACACTACCACTGGTCTGATGCAGTACAACACAAAAACACTGTAAGGGACTTGTGGTTGTTGTTATAATTATTTTACGGCAGCAGTGGACATATAGCAGCAATATATATCGTCACTGGAATAACTGAGGAATAGGACACTATCACTGGTCTGATGCAGCACAACACAACAACACTGTAAGGGACTTGTGGTTGTTGTTATAATTATTTTACGGCAGCAGTGGACATATAGCAGCAATGTATATCGTCACTGGAATGACTGATGATTAAGACACTACCACTGGTCTGATGCAGCATAACACAACAACACTGTAAGGGACTTGTGGTTGTTGTTATTATTATATGGCAGCAGTGGACATATAGCAGCAGCGTATAGTGTCACTGAGATGACTGATGAACAAGACACTACCACTGGTCCGATGCAGCACAACACAAAAACACTGTAAGGGACTTGTGGTTGTTTTTGTTATTATTATTATTATTATTATTATAAGGCAGCAGTGGACATATAGCTGCAGCATATATCGTCACTGGAATGACTGATGAACAGGACACTACCACTGGTTTGATGCAGCACAACACAACAACACTGTAAGGGACTTGTGGTTGTTGTTATTATTATACTGCAGCAGTGGACATATAGCAGCACGATATATCATTAGTGGAATGACTGATGAGACAGGACACTACCACTGGTCTGATGCAGCACAACACAACAACACTGTAAGGGACTTGGGGTTGTTGTTGTTATTATTATTATTATACGGCAGCAGTGGACATATAGCAGCAGCGTATATCGTCACTGGAATGACTGATGAACAGGACACTACCACTGGTCGGATGCAGCACAACACAACAACACTTTATACAGCTACGCTGGATATACGGCAGCAGAGAACACCAACACTGTGACTGGCTGGACTGATGCAGCACAATACACTGACTACACTGGACTAGACAGCACAACACAGCACCACTTTAAACAGCTACACTGGCAGGAGAGGACACCAACACTGTGACTGGCTGGGCTGATGCAGCACAATACACTGACTACGCTGGACTGGACTGAGCAGCACAACACAGCACAAGATTCACCACCCCACTTTCTCGCCCCCACACAGACACTGAACACTGAGGACACGTCCTCTCAATACACTCTCCGAGACCGGAATGAAAATGGCTGCGACGTGTGGCTCCTTATATGGATTCCAAATCCCGCGAGAATCCGACAGCAGGATGATGACGTTTTGCCACGTTCGGGTTTCCGAGTCAGGCGGGAAAATCTGAGCCTGACTCGGATTCAGGCTCGAGACGTGAAGTTCGGTAGGGTTCGGTTCTCTGAGAACCGAACCCGCTCATCTCTAGTAATAACATATGTTTACATTATGAAAATCTGAGTAGCACTTGTTAATTTAGCTTTTACAGTGTTACACATTTTGTCAAAATATTGATGTTATAATTAGAGATGTGCGGCGGGCACTTTTCTTGTTATGTGCTTTGGTTTTGTATCTGTATCCCCGCTAGTGTTTTGGATCTGAATTGGTTTTGCCAAAACCACCCTTTCGGGTTTTGGTTTTGGATCTGGAAGATTTAAAAAAAAAAAAAAAAACATAAAAACAGCTAAAATAACAGAATTTGGGGGTAATTTTGATCCTATGGTATTATTACCTCAATAACATTCATTTCCACTCATTCCCAGTCTATTATGAACATCTCACACCTCACAATATTGTTTTTAGGCCAAAAGGTTGCACCGAGGTTGCTGGATGAGTAAGCTAAGCGATCCAAGTGTGCGGCACAAACACCTGTCCCATCTACGAGTGGCACTGCATTGGCAGACAGGATGGCACTTTTAAAAACTAGGTCCCAAAGAGCACATAATGCAAAGAAAAAAAAAGAGGTGCAATGAGGTAGCTGGATGACTAAGCTAAGCGACCCAAGTGGGCGGCACAAACACCTGGCCCATCTAGGAGTTTCAATGCAGTGGCAGACAGGATGGCACTTTTAAAAACTAGGCACCAAAGAGCACATAATGCAAAGTAGAAAAAGAGGTGCAAGATAGAATTGTCCTTGAGCCCTCCCACCCACTCATATGTTGTATAAACAGGACTTGCACACTTTAACAAACCAATCATTTCAGATACACAACTGTGGCTGAAATGATTTATTTGTTTGGGCTCCCACCAAAAAAGAAGCATTCAATATCTCACACAAACTGGCTTTACAGTGGCAAGATGTTATCATCATCCTCAGACCCCCCCCCCACTTCAGTGTTTACATCCTCATCCTCACAGAGAAATAATATTCAAACAAACAAAACCACATCATTTAGGTGTCAGTGGACTACTTACCCTATTAACCAAAGTTTCTGAACTTGACAATGACTTATGATGAATGCGCAGCAGGTGATGTATAAGGAAGGATGTTCCAAGGTAGTTAACGTCCTTACCCCTTCTTATTATGGATTTACAAAGGCAACAGATGGCTTGATACCTCCATATTTGTGGAGAAATAATTCCACACCGAAGAGGTGGCTTTTTTGGTATTTTGACCCATGCATGACAATGGGCTTATTCATCCCACAGACAAAAACTGTCTCCCCCAATGCCTGATTTAAACAAACCACATCACCATCAGAATCCTCATCGTCAACTTCCTCCTCAGCACCAGCAACACCCACATCCTCATCCTGGTGTACTTCAACAGTGACATCTTCAATTTGAATATCAGAAATTGGACTGTGGGTGCTCTTTCCAGCACTTGCAGGGGGTGCGCGAATGGTGGAAGGAGCCACCTCTTCCTATCCAGTGTTGGGAAGGTCAGGCATTGCAACCACCGACACACTTGGACTCTCCTTGTGATACCATTTAGAATGCACAGTTAATTGCTTTTTCCAGCTTAACTCTTTTCATTTTTTCTTGTGGGAGGATGAGGGCTTCCATCGTCATGTGAAGCTGAACCACTAGTCATGAACATAGGCCTGGGCCTTAGCCGTTCCTTGCCATTCCATGACGTATATGGCATATTAGCAAGTATACATTTCTCCTCAGACGATTTACAATTTTTTTTTTGGGTGGGGTCATTTTACTGAACTTTGGCTGTTCGGATTTTACATGCCCTCTACTATGACATTGGGCATCGGCCTTGGAAGACAACGTTGATGGCACTTCATCGTCTATGTCATGGCTAGTGGCAGCAGCATCAGCACTAGGAGGAAGTGGTTCTTGATCATTCCCTACTTTATCCTCCAAATTTTTGTTCTCAATTATTTTTCTGGAGTTATATAACAATATGCGGCAAAGGAGAGCATACCCCTACCACATAGGGCAAACCCAGTAAAAATTATTTGGATTAAATATCAATAATCCCTTTATTTGGAGTAAATAATATACAGTACAGGACAACACCACTGGACTTATACGACAGTACCACTGGAGTTATACGGCAGCACTTCTGGACTTATATGGCAGTACCCCTGGACTTATACGGCAGTACCCCTGGACTAATACGGCAGTACCCCTGGACTTATATGTCAGTACTGCTGGACTTATATGGCAGTACTACTGGACTGGTCTTATATGGCAAAACCACTGGACTGGACTTATGCAGCAGCACCACTGGACTCATGGCAGCACAGGACACTGCCACTGGACTTATGGCAACACAGTACACCACCACTGGACTTATGGTAGCACAGGACACCACCACTGAACTGATGCAGCAGAAGACAGAACCACTAGAATGGACTTATACAGCAGCACTGGACTTATGGCAGCACAGGATACATTTTGGTAATCAGACCGAAATCACTTAAAGGTACAGTAAATGGACAGATTTGCTCACAAAAATTTCAAAATAGAAAACAGTTTATGACATAATCAGAACAAAATATGTCCTTTATTGATTTTCTTTATAAGTTCCAGCCTTTTGTTGATGATTAATTAACACTAATTTATCCCTAAATCAAATAATTCTTAAAGTTGGGCTAATATTCTTTATATGTAAGAAATGTGAAAGAATAAGAAAAATAGTATTTTAGGAGTACAGGGGGTAATTCTGAGTAGATCGCAGCAGGAACTTTGTTAGCAGTTGGGCAAAACCATGTGTACTGCAGGGGAGGCAGATATAACATGTGCAGAGAGAGTTAGATTTCGGTGGGATATTTTGTTTTTGTGCAGGGTAAATACTGGCTGCTTTATTTTAACACTGCAATTTAGATTGCAGATTGAACACACCCCACCCACACTTAACTCTCTCTGCACATGTTATATCTGCCCCTCCTGCAGTGCACATGGGGAGTAATTCCAAGTTGATCGCAGCAGGAAATTTTTTAGCAGTTGGGCAAAACCATGGGGGTCATTCCGAGTTGTTAGCTCGCAAGCTGCTTTTAGCAGCTTTGCACACGCTAAGCTGCCGCCTACTGGGAGTGAATCTTAGCTTATCAAAATTGCGAACGAAAGATTCGCAATATTGCGAAAAGACTTCTCTGTGCAGTTTCTGAGTAGCTCGAGACTTACTCTGCCAGTGCGATCAGTTCAGTGCTTGTCGTTCCTGGTTTGACGTCACAAACACACCCAGCTTTCGCCCAGACACTCCTCCATTTCTCCAGCCACTCCCGCGTTTTTCCCAGAAACGGTAGCGTTTTTTCACACACACCCATAAAACGGCCAGTTTCCGCCCAGAAACACCCACTTCCTGTCAATCACATTACGATCACCAGAACGAAGAAAAAACCTCGTAATGCCGTGAGTAAAAAACCTAACTGCATAGCAAATTTACTTGGCGCAGTCGCACTGCGGACATTGCGCATGCGCATTAGCGACTATTCGCTCCGTTGCGAGAAAAAAATAACGAGCGAACAATTCGGAATGACCCCCCATGTGCACTGCAGGGGAGGCAGATATAACATGTGCAGAGAGAGATAGATTTGGGTGTGGTGAGTTCAATCTGCAATCTAAATTGCAGTGTAAAAATAAAGCAGCCAGTATTTACCCTGCACAGAAACAAAATAACCCACCCAAATCTAACTCTCTCTGCAAATGTTATATCTGCCCCCCCAGCAATGTACATGGTTTTGCCCAACTGCTAAAAAATGTCCTGCTGCGATCTACTTGGAATTACCCCCATGGTTTTGCTTAATTGCTAACAGAATTGCTGCTGCGATCAACTCAGAATTAGGCCCACAGTACCTACCCAGCTAACAACTTGTGCACCCCCTTGACATTGTTAATGGTCTGGAGTGAAGATCTTCAAATTATCATTAAATTGAAGATCTTCAATTTATCACAGTCTTATAGGGATCACAACACGTTTGGTGGTGTGCATGCAATTACTAAGCAAGGGAAACTGGGGGGAGGGCGGAGAATGCATTTGTGTATACCCCTCTGCTACATTTCTTGTTTCTGTATTACTGTTGTATAGGTGATGAGAGTAAGCATCATTATGTGTATATTCAGTTTTGACTTTGGGGTACTTATTGTCTTAAATTTCCTCCTGATAGCAGGCAAGCATCGGATTGTGATGTAAACTATTACGTTTACAAATATATTTATTATTACTTAATGTAATGTTTGTGTAGACCATCTTGCCATTGCTCTTCCCATCCAAAAAAAGATCCCAGTCAGTACCTTTAGTCATATTTTCTCGTATCTCTGCTAACTGACAAACTTTCTCTCTATGGGATTATAATTGTCTGAAATATTGGAATAACACATTACCTTAAATTGTTCACATGCTGTACTGTATACTTAATCAGTGGCTACTTTATGTTGGAGTATACAATCCCTGACATCTCTCAATTCTTCATTTATTAGTGCAATGGCAGTGATAGTTGCATTAATAGTTGTTTATAATCCGTACACAATGCTATTTAGTAACCTGGTGTTATATAAACTGGTAACCCAATTAGTGAGACAGCTAAAGAGGTGTACTATGTCTTGGCCGGAAGAGTTAATTCCGACCTACAATTTGGAGATAATTATCTTTACTCCCTTACTGTTGATACCAATTTGGTGATGTTAGAGTGATCATCCATGAAGGTTAATCTTCCTAACTAACACATACCAGAAAATATTAATATGTCACCACACACTAAGAAATTACCTCTTGGCATGTACATGTCAATATGTATTGAACTTACTTGTGTTCTTTTGTAATAGTCCAACAATACATTTTAAATAGACTGGGATGTATTTCTAATTTTTATTTTGTAGAATGGAACTTGCCTGTCTTATCATCAGGATTAGTTTCTAAGCAAGTCATATGGTATGTCATTAAAAAGTAGTTCTGGTACCTTGTAACAGTTCTATTTTAGCCATTTCTCTTACTGAAATGGGAATACAAAAAAAAACAAACAGGTTTTGTAAGCCTTGCCTACCTGTAAGAGTCGTAATACACATATTTTTTCAATAGGCTTTAGCTCGAATTACATGGACTTAGTATTCATTATCATCATAGTTTGCAGGCATCTTAGAGGTTAGCAGGAATCATGTATCCTGTAATGGGCCTAATTGGATGTAGCTGTCAGATAATAAGGGTCATTACTATAGGTGACCAGAGAATGCTATGGCAGTTACGGTATGTCCTGTAATGGTGTTTCTAGGTAGTGCATTATGTAATATAGATTGGCCAGGACACTGGAAGTTCTACACAAATTGAAAGATTCACCCATACAAAAACATCATACCAGGTAAACATCAAAGCTTTTATCTCTAGAGAACTGTTGGTGCATCCTAGGGATTCTATCTTTCCAAAAATCTAAAAAGGTCCTGTATTGATCACTCCAGGGGAAAGCACCCTATTGATTATAACTCTAATTTATGTGATACTGTACTAGCTCAGTTTAGGTATATTGTAATATTGTATTATATATTCTTGTGAAGGGTAGAGAAATTTCAGTCTGGAAATGAGACCCTCATTCCAGAGTACACCCGAAAATAATGTATCAATGAGATCATATGTAATTTTCCATATATTAGAAAAATGTATTCATATAAAAATAGATCTTACAGTGCACATATGTATCTTTTACTCTTGGCCTTTTGTGAGCCTGATAGTATAACATACTGCTGTCAACCCCAGCCAAGGAGAGCTCATAGACAGTGTGTTTAGGCCACTTGGGGTAAAGTAAAATCACCCAATGCGTTTTGTCTCTCAGGACATCCTCCGGGGTGTTTAACGAATATGTGCAAGAAAATCTTCTCTAGCAAAAGGCAGTAATCAACCCTTAACCACTTGCCTGGCATGGTTGCATCAGAGGCAACCATGCCTGCAAGTGCTTTATCTGACCTGGTCACACAGGATGCGACCAGTCAGATAAGCAGTGTTAGCAGCGACAGGGAAGGGAAACTTCCCTCCGCTGCTACTGTCAGAGGGACCTGAAGGTCCCTCGGCCTTCCAGCACCTGTTGAAGTTGAATATATTATAGCCACATGCATCACGTACAAACACCACACAGATGGCCTCCGTGCGGGTGCTTGTTCTGCCATGCGTGTGTATACTCGCAAGTTACGTATAATCGCACATGTGGTCTTGCGTGTTAGCGCATGGTATGAGTAAATACGGTAGCATACGCATTTGCATGGAAAAGCCATAAAGACATATTCAATATTTCATTCACATAGTACATAATTTACACATAGCCCACATGCACCACACCAGCGAGTTACATTTACTTTGGAAAGGGAACATTAGAAATATCCAACTTTACAGGATATGAAGGGACAGAATTAGGTTAGGAGGTGGTGTTTGGTATCCAGCTGTACAGTATTTCCAGGGCAATATTCCGATGGCAGTTTGCAGAAAGTAGCACGCTCCTGTGCATAGATATGCACAGGAACATATTATTAATATCACAGTGTGTACAGTACTCTTGATATTCGGAGGAAAACCAGTGGAGGACATCTGCAAGTGCACCTGGACCAGGCATCGCCCACCTATTCAAACAGACCTATGACCCCTCATGTATTGTAAATGACCAGCCCTTTAACCTATGGATGAAGAGATTACAGTTTCCTTTGTTTCATGCTTTGGACCATTGTATAAAACCAAGCCTCCTGGCTGGCCTCAGCCTCTTTCTCTGAAGGTCATCTATTCAGATTGACTGAGGACCGGAACTGGGTTGCACAGGTGAACAAACATATGTATACATTGGTTGTAGCTTCTTCTCTTGTATTATTGTATTTCTGTTGTAACCCGCTTTTAAGTAAATAATTGTTGCTGGGTTGGACCTGCAACATTGCATATACAATTGGTGTTGCATTTCCTTTCCTTTTAGGAGTTAAAGTATATAGACCGCACGTGTAGCTATTTTGTGCTTACAGCGTGACGGTGTGCTTTTGCAATGTGTACGCATTTCATAGAGGTTTATCTGACACATGATTAGTGGTTGCTGCAGCCTAAACATGTGTGTATTTAAGGTATTGCTTTTTTCCTGAAAGTTAATCAGAATTAACAATTGAGGGCTACTCCGGTTCATCACACACTCGCAGACTTGCAGGCCATAAACAGACTTTGATCTACAACAAAGGGTGGAGACACATGTTAAGTAATCTTACATTGTGTTTGAAACCAGGTGGTGTTGTTAGATCACAGTCTGTTCTGTCTAGTCTTGGAGGTGCTGCTGTAACCCAGGGACAGACAGGAAAAAAACCATTTAAATTTGTGTGTAATTCTGGCGTTAAAGCATACACAAAGTGTACCGATACTTTGCATGTTTTCTCACATATTGTTGCCATAGGTTAACAGTCATTATAGATCTGTGTGAGATCAGATACATTTGTTTGCTATATATATATTTGATAGTGTGTTAAGGGAGTAATTGTAAAACACATTTGTGTGTTGTGTTAGTGTGCCATAGTAGTTTTATTGCTCACATTTATCGAGCTCGCGTGGTTTATTGAATTGCAAATGCACGTTTGTAAGAACGCACGTGGCGTAGACACGCACGGTCGTGTGTTTATGCAAGGTTGCGTAGAGTTGCATGCGCAAGATATAACCACGCGATAGCTGTTCAATTTAAAGTGGGATAGTATACATTTAATACTATAGCACATAACTATCAGATTTCAAAAGCAGATTATTGTAATATTTTGTTTAAACTGTACAACCTCTGGGGTAAAACCATCAATCAAAGGGAGCGATATTTTTCTGTACAGAAAAACACTGTGTATTTGTGTGAGCTGAGAGTAAGTGGAGTTGAACCCCGGGAAATCATGATCCCGTGGAGACACTGAGTAAGCAGAGGCTTGGTGGCGTAAGGTCGGCTAACTTACGTTAATACATAGAGAAGTACGCGAGTCGTAAGGAGACTTGCACAGGAGCGTGATATAGAATTGTGAATTGTGAGTATAGAATTGTGATTTGAAGTTAATGTTTTGTGTTACACTCCGGATGAGGAGCGCAGCTTGTGAATTCGACTCCAGTGATCGTAGGGCTATCGCTGTGCGATTGGACCTCGAGTTCGTGTGTACGATACGTGGTGCAACGTGATACCATTTTGCTGTGCTTTTTGTGTAAACTGTGTCATCATTAGCATTGTGTAAAGCATACGCAAACGTGATTTGTGTATAGTAAAAGGGAAGTTTTCGCTGTTTCTCTCTCAGGAAAATCTTCAACGGTAGATATTCACTGGAAGAGGTGATTGGTCCTACAAACTTCCAGTGAATAGAAACCGGTTAGGCTCCTCACTGGGTACGTGGTGTTCACTAATTGGAGTGAGTCATGGTACATCAGTGGGGAAGGAGTGGATGGAAAGCGCTCGGAGGACTTTCACCGTCTACTCATGTTGTGCATTTGGGGATTGCGTATAAGGCAAAAAGTCCGCGATGGGATCCAATTGCACAAGCGGTAGGCGTTCAGCAGCCAGGGTTCAGGCTAGAGAGCTATGGCCCAGGGGGTCAGCTTGGCTTATAATGTGTGAGAAGTATGGTCCACACACGGAGGCTTTTTGCGATGACTGGGTATGTATCACTTCTGAAGATATGGCATCATTCCCTAGGGTGGGTAGTTTTGAACCAGAGGTATTACAGAATGTAGGTAATAGAATATGTCTGATCGAGTCTAAGGAACAAAGGATCAGACATAGGGACTGTTTAAATCTGTGGCAACAAGAGGGGAGGTGCAAAGGGAACTGGCTCACACAGCAGGTTCCAAACCTAATGGGAAAGCGATTGTGAGCACACCCTCACTGACACATGTCAATGGGGAGAAATTGGCTACAACCAATGGTACATCTGTAAATGATAGTAAAATGCAGAATCTATGTGTTAACCCTAACCCTTGCAAATTGTACCCTGTCCTAAGTTCTTTCCAAGGTCATAGGTCAGAGGAAAATGATGGATCCATCCTACTCTCAGCCCTCATCCAGGCAGTCACCTTGCAGGAAACTCAGGTGGGCCCAGCCCAGCCAACAAGAGCAGTGACGGTGTCTCCCACTGAAAGGACTGGTGAGATCACAGCCACTGGTAAGTGTGAGACAGTTCATTACACAGAGACAGTAACACCTCAGAGTGAGCCAATTAGGAATGGAATGGTTGGGTTACATCCTGTTTTGGTAATAGCAACTCCCAATGGGAGAATCGGTAGCCAGGGAGTAACCCTCACCAGAAATAATGCAATGTATTGCCTGTGGTCCAGAGCTGAGCTGCGGTCAATCATTTCAGAATTCCCCGATCCCCGGAAGCATTTAGCCAGATGTCAGAAGTATATTAAGGATCTGGGTAATGCCCATGAACCTACAAACAAAGATTGGCGGAGACTTTTGAAAGCGTGCCTTCCCCCTAATATTGACACCCAAAAATTTATCACAGATTGTAAAATAGAGTCAGACGATCCTCTGACCGACGAACACAATCAGGAGAACGTGGAACGAATTAACATTCAACTAGGATTGTATTTCCCCATTTTCATCCAGTGGAATAAAGTTTTCTCCATAAAACAGAGAGAAAATGAATTGACATCCGAATAATGTTTAGAGCACTGCAGGAAATGGCTAGATACACTGGGGTATCGGATATAAGGAATGATGCAAATTAAAGGGAGATGACTGTCTCTGTGCTAATGGACGGGATCAAAAAGGCATTGAAAGTCAGGATACAGAATTCTTTGCCTTATTGGAGAGGGATCACAATAGATACTCTCAGGGAATCTGCTAGTAAGCAGGACAGGAATGTCTCAATGATGGTAAGTATGCAGGCTCTTACAGGGAAGTCTCATAAGCCTAAACCCCAGACCCTGATGTTTGGAAAAGATCAAAATTATGTTACATTTGTAGAAAGAAAGGACATTTTACCAGGGATTGTAGGAGTAGTAGGACACATAGTCAATATAGACCCCCTAGACCAGAACATGAGCCACATTATTAAACACATAGACGGGACAAAGGGGCATATAGTAAGGATTTAAAAGCCATATAGAAAACACAAATTCAGCTAATGGAAAGAACGAAATAAATGCAACATTACCCTTTGACACAATTTGCTGAGGTTAAGATGGGGCCTCTATGATGCTAAACCTTTACTTCTTTTCCTAGCAGAAGTGGCCCCTGACTAATGTAACAGAAACTTTGTTAAATATGATATACATATAGTGTGTTCCGCTCAGGAAATACACAGTATGTTAGACACCCACAAAGACTAACGTTGCATTTCACTGTTCTAAATTCATGTCCATCACAGGTAGAGTAAATGATCTCACAGATACCAGGTTCCCTATGAACTTAGGATGGACAGGACACTGGCTTGATGGCTGGGATAGTCCCAGTAGTGATACAACAAACACAGACTTTAAAGGGGAGTAGACCAAGTAGAGAATCACTTCCCAGTAGTGCCCAATCCAGTCGTCATTTTTATAAAATCTTCTTTACCTCTACAAACTTATCTGTTACCAATGTCTATGTGGTTTTTCTTCAAAAGTTTCCTTGTCACATTTTTTGTTCACCTAAAGGAGGGTACAATACATGGACCCGATTATAAGTCATACACCACATGCCTTATCAGAGATTCAGAGTGCTGCCCGAATCCAGTATATCTCACCAGCACAATTGCATCAGTATTACTGCAGTGTGCCTTGTCATGCACAAAGGGTGGAGAATGGGAATACTGGTGAAGGGAGATTGTGTATGGACACTGATATGCATGATGGTGTGACAGTCTGTTGCTAATGCAAACCTGATATATTTTTTTTATTCCCCTCTCTTCTCTCTTCTATAGATGATTTTTCTCCACACAACAAATACACAACATTCAAAATATACAAAATGTGTGTTCCCTACAAGAGAGGGCAGTCTGGAAGGCGAAGGGATATGGTCAGGAGTCCTCAGTACTTTGGACAGATGGACATTCAGAGTGCTGCCCGAATCCAGTATATCTCACCAGCACAATGGCACCAGTATTACTGCAGTGTGCCTTGTCATGCACAAAGGGTGGAGAATGGGAATACTGGTGAAGGGAGATTGTGTATGGACACTGATATGCATGATGGTGTGACAGCCTGTTGCTAAATGCAAACCTGACATTTTTTTTTATTCCCCTCTCTTCTCTCTTCTATAGATGGTTATTCTCCACATAACAAATACACAACATTCAAAATATTCAAAATTTGTGTTCCCTACAAGAGAGGGCAGTCTGGAAGGCGAAGGGATATGGTCAGGAGTCCTCAGGACTTTGGACAGATGAATGCTAAGGATTCTCCACGGTAAGCCAGTGGCCCCCAGAGCATATCTCCCAAGCCTAGCTGAGGCGGTACACGGTCTGACTCATCTGGGTAAGGAAGGTATGTGCAAACTTGTAAGATCCTACTGGAGTGCATCAGAATTCTATTCTCATGCAGGTAAGAAAGCAATGACATGTCTTACTTGCTTGAGGAAGAATATTGGTAAGACAATACCAATGGAGCCATCCCATATCCCTCCTACAGACGGACGTTTTCAGGTAATACAAATCGACTTCATACAGTTACCACCCTGTAGGAATTTGAAGTATGCGTTAGTATGTACCGATGTCTTTTCAAACTGGGTTGAAGCATTCCCCACTGCCACAAATACTTGTGTTCACTGCAAAGAAAATCATGCAGTAATTGTGTGCAGATATGGTATCCCTAGAATGATTGAAAGTGATAGTGGTACCCATTTTACAGGTGAAGTCTTTCAGGCCATGTGCAAACTGATGGGTATTAATAGCAAGCTGCATACTCCATACCAGCCACAGGCAAGTGCGAAGGTGGAGAGAATGAACAGCACTATTAAGATCAAGCTGAGCAAAGTGATGGCTGAAACTGGGTTGTTGTAGCCAGAAGCATTGCCACTAGTGTTGTACAGCATCAGAACCACTCCTAGGTCACCGCTTAACTTATCACCCTTCGAAGTTCTTTTTGGACGACAACCCCATGTATTGATAGACCCCCAGGATGATTTGAAGTGCAATAACGAAATAACTGTGCAATATTTGGTTAGGATGAGCCAGCAACTGAGAAACCAGCAAAGGAATCTAAAACTGGCAATTCCTGACCTACCAAGCAGTAATTGTCATGACAATTGAGCCTGAGGATTATGTGATGATTCAAATTTTTTTACGCTCAGGTTGCCTCATAGACAGGTGGGAAGGACCGTATAAAGGGGGTAATTCCAAGTTGATCGCAGCAGGATTTTTGATAGCAATTGGGCAAAACCATGTGCACTGCAGGGGAGGCAGATATAACATGTGCAGAAAAAGTTAGATTTGGCTGGGTTATTTTATTTCTGTGCAGGGTAAATACTGGCTGCTTTATTTTTACACTGCAAATTAGATTGCAGATTGAACACACCCCACCCAAATCTAACTCTCTCTGCATATGTTATATCTGCCTCCCCTGCAGTGCACATGGTTTTGCCCAATTGCTAACAAAAATCCTGCTGCGATCAACTTGGAATTACCCCCAAAGTTTTGTTGACCAGCACAACAGCACTAATGGTTGCGGAGAGAGAGACTTGGGTCCACTTGTCCCACTGCAAGAAGGATGCTGACCCAGAGAAAACTCGTGACAAAGAGAAAGGTGAAGAGAACCTCGTATCACTAGAGAATTTGCTCCTGGAAAGCTGAGAGGCAGGACTGTTGAACGGCACTTGAGCGTGGAGAACAACAAAATCAAGGATGGTTGTCATACCATTTTTCTTTTTTCACCCCCCCCCCCCCCCCCCCACTGCATTATTTTTCTTTTTTTCTTGTGACTGTTTTTGATCAGGACAATCTGTTTTTGTGAGGGTCCCAAAGACGTCGAGCAAGGATCTGGAATGGGTTCTGATGGAGAGTACGGATTCATATGACCCCAGGAGCAGCATATCACTCTAGTAAAGGCTGGTATCAGTAAGAGATCTGGTAGTCATGGAGCTTGGAGGCAATGTGAAGGGTTATTGTCTGATGAATATTGTATATGTAAACATTGTGAAAACATAGTCGAAGATGGGTGCATCCAGAGATGTCAGTCAAACAGTAATATCGACATTGGCCGACATCCTTTGAGTGATTACCACTCATTAGTGGGTACGGTCTTAAACCAAACAGAATGCTGGGTGTGCTCAGAGGTACCTCAAAGAAAAAGTAAATCGGGATTAGTGCCATAACCTTTAACAATAAATGAGGTACTCGAATTACGGGGTGGGAGACCGGTGGACAAGAAATTCAATATATCTAGGCCCCCTAGCTTGAAGCTTCAACAGTACCACATAGATAGGTCACTATTGTGTTTTAATGTGTCCAATTTCCGGAAACCAGGAAATTGGGAAGTGACATGGAATAACCAGACAATGACCTTTTCACACGGAGCTGATAAGATACCTATCGACTCCGAACTTGTACGTAAGATAGCCACAAGTGGAAAGTATTTTTGGTATAGGTATCAGAACCATGTGGGCTGGAAAAGTGTTGCAGGGGTATTGTGCCAACATCAGCCAGCGCGATACTTGTAGTGAGCAAATGAGAGAACTAGGGACCGGTTTCTATATCAGGAAGATATGTGATATGGTTTTGTTGCATTTTGTCCCTTATGTTCTTCCAGATGATGCCTATTTCATATGTGGGAGAAAAGCGTACAAGTGGCTTACTCCGAGCTCTGAAGGGTTGTGTTATATTAGGAGAGTACTACCAGAGGTCATGACCATAGCACACGACAAAATGAAAGACGTTCACCGCAATGCTCAGACTCCTTATACTCATACCCATTATGAACACATCAGCAAGAGACACCTCATAGATAGGACAGAGCACACAGCCTCTGATTTGATCCATGAATCCACCGGGAATCAGTTCCTTCTCGCATTAGATATCACCTGTACTGCCAGAGGAACTATAAATTATAAGTACATCCATGCACTGGCGAACTTGATAGATAATATCACTGAAATGTATGATGACACCTTCAGGTATACAGGTAGGGAGCTACAAGCCTACAAGAAGGAGCTGGTCCAGCAGAGGATGGTCCTTAATTATGTTACGGCTGTGACAGGTGGGTACTGTGTTACTCTGGCAACTCAATATGGTGTGAAGTACTGTACGTATATTATGAATAGCACTGATGACCCCACGGAGATCATCGATCAAAAGATGGACGAGATCTTGCAGTTAAAGTGGGAGTTCAGAAGGAAACACAACCTAACATTGACGGCTGTGGGTAATGAACTAACCGGCTGGGCCTCATGGTTGAACCCACTCAAATGGTTCTCTGGGTTAGGAGAGTGGGCGCAAAATGTAATTGCAAGTGTAGGAAAGTTTCTCCTTTGTATCCTGGGTGTCATCATAATTATTGGTCTGATATTCAGGTGTGTTCAAATTTTGACGCGGCGCAAACACAACACAAATTTGATGAGTCTAAGGAGCGAGGGCGTTACAGCAGCGGATTTGATTTATGATCCATTCATAGAGACAGTGTTATGATAAGGATTGCAAATGAATTTCATGGCCTGTTTTTTTCACCATTTCTCTCGAATTCCCCCTCTACCCAGAAACATCCAACCGGAAAAGACGTCAACCATACCCAAATGTATGTGAATGTATTTTTATGTGTGTTACCCTCATCTCTGCAATATTCAGTTAATGGCACACATAGTCGATAAATGGTATCCACATATAGTAGCACACACATATGTTTCCCCTCCATGTATCATCAGATAAATGTGCTCCCCATTTGTTGGTATAAGAAGCCAAAAAGGTGAGGGTTAAAAGCCCTTGCCCGAAATGAGCTCGTAGTGTTTGTTTGCCCATGTACAGACCCTTAATACGGGATGAGAAGGATTTCATGTATACTTTGCAATACCTCGAAGCTTACTTAGAACATATACGGCACAGTGATACATGTCCATTAGACATTAATTCACGTACAAACACCACACAGATGGCCTCCGTGCCGGTGCTTGTTTTGCCATGCGTGCGCATACTCGCAAGTTACGAATAATCGCTCACGCGGTCTTGCGTGTTAGCACATGGTATGAGTAAATACGGTAGCATACGCATTTGCATGGAAAAACCATAAAGTCATATTCAATATTTAATCCACATAGTACATAATTTACACATAGCCTACATTCACCACACCAGCGAGTTACATTTACTTTGGAAAGGGAACAATAGAGATATCCAACTTTACAGGATATGAGGGGACAGAATTAGGTTAGGAGGTGGTGTTTAGTATCCAGCTGTACAGTATTTCAAGGACAATATTCCGATGGCAGTTTGCAGAAAGTAGCACGCTCCTGCGCATAGATATGCACAGGAATATATTAGTAATATCACACTGTATGTACTGTACTCTTGATATTCGGCGGGAACCCAGTGGAGGACATCTGCAAGTGCACCTGGACCAGGCATCGCCCACCTATTCAAACCGACTTATTACCCCTCATGTACTATAAATGACCAGCCCTTTAACCTATGGATGAAGAGATTACAGTTTCCTTTGTTTCATGCTTTGGACCATTGTATAAAACCAAGCCTCCTGGCTGGCCTTAGCCTCTTTCTCTGAAGGTCATCAATTCAGATTGACTGATGACCGGAACCGGGTTGCGCAGGCAAACAAACGTATGTATACATTGGTTGTAGCTTTTTCTCTTGTATTATTGTATTTCTGTTGTAACACGCTTTTAAGTAAATAATTGTTGCTGGGTTGGACCTGCAACATTGAATATACAATTGGTGTCGCATTTGCTTTCCTTTTAGGGGTTAAAGTGTATAGACTGCACGTGTAGCTATTTTGTGCTTACAGCGTGACGGTGTGCTTATGCAACGTGTAGAGGTTTAACTGACAAACGATTAGTGGTTGCTGCAGCCTGAACATGTGTGTTTTTAAGGTATTGCTCTTTTCCTGAAAGTTAATCAGATTTAACAAACCCTCCCCCAGTATTGCCGTGCTGCTGATCATTGCTAATCGTTCAGCACGGCAGCATCCTCTATCCTCAGCGGCTGTAGACAATAGCAACCACTGGCAAGTGTAAATCATCACCCTCTAGCCCCCCTGTGTACCTGGAAACTGTCTGGGCTCTAAAATCTAAAGTTGTGATTGTCGCGATGTTACCACTGTCCCGATGGTCGAGGTGTTCCCGATTGATGTTCCAATGTTTGGAAAAATGTATTAAATTTTTTTTCTCCTTTTTTTTAACTAAAATCTTTTTTGATAGGGTTAATTCATGTTCTTCACCTAATTCAGTCGTAAAAAAAACCCACGACAATTTCTGAGCAATTTTTGTGGAAAAAATCGTCAGACAAGCAGTTGGTATTTAAAAATGTATTAAAATTCTCAAGCCTGGAAACCACTTCCATCGCAATTGTAGCTCCTATTGTAGTTCCTTTATAGGAGAATGGCTGTGCATTCTCCTATGAAGGAGGATGCTGCTGGACTTTGGAGTTCCTCTTTAACAGGTCAGTCTGGCTGGGACAGTTTAATATAGGTTTTATATTTTTATATGCCACTTTCCTATCCATAATTTTGATACACACTGCACCTCCAAAGGGATAGGTACAGTATATTTAAATTTAATAGAGAGATACACAGTTTGTGATGGTTAGTATTCTAAAACAAAATGTATATATGTACTATAACATGCTAGAATCTAATGCTGTGCATCAGAAACAGCACACAAAAATAATTATGTTCTGCATTTTTCTTAAGATATTTAATAAATGACAAGTGTTATAATAAGTAAGACTGCATAATTATTCCTTACAGAAAATACAGAAAAATCAATGCCTTCAAATTTTTCTCACATATATGGATAATATATTATGTGCCAAGTGAAAGCACTAGCAGAAAATGAATTGGCTATCCTTAATGACCACTGTATTGTATGTAGGTCAATACATGCTAAAAATGAAGTTCTCCAGCTCTACATTAAAATAACATTTTCTACTAAGTAACACATTCAGATTTCTGGATTTCTTTCTGAAACATTTCTATTTTTTACTAAGCTGTATTCAGCAATGTTAAAGGCACTATTGATAGTGTAATATGATGTGTGTAAATAGGTACGTTTTCATACTAACATTTCCTTCATTTCAGAGAATCTTTCAAATTGTAGTTTGTTTGGGGCATAACCGGCTATTAATTAATAAAATGCTTTTTTTTTTGCTGCAAAGATATTGTTATATTTATTAATCTATTAAATCTGGTAAATGAATTGTAGAGTCAATGGGGATTCTAAAGTTCCTAACAGGTTTCATTATATGTATTTGTTTAATAATGTACAGAAAGACATGTTGTGTGTGTGGGTCAGTAATTAGGTAGAAGTTACTATGTCAACATACTGAACCTGTGGACAAAAGTGTCTGAACTTGTTAACACTACATTGTCGACATTCAACATGTCCAAATTGACAACATATTTGACATGTTCAAAATGTCAACATTATGATTGTCTGCATTACTGCATCAGTGTTAGGGTTGATGTAAACATACTTTAAAATATATGAAAAATACAGATGAGGGGCTCGAGGTATAAGTAAAAGGTTGTAAGCACTTGTTTAATAATAGCATATACATACATACATCTTAGTTTCAGTACTGTAGCTTAATGTATCGACATACTGTAGGTGCCTCCGGATAGCACCAAAGAGGAAACCTCCAGCCGCCGCTCATCAACCGAGCCCAGCTTGGGACTAAGCACAGTTAGGTCAGCAAAGATGACAGGAGTACGTCCAGTGTCTCGTTACCATTCCAACGCGTTTCGTCACACGGACTTCGTCAGGGGGTGTGGCTACATGATGTCCTCATTTCATATTTATGCTCAATAAACTCATTTATGTATTCAATTGTTGATGATTGTAACTTAGACATTTCTCGAGCACAAAGAATCACATTTTAACAATGTAACAAATATGCAAATACAAAATCAAACCAAGTACAATATATTCATATTACATATCATAAAAATCCATCATATTTAATACTGGTATAAAACGGGCTGTATTATCATCTACAGTCAGTTGTAATCAGTTGGTTATTAAATATAAATTATACACTTGCATGTTTCATTGTCATCTAGACAAGCTCTATCGTATTTAAACTACAGCACACCTGACTGGTGAATAATTTTTACAACCCGAAACATCAAAAAGAGGTACTATACATTTCTGCACAATAAACACCATATGCAGTTTCATTTGTATCGTTTAAAATTTACATATACAAAACATACATATACAGATAAAAACTAAAAATTAAAAGAAGAAATTCAAAGAAGATTTAAAAAAAATGATAACAATGATAGCGGAGAGAAGGATAATTAGTTAATAAATTATTTCTTCAAAGATATCAAAAATTGCATACATCACAAAATTATACAGTCCCCTATAAGCAGAATAAAGGGTCCAATGGACCAACTACAATGGACTGCAAAGTAGACTTTCCACTTTGGACTCAGTGCAAAAAGGGAGTGATATCATAAGTTTCATTGAGTCCATCTGGATTCATTGTCTTCAGTGTGTGAATCCAGTATGTCTCTCTCCTACTCAATTTTTTTAATATATCACCACATCAAGGATCAGGAATAATACTTTCAATAGCTTTGAAACTAAACTTATTGAGGGACCCACCGTTACATGTTATAAAATGTCTAGGGACGGAATGATTGGTAAGTTTATTAGTAATGCTTCTCATATGTTCAAGTATTCTTATTTTTAGTTGTCATTTTGTTTTACCAACATTTATAGCCCCACGTTGACATTCTTAAAGGTAAATAACATGTGTTGTTTGACAATTAATTAACCCCTTAATATTCCAATATTGCGTTCTGTCTAAATTCCAAATCTTCTTCCTATCCTTACATACATATGGGCATATTTTACAATGATTACAGGGAAAACAACCATGTACATTATTCAACCAATTTTCTTCTTTAATCACCAGTAAATTACTTGGGGCCAACACATTTTTAAGGGTTCTAGCTCATTTAAATATTACTTGTGGCTTTTTGGGAAGGGTTTCCTTTAAAATAGGGTCAAACTCCAAAATATCCCAATGTTTACTCAAGATTTCCTTTATCTCTCTATTTTTAACATTAAAACCTGTTATAAATGGTATAAACGCTTATTTGATTTCTTTCTTTCTTTATTCACCAACAACTCACTTCTTACTTACTTATCCACTTTCTCTTTACATCTATCGATCAATTTTAGAAGATATTTCTTTTCAATAAAACGTTCCCTATATAATGATATTTGTTTCTCATACATAACAGCATCTGTGTAATTCTTCTTTACACATAAAAATTGGGAAATAGGAATATTTGAAACCCAATTCTTAAGGTGACAACTATTAAATGAACATAATTATAGCTGTCAACTTTTTTATATGGGTATAGGTACTCTTACCATTACTCCACTCGCTTGTGTCCAACACAACTTCTAGAAGGAGGTTTTATTAAAGGATGCATTACTAGAGAAGAATTTAAGTATGTGTCAAACCCCCATCCCAGATTGGCAATATTCTATTTTTTTATCCCAAATTCATAAATAGCTTGAAAAACCACCTGGACGGCCGATAATAGCCGGTATTGACTCCGCTACAGCTAGAATGTCTGAATATGTGGACAGCTATATTAAGAAATACGTACCTCTACTCCAATCCTTTGTTAAAGACTCCACACATATATTAGGTATATTGAGCAATCAGGAATAGAAAGATGGGTATAGCTGGTGTACAATAGACGTAGTCATTGTACACCAGCATACCGCATGGAGAAGGCATTGAAGCCATTGATTACTTTTTAAGAAGTGATAATGAAGTGGGAGATGACATGAGAGAATTTATTATGAAGTGCATAGAATATGTATTAAAAATAATTATTTTATATTTACTTACTATGTAAGTAAGGATAGGAAGAAGATTTGGAATTTAGACAGAATGCAATATTGGAATATAAAGGGGCTAATTAACTGTCAAACACCATATGTTATTTACTTTTTAGAATGTCAATGTTGGGCTAGATATGTTGGTAAAACAAAACGACAACTAAAAATAAGAATACTTGAACATATGAGTAGTATTACTAATAAACTTACCGATCAATCTGTCCCTAGACATTTTATAACATGTAACAGAGGGTCCCTCAATAAGTTTAGTTTCAAAGCTATGGAACATATTATTCCTGATCCTAGAGGTGGTGATATATTTTTAAATAAAATTAAGCGGGAGGGAGACATACTGGATTCACACCTTGTTGGTCTCATAAAAGAGATCTCTCTTTCAACATAGAGAGACAATGGCTGGGATAAGTTCCTTTAGTGGATATTCATAATCGCTAACTGCTGATAATAGAGATAATGGCTGGTGATGATAAATAATCGAAGCAGTCCCGGAATTTAAAATAATTAGCCTCACCACACTCAGTAGATGAAATGGTGTTTACCTGTCTTCGTGGGCTGGTAATGTACCGAGCGTCCTAGGCCAAAGTCCTGCAGTGCCCACAGGCACTAAGCAGCGGGAGAGAGATGAGATGAATGAGCCGCCGGTGAGAGCGTCTAGCCGGGAGTGGCGTGAAGCACAGCAGTTGTCAACCGCCGGTGAGAGCATCTAGCCGGGAGCGGCGTGAAGCACAGCAGTTTGTCAGCAGCAGTGAGCGGGTCAGATGGAGATCACGCTGGATCAGTACAGGTGGTCACAAGTAGAGACCTAAACAGGTGTGTTGGAGGTAGGATCCTAACGTGTTTCATCACGCTCCACGTGACTTTATCAAAGGTATATTCCTACCTCTAAACTGGCCAGTATTTAAAGCCAATGAACAGATGTATACAATCAATACATAATTGAAAGCAATACAAAAGAACTTATACAAGCAACGGCTCTCATCAGTAAAAATAAATGATTATAGCAGAGGTGATCTTATCATGAGGCAAATATAGTTAAATAACATCAGATGGAGTTTATTCTATGATTATATACTAGATATATAAAACAATTAAATACATCAGAATTAAGGACCAAAAAAGTTTCTTGTCTTTTTCTTTTTAAGACTGGATTCACACACTGAAGACAATGAATCCAGATGGACTCAACGAAACTTATGAAATCACTCCCTTTTTGCATTGAGTCCAAAGTGGACAGTCCACTTTGCAGTGCATTGTAGTTGGTCCATTGGACCCTTTGTTCTGCTTATATGGGACTGTCTTATTTTATGATGTATGCAATTTTTGATATCTTTGAAGAAATAATTTATTAACTAATTATCCTTCTCTCTGCTATCATTGTTATTATTATTTTTAAATCTTCTTTGAATTTCTTCTTTTCATTTTTAGTTTTTATCTGTATGTGTATGTTTTGTATATGTATTTTTTAAACGATACAAATTTAACTGCATATGGTGCTTATTGTGTTCAAATGTATAGTAGCTCTTTTTGATGTTTCGGGTTGTAAAAATTATTCACCAGTCAGGTGTGCTGTAGTTTAAATAAGATAGAACTTGTCTAGATGACAATGAAACATGAAGTGCAATTAAGCACAAGTGTAGAATTTAGATTTATTAACCAACTAATTACAACTGACTGGAGATGATAATACAGCCCGTTTTTTTACTAGTATTTAATATGATGGATTTTTATGATATGTAATATGAATATATTGTACTTGGTTTGATTTTGTAAATGCATATTTGTTACATTGTTAAAATGTGATTCTTTGTGCTTGAGAAATGTCTAAGTTACGATCATCAACAATTGAATATGTAAATTAGTTTAATGAGCATAAATATGGAATGAGGACATCATGTAGCCACACCCCCTGATTAAGTCCGTGTGATGAAACATGTAGGTGTGGGAGCGAGACACTGGACGTACTCACGTCATCTTTGCTGACCTGACTGTGCTTAGTCCCAACCCGGGATCAGTTGATGAGCGGCGGCTGGTGGTTTCCTCTTTGCTGCTATCTGGAGGCACCTATGTCGATCCATTAAACTGCAATACTGAAACTAAGATGTATGTATGCATATGCTATTATTAAACAAGTACTTACAACCTTTTACTTATACCTCGCGCCCCTCATCTGTATTTTTCACATATGCACTTATAAGCCTGTGGTATGGATGGATTGGGAGGAGGCTGCAGAGGACTACCAATCATTAACAAGGAATTATCAGGAACATGAACAATCATTTCTAATATATGGACCTTTTGAATCAGCGCGATTGATCCATTGTTGTAAATACTATATGCTTACAGTTTTAAATCTTCCCAGCTACAGTACCATAGTACATACCAAATACAGTCTGTTGTGCCAGGACACACATTGTTTAGAAACAATAAACATACTTGAATTTCCATTAGGGATAACACTGTTTTCGCATGCCAATTTTGTGCCACTGATTTAATTTATACATGTTTATTGGTTATGTTAACCAACATTTTAATACTCTTTTTGATTCTCTAATCTGGATATTTTTTATACAGACAAAAATCATTCTGTTAGCACATTGTGATAAAGGTTCTGGGCCTAATTAATGTTTGTACACAATGCATATGCCGCTGCATTTTTCTAGATAATGGAATTACTAATCATCCCAAGTGAAACTGCCACCCAGGAAAGGAGATAGATACCCACCGAAACTATTGCCAAGTTCTCCGTAGTTGGTACTCATATGCAGCACTGATGCAATAATGAGGAAATCTGACTCCTATTGTTGACCTATGGCCACGCAGACTGGCTGCAGATATACTGTAATTTGTAGGGATTTGGATAATGTGACATTAACACATGTACAGTCCAGTGCCCCATATCACAATTAATAATTCACTTATTAGTATGAATAACAACAATACATTTTTATTTATTTGTTCTTTTATATTTTCATTGCATTTTAAAAATATTTTTCCTCAGATGATCTTTATTTACATTAATACAGATGAGCCCTGCAAGACTCTTCTGTGTTTCGGTTGTTAGTGAGGTTAGGTAAATAATACATTTTAATTGACTAGGAGATGCCCAAGTCTGCAAGAATAAACAACTGATGTTAGCAGATATGTCCTGATATGTTCACTGTCAACACTTTACTTTGGAATTCAATGTACGTATGACTGTGAATCAATAGAAATAACTTAAAATAACAGCATATGCAAACACTTGATCTCCACAAAAACAGTGGCGACACATTTCACGCACTGCAATGTGTATTAATAAATAATATGTGCAGCTACTGTAAAAATACAACAAAAAAAACCTCACTAAATGTAGCAAAGTGGAAGCCATTGCGCCATAAACTTGTTGTACATCACATGCTACAAATAAGAAAAATAGTTAAACAATGTCAGACTCACACATAGCTAATGTGAACACCGCAAAACGTTCCTCAGGAATGTCTGACATTTCTAAATGCACAGTTTGTTCTACTGCCTTACTGGGTTTCATTTTATTTTTTGACACCTCTTCAAGACTCTGAGTGAAAGGTTTTTGCATCGTCATGAGAGGCAGAAGAAGATGCCTCACTGACAGTTGCCAAACCACCAATAAAGGCCAATGCCTGAGCCTTTCCTTGCCACTGCATGTGGTGAATGGCATGTTAGCAATTTAATGTTTTTCTGCACCAAACCTTAATTTTATAGGAGGTTTTTTATTCTTTAACACTGTTTACTGTTTTTTTATTTTATTTTAGATGCCCTGACTATGCCCTTGATCATCGGCTTTAGTAGATGACAGTGCTGGACTAGCATCATCATCATGACTGGTGGCAGCAGCTGTTGCACTAGTGTTTGGTTGCTCTTTTCTGAACTGATAGTTATCCATTTGTCAAGATGCAGATCACTGCATGGATCACAGGGCTTATAGATGCACATGAACAAAAGGCACTTGAGTAAAGCGCACCAACCAACCAGTCCAAAAACAATAGATATATTATATATATTTTATTTTTAGATTTTTAAACCTACAACTCATTTCTAACTGTGTGGATCACAGTACTTATAGATGCATGTGAACAAAATGCACTTCAAAAAAGCACACCAACTAACCAGTACAAAAACAATACATATTTATTTTTTATTTTTCTATTTTGATACCTGCAGCTCAGTTCCAACTGTGTGGATCACAGGGATTAATGATGCATGTGAACAAAATGCACTTCAATAAAGTGCACCAACCAACCAGTACAGAAACAATAGAGATATTATACAGTATACATTAACAGTATATTTCTCTTTTTAAACCTGCAGCTCAGTTTGAACTGCATGGATCACAGAGCTTATAGATGCACGTGAACAAAGCACACCAAATAGTACAATTCACAGCAGAGTATAGTGCAGCACACAGCAGTGTTCCCCCTATACACAGTCACTATACAGCACAGGCACTTGTGAGTTTGTACACAGCACATCCAGTATAGCAGTGTATAACACAGCACACAGCAGAGTCCAGCATGCCACCTATACACAGTCACTATACAGCACAGCCACTTGTGAGTTTGGACACAGCACAGCCAGTAAAGCTCAGCATGCATGAGCTTGCAGTGTGCCGCCTATACACAATCACTATCCAGCACAGCCACTTGGCATACAGTACAGCCACTATAGCAGAGTATAATGCAGAAACTGGCAGCGTTTATTCGTGTAAATTCATTCAATGTAATTCATTCGCAGTGACTTATATAGAATCTAACACCCACGAGAATTGGACACCAGAAAGATGACATTTGACCTCAAATTGGAATCAGAGTCTCCTGAGAAACACCAAAGCCGTGTGGATTTGCATAGCAATATTTGGAGTTACTGTACTTGGACTGCTCAGAATCTGAACCGCTGAACTCTAAAACAGTCACTTAGCCACCAGTCAATTCAGTTTTAGGCAATTGCAAATATCACATCCAATATGTCAGTAATTGTTATATGAAACAGAAAATAAAAATGGACTGGTGCAATAATTTCTAAATCACATGTATGTATATAAAAAACAAATACATACCACATAAAATACGTTTTGTGAAAAAGGACATAAATAAACAACATACAATAGTGACTGAAAAACTACCCCTTTAAAAAGTTGGTCCACCTGTAATCACCATTAAATAGAATGCACATTTACCAAATGCAAAGGATGGTATTTGCAAAATACAGAAAGATCTGCAAAGTTCCAGAAACCTGCTATCGCCTGTAATGTCAAGTTGATCGTGGTGGTGACTGGTGTCCCACAATATCACTTAACACATTTCAGACAGTGATTTCTTTTCCTCAGAATACCACATGTGATATTACATTTGCCTCAAGCTCAACTGACTGGCAGCAAAGTGACTAAGTTTTAAGACAGTATTCTTCTTTCTATGAACACTATATATTTTTTTTAGTAAGGTGAAGCTTGTGTCTTTGATGATGGCAGGACATATGTAGGAACAGATGTCTGATCACACTATATACCTTAATGTTTGACCACATCTACCAGCCTTGCCATATTACAGCTGATGTTGGGACAGTAGGACTGCTATGAGGCACTGTCTAATGGCCATGATTGGGAAACAGTGGTCTACCTGCTCTGGCCTGGTGGGAAACTACAGTATAATGAAATAGAGAACATTACATATACATGAGAGGACTTGTTACCTTACATATTGAATCACCCTCATGTAAATATATAGAATCTAATATGCTTCAATCATTAGCACACTGCAGTATCTGCGTTGCCCAAGTTTGTGACCATACCTCCATTTAAATAAAAAGAATCATACATGCTCTGAAATCAACTAATTACTGTACACATGAAACTGTGTTTTAGTCAGGGAATGCTTGCTCAAAAATATTGCAATGATTTGTTGCATAATAAGGTCAATGACACCATCTCCTAGTTTAATGATAGAAGTTTCTCTGCAGCAGCTAATTAATATCACACCAGTCCAGTGCCTATGTCCAAGTAGCTGCAGCTAGTTTTGTTTAGCAGCATAAAATATACAAAACATGAAAAATAAATTCTGGCTTTTCCAGCGCTAACAAAACACAGATCTCTAAAGGGTTGATTCATGAAGCAGTGAAAAGAATGGAGAAGTGAGCCAGTTAAGAGGTTGCCTATGGCAACCAGTCAGTGTTGAGGTAAAATTTATAAAGTGCATTCTAGAAAATTATAAGCAGCAGCTTATTAGTTGCCTTGGGCAACTTCCCCACTTGCTCACTTTTTTCATACTTTTCACTGCTTCATAAATAAACCCCTAAGGGTGGAAAGACCCAATCTCCCACTGACACAAAACAGATCTTAAACACTGCACTTGCATACAATATAGCAATAGCATAGGCTCTCAGTGTGCCTACCAGCCTGCTTCCCAGGCAGTGAGAAAAAGGACTATCAAACTGATTTATTAGCCTCTCATAAGTGATGTGACAATAAAGGCATTTAGAAGACTTCCAGACATAATTAAGGAGCCTTGCTTGTACATACCTTCCATCAAAAACTTCCCCATCACTTTTGTGACTATTCATCTGCATGTGTGCTTTATTTTCTGATTACTTTTTTTAATATAAATTGCATTGATAAAATGTAAACATTAAATGAGTTTTGCTTTCTTTAAGACTACATTTTTCTAGGGGTATATATAAAAATTATTCTTATTATTGTTTATTTATATGGCACCACAAGGGTTCTGCAGCACCCAACAAAGAACATAAACATATGAGCAAAACAAGAAAACAACAACTTACACCACAAGACAATATAGTACAAGAACATGATATACAAACATTCCTGCATCACAGTACATGACACTGAAATAAGCATCAGGGTAGCAGAATACAAAGGTTTGATGCCATTGTAGGTAGTATAGAGCAGAAGAGAGCTAAGAAAAGGAAAAGCACATGAGGGGAGAGGGCCCTGCTTACGAGAGCTTATATTTTGTAGGGGAGGGACAGACAGGGGTGACACAGATGGGGTAGAAGTAAGAATGGAACAGATTGTTAGTATGAGACTTGGCTGGGTTTGATGAAGAAGTGGAACTTGAGAGCCCATTTGAAATTTTGAGGTGGAGAGTATGCTAGGGTGAGTATAGAAATACAGAGGTAGGGAGCACATTGTCCAAAATCATGTGGGTATAGTAATTTGAGGAGACAGATAAGGAGTGGTCAGAGAGGTAGGAGGAAAGCCATGAGACAATAGTACCATGCAGAACAATAGAGTGAAGGATTTGCAGGAGAGGGTTGTTCACAGGGTCAAAATCAGTAAAGAGGTTGTTTTGAAGAGTAAGTGAACTCACATTTGCTCTTTAAAAGCAGTCATTTTGTATTTTTGATTGTTGTTAGAATGTTCTCCTTCTGTTTTCCTTTGGTTCAATATCAGTGTAATGTCAAAATGATGCTTCAATTTTATCACACTAAATAGATAAGTATACACCAAGCCTAATCGGCCCCAGCTTATGGAAAGAAACTTAAGTAGAGATACAATGCATGTGTACCAATAAGTGAAATCTAACAGGGCTGTCAACAGAAATCTCTGGGCCCAAAACATGGATATCTCTGGGGCCCCTTTTTCAGCTCCCACATCAACAGATCTCCCTTATGCCAATGTCACTACAATTCTTCCTATGGGAGCAGGATAGAGAGAGTGAGAGGAGTGAAATAGACAAAGAGGGTGTTGGGGAGAGAAACATGGGAAGTGAGGGAGAGAGAGTAACAGGGAGTAAAAGAGGAGCAGTAGAGGAAGGTGTCAGTCAGAGTTAGAGGGAGAAGCATGAAAGAAGTGGAGAGAGAGAAAGGGGTAAGTCAGGGAGAGAGATAGAAGGGTATCATAGAAAAGGGGGGAATAAGAGGAAGATAGAGGGGAGAGTGTGGGTGGCAGGGAGAAAGCAAAAGTGAGAGAGGATGTCAGAGAGAGAGGGGAGGAGCAAGAGAGAGAGAGGGAGGGGAACAAGAGGGAGTGAGAGCGAATATCAGGGAAAGAAAGAGGGAGAGACAGACAGAGAGATATAGAGACATTGTCAGGGAAGCGGAGAAAGAGACAGTGTCAGGGAGAGAGTGAATGAGGGAGTGAGTGAGACAGGGAGAGAGAAACAGTGTAAATGAGAGAAACAGTGTCAGGGAGAGAGAGCAAAAGAGAGAGACAGTGTCAGGGAGAGGGAGAGAGACTGTCAGGGTGAGAGTGAGAGAGGGGGAAAGAAAAAGTGTCAGGGTGAGAGAGGGAGAGAGACGTGTCAGGGAGAGAGAGAGGAGAGAGAGAGTGTTAAGGAGAGAAATGGAGAGAGAGAAAGTGTCGTGGAGGGAGAGAGACTGTCAGGGTGAGAGTGACAGTGTCAGAGAAAAACAATAACTGACTACACAGCACAGGTCTTTTGTTGAGGTGGGCACTTCTCAGTATTAGGCCACACCTCCTAACCACCCACAAGTCGCACCACTGCTTTGCTGCCAGGAGCAGGATCTGGCAATGGGGGGAGAGGTTGGGGTGCCTTGACAATATTTTATTTGCCTACGTTATGTGTGGCTGGACAAACTTAAAGCAATCATTTTTAAATCACTAATAGGAGCCACAGCCCCATTTTGTGCATCTGAACTCCGGGACCCCTCACAAACTTGGGGACCCCGGACAGGGGTACCCTTCATACTCTCTGTCACCAGGCCTGGACTCTAAACCCAATCCCTATCCCCTAAATGGATATCAATGCAATGACTCAAACAAACAACCATTTCATTTCAACCTACCTGAACCCTTATACTGTATCTAAGAATTAAAATAAGTTCAAAATTACACACAGACTAGAGTCTGCAAATAATAGTTTTGCTAATTAAATTTGAAATATATTTTAGTTCAGTAGCAGATGCCTGATACCTATAGTAGAGTTGAAGATGATTTTAGCTAACCATACTGATGTAGCCAGACTCGTCTTTTCCATGATGCATAGGCATCACAGCAGGGTTCACTACGATATACCGGCGGTCGGGCTCCCGGCAACAAGCATACCGGCGCCGGGAGCCCGACCGCCAGCTTACCGACAGTGTGGCGAGCGCAAATGAGCCCCTTGCTGGCTCGCTGCGCTCACCACGCTACGGGCACGGTGGCGCGCTAAGCGCGCCACACTATTTTAATCTCCCTCCAGGGGGGTCGTGGACCCCCACGAGGGAGAATAAGTGTCGGTATGCCGGCTGTCGGGCTCCCGGCGCCGGTATGCTGGTCGCCGGGAGCCCGACCCCTGGCATACTGAAGACCACCCTCACAGCAAAGTAGTCACACCGTGTATGCTTAGAAACGGCCACAGGTGTGCACTAGAGATGAGCGGGTTCGGTTCCTCTGAATCCGAACCCGCCCGAACTTCAGTTTTTTTTACACGGGTCCGAGCGACTCGGATCTTCCCGCCTTGCTCGGTTAACGTGAGCGCGCCCGAACGTCATCATCCCGCTGTCGGATTCTCGCGAGGCTCGGATTCTATCGCGAGACTCGGATTCTATATAAGGAGCCGCGCGTCGCCGCCATTTTCACACGTGCATTGAGATTCATAGGGAGAGGACGTGGCTGGCGTCCTCTCCGTTTAGAGAAGAGAGTGAGACAGTAGAGAGAGACACAGTAGTAGTAATTTTGGGGAGCATTATTAGGAGGAGTACTACTATACTACTACTACTTGCTGAAGTGATATAGATTAGATAGTGTGACTGTATTAATTATCTGACTTGTGGGGGAGACACTGACAGTGGGGAGCAGTTAGCGTCTGAGAGCAGGACTCAGGAGTACATATAACGTACAGTGCACACTTTTGCTGCCAGAGTCAGTGCCACACTGCCATTGTGACCACACTGACCACCAGACCAGTATAATATATTTTGTGATTGTCTGCTTAGGAGTACTACTTGCAAGTTGCTGATAGTGTGACCAGTGACCTGACCACCAGTTTAATAATCAATCACCACCAGTTTAATATATATATATATATAATTGTATATAATATATATATATATATAATATTGTATACCACCTACCCGTGGTTTTTTTTTTTTTCATTCTTCTTTATACATACTACTATAGTAGCTTACTGTAGCAGTCTGCGGTGCTGCTGAGCTGACAGTGTCCAGCAGGTCCGTCATCAGTCATTACATAATAAATATATATACCTGTCCAACTGCAGTACTAGTGATATTATATATACATATATATATTGATTTCATCTCATTATCATCCAGTCTATATTAGCAGCAGACACAGTACGTTAGTCCACGGCTGTAGCTACCTCTGTGTCGGCACTCGGCAGTCCATCCATAATTGTATACCACCTCCCCGTGGTTTTTTTTTTCTTTCTTCTTTGTACATACTACTATAGTATAGTAGCTTACTGTAGCAGTCTGCGGTGCTGCTGAGCTGACAGTGTCCAGCAGGTCCGTCATCAGTCATTACATAATAAATATACATACCTGTCCGGCTGCAGTACTAGTGATATTATATTGATTTCATCTCATTATCATCCAGTCTATATTAGCAGCAGACACAGTACGTTAGTCCACGGCTGTAGCTACCTCTGTGTCGGCACTCGGCAGTCCATCCATAATTGTATACCACCTCCCCGTGGTTTTTTTTCTTTTCTTTCTTCTTTGTACATACTACTATAGTATAGTAGCTTACTGTAGCAGTCTGCGGTGCTGCTGAGCTGACAGTGTCCAGCAGGTCCGTCATCAGTCATTACATAATAAATATACATACCTGTCCGGCTGCAGTACTAGTGATATTATATTGATTTCATCTCATTATCATCCAGTCTATATTAGCAGCAGACACAGTACGTTAGTCCACGGCTGTAGCTACCTCTGTGTCGGCACTCGGCAGTCCATCCATAATTGTATACCACCTCCCCGTGGTTTTTTTTTTCTTTCTTCTTTGTACATACTACTATAGTATAGTAGCTTACTGTAGCAGTCTGCGGTGCTGCTGAGCTGACAGTGTCCAGCAGGTCCGTCATCAGTCATTACATAATAAATATACATACCTGTCCGGCTGCAGTACTAGTGATATTATATTGATTTCATCTCATTATCATCCAGTCTATATTAGCAGCAGACACAGTACATTAGTCCACGGCTGTAGCTACCTCTGTGTTGGCACTCGGCAGTCCATCCATAATTGTATACCACCTCCCCGTGGTTTTTTTTTCTTTCTTCTTTGTACATACTACTATAGTATAGTAGCTTACTGTAGCAGTCTGCGGTGCTGCTGAGCTGACAGTGTCCAGCAGGTCCGTCATCAGTCATTACATAATAAATATACATACCTGTCCGGCTGCAGTACTAGTGATATTATATTGATTTCATCTCATTATCATCCAGTCTATATTAGCAGCAGACACAGTACGGTAGTCCACGGCTGTAGCTACCTCTGTGTCGGCACTCGGCAGTCCATCCATAATTGTATACCACCTCCCCGTGTTTTTTTTTTTCTTTCTTCTTTGTACATACTACTATAGTATAGTAGCTTACTGTAGCAGTCTGCGGTGCTGCTGAGCTGACAGTGTCCAGCTGGTCCGTCATCAGTCATTACATAATAAATATACATACCTGTCCGGCTGCAGTACTAGTGATATTATATTGATTTCATCTCATTATCATCCAGTCTATATTAGCAGCAGACACAGTACGGTAGTCCACGGCTGTAGCTACCTCTGTGTCGGCACTCGGCAGTCCATCCATAAGTATACTAGTATCCATCCATCTCCATTGTTTACCTGAGGTGCCTTTTAGTTGTGCCTATTAAAATATGGAGAACAAAAATGTTGAGGTTCCAAAATTAGGGAAATATCAAGATCCACTTCCACCTCGTGCTGAAGCTGCTGCCACTAGTCATGGCCGAGACGATGAAATGCCAGCAACGTCGTCTGCCAAGGCCGATGCCCAATGTCATAGTACAGAGCATGTCAAATCCAAAACACCAAATATCAGTAAAAAAAGGACTCCAAAACCTAAAATAAAATTGTCGGAGGAGAAGCGTAAACTTGCCAATATGCCATTTACCACACGGAGTGGCAAGGAACGGCTGAGGCCCTGGCCTATGTTCATGGCTAGTGGTTCAGCTTCACATGAGGATGGAAGCACTCAGCCTCTCGCTAGAAAAATGAAAAGACTCAAGCTGGCAAAAGCACCGCAAAGAACTGTGCGTTCTTCGAAATCCCAAATCCACAAGGAGAGTCCAATTGTGTCAGCTGCGATGCCTGACCTTCCCAACACTGGACGTGAAGAGCATGCGCCTTCCACCATTTGCACGCCCCCTGCAAGTGCTGGAAGGAGCACCCGCAGTCCAGTTCCTGATAGTCAGATTGAAGATGTCAGTGTTGAAGTACACCAGGATGAGGAGGATATGGGTGTTGCTGGCGCTGGGGAGGAAATTGACCTGGAGGATTCTGATGGTGAGGTGGTTTGTTTAAGTCAGGCACCCGGGGAGACACCTGTTGTCCGTGGGAGGAATAGGGCCGTTGACATGCCTGGTGAAAATACCAAAAAAATCAGCTCTTCGGTGTGGAAGTATTTCACCAGAAATGCGGACAACATTTGTCAAGCCGTGTGTTGCCTTTGTCAAGCTGTAATAAGTAGGGGTAAGGACGTTAACCACCTCGGAACATCCTACCTTATACGTCACCTGCAGCGCATTCATAATAAGTCAGTGACAAGTTCAAAAACTTTGGGCGACAGCGGAAGCAGTCCACTGACCAGTAAATCCCTTCCTCTTGTAACCAAGCTCACGCAAACCACCCCACCAACTCCCTCAGTGTCAATTTCCTCCTTCCCCAGGAATGCCAATAGTCCTGCAGGCCATGTCACTGGCAATTCTGACGAGTCCTCTCCTGCCTGGGATTCCTCCGATGCATCCTTGAGTGTAATGCCTACTGCTGCTGGCGCTGCTGTTGTTGCTGCTGGGAGTCGATCGTCATCCCAGAGGGGAAGTCGTAAGCCCACTTGTACTACTTCCAGTAAGCAATTGACTGTCCAACAGTCCTTTGCGAGGAAGATGAAATATCACAGCAGTCATCCTGCTGCAAAGCGGATAACTGAGGCCTTGACAACTATGTTGGTGTTAGACGTGCGTCCGGTATCCGCCGTTAGTTCACAGGGAACTAGACAATTTATTGAGGCAGTGTGCCCCCGTTACCAAATACCATCTAGGTTCCACTTCTCTAGGCAGGCGATACCGAGAATGTACACGGACGTCAGAAAAAGACTCACCAGTGTCCTAAAAAATGCAGTTGTACCCAATGTCCACTTAACCACGGACATGTGGACAAGTGGAGCAGGGCAGGGTCAGGACTATATGACTGTGACAGCCCACTGGGTAGATGTATGGACTCCCACCGCAAGAACAGCAGCGGCGGCACCAGTAGCAGCATCTCGCAAACGCCAACTCTTTCCTAGGCAGGCTACGCTTTGTATCACCGCTTTCCAGAATACGCACACAGCTGAAAACCTCTTACGGCAACTGAGGAAGATCATCGCGGAATGGCTTACCCCAATTGGACTCTCCTGTGGATTTGTGGCATCGGACAACGCCAGCAATATTGTGTGTGCATTAAATATGGGCAAATTCCAGCACGTCCCATGTTTTGCACATACCTTGAATTTGGTGGTGCAGAATTTTTTAAAAAACGACAGGGGCGTGCAAGAGATGCTGTCGGTGGCCAGAAGAATTGCGGGACACTTTCGGCGTACAGGCACCACGTACAGAAGACTGGAGCACCACCAAAAACAACTGAACCTGCCCTGCCATCATCTGAAGCAAGAAGTGGTAACGAGGTGGAATTCAACCCTCTATATGCTTCAGAGGTTGGAGGAGCAGCAAAAGGCCATTCAAGCCTATACAATTGAGCACGATATAGGAGGTGGAATGCACCTGTCTCAAGCACAGTGGAGAATGATTTCAACATTGTGCAAGGTTCTGATGCCCTTTGAACTTGCCACACGTGAAGTCAGTTCAGACACTGCCAGCCTGAGTCAGGTCATTCCCCTCATCAGGCTTTTGCAGAAGAAGCTGGAGACATTGAAGGAGGAGCTAACACGGAGCGATTCCGCTAGGTATGTGGGACTTGTGGATGGAGCCCTTAATTCGCTTAACAAGGATTCACGGGTGGTCAATCTGTTGAAATCAGAGCACTACATTTTGGCCACCGTGCTCGATCCTAGATTTAAAGCCTACCTTGGATCTCTCTTTCCGGCAGACACAAGTCTGCTGGGGTTCAAAGACCTGCTGGTGAGAAAATTGTCAAGTCAAGCGGAACGCGACCTGTCAACATCTCCTCCTTCACATTCTCCCGCAACTGGGGGTGCGAGGAAAAGGCTCAGAATTCCGAGCCCACCCGCTGGCGGTGATGCAGGGCAGTCTGGAGCGACTGCTGATGCTGACATCTGGTCCGGACTGAAGGACCTGACAACGATTACGGACATGTCGTCTACTGTCACTGCATATGATTCTCTCACCATTGAAAGAATGGTGGAGGATTATATGAGTGACCGCATCCAAGTAGGCACGTCACACAGTCCGTACTTATACTGGCAGGAAAAAGAGGCAATTTGGAGGCCCTTGCACAAACTGGCTTTATTCTACCTAAGTTGCCCTCCCACAAGTGTGTACTCCGAAAGAGTGTTTAGTGCCGCCGCTCACCTTGTCAGCAATCGGCGTACGAGGTTACATCCAGAAAATGTGGAGAAGATGATGTTCATTAAAATGAATTATAATCAATTCCTCCGTGGAGACATTCACCAGCAGCAATTGCCTCCACAAAGTACACAGGGAGCTGAGATGGTGGATTCCAGTGGGGACGAATTGATAATCTGTGAGGAGGGGGATGTACACGGTGATATATCGGAGGATGATGATGAGGTGGAGATCGTGCCTCTGTAGAGCCAGTTTGTGCAAGGAGCGATTAATTGCTTCTTTTTTGGTGGGGGTCCAAACCAACCCGTCATTTCAGTCACAGTCGTGTGGCAGACCCTGTCACTGAAATGATGGGTTGGTTAAAGTGTGCATGTCCTGTTTATACAACATAAGGGTGGGTGGGAGGGCCCAAGGACAATTCCATCTTGCACCTCTTTTTTCTTTAATTTTTCTTAATTTAATTAATTAATTAATTTTTCTTAATTTAATTTTTTGCGTCATGTGCTGTATGGGGAGGTTTTTTTGGAAGGGCCATCCTGCGTGCCACTGCAGTGCCACTCCTAGATGGGCCCGGTGTTTGTGTCGGCCACTAGGGTCGCTTATCTTACTCACACAGCTACCTCATTGCGCCTCTTTTTTTCTTTGCGTCATTTGCTGTTTGGGGAGGGTTTTTTGGAAGGGACATCCTGCGTGACACTGCAGTGCCACTCCTAGATGGGCCAGGTGTTTGTGTCGGCCACTAGGGTCGCTTAGCTTACTCACACAGCTACCTCATTGCGCCTCTTTTTTTCTTTGCGTCATGTGCTGTTTGGGGAGGGTTTTTTGGAAGGGACATCCTGCGTGACACTGCAGTGCCACTCCTAGATGGGCCCGGTGTTTGTGTCGGCCACTAGGGTCGCTTAGCTTACTCACACAGCTACCTCATTGCGCCTCTTTTTTTCTTTGCGTCATGTGCTGTTTGGGGAGGGTTTTTTGGAAGGGACATCCTGCGTGACACTGCAGTGCCACTCCTAGATGGGCCCGGTGTTTGTGTCAGCCACTAGGGTCGCTTATTTTACTCACACAGCTACCTCATTGCGCCTCTTTTTTTCTTTGCGTCATGTGCTGTTTGGGGAGGGTTTTTTGGAAGGGCCATCCTGCGTGCCACTGCAGTGCCACTCCTAGATGGGCCCGGTGTTTGTGTCGGCCTCTAGGGTCGCTTATCTTACTCACACAGCTACCTCATTGCGCCTCTTTTTTTCTTTGCGTCATGTGCTGTTTGGGGAGGATTTTTTGGAAGGGACATCCTGCGTGACACTGCAGTGCCACTCCTAGATGGGCCAGGTGTTTGTGTCGGCCACTAGGGTCGCTTAGCTTACTCACACAGCTACCTCATTGCGCCTCTTTTTTTCTTTGCGTCATGTGCTGTTTGGGGAGGGTTTTTTGGAAGGGACATCCTGCGTGACACTGCAGTGCCACTCCTAGATGGGCCAGGTGTTTGTGTCGGCCACTAGGGTCGCTTAGCTTAGTCATCCAGCGACCTCGGTGCAAATTTTAGGACTAAAAATAATATTGTGAGGATTGAGGTATTCAGAATAGACTGAAAATGAGTGTAAATTATGGTTTTTGAGGTTAATAATACTTTGGGATCAAAATGACCCCCAAATTCTATGATTTAAGCTGTTTTTTAGTGTTTTTTGAAAAAAACACCCGAATCCAAAACACACCCGAATCCGACGAAAGAAAATCGGTGAGGTTTTGCCAAAACGCGGTTGAACCCAAAACACGGCCGCGGAACCGAACCCAAAACCAAAACACAAAACCCGAAAAATTTCAAGTGCACATCTCTAGTGTGCACATGTACATGTAAGGAAATAGACAATGCATTAGCTAGGTGCTGGGTGCATTTATTCACAGCCCAGCATACCCAGTCTCACAGTGATGCATTGCCCATGTGGCTGCATTGCAGGCTGAACAAGACTGCCTACATCTGTATATCTTCACAAAGCAGTCAATTACCATAGTTGTAATGTTCTTTAAAAGAGTTGGAAGATTTTACCCTAGGCATATATCTTTACAAAGCATTAATTTACTGTAGATGTATTGCTCTGCAGAAGAGTTGAAGATGATTTTTCTGGCAGTTGAGAAGGAGATAGTCAATTCACATTCAATGTCTGCGATATACAGTATATAACTAATAACGTTGGTGTAATGATGAAATTATGATTCAATTTTATCACACTTTGATAAACATGAGCACTTAGATAATATGCACCCAGCCAACATACAGTACAGTATATAGATGTAGCCTTCTTAATCTGGGAGGTGAGTGAGCTGCAATTTATGCTAGTCCCATGACAATGGGCTGCAACATTAAATGTTTTGATCAAAATGTGGACAAAATACTCTACTTTTCTATTGTAGACACATACAGTCTTTCTGGTTTGTATACATACACAGTATGGCATTAAAAGATAGATAGATAGATAGATAGATAGATAGATAGATAGATAGATAGATAGATAGATAGATAGATAGGCTGGCACTTGATATGCTGGCTTTCGGGATGCCGGCTGTCGGGATCCCGGCGCTTAGCACACCAGCACTGGAATCTCAACAGTTGGCATATCGACAACTATTTTCGCTCTTGGGGTGTCCATGACACCCCTGGAGGGAGAATAAATAGCATGGCGCACTTAGCGTGCCACTGTGCCTGCAGCATGGCGAGCACAGCGAGCCCGTAAGGGGCTCTTTTGCACTTGCCCCACTGCTGGTATACCGGCAGTTAGGATCCCACCACCAGTATGCTTGGTGCCGGGATCCCGAGCGCCGGCATACTGTAGTAGACCCAGATATATAGATCGATAGATAGCACTGATATACAGTTGGTGATCAGATGCAAAGTCCAAAACAAAAAACAAACCATAGGTGACTTCCTTTGAGTACAATACACTCCTCAAACTCCAGATAGCAGCTTTAATGTGAGGATCCAATGAATCAAATAGGAAATGAATCTGGAAAATAAGGACTCAAGAGCACCTCCTTGTGTATTATAAAAATGAGATCTCAAAAGATGAACTATAAATGAATCCCAAATGCACACATGGGCCACGGTGTATTGAAGGGGATATTATTATAAATTTCTTTCCAACCAAAAATGAGAAGTTATGTTTTTCTAGGACGGATCTATCCCAAGAGGAAATAGGGCAATCTGCTGCCGGGACCATGATCGTTGTGCAGTGTGTTGTCTTACGGGTGCTCGGGTACAACACATTGCAGATCAGGTACACAGAGTGTTGAGAGTGGCTGGGAAAGACCCAGGAGACTTGGTGCACATTGGCACCAAGGACAAAGTTTGTGGTAGATGGGAGGGAGGAGATAGACAGTCAGCAATGATAAACAAGGAATACTCAAGTAACTAAAGATGAATATTACCAATAAAACATACAGATAAGGGAATTACTAAACTAAAGTGTTTGCCTGAAGCCTAACAAGTAAAATGGGGGAATTAGAAATGATTGCACTAAATGATCAATATGATAGACTTAGTGGGACAATTCTCATGACTGGGCAGCAAATTTGGAGGGATATACTCTCTTCAGGAGAGATAGGACTAATAAAAAGGGAGGGGGTGTATGTCTTTATGTTCATCCGTTCTTAAAACCGTATTTAAAGGAGGTTAACTATGAAGGGATTGGAGACAATGTGGAGTCATTATGGGTTGAGATTTTGAGTGGGGGAAAAGGTACAAAAAAACTATTAATAGGGACATGCTACAAACTGCCAGATATTAGTGTGACTGATGAAGTACAACTCTTATAGCAAATCAAAAAAGCCACAGGACTGGGGTGAATCCTAATCTTTGGGGATTTTAATTATCCAGACATAAATTGGAACACCGAATCAGGAAATACAGCTAGTGGTAACAGGTTCTTAAACATGCTAAAAGATCACTACTTTTCTCAAGTAATCAAGGAACCAAGTAGAATTAAGACTACTGGATCTAGCACTAACTAATGTGAAGATATCAAACATTAAAAGAGGGGAGGCCTTGGGACACAGCAATCAAAATATGGTCACTTTTGATATCAGTTTTCAAAAACAGCACTATAAGGGTCCAACTAAGACAGTTAACTTTAGAAAAGCTAATTTCAAAAATCTGAAATAAGCAATAAAGATCATTGATTGGAATACTTTGTTTCATGATAAGAATACAGCTGAAAAGTGGGATGCTTTTAAAAATTTTCTTGATAAGTACACTCATATGTTCATTCCAAAGGGCAGCAAATACAGGAGTATTAAATTAAAACTGCTGTGGCTTAACAAGAAGGTTAGGGAGCAAATGGATAAAAAAAGGCTGGTTTTCGATGCCTTTAATTCAGATGGTAAGGCGGGGTCATTCCAGTACTACAAGGAATGTAACAAAAATTGCAAAAAGAAATCAGAGCAACTAAAATAGAAAACGAAAAGCAAACTGCCAAGGAGAGTTATACAAACCCTAAAAAGTTTTTTTTTTAAATATAAACGGTAAAAGGTATGAAAGGAGAATATAGGGCCATTAAAGGACGAGTTGGGTGTATTGATTAATGATGACAAAGACAAAGCAGATTTAATGAATACATTTTTTATCAGTGTTCACCAGAGAGGACCTGTTGGTGGGAATAGTGCACAACACAAGCAATGATAACATCCCTTTGCTAAGTACTAGGTTAAGTGAGGTGGTAGCTTAACTCAGAACTAGCAAAGCCTTTCTATAAGATTTTCTATGATTCAATTACATCAGACATGATACCAAAGGACTGGCGTATAGCAGAGGTAGTCCCAGTATTTAAAAAAGGGATTTAAATCTCATCCCAGTAACTATAGACCGGTAAGTTTGACATCTATAGTGGGGAAAACACTGGATGGTATAGTAAGGGATAGCTTATAAGAGTACTTGGATACCTCCAAGGTTATAAATAGAAATCTGCATGGTTTTGCGAGGGACAGGTCATGTCAAACTAATCTAATTAACTTCTACAAGAAAGTGAGTTATCATATTGATCAGGGTAAAGCAGTGGATGTAGTCTATTTGTATTTTGCTAAGTCCTTTGACACAGTGCCACATAGACTTATTTTTAAATTAAGAGAGCTTGGTTTAGGAAACACTATCTGTACTTGGGTAACTGGTTGGAATACAGGGAACAGCTAGTGGTGGTTAATAGGATGTTTTCTAACTGTGCCTCAGTGCTTAGTGGAATACCGCAAGGGTCAGTACTCGGGCCACTACACTTTAACATATTTATTAGTGACCTAGGAGTGGGTCTGGAAAGCCCAGTGTCAATTTATGCAGATGATACTAAATTGTGAAGAGTAATTAATTCAGATAAGGATGTCGAGTCTCTACAGAATGACTTATTAAAACTGGAGGGTTGGGCAGACAAATGGAGAATGAGGGTCAATATAGAAAATTTAAAGTTATGCACCTTGGAATTAAGAACAATCAGGCAACCTATAAATTAAATGGGGAACATGTAGCGGAAATGGTAGTTCAAAAATATTTTGGGGTGCTTATTGATAATAGTCTCAATATCCCTTAATCAATCAGTGGTGGAGATAGACTGGATATTTACACCAGCTTGAAGCCAAGTGGAATTTTACTTAAATACCATTAGACCACACAGACTGAATTACAAAATGAATCAATTGAACAAAATGAATCAATTGAATGAATAGTACTTTTTAAATCAATATCATCAAATTTTGAACCACTTACGGATAATTACCCAGTTGTTTTTCCCTCGCTTAATAGCTTAGTAATACTCCCTTTAAGATGGTAGGTCTTTTCTCCCATCGCTTCGTGCATATATGTTACTACTCTTTATTATTTAGTACAATTGCCCCCATACAGATAAGTGTTCTTGGTATAATCATCTATTTCTGCCATATTTTATATATATTGACTTACTGTAAGTATGCATTTATTCAGCCTGTATTTAACTAGTCACTATATTTTAGCCCATCTTTATTATGTACTCTAGTCCTTTTCTACTATTGTTTTATTCATTAACCTGATGTATTGGTGACCTCTAATTATAAACAGCAGGCTTCAGCTTAGATGTATTCTGGGTCTTGTTCTAACAAATTCTTTTCTATACCCACGGGGAGCACTGATTATGTGGCACCACCAGCTTTACCTGTTACCTAGGTTAACGGATGCCTGCAAAATCATGATGTCATTCAGGCGGGACGTGATGAGCGTTCACAGTAACGTGGCTCTCTTGGATCACACATGGTGGGCGTCTTTCCCTATTTAGAGTAAGATTTAATTTATTTTCACTCTTTGCACCTTAACAAAGGGGTGTGCGAGACCCAAAACGTTGGCACACAATTTTAGTATCTTATAATACAATTGCTTGGATGAAACTTCAGAGTGCCACTGTTGGTTTTGTTTGTTTCGCACATGTTCTTCCATTCCAGAGAGTGCTGGAGTTGTTATTATCTATAGGGGAGTGATGGGCTGTCTAGTTATATATAAATTAAAAAAAATAAAATATATATATATAGTATATGTAATAGAAGGGGCGGCACCTATGGTATATGAAATTTATCAAAAATATACATACAGTCAATTAGTAAAACAATTAATAAACACCGGCCTCTGAGGAAGCTGCTGACCCCTAGAGGAGGTGGAGAAATGCATCAGAGAACCCCATTGCACACTGCATAAGCCGGCATTGTCTCACTAACTGTGAGGAGGATACTGTACCTGAAAGACTGCCTCTCCAGGTGAACGATTTATGGGAACCTCCAAGGGATGCAGAGACATCAGGACCTCTCCAGTGGTTAAGTGAGTGGGTTGTTACCCAATACCTTTTAAACTGATAATAATTGTTCTGGCCAGGACTAAGAACTGCTGCAAAATAGTGTGTGTTTAAATACATTCAGTACATGGAATACTCCCTATGAGAGACTATCGTTATTAACCCCAGATTGGTGGAAACCAGAGGACATTGTCCAGTTGTGGACTCTTTGAATGATTACATAGTCATTGAGATTAAGAGAAAGTAGTATGATGCTCCTAATATAATGGTTGTTTCTGTTTTTTTGACCTTTGCACAGAAATTGGCTTTTTTTATTTATGTGTCTAAAGTGTTTTACAATGCCGGCCGGTGTTTATTCATTGTTTACTAATTGACTGTATGAATATTTTTTATAAATTTTGTCTTAATAAACAGTAAAATTATTTACAGTGCATCCAATTCTCTTGTCAGCGCTGTCTTGTTTCTATTTTTTTCTTGTTTATTATATACCAGGGAGTAGTATAGCCCTTGATTGGATGGCAGCAGATTGAGAACTGGATGTGAATTCAAATTTGATTGGATTAATTGTAAATTATACATAAAAAGAAAATAGTGTGCCAACACACATATATTTATCTGTTTTTCCCATTTTCTGGAAGGCGCAAAGGCTTTTTCTTGCCTGTGGACCTTTGATACATACATATATATATATATATATAGAGTAAAGATACACTCGGCACTCCGCCAAATAAATGTAGACATCTTGCCCGGTGCCTTCCTTCTGAGTTTGATATAAGTATGGTATGTAGGCGGCACTCGTGGACTTAATTCAAATAAGAAACCCGGACACTCCTGGGTTGAATACAACGTTTCGGATTTATTATCCTTCGTCAGGTATATAACAAATGCAAGAAATCAAGCTTACCTTTATGCAGTTAAGAAACACCAAGTGAAAGTGAAAGTAAGTGCAAAAACACTCCCCATGCTGCTGCTGCTGACGTCATCACCAATAGACGGCGCCTGAGCAGTGACTGGGATAAAGTGAAAATGAAACGGTTTTCACTTTCACTTTCATTTTCACTTTATCCCAGTCACTGCTCAGGCGCCGTCTATTGGTGATGACGTCAGCAGCAGCAGCATGGGGAGTGTTTTTGCACTTACTTTCACTTTCACTTGGTGTTTCTTAACTGCATAAAGGTAAGCTTGATTTCTTGCATTTGTTATATACCTGACGAAGGATAATAAATCCGAAACGTTGTATTCAACCCAGGAGTGTCCGGGTTTCTTATTTGAATTAAGTCCACGAGTGCCGCCTACATACCATACTTATATATATATATATATATATATATACAATCGCAGTCAGCAGCACTCCATATCCTTTTATAAAAAACATATACCACCTGAATGCCTTCCAATAGCAGCATTGCTTGTTACCAAACAGATTCCCATTTGGCGGCACTCACAGCTTCATATAGAAATAAATACCCAACACCTTGGTTTACTTCAATGTTTCAATGTTCAAATTGACATTTTCATCAGGACAAAGTACAAAAACTCACCTATATACCCCTGTCCTGCACGCTATGGTGCCTGCCACATCCGGCTCAGTCAATCAATGATGTCATCACTGGAAACCCTACGCCGGCCGATGCGTCATGGCTCAGGATCGGAGCACCTCTGTGATCATACAAAATATCATTTAATATATATATACAAAATATTTTAATATACATACACAGTGATGAAAACTATCTTAAAAATTACATAAAAACTCATTGTTTTAGATAAAAGCTGCTGAATGCTGTAACTGTTACCACAACAAAGTAACACATTGATGTACAAGGCAAAAATTCATGGCATCAAAAGAGATACAACATAGACTATATTAGCAGTATACAGTAAGCTATAACAAAGCGTTCACTAATATCTACACAATCATCTGGATATTCAAAGGAACACTGATAAGCCAGTATGTTTATTTAACCTCCTGGGGGAAAGTGTATCCAAGAGGAAAATCCACTTGGATTTCACTTTTTTAAGTAACAAGCCCCGATCACCACCCCTCTTCAATGGAGGGATATGATCTATAATGTCATGTCTTAATACAGACATAGAATGGCACGCATTAAAAAAATGGCGGGCCACTGGTTGATCACTCTGTCCCAAGCTTAAGGCTCATTTAATGGCATGTCTATGTCCAGCCATCCTTTTCTTCAGCATGCATTCTGTCTTCCCAACGTAATGCAGGCTGCACGAACAGCTGAGTAAATATATCACAAATTTGGTTGTACTCAAGGATGAATTTTATATTTTTTCCCTAAATAGGGTTGACAGAATGTGTCCCCCACCAGCATATGGTAACAGCTTATGCCGCCCAAACACCGATAGCAGCCAGGGCATTGTGGGGTAAGAAAATAAGGATTTTTAGTGTCACTGTTGTCCACAGGGAAAACCACATTAGTCTTAACAAACAAGTCGAGGATGTTTTTGCCACGTTTGTAAGATGGCATAATACGAGAATTAGAAAGACAACTTAATTGTATGCCCCTCTGGACAATAAATCAAAAAGGTTTACTGTTCTTAGAAATGTCATTACTGTGGACATTATACCTATTAACCCACACCATCTATCCTCTTTCTTATTGAGGTTAACCACTTGCAATGTCTTGCAGCATGGGATATTCATGACTTTGTATTTTAATCCAGTAAGATTGTTCAATTGGTAACCTCTGTGTAAATTTTTTTCCACAATCTTTTCGAAGGCTACAGCTAGTTTACTTTCATTACTAACAATACGCCTTACATGTAACATATGAGAAAAAGGCAAACCCCTACGCAATGGTAAGGGATGGTGACTTGAGGTGAGTAACAGATTGTAACGATCAGTGCTCTTCTTATATAAGTCTGTAGTGATCTTTCCATCTACAATTTCTTTATGAACATTAAGAAAATTTGCATATACAGAATAGAAATGGCTACCACCTATGACTCCTTGCCCCACAGAGGCCCTAGGCTACGGAGCAAGTAATAGTCCAGATTGTACAGACTATGGGGCAATGCTGAATGAGCGTCACAATCCCCTAGCTAAAATACACAGTATGCATATTATGGTACACCGGACTCGATGACATACTGTAGCACACTGGCAAAATGGCCGCCGCCCCTGAACCCTTGTGCAGGTTATGGGGCAATGCTGAAGGAGCGTCACAATCCCCTAGCCAAAATACACAGGGGAGGGATAAGCTACTGTAGGATTGCATACAGTATTACGGTACACCGGACTCAATCGCATAGCACACTGTCAAAACGACCACTACCCATGAACCCCCACCTCCTGAACCCCCACCTCGTGGCAGGCAGCAGTTGGGTATGGAATGAGAAATGGCATAAGCTGTGCAGGCTACGGGGCGATGCTGAAGGAGCGTCACAATCCCCTAGCCAAAATACACAGAGATACTGTAAGCGAGGTCTATGCACATTACAGTACTGTACAGTACGTTACACCGGGCTCGGTCGCATAGCAAACTGACAAAACACAAGTTTTACAGTACATACAGTAAAGCAGGCCAAAGCTGCAGGAGAGTTTCTACTGTAAAGGTTCTATGCACCGTACGGTAATGTACACATACCTGTACAATTCTATAGCAGGGCAGACTCAATTGAAATGGCTACCGCCTGTGACTCCTACAGTAGCTCCTAGGAGGCACTCAGCTATGGAGCAAATAACAGCACAGATTTTGCAGGCTACGGGGCAATGCTGAAGGAGCGTCACAATCCCCTAGCTACAATACACAGGGGTGATAGAGATAATCGAGTGGCTGGAGGGGGGTCCCCTTGATTTAAGGGGCCCCCACTCCTCCAGGGTACTCCGGCCAGGTGTGACTAGTTGGGTATTTAATTCCATGGCCGCAGGGACCTGTATAAAAGTCTCCCCCGGCTGTGCATTATCTGTCCAGCTAGTGGAGCCCAGTGCTGATTCAAAAAATATGGGGAACCCCTACGCTTTTTTTGTCCCCCTTATTTTTTGCACCAGGACCAGGCGCAGAGCCCGGTGCTGGTTCTAAAAAGATGGGGGATCCCGTGTCCATTTTTTCCGTATTCCTTCCGGAATTCGACTGCAATTGCATATACAGTACTGTACCCCTTAATGTCACTGCTTACAGTATACAGTATTTAGACATGAGCTTGTGTACAGTATCTGTCATGAGGTGCTTTTTTCACTGACACTATAACTTTTTTCTATTGTGATATACTGTACAGAGGCGGCAAACTAGCCAAACGGGAATAATCAGCTTCTGCAGAATAAAATGAGATGCTACAGTACATGCCTATATTCTGTGAGTGACTGCGGCTCTATGAAATTAAATCAGAAAATTTAAATATGAAATGCATTACTAATGTGTGGCATTACTGTACTGTATGTGTATAAGGTGTACTACAATATTTTCTGGTGTAACATAAGGAAAGGGCACTACTGCATGGTCTAATGCAGTGGTTCTCAAACTTGGTCCTCAGGACCCCACACAGTGCATGTTTTGCAGGTAAACCAGCAAGTGCACAGATGTATTCATTACTAACTGACACATTTTAGAAGGTCCATACAGTAGGTGGAGCTAATTTTTTCACTTGTGATTCTGTGAGACCTGCAAAACCTGCACTGTGTGGGGTCCTGAGGACTGAGTTTGAGAACCTGTGGTCTAATGTAAATAAAGATGAATGTGGTGGGGTGTAATGTGAATAAGGGGCATTACTGTTAGGAGTAATGTGGTACTATGATATGATGTCATGAGAATAAGAGACACCACTGCATGATATAATGTGAATAAAGTTGCAGTACTGTGTTGTGTCATTTCATCTTCGGGTATTATTGTGTTACCATGCCCCTTCCCAGCAAGAACATACTGTACACTGTTTTGGGCTGGCACTAAATGTGCACATTGTTCTTATTTAGATTATAGGGGGTAGGAGCGCCAAAATGGGTGATGGTGCTGGGAAAGGGGTGCAGGGTTAGAGGCGGAACTACGTAGCATCTGTGCAAGAGGGCATCAGCCAAAATCTAGCCTAGGGCATCATGTTGGTCAGGTTTGGCTCTGATAATACTGTATACTGTACTCTTACTGTACTTTGCATTCAATACAGATACTGTTTGCACACAGGTTTTACATGAATCATTGGCAATGCTGCAGGAGTGTCTCATTAGGCAATCTAAAATATACCACGACTATGGGTGGGGATACAGTAGGGAAGTTCTGTCACCATAAGCTGTCTGCTGTGTATAGCATATTTCCATCTGAGATGCATTTGTGTGTTTGTAATAAGAAAAAAACATTTTACTGTACATTTAGTGGATACAGTATTTCTCCCCCATAATGACGTATCATACTGTACAGGTACCCTCATGTACTGTACCGTACCATACTGTAAAATTGAATATTTATTGGAAAAACATCAATATTAATGTAAAAATAAAGTATTACAACATCCGATTCCATGTACTGCACTGATCAAAATGTACAGTACTCTTATTCAGGACTTATAAAACTGAAAATAACTGTTCATACAGTACACATCAATAACATTACTACTGTATAATATTCTACATTAGTTTATGCAATAATCAGACAAAGGCAATTTTATCATTTTTTTTAATAATGCACCAATTTAAAATTTTAAACAGAAAATACAGAACTACATATTTGTGGCTTGACCATTTCTTTCAACTACAACAGGTAATACTTTATACAGGTGATTTATATAATTATTACAATGTTCAGGTGTGAGTACTTCTAGCCAAAATTTCTTTATCCCATCCACCAGTTGCTGTTTTGTTGTTGGCTTTGCAACACTCCTAACGTACCTCTTCAATTGAGCCCACACTAATTCGATTGGGTTCATGTCTGGTGATCTAATTAAAAAAAAAAAAAAGCGTATAGAAAAAATTAATTACAGTACATTACAGTAAATAGAGAAAATTAAACATACAATATTGTACTGTTTATTAAACAAAAATTTTTTTTACAGTACTAGAGTGCTATCCAAAATTTTACTTGTACACTGTTGAAAGAATACTCACTCTGGTGGTGTGCGTTCCCAATTCATACCTTTCTCTTCCATAAATTTGGCTGAGGCGGAGTGTTTAGGATCATTGTCTTGGAATATCCTATGGTGAGTTGGGTAATATTTATTCACAAATGGCACCATACATTTCTCTACTATTGTTTCTTGGAAATATTTCTTATCCATGATTCCTACAGAAATCAAAAAATGTTGTTCATTAATAAGCAACTCCTTTTATTGTGCAGTTACACGTACTCTACAGTACAACATGTATTTTTACAGAACACAGGCACAGAATAAAGTATAGTACTGTACTGTACCTTCGAAAAATAATAGGGGACCAGCTCCTAATCGTGATATGCCTCCCCATACATGGATTTTCAATGGATGCTTTGGGCGTGGTTTTAAAGAGATATGGTTACGTTTCCTGAATGACATTCTGGAGAACCGCTCAAGGGCAACAGACGATTCATCTGTGAAAATGACATCATCAAATGTTTCACCACTCTCAATCCATCGCCGTGCCTGTTCCACTCTCTTTTCTTTATTCACATCTCTTATCATTGGAGATATCCTGTGAAGAGCCAAAAATAATGAAATCAGATACAGTTATGAAATTACAGATTTACAGATTACTGTATATACAGTAGACTGTATGTGCAGTATACTGTATTATATACCTACTGTATACATTAAACTGTACATACAGTACATTAAGTTACATACAGAGTAATATATATATACATACTGTACATACACACAAACACACACACACAGTATACAGTATGTAATCATCACAATAAGCCGGCAATGCTTCATTGCTGTCTCTGAGTGCCTATACAGTAGGTATCTCTTTTGGGATAGAATACTGTATATACAGTATATACACACACACATACTGTATATAGTATAAAGTACACACTCTGTATAATGATTTATGGCATTATTATATCACGTATCAAGGGATTATTAACAGTGCATTTACTGTATGGTTTATACTGCTTTCAGTATTTTACCTTGTTGCGCCAAAGGTCCATCCCATTTTCCGTCGCATCCTTCTGATGCTGGTGGCCGATATGTCCAGGTCATACTTGGAATGGAGAATTCGTTTTATTTGCAGAGCAGTACGCTCATCATCCTCACGAGTTAGTTCCTCCACAATTTGTTGCACTCTCCTACAGTACAATACAGTATGAAAAATATGAATTCATGAACAGCACAATCACAGTTACAATTGATGAAGTTTTTATTTTATTTCAAAAAAATTGTTTATGGTATAAAGCAAGTCATTTAAACATTACAGTAGTGTACAGTACGTACCATGTGCATTTTGTAGGAAATACAAATCTGGGCGTTGTTCTCTCGAATGCATGATAGCGCACCGTTTCTAAAGTGACTATAATGCCACTTTCCTTGAGCCATGCATGGATCTCTTTGATGGTTTTATTTTCTTTTTTCATGTTGGCGATTATCTTGCTCATCGTTTTGTTGATAGTTACTGGCATGTTGTCCAACTATAATTCCTGTATGGAGAGAAAACATTTGTGAATACTGTAGTCTAAAATTTACACATCTGAAAATGCATAAGAGTTTTATGATAGAAGTTAATACTGTACATGTTTACTATCCAGTACCTGATGTTCAAATTTAAGTATTGTATACTGTACAGTACTGAAAATACAACTTCAGTGTTATGGACTGCAATTAGTTTCCTGTATGAAACAGATACAGTACAGTAACTAACCCTCCTTGGAAGTGCATGGGCCCTGTGAGACTTACAGTAGTGTACAGCATAAGGGTCGACTGACATGATGTACAAGCATTACATACAGTACATGTCAGTACTGTATGTAAATTCTTCAATTATTGCCTAACAACAATGCTGCTTACTGTATATTAAATACTGTAGGCCTAGAAATGTGCATCTCAATATAGTAGTTAAAAACACAGGGGCCTATGTGGATAAGCGAGTTCTATGCACACAAAAAATGGCCACCGACCGTGAACCCCCAGCACGTGGCAGCGCTCGGATATGTAGTGAGATACAGTATGGCATACATTTCACAGTTCAGGGGGCAATGCTGAAGGAGCGTCACAATCCCCTAGCTCAATTACATTGGGATAAGCGAGGTCTACTGTATGCACATTACGGTATACCGAGCTGGATCGCTTAGCAACCTGACAAAATGGCCGCCGACCGTGAACTCCCAGCACGTGGCAGCGCTCGGATATGTAGTGAGATACAGTATGGCATACATTTCACAGTTCAGGGGGCAATGCTGAAGGAGCGTCACAATCCCCTAGCTCAATTACATTGGGATAAGCGAGGTCTACTGTATGCACATTACGGTATACCGAGCTGGATCGCTTAGCAACCTGACAAAATGGCCGCCGACCGTGAACTCCCAGCACGTGGCAGCGCTCGGATATGTAGTGAGATACAATATGGCAGACATTTCACAGTTCAGGGGGCAATGCTGAAGGAGCGTCACAATCCCCTAGCTCAATTACATTGGGATAAGCGAGGTCTATGCACATTACGGTATACCGAGCTGGATCGCTTAGCAACCTGACAACATGGCCGCCGACCGTGAACTCCCAGCACGTGGCAGCGCTCGGATATGTAGTGAGAGATGGTATACATTTTAAAATACACCGGGATAAGTTGTACAGGCCATGGAGCAATGCACAGGGACATTCATCATTTACGTACAGTATATAAATAATTGTAAACCGTAAATGAAAGAATTACCGGTCAAATACTGTATGACGAAACTGTGTCAATGAGCTGGAACAGTATGGCCTGTGAAGAAGTTATCGAAGGCAGAAACGGAGAGCAAATTATCAGGAGATTTCTGAAAGGTCGGAGAAGATCCACACAGCAAGTCTGCCTACGAGGAAACAGCTTTGCAAAGTGGGTAGCGGGGCGGTGACTGAGACGCTCTTTTATTCACATTCACACAAAAGGAATTCTTACCGCTGTGATTGGTGCCAATATAGGCGCATTCATCCTTACACCAATCACAGAGCATACTGTACAGGTACTTTTGAATGTGAATAAAAGAGCGTCTCAGTCACCGCCCGCTACCCACTTTGCAAATCTGTTTCCTCGTAGGCAGACTTGCTGTGTGGATCTTCTCCGACCTTTCAGAAATCTCCTGATAATTTGCTCTCCGTTTCTGCCTTCGAAAACTTCTTCACAGGCCATACTGTTCCAGCTCATTGACACAGTTTCGTCATACAGTATTTGACCGGTAATTCTTTCATTTACGGTTTACAATTATTTATATACTGTACGTAAATGATGAATGTCCCTGTGCATTGCTCCATGGCCTGTACAACTTATCCCGGTGTATTTTAAAATGTATACCATCTCTCACTACATATCCGAGCGCTGCCACGTGCTGGGAGTTCACGGTCGGCGGCCATGTTGTCAGGTTGCTAAGCGATCCAGCTCGGTATACCGTAATGTGCATAGACCTCGCTTATCCCAATGTAATTGAGCTAGGGGATTGTGACGCTCCTTCAGCATTGCCCCCTGAACTGTGAAATGTATGCCATATTGTATCTCACTACATATCCGAGCGCTGCCACGTGCTGGGAGTTCACGGTCGGCGGCCATTTTGTCAGGTTGCTAAGCGATCCAGCTCGGTATACCGTAATGTGCATACAGTAGACCTCGCTTATCCCAATGTAATTGAGCTAGGGGATTGTGACGCTCCTTCAGCATTGCCCCCTGAACTGTGAAATGTATGCCATATTGTATCTCACTACATATCCGAGCGCTGCCACGTGCTGGGAGTTCACGGTCGGCGGCCATTTTGTCAGGTTGCTAAGCGATCCAGCTCGGTATACCGTAATGTGCATACAGTAGACCTCGCTTATCCCAATGTAATTGAGCTAGGGGATTGTGACGCTCCTTCAGCATTGCCCCCTGAACTGTGAAATGTATGCCATACTGTATCTCACTACATATCCGAGCGCTGCCACGTGCTGGGGGTTCACGGTCGGTGGCCATTTTTAGTGTGCATAGAACTCGCTTATCCACATAGGCCCCTGTGTTTTTAACTACTATATTGAGATGCACATTTCTAGGCCTACAGTATTTAATATACAGTAAGCAGCATTGTTGTTAGGCTTTACGCTACCCACTTTGCAAATCTGTTTCCTCGTAGGCAGACTTGCTGTGTGGATCTTCTCCGACCTTTCAGAAATCTCCTGATAATTTGCTCTCCGTTTCTGCCTTCGAAAACTTCTTCACAGGCCATACTGTTCCAGCTCATTGACACAGTTTCGTCATACAGTATTTGACCGGTAATTCTTTCATTTACGGTTTACAATTATTTATATACTGTACGTAAATGATGAATGTCCCTGTGCATTGCTCCATGGCCTGTACAACTTATCCCGGTGTATTTTAAAATGTATACCATCTCTCACTACATATCCGAGCGCTGCCACGTGCTGGGAGTTCACGGTCGGCGGCCATGTTGTCAGGTTGCTAAGCGATCCAGCTCGGTATACCGTAATGTGCATAGACCTCGCTTATCCCAATGTAATTGAGCTAGGGGATTGTGACGCTCCTTCAGCATTGCCCCCTGAACTGTGAAATGTATGCCATATTGTATCTCACTACATATCCGAGCGCTGCCACGTGCTGGGGGTTCACGGTCGGTGGCCATTTTTTGTGTGCATAGAACTCGCTTATCCACATAGGCCCCTGTGTTTTTAACTACTATATTGAGATGCACATTTCTAGGCCTACAGTATTTAATATACAGTAAGCAGCATTGTTGTTAGGCAATAATTGAAGAATTTACATACAGTACGGACATGTACTGTATGTAATGCTTGTACATCATGTCAGTCGACCCTTATGCTGTACACTACTGTAAGTCTCACAGGGCCCATGCACTTCCAAGGAGGGTTATTTACTGTACTGTATCTGTTTCATACAGGAAACTAATTGCAGTCCATAACACTAATATTAAGCCCACTCCATTATCCACTCCTCCCCTGTGTATTAAACACCCCCTACCACCCTGGAAGTCATGTACTGTACCAGGGCCCCTTCATTCAGCACAATGCCCCCTTCTACAGTTTAGTGTTCTCCTTCCTGCCCCATCTGTGCAGTAAAGGAATAATTAGCAGAAATTATTTCTCCAGGTCCTACTGTACATACTGAGCGAAAGATAGAACCCCCCCTATCCCCCGCGGAGCATCAAAGCTGCCGCTGATAGCTCCCCCCACCCCTTCCGCTGGTGAGTGGGTAGGGGCCCCAGTGCATTGCTGTGTCCAGGGGCCCACACTGCTGTTAAAATGGCTCTAGTAATTGAGCTAGGGGATTGTGACGCTCCTTCAGCATTGCCCCTGGACTGTACCATACTGTATCTCACTCCATATCCAAGCGCTGCCACGTGCTGGGAGTTCACGGTCGGTGGCCATTTTGTCAGGTTGCTAAGCGATCCAGCTCGGTATAACGTAATGTACATAGACCTTGCTTATCCCGGTGTACTACAGGTATGTGCAGTAGTACTGAATGATTGCTATCACTTGTGGTGAAACACCTATCTTATCAAATACAGTAACTACTGTACAGTATAGTTGTTCGCACAGGTGATGGTAATCATACTGTATATTTAAACTGAAGTCCGTAACAGAGCATTCTGTCCCTCCTGCAGAGGTTCTTGTTGGGAGGCACAGGGAAAAAAGGCAAATACTGTACAGTATTTGCACTTTACTGTTGTGCACTTTATTTGAAAATGTACAGTTGTTTGCTATTTTTAGCATGCAGTGCTTTACATGTTTTCTTATTGTGGTTTTTATATTTTTAGACAAAAGACAAAGAATGCAGACTACCAGATTTTACGGGAGTGCCAAAACCCACCCATCAGTGGCACAGAAACTTGCTGCATTAGTCCCACAAAAGAAGAAGAAAACTGCCAAGGCGGCTCAGAAAGAAAATGTGGTGAAACCACGAAAAAATGCCAAGGCAAAGAATAATACGTTGGAGATGATATGTGGTGTGGCAAATGATGTAATTGTTCCATCTCCTGCAGATCACAGTGTTCAGCCAATGAATCTGGAAATACCGGTGCTAGAGGACGTGACAAACACGCTGCATCAGGAAGCTTCTTTTTTGGACCATGTAGCCACCCCTTGACAAGAAGACATGACACATTCACCACGAAGAAGGTTGCATTTCACAGATGTGAACACCAAAGTGCAGGACTGCCAGTGTACCTGTCCTGTTTTACTAAAGGAGCTACTCAGTAAGGTGACCAATATGGAGTCAGAAGTTGGTGGACAGGTCAATCAGCTGCAGACCGATGTGGCTGGCCTTAAAGAAGGCATAAAGGAACAGATGGTAGAAGCCATGAAGAAAGTCATTGAACAAACGAGGGAAGAATGGCAAGTTGGAGTTTGCCGCACCATCATTGCAACACACCACCAAGCGGTTCAAGTCAGCGGCCTGGACGACCGAGGCCTGGAGGACCGCAGAGGAGGCCTGGAGGACCGCAGAGGAGGCCTGGAGGACCGCAGAGGAGGCCTGGAGGACCGCAGAGGAGGCCTGGAGGACCGCAGAGGAGACCTGGAGGACCGCAGCGGACTGGACGACCGCAGAGGAGGCCTGGAGGACCGCAGAGGAGGCCTGGAGGACCGCAGAGGAGGCCTGGAGGACCGCAGAGGAGGCCTGGAGGACCGCAGAGGAGGCCTGGAGGACCGCAGCGGACTGGACGAAGTCAGCGGCATGGACGACCGCAGAGGAGGCCTGGAGGACCGCAGAGGAGGCCTGGAGGACCGCAGAGGAGGCCTGGAGGACCGCAGAGGAGGCCTGGAGGACCGCAGAGGAGGCCTGGAGGACCGCAGAGGAGGCCTGGACGACCGCAGAGGAGACCTGGAGGACCGCAGCGGACTGGACGAAGTCAGCGGCATGGACGACCGCAGAGGAGGCCTGGAGGACCGCAGAGGAGGCCTGGAGGACCGCAGAGGAGGCCTGGAGGACCGCAGAGGAGGCCTGGAGGACCGCAGAGGAGGCCTGGACGACCGCAGAGGAGACCTGGAGGACCGCAGCGGACTGGACGAAGTCAGCGGCATGGAGGACCGCAGAGGATGCCTAGAGGACCGCAGAGGAGACCTGGAGGACCGCAGAAGAGACCTGGAGGACCGCAGAGGCCTGGACCACAGCAGCGGACTGGACGAAGTCAGCGACTTGGGCGAACGCAGAGGAGACCTGGAGGACCGCAGAAGAGACCTGGAGGACCGCAGAGGCCTGGACCACAGCAGCGGACTGGACGAAGTCAGCGACTTGGGCGAACGCAGAGGAGGCCTGGACGACCACAGAGGCCTGGAGGACCGCAGAGGAAACATGGAGGACCGCAGAGGAGGCCTGGAGGACCGCAGAGGAGGCCTGGAGGACCGCAGAGGAGGCCTGGAGGACCGCAGAGGAGGCCTGGAGGACCGCAGAGGAGGCCTGGAGGACCGCAGAAGAGACCTGGAGGACCGCAGAGGAGGCCTGGAGGACCGCAGAGGAGGCCTGGAGGACCGCAGAAGAGACCTGGAGGACCGCAGAGGAGGCCTGGAGGACCGCAGAGGAGGCCTGGAGGACCGCAGAGGAGGCCTGGAGGACCGCAGAGGAGGCCTGGAGGACCGCAGAGGAGGCCTGGAGGACCGCAGAGGAGGCCTGGAGGACCGCAGAGGCCTGGACCACAGCAGCGGACTGGACGAAGTCAGCGACTTGGACGACCGCAGAGGAGGCCTGGAGGACCGCAGAAGAGACCAGGAGGACCGCAGAAGAGACCAGGAGGACCGCAGAAGAGACCTGGAGGACCGCAGAGGAGGCCTGGAGGACCGCAGAGGGCTGGACGACCGCAGAGGCCTGGATTCAAGTGTGCTGTTGCCAGGAACACCAATGATGACCAGCACACCTGCTCACAGGCCACTTCGCAATACATTCGGAGGCTCTCTGAACAATATTGCCCTGGCTGTCATCTCAACTTCCCTGGACGACCATCTGTACAGAGCTTCAAATGGACATATTCAGAAATATGCATATTCTCTGTTCCAGCACCATGTACGGTACGACAAATACTTGACGTGGGCCAATCGTGTGAACTTTGATGGTTCCAAGGGCAAACTTCCGCTGCCCAAAAATCTGGTACATGACATCATGGCTAGGTGTGAACGCCGCGTGAGGATTGGTGATCCAGAAAAGAGGAAGATAAGGGATACCATAAACTCTGTGCTGAGAACGAAGAGGAAAATGACTTGGAAGCTCGACTATGATGAAACCAGATCATTACCTACCTCCTAGCTTCAGCACATCAGCTTCACACAGCTGAAGCTAAAAAATTGTGTCAATGTACCTGTATGACCTGTACATTTTCTGGGGCTGCATGCACTGTGCTGAATCCACTTGGAGCAGCTCGGTTACTCAAAGGGGAGTGCATGAACTTGGCTCACCACATTCCTGGTAATGTAAGGGCCTGTTACAAGTTGCCCCTTTTATTCCTGTTGATTTTTTGGGCGCTGCTGTATCTATCCAGTAGCAGCCGAGTCCATTGTGCTGTGTCCATCTGGGGCCTTGGGCTGCGTTTCCATCCAGGGGCTGCTGTTGTCAGTCCTCTATTCTGGTGTCCGTATGCGACAGTGTTAAAAAGCAAAAGACAAAAACGAAAAATAATTCAAAAAAGCAAAACCTAAAAATAAAGTACAAAAACCATTACCCCGCACCACCACCACAAAAAAATAAATTATAAAAATGTTAAAGTTGATATTGTTACTGTATTTGTGCTGTTACCTTTTGATTAAAGTACCGTACAGTATGTGTGATGTTGGCTTTATTACAATACAGTACAGTATGTGTGATGTTACATGTTCCAAATGATTTTGTCCGTAAATAAAGTGTTTCTTAAAATAAACATGACGTGGTTTCCAATGTTTGTATTCCCAACTTCCTGTACTGTATAAATTAGTACTACTGTATGATGGGAATTCAATTAAGAGTGGTATACTGTATGTAAAACAACTTGGTTAGGCATCTTGCATTTCATATTTTAATAAAAACCACAGGAAACTTCTATTTTTAAAAGTTTATTGAAGAAAAAAAAGGTGTTTTTTTTTAAATAAAGTTTGAAAGTTAATTAAAACAAAAAAGTAGTTTGTTCTTCGTTACATTCTTTTCTTGTGTATATAGATATCTGTGGGGGAAAAAAAAAAAAAAGTATTAAAGTAAAGACACTCATGTTCATTTGTTTTCCAAGAAAATTTGTGGAACCACACAGCCCAGCAATAAGTCATGCTGGGCTGTGTGGTTCCACAAAAGGCATGCGGTACAAAGTGAAATAGTGGTGTCAGTGGTCAGCACTTTGACACGCTAACATTTGTGGAACCACACAGCAATGGCTGACACACATAAAATGGCTGACACACACAAAATGCCTGACACACACAAAATGCCTGACACACACAAAATGCCTGACACACACATGCTGGAGTGAAAACACATGTTTGCCAAACAGTCGACAGCACATGTCGGCCAGATGGCCGACCAAACTTGCTCCAAATCACCCCAAACTGGCCAGAAAGCACCCCAGCACACTCAGGAGGTACTGTACACCACAGCTAAATTAGGAGAGAATTTCATTACAAACAGCCAGATCTTGCAGATTATCTGCCAGATAATTGTATGGTGTACAGTATGCCTATCTTATACAGTAGAAAAAGATACTATACAATGGAGTACAAGAACAAAAATTTTTATTAAATAAAATTAAATTAAACTTAATAAAATATTAAAATAGTGGTCCACTAGGAGGTGGACCACCACCCGCTGGAGCTGGATGGCACGCTGCAACTGTTCTGTGGGAAAAAAAGGACAGTATTACAAAACAAATACTGAATACTTTACAGTGTAGTAATGGCAATACAGTACTTTACTCTATATTAGACAATATTGTTATTTACAATGTACAGTACTGTATTGTCAGTACAGTAAATCAAACACTACTGTATGCTGTCGAGGTAATTTAAACATTGCTTTAGTTTACCTCTTGTATAAGTGGGCTGCTGCCTGCCCGCTTCTGGGCCAGCCCACCTATCTTGCCCCTGTCTAGGGCCCCCATAAATAATTGGCACTATATTGGAGAAAAAAAAACATTTAGTCACATTCAAATAGTAAACAATTATTACTGTATACTGTAGGTACAGTATTATACTGTATTGCTGGTATTCAAAATATAAAGTACTGTACAAGAGTTTAGCTTCAATAGGTCATAAACAAATTGTCAAAGGAATTAAACACCACAGTACAAATACTGTAGACATTTACTGTATGTATTAGCAGTCATGACATTTCATGACCGCTTCAGAAAAAAGAGGGTTACAGTACTGTAGGTGGTGTTGTAGGGAGTACTATCCATAATAGTGGACTGTACTCAGAGCCAGCCATAAATAATGATTCCCTAGTCAAGTTTTTGGATGCTGCCCCCTTGCACAGATGCTATTTCCGCCTCTGAGCCTGTACCCCTTTCCCAGCACCATCACCCCTCAACCATAGCAGTCGTCATTTTGGTGCTCCTCCAACTTACTGTACTGTATGTTTAAAATAGCAACAGTGTGCACATTCGGTGTGCATCCCAAAACGGTGCATGTTCTTGCTGGGAAGGGGCAAGGCCACACAGTAATTCCCCAATCTGAAATGACGCCACACAGTACTGCAACTTTATTCACAACATATCATGCAATAGTGTCTCTTTTTCTCGTTACATCATATGATAGTACCACATTACTCCTCAAAGTATTCCCACTTATTCACATTGCATCACATCATATTGCTCTTTGTTCACATTAGACCACACAGTAGTGCCCTTGCTACAGTATATGTTACACAACAAAGTACTGTATACACATAATGCTGCACATTAGTAATGCATTTTGTATGCACAGAATATACTGTAGGCATGCTGCATATCATATTAATCAGCAGAAGCTGCTTGTGCCCCTGGGCATTTGGCAAGTATGCCTATGCCTAGGGCAGGCTCAGACTGGAGATCAGTACGTAATCCCGCTGGACGGGATCCCGGCAGTCAAAATACAGACGCCGGAATCCCGACCACACAATCCCGACAGGGGCGGCGAGCGGAAAGCAGCCCCTTGCATGCTTGCTTCGCTCGCCACGCGGTGGGCACGGTGCCTCGCTACGCTCTACACACTATTATATCAGTAGTCAGGAAACGCAGCATGCATTTGTGGAGTGAAGAGGGTGAAAAAGGAGAGAAAGTACAGTTTGTACTGTAAGGTTATGTCAGAGGGTGTGAAGATGATCAGCTCAGTGTTATACATGTTACAGTAAGTTAGAATACAGTACAGTGCATTATGTATTTCTATTTTATTACCAGGTGTCTCCTCCACTGGTTGGCGACGGACTGTAAAAAGATAATACAGTACAGTTAGTCATATCAGTTTGACTTAAAATAATGTTGGAGAAAAAAAAAATACTGTAATTACAGTACCAACTATTGCTACTGTACAGTATATTTACCAAAAATGTATTCTGGCTCGTCGTCTGTGGGTAAAAGAGAAGAATATTATAAGATACAGTATACAGTAAAAAGTATAGTAATAGTACACTAGTGTCCAGGCCCAGTGTCAGGTGGGTAAAAAAAGGTATGCTTGTGACAGGCATGGTGATTCCAAGGGACCCCACCGAGACCATCAGAAAATTTGTGAGTGACCCGTATGCCGGTGATTATGACTAGAATAAGGTACAGTAGCAACTCTTTTTTCTTTTGAATTATGTATACTGTACAGTACTGTATGTGCATATTGTACAGTACACTTAAAATATTTAGCAGTTACTGTAGTGGTAATTTTTGGGATGACAGTATTAGCATACTGTAAGCATCCAACTGAGGCCCCCAAACAGATGCCGCCACTAGGTACAGTACGTGCCTCTCGTGCCTAATGGGAAATTCATCACTGACAGTATCTAGAGAGATGAATGGAGAGACAGTGACAAGGGGTGAGAGAGAGAGAGAGAGAGAAATTGAGTAAGATGGGTGTTTTTTTTAGAACAGGATGTTGTCCATACAGTAGCAACCAATCAAATATTACCTACTGTACTGTATTATCGTCTGTAAGTGTAACTAGATACTGTAAATGTTAATGTGGGATGTGATCGGTTGCTACTGTATGGGCAATATCACCAGTTCAAACAAAAACAATTTTCATCCGATTTCTACGCATTTGCCAGAAAAATCTGATGAAAAGTGCTACTCTGATGGCATCAGATCAATGTCAGTAATAATTCTTACCACTAAATGCAGCAGCATCATCATCATCCTCCTCCTCCTCCGTGGCCTGTTCCAGTGTAGGGCCTGTGAAAAAAAACATTAATGTGAAAAAAAAAAAAGGTTAATTCCAGGAAATACACATACCCTCCAACATGGTACAAAATGCTCTGGTTCTGGACTTCCCTCTTAATTTATTATTGCCATCACCTGTGAAGAAACAGCTTTCTTATCATATAACTAGTTCAACACAGGTGATGGAAATCATAAATTAAGAGGGAAGTCTAGAAACAGAGCAGTGCGGCGGGTCATGTTGGAGGGTCTGCATACAGAAACATAGAATTTGATGACAAATACTGTAAGAACCACTTTGCCCATCTAATCTGCCTCTTTTTTTTAACCTTTTTTTTACATCAAACCTTATAACAATTTTCCCCAAACATCACATGATGCAAAGATAAATAAATAAAAAAATAAATAAAAAAAGAGGTGCAAGATGGAATTGTGATTGGGCCCTCCCAACCACCCTTATGTTATATAAACAGGGTCTGCCACACGACTGTGGCTGAAATGACTGGTTGGTTTGGGCCCCCACCAAAAAAAGAAGCAATCAATCTCTCCTTGCTCAAACTGGCTCTACAGAGGCACGATGTACCGGACTGGACTTACTTAATGGGTGCAGTGTGGTGAGGGACAGAGAGTCCTGGTCCTCCTCCTCCTCCTCCGCCACCGCCTGTGACAGTGTAGGGCCTGTGAAAGCAAAAAATCCATGAAATATACTTTTGTATTCTGTGTTGAATACAGTAAAGCAAAAATTCAGTCAGGAATTGGAGGAGGAGAGTAAATTTCGCACACAGAGACGAGAATGTCGAGGCCAGAATCAGGGGGTAGTGGAGGAGGGTTAGGATACCGTACCTCACCCTGTTGGGATTGCTGCAATCAGGATGCCACTGTCGGTCACCTGACCGCTAGAATCCTGACTGCTGGTCACGCAAACCCAACCCATTGGTTTAACACAATGTACAGTACAGTACAATACTGCAGTTTACTTACCAAGTTGGGGAGAGGGTTTTTCATCCTCACTGTCAATAATTACTGAGTTGAAAATAAAAAAATATTATAAACAAAATACAGTAGAGTACAGTTACTACAAAATTGCACAGTAGTACAGTGCTACAGGAGGCAGAGATATATTCATAATACAGTAGGAGCAGAATGACTGTCCAGCGGTAGGGGACATACAGTACTGTATTTAAAAGACCTGCTGTCTGGATCCCGACATTCAGAATGCAGAGTGTGGATTCAGAGTATGATTGGAGGGTTAGGCTAGTGGAGGGTGGGTCGGATGCACAATTTTGGGCACCATAATACAAAATGGATATCGTGGAACTACAAAAGGTTTAGAGGCGGGCGACCAAAGTGATGAAGTGGATTGAGAAGATGGAATACAAGGAAAGGCAGGCTAGGCATGTTTACATTGGAAAAGAGGAGATTAAGAGGGGACATGATTAACCTTTACAAATATACTGTATACAGTAAGGGGACAATACACAGGAACGGTTTTTGATAAGATGGACACAGAGGACACGTGCACAGTAACTCTTGTTGAAGTAGAGGCGATTTCGCACAGAGGCGAAAAGGGGTCTTCACAGTGAGGGAAATACTGTACAGTACATGTTTGGAATTCCCTGCCTGAAAAGTAATAAAAGTGGACTTGGTCAATACTTTTAAGAATGGGCTTGAGAAAATCCTACTGTACTTACTATAATCTGGCTCCTCTTCCCCCGAATCAATGGGAATGAGCTCCTCCTCTGTATCAATTACGAGGCGGTCTGTGTGTAAAAGATGACAAGTATTGTAAAATACAAAAATTACAGTAATACTGTAGGAAACTAGTGTGTCTGTAACAAAAAGTAATTATTACCACTTCCGGAGCTCTCGGATGCAGCAGCAGGTGGTGGTGGTGGTGGTGTTGGTACTGTGGGAAAAAAAATAACAGTACTGTAAGTGAAGCTGTCAATTGGAAACATGTACTGTACAGTATCCAGGACACATGTACAGTAGTGTAACAACGATGACAGTAGCACCAGAATTCTCGTTACACAATACCTGGCAGCGCAGCAGGTGGTGGTGGTGGTGGTGGTGGTGGTGGTACTGTGGGAAAAAAAATAACAGTACTGTAAGTGAAGCTGTCAATTGGAAACATGTACTGCACAGTATCCAGGACACATGTACAGTAGTGTAACAACGATGACAGTAGCACCAGAATTCTCGTTACACAATACCTGGCAGCGCAGCAGGTGGTGGTGGTGGTGGTACTGTGGGAAAAAAAATAACAGTACTGTAAGTGAAGCTGTCAATTGGAAACATGTACTGTACAGTATCCAGGACACATGTACAGTAGTGTAACAACGATGACAGTAGCACCAGAATTCTCGTTACACAATACCTGGCAGCGCAGCAGGTGGTGGTGGTGGTGGTACTGTGGGAAAAAAAATAACAGTACTGTAAGTGAAGCTGTCAATTGGAAACATGTACTGTACAGTATCCAGGACACATGTACAGTAGTGTAACAACGATGACAGTAGCACCAGAATTCTCGTTACACAATACCTGGCAGCGCAGCAGGTGGTGGTGGTGGTGGTACTGTGGGAAAAAAAATAACAGTACTGTAAGTGAAGCTGTCAATTGGAAACATGTACTGTACAGTATCCAGGACACATGTACAGTAGTGTAACAACGATGACAGTAGCACCAGAATTCTCGTTACACAATACCTGGCAGCGCAGCAGGTGGTGGTGGTGGTGGCACTGTGGGAAAAAAAATAACAGTACTGTAAGTGAAGCTGTCAATTGGAAACATGTACTGTACAGTATCCAGGACACATGTACAGTAGTGTAACAACGATGACAGTAGCACCAGAATTCTCGTTACACAATACCTGGCAGCGCAGCAGGTGGTGGTGGTGGTGGTACTGTGGGAAAAAAAATAACAGTACTGTAAGTGAAGCTGTCAATTGGAAACATGTTCTGTACAGTATCCAGGACACATGTACAGTAGTGTAACAACGATGACAGTAGCACCAGAATTCTCGTTACACAATACCTGGCAGCGCAGCAGGTGGTGGTGGTGGTGGTGGTGGTACTGTGGGAAAAAAAATAACAGTACTGTAAGTGAAGCTGTCAATTGGAAACATGTACTGCACAGTATCCAGGACACATGTACAGTAGTGTAACAACGATGACAGTAGCACCAGAATTCTCGTTACACAATACCTGGCAGCGCAGCAGGTGGTGGTGGTGGTGGTACTGTGGGAAAAAAAATAACAGTACTGTAAGTGAAGCTGTCAATTTGAAACATGTACTGCACAGTATCCAGGACCAAAAAGGGGTCCGGCCAATAAACAATCTGCATCAGAGAAGCAAGATACAGTATGCTTAAAGTATACAGTACTATATACTACAGTAGATCGCCAACAAACGTAAATTAACAAACAACTATCACTGGAATTTACCATCCTCATCCCGTAGCGAAGCACGGGTATTCAGCTATCTACAATGTTATTTATACTTTGTGTTTAATATTTACATTTAGTTTTGTAAACAGACATTCTTAACATTAACGGATTGCAGCGAGTTATCTGTGATGGTCAGGACAGGGGGTTGGGACTATAGAAATCACTATGTACTGTACACTACTGTATTTGACAATACTTACCAGCTTGGCGGCGCCTGTCCCGCCTCCTGTGACGTCGTGCTACCAGCCCTGTAAAAATATATATACAGTATAATGGCAGCATACTGTACAGCCAATGAAATTCAACATTGACAGCATCTTTATGACATCACAATAAATGGAATTGTTCATTCTAGTACCCTGCACCTAATCACTCAGGAGGGCATAGTGTACTGTACTGTCTTCAAAACTTAAGGGGCACATTTCTAAATGTGACATACAGTACACTTACAGTATCGCTACAGTACAGTAGGTCCAGGGTATTAGACAGAACACTACCTTTATAGACATTGTAACACACATAAGCATTGCCCTTATAAACATTATGACACACATCAGCATGCAGCCCTCCCACCCTTAACCATCTCAGTACTGTTCATTACATTACAAATTGATTTCATGACAGATGATGCAGTACTCACCTGAATTCATCTTATTCACGTCATGTCACAGTAGTGCAGTTTATTCACGTCACAGTACTGTCCTTGATTCACGTTGTGTCACACAGTAGAGCACCGTATTCACGTCACAGTACTGTCCTTGATTCACGTTGTGTCACACAGTAGAGCACCGTATTCACGTCACAGTACTGTCCTTGATTCACGTTGTGTCACACAGTAGAGCACCGTATTCACGTCACAGTACTGTCCTTGATTCACGTTGTGTCACACAGTAGAGCACCGTATTCACGTCACAGTACTGTCCTTGATTCACGTTGTGTCACACAGTAGAGCACCTTATTCACGTTACTGTACGTCACAGTAGTGCAGTAGTATATCCACATTACGTCACAAAGTAGAGATCTGCCAGTCATGAACCTTATGCAAGAGTAATGCACGTCAGAACACATTAGGCCACTGTAACATCCCTTAGAATAATTTCTGCCAAAGTAACATCCCTTAGAACACTGTACTATCTGAAACACAAATTTCGGCACACTGCACGACACACTGCAATTAAACCACACAATGCACTGCACGACTGCGTGATATGACAAACTGCACATTTCCCTGCAAAATATGATACAATGTACACTACACAAAAAACTGCAATTACCACATGTGTATACAGTACACTGCACGACAGTGCTGGCCCTAGCCAGGTACAGATACAGCCGCAGTCACGCAAAATATAGGCATGCCGCATATCATTTTAATCAGCAGAAGCTGCTGGTGCCCCTAAGCATAGCAAATGCCCTAGGCATTTGCCTACTGTAGTTTGCCTATGCCTAAGGCCGGCTCTGCTGCACGATGTGATTCACTATGTATTACACTCACTGCACAATACCATATACTGAATGTACACTGCATGACACGCTGCAATTACGCAGCACGATACACTGTGATACATTGCATATACTGTACACTGCATGATACTGTACACTGCACAATCGTAGACCACCTGGATTGTAAAGAACTACTGTATATACACAAGTTTAAAAAAATAACAATTGTTTTTGTAAAACGCATGTCGATCTTTTTCCATGTCAACTTAACGACCATGTCAACCTACAGTAACTGGTGTCAACCAATTTCAAAAGCCGCACCATCTAGGTCGACGCAAAAAAACAAATTGACCTTTTGACCCGGGTTAATGTTTGGTCCTTGTTTAACCATTTGTTTACCACAAATACTGTACAGTGCTGTATAGACCGGATACCTGCTGCTACAGCAGCCCCTGCTATAATGTACTGTACCTGTAACTACAGTAACTTAAAGTACAGTAATCTACAGTAATGTACTGTACTTACAATCCCTTATGGCCTGCAGGCGTCGTGGGGTCCTCCTCACGAGGTCGCTCCATCTCCTCTGGAGAGACCTCACCGTTCTCCTCCGGTTGTAGGTCCGGAGGATATCCCTGCTGGCCCTCCTATATGCCCTAACTTTCTCCTCGTTGCTGGCGAGAGTTCTGTCCCGCCAGCGAACGAGGAGACGCAGCTCACCCAGAGCATAGGGACGGTCACGTACTACAGGTACAGCAGCCATGCTTATGCTCAATGAGCGATCCAGACGTCGTGCGTCTCAGACGTCGTGCGTCTCAGACGTCGTGCGTTCCAGGCATTCAACGTACAGTACTGTAGTTACTGTACTTTGTGACAGTTTCCCTTAGTTTTACATATGCCCTTTCTTTGACCACAGTATTTTCCACTGTCTTGCCCTACGCCCTTCCCTCCTGGGAGCCTTCACAGGTCTTATGCTATACACAAATACCGAAGATGCACAGTCCGTCAGAATACACTCATTTCATTCACGCTGTTTGGGTGCATTTAGCGTAAAGAATCACTCCTGCAGATGTACTTTGATTTATGTGAAACCTGTGTGCATCCTTCCATTGGATGTACTGTATTGGAGAGAAAAAAAAAATGTTAAAGTGAATGTCACGGGAACACATTAAAAATAAGGTTGGCACTTCCTTCCCATTGGTGTTGGTTTACAGTATGCCGTAGTGTACTCGGACGCTCATGTAATTGCATTTCAAAGGCACAGTATTTTCCATCGTCTCCCCCCTACCCCCATCGCCCTTCCCCCCTGGGGGCCTGCACAGGGAGGAAATTCAGGTCCTGTGCAATGCACAAACGCTGAAGATCTACAGTACTGTTTTGCTTAGTTGGTAGCGCCAGAATACACTCATTTCATTCACGCTGTTTGGGTGCATTTAGCGTAAAGAATCGCTCCTGCAGATGTACTTTGATTTATGTGAAACCTGTGTGCATCCTTCCATTGACTGTCTTACAATGTAAATAAAATAATACAGTGCATTATTACAGAAAAAAAAAAAAAAAGAAAGAAAGCACATCATGTCTCGAACCCTGGACCCCCAGTGAGGGAGGTGGGAGCCTTCACCCCTAACCCACGACGCCTCATGAGAGATTTCTAATTTCATGTGTGAAAGTACTGCAAACAGCGCCCGGCCCTCGCCCCATTGCTGTTGGTTTATGCCTTAGAGGACTCGGACGCTCGCATTTGTAAAGCACGGTGTTTTCCTCCGCCTCCTGCTAGCCTGTTGCCCTTCCCCCATGGGAGCCTGCACAGATCATGCAGTAGACAGGGAGGGAATGCAGGTCATGTGCAATACACAAACGCCCACTGTAGTACTATTTTGCTCACTTACAGTACCGTACTGTAGGTTGCATTTAGCGTAAAGAATCGCTCCTGCAGATGTACTTTGATTTATGTGAAACCTGTGTGCATCCTTCCATTGACTGTCTTACAATGTAAATAAAATAATACAGTGCATTATTACAGAAAAAAAAAAAAAAAAGAAAGAAAGCACATCATGTCTCGAACCCTGGACCCCCAGTGAGGGAGGTGGGAGCCTTCACCCCTAACCCACGACGCCTCATGAGAGATTTCTAATTTCATGTGTGAAAGTACTGCAAACAGCGCCCGGCCCTCGCCCCATTGCTGTTGGTTTATGCCTTAGAGGACTCGGACGCTCGCATTTGTAAAGCACGGTGTTTTCCTCCGCCTCCTGCTAGCCTGTTGCCCTTCCCCCATGGGAGCCTGCACAGATCATGCAGTAGACAGGGAGGGAATGCAGGTCATGTGCAATACACAAACGCCCACTGTAGTACTATTTTGCTCACTTACAGTACCGTACTGTACTGTAGGTTGCATTTAGCGTAAAGAATCGCTCCTGCAGATGTACTTTGATTTATGTGAAACCTGTGTGCATCCTTCCATTGGATGTACTGTATTGGAGAGAAAAAAAAAAATGTTAAAGTGAATGTCACGGGAACACATTAAAAATAAGGTTGGCACTTCCTTCCCATTGGTGTTGGTTTACAGTATGCCGTAGTGTACTCGGACGCTCATGTAATTGCATTTCAAAGGCACAGTATTTTCCATCGTCTCCCCCCTACCCCCATCGCCCTTCCCCCCTGGGGGCCTGCACAGGGAGGAAATTCAGGTCCTGTGCAATGCACAAACGCTGAAGATCTACAGTACTGTTTTGCTTAGTTGGTAGCGCCAGAATACACTCATTTCATTCACGCTGTTTGGGTGCATTTAGCGTAAAGAATCGCTCCTGCAGATGTACTTTGATTTATGTGAAACCTGTGTGCATCCTTCCATTGACTGTCTTACAATGGAAATAAAATAATACAGTGCATTATTACAGAAAAAAAAAAAAAAAAAAAGAAAGAAAGCACATCATGTCTCGAACCCTGGACCCCCAGCGAGGGAGGTGGGAGCCTTCACCCCTAGCCCACGACGCCTCATGAGAGATTTCTAATTTCATGTGTGAAAGTACTGCAAACAGCGCCCGGCCCTCGCCCCATTGCTGTTGGTTTATGCCTTAGAGGACTCGGACGCTCGCATTTGTAAAGCACGGTGTTTTCCTCCGCCTCCTGCTAGCCTGTTGCCCTTCCCCCATGGGAGCCTGCACAGATCATGCAGTAGACAGGGAGGGAATGCAGGTCATGTGCAATACACAAACGCCCACTGTAGTACTATTTTGCTCACTTACAGTACCGTACTGTACTGTAGGTTGCATTTAGCGTAAAGAATCGCTCCTGCAGATGTACTTTGATTTATGTGAAACCTGTGTGCATCCTTCCATTGGATGTACTGTATTGGAGAGAAAAAAAAAAATGTTAAAGTGAATGTCACGGGAACACATTAAAAATAAGGTTGGCACTTCCTTCCCATTGGTGTTGGTTTACAGTATGCCGTAGTGTACTCGGACGCTCATGTAATTGCATTTCAAAGGCACAGTATTTTCCATCGTCTCCCCCCTACCCCCATCGCCCTTCCCCCCTGGGGGCCTGCACAGGGAGGAAATTCAGGTCCTGTGCAATGCACAAACGCTGAAGATCTACAGTACTGTTTTGCTTAGTTGGTAGCGCCAGAATACACTCATTTCATTCACGCTGTTTGGGTGCATTTAGCGTAAAGAATCGCTCCTGCAGATGTACTTTGATTTATGTGAAACCTGTGTGCATCCTTCCATTGACTGTCTTACAATGGAAATAAAATAATACAGTGCATTATTACAGAAAAAAAAAAAAAAAAAAAAGAAAGAAAGCACATCATGTCTCGAACCCTGGACCCCCAGCGAGGGAGGTGGGAGCCTTCACCCCTAGCCCACGACGCCTCATGAGAGATTTCTAATTTCATGTGTGAAAGTACTGCAAACAGCGCCCGGCCCTCGCCCCATTGCTGTTGGTTTATGCCTTAGAGGACTCGGACGCTCGCATTTGTAAAGCACGGTGTTTTCCTCCGCCTCCTGCTAGCCTGTTGCCCTTCCCCCATGGGAGCCTGCACAGATCATGCAGTAGACAGGGAGGGAATGCAGGTCATGTGCAATACACAAACGCCCACTGTAGTACTATTTTGCTCACTTACAGTACCGTACTGTACTGTAGGTTGCATTTAGCGTAAAGAATCGCTCCTGCAGATGTACTTTGATTTATGTGAAACCTGTGTGCATCCTTCCATTGGATGTACTGTATTGGAGAGAAAAAAAAAATGTTAAAGTGAATGTCACGGGAACACATTAAAAATAAGGTTGGCACTTCCTTCCCATTGGTGTTGGTTTACAGTATGCCGTAGTGTACTCGGACGCTCATGTAATTGCATTTCAAAGGCACAGTATTTTCCATCGTCTCCCCCCTACCCCCATCGCCCTTCCCCCCTGGGGGCCTGCACAGGGAGGAAATTCAGGTCCTGTGCAATGCACAAACGCTGAAGATCTACAGTACTGTTTTGCTTAGTTGGTAGCGCCAGAATACACTCATTTCATTCACGCTGTTTGGGTGCATTTAGCGTAAAGAATCGCTCCTGCAGATGTACTTTGATTTATGTGAAACCTGTGTGCATCCTTCCATTGACTGTCTTACAATGGAAATAAAATAATACAGTGCATTATTACAGAAAAAAAAAAAAAAAAAAAGAAAGAAAGCACATCATGTCTCGAACCCTGGACCCCCAGCGAGGGAGGTGGGAGCCTTCACCCCTAGCCCACGACGCCTCATGAGAGATTTCTAATTTCATGTGTGAAAGTACTGCAAACAGCGCCCGGCCCTCGCCCCATTGCTGTTGGTTTATGCCTTAGAGGACTCGGACGCTCGCATTTGTAAAGCACGGTGTTTTCCTCCGCCTCCTGCTAGTCCTCCATTCCCACTATGCATTAGCGAACTCAGACGCTCATACAGTATATTTCATATTTTAAAAAGCACGGTGTTTATACATTGTACTGTACATTATTCCTTTTACACAATTACAATTACTGTAGTTGCGTCTCCATACACATACAGTACTTTACTCCATACTTTTTCCACCGCTTCCCGTTACGCCTACAGTATTGCCAGAGCTGTAGATCAATCCGCCGCTATACTGTACGATCGAAAGTACTGGATTAGTGGAGCATTAGCCACACAGTGGTGGAGATGTGTAATGCATGATGAGTATCTAGATCGTCTCAACGCGCCTGCCTGTGATTAAACTCAGCTATCGCCTTAGCGTGGCTAAACGCCCGTCTCGGCGGAGAAACAGTCAAGATAAAGTTGGCTACATCTGTATGTGGTAAGTAAATTTACTGGAGAGGGCGAGTCGTTGTGTTGCAGCAGCAGGGATTCCAAAGTTTCCTGGACCCCATCCAAAATAAAATACGATCATCTATGTGGATGGTACAACAATACTTTGGAATGAATCTCACTGTTACTGAACAACAACTCGTCCTCAGTCTTAAACATGAAGCTGTTGGCAAATAAAGGTGAGACATTGCTGCCCATAGAACAACCCTGCAGCTACAGCTTATATGCATTATTAAAAGTAAAATAATTGCGCTGTAAAATGAGCTGAAGCAAGTGGATGAAGAAATTGACATTGGGTACTCTATATAGGGGATTATTCTCAATCAAGGTTTTAACAGACCTTAAACCCTCATCGTGCGTAATGGACGTATATAGGTTTTTAACATCAATAGCAGCCCCCAGGCAATTTGAGGGCACCATGTTAATTTCCACAATCTTATTTAATAAAGATGTATCTTTAAGAAAACATTATTTGTCTTGAACACTGTTACGTTCCTGATGCTCAGAACTAGAGAGATGTTGCGTAGTGAGTCCAGAGCACCAGGACGTGATGCTGAAATAAGGGGTGGTACGGGAATAGCCCCTAGCACCCTACCTCCATTGTTTTACCCGTGTGGTCAGTTCACGCCTGAGTGACTATGGTTTCTTGGGCCCACGGCAGCCACGTTTAAAGGGCGGTTTAGGTCTGCCCAACTCCGATGCCCCCAGGTCTTAGAGTGAGACAAGGCGTGAACCGAGACAGGATAATAACAAGGTGACCTCTAACTAAAGCAAACAGAAAGCTAGGGGCTACTAACTACCCTAAAACTAAATATATGTGCGGCACGCCGCCAAAGGAAAAGAACAACAAAAGATACCACTGTCCACTCCCCCAAACGGCACCGCCGAGTTCCGGGAGGACAGTGAAAAGCAGAAACCTCCGCAAAAACCACCAATACAAAATTAACACAAGGACTAAGTGGCCTAGGCCGCAACACGCGGCAGAAGCCGCTACTCACGAAACCGGGAGAGAACCCCAACAAGCGAGAACCCCCAGATGACTGCAACAGGTTCACTTGGACAGGAAGGATTCCCAGGACCGGCTTCAGAACTCCAGAACTCAGGAGCACAGGGAGCAGGATCGACCAGATACAGCTGACCAGGAACAGACGTTGCAAGGCAGGAACAGCATACAGGAGGCTATCACCGGCGAGGCTGCAGTGTGCTGGCTCCCATAAAAAGACCCTGCTGGCCAATGACAGGAGGGCCAGCAAGACCAGCCCCCAGACCCTAATTACTAGTTGCCATGCAGCTGCCCTGCTGCATGAGCAACTAATCGTTCCTATCTGGCAACGGGGAACGCGGTCCGCCAATGGTGTCCCCGTTGCTATGGACCCAGCTGCTGAGGACGCCCGGCGTCCTAGCGTTGCCAGGGACCCGGCGGCTACAGTACGCATGGCGTCCTGGCGATGCTAGGCGCCGGGCAGGGAGGGAGGTGCGGCGGCCGTGAGCGTCGCTCGGAAGCAGACCGAGCGGCGCCGTGGACCGCGGCACCTAACAGTACCCCCCCCCTTGAGGAGGGGTTAAAGAACCCTAAAGCCGGGTTTCTGAGTAAATTCCTGAATGAATAATTTCTTAAGTTTAGGGGCATGTAAATTGTTATCCAGAACCCAAGACCTTTCTTCCGGGCCATAGCCTTTCCAGTGAACCAAAAAATAAAGCCGGCCCCAAGAAACTTTGGAATCTAAAACCTTCTCCACCAAGAACTCTTGTTGCCCCTGAACATCCACCGGAGGTCTACCCTGGGAAGTCTACCGAGGGAATCTCCTGGAAGAAAAATACTGCTTCAAAAGGGAACAGTGAAAAGTATTGCCAATTTTGAGTGATTTAGGCAAGCGTAGCCGAAAAGCAACTGGGTTGACCTTCTTAACGATAAGGAACGGTCCAATAAATTTGGGTCCCAATCTAGCCGAGGGTTGTCGGAGCTTGATGTTGCGGGTTGACAACCACACCTTATCTCCCACCTTAAAAGTGCATGGGCGTCGGAACCTATCAGAATTTTTTTTTTCTCGGAAGGCAGCCTTCTTAAGGGCAAGGTGCACCTTTTTCCAAATCATTCTGAGATGGGAAGTTAAGGTCAACGAGGAGACTGGAAAATGAGGGTAAAAAGAATTGGCTCTAGGATGAAAGCCCAAGACCGAAAAGAATGGGGACTCCTTGGTGGAAGAATGACAAGAGTTATTATAGGCAAACTCAGCCAAAGGAAGAAATTCAGACCAATCATTCTGAAGTTTGGTCGAATATAGCCGTAAATACTGTTTTAACGACTGATTAACACGTTCAGTTTGTCCGTTAGACTGTGGATGGTACCCAGATGTTAAAGAGAGTTTCATATTTAATGAGGCACAAAAACGTTTCCAGAAACGGGCGATGAATTGCGGTCCCCGATCAGAGACAATATCCCTGGGTAAACCATGGAGCCTGAACACATGGCGGAGAAACAAAACTGCCAACCCTTGAGCAGAGGGTAATCGGGGGAGAGCAATGAAGTGGGCCATCTTACTAAAACGGTCTACTACCACCCAAATGACTCGAAATCCAGCTGAAAGAGGAAGGTCCACCACGAAATCCATGGATATATGTGACCATGGCCTGAGAGGAACGGCTAGAGGCATGAGTTGCCCGACCGGCAACGATCGAGATACCTTGTACTGAGCACAAACCTGACAGGAACGGACAAATTCCTTTACATCTTTAGAAAGATTAGGCCACCACACTGAGCGAGAGATTAACTCCAAGGTCTTAGTGATACCCGGATGACCAGAAACCTTATTGTCATGAAACTCAGCTAGAACAGTGCCTCTCAGAAATTCAGGGACAAAGAGACGATCTGCAGGAGTGACTTTGGGAGCCTGCTGCTGAAGCTGGACTAGCTGTGTAAACAAATCCTGTGTGAGGCCAGCCCGGATGACAGACGATGGTACTATGGGGGTAGTAGCCGGGTGGTTATTGTGAACCGGAAGAAAACAACGTGACAGGGCATCGGCTTTTGTATTCTTGGAACCGGGCCTGAAGGTGATAATAAACCTGAAACGAGTAAAAAACAGCGCCCAACGTGCCTGTCGAGCATTAAGCCTTTTAGCTGACTCAATATACTGCAGGTTCTTGTGGTCAGTAAACACTGTAATGGTATGCCTTGCTCCTTCCAGCCAGTGCCTCCACTCCTCGAAAGCCCATTTAACTGCCAACAATTCTCGATTACCAACATCATAGTTGGATTCTGCGGAGGAGAATTTTCTGGACACGAAGGCACATGGGTGTAATTCCTGAGACTCCGGGTCTTCCTGAGAAAGGATAGCCCCCACTCCAACCTCTGAGGCATCTACCTCGACAATAATGGGGAGATCCGGGTTAGGGTGTCTGAGTACTGGAGCTGAGACAAAGGCCTGCTTTAAGGCCAGGAAGGCAGACTTGGCTTCTGGCGACCAACTGGAAGGGTCCGCTCCTTTTTTAGTCAATGCCACAATAGGAGCAACCAAATCTGAGAAGGTATGAATAAAACGCCTATAGTAATTTGCAAACCCTAAAAAGCGCTGAATTGCTTTTAAGTTCGTGGGTTGTGCCCAATTTAGGATGGCCTGGAGTTTTTTTGGTTCCATGAAAAACCCCTTAGGAGAAATAATATACCCCAGGAAGGACACTTCTGTGATGTGGAAATCACATTTCTCCAGTTTGGCGTATAAATGATTTTCCCGTAACTTCTGAAGGACCAGTCGCACATGGGTAATATGTTGTTCAAAAGACTCAGAGTAAATCAAAATGTTGTCTAAATAAACGACGACGAACTTTCCTAGAAAGTCGCGAAGGACGTCGTTAATGAGATCTTGAAATATAGCAGGAGCATTAGACAGCCCAAACGGCATCACCAGGTATTCATAATGTCCCGACTGTGTGCTGAAAGCCGTCTTCCACTCATCCCCAGATTTTATTCGGATGAGATTGTAAGCCCCTCTAAGATCGATCTTGGAAAAGATAACGGCAGTCGGGAGCTGATCAAATAGTACTGAAATCAGTGGCAAGGGGTAGGTGTTTTTAACAGAAATTTTATTCAGAGCCCGATAATCAATACATGGTCTGAGCGACCCATCTTTTTTCTCAACAAAAAAGAACCCTGCACTCAATGGAGATTTCGAGGGCCTAATGAAGCCTTTTTTTAGGCTCTCCTGTACATAATCATTCATTGCCATAGTTTCCGGCCCAGACAGGGCATATAGTCTCCCTTTAGGCAAAGAGGCACCGGGAACTAAGTCAATTGCGCAGTCATAGGACCGATGAGTAGGCAGAATATCCGCATTACCCTTGGAGAAAACATCGACAAAGTCCTGATATTCCAAAGGAATAAGTTCTGGGGTGACTGCCGCAACCCGGACTGGACGGGAAATACATTCCTTAATACAAAAGGGACCCCATCGGGAAATCTCCCCAGACCGCCAATCTATGGTGGGATTATAAAAAGGCAAGCCAGGGGTGACCCAAAACTACGGAGACAGCCGGACAATGGGTAAGGTAAAATTCGATTTTCTCCGAATGTAGGGCCCCCACTGTCAGTTGTACTGGAGGTGTGCGGTGAGTGATTACCCCATTAGAAAGCGGACCACCATCCAAGCCGTGCATGGTGATACGTTTATCCAAAGGTATCTGTGGAATGCCCAAAGCCTGAGCCCAACCAAGATCCATGAAATTTCCCGCAGCTCCACTGTCGACGAAGGCCGACACCAACGAACTGAGACTACCAAAGGAAATTTTTACAGGAACTAATAAGGAATCAGTAGAGGAGATTAATTGCAGACCCAAGTGAACTCCCTCACAATTCACTTGGTCAGAGTGTTTCCCTGCTTATTCGGGCAATTACGTGCGATATGTCCCTTGCCACCACAATACAAGCAAAGACCAGAATTTAGCCTTCTGGTTCTTTCCTCTGGGGACAGCCGGGAGAGACCCATTTGCATGGGCTCCTCGACGTCCTCAGGGAAAGTATACACACATGGACTAGGCCTGAAACTAGCTCCTCTTTCAGCCCTCCGCTCCCGGAGACGACGATCAATTTTAATAGCAAGCTCCATGAGTTTGTCTAAAGTCTCTGGAGCGGGGTACTGAAGGAGACTGTCTTTAATAACTTCAGACAAACCGAGGCGAAACTGACTGCGCAGGGCCGGGTCATTCCAGCCACAGTCGTTCGACCAACGGCGAAACTCGGTACAATACGCCTCTGCTGGATTTTTCCCTTGCTTAAGTGCACGCAGGTGGCTCTCAGCCGACGCTTCTCTATCAGGGTCATCGTACAGAAGGCCTAGAGACTTTAAAAAGGCATCTTCAGAAAGCAAGGCAACATCATCGGCTTTTAGCCCAAAAGCCCAGGTTTGCGTATCGCCTTGTAGCAAAGACATCACAATCCCGACCCGTTGAGACTCAGTACCAGAGGATCGGGGCCTTAAACGAAAATAAAGCTTACAAGCTTCCTTGAAATTAAAAAAATCCTTTCGGTTACCTGAAAAACGGTCAGGAAGGTGCATCTTTGGTTCTGGAATCATACTCGGGGAGGCTCGCAAAAGATCTTCCTGCGATCTCACCCAAAGAGTAAGATCTTGAACCATCTGAGTTAATTCCTGAATCTGGTTGGCCAAAAGCTGGCTGGGATTCGGTCCTAATACTGCCGGATTCATGAGGCCGAATTTCAAGGCCCATCAAAAACAAATAATTCTTTATATTATTCTTTTTTTTGTTTTGTTTTTGGGCCGGTGATAATGTTACGTTCCTGATGCTCAGAACTAGAGAGATGTTGCATAGTGAGTCCAGAGCACCAGGACGTGACGCTGAAATAAAGGGTGGTACGGGAATAGCCCCTAGCACCCTACCTCCATTATTTTACCCATGTGGTCAGTTCACGCCTGAGTGACTATGGTTTCTTTGGCCCTCGGAAGCCGCGTTTGAAGGGCGGATTAGGTTTGCCCAACTCCGATGCCCCCAGGTCTTAGAGTGAGACAAGGCGTGAACCGAGACAGGATAATAACAAGGGGACCTCTAACTAAAGCAAACAGAAAGCTAGGGGCTACTAACTACCCTAAAACTAAATATATGTGCGGCACGCCGCCAAAGGAAAAGAACAACAAAAGATACCACTGTCCACTCCCCCACACGGCACCGCCGAGTTCCGGGGAGGACAGTGAAAAGCGGAAACCTCTGCAAAAACCACCAATACAAAATTAACACAAGGACTAAGTGGCCTAGGCCACAACACGCGGAAGAAGCCGCTACTCACGAAACCGGGAGAGAACCCCAACAAGCGAGAACCCTCAGATGACTGCAACAGGTTCACTTGGACAGGAAGGATTCCCAGGACCGGCTTCAGAACTCCAGAACTCAGAAGCACAGGGAGCAGGATCGACCAGATACAGCTGACCAGGAACAGACGTTGCAAGGCAGGAACAGCATACAGGAAGCTATCACCGGCGAGGCTGCAGTGTGCTGGCTCTCATAAAAAGACCCTGCTGGCCAATGACAGGAGGGCCAGCAAGACCAGCCCCCAGACCCTAATTACTAGTTGCCGTGCAGCTGCCCTGCTGCATGAGCAACTAATCAATCCTATCTGGCAACGGGGAACGCGGTCCTCCAATGGCATCCCCGTTGCTATGGACCCAGCGGCTGAGGACGCCCGGCGTCCTAGCGTTGCCAGGGACCCGGCGGCTACAGTACGCATGGCGTCCTGGCATTGCTAGGCGCCGGGCAGGTAGGGAGGTGCGGCGGCCGTGAGCGTCGCTCGGAAGCAGACCGAGCGGCGCCACGGACCGCGGCACCTGACAAACACAAGGCTGTAAAAGAAAATCACAATAAACAGATACATTCTGGTATTATAACCTCTGGCGGATAAAATGGGGCATGCTGGAGGATGTATGCTGTCCTCATGGAATTTCAGTAGTGAATTTAGGAGAGGTACAATAGGAAATGCAGTTATTAATGCATCATGAACAGATTGTGTAATAATATTACTCAAAGCTTGCCGCATTATATACCATCCAGTTCATTTTTAAACTGTATCGTAGGATCAGATGACAATTTCCTATATGTACTATCATCCGACAGCTTTCTGTTTAATTCATCAATATATACACAGGTATTTTGAATTACTATTGCTCTCCCATTGTCCACCGGCCTGATGACAACATCATCATATTTACTCAGGCTAATAAGGGCATCCCATTTGCCTCTAGATAAATTAGAGTCGGTGTATTCAGAGTTTTTCACACTAAGTTGTACTTGAGAATCCATTGTTTAGTAGGATGCTTTGATGGAAACATTTTGTAATACTGGAACAAATTTAGATTTTTTTCCATGGCACTGCTGGTTACTCGGTTGGTACAAAATGCTCAGTAGTGTTCTTTTAAATGTATTTGACATTCCAATTTGAATTGTTTGATCTTCCACTCAAAAAGGAACCCATTTGTTCATAGGGACAAAGTTTGAACCTCTGGAGAGAACTTTATGTTCAAGTGGACTAAGGGTTTTGTTCGATAAATTAAAGATCACCTCCGTTTCTTCTGGTGATTGCAACCTGGATCCTGTCCTCTTGTTATGCCCCCCCTGTGTGTGTTGGGCTCCGGTATGCGAACAGGGGTTAAATCACGGCTCTCACCCTCACTTACAGAGGGTTTCCTTCAGTCGAGGAATCAGTGTACAAATGTGCTGTATTGCACCTATTAGTCTTTGTCTCGAAAATCTTCTCATTGAGGAGGTGCCAGATATCCATGGGTACACATTTGATATCATTTATGTCAACCTTCATGTGTTTATTACATTTGTAGAGAATCAGCTACTTACAATATATCTCTATTTGGGTAGACAATTTCTCATACCAGTTTCCCATGAAGTCATTAGATAGAGATGTCTTGTGTGTATCATCAAAGGATTCAATCTGGGATTTAATACTTGTCAGTTCTCATGTAATATCCTCAATAACAAGTAATATCAGATTGTGTTCAATATCGCAATCCATTTTTTACAAAATGTCACTTTGAATCTACCGATTGTAGGAGCATTTTTAATTTGAAAACTGCAAGGAATCTCCCCCTCGCAATGGTAATCTCACATGACAGGTGGACGCTGTTGACGCTAGGGAGACGGTAGTCGGAAACCGGAAGCCGGAAGTCAGAAGTGAAGTGGTGGAAGTCGGGCTGGCACCGGGCTGAGCGCAGTGGAAAATGTAGCAAGAGGGAGAGCTGCAGCTGAAGGTGCGTGTGTGTGAGTGAGTTAGAGTGTGTGGGTTTGAGGGCCCTTACCACTGTCGGACCGCTGCTGCTGCAGCAAGTGGAGTGAGGGAGAAAGTGTGTGAGGGCCATTACTGCATTTTGTGTGTGTGTGTGAGAAGGCTAAGTTTGTGCGTGTGTGAAAGAGTGAAGTGTATGATGGCTGCTGCTGCTGGGTGAGTGAGGGTGTGCTGCTTTTGCAGCCACAGCCTGCATGAGATGGGACTGTGAATTGTGAATAGAGTAAGTATAGGAAGCTGGGTGATGGCAGCAAGTGAGAAGGAGGTGCAGTGAGCTGGAGCAACTGCAAGGAAGAGTAGCGGTGAGGCAGGAGAGGGCCCACTCAGATAAGTATTGATTACCTACTTCATTCTATATGTAATTGAATTAGCTATTTCTGCTCTGTTGTGAATATTGTTTCTCTTCACAGTTAGGCCATAGTAAATATTGTATTGCATAGTTTGTATTGCTTTGTACTGTTCTTCAGAAGGTAATAGGGAGTTAGAGTTGTTAAGCAAATGGGTGGGGCCAAGATTAAGAATCTCACTCAGTGCATATCATGCAAGATGTATGCACACCTGGAGCAGCCGACCCAGTTTGAATACATCTGCGTGAGAGGTGTGCGAAAGGCTGCCTTGGAAGCCCAGGTAACTGATGTAGAGAAAGCCTTTACATGACTGAGGGATATTCACAATCTCAGTGAAGGAGTTGCAGGGAGGGACACCAGTAGATGAGGACAACCAGGTAGCCAGCTGGGTCACTGTTAGAAGGAAGAAAAAGAGGGGGAGGCATGACTCTGAACTATCAAACCCAAACAAATATGCCCGATTGGACAAAGATTTGGTGGATGATAGTGAGAAATGACAGAGCTGAAGGAGACTGTTCCCTCTAGCAACCGGAGAAGCTGTTCATCCAGCACAGATGGGATGAAAGATAGAGAGGTACCCAGGCAGATTGTGGTGGTAGGGGATTCTATCATCAGGAAGACAGATAGGGCAATCTGCTATAGGGATTGTGATCGACGTATGGTCTGTTGTCTCCCAGATGCTCGGGAATGGCATATCGCAGAATGGGCAGATAGATTGTTGGGAGGGGCTGGGAATGATCCGGCTGTCTTGGTGCATGTTGGCACCAACAACAAAGTTAGTGGCAAGTGGGATGTCCTTAAGAAAGATTATATGGACTTAGGCCAGAAATTAAAGGAAAGGACATCTAAGGTAATATTCTCCGAAATCCTACCTGTGCCACACACTAGCCCAGGGAGGCAGAGGGAGATCAGGGAGGTAAATGTGTAGCTTAGAGACTGGTGTGGGAAGGAGGGTTTGTGTTCCTGGAGCATTGGGTGGACTTCTCAGTCAGGCACCATCTTTTTTGTTGTAATGGATTGCACCTGAATGAGGAGAGGGCTGTGGTGCTGGGGGGAAGAAAGGTTAGAAGGTTATATCAGCTTTTAAACTAGGAGTCTGGGGGGAGGGTTTATCTAGAAAGTATGGGTCATGCAGTGAGAATAGTAAGGATGGAAGAAATAATAGTGATAATGGAGGTAGTGAACTAAATGGGGGTGGAGATGGGGGGAACGAAAGAGCAGCCAGTAAAGGCCAAGGGTAAATACATGGGTACTAAAAACGGTATTACCAAAGGTATTGCCAAAACATTAACTAAATGATTATTGGTCATCATTGCAGCATATAAAAAATTATGTACATAGCATAATGGAAAATACTTATGTCAGGGGGGAGAGTTTAGAAATACTTAATGGGTGGATCAGAGAGAATAGTAAGGTGGGCTGTGTTAAGTATGATAGGGGTGGAGAGGGAGGGAGGAGAAGAACAGTCAGTAAGTGTAACTCTAGGAAGGCACTTGTAAACAATGATAGGATACCTTTAAAAAACAAACGGACAAGGAAAACACTAAACTAAAATGTATGCTTGTGAACGCAAGAAGCATATCAGGTAATATGGGAGAATTGGAATTGCTTGCACCAAAGGCTCAGGATGACATTACAGGTATCACAGAAACATAGTGTGATTACTCCCATGACTGGGTTGCAAACTTGGAGGGGTATTCTCTTTTCAGGAGCAACAGGGATAACAAAAGAGAAGGAGGTGTATGTCTTTATGTTAAATCATCTCTTAAACCATACTTAAAGGAGGTTATTTATGAGGGGACTGGAGATAATGTGGAGTTACTATGGATTGAAATCGCAAGTGGGGGTATTTATGAAAAAAAAACTAGTCATAGGCACGTGCCACAAACAGCCGGATATTAGCATACATGAGGAAGAACAACTCTTGCAGCAAACTGAAAATGCTGCAGGATTGGGGGACATCCTAGTGTTTGAGGATTTTAATTATCCTGATATAAATTGGAGTAACGATTCATGTGTTAATGCTAGGGGCAACAGGTTCTTAAATATGTTAAAGGATCCCTATTTGTCTCAATTAGTGGAGGACCTACCTAGAGGTAAAACTATTGTGGATCTAGTAATTACTAATAATGTGGACATTATATCAAACACTAAATTTGGGGAAACATTGGGAAACAGTGATCACTATATGATCGCATTCAACATCCGTTTCAAGAAACATAGCTACAAGGAATCAACCAAAACATTTAACTTTAGAAAAGCTAACTTCAATATGCTGAGAAGTGCACTAAATTACAATGACTGGTAAGTTTTGTTTCATGGCAAGAACACTACGGAAATGTGGGATGCTTTAAAAGCATTGCTAGATAGCAATATTCACAAATTCATTCCCATGGGCAGTAAATGCAGGAGTACTAAACTCAAACCGATGTGGCTTAATAAGAAGGTCAAGGAAGAAATGGATAAAAAGAAGTGTGCTTTCAAAGCATTTAAATCTAATGGAAAGGCGGATCCATTCCAGTACTACAAGGAATGCAATAAAAGATGCAAAAAAGCAGCTAAAATTGAAAACAAAAAGCAAATCGCTATAGAGAGTAAAACCAATCCTAATAAAGTTTATTTAAATACATAAACAGTAAAAGGTTAAAAAAGGAGAACATAGGTTCAATAAAAGATGAATTTGGAGCATTGATAAATAATGATGAAATAAAGGTGGAAATACTGAACAAATTTTTTTCATCAGTGTTCACCAGAGAAGAACTTATGGTGGGAGTAGTGCATAATGATAGTGACAGTAATGATTCGTGGCTAGATACTTATTTAAGTGAGAAAGTAGTCTGGGAAAGGCTAAGCAAAATTAAGATTAATAAATCACCTGGCCCAGATGGACTTCACCCGAGGATTCTTATGGAGCTTAGGTAACAATTAACAAGACCCCTATACTTGATTTTCAATAGTTCAATTAGATCAGGCATGGTACCGAAGGATTGGCGTATAGCTGAGGTAGTGCCATTGTTTAAAAAAGGAACTAAAAATCATCCTGGTAACTATTGACATCAATAGTGGGGAAAATATTGGAAGGAATTCTAAGAGATAGCATACAGGAGTTTCTGCAGACCACTAAGATTATTAGCAAGAACCAGCATGGGTTTGTGAGGGATAGATCATGTCAAACTAACTTACAGTAGTTAGCTTCTAGGAGGAAGTGAGCGACAATCTTGTCCGGGAAATGCAGTGAATGTGGTCTATTTAGATTTTGCAAAAGCCTTTTATACAGTGCCTCACAGAAGACAGATCATCAAATTAAATGAGCTTGACCTAGGAAAAACTATTTGTACATAGATAAGTAACTGGCTGGATAACAGGGTACAGCGAGTAGTGGTCAATGGGATGTCCTCCAGCTGGGCACCAGAAGTCATCGGAATACCACAAGGGTCCGTACACGGGCCACTACTGTTCAACATATTTATCAATGACCAAGAAATAGGCCTGGAAAGCACAGTGCCAATCTTTGCAGATGATACTAAACTGTGTAGGGTAATTAATTCATAAATAGATGTGGAGTCTCTATAGACTGACTTATTTAGACTTGAAATCTGGGTGTCTAAGTGGAGAATGAGTTTCAATATAGAAAAATGCAAAGTTATGAATTTTAGGACTAAAATCTTTGGTACGTCCGTACCTGGAATATTGTTTTCAATTTTGGGCACCACATTATAAAAAAGATCTGTGAACTCGAAAGGGTTCAAAGGCGAGCTACTAAATTGATTAAAGGGCTAGAGGGACTGGATTATGAGAATGAAATGCTTACTAGGTTGAACATGTATACACTGGAAAAGAGGCGTCTAAATGGAGACATTATTAATATCTCCAAATATGTAAAGGGACATTATAAAGAGATATCAGAGGATTTGTTTATTTAAAGAACTCTATATAGGACACGTGGGCACTCGCTGAGGCTAGAGGAGAGAAAATTCTGTACGCAACGTAGGAAAGGGTTCTTCACAGTTAGGGCAATAAGGATTTGGAATTCCCTGCCAGAGAACGTGGTAATGGTGGATGCTGTAAATGCATTTAAAAATGGATTGGATACAATTTTTACATGAAAAGATATCCAAGGTTATAGCATTTAAAATACTGACATTTATAACCTGGTAGGAACATGATTTATAGTTGTTAATTAGTCATAAAACATTACTTCAGCAGGGACATTATAATGAACTCAGCTTAATACAGAATACAGGTTGAACCCGATGGGCATTTTGCCTCTTTTCAACATCATTAACTATGTTTCTATGTAATCTGATAGTATAGTATAAATCTTGTTCCCTCCTTTTTAAATGTATTAGTTCTCAGAACAACTGTACATTGTCAAGATTCCCAGCAGTAGCATTCAGATTTTCCTTAAACAAAATTCCAGCCACATCAGAGTCAGAATAACTGAACTTCTCACCCTGTGTTACATCCAGGATGGATATTAATGCTTCCAGCGCATATCTTGTTGAGTAGATTACTGTTGTTCTAATTGTAAAGCGCAACAGAATATGCTGCGCTATATAAGAAACTGTTAATCAAATAAATAATAAATAATGCACAGTCAGCTAGTGATTTTACTAAATAATCCCAAAGTAGGAAAAACCACCCACATAAATTCATAGAAAGAAGTGCTCCAAGAGAAAAATGATCCAGACGAGAGAGTAATTAAATTCAGGTTGGGTGCCTGCAAGTTAACCTCATTTGTTCCCTGGAACCAAGAGGAAAAAAATACACAAGCGCTGTCAACAGCACTCCATATCATTATATAAAAATCATATACCAGCCGGTGCCTTCCAAAAGCAGCATAGCTTGTTTCCAAACATAGATTCCCAGTCGGCAGCACTCACAGCTTCAAATAGAAATAAAGACCCGACACCATGCAGTTTACGTCAATGTTTCAATGTTCAAATTGACATTTTCATCAGGACAAAGGGGGTAATTCAAAGTTGATCGCAGCAGCAAATTTGTAAGCAGTTGCGCAAAACCATGTGCACTGCAGGTGGGGCAGATATAACATTTGCAGAGAGAGTTAGATTTGGGTGGGTTATTTTTGTTTCTGTGCAGGGTAAATACTGGTTTCTTTATTCTTACACTGCAATTTAGATTTCAGTTTGAACACACCCCACCCAAATCTAACTCTCTCTGCACATGTTACATCTGCCCCCCCCTGTAGTGCACATGGTTTTGTCCAACAGCTAACAAATTTACTGCTGCGATCAAATCTGAATTAGGCCCACAGTACAAGAACAACCTACTTACTTATATACCCCTGTCCTGCATGCCATGGCAACTGTTGCCCACCACGTCCGGCTCGGACAACCAATTACGTCATCACTGGAAACACGGTGCCGGCGGTCGCATCACTGCTGAGGATCGGAGCACCTCTGTGATCATACAAAATATAATTTTAATATAAATATACAAAATATAATTTTAATATACATTCACAGTGATAATAACTATTTTAAAAATTACTAGATTAAAATACAAAGTCATGAATATCCCACGCTGCAAGACATTGCAAGCGGTTAACCACACTAAGAAAGAGGATAGATTGGTGTGGGTTAATAGGTATTATGTCCACAGTAATGATGTTTCTAAGATCAGTAAAACTTTTTGGCCTATTTCCAGAGAGACAAACAATTAAGTTGCCTTTCTTATTCTCATATTATACCGGCCTACAAACGTGGCAAAAACATCCTCAACTTGGTTGTTAAGACTAATGTGGTTTCCCCTGTTGATAACAGTGACACAAAAAATCCTTATTTTCTTACCCAGCAACATCACGGCTGCTATCAGTGTTTGGGTTGCATAACCTGTAGCCATATGCTGGTAGGGGACACATTATGTCATCCCTAGTCAGAAAAAAAATATAAAATTTGCCATTGGGTCTCCTGTACAACCAGATTTGTGGTATATTTACTCAGCTGTCCTTGTGGCCTGCATTACGTCAGGAAGACAGGATGCATGCTGAAGGAAAGGATGGCTGGACATAGACATGCCATTAGATCAGCCTTAAGGTATGTACACACGGTGAGATTTTGTCTTGCGATTTTGACTATATAGTCAAAATCGTAAGGAAAGTTAGTGCAGATCGCAAGGTGAAAGTCACCTTGAGATCCCGATGCAATGCCGATGAGCGGTCCCACGTGGTCGGCATCGCAAGCCTAGATAGACTATGCAGGCAGGTTAATTTTGACTGTCTTGTTGAAAAGATAGTCAAAATTTACACTTATCCAAAATTGGACAAAGCCAGTATCGCAAGCAAAGTTATTATATGCTTGCTATACCGACCTAGTTCCTATCGCACAGTGAGAATCGGGGTTAGCCCGAATCTCACCATGTGTATGCACCTTTAAGCTCGGGACATAGCGATCAACCAGTGGCCTGTAATTTTTTTGAATGCGCGCCATTCTATGTCTGTATTAAGACACCGCATTATAGATCATATCCCTCCATTGAAGAGAGGTGGTGATCGTGGCTTGTTACTTAAAAAGTGGAATCCAAGTGGATTTTCCTTATGGATTCACTTTCCCCCAGGGGGTTAAATTAACATACTGGCTTATCAGTGTGTTTTTTAATCTCTAGATTATTGTGTACTCTTTGTTATAGTTTACCATATACTGCTAATATAGTCTTTGTTATATCTCTTTAGATGGTGTGAATTGTTGCCTTTTACATCAATGTGTTACTTTGTTATGGTATCAGTTACAGCATTCAACAGCTTTTTTCTAAAACATTTTTTTTGTAATTTTTAAGATAGTTATTATCATTGTGTGTGTATATTAAAATGATATTTTGTATATGTATATTAAAATTATATTTTGTATGATCACAGAGGTGCTCCGATCCTCAGCCGTGATGTATCCATCGGTGCCGGGTTTCCAGTGATGATGTCATTGATTGACGCTGTGGGCAGCTGGTGCCATGGCGTGCAGGACGGGGGTATATAGGTGAGTAGGTTGTCCTTGTACCTTGTCCTGATGAAAATGTCGATTTGAACATTGAAACGTTGACGTAAACCGCCTGGTGTCTGGTCTTTATTTCTATATGAAGCTGTGAGTGCCGCCGACTAGGAAGATATATATATAGTATATAGTTAGGCTCAGGTTTTCCCGCCTGACTCAGAAACCAGAGCGAGGCAAAACGTTCATCCCGCTGTCATATTCTTGCGTGGTTTGGATTCCACATAAGGAGCCGCGCGTCGACACCATTTTCACTCCGGCATTGGAGAGTGTAAAGAGAGGACATGTCTCTGTCCTCTGTGTCCACAGTGTCCGTGTCTTGAGCTGCATCTGTCCAGTCACAGTGGTTGTGTCCTCTGCTTCCATATGTCCAGTGCTGCTGTATAAGTACAGTCCAGTGCTGCTGTATAAGTCCAGAACAGTGGTGCTATGTTGTGCTGCATCAGTCCAGTGGTGGTGTGTTGGGCTGCATCAGTCTGGTCACAGTGGTGGTGTCCTCTGCTGCAATATATCCAGTGCTGCTGTATAAGTCCAGTCCATTGCAGTGGTGCTGTGTTGTCCTGCATCAGTCGAGTGATGGTGTCCCTGTGCTGCCATATATGTCCAGTGGTACTTCCGTATATGTCCAGTGATCCTGCTGTATTTGTCCATTGATACTGCCGTTTATGTCCAGAGGTACTGCCATATAATTCCAGTTATCCTGCCGTATAATTCCAGTGATCCTGCCGTATAATTACAGTGGTACTGGCATATAAGTCCAGTCCAGTGATACTGCCGTATATGTCCAGTGATACTGCCATATATGTCCATTGATACTGCCGTATATGTCCAGCGGTACTGTCATAAATGTCAAGCGGTACTGCCATATAATTCCAGTGATCCTGCTGTATAATTCCAGTGATCCTGCTATATAATTCCAGTGGTACTGGCGTATAAATTCAGTGATCCTGCCATATAATTACAGTGGTACTGGCGTATAAGTCCAGTCCAGTGATACTGCCGTATATGTCCTCTGATACTGCCGTATATTTCCACTGATACTGCCATATATGTCCATTGATACTGCCGTATATGTCCAGCGGTACTGCTGTATAAGTCCAGTGATCATGCCATATAATTCCAGTGATCCTGCCGTATAATTCCCGTGGTACTGCCGTATAACTCCAGTGATCCTGCAGTATAATTCCAGTAATCCTGCCGTATACTTTAAGTGGTACTGGCGTATAAATAAAGTGATCCTGCTGTATAATTCCAGTGATCCTGCCGTGTAATTGTAGTGATCCTGCTGTATAAGTCCAGTGATCATGCCGTATAATTCCCATGGTACTGGTGTATAAGTCCAGTGATCCTGCCATATAATTCCATTGATCCTGATGTATAATTGTAGTGATCTTGACGTATAGGTCCAGTGATCCTGCTGTATAATTCCATTGATCCTGCCGTATAATTCCAGTATCACTGGCATATAAATCCAGTTATCCTGCCGTATAATTCCAGTGATCCTGCCATATAATTGCAGTGATCCTGCCGTATAAGTCCAGTGATCCTGCCATATAAGTCCAGTGATCCTGCCGTATAATTACAGTGGTACTGGTGTATAAGTCCAGTCCAGTGATACTTCCGTATATGTCCATTAATACTGCCATATATGTCCAGTGGTACTGCTGTATATGTCCAGCGGTACTGCTGTATATATCCAGTGACCCTGCCGTATAATTCCAGTGATACTGCCATATTTATTACAGTGATCCTGCCATATAATTCAAGTGATCCTGCCATGTAAGTCCAGCGATCCTGCCGTATATGTCCATTGATACTGCCGTATATGTGGAGCAGTACTGCCGTATAAATCCAGTGATCCTGCTGTATAATTCCAGTGATCCTGCCATATAATTCCATTGATCCTGACGTATAATTCCAGTGTTACTTGCATATAAATCCAGTTATACTGCCGTATAATTACAGTGGTAATGGTGTAGAAGTCCAGTCCAGTGATACTGCCGTATATGTCCATGGATGCTGCCGTATATGTCCACTGATACTGCCATATATGTCCATTGATACTGCTGTATACTGTATGTCCAGCGGTACTGCTGTATAAATCCAGTGATCCTGCCATATAATTCCAGTGATCCTGCCGTATAATTCCCGTGGTACTGGCGTATAAATCTAGTGATCCTGCTGTATAATTCCAGTGATCCTGTCCTATAATTGCAGTGATCCTGCCATATAAGTTTAGTGATCCTGCCATATAAATCCAGTGATCCTGCTGTATAATTCCAGTGATCCTAGCATATAATGTAAGTGGTACTGGCGTATAAATCAAGTAATCCTGCTGTATAATTCCAGTGATCCTGCCATATAATTGCAGTGATCCTGCCGTATAATTCCATTGATCCTGCCATATAATTCCAGTGATACTGCTGTATAATTAAAGTGGTAATGGCGTTTAAGTATACTGCCATATATGTCCTTTGATACTGTCATTTATGTCCAGCAGTATTGCCATAGAAATCCAGTGATCCTGCAATATAATTCCAGTGGTACTGGAGTATAAGACCAGTGATCCTGCTGTATAAATCCAGTGATCCTGCTGTATAATTCCATATAAGTCCATATAGTTTAGTATATATCCAGACCAGTAGTGCTGCCATATAAGTTCAGTGGTGCTGTACTGTGCTGTATATTATTTACTCCAAATAAAGGGGTTATTAATATTTAATCCAAATAATTTTCACAGGGTTTGCCCTGTGTAATGCAGAGGTACGCTGTACTGTACTGCATATTGTTATATAACTCCAGAAAAATAATGGAGAACAAAAATTTGTAGGAAAAAATAGAGAAAGGTCAGGAACCACTTCCTCCTAGTGCTGAAACTGCTGCCATTAGTCATGACATAGACAATGAAATCCAATCAACGTTGTCTGCCAAGGCCGATGCCCAATTTGAAAGTAGAGGGCATGTAAAATCCAAAAAGCCAAAGTTCAGTAAAAAAATAAATTTAAATGGTCTGAGGAGAAATGTAAACTTGCCAATATGCCATTTACAGCATGGAGTGGCAAGGAACAGCTAAGGCCCTGGCCTATATTCATGACTAGTGGTTCAACTTCACATGATGATGGAAGCCCTCATCCTCCCACTAGAAAAATTATAAGAGTTTTGCTGGAAAAAGCACAGAAAAGAACTGTGTGTTCTAAGATGATATCACAAATCCCCAAGGAGAGTCCAAGTGTGTCTACAGTTGCGATGCATGACCTTCCCAACACTGGATGGGAAGAGGTGGCTCCTTCCACTATTTGTATGCCTCCTGCAAGTGCTGGAAGGAGCACCCACAGTCCAGTTGCTGATATTCAAATTGAAGATGTCACTGTTGAAGTACACCAGGATAAGTATATGGGTGTTGATGGTGCTAAGGAGGAAGGTGACGATGAGGATTCTGATGGTGATGTGGTTTGGTTAAATCAGGCACTGTGGGAGACACCCATTGTCCATGGGATGAATAAGACCATTGTGATGCCTGTGCAAAATGCCAAAAAAGCTACCTCTTTGGTGTGGAATTATTTCTCCACAAATCTGGGCAACAGGTGTCAAGTCGTGTGTTTCCTCTGTCAATCTGTAATAAGCAGGGGTAAGGATGTTAACCACCTAGAAACATCCTCACTTATACGTCACATGCTGCGCATTCATCAGAAGTCAGTGTCAAGTTGTGAAACTTTGGGTAAGAGCATAAGCAGTCCACTGACACATAAATCCCAAGCTCCTGCAAGCCACACCTCCACCTCCCTCAACATCAACTTCCTCAGTCAGAAATGTCAGTAGTCCTGCAGGCCATGTCACTGTCAAGACTGAGGAGTCCTCTCCTATCCAGGATTCCTCTGGAGGATCCTTGAGTTGTATGCCTGCTGTGGCTGCTGCTGCGGTTGTTGCAGCTGGGAGTTGATCGTCATCCCATAGGGGAAGTCGGAAGACCACTTGTACTACTTCAACTGAAAAAATTATAGTCCTTTGTGAGGAAGATGAAATATGGCAGCAGTCATCGTTTTGGAAAGCAGATAACTGAGGCCTTGACAGCTATGTTGGTGTTAGATGTGTGTTCATATCCGCCATTAGTTCAGTGGGACTTAGAGAATTATTTGAGGTACTGTGTCCCCGGTATCAAATCCCATCTAGGTTCTACTTCACTAGGCAGGCAATACCAATAATGTACAGAAACGTCAGAAAAAGTGTCCTCAGTTGCCTAAAAAATGCAGTTGTACCCACTGTCCACTTAACCATGGACATATGGACAAGTGGAATAGGGCAGAATAAGGACTATCTTACTGTGACAACAGCAGTGGCACCAGTAGCAGCATCTCGCAAACGCCAACTCTTTCCTAGGCAGGCTACGCTATGTATCACCGGTTTCCATAAGAGACACACAGCTGACAACCTCTTACGGAAACTAAGGGACATCATTGCACAATGGCTTACCCCAATTAGACTCTCCTGGGGATTTGTGATATCAGACAATGCCACCAATATTGTGTGTGCATTATATCTGGGCAAATTCCAGCACGTCCCATGTTGTGCACATACAATTAATTTGGTGGTGCAGAACTTTTTGAAAAAAGACAGGGGCGTGCAGGAGATGTTGTCCGTGGCCTTAAAAAATTGTGTGCCACTTTAGGCATTCAGCCATCGTGTGCCGAAGACTGGAGCGCCATCAAACACACCTGAACCGCCATCACCTAAAGCAAGAGGTGTTAATGAAGTGGAATTCAACACTCTATATGCTTCAGAGGTTGGAGGAGCAGATAAAGGCCACTGAAGCCTACAAGGAGGGGGATAGCACCTGACTCAAGTGCAGTGGAGAATGATTTCCATCTTGTGCAAGGTTCTCCAACCCTTCGAACTTGCCACACGTGAAGTCAGTTCAGTCACTGCCAGCTTGAGTCAGGTCATTCCCCTCATCAGGCTTTTGCAGAAGCAGCTGGAGAAATTGAAGGAGGAGCTAAGATGGAGCGATTCCGCAAAGTATGTGGGACTTGTGGATGGAGCCCTTCATTCGCTTTGCCAGGATTCAAGGGTGGTCAGTGTGTTGAAATCAGAGCACTACATTTTGGCCACCATGCTCGATCCTAGGTTTAAAGCCTATGTTGTATCTCTCTTTCTGGCAAACACAAGTCTGCAGAGGTTTAAAGACCTGCTGGTGAGAAATTGTCAACTCAAGTGGAACGTGACCCGTCAACAGTTCCTTCTTCACTTTTTCCCACAACTGAGGCTGCGAGAAAAAGGATAAGATTTCCTAGCCCACCCACTGGCGGTGATAGTGGGCAGTCTGGAGCGAGTGCTGACATCTGGTCCAGGCTGAAGGACCTGCCAATGAATACTGACATGTCTACTTTCACTACTTATGATTCTGTTACCATTGAAAGAATGGTGGAGGATTATATGAGTGACAGCATCCAAATAGGCATGTCAGACAGTCCGTATGTATACTTGCAGAAAAAAGAGGCAACTTGGATGCCCTTTAACAAACTGGCTTTATTTTATCTAAGTTGCCCCCCCCCCCCCCCCTCTCCAGTGTTTACTCCGAAAGAGTGTTTATTGCAGCTGGTAAACTTGTCAGCGATCGGTGTAAGAGGTTACTTTCACAAAATGTGGAGAAGAAGATGTTCATCAAAATGAATTAAAAATTCCTCCGGGAAGACCTTGACCAAAAATTGCCTCTAGAAAGTACACAGGTACCTGTGATGGTCGATTCCAGTGCGGATGAAATAATACTCTGTGAGGAGGATGTACACAGTGAAAGGGGTGAGGAATCGGAGGATAAGGTCGACATCTTGCCTCTGTAGAGCCAGTTTGTGCAAGGAAAGATTGATTGCTTTTTTTTTGGTGGGGGCCCAAACAAACCAGTCATTTCAGCCACAGTCATGTGGCAGACCCTGTCGCTAAAATGATTGGTTTGTTAAAGTGTGCATGTCCTGTTTATACAACATAAGTGTGGGTAGGAGGGCCCAAGGACAATTCCATCTTGCGCCTCTTTTTCTTCTTTGCATCATGTGCTGTTTGGGGCCTAGTTTTTTAAGTGCCTTCCTGTCTGCCACTGCAGTGCCACTCCTAGATGGGCCAGGTTTTTGTGCCGCACACTTGTGTTGCTTAGCTTAGTCATACAACTACCTCATTGTACCTCTTTTACTTCTTTGCATGAAGTGCTGTTTAGGGCCTAGTTTTAAACTTTGCCATCCTGTCTGCCACTGCAGTGCCACTTCTAGATTGGGCAGGTTTTTGTGCCGCACACTTGTATCGCTTAGCTTAGCCATACAGCCACCTCAGTTCAACCTTTTGACCTAAAAACAATATTGGTGGTCATTCCGAGTTGATCGCTCGTTATTTTTTTTTCGCACTGGAGCGATTAGTCGCTAATGCGCATGCGCAATGTCCGCACTGCGACTGCGCCAAGTAAATTTGCAAAGAAATTTGGTATTTTACTCATGGCATTACAAGGTTTTTTCTTCGTTCTGGTGATCGTTGTGTGATTGACAGGAAGTGGGTGTTTCTGGGCGGAAACTGGCCGTTTTATGGGAGTGTGTGAAAAAACGCTACCGTTTCTGGGAAAAACGCGGGAGTTGCTGGAGAAACGGAGGAGTGTCTGGGCGAACGCTGGGTGTGTTTGTGACGTCAAACCAGGAACGACAAGCACTAAACTGATCGCACTGGAAGAGTAAGTCTCGAGCTACTCAGAAACTGCACAGATAAATCTTTTCGCAATATTGCGTATCTTTCGTTCGCAATTTTGCTAAGCTAAGATTCACTCCCAGTAGGCGGCGGCTTAGCATGTGCAATGCTGCTAAAAGCAGCTTGCGAGCGAACAACTCGGAATGAGGGCCATTGTGAGGTGTTTAGAATAGACTGGAAATGAGGGGAAATGAATGTTATTAAAGTTACTAATACCGTAGGAGCAAAATTACCCCCACATTCTGTGATTTTAGCTGTTTTATGTTTTTTCAAAAATCATCCAGATCCAAAACCAAAACCAAAACATGAAAGTGTGGTTTTGGCAAAACCAATCCAAAACCAAAAGACGAACGGGGAATTAGAACCAAAACCAAAACACAAAACACGAAAAGTGCCTGCCGCACATCTCTATGGATCCTGCACTCTATATATGGATCCTGCACTCTTATTTAAAGTGGTATGGTTAAATGCCCCAGAGCCTTCCAATTCTTGAACATATTTAGTATAGATGTGGTGTATAGACATCACTCAGTGGACTTACAGTATCACAAAAAAACAAAAACTGGGTCCACATTATTAATGAAGTTTAAGCTTTTGGCGTTTACTCCTTCATCAGATACATAACATAAAATTAAAAAACGTGCTTACTTTTATAGGTACAAAACAAAATGAAAGAACCCCCGCTCACAGCATGGCAACTTGGCAACTACATTATTCCAGAGTGTGGATGTTGAAAATGACTTCCAATTTCTAGGAACTTTTATGTGAATTATAGAATTCCGTTATATTTATTGCTGTTCATTTATATTATGTATTTGTAAGTGGGAGAACTCATTGTTTTAACTGTAACTGTATCCACCATATTGCAGCCTTCCCTGCTTATATTGTTACATATGCTAGGGAAGCGGCAACACCCAGGACAAAATCGGTGTGTGTGGTCAGATGCATCCTGATGACATCTTGATGCTACGCCACTGCCGGTGTTGCCACGCTGTGTGTGACATGTTCTCTCAGTCTGTTTTGTACCTATAAAGGTAAGCACATTTCTTCACTTTATGTTATGTTTCTAAAGAAAGAGTAAAATCTGGTGTGGGCTCAGGTTTTTTTTCTTCTTGTGACAAATCTGCTAAGTGGAGCCTGTATACTATAAGTATATATATATGTGTGTGTGAGTGTGCGTGTGAGTGAGTGTGTGTGTGTGTGTGTGTGTGTATAGATAGATAGATAGATAGATAGATAGATAGATAGATAGATAGATAGATAGATAGATAGATAGATAGATAGATAGATAAGTCGCAGTACACACAAAAAACTGTGCAGGAAATGGGAAAACTGAATACTCCAGTAAGGTATGGGTGAAGTGGGCTATCTTTTAAGGTATATTCTGAACACGGGTGCCATCTTGAAATTGGCCACCTTGAATCTAAGTCAGTTTTTTTCAAATGGAAAGGGGGTAGTTTAACATGTCACACAACATCAGAATTTTCTGAAAAGTTTATTACTGCAAACAGATTGAAATAGCAGTTGTGGTTCAAAAGTTACAACACTTTTTTGTTGCAGGTAACTGAAGATGGCTTTGACAAAAGAGGACAGTATTGAGGTCATTTTGATGTCTGGAGAACGAAGTTTCCGTGTCATAGCTGCTGATTTTAACAACTGACATCCAGAAAGACCTCCAATTTCACATAACATTGTCAGGTGCCTAATTTCCAAATTCTGAGAAAGTCAGTGAGTAGTCATCCAAAAAGTGCTACTAACGAGACATCCTCACCAATGGTTTTGGCATCCTTTGTGAAGAGCCCACAACGTAGCACACAACGTTTATCAGCAGAATGTTGAATCAGCCAGTCATCAATCGCACAAACCCTTCATGCCCATCGATGGCATCCATTCAATATCCATCTACTCCAGTAACTAGCAGAGGATGACCCAGACAAACATATGAAGTTTTGCACGTGGGCCTTAGAGCAACATCAACAGAATCCAACTTTTGCCCAAGGCATCTTGTTCAGTGATGAGGCAAACTTTTATGTCATGTGGTGAAGTTAATCGTCACAACCACAAGTACTGGAATGACCATAATCACACTGGATGGAACCTTCCAAGGTTGTTGGTAACATAAAGGTTATGGCGTGGTGTGGGTTATGGGGTACCCATTTAATAGGACCCATTTTCATTGACCAGAACGTAAATGCACAACGCTACCTTGAAATGCTACATAAAGTGGTGTTAACCTCAGTTCTGAATGAAGATGGCAGTTTCCCCTTCAGAGCAGTTGTTCATTAGTAGTTAGATTGTCAATTTCCTGGTCATTGGATTGGTCGACATGGTTCTGTGGAATGGCCACCTAGATCACCTGACCTCACACCACTTGAATTTTGTCTGTGGGGTCATTTAAAGCAACTCCTGTATGTGGAGAAAATAAGAAACAGACATAATCTCCAGCAACGCACTGAAGAAGCGTGCACCAGCATTTCTTTGGAAATCCTTTTGCGAGTGCATTGGATTGGATCCAGTTTCTCTGAATTTGTGTTGACCAAGAGGGACAACATGTTGAATACATTAAATTACTGTCTTTTATGGAGAACAGTTCAGCCTGTAATTCCAACAAAAAGTTCTGTAACTTTTGAATTATAACTGCTATTTCAAATCTGTTTGCAGCTATAAACTTTTCAGCAAATTCTGATGTTGTTATGTGTTACACAACACCCTTTCCATTTGAAAAAACTGACTTAGATTTAGAGATGTGCACTTGAAATTTTTCGGGTTTTGTGTTTTGGTTTTGGGTTCGGTTCAGCGGCCGTGTTTTGGGTTCGACCGCGTTTTGGCAAAACCTCACCGAATTTTTTTTGTCGGATTCGGGTGTGTTTTGGATTCGGGTGTTTTTTTCAAAAAACACTAAAAAACAGCTTAAATCATAGAATTTGGGGGTCATTTTGATCCCAAAGTATTATTAACCTCAAAAACCATAATTTCCACTCATTTTCAGTCTATTCTGAATACCTCACACCTCACAATATTATTTTTAGTCCTAAAATTTGCACCGAGGTCGCTGGATGACTAAGCTAAGCGACCCTAGTGGCCGACACAAACACCTGGCCCATCTAGGAGTGGCACTGCAGTGTCACGCAGGATGGCCCTTCCAAAAAACACTCCCCAAACAGCACATGACGCAAAAAAGAAAAAAAGAGGCGCAATGAGGTAGCTGTGTGAGTAAGATAAGCGACCCTAGTGGCCGACACAAACACCTGGCCCATCTAGGAGTGGCACTGCAGTGTCACGCAGGATGGCCCTTCCAAAAAACACTCCCCAAACAGCACATGACGCAAAGAAGAAAAAAAGAGGCGCAATGAGGTAGCTGTGTGAGTAAGATAAGCGACCCTAGTGGCCGACACAAACACCTGGCCCATCTAGGAGTGGCACTGCAGTGTCACGCAGGATGGCCCTTCCAAAAAACACTCCCCAAACAGCACATGACGCAAAGAAAAAAAGAGGCGCAATGAGGTAGCTGTGTGAGTAAGATAAGCGACCCTAGTGGCCGACACAAACACCTGGCCCATCTAGGAGTGGCACTGCAGTGGCACGCAGGATGGCCCTTCCAAAAAACACTCCCCAAACAGCACATGACGCAAAGAAGAAAAAAAGAGGCGCAATGAGGTAGCTGTGTGAGTAAGATAAGCGACCCTAGTGGCCGACACAAACACCTGGCCCATCTAGGAGTGGCACTGCAGTGGCACTCAGGATGGCCCTTCCAAAAAACACTCCCCAAACAGCACATGACGCAAATAAAAATGAAAGAAAAAAGAGGTGCAAGATGTAATTGTCCTTGGGCCCTCCCACCCACCCTTATGTTGTATAAACAGGACATGCACACTTTAACCAACCCATCATTTCAGTGACAGGGTCTGCCACACGACTGTGACTGAAATGACGGGTTGGTTTGGACCCCCACCGAAAAAGAAGCAATTAATCTCTCCTTGCACAAACTGGCTCTACAGAGGCAAGATGTCCACCTCATCATCATCCTCCGATATATCACCGTGTACATCCCGCTCCTCACAGATTATCAATTCGTCCCCACTGGAATCCACCATCTCAGCTCCATGTGTACTACTTTGTGGAGGCAATTGCTGCTGGTCAATGTCTCCACGGAGGAATTGATTATAATTCATTTTAATGAACATCATCTTCTCCACATTTTCTGGAAGTAACCTCGTACGCCGATTGCTGACAAGGTGAGCGGCGGCACTAAACACTCTTTCGGAGTACACACTTGTGGGATGGCAACTTAGGTAGAATAAAGCCAGTTTGTGCAAGGGCCTCCAAATTGCCTCTTTTTCCTGCCAGTATAAGTACGGACTGTCTGACGTGCCTACTTGGATGCGGTCACTCATATAATCCTCCACCATTCTTTCAATGGGGAGAGAATCATATGCAGTGACAGTAGACGACATGTCCGTAATCGTTGTCAGGTCCTTCAGTCCAGACCAGATGTCAGCATCAGCAGTCGCTCCAGACTGCCCTGCATCACCCCCAGCGGGTGGGCTCGGAATTCTGAGCCTTTTCCTCGCACCCCCAGTTGCGGGAGAATGTGAAGGAGGAGATGTTGACAGGTCGCGTTCCGCTTGACTTGACAATTTTGTCACCAGCAGGTCTTTGAACCCCAGCAGACTTGTGTCTGCCTGAAAGAGAGATCCAAGGTAGGTTTTAAATCTAGGATCGAGCACGGTGGCCAAAATGTAGTGCTCTGATTTCAACAGATTGACCACCCGTGAATCCTTGTTAAGCGAATTAAGGGCTCCATCCACAAGTCCCACATGCCTAGCGGAATCGCTCCCTTTTAGCTCCTCCTTCAATGCCTCCAGCTTCTTCTGCAAAAGCCTGATGAGGGGAATGACCTGACTCAGGCTGGCAGTGTCTGAACTGACTTCACGTGTGGCAAGTTCAAAAGGTTGCAGAACCTTGCACAACGTTGAAATCATTCTCCACTGCGCTTGAGACAGGTACATTCCACCTCCTATATCGTGCTCAATTGTATAGGTTTGAATGGCCTTTTGCTGCTCCTCCAACCTCTGAAGCATATATAGGGTTGAATTCCACCTCGTTACCACTTCTTGCTTCAGATGATGGCAGGGCAGGTTCAGGCGTTTTTGGTGGTGCTCCAGTCTTCTATACGTGGTGCCTGTCCTCCGAAAGTGTCCCGCAATTCTTCTGGCCACTGACAGCATCTCTTGCACGCCCCTGTCGTTTTTTAAAAAATTCTGCACCACCAAATTCAAGGTATGTGCAAAACATGGGACGTGCTGGAATTTGCCCATATTTAATGCACACACAATATTGCTGGCGTTGTCCGATGCCACAAATCCACAGGAGAGTCCAATTGGGGTAAGCCATTCCGCGATGATCTTCCTCAGTTGCCGTAAGAGGTTTTCAGCTGTGTGCGTATTCTGGAAACCGGTGATACAAAGCGTAGCCTGCCTAGGAAAGAGTTGGCGTTTGCGAGATGCTGCTACTGGTGCCGCCGCTGCTGTTCTTGCGGCGGGCGTCCATACATCTACCCAGTGGGCTGCCACAGTCATATAGTCCTGACCCTGCCCTGCTCCACTTGTCCACATGTACGTGGTTAAGTGGACATTGGGTACAACTGCATTTTTTAGGACACTGGTGAGTCTTTTTCTGACGTCCGTGTACATTCTCGGTATCGCCTGCCTAGAGAAGTGGAACCTAGATGGTATTTGGTAACGGGGGCACACTACCTCAACAAATTGTCTAGTTCCCTGTGAACTAACGGCGGATACCGGACGCACGTCTAACACCAACATAGTTGTCAAGGCCTCAGTTATCCGCTTTGCAACAGGATGACTGCTGTGATATTTCATCTTCCTCGCAAAGGACTGTTGGACAGTCAATTGCTTGGTGGAAGTAGTAAAAGTGGGCTTACGACTTCCCCTCTGGGATGACCATCGACTCCCAGCAGCAACAACAGCAGCGCCAGCAGCAGTAGGCGTTACACGCAAGGATGCATCGGAGGAATCCCAGGCAGGAGAGGACTCGTCAGAATTGCCAGTGACATGGCCTGCAGGACTATTGGCATTCCTGGGGAAGGAGGAAATTGACACTGAGGGAGTTGGTGGGGTGGTTTGCGTGAGCTTGGTTACAAGAGGAAGGGATTTACTGGTCAGTGGACTGCTTCCGCTGTCGCCCAAAGTTTTTGAACTTGTCACTGACTTATTATGAATGCGCTGCAGGTGACGTATAAGGGAGGATGTTCCGAGGTGGTTAACGTCCTTACCCCTACTTATTACAGCTTGACAAAGGCAACACACGGCTTGACAAATGTTGTCCGCATTTCTGGTGAAATACTTCCACACCGAAGAGCTGATTTTTTTGGTATTTTCACCAGGCATGTCAACGGCCCTATTCCTCTCACGGACAACAGGTGTCTCCCCGGGTGCCTGACTTAAACAAACCACCTCACCATCAGAATCCTCCTGGTCAATTTCCTCCCCAGCGCCAGCAACACCCATATCCTCCTCATCCTGGTGTACTTCAACACTGACATCTTCAATCTGACTATCAGGAACTGGACTGCGGGTGCTCCTTCCAGCACTTGCAGGGGGCGTGCAAATGGTGGAAGGCACATGCTCTTCACGTCCAGTGTTGGGAAGGTCAGGCATCGCAAACGACACAATTGGACTCTCCTTGTGGATTTGGGATTTCGAAGAACGCACAGTTCTTTGCGGTGCTTTTGCCAGCTTGAGTCTTTTCATTTTTCTAGCGAGAGGCTGAGTGCTACCATCCTCATGTGAAGCTGAACCACTAGCCATGAACATAGGCCAGGGCCTCAGCCGTTCCTTGCCACTCCGTGTGGTAAATGGCATATTGGCAAGTTTACGTTTCTCCTCCGACAATATTATTTTAGATTTTGGAGTCCTTTTTTTACTGATATTTGGTGTTTTGGATTTTACATGCTCTGTACTATGACATTGGGCATCGGCCTTGGCAGACGACGTTGCTGGCATTTCATCGTCTCGGCCATGACTAGTGGCAGCAGCTTCAGCACAAGGTGGAAGTGGATCTTGATCTTTCCCTAATTTTGGAACCTCAACATTTTTGTTCTCCATATTTTAATAGGCACAACTAAAAGGCACCTCAGGTAAACAATGGAGATGGATGGATACTAGTATACTTATGGATGGACCAGCGACTGCCGACACAGAGGTAGCTACAGCCGTAGACTACCGTACTGTGTCTGCTGCTAATATAGACTGGATGATAATGAGATGAAATTAATATATATATATATATATATATATATATAATATCACTAGTACTGTAGCCGGACAGGTATATATATTTATTATGTAATGACTGATGACGGACCTGCTGGACACTGTCAGCTCAGCAGCACCGCAGACTGCTACAGTAAGCTACTATAGTAGTATGTATCAAGAAGAAAGAAAAAAAAAAACACGGGTAGGTGGTATACAATTATGGATGGACCAGCGACTGCCGACACAGAGGTAGCTACAGCCGTGGATTACCGTACTGTGTCTGCTGCTAATATAGACTGGATGATAATGAGAGGAAATTAATATATATATATATATATATATAATATCACTAGTACTGCAGCCGGACAGGTATATATATTTATTATGTAATGACTGATGACGGACCTGTTGGACACTGTCAGCTCAGCAGCACCGCAGACTGCTACAGTAAGCAACTATAGTAGTATGTATCAAGAAGAAAGAAAAAAAAAACATGGGTAGGTGGTATACAATTATGGATGGACCAGCGACTGCCGACACAGAGGTAGCTACAGCCGTGGACTACCATACTGTGTCTGCTGCTAATATAGACTGGATGATAATGAGATGAAATTAATATATATATATATATATAATATCACTAGTACTGCAGCCGGACAGGTATATATATTTATTATGTAATGACTGATGACGGACCTGCTGGACACTGTCAGCTCAGCAGCACCGCAGACTGCTACAGTAAGCTACTATAGTAGTATGTATCAAGAATAAAGAAAAGAAAAAAAACACGGGTAGGTGGTATACAATTATGGATGGACCAGCGACTGCCGACACAGAGGTAGCTACAGCCGTGGACTACCATACTGTGTCTGCTGCTAATATAGACTGGATGATAATGAGATGAAATTAATATATATATATATATATATAATATCACTAGTACTGCAGCCGGACAGGTATATATATTTATTATGTAATGACTGATGACGGACCTGCTGGACACTGTCAGCTCAGCAGCACCGCAGACTGCTACAGTAAGCTACTATAGAAGTATGTATCAAGAAGAAAAAAAAAAAAAAAACATGGGTAGGTGGTATACAATTATGGATGGACCAGCGACTGCCGACACAGAGGTAGCTACAGCCGTGGACTACCATACTGTGTCTGCTGCTAATATAGACTGGATGATAATGAGATGAAATTAATATATATATATATAATATCACTAGTACTGCAGCCGGACAGGTATATATATTTATTATGTAATGACTGATGACGGACCTGCTGGACACTGTCAGCTCAGCAGCACCGCAGACTGCTACAGTAAGCTACTATAGTAGTATGTATCAAGAAGAAAGAAAAAAAAAAAAACACGGGTAGGTGGTATACAATTATGGATGGACCAGCGACTGCCGACACAGAGGTAGCTACAGCCGTGGACTACCGTACTGTGTCTGCTGCTAATATAGACTGGATGATAATGAGATGAAATTAATATATATATATATATATATATATATATAATATCACTAGCACTGCAGCCGGACAGGTATATATATTTATTATGTAATGACTGATGACGGACCTGCTGGACACTGTCAGCTCAGCAGCACCGCAGACTGCTACAGTAAGCTACTATAGTAGTATGTATAAAGAAGAAGAAAGAAAAAAAAAAACGGGTAGGTGGTATACAATATTATATATATATTATATACAATTATATATATATATATATATTAAACTGGTGGTGATTATTAAACTGGTGGTCAGGTCACTGGTCACACTATCAGCAACTTGCAAGTAGTACTCCTAAGCAGACAATCACAATATATATTATACTGGTGGTCAGTGTGGTCACAATGGCAGTGTGGCACTCTGGCAGCAAAAGTGTGCACTGTACGTTATATGTACTCCTGAGTCCTGCTCTCAGACTCTAACTGCTCCCCACTGTCAGTGTCTCCCCCACAAGTCAGATATACATTATACAGTCACACTATCTATCTATCACTTCAGCAAGTAGTAGTACTCCTCCTAATGCTCCCCAAAATTACTACTGTGTCTCTCTCTACTCTAGTCTCACTCTCTTCTTCTCTTCTCTATAAACGGAGAGGACGCCAGCCACGTCCTCTCCCTATGAATCTCAATGCACGTGTGAAAATGGCGGCGACGCGCGGCTCCTTATATAGAATCCGAGTCTCGCGATAGAATCCGAGCCTCGCGAGAATCCGACAGCAGGATGATGATGTTCGGGCGCGCTCGGGTTAACCGAGCAAGGCGGGAAGATCCGAGTCGCTCGGACCCGTGTAAAAAAACATGAAGTTCGGGCGGGTTCGGTTTCCGAGGAACCGAACCCGCTCATCTCTACTTAGATTCAAGATCGCCAATTTCAACATGGCGCCCATGTTCGGTACATACACTAAAAGATAGCCTACCTTACCCATACCTTACTGGAGTAATCAGTTTTCTCAATTCCTGTACAGTTTTTGAAACAAAAGGGTGTACTGCGACTTTTGAATCACCGTGTGTGTGTGTGTGTGTGTGTGTGTGTGTGTGTGTGTGTGTGTGTGTATATATATATATATATATATATATATGAAAGCAGTCAGCGGCACTCCTTACTGTGTGCTGGGTATATATTAAAGCAATAGCCGATGCCCTCCATGGGTAACGATGCCGGCACAAATACAACTAAGTACAGTGTAGGCAGCACTCGCGGCTCCAATGGAAAGACAACTAAAACGCTGTATAATTAAATTGATGTTTCAATGTTTAAAATCAAACATTTTCATCAGGACCTGATGAAAATGTTTGATTTTAAACATTGAAACGTCGATTTAATTAGACAGCGTTTTGTTTTCTTTCAATTGGAGCCGTGAGTGCCACCTATAGTGTACTTGGTTAATATACAGTATATATATATATATATATATATATATATATATATATATTACTCCCACAGACAATGGGGACTCCTGACTCCAAGCCCTAAAGGGGCACCTGCATTAAAAGCAGCACCTATGTGGTTCACAGCAGGATCCAAGTGTGGGCATTGCTCTTTCAATTGAGCCCTTCAGTGCACCTACTGCTGAGGCAGAGTTAAATGTCTCTGTCCCAGGAGCCCTGCTAACACATGCAATAGGGGACAAGACAGCTCCAGCTTGGTACTGCACAGCCTGCAGTGAAGCAAGTGACGCTGCACCCACCACTGCTGCAGGACTGTGAGATGGGACCCAACGGTGAGCGCTGATTCTACATGCTGCAGATGGCTATAACTCGTGAATTTGACCCTGACAATTGGCCATTGTCACAGGACGTAACTGGAGCCCTGCCAAGACACAGAGGGCTCTTGTTCCTGTAGACCAGCTGAGAGTGCTATCTATATACAGTAATGCTGGAAGTCATTTTATGCAGTATATATATATATATATATATATATATATATATTGTGGTGAGAGGAGTCCCCTCTCATCTGACTTACCCACATTCCTGTGGTATTCAGCTCCCTCCAAGGGAGATTAAAGCAAGTCCTGTGCAGCCTGCAGAAGCAGTGGTGGTCTGAAACTCAATGTTTTCTTGACCACCAGTAAAATCTAGATGTCCTTTCTCCTGCGCTCCCTTAATTGATAAATAGCAGAAATAAACGAACTCTACTTATCTTGAAGCAGATAACTTCTTCACATCCCACTGTTTCCAGAATATGTTTTGTGGTCAGTAACGATATAGAATATACTTCCAATGATGTTACATGCAAAAAAGAAGATTAAAACACAAACTAGTGTAGTGAGTTCATAAAACTTCTGTTATTATTAACCAAGGATTTCATAGCAGAGATTATTACTCCACATATAATAAATCTCAATCCAGTGGATAAATAAAAAAATTTTTAATATTAAAAATAGCAATCCAACATCAAAAATCTTCGTCATAAGAAAAGAAGGTACATATTCATTCCACATCCCAGACTTATGAGGGTGGCCTCCTACCAGATTTTGGAATTTCAAAGTACACGTATAGAAGCTGCATAGATGTTCTATGTCCCCAGGGAAGCCGGCTCCAATCGTGGATACTTTGTCCTCCCCTCGTCTGGTCGGTTCGCCACCAATCTCCTCTATTATCCAACGCGTTTCGATCGGATGATCTTTTTCAAGGCATATTCCAAAGGTCCAACTTCCCAAATATTTATACCCCTATGAATTGATATCTCTAATTACTGGGAGGAGCCACTCTCACTCACAATTCAATTCATTTATGTACATAATATCCTTTCAATTCCTAATATAACATATACATACTACTCTATATAGTATAACATAGCACATCTGATTAAAACCGCTGGACACAATCTTCATTTAATAGTTTAAAAATCATAAACATTAAAAATCACGGAGACCGGAAGTATTCTATGTATATAGGTTTATACTCCGATTTCCCCTAACAAAAGGTTCCACATCCTATACAAACACTAAACGGGCCGTGATATCCGGTCACGTGATCGTCATCCTCTGTGCACATCAAACTCGTACAGTTCCAGTGGATGACCCGGTCACGTGATTCACCTGACCGGAAATTCGTCAGCGGCCATTTTGCAAAATACCGAAGGGGAATAGATGACATACTTCCCCTTCACTAATACAGCATTTAAAGTGATGGGCGGAAGTACATAAGCCGCCATATTGGTTCCTGGATCAGACGATTTCTAACCCTTCTAATCATCTTTTAATTACAAATATATGCAAAGCAAAACTTATGACATCTCATAACATGACATCTTATGATATTGTCCAGATGATATTGTCTGATTTCATATGATTTGTCCAATTCATTCATGGTATATATTGTGGTGAGAGGAGTCCCCTCTCATCTGACTTACCCACATTCCTGTGGTATTCAGCTCCCTCCAAGGGAAATTAAAGCAAGTCCTGTGCAGCCTGCAGAAGCAGTGGTGGTCTGAAACTCAATGTTTTCTTGGTTCACAGGTCCAGCTTGAAGTCATCTATTAAGGACAGGAAAGGTTTAAAACCCTCATTCGCCCGGTGCTCAGGGCACTGATGACGTATTGCGGCCAGCACGGAGATCAGAGTCTCTTTAGTGCAAGAGACTTACTGAAATAGCTGTGCCAGTGAGCACTGCATATTGTTGTTGCATTCTACAGTAGCAGACTGAGCATTAACACTTTAGTGCTGGGACATTTACTCACACTTGCATGTCTACTTACTGAGCCTATTTGTCCAAGCCTCTGTGTGTGTATGTTAAAGTGCAGTGTTTGCTATAATTAAAAGCCATTGCTTCCCTGTGAACCTTCCTATTATGTGTCCTGTTTTCTACAACTCTGCTACAATATACACTGCATCTGGAAAGTATTCACAGCGCTTCACTTTTTCCACATTTTGTTATGTTACAGCCTTATTCCAATATGGAATAAAATCATTTTCCCCTCAAAATTCTACACACAATACCCCATAATGACAATGGGAAAAATGTTTTTTTTTTTAGAGAGATTTTTGCAAATGTATTAAAAATAAAAAACTAAGAAATCACATGTACATAAGTATTCACAGCCTTTGCTCAATACATTGTTGATGCACCTTTGGCAGCAATTACAGCCTCAAGTCTTTTTGAGTATGATGCCACAAACTTGGCACACCTATTTTTAGAAAGTTTCACACATTCCTCTTTGCAGCACCTCTTAAGCTCCATCAGGTTGGATGGGAAGCGTCGGTGCACAGCCATTTTCAGATCTCTCCAGAGATGTTCAATTGGATTCAAGTCTAGGCTCTGGCTGGGCCACTCCAGGACATTCACAGAGTTTTCCTGAAGCCACTCCTTTGATATCTTGGTTGTGTGCTTAGGGTCATTGTCCTGCTGAACGATGGACCGTTGCCCCAGTCTGAGGTCACGAGCGCTCTGGAGCAGGTTTTCATCCAGGGTGACTCTGTACATTGCTGCATTAAGCTTTCCATCTATCCTGATTAGTCTCCTAGTTCCTGCGACTGAAAAACATCCTCACAGCATGATGCTGCAACCACCATGCTTCTCTGTAGAGATGGTATTGGCCTGGTGATGAGCGGTGCCTGGTTCCCTCCAAACATGATGCCTGGCACTCACACCAAAGAGTTCAATATTTGTTTTATCAGACCAGAGGATTTTGTTTCTCATGGTCTGAGAGTCCTACAGGTGCATTTTGGGAAACTCCAGGAGGGCTGCCATGTGCTTTTTTACTAAGGAGTGGCTTCTGTCTGGCCACTCTATCATACAGGCCTGATTGGTGGATTGCTGCAGAGATGGTTTTACTTCTTGAAGGTACTCTTCTCTCCACAGTGGAATGCTGTAGCTCTGAGAGAGTGACCATCGGGTTCTTTGTCACCTCCCTGACTAGGGCCTTTCTCCTCTGATTGCTCGGTTCAGACAGATGGCCAGCTCTAGGAAGAGTCCTGGTGGTTCTGAACTTCTTCCATTTATGGGTGATGGAGGCCACTGTGCTCATTGGGACCTTCAAAGCAGCAGATATTTTTCTGTACCCTTCCTCAGATTTGTGCCTTAAGACAATCCTGTCTCAGAGGTCTACAGAAAATTAATTTGACTTCATGCTTGGTTTGTGCAGACATGCACTGTCAACTGTGGGACCTTATATTGACTCATGTGTGGCTTTCCAAATCATGTCCAATCAACTGAATTTACAACAGGTGGACTTCAATTAAGCTGTAGGAACATCTCATGGATGATCAGTGGAAACAGTCTGCACCTGAGCTCCATTTTGAACTTCATGGCAAAGGCTGTGAATACTATGCACATGCGATTTCTTAGTCTTTTATTTTTAATAAATTTACAAAAAAACTTTTTTCACGTTGCCATTATGGGGTATTGTGTGTAGAATTTTGAAGGGAAAAATGAATTTATTACATTTTGGTATAAGACTGTAACAAAAAAAATTGGAAATAGTGAAGCGATGTGAATACTTTCCGGATGCACAATATATATATATATATATATATATTTAAGGAATCCCTGCACTCTCACAGTGTTAAAGACAACTGCTGGGGTGTCTTTCAGAGTCCAGCCCCTACAAAGGCCGGGCCCATAGTACAATACAGGAAATCCCACTTTCGTGGGAAAAGATAGCACTCTCCAGACTTAGTATCAAAATAAAGCAAAAAGGTAAATTTAATGCAAAGGTAATCTCACAGTTCATATGAAGTTTCAAAGCGATTTCCCGCGATTTCCAACGTTTCGGACCCTAGCGGGGCCTTTTTCAAGGAATACACAGGCAGTCAGCAATGTCAACGATGCAGCATAAAGTCAGCTTAGCAGGAGAACTGGAGACACAGATGTTGCCTCACCGGCCCCTGCTAAATACCCATCCATATGGCGCTAGACACGCCCCCAGCATGGCCGCAGGCTGTGTGGAATGCATGGCTGGAACGCAAGCGCGTCACTTCCGCCGGAAGTGTGCTGCGTCCATACATTAGTTACAGCATTGTAATGAACCAGCGATCACTATTAGTGTGTGAACCGCATATGGAGCGCATCGCGTCACTTCCGGTGACGCGATGTGTCCACGGCAATAGCTCTGTATCCAGGAAGCGGTCAGTGTCCGTGTGTGGACCGCACTTGGAGCGCATCGCGTCACATCCGGTGACGCGATGTAACTATGCCAATGGTTGTCAATAGTACAAAGTGCCGCACATCACAGCCATAGTAATAACTGCTGGCGGTGCTATGCAAACATGCTAGTGGGCAACAATAGGCGGTGACACGGGGCACAAATAGTCAATATTAGCGGTGGGTAAATGCGACCTGTATTAAACAGGTCCGGGACAGGCACTACTGTTGCCATGGCAACAGTACACCTACTTGGGGTATAGCAGTGGCCAATGCCTGGGGGTAACCTCTTGCTAGAAATCTACTTCCCATTTCATCCAGCTGAGTTGATCTAATAGCATCGCTGTTATTGGCCCTACATACTGTGAGAAACTGCGAGTATGGAAGACCCCTGATGGTGGGAGCCGGGTGGAAACTGTCATATCGCAGTATTGTATTGCGATCAGTGGGTTTTTTATATAGACATGTGTCAATTTTGCCATCCTGTAATTTGATTAGGATGTCTAAGAAACAGATTTCCACTCGACTACCATTCATCATGAGCTTAGCTGGACTGTCAGACTGATTGTAGGTTTCAATCAATTGACACAAATTTTGCAATTCGCCATGCCAGAAAATCAAGACGTCGTCAATGTAGCGATAATAAATAAAAAGTCTGTTCGCAATCGCCTTATTGCCAAAGAATAATTCACGCTCTGTTTCTCACATAAAGGCATTAGCGAACGAGGGTGCCACGGAAGACCCCATGGCACACACCCCATTTGCTGCCTATAATACTTTCCGTCAAAAATAAAAAAATTGTGGGTCAGAGTAAAATGTAACAACTTCATGAATAAAATACTCCACCACTGGTGTTTGTTGACCTCTGTGAACCAGGACTCCGTCATCCGCTGCTGTTGCCATACAAACCGGTTTTTACAGGAGCCTCCCAAATTGGAACACAGCTTTGGTAAAACACATCAAATTGGATGATTCATCCTTATGTTGGTCCTAATTAGTGACTGTATTGTTATTGGTGCAAGAACTCAAAAGGGTCAGTAAGCATACCAAGGTCATATTAGTGAGACATACATGGGTATGAAGTTCTACCTATATTTATTATAGTGTTATTTTAACAATTTTTTATCATGTAATTGACTTTCTATATAATTAAACAGATCCATTGGTAAAATTATTCTGTGTCAATCTAGCGCTGTATAATTTTATCTCTTTCTCTATCTGGCTTCTAAAGGTTTGACTATCCCTTATCTATACAGCTGCTGGGCTAAGCTACACGTCACAGCGCCTGACTATATATACTTGATATATATAATCCTTGTTTTTTTAAGGGGAGGCACCAAATTCCAACTTACCTTCAGGTGACTGGGATAAATATATGCCTCTGGGTGTATATATATATATATATATATATATATATATAGTTGCAATTCTAGGGGTGGGCAAACAGGACACTCTGCCTTGCCACCCTCCCTTACTATAGCCCATTTGCTCTGCCCAGCAGCATGGAGCACCCAACTGCTTGGTGCACCACTCCCTTGTTATAGCCTAGCTGTGATAGCTAAAGCACAACCAGCTGACTTCCTCACCAGCCTGTTACCAGCATCCCGTCAGCAAGTGGTGAAGGGTTGGAAGTGAGTGGGGGAAGTGTGATGACATCCCCACACTGCTATCTGTGAGAGGAGCCAGCCGAGAGGAGAGGAAACAAGAAGGCAGCCTAAGGTGATACATTAGGTGAGTGAGGTTTGCTATGGGAGCACAGGACACATTGGGGGTAATTCCAAGTTGATTGCAGCAGGAATTTTGTTAGCTGTTGGGCAAAACCATGTGCACTGCAGGGGAGGCAGATATAACATGTGTAGAGAGAGTAAGATTTGGTTGGGTTATTTTGTTTCTGTGCAGGGTAAATACTGGCTGCTTTATTTTTACACTGCAATTTAGATTGCAGATTGAACACACCACACCCAAATCTAACTCTCTCTGCACATGTTATATCTGGCCCCCCTGCAGTGCACATGGTTTTGCCCAACTGCTAACAAAATTCCTGCTGCGATCAACTTGGAATTACCCCCATAGTGCAAAGAGCAGAACGTACATGGGGAAGTTGCTGTTTCTGAGGAACATATTGAAAAACTTAAAGATGTAAGGGGGAGTGTAACTTTGTATGCATATGGTTCATGATAAAGGACATATATTATCTAATGTGCAGCAATTTAATAGTATTGAATATACAGTAATTGTAAGAAAAGATACATAGAAACATTGAATTTGATGGCAGATAAAAACCACTTGGCCCATCTAGTCTGCCCCCTTTTTTTTTTACATTATTTTTATCTCTAACCTTAATTGATCCTTACTTCTTTGCAAGGATATCCTTATGTCTATCCCATGCATATTTAAATTGCTCCACTGTCTTAGCCTCTACCACCTCTGAGAGGAGGCTATTCCACTTGTCCACTACCCTTTCTGTGAAGTAATTTTTCCTCAAATTTCTTCTGGACCTCCCCCCCCCCCCTCCAGTCTCAGTGCATGTCCTCGTGTCCTATTGCTTCTCTTCATTTGGAGAATGTTTCCCTCCTGGAATTTGTTAAAACCCTTGATATATTTGAAAGTTTCTATCATGTCTCCCCTTTCCCTTCTCTGCTCCAAACTATGCATATTAAGATTTCTTAGTCTTTCTGGGTATGTTTTGTGATGTAGGCCATGCACCATTTTAGTTGCCCTTCTTTGTACAGTTTCTAATGTATTAATATCCTTTTGAAGATATGGCCTCCAGAATTGAACACAGTATTCTAGATGAGGCTGCACCAATGGCCTATACAGTGGCATCATTACTTCTTTTTTTCTGCTGCCGATTCCTCTCCCAATGCAGCCAAGCATCTGACTAGCCTTCCTCATTGCCTTGTTACATTGCTTACCTGCCTTTAAGTCACCTGAAATAGTGACTCCTAGATCCCTTTTCTTCTCAGTAGTTTCCAGTATAGTGCCATTAATATTATATTTAGCCTTTGGGTTTTTTGTGATCCAAGTACCACTTTTGTGCAGTGGGACTACATTTGCTTTTTTCCAGTCCTCTGGAATTACTCCTATAGCTAATGACTAGTTGAATAATTCTGTCAATGGTGCTACCAGCACCTCTTTAAGTTCTTTTAGTATCCTTGGATGTGTCCCATCTGGCCCCATAGATTTGTCCATTTTCAGCTTTGAGAGTTCTGTTAGGACCTTCTCCTCTGTAAATGTACTTGTTCATTATCCTGAATATCCCTGCAACTCACCTCTCTTTCAGTAGTAAATACAGAGCAAAAATAATTATTAAGATGATATGCTATTACAGTGTCTCCCTCAACAAGACTCCCAGTCTCTGTCTTTAGTTTTATTATTCCGCCTTTTGTTTTTCTCCTGCCTCCTTTACCCACTAACTGCGCCATTTTCTCCTCAGCTTGTGCATTTGCACATATGATTACCTTCTTAGTCTCCTTCTGTCTAGCAAGATATATTTCTTTGTCTTCATTATTTTATGTCTGCTTATATTTCCTAAAAGCCATCTTTTTTGCTTTCACAATATTTGCTACTTCTTTCGTAAACCACAATGTCTTCCTTTTCCTTGTGTTTTTCCTAACACTTTTGATACAAAGGTCTGTTGCCTTTAATATTGCACATTTTAATGTTTCCCACCTCTCCTGCACTGCTTCCAAATTCCCCCACTCTGCCAAAGAATCACTTACACATTTTCCCATCCCTACAAATCAGCCTTCCTAAAATCCAACGCCTTTGTTTTTGTGGGGGATGAGTCAGTCTCTGTCTTTATGATGAACCATACTGCTTGATGATCACTGGATCCCAAGTTTTCACCCACTTTTACATCCGATATTCTGTCTCCATTTGTAAGTATTAAGTCTAATATTGCGTCTTTCCGAGTGGGCTCCCTCACCAATTGGTGGAGGGATGCTGCCTGAAGGGAATTTAAAATGTCCCTACTTCTGGTGGAACTAGCAACAGACACCTCCCATTTTACATCAGGAAGATTAAAGTCTCCCATGATTATTACCTCTCCTTTTAATGCCATTTTAGTTATGTCCTGCAATAGGTTCTTGTCGAGTTCCTCTTCCTGACCTTGTAGCCTGTGTATCACGCCAATACGAATAATTGACTTTTCCCTTGTTTCTATGGTCACCCAAAGGGCCTCAGTTTTTTCTTCAATACTTTGTATTAAGGTAGTATTTATGCTTTTTTTACATACATTGCTACCCCTCCTCTGATTTTTCAAATTCTGTCCTTCATAAATAAAGTATATCCTGGTATAACTATGTCCCAGTCATGATTTTCATTTTACCATGACTCTGTAATTACCACAATGTCTAGATCATCCCTTGTCATTATTGCAATTAGTTCTGGGATTTTATTTCCTAAGCTCCTAGCATTTGCACACATAGCTTTTAAAGTTTTGTTTGTGCTTTTTCTGTTCCTAGCTATGTTCTTCTCTCTGCCTATGTTTATTTGGTTTTGATCTGAATTATCTTCTGTTGCTGTCGTTATGCTTCCTTTGCCCTTTCCCTGTGTTTGGGGAGCAGATTTCTTTATTCCTGTTTGGTTCACTGCCCCCCTCTGTTAGTTTAAATAGTTCTTGATGAAGCATCCAAACTGTTCAGTTAGTATTCTCGTTCCCCTTGAAGATGGGTGAAGGCCGTCACTTTGTATAAGCTCCTATCTTGCCAGATGGTGTGACTATGGCCTATAAATCCAAATCTCTCATCATTGCACCATGTCCTTAGCCAATCATTAAAGTTTCTGTTGGGATGAGTTCTGTCTTCCCCTCTGTGTACTGGCAATACTTCTGAAAAAGATACAGTGGTTGCCACCTGCTTCAGAGCAGTCCCAAACTTCCTAAATTCATCTTTTACGGCCATGAGTTCAGCATTTGCCAGGTCATTTGTCCCTAGGTGGACAATGATCAGTTACATATTTTGAGAATAGGGCCAGGCATCAAAAGTTAGAGAAATTACCACTTTCCTACAGTATTTCCCTGAATTATACTTCTGAATGCTTAGATATAGTACATTTTAGCCAGTTGTGATTTTAGGGGCAGGCTAGCAGGACAGGTGACAGGGGTGCTGCAGCTTGAAAGCGTGGCCACAGTCACCCTGCCTGCAACACCAGCTTGGATGGGAATACAGGCACACATTTAGCAGGATGGATGGGACACTCACACACTCACTCTCTTTAAAAGGCTCTGCCTGATGTAACATATATAATGGGCTCTACCTGGTGTAATGTGTATACGTAGCTCTATCTGACAAAATGTGTATAAGGGGCTCTACTGTGCTGTACTGTTTGTAAGGGGCTCTAATGTGGCATGATGTGTATAATGGGTACTAATAGGCGGCGAAGTGGGACTGATGGTCACTACTGTTTGGTGTAACGTTCCTGACCGACACCACTGTACTGTGTAATGTGGCTCATGGACACTACTGTGCAGATTAATGTGACTGACAAACATTACTGTGCAGTATAATGTTACTGGTGCACACTACTGTGTGGTGTAATGTGAATTGGTACTATTCTGTGGCCACACTACTTCCATTATATATATATATATATTTATATATAAAGAGATGAGCGGGTTTGGTTCAAAGAGAACCGAACCCCACCTGAACGTTATGCTCCAGGCCTGGATCTAAGTCCAGCTCGGGACCTCCCGCCACACTCAGAAACCAGAACATGGCAAAACTTCATCATCCTGCTGTTGGATTCTCAAGGGTTTTTGGATTCCATTTAAACAGATGTGCATTGCTGCTATTTTCATTCCGGACTTGGAGAGTGAGGGAGACAGACCTCTGTCTCTCTCTGTGGGTGGTGATGTCAGGTCAGTGTGTGCTCTTTAGGGGTGCTGTTAGGGGTGCTATCCTGTTACTGTGATGTTAGGGGTGCTGCCTGGCTGTCACTGGTGATTCATGTGCTGTTAGGGGTGCTGCAGCTGTACAAGAATGTTGTGTGACTGTATTGTACAGTGGGCAGGGGAACTGTCCTCCTGTATGCTGTGAAAATACAGGGGTGCTGCTGTAAAAAATCTGGGGTGCAGTGAAAAAAAATGTACAATGGCCCTATCTTGTTTGCTATAAAAAATTTGGGGAGCAGTGAAAATAAATGTACGCTGGTCCTGTCTTGTATGCTGTAAAAAAATCTGGGGAGCAGTGAAAATAAATGTGCACTGGCTCTGTCTTGTCTGCTGTAAAAATTCTGGGGTGCAGTAAAATAAATGTACACTGGCCCTGTCTTGTATGCTTTAAAAATTTAAGGCTGCAGTAAAATAAATGTACACTGGCCCAGTTCTGTATGCTGTAAAATACAGGGGTGCTGTTGTTAAAATAAAAGTACAATGATCCTGTATACTGTGAAAATACAAGGGTGCTGTTATTAAAATAAAAGTACACGGGTCCTGTATGCTGTAAAAATACAGGGGTGCTGTTGTTAAAATAAAAGTATATTGGTCCTGTATGCTGTAAAAAAATACATGGGTGCTGTTGTTAAAATAAAAGTACACTGGTACTGTATGCTGTAAAAATACAGGAGTGCTGTTGTTAAAATAAAAGTACACTGATCCTGTATGCTGTAAAATACAGGGGTGCTGTTGTTAAAATTAAAGTACACTGTCCTTGTATGCTGTAAAATACAGGGGTGCCGTGAAAATAAATATACACTGGCCTTGTCTTGTATGCTGTAAAATTACAGGGGTGTTGTGAAAATACAGGGGTGCTGACACTGTCCACAGCTGCAATGTCTTGGCCTGACCTTAACAACACTGTATGAGAAGAGGAGGCTCCTACCACCATTTGCACGCCTTCTGCAAGTGCTGTGAGGAGCACCTCCAGTCCAGTTGCTGATATTGAGATTGCGGATGTCACTGTATAAGTACACCAGGATGAGGAGGAAGTTGATGATGAGGATTCTGATGGTGATGTGGTTTCTTTAAATAAGGAACCAGTGGAGACAGTTGTTGGCCATGGGATGAAAAAGCCTATTGTCATGACTGGGCAAAATACCAAAAAAGCCACCTCTTCAGTGTGAAAATATTTATCCACAAATCCAGATAACAGGTGTCAAGCCATCTGTTGCCTTTGCCAATACATTATAAGTAGGGGTAAGGATGTTAACCACCTAGAAACATCCTCCCTTATACGTCACTTGCAGCGCATTTATCATAAGTCATTGTCAAGTTCAGAAACTTTGGGTGATAGCGTAAGCAGTCCACTGATACCTAAATTATGTGGATTTGTTTGAATATTATTTCTCTGTGAGGATGATGATGTAAATACTAAAGTGGGTGGGAAATCAGAGGATGAGGATGACATCTTGCCACTGTAGAGCCAGTTTGTGCAAGGAGAGACTAATTGTTATTTTTTGGTGGGGACCTAAACAAACCAATCATTTCGACCACAGTTGTGTGGCAGAAATGATTGGTTTGTTAAAGTGTGCATATCCTGTTTATACAACATAAGGGTGGGTGGGGGGCCCAAGGACAAATCCATCTTGCACGTCTTTTGTTTGCCACATCATTCCAGGGGTGCTGCCCTATATGGGGTGCTGCCCTTCTGCCCTATTAGTCAAGCGATGCTGCCCCACTGCCGTTTACATCCAGGGGTGCTGTTGCCTGTCTGCTGTGCTGTGTAATTCTCTGGGGGTGCTGCCTATGCTGTATAACTCCAGGGGTGCTGCTGTATAATTCCAGGGGTGCTGCTGTACTTGATCTTAGGTTTAAATGAAAGCCTAGAGCAGATTTGAAACAAGCTTCAGCATTACAGATTTGTGGAAACATAGCCGCAAAGGTGGAAATGGAAATTGCTATTTTGACAAAGTGTTTTTAAATAAAGTGGATAGAGATCACATTTGTGGACAAAGTCAGTGTGACTCAGAAGAGACTTAATCATAATCCAGCACAACTGCTGGAGAGGTCAAAGTAAGATTTTCTGCCTGAGGTTTACAGAGAGGTTCTTCTCATTTATTTCATGTTAGGGACTCACTCAAATGAATGGCTCCAGTAAATCAACCCTAATTTTGATTTATTATTAATGTTCCACATTTTGGGATTTTTTATTTAGAAGATGTGCATTGGCTATACAAGGATCTTCTTTTCCTAAGAGCTACGTAGGGTTATCACAAGACCTTGCAGTGTTGGAAGAACAGAGTTTCAGTGATCTTGCATTGCACATGCTTTCATTGCACTGCAGCACTAGATGGGCCAGGAACTCCTGTGAGGCACAAACAGTTACTGAATAAGGCCCAGCATGAAGTCTCATGGTGGCTCTAGCCAGGAAGATGTCTAGCTTGCCAGGCTGAGGTATTCTGTGGGCACAAAGGTTAGCATTGCATCCTCCCACAGTCCTACTTATAGTATGAAATGATTTTTGACTGTAGAGTAGTAAGCTCCACTAGGTCAGGGACTCAATAACAAAAAAATTCACTGCACAGTTGTGATTAGTACTTTATCGAACCGACCCGAACTCAACTTGCCCCATCTGGGGCTGCTCTGGGAGCTCAGGAGGGTCTGCTAAAACTTCTACGGGGCTGCTTTATTTAAAAAAAAATATTGATAAAATAAACAAGACACACTGGTATGCTCACATGCGTGTAACTGGGACACACAGGTATGCTCACATGCGTGTAACTGGGAAACACAGGTATGCTCACATGGGTACAGAGCCGGCCCTAGGCATAGGCAAGCTAGGCAATTGCCTAGGGCATCTGGTATGCCTAGGGGCACAAGCAGCTTCTGCTGATTAAAATGATATGCGGCATGCCTATATTCTATGTGTAGCATTTTGTATGCAGATACAGCCGCAGTCGCACACAGTATATAGGCATGCTGCATATCATTTTAATCAGCAGAAGCTGCTTGTGCATCCTAGCCACATAGCAATGCAAATAAGATGCATTTCCATAAAAAAATAAGCACCGGCCATTAGCAGAGCTGCCAGCTGACTCACGCCAGGAACTATGTGTGTCATTATGTGTATACGGTCATTAATAATGTGTAACATATGTGTAAGGTGCACTATGTGTGTCATTACGTGTATAAGGGCACTAATAATGTGCGGCATATGTGTAAGGGAAATTATGTTTATAAGGACATTAATAAGGGTTGGCATAATGTGTAAGGCGCATTATGTTTATAAGGACATTAATAATGTGTCATATGTGTAAGGGGCATTACTGTGTGGTATTATGTGTATAAATGCATTACCAATGTGTGGTATTATGTGTATAAGGTGCTCTACTATGTGGTGTAACGTATAGAAAGGGCACTTCTGTGTGGCGTAACGTATAGAAAGGGCACTACTGTGTGGTGTAATGTGAATAAGGAGAAATATGGTGTGATGTAATGTGAATAAAGAGCAATATGGTGTGGTGTAATGTGAATAAGGAGCAATATGGTGTGTTGTAATGTGAATAAGGAGCAATTCAGTATGATGTTATGTGAATAAGGGGCACTACTGTGAGGAGTAACGTATATAAGGTAAAGTGGTACTACACTCTGATGTAATGTGAATAAGGGACACTATCGCATGATAAATTGTGAATAAAGTTACACTACTGTGAGGCATAATTTGAATTGGGGGTACTATTGTGTGGCCATGCCCCTTGCCAGAAAAAACACATACCTTTTTGGGCTGTGCGCCGAAAGTGCACACTGTTCTTATTTAAATTACAGGGGGTAGGAAAACAAAGAAAAAAGGACTGCTATGGGTTAGGGGTGATGGTGCTGGGAAAGGGCTGCAGGGTCAGAGGCGGAACTAGCGGTGGTGCTAGGGGGCACCAGCCAAAATCTTGCCTAGGGCATCATATTGGTTAGGGCCGGCTCTGCATGGGTATAACTGTGAGCTGCGAAAAAAATGCATCTGCTACAAAATGTGTAAATAAAAATGCAATTAAAAAAATGGAAAAAAAGAACCCCACATGATTTTTACAAAATAAGTCTCCAGACTCAGTGGAGGGGAAAATATCCAGTCTTGATCCTATGGTATACACCTGTTTATTTGTATCCTAGCATTAAATCTGAGATTATGTTTATCCCTAAACATGGAGAAGAGGGTACGAATTTGGAGGCTTTGGCCCCTAGTTTTTCAGTTTGTCCAGTAATGTGGTTATTAATAATTATATATTTGCTTGGTTAAAGTCCTTTCTGTTCCACAACAATATAGGAGTGGAGGTGAAATCCTGTGTGTTGTTCCTGATTGCGTGTGCCTCTCTAATTTTTAATCACCTTCTTGACACTGTCCTCTTCCTCTTGCCTCTTCTCATAATGTGAAAAGTCATCAAAGTAGGAAGTGGTATGTTTGTAGCTAGCTATGATTCAGAGAAATTGGCGAGCTTTTTCCAAGGGGACCACCTGTCACGGAAATTATGGGTTTATTAAACTGTGCATGTCCTGTTTAATAAACATATGGGTGGGTGGGAGGTCAGTCCCAAGACAACTCCATCTTGCACCTCTTTTTTTTCTTTGCATTATGTGCTCTTTGGGGCCTATTTTTTTTAAAACTGCCATCCTGTCTGCCACTGCATTGCCACTCCTAGATGGGACAGGTGTTTTTGCCGCTCACTTGTGTCGCTTAGCTTAGTCATCCAATGACCTCGGTGCAACCTTTTGGCCTAAAAACAATATTGTAAGGTGTTCAGAATAGACTGGAAATGAGTGGAAATGAATGTTATTGAGGTTAATAATACCGTAGGATCAAAATTACCCACAAATTCTGTGATTTTAGCTGTTTTATGTTTTTCTCAAAAATCATCCAGATCCAAAACCAAAACCCGAAAAGGTGGACTTGGCAAAACCAATCAAGATCCAAAACACGAGCGGGGATCCAGATCCAAAACCAAAACACAAAATTTGAAAGGTGTTCGCCGCACATCTCTAATATATATATATATATCAAACGTTTGGTCCACACTCACGTTTTCAAATTTTCTGCTGGGGTGCCTTCCAAAACTGGGGATCTTAAACAGAATCACCAGTAAATTGTATAGACGAAGAGAAATGGGAGCACTCACCAGTCTTCATTATAGTGGTAATTTATTTGAATATCATGTCAGACAGAGCATCGACGTTTCGGTCCTCACTTGGACCTTTGTCAGGATAATTATACAGTGGAACGGACAGCCTTATAAACCCAGTATGTGCCCACCCACCACTTCAATAAAAACCAATCAGAGTGAAATACATATTAACCATTAAAAGATACACATGTGTGGGTGATCAAGTTATAACACTTAGCATATCCCCATTACACCTGTATACACACCTTTAGCCACGGATGTCCTCCCTGTGTCCAACACTTCCTCATGCTGACTGGCGTGCGTTCCACCGCCGCCATCAGCTGTTTCTTTGAGACCTAGAACGCCGGGGACTCAGCTCACGGCCGCGTCTCCCTCCGGCAACATCACTTCCTGTCTGTGGAACGCATATCCGCTCCCGATCCCGGAAGCGTATGCGTTCCACTGCGTACTCACACATCTATGAGTATTATATGTGTGCTGATTTGGCAGCATCGCGGCAGTGCTCATATCAGCGCTGATAGATGGGTAATAGATATTAAATCCATATCATTGGTGATTCTCAGAGGATTTATTAATATGTGAGGACACAGGGAATATCTCCATAATGTCCGGGCGTGTATACTCATGACAAAATAGAAATACACATAGGAAAACCTGTTCCATATATATCAAATGTGCATATAGATAGATTATGCATAGGTCCATATTACAATAACATGGATCCATGCATAAGTCTCATACACATATCTTGACCTAATAGTAGACAACAATCCATAAGGAAAATAGATGAAAAATAAATGAAAAAAAGTCATTAAAAAGGCTATAAACCCTCACGGAGCGAACCTTATTGCACTACCCCAAAAAAAAAGAGAAAAAGGGGGAAGGGAGAAAAAAGAAAAAAATTTCAAAAAAACACATGTCAAATGTGAGAAAATAAAAATAATGAAAACAATATATATGAATTGAAGTTTAAAAATTCCTTATCAATTCAAGAACACACTGTATTGGATGCCATCATTTAGGCCTTTAGGTCGTATGGTGTCCAGTCGATAAATCCAACCCGCTTCACATTTTAGAAGCATTTTACCACGGTCACCGCCCCTCCTCGGTTGGTCCACTCGATCAATAATCATGCTCCTTAATGATGCCAATGAGTGACGAGCTTCCACAAAGTGTCTAGCAACTGGCTTATCGGAGCTCCCATTTTCCAGTGCAGACCTGATAGATAAACGGTGGTTCGCCATCCTCTCTCGGAATGGGCGTATTGTTTTTCCCACGTATATCAGGGAACAGGGGCATATAAGAATATATATCACAAAATCGGTGGTACATGTCACCCTGTGTCGTATGTGTATCTTCTTTCCAGTATGGGGATGGTGGAAGAATTCACCAGTCATCATGCTCCTGCATGTTGTGCAATTAATGCACCTATAGCAACCCATCTTTCTTGGTTGAAGCCACATTACTGGATGTTTTGGAGATGCTCTGTCTGGTTGCATAAGGATGTCTTTCAGGTTTAGTGCTCGTCGAAAGCTCATCAATGGCTTATCTGGTAATTTTTTAGTCAGCATCGGATCAGTCTTGACTACGGGCCAGACCTCCCTTAGGGCCTTCCGTATACTAGGACCAGCTGTATCAAATGTGGCGGTGACCACAAAAGGATTTATGACCTTACACTTCTTGTTATTTCCTGTATGGAAAATTCTTTTTGCTTTCTTTAGACATCTATTGATGATTTGTAGACTGTAGCCACGCACCAAAAAACGATTCTTCATTTCCACGAGTTGAGTTTCAGCCATCTCTTCATTAGAGTTGTTGCGTAAGACTCTCAAAAATTGAGAGATCGGTAAGTTTTGTTTTAAGGGGCCAGGGTGATGGCTCCCAAAGTGCAATAAGGTGTTTCGGTCCGTCGTTTTCCTGAATAGTTTATAGCCATAACCCAGTTCAGTGGCGTAGACACTTACATCTAAAAAATTGATAGTTTCTCTGTGATACTGCATGGTAAAGCGAATAGGGGAGTCTAGGTGATTCAGATGTTCTACCATAGCTAGTAGGGACTCTTCTGAAGAAGTCCAAATCAAAAATATATCGTCGATAAAACGACGATAAAAGGCGATACTATCTCCAAACGGCGGGATGATGTTTTCATTTTCATAGGCATCCATGAACAGATTTGCGTAAGACGGCGCTATATTACTCCCCATCGCGGTCCCGGCCGTTTGGAGATAGTACCGCCCCTGAAAAGAAAAATAATTATTAACCAGAGTCAGTCTGAGTAACTCAATGAGGAAGTCAATGGGAGGCATCCCTCTGTGTTTATCCATCAAGGCCCGTTTGGTTGTCTCTATACCCGCTCCATGTGGGATTACGGTATAGAGTGAGGTGACGTCCATGGTGACCAGGATATCCTGTGACTCATGAGGCATGGGTTTCAATAATCTTAGGAAATCTTCCGTATCTCGTACATAGCTTTTAGTCTGTTTAACACAAGTCTGTAGAAAACTATCCACAAACTGTGCTATTGGTGAAAATAATGAATTGCGTGCCGAGATTATAGGCCGGCCCGGAGGTCTGTCTAACGTTTTATGGATTTTGGGTAGTAGATAAAGAATTGGACAGATTGGAAAATCCGTCTCAAGGAATGCCAAAATGTCCTCATCTATCCAATTGTTATTCAAAGCACTTTGTAGCAGTGAATCCAATTGGTTTTTGAAGGGTATAGTGGGATCACATGTAAGAAGTCTATATGTTTCCTGGTCGGCTAATTGTCTATACGCTTCTGCCTCATAGTCACAGGTATCCAGAATCACCACAGCGCCACCTTTATCAGCCGGTCTCACAGTGATAAGTGAATTATTCTTAATTTCACCTATCGCTTTCCTCTCTAGAGGACTCAGATTGTATCTGACTCTTGTTTGTCTTTTCATAGAGTCCCTTATACCATGATCCAGCATCCGCGTGAAGGTTTTGATACTCGGGTTGTATGATTGGGGGTCATATGTGCTCTTTTTCTTAAAAGTACTGATCTCCATTGGTAATGGATCAGTTTTCTTTTTTCTCCCTTCCCCCTTTTTCTCTTTTTTTTTGGGGGGTAGTGCAATAAGGTTCGCTCCGTGAGGGTTTATAGCCTTTTTAATGACTTTTTTTCATTTATTTTTCATCTATTTTCCTTATGGATTGTTGTCTACTATTAGGTCAAGATATGTGTATGAGACTTATGCATGGATCCATGTTATTGTAATATGGACCTATGCATAATCTATCTATATGCACATTTGATATATATGGAACAGGTTTTCCTATGTGTATTTCTATTTTGTCATGAGTATACACGCCCGGACACTATGGAGATATTCCCTGTGTCCTCACATATTAATAAATCCTCTGAGAATCACCAATGATATGGATTTAATATCTATTACCCATCTATCAGCGCTGATATGAGCACTGCCGCGATGCTGCCAAATCAGCACACATATAATACTCATAGATGTGTGAGTACGCAGTGGAACGCATACGCTTCCGGGATCGGGAGCGGATATGCGTTCCACAGACAGGAAGTGATGTTGCCGGAGGGAGACGCGGCCGTGAGCTGAGTCCCCGGCATTCTAGGTCTCAAAGAAACAGCTGATGGCGGCGGTGGAACGCACGCCAGTCAGCATGAGGAAGTGTTGGACACAGGGAGGACATCCGTGGCTAAAGGTGTGTATACAGGTGTAATGGGGATATGCTAAGTGTTATAACTTGATCACCCACACATGTGTATCTTTTAATGGTTAATATGTATTTCACTCTGATTGGTTTTTATTGAAGTGGTGGGTGGGCACATACTGGGTTTATAAGGCTGTCCGTTCCACTGTATAATTATCCTGACAAAGGTCCAAGTGAGGACCGAAACGTCGATGCTCTGTCTGACATGATATTCAAATAAATTACCACTATAATGAAGACTGGTGAGTGCTCCCATTTCTCTTCGTCTATACAATTTACTGGTGATTCTGTTTAAGATCCCCAGTTTTGGAAGGCACCCCAGCAGAAAATTTGAAAACGTGAGTGTGGACCAAACGTTTGATATATTGTCTCACAAGGATATCCTTGTGATTAACATGTCCTGCACCCGTTATGCACTTTCATGAAGCTTATTTAGTTTATATGGACTTATGAATATATTTTCCATTTGGAATGGACGGATTTGACTCAGATATCTTTGTCTATAAGGAGGACAACCCCTTGGATTGAAGTACTATTGTCTAAGAGACTTTACTCTGGCCTTTTTGCTGCCCTCTTTTTTCTTGTATTTTTATTCTCTATTTTTATTTTTATTTTATTTTTTTCATTTTTTGTACTTTTGAAGCTTTCTATATATATAACCTATTTCAGTGGCATAGACTAAACTGAGTGAGGTTTTTGGTCTAATAGCGTTGTATTTAATGGAAGGTTTGGTGTCTGCAGATCTTTTATTCTCAGCTGAACATGATTTACTAGCATTAACAGATGATGATGCAGAACGTGTGCTTTCTGAATTCAGTGACTTTGGGGGTCTACCAGCAGAAAGTGCTATAGACACCTATCATAAGTTGCTGAATTTAGAAAAGAGAGAGACAGATCTTCTCCTACATGGACAATTTCTGTCTGACTACTACCGAAAAAAACAAATTCCCCGGGGCTTTCGCCTTAAAAATGTGCCTACAATTGGTAGAAGTAATCCAGTATTCTGTAGTAAATGGTGTTCAATTCTCAACAAATGCTCCTTTGATTTACTCCTACTTGTTATTGAGGAGGTGGGAGCAGATTTGAAAAAGGTGCGGGGTGAATTAGCTCTTTGTAAACCAAAAGCCATTGAGACCCTTCAAGGTGATCTATCACAACAATGGGTAACTAAATTGAAACAACAAATAGATAAATATCGAAAAGAATTGGTTACTTTTAAAAGAACAAAATTAGAGAAGGTTGATCGAGATTACAAAGATCACAGGGTCTATAGATGGCTAACGGGAAATGAACAGTCTTCTTCATACAGATTTAGAAATACTAGATACAGACAAAACCAAGCACAATTTGATAGCATCTCTTCTTCGGAAAGAGACTCCTCCGACTCTCAAGCTAGTGTTAAACCACCTCTCCCACGTGCTAGTACCCGAGCCAAACCAGGGGGGCAGTCTTTAAACGCAGAAGGCCCCACCTCAGGCGGGGCAAGCACAAAAGAGAAAAAGAAACAGAACAAGAATCAGAAGGGTCAGTGATAAACTTGTCGACTCATAAACTTACTGAGGCCGAGAGGAGCTTATTATCTAAGGGATTGAGTTTCATCCCAACTCCGAAATTTAATGATTTTGGTTGGTCTGTTGACAAGTATAAACTGAGTCGTAAACTTAGACTAGTAGAAAAATTTCAGCAAACTGATCCATTACCAATGGAGATCAGTACTTTTAAGAAAAAGAGCACATATGACCCCCAATCATACAACCCGAGTATCAAAACCTTCACGCGGATGCTGGATCATGGTATAAGGGACTCTATGAAAAGACAAACAAGAGTCAGATACAATCTGAGTCCTCTAGAGAGGAAAGCGATAGGTGAAATTAAGAATAATTCACTTATCACTGTGAGACCGGCTGATAAAGGTGGCGCTGTGGTGATTTTGGATACCTGTGACTATGAGGCAGAAGCGTATAGACAATTAGCCGACCAGGAAACATATAGACTTCTTACATGTGATCCCACTATACCCTTCAAAAACCAATTGGATTCACTGCTACAAAGTGCTTTGAATAACAATTGGATAGATGAGGACATTTTGGCATTCCTTGAGACGGATTTTCCAATCTGTCCAATTCTTTATCTACTACCCAAAATCCATAAAACGTTAGACAGACCTCCGGGCCGGCCTATAATCTCGGCACGCAATTCATTATTTTCACCAATAGCACAGTTTGTGGATAGTTTTCTACAGACTTGTGTTAAACAGACTAAAAGCTATGTACGAGATACGGAAGATTTCCTAAGATTATTGAAACCCATGCCTCATGAGTCACAGGATATCCTGGTCACCATGGACGTCACCTCACTCTATACCGTAATCCCACATGGAGCGGGTATAGAGACAGCCAAACGGGCCTTGATGGATAAACACAGAGGGATGCCTCCCATTGACTTCCTCATTGAGTTACTCAGACTGACTCTGGTTAATAATTATTTTTCTTTTCAGGGGCGGTACTATCTCCAAACGGCCGGGACCGCGATGGGGAGTAATATAGCGCCGTCTTACGCAAATCTGTTCATGGATGCCTATGAAAATGAAAACATCATCCCGCCGTTTGGAGATAGTATCGCCTTTTATCGTCGTTTTATCGACGATATATTTTTGATTTGGACTTCTTCAGAAGAGTCCCTACTAGCTATGGTAGAACATCTGAATCACCTAGACTCCCCTATTCGCTTTACCATGCAGTATCACAGAGAAACTATCAATTTTTTAGATGTAAGTGTCTACGCCACTGAACTGGGTTATGGCTATAAACTATTCAGGAAAACGACGGACCGAAACACCTTATTGCACTTTGGGAGCCATCACCCTGGCCCCTTAAAACAAAACTTACCGATCTCTCAATTTTTGAGAGTCTTACGCAACAACTCTAATGAAGAGATGGCTGAAACTCAACTCGTGGAAATGAAGAATCGGTTTTTGGTGCGTGGCTACAGTCTACAAATCATCAATAGATGTCTAAAGAAAGCAAAAAGAATTTTCCATACAGGAAATAACAAGAAGTGTAAGGTCATAAATCCTTTTGTGGTCACCGCCACATTTGATACAGCTGGTCCTAGTATACGGAAGGCCCTAAGGGAGGTCTGGCCCGTAGTCAAGACTGATCCGATGCTGACTAAAAAATTACCAGATAAGCCATTGATGAGCTTTCGACGAGCACTAAACCTGAAAGACATCCTTATGCAACCAGACAGAGCATCTCCAAAACATCCAGTAATGTGGCTTCAACCAAGAAAGATGGGTTGCTATAGGTGCATTAATTGCACAACATGCAGGAGCATGATGACTGGTGAATTCTTCCACCATCCCCATACTGGAAAGAAGATACACATACGACACAGGGTGACATGTACCACCGATTTTGTGATATATATTCTTATATGCCCCTGTTCCCTGATATACGTGGGAAAAACAATACGCCCATTCCGAGAGAGGATGGCGAACCACCGTTTATCTATCAGGTCTGCACTGGAAAATGGGAGCTCCGATAAGCCAGTTGCTAGACACTTTGTGGAAGCTCGTCACTCATTGGCATCATTAAGGAGCATGATTATTGATCGAGTGGACCAACCGAGGAGGGGCGGTGACCGTGGTAAAATGCTTCTAAAATGTGAAGCGGGTTGGATTTATCGACTGGACACCATACGACCTAAAGGCCTAAATGATGGCATCCAATACAGTGTGTTCTTGAATTGATAAGGAATTTTTAAACTTCAATTCATATATATTGTTTTCATTATTTTTATTTTCTCACATTTGACATGTGTTTTTTTGAATTTTTTTTCTTTTTTCTCCCTTCCCCCTTTTTCTCTTTTTTTTGGGGTAGTGCAATAAGGTTCGCTCCGTGAGGGTTTATAGCCTTTTTAATGACTTTTTTTCATTTATTTTTCATCTATTTTCCTTATGGATTGTTGTCTACTATTAGGTCAAGATATGTGTATGAGACTTATGCATGGATCCATGTTATTGTAATATGGACCTATGCATAATCTATCTATATGCACATTTGATATATATGGAACAGGTTTTCCTATGTGTATTTCTATTTTGTCATGAGTATACACGCCCGGACACTATGGAGATATTCCCTGTGTCCTCACATATTAATAAATCCTCTGAGAATCACCAATGATATGGATTTAATATCTATTACCCATCTATCAGCGCTGATATGAGCACTGCCGCGATGCTGCCAAATCAGCACACATATAATACTCATAGATGTGTGAGTACGCAGTGGAACGCATACGCTTCCGGGATCGGGAGCGGATATGCGTTCCACAGACAGGAAGTGATGTTGCCGGAGGGAGACGCGGCCGTGAGCTGAGTCCCCGGCGTTCTAGGTCTCAAAGAAACAGCTGATGGCGGCGGTGGAACGCACGCCAGTCAGCATGAGGAAGTGTTGGACACAGGGAGGACATCCGTGGCTAAAGGTGTGTATACAGGTGTAATGGGGATATGCTAAGTGTTATAACTTGATCACCCACACATGTGTATCTTTTAATGGTTAATATGTATTTCACTCTGATTGGTTTTTATTGAAGTGGTGGGTGGGCACATACTGGGTTTATAAGGCTGTCCGTTCCACTGTATAATTATCCTGACAAAGGTCCAAGTGAGGACCGAAACGTCGATGCTCTGTCTGACATGATATTCAAATAAATTACCACTATAATGAAGACTGGTGAGTGCTCCCATTTCTCTTCGTCTATATATATATATATATATATATATATATATATATATCTCCACCGTTATTTCTTCACTGTCATCATATATGTATTTAAGAACTGTTTTGTTATGAACTAGTACTATCTGGGTTACTCTTTCTGACCCTCTATAATTGTGATCACTCATTAATATATTTAGTATTGGTGCTGGATACGCTTGATGCTTTAGATTTAACATCTGAATTGAGAGCTCTATATTATCGTTTCGTGACCAGCATTCTTTGGATAAAACCTATGCCAGTATGACCTTTATACCTCAAAGGTATAATATTCTCCCTATATAACACTTTTTAGGTGTTTTACCTTTGCTAGATTGTTTGCTGAAGGCTGTGTACTGCCTGGAGGAATTACTTAAAATTCAGCATTATATACCATACTCACTCTGTTAGTCTGTCAACTGTTAGAAATTTATCCTAACTCTATTCATTGTTTCTGATCCACTTTAGGTCCAACATATACTGTTGGCCTTTTATGCTATTAGCCTCTTATGGATGCTTTACCCATTGGTGAAATGTTATCTGTGACCACTCTACTGATTACACATACAAAATACAGTTCAGTATGTATAACTACTCCCACTTTCCCTTCACCCCTCCCTTTTTTTGTTCACTCTAATTGCCCAAATAATGTGTAATTTTATTTATTAGTTTTTAGATTAACCCAAGCTGGCACTAGTAGTGGTGTATTCACTTTATCAAGGCACACTTATCACATTTATTTCAGGTGCTCAGTATGTACTGTAAATTTATTGTATTATTAATAGACATTGTTAACGTTCAAATACTTAGTTGTTCCATTTGCCATCCGGATCTTGTACCCCTGAGGAAGTCCTTTGGGATGAAACACGTTGGGTTCATGTTTTATTCAACTTCTGTATTGTATTATTTAAAAAAAGAAACATGCTATACTGAATTCAAACTGGATAAGCACACAGCACCTTTCTGTGCAGTGCAACTGTACTGTACAGATGTTTACAATGTGCTATTGTGTATTTTGACAATTTCATTGTGAATATATTAAATATATATATATATATATAAAAGCAATGTTTTATTGCTAAATGTATTTGTGATGTTAAAAAACATATTTTGGCTGGTTTAAACTAGGAACACTAATATTAGCGCTCTCAAATCAGTGTGGCATTTGTTATTTTACAATCTTGGCTAACAGGAGTTTGCATCTAGAGGTGCTGCTGCAGTTCTATTCTAGCACAACTGGGTACCCCCTATACTGTATATATAAAATATAATATATTTATACAGTATATACTTATAAACTCAAACAAGCAGCGACACTCAGAGACGTCATGCAAATGTAACTGTATTGTTCAAAAGGTGACATACCAATATTTCAGGGCACAGCCGTCCCTTTGTCAAAGTTCACTTGCTTGTTTGTGTTGGGAAGTATATACATTGTCTCTCGAGTGCACTAGAGCAATTTTTTCTTTGAGGGAGAGTGCCAGTCCATTTGATGAGTATAAGGTATGCATATATATATATATATATATATATACACTGCTCAAAAAAATAAAGGGAACACTTAAATAACACAATGTAACTCCAAGTCAATCACACTTCTGTGAAATCAAACTGTCCACTTAGGAAGCAACACTGATTGACAATCAATTTCACATGCTGTTGTGCAAATGGAATAGACAACAGGTGGGAATTATAGGCAATTAGCAAGACACCCCCAATAAAGGAGTTGTTCTGCAGGTGGTGATCACAGACCACTTCTCAGCTCCTATGCTTTCTGGCTGATGTTTTGGTAACCTTTGGAAGCTGGTGGTGCTTTCACTCTAGTGGTAGCATGAGACGGAGTCTACAACCCACACAAGTGGCTCAGCTAGTGCAGCTCATCCAGGATGGCACATCAATGCGAGCTGTGGCAAGAAGGTTTGCTGTGTCTGTCAGCGTAGTGTCCAGAGAATGGAGGCGCTACCAGGAGACAGGCCAGTACATCAGGAGACGTGGAGGAGGTCGTAGGAGGGCAATAACCCAGCAGCAGGACCGGTACCTCCACCTTTGTGCAAGGAGGAACAGGAGGAGCACTGCAAGAGCCCTGCAAAATGACCTCCAGCAAGCCACAAATGTGCATGTGTCTACTCAAACAATCAGAAACAGACTCCATGAGGGTGGTATGAGGGCCCGACGTCCACAGGTGGGGGTTGTGCTTACAGCCCAACACCGTGCAGGACGTTTGGCATTTGCCAGAGAACACCAAGATTGGCAAATTCGACACTGGCGCCCTGTGCTCTTCACAGATGAAAGCAAGTTCTCACTGAGCACATGTGACAGACGTGACAGAGTCTTGAGACACCAAGGAGAACATTCTGCTGCCTGCAACATCCTCCAGCATGACCGGTTTGGCAGTGGGTCATTAATGGTGTGGGGTGGCATTTCTTTGGGGGGCCGCACAGCACTCCATGTGTTCGCCAGAGGTAGCCTGACTGCCATTAGGTACCAAGATGAGATCCTCAGACCCCTTGTGAGACCATATGCTGGTGTGGTTGTCCCTGGGTTCCTCCTAATGCAAGACAATGCTAGACCTCATGTGGCTGGAGTGTGTCAGCAGTTCCTGCAAGACGAAGGCATTGATGCTATGGACTGGCCCGCCCGTTCCCTAGACCTGAATCCAATTGAGCACATCTGGGACATCATGTCTCGCTCCATCCACCAATGCAACGTTGCACCACAGACTGTCCAGGATTTGGCGGATGCTTTAGTCCAGGTCTGGGAGGAGATCACTCAGGAGACCATCCGCCACCTCATCAGGAGCATGCCCAGGAATTGTAGGGAGGTCATACAGGCACGTGGAGACCACACACACTACTGAGCCTCATTTTGACTTGTTTTAAGGACATTACATCAAAGTTGGATCAGCCTGTAGTGTGTTTTTCCACTTTCATTTTGAGTGTGACTCCAAATCCAGACCTCCATGGGTTAATAAATTTGATTTCCATTGATAACTTTTGTGTGATTTTGTTGTCAGCACATTAAACTATGTAAAGAACAAAGTATTTAATAAGAATATTTCATTCATTCAGATCTAGGATGTGTTGTTTAAGTGTTCCCTTTATTTTTTGAGCAGTGTATATATATATATATATATATATACTCATTATACTCATCCTATAGACTGGCAATCTCCCTCGAAGACAAAATATATATTGATATACACACTGTACAACTAACAGTGAACAGCTCTTAGCTCTTTCTAATATTATACAGAAATGTCATATATGATTTTACAAAAGGCTTCAAGCAAATGTAGGAGATTGGCAGCTTAATTAAAGTTATAGCTGCAATGTAGTATTATTTTTAACCTTGAAGTACTCAATTTTCTCAAGCGAACTACAGATGTATTAGAAAAAAGTGAACAATATATAGTAGTTTAATTAATTTCACACAAAAATACTGTAGGAACTCCATGTAATAGATTTTGTTGAATCATTTTTACAGTATCTTTCCTCTATTTCACTGTATGTTGTTGTAACATAATACTGCATTCAGTATTATTATTAAGCACAAAATTCTAAATACAGAGGTAGCCAGGCTCATCTTTCCCGTAATGCGTATGCATATGTGCATGCATCAATGGACTAACTATATATGGCCCACGGGCACGATTATACATGCATGCTTATGTACGGGCATGCTACCCATGGCAAACTAATTATGGGTGCAGTTAATCACAGCAAAGAAGAGCCTGGCTATATCTGTAATCAAAATAACTTTTTACTTATTCAGTTATTGGGGGTTGCATATTTTACTGCTAAAACTGCTATATATTATAATCCCTTCTTTGATTACATTTTTTTTCATTTGATATCAACATACTTTACAGTACAGTTTGTAAACATGTGTAATAAAGTGTATCTGTAAACATACTGTAGATAATTACAGAGAATGATGACAGATAGATAGATAGATAGATAGATAGATAGATAGATAGATAGATAAAAATATAGACATAGATAAAGACATCATACTGTCATGCTTTTACATACTGTAGCATAACACAGTGAGATTTATCTCCTTTGATTAGCTGACCAATAGGCACAGATGTATTTTGTGTTTTAATTAGACCAAGGAGTAAATTTAATAAGCATCATGTTAAACCCTGTACTTCTGATTGTGTTTATGCTCAAAATGCAAAATGGCAGTGATTTTGCTAGCAATGTTTTGCTAATTTAATTTTTGCTCTTTTAAATTTCAGGCATAAACAAGATCAGAAGTGCTGATTTTTACAGCCCGATGCGTTATAAATAAACCTCATAATATAACTTAACTTTCAGAATAAGTTGTTCTTTAACCACTTGCCTGATGTGGTTGCATCAAATACAACCACACCAGGCTTAGCTATCCCTGTCATGGTTGCATCTGATGCTACAGCAGCTCTAACTCTCAACTCTCACCAAACTCTAGAAACAGCACTTGATGAAGTGGCTCCAGCTACCCATCACACTCCACGTAGACTTAGATGTCAACAGTGGCACACTAAATATACTAGACACTTACAAAAACTCTCACGTAAAGTTGAACTCCAGTTGCATAAATCTCATAGTTCAAGTGACTTTCTCACATATAAGATGCATAAATCTCGTAGTTCAAGTGACTTTCTCACATATAAGACCACCTACCACTCTTATCGTAATGCTCTGGACACTGCCAAACAAACATATTTTCAATCTCTCATCTCTGCTCAAGCCTCTAACCCCAAGCGACTTTTTAATACATTTAAATCACTTCTTTTCCCTCCCTCACCTAACCCACCAGCCACTGTCAGTGCGCAAGATCTTGCTTCCTATTTCAAGGACAAGATTGACAAGATCCGAAATGAAATGGTATGCTCTTCCACAGCAAGTGACCTGCTCAATTCCCTGCCTGAACCCTCTAACACCTTCTCTTCCTTTGATCCTACAAATGAAGATGAAGTATCTGCACTCTTTTCATCTGCCTACTCTAATACCTCTCTCCTTGACTCTATACCCTCACAAATTAGTAAAGCTCTGTCTACTGTGCTCATCCCAACCTTAACGAAAATCTGTAATCTCTCCCTGTCTACTGGTATCTTTCCCTCTCTATACAAGCATGCAGTGATTACTCCCATTCTGAAAAAACAAAACTCTGACCCGAACTCTCTCTCTAACTACCGTCCCATCTCTCAGCTCCAAGCTACTTGAGAGACTTGCCTACACTCGCCTCACACACTTTCTTAACTCACACAGCCTACTGCACCCACTTCAGTCAGGATTTTGTGCCCAACACTCCACAGAGACAGCACTGACTAAGGTAGTGAATGATTTGGTCACTGCTAAATCTAAAGGACATTACTCTCTACTTATTCTCCTTGATCTCTCTGCTGCTTTTGACACTGTTGACCACTCTCTTCTCATACAAACACTACAATCCCTAGGAATTCAGGACACATCCCTTTCTTGGTTCTCATCCTACCTATCTAATCTCTCCTTCAGTGTTCGTTTCTCTGATTCCACCTCTCCTTCGCTACCTCTCTCAGTTGGAGTACCGCAAGGCTCAGTCCTAGGTCCTCTGCTTTTCTCTATCTATACCACATCTCTTGGCAAACTAATCAACTCTTTCGGATTTCAATACCATCTGTATGTGGATGATACTCAAATCTACCTATCCTCCCCTGATTTGTCACCATCTGTGTTGGGCCGTGTCACTGAATGCCTTTCTGCCATTTCATCTTGGATGACATCTCGCCACCTCAAACTTAATATTTCCAAAACAGAATTAATTATATTTCCACCGGCCAATAGTAGTTTCCAACCTGATATCTCTATCACTGTTGAGAACTCGGCAATCACCCTTACCCCACAAGCTCGCTGCCTAGGTGTCATTCTTGACTCTGAACTGTCCTTTGTTACCCACATTCAATCTATCTCAAGATCATGTTACATACATCTAAGAAACATATCCAAAATATGACCATATCTTACACAAGACACAGCAAAAACTCTAATCCGTGCTCTCATTATCTCCCGCATTGATTATTGTAATAGTCTCCTGACCGGTCTTCCCAAACATAGGCTCTCACCACTACAATCCATTTTGAATGCAGCTGCGAGGCAAATCTTCCTTGCCAGACGTTCATCGTCTGCAGATCCGCTCTGTCAGTCCCTCCATTGGTTACCGGTATTCTACCGTATTAAATATAAAATACTTTTACTCACATACAAGGCTATTAACCAAACTGCACCAACATACATCTCTTCACTCATCTCAAAATATCTCCCTACCCGACCTCTCCGCTCTGCACAAGATCTACGTCTCTCATCCACACGCATTACTTGTTCACACTCAAAATTACAGGACTTTATCCGGGCTTCACCCACTCTGTGGAATGCCCTCCCACGCACAGTAAGACTCGCCTCTAGTCTCCAAACCTTTAAATGTTCCCTGAAAACTCACCTCTTCAGACAAGCCTATCAAATTCCAGACCCACCCACATAACCTTCAGTGCTTCCCTATCTAATTACATCCTCTGTAGAGTATTCATAACATCACATATCTTGTCTTTCTTTAGTCTCACACCCTCCTGACACTTGGCCAACTTTGTGGGGTATCATCATACAACCCATTAAGAACCTAGCAATCTGGTGGACCATTATGCAATAGGTAGCATCTATCCTTGTGTATCTATGCCTATTTCCCTATAGATTGTAAGCTTGTGAGCAGGGCCTTCCTACCTCTATGTCTGTCTGTTTTTGACCCAGTTTTGTTCTATTACTGTTGTTCTAATTGTAAAGCGCAACGGAATATGCTGCGCTATATAAGAAACTGTTAATAAATAAATAAATAAATAAATAAAGGGACCTCTCAGCCACTCCCAGCACTTTCTGGATCCCCCCAATGTCTGCCTGGTAGCCGATAACTGCTGATCTGGTAGCTTGCCAGAATCCCACCCCAAAACTGCAGACAGTAGCAGGAAACTGTAATAGAATCTGCCCTTTCCTATGTACACCATTAGCTGCAGACAGGGGTAGCTGCAAGAAAATGCAAATTCATAATACAATGTTCCGATCATCGATGGTCCAATAACCAAACATTGATGTTTAACTGTTGTTCATAAAATATACTTATACAATTGTGTTGGCTATGTTTCAAATAGTTGAGCTTAACCCAATTAAATCCTAACAAACCCAAAAATTTCTGAGCAGTTTTTTTGAAAAAATATTAGCCAGTTAAGTAGTAAATGGGGGATTCAGTTAGCTGCAGTAGCTTACTACAGGCTAAATGATCCCTTAAGGCTATTTAACTGTCCTCAAAGTCAGCCCAAAGGCTACACTTAACAAATATTTTTTTTTATTTCTCTAAAAGAAAAACCATCATTAAATAGCCTATTTTCATGAGATGAGACAGTTCTAACATATAGGTCCAGGAACTTATTCTACATTGTACATAACTGTAACATCCTTAACCTGTTACCATAAAATATATTCACACAATCTAAAATTATTTTATATTTCTCTCTTCTGCTATATTGGCTAGTGATATATTGTCACATTTTTAAATGTCCCACCCATATGTGCACAAAACAAGAAAACACATTGAATTTAACAAAAAACACATTACATGATCTTTGGACTCCTATTAGCATCCATATCTCTTTATCTCAAACAATCTCAAGCTTATGGCAATAACAGAAACATGGCTCACAAAATCAGATACCGTCTAACTTGCAGTTTCTAATAAAATGGTCTCCATTTCATGAATGGTTGGATTATTGTACATGGCTGTTTCATAGTACAGTACTACCAGATAAACCATCACTCACATTCACATACTTTGAGGTATATTAGGTCAGTAATTTTAACTCATATTCACTGTGTGATGCTAAAAAATCATATAACTGAACCACAACAATAATTTCTTGTGGAGTTGTCTGTCAGACTGCATCGTTTCACATTCTCCTTGGAGATTCAAAATACTCACTCTTATAAAGTGAAAAAAGGAGGGGAGTGAGATCCCTAAAAGTAACAGAAACACTGTGAAAGCTAACATTGCTCAAAAACAACAACTAGCTATATAAGTATGTAAGGTCTAGATCACCTGGTTAACAATTTTTGAGAAGGTTGGCTGTGAGATCCCAATAACTGAGCCACACACAGCTTGAAAGCTGCCAGTAGCCAGAAAGTGCAACACAGCCAGGAGTTTGTGTAGGCCTGAGACAGAGCGAGAGCATGCTATCTTAGGGTCTAGGTCCTGTTTGACAAGGTCATACAGGTGGAAAAAGTTTTTTCTATTAAGCCGGAACATCTGTATGACCTGGTCATCAGCCTATGCATTTAAGTTCAAATGCCACCTAAATAAACTAGGCCTGCACAGCCTCCACGGCACTTGTACAACTTGCTGACCATGGGGGTAATTCAGACCTGATCGCTGCTGTGCATTTTCGCACAGCGAGTGTCAGGCACAAACTGTGCATGCATAAACACCACGATATGCTGATGCATCACAAGGGTACAAAGCGGATCGCTACTCAGTGATGGGTTTGTGTGATGGATCCATTCGCATGGGCCATCGTAAGGAGATTGAAAGGAATAAGGCGTTTGTGGGTATCAACTGACCGTTTTCAGGTTGTGTCTGGAAAAATGCAAGCATGTCCATGTGTTTGCAGGGAGGGTTCCAGACATCAATTCTGGTCCCAGCTGATGTGATCGCAGTGGCTGAGTCAGTTCTGGGCTGCGCAGAGACTGCACAAAATCTGTTTGTACAGCTCTGCTACACATTTGATTTCACTACTTGCAAAAGCTAAAATACACTATATATGAATCCTTGGTAAATTACCGTATTGTATAAACTAACAACCCCATTTGACCAATGGTCTATTCATTCATATTTGTGTAGTCGACCAGGAAAATCAATACGAATGGGCCAAACACTAACAAGTTTCCAGTTTAGTAAATTCCCGAGATGACACTTAGAAAAAAAAGACAAACTCGAATGGATTCGGGAGCTTAGTAAATTTCCCCAGATTTGGGTGGGTATGTACAAACTGAAATCTAAATTGTAGTGTAAAAAAAACCTGCCAGTATTTACCCTGCAAAGAAACAAAATAACCCAACCAAATCTAACTCTCTCTGCACATGTTATATCTGCCCCATCTGCAGTGCACATGGTTTTGCCCATTAGAGAAAGATTTTGCCTTTGCAATCAACACTGAATTAGGCCCATAATTGTTTTTAAACACTTTATTTACATAAAATAAAAATTAATTTGTAAAACACATATCTATATTAACTGTTGAAAGTCCCTTTCTTGTTTCTCACAGCTGCAGAGGAGTTCTGCAGCCAGAGACACTGCACACTGTGGAGGAACTTTCCAAAGTCCCTGTCCACAAGTGTGTACTACCCCTGTGGACCTTTAACTACTCAAAACCTTTAGAGACACTGTCAATATTACCAGATATATTGATTACCATTTAATTTATACATGCTAGGTATTTACATTCAATTTTGTACTTTTAAATTATTATTTATTTTTTAAGCTAGGAGACTTGGTTTGACACAATGTATTCTTTCTTTTTATTATTGATATCACCTACACTCCTAATTTTATATACTAATAATTTCTAATCAATGTCCCGTATAAAGTGCTGAATATTTTTTTCTATCCCTCCAAGGCCATGGTTACATTCCACTCCAGAAATCACTGTACTATAGATGGTGTCAATTAACATGCTTTTTCATCTACAAATATAATAAATCTAATGAGTACTCTTATTTACAGTACAGTGTATTCTCTTTATGATTTCTACATATTTAAGACATTTATATTATGATTAGTTACTTATTACACTGCATGATACATATATTTTCACAGAGACGTGTGTTGAGCTAAATGGCTCAGGAGGCACTGGCTAGCTCCGGAGCCAGATTTACATGCAATATATGAGCCAAAGTGTACATCCGGGCAGGCTTGGACTGGACCACAAGGGTACAGGGGAATCCACCAGTGGGCCCCACTTCCTAGTTGCCCACCTCCTGCTCTAAGTATCAGGTTCCAGACTGTGTACTTGATGGCTTATTTTCTACAGTGCATTGCTGTTATTCTGTCATTATCTTGTACATTATTATGCATGCAGCAGCTGATTTTACTGTACATATTTGTGAAGGGGCCCAGACGTTGCACTCTCTAATGGTTAGTCAAACCAATGAGGTGGAAGGCCGCACCCCTTCTGCAGACTGGCCACACCACTAACATGGGCCCCTAACACTGCATTCCCCCGGTGGGCCCTACAGAGCCGGCCCTAACCAATATGATGCCCTAGGCAAGATTTTGGCTGGTGCCCCCTAGCACCACCGCTGGATCCGCCTCTGACCTTGTACCCCCTATATTTTAAATAGGAACAGTTTGCCCATTTGGCACACAGCCCAAAAAGGGGTATGTTTTTGCTGCCAAGGGGCATGGCCACGCAATAATCCCAGTTCCAATTACGCCACACAGTACTGCAACTTTATTCACATATGATCATGCAATAGTGTCCATAATTCATATTACATCCCACAATAGTATCACTTTACCTTTAACGTTACTCCTCACAGTAGAGCCCCTTATTCACATTCCATCACACTGAATTGCTCCTTATTCACATTACACCACACCCTATTGCTCTTTATTCACATTAGATGACACAGTAGTGCCATTTCTGTACGCAACGCCACATAATAGAGCACCTTATATGCATAATGCCACACATTAGTAATGCATTTACACACATTCCACACAGTAATGCCCCTTACACATATGAGACACCTTATTAATGTCCTTATAAACATAATGTACCTTACACATTTTGACAACCTTTATTAATGCCCTTTTACACATAATGTCCTTTACACATATGCCACACATTATTAATGCCCTTATACACATAATGACACACATAGTGCCCCCTACACATTTGCTGCACATTATTAGTGCCCCTATACACATAATGACACATATACAGTAGTACCCTTTTACACATATGCCGCACATTATTAATGCCCTTGTACACATAATGACACGCATAGTGCCCCTTACACATGTTGCACATTATTAATGCATTTTACATGACACACATAATCCTCCTTACACATATTCCGAACACTACTGCACAACCAACCCACTCACATGCACACAGCACTCACACTGCCACTAACACTGTGACCTCTGCCTCTGCTTGGATACAGATGTGTCCTCATACATATTGCCTCAATGCTAATGTCGGGCTCACCTTTTTTTATGAAAATGCATCTTATTTGCATTGCTATGTGGCTAGGATGCACAAGCAGCTTCTGCTGATTAAAATGATATGCAGCATGCCTATATACTGTGTGAGACTGTGGCTGTATCTGCATATGAATTGCTACACACAGAATATAGGCATGCTGCATATCATTTTAATCAGCAGAATCTGCTGATGCCCCTAGGCATATCAAATGCCCTAGGCAATTGCCTAGTTTGCCAATGCCTATGGCCGGCTCTGGGGCCCTACATGCCCCAGTCAGACACTGCAATGTGGTGAGATTTGATCAGAGATGTACTGACAAGAAAGACAGCTGAGGCACTGCCTCACCTGCCATATACTTTTTACGCCAGCATTTTGGCTATAAAAATGATTAGGATAATGCAAAGAAGATATTTAAAACAAATTATTTGTATTTTTCATATACTTAATACAGTCAAAACTCTGTCACAAATGTTAGTATGACAGGAAAGGCTCTGCCTTACCCACCACACGTCACTGCTACATATGCAGTATTAGACCTATGCTAAATGTAATCAAATCTGACTTTAAAAAAAATGAATTCATGTCGGTATGAATGCAGTATAAGCATGACACAGACCATACATTTATTGACTTAACATTAACCTAATAAAAAGATAACTGACAGCATACAAGCTTCAGTATAAATTGAAAAAACACACATTTTGCAGTTTTATCCCAAGATAATTTGTAAGCATGTACTGTATGTAGCAATTAGGGGTGTGCACCAGCCACTTTTCGTGTTTTGTGTTTTGGTTTTGGATCTGGATCTTTCTTCATGTTTTGGATCCGGATTAGTTTTGCCAAAACCACCACTTACGGGTTTTGGTTTTTAATCTGTATTTTTTGGGAAAAAACATTAAAACAGATAAAATCACAGAATTTTTTTTGTTTTGTTCCTATGCTATTATTAACCTCAATAACCTTCATTTTCACTCATTTCCAGTCTATTCTGAGCACCTCACTCTTCACAATATTGTTTTTAGGCCAAAAGGTTGCACCGAGGTAACTGGATGACTATGCTAAGCAGCACAAGTGGGCAGCACAAACACGTGGCCCATCTAGGAGTGGCACTGCAATGGCAGACAGGATGGCAGTTTGAAAAACTAGGCCACAAAGAGTACATAATGCAAAGAAAAAAAGAGGTGCAAGATGGAATTGTCCTTGGGCCCTCCCAGCCACCCTTATGTTGTATAAACAGGAAACGCACACTTTAACAAACCAATCACTTCAGCGCCAGGGTCAGCCACATGACTGTGGCTGAAATTATTGGTTCATTTGACCCCCCCAGATAAAAATCTACCAATGCTCCAAAGAGCATATAATGCAAAGAAAAGAGGTGCAAGCTGGAATTGTCCTTGGGCCCTCACACCCACCCTTATGTTGTATAAACAGCACATGCACACTTTAGCAAACCAATGATTTCAGTGCCAGAGTCTGCCACATGACTGTGGCTGAAATGATTGGTTAATTTGGCCCCCGCACAAAACAAGCTGGCAATTAATCTGTCCCTATAGAAACTGGCTCTATAGAGGCAAGATGTTGTCCTCATACTGAATTGATCGATTCCTCACACCCTTCAGTGTTGTGTACATCCTCATCCTCACAAAGAATTAATTCGTACTAGCTGGAATCCACCATCACAGGTCATTCTGTAATTTCTGGAGGTTGGTTTTCCTTGAAGAATTGCTAATTCATTTTGATGAACATCATCTTCTCCACATTGTGTGGAAGTAACCTCCTACGCATATCGCTGACAAGGTTACTGGCTGTACTAAAAACTCTTTCGGAGTACACACTGGAGGGGAGCAATTAGGTAAAATAGAGAAAGTTTGTACTGGGGCCTCCAAATTGCCTCTTTTTCCTGCCAGTACAGGTACAGACTGTCTGACATGCCTACTTGGATGCTGTCACCGATGTAATCCTCCACCATTCTTTCAAGGTGACAGCATCATATGCAGTGACAGTAGACATGTCAGAAATTGTTGGCAGGTTTATTAGTCTGGCCCAGATGCCCATAGTTGGTCCTGCCTGCCCTGCATCACCGTCAGTGGGATGGTTAGGAATTGGATAACTAAGTTGATTTCTGGCAGCCCCAGTTGAAAATGAAGAAGGAGCTGTTGCCATGTCACATTCTGCTTCAGCTGACAGTGTTTTCACCAGCAGGTCTTTACACATCAGCAGGCTTGTGTCCGACGGAAAGAGATACATCACATAGGCTATAAAACTTGGATCGAGCATGGTGGTCAAAATGTAGTGCTCTGATTTCAACAGATTGACCACCCTCAGATCCAGGCAAAGCGAATGAAGGGCTTCATCCACAAGTCCCACATACTGCTCCATCTTAGCTCCTCCTTCACTTTCTCCAGCTATTTCTGCAAATGCCTGATAAGGGGAATGTCCTAACTCAAGCTGGCAGTGGGGGTCATTCCGAGTTGTTCGCTCATTGCCGATTTTCGCTATGCTGTGATTTGTTGCTAATTGCGCATGTGCAAGGCACGCAGGGCGCATGCGCTTAGTTATTTAACTAAAAACTTAGCAGTTTTGCTTTTGATCCTGCGGCGCTTTTCAGTCGCACTGCTGATCGGTGAATGATTGACAGGAAAGGGGCGTTTCTGGTTGGTAACTGAGCGTTTCCCGGGAGTGTGCTAAAAAACGCAGGCATGTCAGGGAAAAAGGCGGGAGTGTCTGGAGAAACGGGGGAGTGGCTGGCCTAACGCAGGGCGTGTTAGTGACGTCAAACCAGGAACTAAACGGACTGAGCTGATTGTAATCTGTAAGTAGGTCTGGAGCTACTCAGAAACTGCAACAAATTATTTAGTAGCAGTTCTGCTAATCTTTCGTTCGCTATTCTGCTAAGCTAAGATACACTCCCAGAGGGTGGTGGCCTAGCGTGTGCAATGCTGCTAAAAGCAGCTAGCGAGCGAACATCTCGGAATGAGTTCCAGTTTCTGAACTGACTTCATATGTGGAAAGTTTGAAGGGTTGAAGAACTTTGTACAACACGGAAATCAATCTCCATTACGCTTGAATCAGGTGCATACCCACTCCTTTTCCTATGTCATAGGTGGATGTATAGGCTTGAATGGCCTTTTGCTGCTCCTCCATCCTCTGAAGTATATAGAGGGTTGAGTTCCACTGCGTTCCAACCTCTTGCTTCAGGTGATGGCAGGGCATGTTCAAGAGTGTTTACTGGCGCTCCAGTCTTTGGGACGCAGTCGCTGAATGGCAAAAGTGTCCTGAAATTTTTCAGGCCACAGAAAGCATCTCCTGCATTGCCCTGTCGTTTTAAAAAAAATGCTGCACCACCAAATTTATTGTGTGAGCAAAACATGTGACATGCTTGAATTTCCTGATTTAATACCCACACATTATTGGTGGCATTGTCTGATTTCACAAATCCCCAGGAGAGTAAAAGTGGGATAAGCAATTGGATGTTGATTTACCTCAGTTTCTCTGAGAGTTTGTCAGTGGTGTGCCTTTAACTGAAACTGGAGATACACAGCGTAGCCTGCCTTTGAATGAGCTGGCATTTCTGAGATTCTGCTACTGGTGCCACTGCTGTTGTTGCTGCGCAAGGTGATGTCTACATCTACCCGGTGGGCTGCCACAGTCATATAGACCTTAGTCTGCCCTGTTCCACTTATCCACATGTCCGTGGTTAAGTGGACAGTGGGTACAACTGCATTTTTTAGGACACTGAGGACACTTTTTCTGACGTCTCTGTACATTCTCGGTATCGCCTGCCTGATGGAGTGGAATCTAGACAGGAATTGGTACTGGGGTCACAATACCTCCATCAATTGTCTAAATCTAACAGCACTAATGACAGATACCGGATGCACGTCTAACACCAACCTACAGTAGCTGTCAAGGCCTCAGTTATCCACTCTGCAACAGGATAATTGCTGCTGTACTTCATCCTCCTCACAAAAGGACTGTTGGATTTGTTAGTGAAAGAAGTAATGGTGTTACAAATTCCTCTCTGGGATGATGAAAGTCTCCCAGCAGCAACAGCATCAGCATCAGCAATAGTAGTAGGTGTAGCAATGCAGGATCCTCCGGAAGAATCCCGGATAGGAGAGGAGTCAGTGACATGGCCTGCAGGGCTACTTCCGATCCTGATTGAGGAGGAAATTGATGAGAAGGGAGTTGCTGGTGTGATTTGCAGGTGCTTGGATACAACAGGACAAAGGGATTTAGGTGTCCCTCGACTGCTTACATTCTTCGCTACAGTTTCTGAACTTGACAGTGACTATTTATGAATGCACTGCAGGTGACGTATAAGGGAGGATGTTCCTAGGTGGTTAACGTCCTTACCCCTACATATTACACCTTTACATAAGGTACATATGGGAAGACAGTAGTTGTCCGGATTTGGATAGAAATAATTCCAGACCGAAGAGTCGTTTTTTTTTTTTTGTCTTCTGCCCAGGCATGAGATTGGGCTTATTCATTCCACGGAGAACAACTGTCTTTCCCGGTGCCTGATTTAAGCAAGCCACATCACCATCAGAATCTAAATCATATATCTAAACCTAAAAAATCAAAAGGTAATTTTTGACTACTACAAGAACAGGCTGTTTTAAGTGTACATCTAATTTTGGTTGAAGATGCTTTTTAGCCGCACAGATTGATACAAAGTGTATTAAGCATAACAGTTCTGGAGAGATCATCATATATGTGTTGTATTGAATCACTATGGTGACGTGTTGCACTGTGTTTAATCAGCTGGAAAAGTCCTGGATTGATGACATCATCAGATAATATGTGAGTGTGTTTTATCAAATATCCTGATGACAATATGATTTGACATATTGTAACATTGTTAGTCAAACCTTGGCTGCTGTGTATTATTGAAGGAAAGTCTGAGTACTGCACCCAGTGTTCATTGTATGTTTTTTTTGCAGTGAAGGCACAGATGCAGCAATGAATTTGAATTGGGAGTGCCAGACCTTGGACGCAATATATGGCTGGATGCTGAGACTCAGATATATCTTTCTAACTGATGTATGAGCAACTACTATCAGCTTTGTTAGTGCTCTGAGTTTGTCATGCAGTTTCACCCTATGTGCATTTTTATGCTTTTATGTTCTTTGGATCTTCATTAAACTATTGAAAAAGTCCTATTGGTGTCAACAACACTGTGTGGATTTCAAAATAAAGTGTGTGAGATAAGCCATTTTTGATTGATATATGGGGGGTCATTCCGAGTTGTTCGCTCAGTATTTTTCTTCGCATCACAGCGATTTTCCGCTAACTGCGCATGCGCAATGTTCGCACTGCGACTGTGCCAAGTAAATTTGCTATGCAGTTAGGTATTTTACTTACGGCATTACGAGGTTTTTTCTTCGTTCTGGTGATCGTAGTGTGATTGACATGAAGTGGGTGTTTCTGGGCGGAAACAGGCCGTTTTATGGGAGTGTGTGAAAAAACTCTACCGTTTCTGGGAAAACGTGGGAGTGGCTGGAGAAACGGAGGAGTGTCTGGGCGAACGCTGGGTGTGTTTATGACGTCAAACCAGGAACGACAAGCACTGAACTGATCGCAGATGCCGAGTTAGTTTGAAGCTACTCAGAAACTGCTAAGAAGTGTCTAATCGCAATTTTGCTAATCTTTCGTTCGCAATTTTGATAAGCTAAGATTCACTCCCAGTAGGCGGCGGCTTAGCGTGTGCAAAGCTGCTAAAAGCAGCTTGTGAGCGAACAACTCGGAATGACCACCATGGTACGGGTTCATCTATACCCTTTTTCACAATAGAGGGGATTCATATCATGTTATTTGCAATAGGAGGTGCTCTTGTTTATATTTTGCAACAGATATGTGTGTGTGTGTGTGTGTGTGTGTGTGTGTGTGTGTGTGTGTGTGTGTGTGAATACTTCACATAACATAAAAGTTATACAAAAGAAAGAAAAAAAGGAATTCTTTTACCAGGTGCAATGTCTCCTCTTCAGCTAAAAAGATATGCATTTTATGGTCACATAACCAATTCCTCAGCCAGGTTCACCAGGCAGGAGTTTGGTCGCCTACCCAAGGTCATTGGTGAGGAGTTGAGCATGGATGTCCCATACATGATCAATGCACTAAAGCTGGAAGCCAACATAACTGCATGGCTGCATTTATGCCATGATCTAGGATCCCAGAATACCTTGGTCCAATTGTAACACTACTGGAAAGTCCTTTGGTGCAGTCAGTCAGATGTCTTCCAGAGGATCTACATTGTATTGTTAGGCATAATTAGGCTTTAACAAAAATAATAAATAAATATGATGATTGCACATGTACTGTAAGTTATTATACTGTACAGCAGAACAACATTTCCCACTGATTATAAACTCATACACTATGCTGTGAATGAATGGGATTGCCAAAGATCAAATTTTAATGAGACCCATGTATTTTAACATACAGTATCAGTTATAAAATCTATTATGTGTATTTTATTTAGTGATGTCTGAAACCTGTATATTTTTTTTATATGTTGCTTTGTTCACAGGAAACAAGCATGATTAGGATGAGATACTGTAGCAGAAAAGCAGGAAGGTAAAGGAGAAGAAGCTGTAGAGACCACTGCCCAGTGTACAGTACATCCCTTGTCCAGTGAATGTCCCCTGCCATCTCATAGAGGTATATTCGGTATAGTCGGAAACTGCAGTCTTGTCGGAAAGTTGTTAGTTTCCGACTGGAATAGGTCGTAAGGGGTTCCAACCTTTTCAATCTGGGCTCAGTTTTTCAAACAAGTCGAGAAATCAGACTTGTCAGAATACATACGGATTGGCGACTTCTGTATTGTTGGAAGCGGGGCCAAACCTGATAAGTTTTTTGCCCAGTTTCCGACAATGTCAATCCGACTTTAAAAAAAGTCGGATTGACAGTGTCGGGAACGGGCCAAACCTGTCGGGTTTAGCCTGGCATTGAATAGAGAGCTGTCGTGTCCTTTGCATTGAAAAGGACCCGACAGCAATTGAATATACCCCCATAGTATATATAAGTAATAGTACAGAACAATTTAGCTCTAAAAAGCCCAAAACTTGGCTTTTCTAAGGCTGTTTAGGGCTATACACATACTATATATTGTTTCTGTATGAGTTAGCCCTTCACTGTGTATTTCACATTGGTCTATTGTACATTTTAATTGCTGTGGAGGAACAGCCACAGCCAGCAGCAAGATGCCATCTACAGAGGTGATATTTATGGGCCTAAAAATAGAGCTGGAAACACTTCACAGCTCTGTGGGGAATATTTTGGATATTTGAAACAAATTGGAAATAACATTTTATTAATATTAGTTTTTATATTGTTAATGTTATTTTAAAAAAAGGAAAGCACTCTAGTTATATTGTTGAAAAATGTGTTATGTGATATGTCAATACAATCATGTATTTGCTTACATAGATCTTCCATAATAGAAATACAAATCCACAATTGTATTAATGAATGTAAAAGCAAAATAAGTAAATAAAAAATTATATAACATCAACACATCTTTCAATAATGGTCACTAAACAAGGTTCACAACAAAAGATAAGTGTAGCGGTGTAGCATATAATTTCATCTACATTAGGAGTTAACACTACTGCATGTCATTTATTTTATGTTGTTAAAAAAAATTATACATATATATATATATATGAAACATGAGACAAGTGGCTCACACTATAGAGTCCAATAGTACAGAGTGCTAGGTCCAATACATGTAAAATACATACATGGAAAAACGCGGGAGTGTCTGGAGAAACGGGGGACTGGCTGGCCGAACGCAGGGCGTGTTTGTGACGTCAAACCAGGAACTAAACGGACTGAGCTGATCTCAATCTGTGAGTAGGTCTGGAGCTACTCAGAAACTGCAACAAATTATTTAGTAGCAGTTCTGCTAATCTTTCGTTCGCTATTCTGCTAAACTAAGATACACTCCCAGAGGGTGGTGGCCTAGCGTGTGCAATGCTGCTAAAAGCAGCTAGCGAGCGAACAACTCAGAATGAGTTCCAGTTTCTGAACTGACTTCATATGTGGAAAGTTTGAATGGTTGAAGAACTTTGTACAACACGGAAATCAATCTCCATTGCGCTTGAATCAGGTGCATACCCACTCCTTTGCTTATGTCATAGGTGGATGTATAGGCTTGAATAGCCTTTTGCTGCTCCTCCATCCTCTGAAGCATATAGAGGGTTGAGTTCCACTGCGTTCCAACCTCTTGCTTCAGGTGATGGCAGGGCACGTTCAAGAGTGTTTGCTGGCGCTCCAGTCTTTGGGACGCAGTCGCTGAATGGCAAAAGTGTCCTGAAATTTTTCAGGCCACAGAAAGCATCTCCTGCATTGCCCTGTCGTTTTAAAAAAAATGCTGCACCACCAAATTTATTGTGTGAGCAAAACATGTGACATGCTTGAATTTCCTGATTTAATACCCATACATTATTGGTGGCATTGTCTGATTTCACAAATCCCCAGGAGAGTAAAAGTGGGATAAGCCATTGGATGATGATTTACCTCAGTTTCTCTGAGAGGTTGTCAGTGGTGTGCCTTTAACTGAAACTGGAGATACACAGCGTAGCCTGCCTTGGAATGAGCTGGCATTTCTGAGATTCTGCTACTGGTGCCACTGCTGTTGTTGCTGCGCAAGGTGATGTCTACATCTACCCGGTGGGCTGCCACAGTCATATAGACCTTAGTCTGCCCTGTTCCACTTATCCACATGTCCGTGGTTAAGTGGACAGTGGGTACAACTGCATTTTTTAGGACACTGAGGACACTTTTTCTGACGTCTCTGTACATTCTCGGTATCGCCTGCCTGATGGAGTGGAATCTAGACAGGAATTGGTACTGGGGTCACAATACCTCCATCAATTGTCTAAATCTAACAGCACTAATGACAGATACCGGACGCACGTCTAACACCAACCTACAGTAGCTGTCAAGGCCTCAGTTATCCACTCTGCAACAGGATAATTGCTGTTGTACTTCATCCTCCTCACAAAAGGACTGTTGGATTTGTTAGTGAAAGAAGTAATGGTGTTACAAATTCCTCTCTGGGATGATGAAAGTCTCCCAGCAGCAACAGCATCAGCATCAGCAACAGTAGTAGGTGTAGCAATGCAGGATCCTCCGGAAGAATCCCGGATAGGAGAGGAGTCAGTGACATGGCCTGCAGGGCTACTTCCGATCCTGATTGAGGAGGAAATTGATGAGAAGGGAGTTGCTGGTGTGATTTGCAGGTGCTTGGATACAACAGGACAAAGGGATTTAGGTGTCCCTCGACTGCTTACATTCTTCGCTACAGTTTCTGAACTTGACAGTGACTTTTTATGACGTATAAGGGAGGATGTTCCTAGGTGGTTAACGTCCTTACCCCTACATATTACACCTTTACATAAGGTACATATGGGAAGACAGTAGTTGTCCGGATTTGGATAGAAATAATTCCAGACCGAAGAGTCAGTTTTTTTTTTTTGGTCTTCTGCCCAGGCATGAGATTGGGCTTATTCATTCCACGGAGAACAACTGTCTTTCCCGGTGCCTGATTTAAGCAAGCCACATCACCATCAGAATCTAAATCATATATCTAAACCTAGAAAAATCAAAAGGTAATTTTTAAGTACTACAAGAACAGGCTGTTTTAAGTGTACATCTAATTTTGGTTGAAGATGCTTTTTAGCCTCACAGATTGATACAAAGTGTATTAAGCATAACAGTTCTGGAGAGATCATCATATATGTGTTGTATTGAATTACTATGGTGACGTGTTGCACTGTGTTTAATCAGCTGGAAAAGTCCTGGATTGATGACATCATCAGATAATATGTGAGTGTGTTTTATCAAATATCCTGATGACAATATGATTTGACATATTGTAACATTGTTAGACAAACCTTGGCTGCTGTGTATTATTGAAGGAAAGTCTGAGTGCTGCACCCAGTGTTCATTGTATGTTTTTTTTTGCAGTGAAGGCACAGATGCAGCAATGAATTTGAATTGGGAGTGCCAGACCTTGGACGCAATATATGGCTGGATGCTGAGACTCAGATATATCTTTCTAACTGATGTATGAGCAACTACTATCAGCTTTGTTAGTGCTCTGAGTTTGTCATGCAGTTTCACCCTATGTGCATTTTTATGCTTTTATGTTCTTTGGATCTTCATTAAACTATTGAAAAAGTCCTGTTGGTGTCAACAACACTGTGTGGATTTCAAAATAAAGAGTGTGAGATAAGCAATTTTTGATTGATATATGGTACGGGTTCATCTATACCCTTTTTCACAATAGAGGTGATTCATATCATGTTATTTGCAAAAGGAGGTGCTCTTGTTTATCTTTTGCAACAGATATATATGTGTGTGTGTGTGTGTGTGTGTGTGTGTGTGTGTGTGTGTGTGTGTGTGTGTGTGTGTGTGTGTGTGTGTGTGTATACTTCAAATAACATAAAAGTTATACAAAAGAAAGAAAAAAAGGAATTCTTTTACCAGGTGCAATGTCTCCTCTTCAGCTAAAAAGATATGCATTTCATGGTCACATAACCAATTCCTCAGCCAGTTTCACCAGGCAGGAGTTTGGTCGCCTACCCAAGGTCATTGGTGAGGAGTTGAGCATGGATGTCCCATACATGATCAATGCACTAAAGCTGGAAGCCAACATAACTGCATGGCTGCATTTATGCCATGATCTAGGATCCCAGAATACCTTGGTCCAATTGTAACACTACTGGAAAGTCCTTTGGTGCAGTCAGTCAGATGTCTTCCAGAGGATCTACATTGTATTGTTAGGCATAATTAGGCTTTAACAAAAATAATAAATAAATATGATGATTGCACATGTACTGTAAGTTATTATACTGTACAGCAGAACAACATTTCCCACTGATTATAAACTCATACATTATGCTGTGAATGAATGGGATTGCCAAAGATCAAATTTTAATGAGACCCATGTATTTTAACATACAGTATCAGTTTTAAAATCTATTATGTGTATTTTATTTAGTGATGTCTGAAACCTGTATATTTTTTTTATATGTTGCTTTGTTCACAGGAAACAAGCATGATTAGGATGAGATACTGTAGCAGAAAAGCAGGAAGGTAAAGGAGAAGAAGCTGTAGAGACCACTGCCCAGTGTACAGTACATCCCTTGTCCAGTGAATGTCCCCTGCCATCTCATAGAGGTATATTCGGTATAGTCGGAAACTGCAGTCTTGTCGGAAAGTTGTTAGTTTCCGACTGGAATAGGTCGGAAGGGGTTCCAACCTTTTCAATCTGGGCTCAGTTTTTCAAACAAGTCGAGAAATCAGACTTGTCAGAATACATACGGATTGGCGACTTCTGTATTGTTGGAAGCGGGGCCAAACCTGATAAGTTTTTTGCCCAGTTTCCGACAATGTCAATCCGACTTTAAAAAAAGTCGGATTGACAGTGTCGGGAACGGGCCAAACTCGTCGGGTTTAGCCTGGCATTGAATAGAGAGCTGTTGTGTCCTTTGCATTGAAAAGGACCCGACAGCAATTGAATATACCCCCATAGTATATATAAGTAATCGTACAGAACAATTTAGCTCTAAAAAGCCCAAAACTTGGCTTTTCTAAGGCTGTTTAGGGCTATACACATACTATATATTGTTTCTGTATGAGTTAGCCCTTCACTGTGTATTTCACATTGGTCTATTGTACATTTAATTGCTGTGGAGGAACAGCCACAGCCAGCAGCAAGATGCCATCTACAGAGGTGATATTTATGGGCCTAAAAATAGAGCTGGAAAACTTCACAGCTCTGTGGGGAATATTTTAGATATTTGAAACAAATTGGAAATAACATTTTATTAATATTAGTTTTTATATTGTTAATGTTATGTTAAAAAAAGGAAAACACTCTAGTTATATTGTTAAAAAAAATGGGTTATGTGATATGTCAATACAATCATGTATTTGCTTACATAGATCTTCCATAATAGAAATAGAAATCCACAATTGTATTAATGAATGTAAAAGCAAAATAAAATAAAAAAATTATATAACATCAACAAATCTTTCAATAATGGTCACTAAACAACGTTCACAACAAAAGATAAGTGTAGCGGTGTAGCATATAATTTCATCTACATTAGGAGTTAACACTACTGTATGTCATTTATTTTATGTTGTTAAAAAAATTATACATATATATATATATATGAAACATGAGACAAGTGGCTCACACTATAGAGTCCAATAGTACGGAGTGCTAGCTCCAATACATGTAAAATAGAAGCAACATCCAAAAAAATAGCTTTTATATAGCTTGCATCATACCACAAAAAATTCCATAAGGTGCAATATGCAAAAATAGCAGGAGATCCGCAATAGAAAAGTTGTTGGCAAAAGGCATAATGGCACACTGTTACTTAGCCAAAGTGTGCAGAGATCCTCCTGTAGGGTGTGTATCCGGCTCACTGCACTTTATGGAATTCTTTGTGGTATGATGCAAGCTACATAAAAGCTATTTTTTTGGATGTTGCTGGTCCTAATTTTGTTTTCCTATATATATATATATATATATATATATATATGCAGCAAGTATGTCATCACTCCATTCAACAATTGCAACTGCCGGTGTGCCTTTACCACATGTAGATATGTAGACAGGTGCAGTCTGTAAACCTCAGAAAGCAGGCTCGACACTCCTATGCTGCTTTCACATTGCAAAACCTGCTTTTGAAATGGTTCTTTAAACGGTTCTTAAAACGGGTCTTAGCAGTTAAACCCCCTTCACAACGCATGTTGTAACCAGTATATTACCATTTCATTACCGTTTTGGTACCTTTTACACTGAACCCGTTTCACCCATAGAAAACAGTGGTTGTCATTATAAATGGACTTTTCTCGCCCACACATTATTATTAATTAATTAATTAATTATTAATAATTTGGATAGTCGTACGATGGAACCCAGCAGCTTGAAGCATTTTAACCATGTTTTTATATATGAGTGCATCCTTGACTGTCCTAGTTATTTGTCTGCAGATTTCCTCATCCCCTCTGATTCTTAGCAGCTCCCTTACCTCTTCATCACTCCAAGTTGCCATTGTATAATATATTTGCAGTAAGAAAACGCTTCTAAACCCACTCTCATGTGTCTGATGTGTTTTTCCTTTAGCTTCCTGCTTCTGCCTGGTGACATCACACATGGAGACAGCCTATCACCTCCTGTGGCTTGTAAATACCGTTTCAGAGCCTTTCACACTACACAGTGAAATGGTTCTGAACCGGGTAGGACCCTGCTTTTTAACCGTTTCAAAATACCAGTATTTTGAAAATGGTAAATTCAAGGTGGCCCTTTCAGATCGCAGCTAGAACCGTTTAGGAAGGCTGAAAAATCGGCAATTTACCGGGTTAAAGCTGCGGTGTGAAAGGGGTACTAGTTAGGTGAATGAAAAAAAATTCACCTAACCGGGAGTGCCGTGCCTGCTTTCTGAGTTTTACAGACTGCACCTGTCTACGTATATATATGTATATATTTATATATATATATATATATGGAGGTAAGGGAAAAGAACAAGCGCCATATGGTGTAGTAATTCAGATAAATCGGAAAAATTGTGGACACGTAATTGTATTGTAAGTACCGGATAAATTCTTGGAATCAGGCCTATCTGTCTCTCTTTTTCCTCAGTGGCTGTTCCCCACCTATATGTTAGGAGACAAAGATAATCGCCATATAGTGTAGTACCTTTGTAAATATCTTAGGGAACCCTCCCCAATATATCAAGCGTACCAAATCAATATTTCAATCAAGCATATAGGATAAACTTATATCCAGATGACTCAAGCTGGTCCTGTATGGTGTATTTGTTCATTCAATTTCAGACTACTGCCTTGTATGATAATACAAAGTTTTTAATAAACAAAATAAAACATAATAAATGAATCAATAAAATAAAATAAGAAATCTTAGCTTAGTGATACAGGCAGTAGGTAGGTAGATCAGTCTCAACGCATTTCGCCTTTTGGGCTTCCTCAAGAGAATACACCATAACAAAAAGTACACACATTTATAGCTGCTTTCAATTTCATATTGCTATTACTTCCGGTTCACGTCATTTCCGGAACCGGAAGTGTCTTACGATCGTAAATTGACTCCTATAACAATACAGGGATGTTTATATATCAAGTACATTGGTGGGGCAGTGATCCTGTGGGTAGTATTACTATTATGCTGCATCACGAGCGGGCAAAGACGAGAATCGTCGCCTGTGTGTGCTCGTTTTTCCAGAAGTGACGCGGCTCATCCCGGCCGCGGCCGCGTCACTTCCGGTCAAGTCCTTCCAGCCTCCGTGGCCGGCGTGCGTTCCAGCGTTGGGCGGAAGTGACTCATCCTTGTTGTTAGTCACTTCCTGTTACTTGCTGGCGGAGGAATGGTAGTAAGCAGGTATAACTATTGGCGGAAATGACGTAAATACTGTCATTAGTAAATCGCTTCTATGCTTATAGTGGAGAAGGATAATCACCAATTCCTTATGATGATAGACAACCATCCGTGCATATAATATCAACACAGACACCATACGAATTCCCATAATTAGAAAAAATAATAATAACAGATGAAAAAATATATAATAAATAATAAAAAAATAATAAAAAATTATGACAGTAGGGCCTAGTTCAACCATTATTAAGCTTATAAATATCTTATGCTCATATGACATACAGTATTGATCGCAGTCATGAACCGATCTAAAGTCACTAATAAAAACTTTATGGGTTCACAATTAGTGCAACCAAACATAGTGTGTACATAAAACCGGCATGAATATTAAAATATTAAAATATTAAATCACATCCTATTAAAAAAGGGGATATATTGATAAATTGGGCCCCGAGGCTGGAATATGGAAGGGAGTTATGTGGAGGAAAAAACTGATTTTGGAGACCAGAAGCAAAGGCTGAATTGGACCCTCAATGTACCTCATAAAAAAGGGTCAATCTTGTAGCCTTCATTATGGCCATGCGGTTGGAGAGTATTTAAAGTAAAAATCGAATACATCTCCCTTTGAGATCATTTTTTCAGTAGATCTCCCCCTCTAGGTCCCAGGGGGAGATCTACTGAAAAAATTATCTCAAAGGGAGATGTATTGGATTTTTACTTTAAATACTCTCCAACCGCATGGTCATGATGAAGGCTACGAGATTGACCCTTTTTTATGAGGTACATTGAGGGTCCAATTCAGCCTTTGCTTCTGGTCTCCAAAATCAGTTTTTTCCTCCACATAACTCCCTTCCATATTCCAGCCTCAGGGCCCAATTTATCAATATATCCCCTTTTTTAATAGGATGTGATTTAATATTTTAATATTTTAATATTCATGCCGGTTTTATGTACACACTATGTTTGGTTGCACTAATTGTGAACCCATAAAGTTTTTATTAGTGACTTTAGATCGGTTCATGACTGCGATCAATACTGTATGTCATATGAGCATAAGATATTTCTAAGCTCAATAATGGTTGAACTAGGCCCTACTTTCATAATTTTTTATTATTTTTTATTATTTATTATATATTTTTTCATCTGTTATTATTATTTTTTCTAATTATGGGAATTTGTATGGTGTCTGTGTTGATATTATATGCACAGATGGTTGTCTATCATCATAAGGAATTGGTGATTATCCTTCTCCACTATAAGCATAGAAGCGATTTACTAATGACAGTATTTACGTCATTTCCGCCAATAGTTATACCTGCTTACTACCATTCCTCCGCCAGCAAGTAACAGGAAGTGACTAACAACAAGGATGAGTCACTTCCGCCCAACGCTGGAACGCACGCCGGCCACGGAGGCTGGAAGGACTTGACCGGAAGTGACGCGGCCGTGGCCGGGACGAGCTGCGTCACTTCTGGAAAAACGAAAAACGTGCACACACAGGCGACGATTCTCGTCTTTGCCCGCTCGTGATGCAGCATAATAGTACTAGTACCCACAGGATCACAGCCCCACCAATGTACTTGATATTTAAACATCCCTGTATTGTTATAGGAGTCAATTTACGATCGTAAGACACTTCCGGTGTCGGAAATGACGTGAACCGGAAGTAATAGCAATATGAAACTGAAAGCAGCTATAAATGTGTGTACTTTTTGTTATGGTGTATTCTCCTGAGGAAGCCCAAAAGGCGAAACGCGTTGAGACTGATCTACCTACCTACTGCCTGTATCACTAAGCTAAGATTTCTTATTTTATTTTATTGATTCATTTATTATGTTTTATTTTGTTTATTAAAAACTTTGTATTATCATACAAGGCAGTAGTCTGAAATTGAATGAACAAATACACCATACAGGACCAGCTTGAGTCATCTGGCTATAAGTTTATCCTATATGCTTGATTGAAATATTGATTTGGTACGCTTGATATATTGGGGAGGGTTCCCTAAGATATTTACAAAGGTACTACACTATATGGCGATGATCTTTGTCTCCTAACATATAGGTGGGGAACAGCCACTGAGGAAAAAAAGAGACAGATCGTCCTGATTCCAAGAATTTATCCGGTACTTACAATACAATTACGTGTCCACAATTTTCCGATTTATCTGAATTACTACACCATATGGCACTTGTTCTTCTCCCCTACCTCCACAGAATCGCATGACTGAATCTACCCAGGTCATTTCCTGAAGAACTGAGCTGCCACCAAAGAAGTTTGGGAGGTGTTTATAGAGCACGGAGTATTCGCTAGAAGGATACGGACCAAATACGACCAATTAAGTCTCAGTATATAGACATTCGGCGACCCCTTCTTTGGAAGGAATTTTCGAACGTTGGATAAGCGCACTGATCTATAAAACTCTTTCCACACATATATATATATATATTTATATACTGTATATATATATATATATATATACACACTGTATACTGTATATATTTATTGATAATGGGGAGTAGTCATAGGTGAATTGTCACATAATAAACTGTAGCTTTTTTCCTAAATATAAGAGAGGAGTGCTCTCTTGTAATACAATATAGCAGCATTCATCTAACTAACAATGCACCCGCGTCCACACAATGAAAAATGAATAGGTTGTGGGTGTGAATAGCTGCAGCTTGGATGAGCACCTACTGTACTGTACTGTATGTACAGCATATCAAAAGAGGATGCACCCCCAATTAGATTATGACCATAAGAGAGAGAAAAACAATATACTTTATCTATACTAGTGTAGGAACTTAAAGATAATTGGGTTCTTTTAATAATGAGCTGCAAGCTTAGATTACTTAGATACTTTTTTTTTGTAGATTCACGCAGATTTGCAGTATATTATTAACTTTATCTTTCTGTTTTGAATACATACTGGATATGGCATTAGTACTACCATGCAGCTGGTGCCATGTACAATACGGATAAAACCAAGAGTGGTCATATTCTTTTCTCCATTGTTTCAAATATTTTCCTAGTGCTATGATCGATGCCTTTCATCTCTAAACGGCAAAGTTGGGTGTAATTCACAAGCCATCCCTTGTCTTGATGTTAACCTCAGTACCTGAAAGGTAAGTGCATTTACAGTAACTACAATTTGATGGTATGTTGTACGTAGAGCAAGTGTAGGAACATGTAGATAATTGGGGTTCCTTGATGACCTGCTACAATCCTAAGGCTAAGGACACACATTGCATTTGTAGCAGGTCCCGCTTGGCAGGAAGGAGCCTGTTTGCATTCACACAATGTGTTTCCACCGGATGCCACATAATGGCATCTGGCTAGGTGCCACGGCCGGAATTCAAGTAGAAGACAGTGCAGCACCAGCCACACTGTGTGAAAACATACATTAAAATTTATGTGTTCTACTTCAAATCTGGTCATTCTGTCATCCTGTTTAACCGCAGCATGCTGTGGTTGGACGGTGGATGTGGCACTGCTGCATATGTATGGACGGCCACATAGGTGCCCAGTGCCATGACCGGATTTCAAGTAAAACACAACGCGGCACAGCCACAATGTGTAAACACATGCATTCAAATGTATGTGTTCTACTTGAAATCCGGTCATCCTGTCATCCTGCTCAACCGCAGAATGTGTATGGATGGCCACATAGGAGCCCATGTGCAGGCTACTTCCTGCCAAGCAGGTTCCGCTGAACGGGACCCACTAAACCGCAATGTGTGGCCCTAGCCTAAATGATTTAATTAAAATGTGAACATTTGCTGGATACACACATATTTATGCTATCAGCACTAACAATAATATACTGTAGCTCTTTAAGTATTGTCAGATACACATAGTGTCCTTAATTAAATGTACACAGTATGTTGCTACCTTATTTATGTGTTAATAGGTTGCACAAACTGTACTATGAGCACTCTCATCTATTATTTTCAGGAATTAAATAATCAATCATAAATAACTACTGTGCAACCAGCAGAGCAGCTCACCTCAATAAGAGCTGAGAAAGGCATCAACAAACACCCCATACTATGTAGAGAATAAAATATTTTAGTTCTCCACAGATGGCACTCCCAAAGATGTTATAACAGAGAAGCATTAATTGGAAGCAAAAAAAAAATATTAAAAGTAATAAAGGTTAGAGATATATCCAGTGGATTGTTAATAATGCAGTACCTCTATTCCTCTCATCCACCCAAGTGAGCACTGGAGCAAACCCTCACCGAGTGAACAAGTTTTGAGTGTCTAGGGGGAAGTGTATATGTAAAAGAAAATAAAATGCATCATATTGTATGCAACAACAACATAAAGTATATTGTTATGCCTCACCCTTTGAAGGGCTATGAATAGCATAAAAAAGATGATTATCCTCTCCAAATAATTACAGGAAAGTTTTGAGATGTCTTCTTTTACAAAGAGAATTTTATTCCATATAACACAAGCTAAAAGGTACTGAAGTAAAATATCCCATACAAGGATATGGACCTGGTTTCTAACTCCCCTACAATCTACTGGTTCTCAATGCCGTAAAGTCAGAGGAAGTCCCAGCAATTGTCCTGCAGATGTTTTTAAGGATGGGAGTAGTAGAGCCTGGTGTCCAAAATCCTCCAGCAATACGTTTCAACCAGTGTTTGTTTGTCTATGACTTTGTAGTCTGCTCTTCTATTTTCAACTTCTGGCAGACTGGGTCTTCTAGTGCTGCACTGTTCACCACTCTCTGTGGCTGTATAAATCTATGGGGTGTTGTAAGCAGCTTCTGACTTCTTCCTGCAGCATGCAGCTCTTTGCTTGTTTGCTAGGGTGCCACAGCTGTGACCCCCATTGTGTAGCTCTATGCTGCAGTTTTTGACTTATGGACAGTTGGATATCAGGCCTAATTCAGATGCAGTCGCAAAGTGGCTATTATACGCAAATCAGTCAATAGTTTTTTAACTGTACATGCATCTGAGCCGCAGTGCGCATGCACAATGACTGAATTGCAAGGGTGGTAGCACCAAGGAATTAGTAGCAAATTGAGTGACAGGAAGAAAGCGTTTTTGGGTTGCATCGGAGTGGTCAGGAAAATGCAGGCATGTCATGGTCATTCAGATGGCATTTTCTGGGTGTGAATACAGATGTAGCTGAACTCATCTTACCCACAACATGGCCCCATGGGGAGCCATACTGCGCTGAGCCACAGGTGTGCTTTAGTACACTGAGCTGCAACTAGGTATGCCACCCATTCATTCCTATGACCGTGTGCGTGCATATGATTGTCATAGTCGTGAGCACACTAGCCATGCCAGCTTTGCCATGGGTAGGGTGCTCAGTGGCAAAGCTGAGCATGGTTTCATCTGTAAATTATCAGTTGCAGTCTTACTTGCTACTGGAAAGCCTATTGCATCTCTGTAGAGTAGCTTATTGTGCATGGTTACAGATGCATTCAGAGTCTACGACATGACCTGATTTGTGAGAATGGTACTTATGTATCAGAAATGACTGTATATACTGTCGGATGAAGTTGATGCAACAGCAGTGGGCATTCATATGCTCAGGTTAGCTTCTGCCTACATTAGCATAAAATTTGCAATTGCATACGGCATTTGATAGCAACAGCTATGTGGCATTCCAGCAGGTACGCTACCTTTTTGTTTTGCATGTTATTTTCTATTTGATTATATATTCTTGTTTGTTAGTGAAAGATTTGAATGTCTTCCCTTCTCTGAGGCTTCTGTCAATTTTAAATCATTGCAGGCAGATAAACTAAAGTCTCTTTAGAAATGGAGATTTTGCCCCATGCAACTAATCAGATTATACTTATCATTTATCTACCACCTTTTAGAGGATAACCGCTAGAATTTGATTGCTATGGACAACATCTCCACTTCTAAATAAGTAAATACAGTATATCCCTTGGCATCTAGTGCAAGTGTAGAATACGTTTTTGGTACTGTATCTTGTAACCAAGTTTTAGTAGTTTGTTGGGGGGTATTTTGCTAAGTATTAGTTTGGTAAAAGGCTATTAGCAATTTTTTTCTATTATACAGGATTTAAGTTGTAAGATTTCTGGGAGTTTAATTTTTTTTTTAATAGGATCAAAAAGTACATTTGCTTTGTTTTTTCAGAGTTCTGTCAATTTCTCTTATATATTGTAATAAGGATACAGTATTATAAGTATCTTTCTTGTTTTTTGAACAATCACACCTGTGGTTGCTGTTTTTATCTATATTAGTGTGGCAATCCACCTTCTTTATGTGTGGTCTGGTCTCTAAGTATTATCTTCAACATACAATTTTAAATCTAAAAAAGTAATTTCTTTTTTTGCTGATGCTTAATGTAAAAACAAGGTTATAGTTGTTGATGTGTGAGATGAAGGTTGTTCTCTGATACAGGCCATATACAATAAATAAGACATTGTCTACATATCTTTTCCACAAACACAAGCTGCTGATATATTTGTTGTTGCTCAAATGTGTCTGTTTTTCCATTCTGACACTTAAGATTTACATATATTGGTTCAGATTTTGTTCCCATGGTGGTTCCTTTTGTCTGTCTGTAAAAACTTTCTTCAATCCAAAAACAGTTATGAGTGAGTATGTATTTAATACTATCTCGGATGAAATTGGACTGAATTGATGGTACTTTATGTCACTCTCATTCACTACAATTTCTCTGATGTATTCATATCCTCATTGGTGATCTATCACACTGTAGAGTGATGTGATATCATGTGGCCAGGATAAAGTTATATTCCTATTTGATGTTCTCCAGTGTTTTTAAGGTGTACATCATGTCTCTCAGATGGCTGAGCAGTTAATTATCGTTCTTGCTGTTGGCGCTTATTCGTTTTTATAATACAGTATTGGGGAGATAGTAGAATACTATCAGAGATGGATGTTTCAGTGCTAAGTATTCACATTATTGCTTATTCAGTATTCATTACATGTATGTTTAATTTAAAAATTAATTTATTTCCCTTATGTACAGTAACTGTCTGTTGGATCTGTTGTAGGTTTTATGTATGAGGCTGTATCTTCCAAAATTCTATTGACTTCCTCAGATAGTCTTCTTTGTTTAGGATGACTTTTTACATTTATCTGCTGTTTTTATAATTATGTTTTCTATTTTTCCAATACTTCCAGAGCTTTTTTCTCAACTCTGTTCATATATGCTTGGTGTATTTTAGATGCCATTTTTCTTAGGTCATTCTCCAACATCCTCTATTAGGATTTTATAAATGGGCCTTTGAGTTAATTTGGATAAAATGTGGATTACTTATGAAGTTCTGTGTGTATTAACCTATCTTTTTCTTTATCTTTATTGTACTTAGCATCTTTTATATTGAAGAGAGTCAATTTTCTAATGAATTTGTGAAGGTTAATGTACATATCATACTGTTGTTAGGTGTGTAATATTATACACTGCCTAGCAATTTTTTTACGCTTGAACTTGCTATCATTAACAGACATATAGAGTGTATAATGGCATACAGTATATTCCCATGGGTGATTTACTTGCTGTTACTGCCTAAGTGCTTTCTTTTTATTTCTCAGATTAATTTAAATCTAATTCTAAAGTTCTTCCACCCTTCTGTTAGCTTAAATCTTTATACTGTTGAATCATATGTCATGTATTTAGGCACATTCAAATACTTTTCTTTTGTATTGCTATATCTATAGATTACTATGTTATGCACTGTCCATATAAAGAAGATAGAAATGATGTCAAATAAGTTGTAGATCCTTCTAGAGAGTCTTATATTTTCCTGTGAGGATTTTCAAAGCTTTTCTTTTCATATTTCTTGCAATTGCATGGCTCAATGGATTTAGTTAAAGGGTAATTCCAATGAATATTTCTAATAAAGCTAATACTTGCTCAATATGCATGTCTATGTTTTTGTTTTATTATTATGGCTTATTGTGAGTACTGAAATATTCCATGGGTGTATCATATTAAGTAACCATGGTAAATTCCCACTGCCAATGGATCTCCCAGGGGCTATCCAATTAGGCCTGAAAGCCCTTAGAGACCCATTTTTCTGCAATAACACTTCCCATGTATTATCGCCTGAAAAAAGTAATTTACCACATGGTAAAAAAAAGGGCTATAACTGGATAGCCTGATAATACCATCAGGTAAAATATATGCTTTTGTCATGTGGTAAATTATTGATGCCAAAAGGATAACACTCATGGGCTAGTATTTACTAAAAATCTGAGTTTGTCCGATTTGTGTTTTTTTTTCTAAGTCCCAATCCGGGAATTCACTAAGCACCAATCTTGGCAGTGTTTGGACTATTCGTAATGGTTTGATTTGCAAAGTTCCGAAATACGAATGAATAGACCATCGGTCAAACACGGATGCTATTTCATACAGTACGGGCATTCACTATTCATTCATATTTGGGTGTTAGTTTCTGAATGCTCAAGTGCGGGTCTGTTTTTTTTAGATTCGTTAAAAAAAGCAGCAAAAAAATAGACCTGCTTTTTCCAGTCGAGTTTGGATAACCATGCACGGATCAGTGAGATCTGTGCATGGTTATCTATGGGAAAGGGTCTCTTTAGTGTAAAAACTGAAAAAAAAAATTGCGTGGGGTCCCCCCTCCTAAGCATAACCAGCCTCGGGCTCTTTGAGCCGGTCCTGGTTGAAAAAATATGGGGGGGAAAATGACAGGGGTTCCCCCATATTTAATCAACCAGCACCGGGCTCTGCGCCTGGTCCTGGTTCCAAAAATATGTTGGACAAAAAGCGTAGGGGTCCCCCGTATTTTTGAAACCAGCACCGGGCTCCACTAGCCAGGTACATAATGCCACAGCCGGGGGACACTTTTATACTGGTCCCTGCGGCCCTGGCATTACATACCACAAGTACCAGCATGCGGTGGAAAACCGAGCCCGCTGGTACTTGTAGTACTACTACTAAAAAAATACCCCCCCAAAAAAACAGGACACACACACCGTGAAAGTATAAGTTTATTACATACATGCACACCTCCATACATACATACATACTTACTTATGTTCCCACGAGGCTCGATCCTCTTCTCCATGTAGAATCCTTGGGGTACCTGTGAAAAAAATTATACTCACATAATCCAGTGTAGAATCAGACCTTTGTATAATCCACGTACTTAGCAAAATAATAAAACAGAAACCGACCACGCACTGAAAGGGGTCCCATGTTTACACATGGGACCCCTTTCCCCGACTGCCAGGACCCCCCTGACTCCTGTCAAAGAGGGTCCCTTCAGCCAATCAGAAAGCACCACATTGTGGCACTCTCCTGATTGGCTGTGTGCTCCTCTAGTGTCTGTCAGGCTGCACACGGCAGAGATACAATGTAGCGCCTATGCGCTCCATTGTAGCCAATGGTGGGAACTTTGCGGTCAGTGGTTGACCGAAAGTAACCTCACCGTTGACCGCAAAGTTTCCATTATTGGCTACACTGGAGCGCATAGGGGCTACATTGTATCTCTGCCGTGTGCAGCCTGACAGACACTACAGGAGCATACAGCCAATCAGGAGAGTGCCACGACGTGGCGCTCCCTGATTGGCTGAAGGGACCCTCTTTGACAGGAGTCAGGGGGGGGTCCTGGCAGTCGGAGAAAGGGGTCCCATGTGTAAACATGGGACCCCTTTCAGTGTGTGGTCGGGTTTCCGTTTTATTATTTTGCCAAGTACGTGGATTATACAAATGTCTGATTCTACACTGGATTATGTGAGTATAATTTTTTTGACAGGTACCCCAAGGATTCTACATGGAGAAGAGGACCGAGCCTCGTGGGAACATAGGTAAGTATGTATGTATAGAGGTGTGCATGTATGTAATAAACTTATACTTTCACGGTGTGTGTGTCCTGTTTTTTGGGGGGTATTTTTTAGTAGTAGTACTACAGGTACCAGCGGGCCCGGTTTTCCACCGCATGCTGGCACTTGTGGTTCTCCAAGTACCAGCTTGCGGGGGAGGCTTGCTGGGACTTGTAGTACTGCTACAAAAAACAATATTCACATTTTTTCAAAAGGCTATCAGCCCCCCATCCGCCGCCCTTGGATTGGGGGGACAGCCTCGGGCTTCACCCCAGGCCCTTGGGTGGCTGGAGGGGGGACCCCTTGATTTAAGGGGTTCCCACTCCTCCAGGGTACCCCGACCAGGGGTGACTAGTTGGGTATGTTATGCCAGGGCCGCAGGGACCAGTATAAAAGTGTCCCCCGGCTGTGGCATTATGTACCTGGCTAGTGGAGCCCGGTGCTGGTTTCAAAAATATGGGGGACTCCTACGCTTTTTGTCCCCTATATTTTTGGAACCAGGACCAGGCGCAGAGCCCGGTGCTGGTTGATTAAATATGGGGGAACCCCTGTCATTTTTTCCCCCATATTTTTTCAACCAGGACTGGCTCAAAGAGCCTGAGGCTGGTTGTGCTTAGGAGGGGGGACCCCACGCAATTTTTTTCAGATTTTTTAAGACTTTAATCAACTTTTTAAGGTACACAATGAAGCCCTGCACAGATCTCACAGATCCGGCCGGGATTCCTTGTGTTTTGTCAGGCAGTGTTTTACTCATCACTCCCGTAAAACACTGCCTGATATTACGAATCACATCGACATCGGAAAAAACGATTGTGCAAAACTCGGCAGCTTAGTGAATGATCGTATCAGGATTCAAAAAGTTGCAGTAAAATGCACCCGATACCATTCGAGTTCAAACACCCTTCAAAACGGCCAAAACATGAATCTTTGTAAATATACCCACAGTTTCCTCTGTGAATCATAGTAACAATTAGGGCTAATCTTTCTCTTTAAAGGACAATCAGCAATGATATCAAAGCTACTATAGATACCATATATACACAAAGTGTGGTGTTTGTTTCACGTGGTGACATCATCACCAAGTTGAATCAGCTGGTGTTTGAATTTTACTTGATAAAAGGTAGCATCTGCAGAAAATGTGAAACAACATGGGGTTTTAATAGAGAAGGTTGTGCCAGACAGTACTAAGGTACAGAGTTGCCTGGTACCCAATCTAATAATACAACATTATTTCAAAGGCAGCATCGATTTTCAAAGCTCACAGACACCACATTGTAAATTTAAACTTAGATGTTTGTGCAAATACTGTACTGTAGATCTAATGAAAAGTTCAAAAGATGAAATGTTATCTTATGTATTTTGTCACCTAGGTGGAAATGTGATTTTCTGGTCACATGGTATTGACTAAAAGCCCTTTTATGCCATATTCCTCAAACTTTACCTACAGTAGTAATGACGGTTTCTGTACCACAAAATCTGATCATGAATAAAATCAATCACATTGAAAATATGAATCCACAATTTATTAGTCTATGATTTTAAGGTTAAATTTTACATCCTTTTGAAAGTGGAATTGACCATTCATTCTCCAGTTAGTAAGAAACTCCTCTGATAATTAGCCTTCTGCATTCCTTTATTTGATTTAAATTATCTCACTCCATAAAAGCAAGTCTTGTTTCTTCTGCATTCCTTTATTTGATTTCAATTATCTCGCTCCATAAAAGCAAGTCTTGTTTCTGCAAAACTAAATGCATTGGTGGGTCTCACTCCACCTAACTCATCCCCTCAGCATGTACAGTGCCTTCCTAAAGTATTCACCCCTTTTGCATTTTTCATATTTTATTGCCTCACAACCCGGAATTAAAATTGATTGTTTGAAGCTTTACATTATTTCATTCACAGAACATGCCTACAACTTTGAAGATGTTTTTTTTTATTGTGAAGCAATAGGACAAAATAACGGAAAACTTCAGCGTGCATACCTATTCACCCCCCTAAAGTCAGTACTTTGTAGAGCCACCTTTTGTGGCAATTACGGCTGCAAGTCACTTTGGATAAGTCTCTATGAGCTTACCACATCTTGCCACTGGGATTTTTACCCATTCCTCAAGGCAAAACTGCTCCAGCTCCTTCATGTTGGATGGTTTCCGCTTGTGAACAGCAATCTTCAAGTCTGACCACAGATTCTCAATTGGATTTAGATCTGGGCTTTGATTAGGCTATTCCAACACATTTAAATGTTTCCCCATAAACCACTTGAGTGTTGCTTTAGCAGCATGCTTTGGGTCATTATCCTGCTGGAAGGTGAACCTCCATCCCAGTCTCAAATCACAGGCAGACTGAAACAGGTTTTGCTCAAGGACATTCCTGTATTTAGCATCCATCTTTCCCTCAACTCAAAAGAGTATCCCAGTCCCTGCTGCTTAAAAACATCCCTACAGCATGAAGCTGCCACCACCATGTTTCACTGTGGGGATGGTGTTCTTGGGTGATGAGATGTGTTGGGTTTGTGCCAGACAGCGTTTTCCTTGGTGGCTGAAAAGTAAAATTTTAGTCTCATCTGACCAGAGCACCTTCCTCCATACATTTGAGGAGTCATCCACATGCCTTTTTTCAAACTCAAAATGTGCCTTCATATTTTTAACACTAAGTAATGGCTTTTTTCTGGTCACTCTTCCATAAAGCCCAGCTCTATGGAGTGTACGGCTTATTGTGGTCACATGCGCAGATACACCAGTGGAACTCTGCAGCTCCTTCAGGGTTATCTTAGGTCTCTGTGCTGCTTCTCTGATTAATGCCCTCTTTGCCCAGTCTGTGAGTTTTGGTGGCCGGCCCTCTCTTGGCAGGTTTGTTGTGGTACCATGTTCTTTCCATTTGAAGATGATGGATTTGATGGTGCTCCGGGAGATCATCAAAGATTTGGATATTTTTTTATAACCCAAGCTTGACTTGTACTTCTCAACAACTTTGTCCCTGACTTGTTTGGAGAGCTCCTTGATCTTCTTGGTGTGATGCCTCTTGCTTAGTGGTGTTGCAGCCTCTGGGGCCTTTCAGAAAAGGTGTGTTTATACTGACAGATTATATGACACTTAGATTGCACATAGGTGAACTTCATTTCACTAATTATGTGACGTCTGAAAGTAATTGGCAGCACCAGAACTTTTGAGGGGCATTATAGCAAAGGCGGTGAATACATATGCACATGCCAATTTTCAGATTTTTATTTATAAAAAATCTTTTTTATATAAATTTTTCTCATTTCTCTTCTCCAATTTAGACTATTTTGTGCAGATCCATCACATAAAATTAAGATTAAAAAATAAATAAATTACAGGTTGTAATGTAACAAAATAGGTAAAAAGCCAAGGGGGTGAATAATTTAGCAAGGCACTGTATAAGCTTCTACAGTAAGTGTGGATATTTTGCTCCATTAAATGTTTACAACTTGATAAATAGCTATTATTACTTTGCCAGATATACAGTATATAGGTACACACATGAAAACTGAAGTACTATATACCAGATATTTAAAACTTGATAAATTACCAACTGTATATTCATGTTCACTTAAAGTCAAACAGTATATTTACAGACAAGTGGTAGGTCCAAAAATACATACAAAAATAAAAGGTATAGGTGATTTAGTGGGAATCTCATAGTACATGTGTAGTGGACACAGGTGGTAGTTTTTGGGGAATCTGTTCTAAACCTTCTGTTGAATTAAATTGTTCCTTACATCATTTCTATTGTACATCCCAGTCCCAGGCTACGTGGTGAAACTATTGGCTAGCATTTGGTTGTAATTATAGATGGTCTACAAGGAATTCTATCAATACCAGTCACCAAACCTGGGGTTACAAAAAAAAACAAATAACTGAACACATGTATGGACCTTAGGCTCTTTGTAGGTCATAATATATTTCTGATATATACAAACTTTTATATAAGTTCTTTGTAAATAATGCTTTTTGTTCTGGCTTAAGGGTCTTTGTAAGCTATGTTAATTTCTTTTTATGGTTTTAGGTTCTAAAAAGCAGTATGGACTAACTGATTTTTACATACTGATTGAAAAGGACAATAAACTTTTCATGTTTTTTAAAAGTAATTTTTCTCACATATCTTGGGTACCTTTCCTGAACAAGTGATCATCACACAGTTTACACTATTGGATGTTTAGTTACTTGTATATGTATTACTTGCATCATCTTCTGAAGAAATAATTTATTATTCATGAACAGACAACACAATACTGTAGATAATTTAGCCAAGCTTATTTTTCATTGATTTTCTTTATCATACATGTACACGATTGAATATTTCCTCTTTTTCCATGTAAACTGTATCGTGCAGGGACCGGATGAAGGGCCACATGGGCCTTGGGCTGAAAATGTATTATGGGCCCATACTGAGAAAGGGAGGAGCTGTGACCAGTGCTGTGTGGGTGTGGTCAGTGACATGTGGGTGTGTACACCCTTACAGTATCAGACGCACTGTCTTACAATACATAAAAATGGAAAAATTGCAGAATTTTGTGAGAAAACTAGAAATACAATTTTAATCCATATGATTTATATCCAATCGTGTGGTCAGTTATGTGGCTTGTTATCATCATACTGTCATGATGAAGGACCAATTTTTTTGTGGAGGCCTAGTGCTGTAGATTTATTTGCCCCATTGTTAATTTGGCCCTTGCACCATGTATATCATCTTTAGGAAGACCTATTAAGAAAAGCTATTGTATTCAGTTTCTGTGCACTTAATTTTTAAAAGCACCAGATGATATTCATTGTTATTTTAACATTTTACATAATGACATAAAAAGAAAACAAATAAAAGTAAAATAATATAAATGATATTTATTATTGTTGTTATTACTATAATGATTTGATTTATTTATGTAATGCTATCAATTATGCAGTGCTGTATAGAGAAAATGTTTATTCACATAGATCTCTGTTCCATTGAAGAATACTGTCTAAATTCCTTAACACACTAGCATAGACATTTACAGAGTCTGATTCATAGATTTATAAATATCCCGTTGTGACTGCATCTTTGTACACAGTGGTATTGCAAAAATATGCTAATGCCAAAGTGGCTGGAATTTGCACAGAGTTACCAACCACCTGTATTTCTAAACTGACACTCATGTGCAAAGATGCACCATTGGTTGCACATTGTTGCAACATCGAACCCTATGGTTGAACAGCATGCGAAGAAACATTTGTTGTTGAATGGCATACAATGAAGCAATCACTGGCTGCAACACACCCACAAAATGCTTGTAACATGTCTACATTTGACTAGCCACCCCTGTTAGCCCACATAAATGAACACTGAATGTCTATCGATCTGCATTTAAATTCTGACTGTGACTGCTGTTGTTAAAAGATCATGACACATGTGCAGGGCTACTAATGTGCAGCACAAAGAGATCATCATCTCTTTCTGCAGCTGGCTGGTTTTAAGAAGTAGCACAGCTCAGTTGGAAGAATCAGCAACAGGGCTGGTCACCTTGTCGGGAGCAATCCTGTGAGGCTGTGACACAGTGAGTTGAGAACTGTGAGTAATAGAAACAGCACTGTGGTGCTGCAGGCAGCTGCTAAAAACAATTTATAAATTCAATAAAAACATTCTATAATACATGCATCCATACATTACTATTAGTGTTAGCTATAACCGCCCCTCAAAGAGGTGCAGCCACACTCCCTACATGTTGTGGCCACACCTCCTCCAGTGGGGTCACAGGAGGTTATTGTACTGGGGACCAGATTTTCTCATGCCATCCCTGCCGGAGGCATGTTTGTCATCATCTGTATTGGGTTGTGTTACTGAATGCCATTCTGCCATTTCATCTTGGATGACATCTCGCCACCTCAAACTTAATATTTCCAAACAGAATTAATTATATTTCCACTGGCCAGTAGTAGTTACCAACCTGATATCTCTATCACTGTTGATAACTCAGCAATCATTGCGACCCACAAGCTCGCTGCCTAGGTGTCATTCTTGACTTTGAACTGTCCTTTGTTCCCCATATTCAATCTGTCTCTAAATCATGTAACATACATCTAAGAAACATATCCAAAATACAACCATATATTACACAAGACACAACAAAAACTCTGATACATGCTCTCATTATCTCCTGCATTGATTATTATAATAGTCTCCTGACTGGTCTTCGCAAACATAGGATCTCAACACTGCAATCCAATTTGAATGCAGCTGCGAGGCTAATCTTCCTTGCTATATGTTCATCATCTGCAGATCCGCTCTGTCAGTCCCTCCATTGTTTACCGGTATTCTACAGGATTAAATATAAAATACTTTTACTTACATACAAGGCTATTAACCAGACTGTACCATCATACATCTCTTCACTCATCTCAAAATATCTCCCTACCCGACCTCTCCGCTCTGCACAAGATCTGTCTCTCTCAACCACATTGTCAGGAATCGGCGGTCAGCTGCGTCTCACCTACCAGCGCGCTGGTGTGCTGGCCTCCGGAGGTCATGGCCCCAGTCGCGGCTGCATGGATGCGCTGACCGCGAGCGTCATCTCCCGTGTCGCTGAGTACCCCTGAGTCTGGTCCTGCGTTTGTGTTCCGCTGTGTGCCGGCATCCGGTCTGTATGGATGCTGCTATGACACCTGCACTCAGCTAATCCCGGCATCTAATCCAGCCCTGTGTTTCCAGCCAGAACACTGCGACCAATCACTGCAGAGCAAGGGGTATAAGTTCCTGTCCGGGGCTCACTCTCATCACCTCGGACAACGAGTCACATACCCTGTGTCTAGTTCTCCCAGTTCCTGCGTTCCTGTTTCCAGCGTTCCCCTGTGGTTACCTCATTTGTTCCAGTTTCCATTTCTACAGCTCTCCTGTTACTCCGGACTTCAGCTACATCCAGCTTCAAACCCATCAGCAGTAAGAGACTCTTCTCAGGTGTTCTTTCTCATAACTTACCTGTGCACTAATTGTCAGCATACCATCTGTGCAACTCAGCAGTATAACATCTACTTGCTTAGAGACTGTCTCCTGCTTTAGCCTAAGTGTGGCTATATGGACTTGTGCTTTACAGAGAATGTGAGTTACTTATATATTCCGGAGTTCTGCTTTCCTAACCATTTTCAGTTTGCCCTGTGTTATTCAGAGACTGTGTATTTCCAAATACTACTGGAGTTCTGTTATTTCACCTGCATTCATTATCAAGTTATTTTACGTTCTGCTGCAAGAGACTTTTAAGTTGTTTGGATTCAGTTACCTGTCAAAGTTTTCCACATTACCGGTTTCCATTGTATTCAGTATTATACCATCTGCTTTGCATTAATAAATATCATGCGCAGGACTTTTATATTGCCTCCCCGCTTTGTATATCGCATCAACACTGACCCACTAGCGCCCCCGCCGGGGACAGACAAAACCAGAGACCTGACAGATTATCCGAGGTCCATGGACCCGGACTGTGGTCAGAGTGTGGGGTCAGGGACACTCCAAGGCTTAGTGTCATGACTAGATGGTCAAGAGGCTGCGCAGCAGCAGATTATACAATACCTGCAGGAAATGTCTTCTCGCTTAGATACTCTGCAACAGTCATTTCCAACTTCAGCTCCTCCAGTGTCCCCATCAGTTTCTGCTCCTGTTCCTAGTTCCATAGTTTCTAGCTCTCCAGTTGCTTCTATTCCAATGTCTCGCATCCATCTTCCTACACCAAGTAAATTTGATGGTAATCCTAAAATGTGTTGTGGATTTTTGAATCAATGCAAAGTCCACTTTGAATTGCAACCACAGAACTTTCCAACACCTAGAGCAAAGGTTGCATATATTGTCTCTCTTTTAGCTGGTTCTGCTCTGAATTGGGTCTCTCCGCTGTGGGAGCGAGCAGATGCATTGCTGAATAATTATACAGAGTTTGTTGCCGCATTCCGACGCATCTTTGACGAGCCTGGGCGTACGACTTCTGCTTCCTCAGACCTCCTTCAGATCCACAAGGGAACACGTACTGTGGGTCAGTACGTCATTCAGTTCCAGACATTGGCATCAGAGGTGAAGTGGAACAACCAGGCATTGGTTGCCGCCTTCTGGCATGGTCTGTCTGACCGCATAAAGGATGAATTGACTACCCGAGATCTACCAGAGCAACTGGAGGCCCTAATCTCTCTATGTGTCAAGTTGGATCTACGTTTACGCAAGCGTGAACGCTCTCGAGGTGATCTTTGCAAGCACCGAGTTATGCCTCCTGTACAGTCTCCACCTATTACTGCTGACGAACCTATACAGGTAAACAAATTTCGTTTAACACCTGAGGAGCGGTCCAGAAGATTAAAGGGAAGACTGTGTCTCCATTGTGCTGTTGATGGTCATCTGATTGGTTCCTGCCCTGCTCGGTCGGGAAATGCCAGGTCCTAACTTGCAAAGGAGGAGTCAAGTTAGGGACCTTGAATAAAGCTCCTTCATCTCAAGACCTAACATTGCCTGTCACTTTGGAAATGCCAGATGGACTCCAGTCTTTGTCCACTTTAGTGGATTGTGGTGCTGGGAATTTTATCGCACAAGCTGCAGTGGATAGACTTTCTCTCCCAGTGTCAAAGCTGTCTCATCCGGTTTATCTTACTGCCGTATACGGAAGCCGTATTGCTGAAGGATCCATCACTCAGCAGACCAAGTCAGTAGTTCTGGGAGTGGGCTTCCTGCATTCTGAGCTCATCAAATTCCTGGTCATACCAAAAGCTACCTATGAGATTGTACTGGGTATGCATTGGCTTCAATTGCACAATCCACAATTTGACTGGTCTATCTTACAGTTGACGGCGTGGAGTTCCTCCTGTCTCCATTCATGCTTAGCTCAAGTATGTCCAATAAAATCCACACGTGTAAAACCTCAGTCTGGCCTTCCAGAGGCCTATCAGGAATTCACTGACGTCTTCAGTGAAAAAGCTGCTGATGTCTTGCCGCCTCATCGAGAATGGGACTATCCCATCGATTTGGTTCCAGGGAGCAAGCCACCTAGAGGGCGTACATACCCTCTTTCAGTTCCAGAGACTCAACCAATGAGCGCATATATAAAGGAGAATTTACAGAAAGGGTTTATCCATCCATCTTCTTCCCCGGCCGGTGCGGGATTCTTCTTCGTTAAGAAGAAGGATGGAGGACTACGCCCTTGTATTGATTATTGGGGTTTAAATGACATCACAAATAAAAACAGATAGCCATTACCTCTCATCACAGAGCTGTTTGACAGAGTCAGAGGTGCCTCCATCTTCACGAAACTGGATCTTCGCGGGGCTTACAATCTTATCAGGATTCGAAGTGGTGATGAGTGGAAAACCACCTTCAATACTCGTGATGACCACTACGAATATCTAGTGATGCCCTTCGGTTTGAGTAATGCCCCGGCTGTGTTTCAAAACTTTGTCAACAAAGTATTTAGAGATCTCCTGTATAAGTGTGTGGTAGTTTACCTCGATGACATCCTGATATTTTCCCGTGATTTAGTTTCTCATCGCCAACAGGTAAAAGAGGTTCTTCGACGTCTTCGACAGAATCATCTGTATGGCAAACTATCTAAATGCACGTTTGAAGCTTCTTCAATATCTTTCCTGGGATACATCATTTCCGGAACAGACCTTCAAATGGACCCAGCTAAACTAGAAGCCATAGAGAACTGGTCTCTTCCAACAACACTCAAGTCAGTTCAACGTTTTATTGGCTTCGCTAACTACTACAGGAAGTTTATTAAGGGCTTTTCCACATTAATAGCCCCAATTACCTGCCTAACCCGAAAAGGGGGAAATTCTTCCTAATGGTCTGATGAAGCGTTGTCTGCTTTTCATAAAATAAAACAGGCTTTTATTTCAGCTCCCGTGTTACAACAGCCAGATGTCAATAAGGCCTTCATCTTGGAAGTAGACGCCTCAACGGTTGGTGTGGGCGCAGTCCTGTCCCAGGTGGGCGTTGATGGTAAGACTCACCCTTGCGGGTTTTTCTCTCGTAGATTCTTGCCCGCAGAAATGAACTATACCATCGGTGACCAGGAGCTGTTGGCAATCAAATTGGCCCTTGAAGAATGGAGATATCTGCTGGAGGGTGCGAGATTCCCTATTACCATCTACACAGATCACGAGAACCTTCTTTACTTGAAGGCAGCACAGTGTCTGAATCCCCGACAAGCAAGGTGGGCCCTATTCTTTTCTCGTTTTGATTTTAAGTTGAAGTTAAGACCTGGCTCACAAAATGTTAAGGCAGATGCATTATATCGCTCTATGAGTTCAACTGAGGAATCATCAGAACAAGCTGCTCGACCCGTATTAAATCCTGCGGTGTTCGCAGCTACAGGGGTATCCCAAGTTCCACCTCCATACAAGATGTTTGTCTCTCCTGAGCTTCGTCCAAATCTCCTGTCCTGGGCCCATACGTCTAAATTTACTGGTCACCCTGGAGTCCTAAAAACTTTCAAGTTTCTGTCCCAAACTTATTGTTGGCCTCATATAAAAATAGATGTTCAAGAATTCATAGCTTCATGTCCCAAATGTGCTCAGCACAGAGTTCCTTGTCAGGCTCCTGCAGGCCAATTGCTACCAAATTCCATTCCCAAGCGCCCCTGGTCTCATTTATCAATGGACTTTATTTCAGACCTTCCTCCCTCTAATGAATATGATACCATCTGGGTAGTGGTTAATAGGTTTTCAAAAATGGCACACTTCATCCAACTCATGGGGTTACCCTCTGCTCCAAAGCTGGCACAGGTATTTCTTCGTGAAATCTTTAGGTAACATGGACTTCCAACAGAAATAATATCTGACCGTGGTGTACAGTTTGTGGCAAAGTTTTGGAAGGCTCTGTGTTCTGCGCTACAAATCATACTTAAGTTCTCTACGGCCTATCACCCTCAAACAAATGGGCAGACGGAGAGGGTAAATCAAGAGCTTGAGACTTGTCTAAGACTGTATATTTCCTCTTCACAGGATGACTGGGTAGATTTATTGCCTTGGGCGGAGTTTGCTCATAATTTCTGTTATCATACTTCTTCAGATACAACTCCTTTTTTCGCAGTTTATGGTCAACATCCTAGAGTACCGGATTTCCAAGATTTACCCGTCACAGACCTGCCTGCAGCTGCTTCTGCTGTTCAGCGGTTCTCTCAAATTTGGAAGAAGATTCAGCTATCTCTTAAAAAGGTTTCTCAACGGTATAAAATGTTTGCTGATCGAAAGAGACGAGCAGTTCCTAGTTTAAAGCCAGGCGACAAAGTCTGGTTATCTACTCGGAATCTCCATCTCAGAGTTCCTTCGATGAAGAATCGTCAGAACAAGCTGCTCGACCCGTATTAAATCCTGCGGTGTTCGCAGCTACAGGGGTATCCCAAGTTCCACCTCCATACAAGATGTTTGTCTCTCCTGAGCTTCGTCCAAATCTCCTGTCCTGGGCCCATACGTCTAAATTTACTGGTCACCCTGGAGTCCTAAAAACTTTCAAGTTTCTGTCCCAAACTTATTGTTGGCCTCATATGAAAATAGATGTTCAAGAATTCATAGCTTCATGTCCCAAATGTGCTCAGCACAGAGTTCCTCGTCAGGCTCCTGCAGGCCAATTGCTACCAAATTCCATTCCCAAGCGCCCCTGGTCTCATTTATCAATGGACTTTATTTCAGACCTTCCTCCCTCTAATGAATATGATACCATCTGGGTAGTGGTTAATAGGTTTTCAAAAATGGCACACTTCATCCAACTCATGGGGTTACCCTCTGCTCCAAAGCTGGCACAGTTATTTCTTCGTGAAATCTTTAGGTAACATGGACTTCCAACAGAAATAATATCTGACCGTGGTGTACTGTTTGTGGCAAAGTTTTGGAAGGCTCTGTGTTCTGCGCTACAAATCATACTTAAGTTCTCTACGGCCTATAACCCTCAAACAAATGGGCAGACGGAGAGGGTAAATCAAGAGCTTGAGACTTGTCTAAGACTGTATATTTCCTCTTCACAGGATGACTGGGTAGATTTATTGCCTTGGGCGGAGTTTGCTCATAATTTCTGTTATCATACTTCTTCAGATACAACTCCTTTTTTCGCAGTTCATGGTCAACATCCTAGAGTACCGGATTTCCAAGATTTACCCGTTACAGACCTGCCTGCAGCTGCTTCTGCTGTTCAGCGGTTCTCTCAAATTTGGAAGAAGATTCAGCTATCTCTTAAAAAGGTTTCTCAACGGTATAAAATGTTTGCTGATCGAAAGAGACGAGCAGTTCCTAGTTTAAAGCCAGGCGACAAAGTCTGGTTATCTACTCGGAATCTCCATCTCAGAGTTCCTTCGATGAAATTTGTTCCACAGTTTATTGGACCATTTCCAGTAGAAAGTGTTATTAATCCGGTGGTTTATAAGTTAAAACTGCCTTCCTATTTGAAAGTTCCCAACTCATTCCATATTTCTCTCCTCAGACCACTAATTCTCAATCGTTTCCAGAGAGCGCTTCCAGTAGCCCCAAAGGTACAAACTCATGGGGCGTGGAATACGAGGTGGAAAAGATCTTGGACTCTCGTCATTGCTACGGTCATTTGCAATACCTAATTGACTGGTCTGGATATGGTCCAGAAGAGAGGAGTTGGGTAAACGCTATGGATGTGCACGCTCCCCGGTTGGTACAAGCCTTCCACAGACTCTTCCCTGCCAAGCCTCGTGGGTGTTCGGTGCCCACCCATAAAGGAGGAGGTACTGTCAGGAATCGGCGGTCAGCTGCGTCTCACCTACCAGCGCGCTGGTGTGCAGGCCTCCGGAGGTCATGGCCCCAGTCGCAGGAGCATGGATGCGCTGACCGCGAGCGTCATCTCCCGTGTCGCTGAGTACCCCTGAGTCTGGTCCTGCGTTTGTGTTCCGCTGTGTGCCGGCATCCGGTCTGTATGGATGCTGCTATGACACCTGCACTCAGCTAATCCCGGCATCTAATCCAGCCCTGTGTTTCCAGCCAGAACACTGCGACCAATCACTGCAGAGCAAGGGGTATAAGTTCCTGTCCGGGGCTCACTCTCATCACCTCGGACAACGAGTCACATACCCTGTGTCTAGTTCTCCCAGTTCCTGCGTTCCTGTTTCCAGCGTTCCCCTGTGGTTACCTCATTTGTTCCAGTTTCTATTTCTACAGCTCTCCTGTTACTCCGGACTTCAGCTACATCCAGCTTCAAACCCATCAGCAGTAAGAGACTTTCCTCAGGTGTTCTTTCTCATTACTTACCTGTGCACTAATTGTCAGCATACCATATGTGCAACTCAGCAGTATAGCATCTACTTGCTTAGAGACTGTCTCCTGCTTTAGCCTAAGTGTGGCTATATGAACTTGTGCTTTACAGAGAATGTGAGTTACTTATATATTCCAGAGTTCTGCTTTCCTAACCATTTTCAGTTTGCCCTGTGTTATTCAGAGACTGTGTATTTCCAAATAGTTCTGGAGTTCTGTTATTTCACCTGCATTCACTATCAAGTTATTTTACGTTCTGCTGCAAGAGACTTTTAAGTTGTTTGGATTCAGTTACCTGTCATAGCTTTCCACATTACCGGTTTCCATTGTATTCAGTATTATACCATCTGCTTTGCATTAATAAATATCAGCGCTTATGCGCAGGACTTTTATATTGCCTCCCCGCTTTGTACATCGCACCAACACTGACCCACTAGCGCCCCCGCCGGGGACAGACAAAATCAGAGACCTGACACACATCCATTACTTTTTCCCACTTAAAAAAATTACAGGACTTTATCCGGGTTACACCCACTCTGTGGAATGCCCTCCCATGCACAATAAGACTCACCTATAGTCCCCAAACTGTTAAACGTTCCCTGAAAACTCATCTCTTCAGACAAGCCTATCAAATTCCAGACCCACCCACATAACCTTCAGTGCTTCCCTACCTAATTACATCCTCTCTGTACAGTACACATAACTTCACATATCTTGTCTTTCTTTACTCTCACACCATCCTGACACTTGGCTAACATTGCTTGGTGATCATATCATACAACCCATTAAGAACTTAGCAATCTGGTGGACCATTATGCAATAGGTAACAACTGTCCTTGAGTATCAATGCCTATTTCCCTATAGATTGTAAGCTTGCGAGCAGGGCCTTCCTACCTTTATGTCTCTATGTTTTTACCAAGTTTTGTTCTATTACTGTTGTTCTAATTGAAAAGTCCAACAGAATATTCTGAGCTATATAAGAAACTGTTAATAAATAATAAATGTAACTACGGGCCTTTGTCAGCACGGGTTGCAGATGTGTTGCGTTCGCATACTGTACCCCCAACCCAAGCTGTGCTGCGCACATGCATCAGCAGCAATCCATGTGCATAGGCTGTCCTATTGTGGTCGCATCCCATAGGCGGGGTCGAAGCATTTGGGGGGACATTCCATGAAAAATTAAAGCATGCCCGGAGCATTATCGGGGCGGCTGCATGACTTCACATGCAGCCACTCTGATTAGAAAAATGCTAGTTCTATGCCTACCTTTGCAGCCTGGCTGCGGAGGCAGGGGGCTTCCACAAATCAGTGATGCGATTGCAATTACATTGCAATCAATGCCAGGTTATTTGCATGCTGGGAAGCACAAAACTGCAACTGAACCTGAATGAGGGCCTATGTGGAATAAAGTGCAACAAATAAATAATAAACAAGCATGACCCTCTCCAGGAGGGACAGAATGCTCTGCTTCTGGACTTTTCTATTAATGTATGAACAGGTTAATGGATAAGAAAGGTATTTCAGCGCAGGTGATGGCAATCATACATTAATAGAAAAGTCCAGAAGCAGAGCATTCTGTCCCTCCTGGAGAGGGTCCTGTTGGGAGGTATGCACATACACATTAAAGAACCAAACACAAATATCATAATAATAATAATAATAATAATAATAATTTCATTATTTTAAATTCCAAGTGATTACAGCTGAGTATTATTGTGTCAGGGAAGAAGCTATCATAACAACTCTTTATTTCAAGTGGCAAAATGTATGCTGTAGATGTACTGTAAACAAATGCATGTTAAAGCACCATAAACCAATAATTAAAAAAACTATTATTCTTGCAAAAAGCCTACAAACAAAAGTCAGTATGATCAGTGCCATGTTTAATTAAGTAAAAAGCAAATAAAGTGTTAAAAAAATTGTGTGGGGTGTGGCTTGACTGTCAGCCGAGGCAGACCTGCCTAATAATAACTCCCGCTGTCCCGGAACAAAAAAGGGCTTAAAACCCCTATTACTGCCCGCCCTAGCTACATTACTTGTAGCCCTATTCTGCACTGATTGTTTGCACCTGGCGGGGCTAGGTTTTGGAAATGAGGGATGGGCTTTTCCTGTCCCTGCGGGTTGTGGCCTCCCCCCCTTACAGATGCTGGGACCTCGATTCAGCATTGCCCAGCTAGGAGTTCCAGTGGTGGCTGGCTGACATTCTGGAGGGATGGAGCCATGGTGGCCGGAGCTGCTGTAGACCCGTTGTGATGCTGTGCGCCCTGTCCAGGCGGCGTTGGTGAGCGGACGGAGCGGACGGATGGAGAGGCCCCTGGCAGTGGGACTTGTGAGGCGGCCATCTGGGGACATCACAGAGGTGAGTACCGGCAGCCCCATCTGTCTCCAGCCCTCTCCTGCAGCTCTCCCCATGCTTGTTCAGGGTTCCTCTAGGCTTGGATCTGCACTTTAGGCTGCAGGTACTCAGCATCTACTACGAGTAGTAAGTAAACACCATACCCTAGTATGATCAATCCCCCCCCCCCTCCCTTATTCTGTGTATTATATAGGTGGAACAGGGGAAGTTTATAAAACATCAGCCCTCCCACTGTATATGGTACTGGCTCCCCATAAATACCTCTACTAAGATCCACCTCTGCCTATACACCCTACAGGGATACATTTATTTATAAATGCACTGATTTGAACCCCTGTGCTCCATATCTCCTGCAGAGGCTGCACACTGTACAGGGCTTTTGCACACTGCATTGTCTCTAAATCCATCTCTACAGACACCTACTTTATCCGTCTAGAATGTTTTGATCTGAGGCTGCCTCAATGTTAGCTTAAGATTAGACGAAGCGGCCCCCCCTGGGTGATTTTATTTTTGTCCTCCCAATCCTCTCTGGACTTCCTATTTCCCCTGAATCTTCACACATAGTACTAAACTAACCTACATTGGTTTGGTCCACATGCAGAAATCTTCATCCAAGATTCCTAAACAAGGGGGTGCTGATATTTCTCAACACTTTACCAGGGCCACCAAAAGCACCCAAAATAGGGGTCTCCCCTCCCCCCTCACGTTTCTATGGAAGACACAGCTAAATTGTCCTCAGTGCTCTCCACTAAATATGAAAATTTGGCTCTCCATTCTCTCATCACGGACATTGAGGAATCCCTGGAATCCAAATTATATAAAGCAGTGGCATCCATCAAGATGGATATTTCCTCCCTCACCTCTAGAGCAACCAAAATGGAAACGTGACAAGACCACTTCCAGAAAGCTTTAAACGATATGGGTCGTGACCTGGACCAGATCATATCAGAACTCTCTGAACTTCGCACCAAAAACGAGGACCTTGAAAATCGTGAGCGCAGCTGTAATCTCCGCATCCGCAACATTCCGGAATCCGTCAGTGCGGACAATCTGGATCCCTATTTCCATTCCCTATTCTCCTTTTTGATACCAGATCTAGGGAACACACAGCTTCCGCTGGAAAGATCCCACCGTGCCCTCCGCCCTAAACCTAGAGATGGTGATTCCCCGTGATGTGGTTCTACGCTTTCTTAAGTTCAAAGATAAGGAGAGGGTTCTGTTCTCCACCCGTGGAAAGCTTCATACCCTCTTTAACTCCATTAAACTTCAAATCTTCCAAGATCTGGCCCCTCTAACCATTGCTAAACGGAGGGAACTCCGTGACCTCACCAAGGCTCTTCGAGACAGAAACATGCAATACTGATGGGGGTTCCCCTTCAAGCTGATCGTAGATCTTAGATCTTAGAGACTTATTGTCGCACATCAAAGGATAAGCACCCCCTGATGCTGGTCACTCCATTTGACACCTTACACCTTTATCTAAATGGACATTCTCTTGTCGTCTCCACCCATTGACCTTTATCTAGGCTTTACTATGGATAACACCTTTGTGACTCTCTGTACTTTTGCATCCTGATCTGATTATAACTGTCTGATTGTCATACATGTTGATTATCTATTTTGTTAAGATACTGTGTGACCCTTAGATTTTTGCTCATTTACTCCCCCCCCCCACCTTTTTATGCCTCTCCCCACCTGGATGGCCAGGAACCAGTTCCTACCAACCAAAGCTGTGGATACACATTAATTGCTGCCTAGTTTCGGATTAGTTCCACTTGCTGTTGCATTTATGCCTCATAATAGCAATTTCCCCCTGAAATTCTTGTTCTAATTCGGTTATTGTAGTTTCGATTCCTGCTTCTTGCAATGTTAGATGTTATCTGTTGACATGACTGTAATCTGTCTTCCAGGTTTCCTGTTATACCCGGACCCACAAGCACAGGGGTCGCTGGGGTCATTGCGGGTCCAGCTTTGTCTTTCTCCCACTTACACTGTTTGGTCACCTGTGCCGATACATTCCCTAGTGAGTACCCCCCTGTGCTTGTGGCTTATACCACCCCCATATTGTCTGTACTCCTCGTATGCTATGATTGCCTCTTAAAACTTTTGTGATGCTCTTCATGCCCCCTTCCCTTCTTTTCCTTCTTTTTTTTCTCTCCCCCCCTCCTTCCACTCCACCTTTCTCGCCCAGGGGAACCCACTCTCCCTCTTGACCTCTGAATACTTATCTCCGATTCATCTAGCTCCCCACTCTTCCTCATACCTCGCTGTTGCTCTACTACCCACTCCCCACGCCCTCTCACTCTTTCACTTTTGCATTTTTACAATTGTTTCCTCATGGAGACTAGGAGATCTCTTCCTTCACCCATCTGGACCTCTGTGTCCTAATTATTGAGTACCTTCTTCCTTTCTGTGTTGAGTAACTTATTTCTCTCTCTCATTCCTCTACTGTATCCTGCTCGACCAAGATAGAGTACTCTTTTTCTCTTTCTTTATCTCTTGGCACTGAGCGAATCAGACTCTTTTCTACACTTTCTTCGTTTCTCCCTTTCATCCCTCCCTCTTTTCCTCTGCAACATGCCTTTCACCATTGTCTCTATGAATGTCCGGGGCCTCAATATGCCCCAAAAATGCTCTCATCTGTTCCGTACGATCTGCAACCTATGAGCAGACATAGTCCTGCTTCAGGAAACACACTTTAGAGACCCGGGGCACCCCACAATAGCTTCCAAATGTATCTCTACAGTGTTGTACTCCTTAAGCACCTCCAAGCACAATGGAGTAGCTATCATGATTAGCAACAAACTCCCCTTCGTTCAGACCTTGGTTCATACTGACGTGGATGGGAGATACATTATCTTGGTTGGCAGGCTGGGACACATGGAATTGACCATAGCTAATCTTTACGCTCCCAACACGGGCCAACAACACTTCTTTAAAACCTTCTTCAACGACCTTAATAAATATAGAGTGGGATACGTATTCTTGGGGGGCGACTTTAACGCAGTACTAGACCCCCTTCTTGATAGTTCCGACCCCCAGAAAAGCTCCCGCCCTTGCCCTATTTCCCTATCTTTTTCTAAACGGATCAAAGATGCCTCTCTTTTCGACACATGGTGCACCCTCAATTCATCCTCTAAGGACTATACATTCTTTTCCACACCCCATCGCTCCTACTCTAGAATTGATTACCTCTTCTGCGGTCCTCAGGCCTCTAAACACATTCTATCTTAATCCATCATTCCTACTGTTTAGACGAAACATTCCTCAGTCACGTCCACTTCTAATCTCCTAGACGTGCCAAACTCCCGCCCCTCCTGGTGCCTCAACAAAACTCTTCTTAAGATCCCATCCTTGAAGTCTTAGATTGCCGACATACTTACAGACTACTTTTCTATTAATAACTCTCATACGGGCTGTTCTCCCCTAGTCTGGGAAGCCCATAAAGCTGTCCTTCGAGGTCACATCATAAGTTTTGCTTCACACCATAATAGGGAACACAAATTACTCCTCAGATCTCTCACTGACCAGGTTCACACCCTAGACTCCCTCCACAAAACTAACCCCACGGATATGAACTATAAACAGCTCACCACAGCTAAAGCAGCTCTAAATGCACTCCTATCAGAAAAATAGAGAAATTTCTCTGTTGGCTTAATTAGTGCTTTTACGAGAAAAGTAATAAAGCCAACTCTCTCCTTGTAAACAGATTAAAGCTCGCAAAGCACTCTCCTCTATAGCCTCGATTAGACTCTACTGGTACTACTCACTACAATCTCGCCGATATCAACTCTATTTTCAAGGCATACTATACTCGCTCATATAACTCTCCAGACATTAATTCCACCTCTTCTGACCCACACACACTCACCCCAGAATATTTAGCCTCATGCTCTGCCACAATTGGACTCTTCTGCATTTAATGCATTATGTCTACCTATTTCGGACGAGGAGGTGTCCTCAGCCCTTAAATTACAAAAACCATCTAAAGCCCCGGGTCTGGATGGTTTACCCTTTGCTTACTATAAAATGCTTGAAACTTCTCTTCTTCCCCACCTGTCATCTACTTTCAAAAGAGTTCTTTCTGGTGACTACTTTCGTAATGAAACCACCAAAGCGCGGATTACTGTTATCCCCAAACCAGGCAAAAACCAACAACTAGTTCCCAACTACCGCCCTATCTCTCCCCTAAATACAGACCTAAAACTTTTTGCAAAAATACTCACCCTGCGTCTAAATCCACTCCTCCCGTCTCTCATACACCCAGACCAAGTCTGATTTGTTCCCTCCCGTCAAGCTCTGGACAACACCAGACGCACCATCAGTTTTATTCACTATGCCAATTCAAACAAACTCCACTCTCTGATGCTGGCCTTGGTTGCGGAGAAAGCCTTCGATAGGGTCTCATGGGCTTTTCTCAACCAAACTCTCCGTGGCTTTGGCTTTCAAGGTGAATTCCTCCACGCCATTACAGCACTTTACCATGATCCTTCTACTTTGGTCCTCGCAAATGGAATCCTTTCAGACTCTCTTCCCATCACTAATGGCACGTGCCAAGGTTGCCCCTATCCCCTCTTATATTTGCTTTAATAATTGAACCTCTATCCTGCCGTATTTGTCTTAATCTGGATATTTCGGGCTTCACTATTAAGGAATCACAGTATAAACTCTCCCTCTTTGCTGACTACGTCCTTCTCACTCTTACCAACCCGATAATCTATCTGCCTAACCTTTTCAAAGAACTAACCCTCTATGGTGACCTCTCCAGCTACAACATCAACAACGACAAATCCGAAGCTCTCCTCCTACATATCCTGACTGACGCATTGACTCTTCTTCAATCCAACTTTGCTTTCTCTTGGCGTCACACTTTCATCAAATACCTAGGCATTCATATCACCAAATCTTATCACTCTCTATAAGCAAATTAACCCCCCCCCCCTTATTTAAGGAGATATCTCAGGGTATTTTATCTTGGAGAAAGAATTTAATTTCCTGGATTGGTAGGATTAATGCTATTAAAATAAGTGTTCTCCCCAAACTATTGTATCTTTTCCAGACTCTCCCTGTCCCTGTTCCTCCCCGGATTCTGACCTCCCTCCAGACTCAACTTCATAAATTCATCTGGAATGACAAAAATCCCAGACTTAGTAGGGAAATCTTTCAGAAAAGCTCTACATGTGGGGGTTTGGGCTTCCCCTCCATCACCAGATATTACCACGCCTTGGCTCTTAGCCAGTTGGTCGCTTGGCACTCCCCGAGATACCTGAAATGTTGGGTGGACCTGGAGAGTGACCTGGCTCAGATTGACTCTTTTTCTGCCTCCCCTGGCTCCCTAGAGCTTACCGCCCTATAATGACCCACTCAGTCCCAACGGTATCTCTTACTCTGTCGGTTTGGGACTCAAAACATGCTAGGCTCTCTCTTCACACAACCCCCTCTCCTCTAACCCCTATCTGGAATAATCCCTCCTTCTCCCCGGGTCGCTCCCCCATATGGTCTCCATATGGTCTAAAGCAGGTATCACCTGCTTCCACCATATTCTAAATAATAACATTCCTTATTCCTTTGCAAACCTTCAAACAAAACACTCCCTCCCCACATCCTCTTTCTACAAGTATCTTCAAATCCAAAATTTTGCCTTGTCCTCTACAAGAAAAGTGACTCTCCCTGCTATCCCGACTTCAATGGAACGTCTCTGTATCTACCGCTCTTTGGATCGAGGCATTATTTCAATCCTTTATCAGTCCATCTTGATGCCAGGCTCCCCTCCCCCCTGTGCCTTACATGAAATTGCCTGGGAAAATGACTTGGGGACTCCCCTTGAATACGAAACATGGGACACTATACGACTAAACATTTCAAAATGTTCCATCAGTGTCTCCATTAAGGAGAACTTGTACAACATATACACACGCTGGTATCTCACCCCAGAACGATTACATCAAACATATCCCAATATGCCCAACCTTTGTTGTCACCAATCTGGCCAAATAGGTTCTTATTATCATATTTGGTGGAGTTGCCCCAAGATCGCCTCCTTTAGGTCCCTGGAACAAACCCTCATTAAGTCAGTTATTCCTTCCTGCCCCCCGCTCTCCCCCGAGATGCTTCTCTTGTGTGCCCTAGACTGCTGGCTATCTATATCTGAAAATAAATTGGTTCTCCATTTTTCTTGTGCAGCTGAGCTCCAAATTGCTAAGTCTTGGAAACAACCCTCTCCCCCCACCCATCATGAACTTCTGAGCCGTGTTTGGTTTATAGCAAAGATGGAGCACCTTTTCTCCTTGCTGAACAACACTGTGGATAAATTTAATGACATTTGGGCACCCTGGTACACTGAATATCAAGTGGATCTCCCAGGCCTCCCTTAATACTCCCTACCCCTTCACCCGTTTCTCCTTTCCCTCCAGCTTGCTCTCGCTTTCTGCTCTTTTCTTTTCTATCTTCTCCTCTTTCTTCTTATCTTTACCTTTTCCCCTCCCTTCTCTTACTTCTTCTCCCCAACCCCCCTCTCTGTTTCTCACTTGTCCCTCCTATTCCTCTATTAAGCTCTCTGAGGAGCTCCACTGGTTGGCCCTTAGAGATGCATTCTTTCTATACCCCCTTATGGTTTTTGCTAAACACTTAATGCATATGACTCTCTAGCATACACAATTAATTATACGATTGTTCTCAGCTATATCTAAGATTGTCTCAATATGTACTTTTACATTTTTCATTTTTCTTTACTCAATATTGACTGTTTTCGTGTTCTTTACTTGTCATGTTTGACTTCCCATCAATAAAATATTGTAATTGAAAAAAAAATTGTGTGGTGTCATCCTTTAAATCAATAATAAGCCCCAGACCTCCCAGCCTGGGCAGTTACCAGAAAAAAAAAGGGGGGGGGGGCTGTATGGTTTTCCCTCTATTTTCCAAATAACCAGCACTGAGTTGATCCAGCAGGGGTGGTGACGCTATAGCATAGGGACACACGGTGTGGGGTTTACCTGCCATAGTGCAACCAGCCCCAAACTGTTAATCCCAGTCCTGGATTCCTCAGTACGTCAGGATCCCCTATAAAAAAGGAGCCTATGTCAAGGAATGCCCAGGTCAGGGCTGAAAGCCCACGGCTATTACCTACACCTCTGGTGGCATTGGGTGTGGGTTTAATGTATTGACAATAGAAAATAATATTGTACCTTACAGGCAGACCCTAGACATTTAGGGCCCTCTGGCACTTGTAGTCTCTTGTAGAGAAAAAACTAATCTAAGGACAGTACATGGACATTGTAGATGATTATCCTTCAAAAAAAATCATACTTACCTAACTCTTGGATGTCTTTCCTGTCCAATGGTCCTTGGAGAAAAACATACTGAAAACATGACAATAACACAAATGTAAGCAACTGTGCGCACCCTCTTGGTATATAATCAGGAAATCGTCTGTGTAAAAATATCTAAAGTTTATACGTCACACAGTCCTGAGAACACTAGTTCCTTTTTACTGAGAACTATAGTGTTATAATCCAAATTCAGTCCCGTCTCACAAAATGGGCCCAATATTCGTTCTTTGGCTCATTTATTCAGATTCTCTTCTTCCTCCTGGTGGGAGAGCCACTCCACATAGACCCAAAATTTAGGAAGAGAAAAAGAGAATAGATAGTGTAATTCTCAGGTGCCGTGTCCTTCTCTGGATCTGCAGTATCCACAGGACAAGAATGCCGGTCTGCTACAGTCTCCCCAATCAGCTCACCGTGAGAAAAATCGGGAGGTACCTGGGAGATACCATTATGCTTGTTTGGGTGGGCATTGTATGACACCCCCCTTTATCCGGTACGCCTTTCTGCCTAGTCATTGGTGGATTAAATTTGTGAAATTTTATATTTTCTACGGAATTATTAAATAAACTGTATTACACTATATATTCTCTTTTTCTCTTCCTAAATTTTGGGTCTATGTGGAGTGGCTCTCCGACCAGGAGGAAGAAGATAATCTGAATAAATGAGCCAAATAACGAATATTGGGCCCATTTTGTGAGACGGGACTGAATTTGGATTATAACACTATAGTTCTCAGTAAAAAGGAACTAGTGTTCTCAGGACTGTGTGACGTATAAACTTTAGATATTTTTACACAGACGATTTCCTGATTAGATACCAAGAGGGTGCGCACAGTTGCTTACATTTGTGTTATTGTCTTGAGTTTAATCCGGGTGGTTGGGATCACCTTAGCTTCTGTTGTGGCACTATTGAGTTGGGGCGCTGGTTTTAAAAAATCTGTTTGTATTGATACTGAAAACATGAGCCCCATGAACAGTACTGTATACTCTGTAAAATGCAATTACAAAATGACATGTCACTTCCGGTCACTTCCATTGAAATGTATGGGAAAGCACTGATAGGCTGAAGGCACCAATTCACTCTAAGGAAATCTCAGGGAAGGGAAAAAATATGTTGAGATTCCTACTCTCTGAAGAACCCCTCCAAAAGTTGCGCTATATGAGCAGACATTGTTGAACCGAGAGCCATTTACTGGTAACTTGAAAACTTTAAAAAACAGGCAGTGGCACTGGGTGTGACAGGTGAGAAAACTACTACTATTTGGTGGCTCTGACACCTGAGAGAGGTTGAGGCACAAGTCACCTTCAGTTGATGCAACTAAATAGCAGGTTGCCACTGTGCAGCACAGTACCAACCTGAGTATCAGGTGAGGATGGTACGTAGTCCACCCCCATTTGTACTGCACAGGGAGAGTTTTTAGACTTATAAATAGAAACTTGGATTAATTGGTGGTTCCTCACAAAGCTTTGCTTTTCATTATTATTTGGATTATATTACAAACAGTGAGATCCTGACACTATTGCTCCGCACAGCCAGTTGGATTCGCTAGCAGCTTCAGAATAACTCCTGCTCTACCCCATCTGATTGCTCAGTATATTTAGCCAGGATGACACATGGTGGCTTAAGTGCCTCATAATTCTCTGCCATGAGTCCTGAACTATTTGCGCTTTAACAAACAACACCTTGGTGGTCTCCAGATATCCATTAAGTGATCTTTATAGAAATCAACATCATACTTTTTTCTGTATTTGACCAATTTAATATATGCAATTAACTGGGGCAGGCTAAACTATGGTTCACTCCAACTGGTATCCAACTGGTATCATTTACTGTGATTTAGGATTTTTTATGCTCTTTTTCTTTTGAAAGGGCCTTTATTCCTGTTCATATGAACTTTTAGGTTTTATATATGTTTTCAATATTTGCTTTTGTTCATGTTTTTGTCTGTCTGTTATTTTTTACCACAATGTGATATTGATAACATTGCTTTTTATTTTTAAACATAGCTAGAGTATTATATTTTTCATGTAAGTAGACATTTCAATGCAGTGCTTTTTATTGCTTCTTTATTGTTGATTTATCTGACCAACCTCATATCTTGTGTGCTTATTTGCTCTCATACTGTATCCTCTTTCTTCTAGTCTTTTATTTAGAGGGAAATACCTTTTAAATACTCTTTCTCAGTGCATTTCCCCTGGGAATTTCCCTTTAGGTATGCCCTTTAAGACTGGAGGAAAATGTGCGCTCACCTGATCAAAAACATTAATTAATGGCAGTTATTTTTTTTGTAGTGGTGTTGTGATATTCTTTTGCTCATTGGGAAATACATATGGTTTGGTCCAAAAAAGTAGTTTCTCTCATGCTGATCTCATACTGTATGTAAGTTTTAAATTATGATTCTTCAAGTTGTGTGCTTTTATAAAATATTCCAATGTATTCTTGGATCCTTCCCATATAATGAACACATTGTCTATATACCTGTAACAAAGCTACATACTTATACATTTAATATATACACTTCAGTATATTGGCTTCATTAAATGTCACCTCTTTCATCAACCAACCCAAATTTTTATTCACATACACGGGAGGAAAACATGATGTTCCCATTGCTGCCCTGCATACCTGTATGTAACATTTATCATCAAATACAAAATAGTTATGTGTCAACATAAATTTTAGAAGTTCCAAGAGAAAAATGTTAAACCCTGAATGACTTTCCATCTTCAAGAAATGTTTAACTGCTTGTATTCCTGTGTCATGTATAATGCTGTTATACAGGGATTCAATGTTATTATTGTATTAAGTCTTAAAAAGTGATAAAGTGGAGAGTGTTAAAGCAACAACCAACCAGCTCATAACTGTCATCTTTCAAACGCATCATGTAACTTGGCAGTAAGGAGCTGATTGGCTGGTACTGTACTTTTATCACTTTTTATCAGTCTCCACTTTGATCAGTTTATAAAGCGTAATACATTTGGACCTATGTCTGGAGTGTCTTTCAAAGACAATGGTAGGGGTGTTCCTCAAGTGAGTGCCCAGAAATAAATACTTGCTTTTTGTCAGGTTTGAGGTTTGTTTTGGGATCTGGGATAGGGCCGATGTGTAGTTCTGGTTAAAACAGGAGTGGGGGAATATAGGTCAGCAATTATTGCTCTTCATTTAGTTCTACCTACTGGATATGGCTGAGTAGTAGAGAGGACTGAATAGATATTAAGCTGAGAAAGAGGTATGCTACCTGGCTGTGTTAGCAATGCTACCTGATACTGTATTTGGAATAAGAGAAGTGTATGAGCAGGAACCATGGCAGAGAAACATTTGTATACAGTATTAATCAGTCTGTGTGATAAACACTTCCAATCTGTAATGTGCAATCTGTAATAGTTACTTATGAATAGATTAACACTGCTGGTAGAGATAGGAACTGCACACATGTAAGTGCAGATTGTAGCTGGAACTGCACACAGGAATATAAAGGTAATGATAGACCGTCAGGATGTTCTGCAGGCTGTAGTACAGGCATGTTCAAACTGTGGCCTTCCAGCTGTTGTGAAACTACATATCCCAGCATGCCCTGACAGTTTTGCTGTCAGAGAATGCTAAAGCTGTGTCAGGGCATGCTGGGATGTGTAGTTTCTCAATATCTGGAGGGCCGCAGTTTGGACATGCCTGCTGTAGTGGATACTGCACAATTGTAATCAGTTTGTAGGAAGCAACAATTGGTAAATGCAGGCTGGAAGCAGAGGAAAGGCTGAAAGCAGAGTGCATACCAATATAATAAAGTAGTGCTGAGTACAGGACTAATAGCAGTTGGAGACAGGAGATAGAGCACACTGCTGTAGTGGAGTAGTACTCAGTACAGGAACAATGTATGCTCTAGCTAGTACTGCAGGCTGGCAGTGATGTGCACTTGGTACTTGAAACTGCAGGCTGATACCAATGTGCACTTTTAAGTCTGAAGCTGATAATGCAGATAAATAGACGTACATTGGTGTAGCAGGAAAGCTCAGAGCACAATGTGGAAGACTGGAAACTGGAAGCCAGAGAGAACAGGAACAGTAATGTGTACAACAGATTGTACACTCAGGAGACACAGAAGTCAGAGAACAGAGCTGCTGATGCTGGAACCAATGGAGCAATGCTCAGGAAGAGAATTCAATAAAGTGCTCTAGCTGTTGATAGGCTGCTGAAGTCATGTGTAGAGAGCTGGTGCAGGATTGGGTGGAAAGTGATGAGCTGACTGCAGGGCTGGATAAAGGGGGAGCACAGAGGGTGAGTACCCCTGGGCCCCCCTATCTGAGAGGCCCCCTAAACAACCACCACATATCGGACCTTAATTGCTGATCTAATCTGCAGCACTACAGTCAGCAGCCACTGACCCTCTGAAAACCATCATACTGATGGAGCTGCAGATCAGTGCCAGAATGTCAGCAGGTGTCCAATGGTACATTATTTGTATTTGCAGTTTTTAGCTGTGCGGACTCTTGGTGTGACTGTCTGTGTCTGTGACACAGGCTGTCAGGTGGAAGGGGACAGGAACATGGAGGAACATTGCAGGCAGGGATCCGCTATTACTTCGTTAGCGGCCCTGCTATCAGGTCTGTTTACTGCCACTTGACCCTTCTCTCAGCACTGCCTTACTAAATTGAGCTCTCACTGTTCCCTCATCATCTAGGTGTCTATTTATTTGCTGCATCAAGCAACTTCTCTCCAAGGCTTAGGCAAGACTCCTCTCCTATGCACACATATAAATATATAAATTGTTTGTAAACTGTAAATGTATGCATGTCTCTCTCTATGGGTGTGTTTGTGTATATATCTATCCATCTCTCTCTATGTGTGTGTGTGTGTGTGTGTGTGTGTGTGTGTGTGTGTGTGTGTGTGTGTGTGTGTTTGTGCATGTGTGTGTTTGTGTATATCTCTCTCTGTGTCTCTATCTTTATATGTGTGTGTGTGTGTTTGTATATACTGAATGTCTATGTGTGTGTGTGTGTGTGTGTGTGTGTGTGTGTGTGTGTGTGTGTGTGTGTGTGTGTGTATTTGTGTATATGTCTCACTGGGTTCACTATGGTATGCCGGCGGTCGGGCTCCCAGCGACCAGGATACCGGCGCCGGGAGGCCGACCACCAGCTTACCGACAGTGTGGCGAGCGCAAATGAGCCCCTTGCGGGCTCACTGCGCTCGCCACGCTACGGGCACGGTGGCACGCTATGCGCGCCACGCTATTTTATTCTCCCTCCAGGGGGGTCGTGGACCCCCACGAGGGAAAATAAGTGTCAGTATGCCGGCTGTCGGGATCCCGGCACCGGTATACTGTGCGCCGGGATCCCGTCAGTCGGCATACTGAAGACCACCCGTCTCACTATATGTGTGTCTATTTGTGTATCTCTTATATATATATATATATATATATATATATACAAAGATGGGGCATGTGTGGCCTTGAATCATCAAATAAACAGTGCTTCTTATTACAGACCTGCAGCGACGTGTTGTGTATATACACCCAAGCTAGGGTGTTTTAGACATGCTAACTATATACACATACACAGACCAGCACTCCACCTCATACATGGTTGAGTCACATTATTATGACCATCTCCAACATTTGATGACATCAGTGCATAGCACATGAAGTTCTTCCTGGAAGTGTCTCTTAATTCTTACGTATCTTGAGCAGCATATAAAAAGTTGGTGTAGAAGGATGCTTCACTTCTAGAAATGTCAGTTTCATCATAGAGATAATGCCTTCATTGAATGCTCTATTACTCATGTGATCATATGTCATTTGTCAGTTTCAGCAGTAATTATTAATGAGTTGTCTCTTTTAAGAAAATTTCATAACTCCAGATGACAATGTTTACAGCTTTGTCTAATGGCTTTATTTGTACATCTTCCAAAACATTTCTTTATTTTATTGCTTTTAATTTTGCTTCTACTAAGTTGTTCTGTTATGTTTCAGGTGTGCAGTACGTATAGTTTATCTGGATCCCTGGATACTAACTACATAAATACCGTTACTTGCAGAGATTTTCTTGAGGATAAAACATGACTTTTTCTTAAACAGTATGTACTGTAGGTCTACTTGGTTGTGTTACTAAGTCAAATTGTGTAGTTAAATCCACCATAATATCTATGTTAGCAAGTTTACTTAGGATAGCTATCAATCATAAATATTCATCAGAAGTGATGCTTATTGCAGTATCCCCTGAAATGGAATTTCTTTGGTGGTTTGTCTGATTCAGATAGAATTTCTGTATAAAAAGAGATTTCTACCATATTATCTGATTGTTTTCCCATTTAAAATGAAATAGGCAATCCTTTACTGAGTAAGTTAACATATATCATAGACCAGTGGTGGGGAACCTTTGGCCCGACAGATGTTGTTGAACTACACATACCAGCATGCCCTGCTACAGTTTTGCTATTTGGCCATGCTAAAATTGTTGCAGGGCATGCTGGAATTTGTAGTTCAACAACAGATGGAAGGCCATAGATTCTCCACCCCTGTCATAGACAATACTTTGTTTGAGAGGTTAATTAATCTAAGTTGGTTGTCTGCCTGCAGCTTTTTGTTCTCCACTGGGGTTTTGAGGAGTATTTGGTTTCCCATTGACCACTGGACCTGTTGTTTCTCTTTTCCTCTTCTGGTCTTCCTCTTTGATACAGTATGTACAATATGTATCCTCTCTTGTATGTGCGTGAGATTCAGCTAAAAGAATCCCCTGAATATTTTGAGGTATCATTGATTCTGCTGACCAATTATCTTCCTGATAATTCTAAGTCTGTTGAACTGTAATTATGTACATGATTGGCAGATTTTGTATTAATGGTTTTTCTTTTCCATTGAAATACCATACCTTTTGCGGAACTTTCATATCTCTGGCTAACCTAGAATCCTTCCTTTCCATGATTGGGTTTTCAAATTCTATTAAATCCTTAAAATCTATTAAAACAGCATCTAAATGCTATTCTCTTGTTCATGTAATTTTAATTTGTTGTTCAAACATTACATTTTTTTGGTATATTGTTTTATGAGCATTTGCATCAGAGCACCAGTTTAGTATTTTTTCCCATTCATGTTTAAGGTCATCGGAAAATAAGCAATGCTGTAGGAAGGATATATATATATATATATATATATATATATAAAAATAAATAAATCCACTATGACCGGCACTCCATATAAGTTACTTAAAATACCTGGGTGCCTTCCCACGATCCAGAAAGAACATGCAGAGAGAGAGCGAGACGGGCGGCACTCCACAGATTAAAAAAAAAGTAACAGCTACACAGGCTTAATTTCAACGTTTCAGGTGCTGCTTTATTGGCACCTTTCGTATCCTGATGAAAGGTGCCAATAAAGCAGCACCTGAAACGTTGAAATTAAGCCTGTGTAGCTGTTACGTTTTTTTTTAATCCGTGGAGTGCCGCCCGTCTCTCTCTCTCTCTCTCTCTCTCTATATATATATATATATATATATATATATTCAAGACCTGAGACCACTTTGAGGATTTTTTTTCTGTTTTAAATAATTTTCAAATCTGGACATATCTCACCATGTTTTTGTTCAGATCATCTTCCCAATGGGCTATAGTTGTTTTTTATCTCTTCTGATTTCCTCTGGGAAGACAGTTTTTAAGTCATCATTCCATTTTTACTCTTATTAAGTTCATCTGAAATGCTAAAAGTACATATTTTATTGGACAGGGGGTATATTGTATTATGTGTTGGATTGTAGAAAACTGTGCTAACGCAGGGGTTTATTACATATAGAGTAAAATAAAATCTGCACTAGATATAAACATAGACTAAGGAATCTCACTGTCAGCCAGATTATACTAAGGATAAGTGTAAAAATTACCGATTAGACAAATCTCTGGGGAGAGCTCCCAAGGATTTTATGCAATTATTTCTTACAAAAAGTATGAAAGGTATTTTGCTAAGGGCCGCACACAATGACTGGTGATATCATTAAAACTTAACTTTAATTAATATTTCATTATTAAAAGCAACTTATAAAACTTGTGTGATTTATACAGTGTACTGTTTTCTTTTGGAAATAAATGTGTTTTAAAATACAGGGAAATGTAAATTCTTGATATCCACATCAACTATTCACTTGACCTTAAAAGTGTGCGGAATATTTAAATCAAAAGCATTAAAGACAACAGAATTACTTTTATCACGTGTATTAATGACTGTAGTTCCTTTTAGGATAATACATGAGCTATAATCTATAGATTCACTGTTGCAACTGTAACTACATATATCAAAAGGACCTTGACTTGTGGACATAATTTACAACCAATTTGGTGGATTAATATTTCCTCAATGGGATATAAAATCACCATATCTGATATTAGATTAATTCATATATATATATATATATATATATATATATATATATATATATATATATATACATACAAAGAACCCTGCACTCTACTTAGCAGTGTCATTCTCCTTATTGCTTTAATATACATCTAGATAGCAAATGGGGTTTTGGTTTATGAATTCTACATTGCATGTAAGCTAAGGACAGGGCAAAATGCATGTAAGCTACGGAGAGTGCAGGGTTCTTTATATATGTATATTTGAGTTAATATATGTGGTCACAGCCCACCGCACCCAAGCCTAGGTGTGAGGAGTACGTGAGCGCACCCCTCTCCTGGGAATGGCAATGGCAGTGGATACCCGTATGTGTATAATAGGGTTAATTTCTCTCTCATGAACCCCTAAGATCATTTTCCTTTAACCTGAGTCAGCTGCTGTTTAGATGTATTGGTGACTGCCTCACTTTGAAAGCCAGAAGTCAGTTGGCAGGTGAGCTTTATACCAGGTAAGCACATTTTTCCTATTAAGCAGAAGCTGCCAGGTCTCTAAAAAATCTCTATAAAAAAATCTATGTGAAGGTTTATGTGATAGAGTAGGACTTGCAGTGAAATGGGGTCCCGTGGAGTGGATTGCAAGCTTACATGCATTGTACAATTTATAAACCAAACCCCCATTGTTTATCTAGTTATATATTAAAGCATTAAGATGAATGAAACTGCTAAGGAGAGTTCAGGGTTCTTTCTTTGTATATGTATACTTGAATTAGGTGGTCACAGCCCACCGCACCTCAACCTAGGCGTGTAGAGTACGTGAGTGCACCACTCTCCTGGAAATGGCGGCTGCAGTGGATTCCTATATATATATATATATATATATATATATGCAAATGGAAAAAGAGGCGGCACTCGGAGGCTTGTGAATCAAAAAACCAGTGTGTTTCAATACGGCCAACGTTTTGGGGACCACCTCCCCGTCTTCAGGACAAGTGCACAGTGTAAAACCAAACATTTATAGCAATGAACTTACCCCCCCCCCCCGGTTTCCCCACCAGCGTCAGCCACGGCCACATCTCCCGCACTTCCAGCCCGGCATCGATAGCTCATCATGTGATGCGGAAGTGACGTCACGGCGCCCGGACGGCCGCGTAACCATGGTGACACTAGAAACAAAACACATAAACACAGGGTGATCAGGGACAATCATACAGCCACTACAGTGCATCAGGTCCAATATGGACATTACAGTGTACTTAATTATCATACAGACAATATGGTGATACCTAAATTAAGTGTTGTAGTAGTGTATAAGTCTCATTAAACTTACGTCTCAGAAGATTTCTATCTGGCAAAAAACTATATATGTGTATGGTGGCAGCCAATCGCCCCCGAACACCCCTGCACATTACCAACATTCAAGTGTATATTATAATAAAAACAACATTCATAGACACAATAAAATCAAGACAGCCTCAGATATACTTAACAAGAGATCATTGACTGCACCATCACATGATGCGCTATGGACACCGGGCTGGAAATGCAGGAGATGCGGCCGTGGCTGATGCTGGTGGGGAAACTGGAGGGGGGTAAGTTCACTGCTATAAATGTTTGGCTTTACATTGTACACTTGTCCTGAAGACGGGAAGGTGGTTCCCGAAACATTGGCCATATCGAATATACTGGTTTTTTGATTCACAAGCCTCAGAGTGCTGCCTCTTTTTCCATTTGCACAAATACAAGGGATTTGGTCCCGAGGAGGGCACCGGAGCAAGCTACACCTTCAAGGGGAGGCCTGGAGTGCCGGAGTTACAGTGGGTATATATAATCTATGTATATATATTTATATATATATATATATATATGTAGCATCATATATGTAGAAGTCCAAACCAGCACACCACTCCTTTAGTAGCAAAAAATTAATGCATTTCAATCCAATTTAAAGTGCATAGTGCAAAACAATGGTAAAAATTCCATCAGCATAATACTTAATATAGTAGACCATCTTAGTAAAGGCAGCTCCAAAAAGCTGTTTTGGTGCAGCAGCACCTTCATCATGGGAAACACCATCTTAACTCATTGCCACAGTGAACACAATATATACACAAACACATCATCAATAAAGTGCAATTACCTGCTTTGAAACACCATCACCCAAGAGCCAGGTAAATCCCCAGTAAATCACAGCTTCTGGATCTGCCACTCACGCTCCGCACACAAGACACCAGAACCGCACCACAGTCCCAGCCCTCCTTTGGCACCATGGATGTATACTGTGCAGTGTCTTTCAGGACCCGGAACTGAAGATACAAACATCAGTATGCAGGGGAGAGCAGCAATCACATACCACCAGAAGTGATGTGACGTCACTAACATGAACAAACATACACATAACAAAACGTTATACAGTACTTTCAAATTAACAGTCAAGTTTAAATAGCTTATAATCATATTTGGATCTCCACAGCATTAAGGAGTTCTATACTATCATAAGGGGTTGCTAAGCATCCATATGTCATTTGTCTAAAAAAAAAACAGCATGGACGCATTCTCAAAGAGGGAAGCCTCATACAGAATCTGTGTGGTATTACAAGTAACTCAAAGTCACTTGCAATAAGACTAACCTCAGGGGTCATCAGATATACTAGTGCAGCCACTTAAATTATCCAATCCTATGAAAGGTACATCGAACAATCATAAAAAAGGAGTAAAAGTCAATTCTTCATTCAATTCACCAGGTGTCATTGCTCCAAGATTGCATATCCAGGATTTTGTGTCAGTTACCACCTCTCCTCAATGGGGGGGATCTGTTCAATTTGCAAGTATTTGAGCGTGTGTGGGCCATGGAAAAATGGTGTGCTACTGGTGGTGTGCTGGATTCAATTTTTACTAATGCTTTTTTCTAGAACTGAGATGGATCGCTACTTGTTTTTTAAACATTCTTTGAGTTTACCCCACAAAAATCATATTACATTGGCATAAGATAACATACTCCATATATTTGGTGTCGCACGTCATGTGTTGTCGAATTGTATATGTCTTGCCATTTGTTGGATGTATGAACTCAGTACCAACATGTAAAAAACTGCAATTAGCACAGCCAGTGTATTTGTAAACTCCATGTTGTAGTTGTAACCAACCCGTGCGAATTTTAACCCTCGGGCAGATATCAGAGTACATTAGTTGGTCCCTAAGATTGGTACTATGTTTGTAACAGAACAGTGGCTTCTTCTCACATATTTGCCCAAGCACTGGGTCACTCTGTACAAAGTGCCAATGTTCTAATATAGACCGCATTATTACATCTGAAAAGATTGAATACGTACTGTAAGGTAATAATCTCTCATTGTCCATGATCCTCTTTTTAGGGACAGGTAGTTCCCTTTCATACAAAATTAATACATCTCTGGATAGCATGCGCTAAAGTCAATTCTTCATTCAACGCATCAAGATGCATTGCTCTAAGATTGTACAGTATATCCACTCACATGGCCCTGGTGTCTGGTGTGCGGAGTGTGAGTAGAAGATCTAGAAGCCATAATTTACTGAGAATCTACCTGGCTCCAGGGTGATGGTGTTTCAAAGCAGGTGATTGCACTTAATTGATGATGTGTCTGTGTATATATTGTGTTCACTGTGGCAATGAGTTAAGATGGCATTTCCCATGATGAAGGTGCTGGTGCACCAAAACAGCTGATGAAGCTGCTTTTACTAAAATGAATTACTATGCTAAGTATTATGCTGCTGGATTTTTGCCAAAATGCATATTTTTTTTGCTACTAAAGGAGTGGTGTGCTAGTTTATATGTGGACTTCTACATATATGATACTATTGATATTATGACGAGCACCCATAAGATTGGTGTAAAGATGTGTGTGATCTTTACTTGTTTTCTCTATATATAGAGAGAGGGAAAAGAGAGAGAGAGAGAGAGAGAGAGAGAGAGAGAGAGAGAGAAAATGGTACTCTAATCGCAAAACCAACTAAAATGGATATTCATATTAGTTTACTTAATAGCATTAAATTACAGTCTCTAGAATTATCAGCAGGACTATTACTGTCCTATCAAATTAGCTGCCTAAATCTGTGTATAGTGGACAAAATCAAGTTATTAGCAGGAAATGCAGCAGAAAACTTGTGTTAATTTCATTTCTTTTAAACTAAATATTAATTACACTATCCCAATGGGCAATTATCAATTCAAAAATATAAATTCACAAACTTCACGTGTTAATGGTTTTTAAGTAATAACATTTAAATATTTACTATAACTGTCCTATTGATTGAATGGTATCTTAACTACACTTATCACTTTTGTAAACCTAAATATCATATGCCGTCCATAATTTCATTTTAGTGAAAGGAAGTATTAAGTACCCATGTCAGGTAAATTCATTTGTATGCTTGTGACATTAGAAAATGGAAATAAAAAAGGAAAACCCTATAATGGAATTTAATTGAAAACAGGATTGTCATAAATAAGATTCAAATAGTCTAGTTGAAATGCATAAAAGTCATGAAATGGTTAATCTAACCCAGAAAAATCTCTCCATCTTGGTGATCAGAGGTTTAAAAAAACAGACAGTCCAATGGTTTGGTTACCCAGTCTGAGAAAGCAACTGCTGTGAACCATACCTCTTTAGGATGGGCAAACCTAACCAGACCTACTGAAACAATAATCTTTATTGGAGAATAAAAATGTGTTGTTATGTATAATGATCATAAATGTGTTATTTTGGGTATTACAACCACCTATTGAATGTTCAATTATAAATGGAGATGATAGATATTTATTCCAGTGGCACTGAATATTATCTAATTGTGATGAGATTGTTCCTGACAACAGAAGAGAACCTTAACCTGGTGCTTATCACTAGCGACACTGTATACACTAGATATGACACAATTCATTAGTACTGTACTGTACTTTACTTTACTGTATATTATGGTGGTCTGATTCTGAAAGCAACTAAATTTGAATAGACTCAAGATGTTTTAGAAGCAGGAGATGCTTGCCTTCAGGCTCCAAAACCTGAAGGGGCACCTGCATCTACAGCAACACCTGTGTGGTTTACAATGAGATCCGAGTATGACCGCTGCTCTTCCAACAGAGCTTTGTGGTTCATCCACTGCTGCTGCAGGGTTCAGCATCTCTGTCATATGAGTCATGTTAACACCTGCAATAGGGGACAGGATGGCCCCTACCTGGTACTGCTCAGCCTGTGCTGTAGCAATCAACAATTACATCTGCCACTACTGCTGGACTGTGAGATGGGACCCACTAATAAAAGCTGATTCTTTTTGATGTTGGATGAATCACAGCATAGCTGGAGCCCTGCAAATTCACTGCAAGCTCTTGTCACTGTAGACTGGCTGAGAGCGCTGTATCGATATAATTATGTAAGTAGTAGTTTTTTCCTTAGGGGGTATACCAAATTCCAACCTGACTCCGGACGACTGGAATGAAATTATGTTTGTGATTTGAAGCCCTGGTGGCATTACACATGCTACAGTAAGTGGGAATTAGTGATCTCAGTGATTCAGTACTATCTCTGTAACTGAGTGAAAAAGTACAAAATTATATCCTGGTTGCAATTGTAATTAAAAAAAACTTTTGTGTAACAATAAACTTATACAGTGTAATAACTAATTGTCACTGAACAAATGAGAAGATCATAGAGTACAGTGTATGTAGTAAATGATTACAGCTACAGTAAATAAGGTTTTGACAATATATTATTTGTATGCATGTGTTCTAAGAACTGTCAGTTCTCTTATTACTGGACTTAATTCATAATTTTTATAAGCTGGTAGGACAGAATATAACATTAATTCAACAAGACACTGAGTGATTGGCTATTATTGTATGTGTTACAACCATGAATATTAATTATAATACAATAAAGAAGGATGTAAACTCAGAAAAAAATATAAATATATATCAACACAAGATTATACAAACACTTCTTCCAATATTATAGGTGATATAAATATTAATGGAGATGCTGTTTATAGTCAGCTTCATATATTGAAAACGTAATAAGTGCTACCTGATATAATGAATTATGTTTCTAGACAGACTAAAATATGATTGATTAAGCATAAACATATTTGTTTTATTCAAATGTATCCTTTGTAGAGAATGTATATGCTTAAAATTGTAACTGTTTCCACTAGAATGGATTAAGTAATTTAAATCCATTAGGAACTGTTTTAGGCAGTTTATGGAATAAGATCAATGGAATCCTGCTGCTGAGAATCAGAGATTGTAATCTAATGGTATTATTATGTTATCTGTTGATTAACTGCATATACCCAGTTCACTTTTTCATTTACTGCTAAAAACTGTAGATTATGTCCACTATACACAGCATCAGTCATCTAAAGCAATATGACTGTTTCAGTTTTTAGTTTCACATTTGCAAGGAAAAATTTGGTTTTATTTTTAAATGACTTGTCAGAATTGCAAATGTTCAATATTTTGGTTTTATTTTTAAATGACATGTCAGAATTATAAATGTTCACTCTTGTTGTGGTATAATCCTAAAATTGAAACTGAATATTGTGAATTTAAAGGAATATTGCCACAAAGTGATTTCAGTTTTGTAGGGAACCACTGTCTAGATTGTCATGCACACATTGTAATATATATAGTATATTGTAATTCAGACTTAAGGGTAAGATGGACTCAATAGTAGTTCGGGTATCATTGCCCTAAGTGCATGATGGAGTCAGTAGAGAGGGGGCTCAGTTATGATTGCCCAGAGTGTACGGGACACATAATTTTTCAAACGCAAGTGGACCGTATTCCAAGAATAGTGGGGGGTATTCCAAGAATATCAGGGGCAACATAATACATGATACGGGGAGGAATTTATGAAGGACGAGGTACAGATTCCTGGAGTAATTTAACAATAATCATAGGGACACACCTAAGCAGTCCAGAACAAGTAGTCTATTATACAGGGCTCACTTGGGGAGCATTGGTGATTGATTTTCCACCATCACAAGGAGGAAAAGGCAATTCCACAACACCAGTCATCTGTCCACAGACGGATTTGATAAATTCTTTGGCCACAAGGGTAGAGGAGTTTATTCAGAGTCACCTCCTGGATGGAATCATTGTTGTTTAGTAAAGGTATCCCAGAGAAGTATAAACTGACTTTTTAGGACACTACGCAGTGTAAGCAACGTTTGCAGCCCATAAGGATATTGCAGAGGGAAATTGATCATTTACGCAATGGGTGGGTAGTAAACCAGGGAGAAATCTCCCCTGGAAATTGTCAGTGATAGGGAAGGGAAGGAGGCACTTAAAGTTATAAGTGTAATTTTTTTTTAAAGGCACATTTTCCAGAGAAGGGTACACTCGAGGTTTTAATGTGGCCAAGAAAAAAAATAAAGGAACAGTATGTATAGATAATGTTTCTATGTGAAAGAGCATACTGTAATATGTACATACATATGGATGTAAAATGTTTTTGACTGCAAAATATGGATAATATGAAAGTAAATAAAAGTTGCATGAGGGAAATAATTGTCACTCCAATTCTGTATGAATTATAAGATCTTAAAGATAATTAGAAAGCAGTAAGTTTAACTAAATAGAACATGCTACTGCAAATTATATTAATGGGTGATCATGCATACTTATGTAGATTTATGTATTCCCATAAGTCATTTTACATATAAGCAATGTGTATTTTAGTTTTGGGTTAGGAAAGAGTTCTCAGCTGTTAGGTAGTTGGAGACAGTAGTATAGTACTCATTACTACAGTACTTTGTTATTATCTGAGATACTAGAAGTTTTGTAATGCAGTTTTGATGCAGGGAAAAATGAATCAGATGCAAACCCCAGACATATTGATCAGGAACATTACACACCATGGTTGCAGTGTACCTAGCTACAACTGACATTTCAACAAAAGACTTGATTGAGAAAGAATTATCTGTTCTGTTAAAAGACAAGGTTAGGTTGATTACTAGAACATACGGTGAGACAGTTTACTGGAGACGTGCATACTCATTTCCCAAGAGCAGCTACCCAAAATCAAGGTTCCCTGTCTCCAGAAATTATTCTTATGTTTTGTTTGTGACGCACATAAAGTTCTTGTGTAAACACCTTCATCTGCCTATAAGGACCCTAGACAAATAAACCAATGCAGCATCATTTTGCTGAGTATAACTCTGTGTCGTGTTTACTTACATGAGGGCTCCCAGTTGATTGGTAAGCTATTGAACAGACAACTGAAGGAAGTTGCTAGAGCAGTTTATCTCCAACACCACAAATCAAGCTTTTTGACAGTGGTAGTGACAGTTACAACCATGAAACTAAAGATTCTTGCTCATGTATAATCCTAATAAAAAATAAGGGGATTATTTAGGTTTGTTAGCAAACCAAAAAAGTTAGCAATTGGGCAAAACCACATTGCACTGCAGGTGGGGCAGATGTAACATGTGCACAGAGCTTTAGATTTGGCTGGGTTTTATGGTCTCTGTGCAAGGTAAACACTGGCTGCTTAATTTCTATACTGCAATTTAGATTTCAGTTTGAACACACCCCACCCAAATCTAAATCTCTCTGCACATATTACATTTGTCCCACCTACAGTGCAACATGGTTTTGCCTCATTGCTATTTTTTTTGTTTGCCAACAAACCTGAATAAGGCCCTAAAGATATTAAACACCAATGATCAAAGTAATCCTAATATCTTTAGTCATTATGGTCTAAATATTTTCCACACTTTTAAGGTCAAGTTAACAGTTGAAAGGGATATATAATAGGTCAAATATACCTATATTTTACAAGACTTATTTATTTCCAAAAGAAAACAATACAGAACAGTTTTGTAATTCACTTTTAATAATGAAATATGAATAAATCTTACATATTATATTGTCAGTTCTTGCGTGTGCCCCGTAAAGGAATACCATTCTTCTTCTTTGTATAAAACACATACAGTATCTGACCCGAATCAGTAAACATACCCCGCAAGAACATGAAGAATGAGAGTAATGGTATGCCCACCCAATCCACTGTTTTTGAGGGTCAAAATATATTCCAGTGAATATGAGTTTAAGATAAACAAATAATACAAAAATCTGAATTTGGGACAGTACTAAAAGTCTTTCATTTTGTTGTTTAGGTCCCCGACATTCCAATTGAGCAGGCATAGCCCTTATATACAGTAACTGATATACTGTGTTAAAAGAATAATGATGATCGTCTGTGCACCAATAGCACAAAACATGTCAATCAAGAAAATATCAGATTTGTGAATAAGATATAAGCATATCTGTGATGGCACACAATTACTGTAGTATAAGAAACCACTTGCCTTACTAAAACCATACCCCACCCCATAAATCTACTGGTGCATATAAGAAATATAACCTGAACATTGTGTGAATCAACCAGAGCAACTAACAACTAAATAACAACATTGTATAAGAAAAAAAGAAGAAGAGGAGGAAAGGAAACAAAAAAACAAGAAAAGCAAAAACAATTACAGAGACATAAATAATAATGACAGTTATCATAGCAGAGCCTCCCCTGTCACGTGTACACTGCCTCCAGAACCCAGCCACTGCAAACAAGTCCAGCAGAATGACATGAAATGGAAGAAATAGCTATGTGAATTAGGATCCATGGCAGTTAAGGAAGCATAGATATGTGCAGAAGCTGACATGGGTGTGCTGCTCTAGGATTTCTACCCTCTGCCACATTATAGACTACTCTGCCTCCCCTCCAGGATGTAAACTACTTACCTGGGCAGTCCAGGTGAGAGGTTTATATCCCAGAGCAATAGGTGGTGGTGGGGGAAGTCCCAGAGTGGCACACCCATGTTGCTCCTGCACAGTTCTATGTAAGAAAGAAACACAGACACAATGCACTCGTGACAGGAAACCTAAAAGAATAAGAGTCACAGGGCCTCTAAATCCAATCTATGGCTTCCTGTGAAGAATTTGAGAACTGTGATCAACCATCCACTACCACTCACTGTCAGTCTTGGAACATCATGGAATATTGTAAGGTAGCTTAAATTCCTAGAGCTTCTGATTAAAAGCAAGGAATTAAGTTCTACCTTTTTGAACCAAGGTCAATATCCAGGAACACCAATATGGAGTGGTTTTTATATTTCAGTTGACCATGCTGAAGGACAATACATAAAACACCATCACAGTACTGGAAATGGATGCACTTGGCGATAAAAGCATGGGAAGGGTCACCAGGCTGCTAAGGTTGAAAAGGGAGTCAAATAACTTGTTCAACCACAAATTGCAGGGGAAAGGCCTCCCAGACAAATTCACAGATTAGCCAATTTTCAAAAAAGATGTTAAGAGCAGAGACCTCAACATCATCCACAATACCGGTGTTGTGAAGGTTATTTGGATGGAGGGGGGTCTTCAAAATTAGAAATCTTCTCTTAGACCACTTAACCTGATTTGTTACATTGGGACTTTTCATATTTATAGGAGCCATCACATTTTCAAGAGGAAATATTTAGTGTTCAGCCTCACCCCCCACTTTTTTTTAGAGATTGTGGCAAATCAGTGAGATTTCTATTTGCTCTTCACAAATTTTGTATGTCACTTGTTTTACAGCTTATGTTTTACAGGTTATGGCTTTAAGACACTGATGCTTAGTAGAGAAGGACTCAGAAAGGAAAGATGCAGTATATGGATGAGGGGATAAAGAATAGGAAGTACATGCAGGATTTTGGAGGGCTGTAATTATTTCCAAATGGACAACCTGAAAATAACAACATAGGCAGGAGAGAGAAGCAGAAAAGAGGAACTGCACCAGAAGGACTAAGGAGCAAAAGCAACTTTCACAGCAATTTTCACCATAGGAGGCAGAGCTAGAGCAAAGAGGGTTCTGCAGCACTGACATCAGGATATTCATAACTGTAAAGTCTTTCTTTGATGGCATGTAAAAAAAAGACAAAAAATAATAGAAAAATAATGATGAGTAATAGCCAAGCTAATGCATTTTGTGAAGATTAATATACATTACCAGCATATTCAAAATGTAACTCATTAGGAAAGGCAATTTTTGTGGTATGGATATTGGTATACTATATATCAGAGGTTCCCAAACGCGGTCCTCAAGGCACCCCATTGGTCCAGGTTTTAGGTGTATCTATGCTTGGCCACAGGTGACTTAATTAGTAGAGATGTGCACTTGAAATTTTTCGGGTTTTGTGTTTTGGTTTTGGGTTCGGTTCCGCGGCCGTGTTTTGGGTTCGACCGCGTTTTGGCAAAACCTCACCGAATTTTTTTTGTCGGATTCGGGTGTGTTTTGGATTGGGGTGTTTTTTTCAAAAAACACTAAAAAACAGCTTAAATCATAGAATTTGGGGGTCATTTTGACCCCAAAGTATTATTAACCTCAAAAACCATAACACTCCCCAAACAGCACATGACGCAAAGAAAAAAAGAGGCGCAATGAGGTAGCTGTGTGAGTAAGCTAAGCGACCCTAGTGGCCGACACAAACACCGGGCCCATCTAGGAGTGGCACTGCAGTGTCACGCAGGATGGCCCTTCCAAAAAACACTCCCCAAACAGCACATGACGCAAAGAAAAAAAGAGGCGCAATGAGGTAGCTGTGTGAGTAAGCTAAGCGACCCTAGTGGCCGACACAAACACCTGGCCCATCTAGGAGTGGCACTGCAGTGTCACGCAGGATGGCCCTTCCAAAAAACACTCCCCAAACAGCACATGACGCAAAGAAGAAAAAAAGAGGCGCAATGAGGTAGCTGTGTGAGTAAGCTAAGCGACCCTAGTGGCCGACACAAACACCTGGCCCATCTAGGAGTGGCACTGCAGTGTCACGCAGGATGGCCCTTCCAAAAAACACTCCCCAAACAGCACATGACGCAAAGAAGAAAAAAAGAGGCGCAATGAGGTAGCTGTGTGAGTAAGCTAAGCGACCCTAGTGGCCGACACAAACACCTGGAACATCTAGGAGTGGCACTGCAGTGTCACGCAGGATGGCCCTTCCAAAAAACACTCCCCAAACAGCACATGACGCAAATAAAAATGAAAGAAAAAAGAGGTGCAAGATGGAATTGTCCTTGTGCCCTCCCACCCACCCTTATGTTGTATAAACAGGACATGCACACTTTAACCAACCCATCATTTCAGTGACAGGGTCTGCCACACGACTGTGACTGAAATGACGGGTTGGTTTGGACCCCCACCGAAAAAGAAGCAATTAATCTCTCCTTGCACAAACTGGCTCTACAGAGGCAAGATGTCCACCTCATCATCATCCTCCGATATATCACCGTGTACATCCCGCTCCTCACAGATTATCAATTCGTCCCCACTGGAATCCACCATCTCAGCTCCCTGTGTACTTTGTGGAGGCAATTGCTGCTGGTCAATGTCTCCACGGAGGAATTGATTATAATTCATTTTAATGAACATCATCTTCTCCACATTTTCTGGAAGTAACCTCGTACGCCGATTGCTGACAAGGTGAGCGGCGGCACTAAACACTCTTTCAGAGTACACACTTGTGGGAGGGCAACTTAGGTAGAATAAAGCCAGTTTGTGCAAGGGCCTCCAAATTGCCTCTTTTTCCTGCCAGTATAAGTACGGACTGTCTGACGTGCCTACTTGGATGCGGTCACTCATATAATACTCCACCATTCTTTCAATGGTGAGAGAATCATATGCAGTGACAGTAGACGACATGTCCGTAATCGTTGTCAGGTCCTTCAGTCCGGACCAGATGTCAGCATCAGCAGTCGCTCCAGACTGCCCTGCATCACCGCCAGCGGGTGGGCTCGGAATTCTGAGCCTTTTCCTCGCACCCCCAGTTGCGGGAGAATGTGAAGGAGGAGATGTTGACAGGTCGCGTTCCGCTTGACTTGACAATTTTGTCACCAGCAGGTCTTTGAACCCCAGCAGACTTGTGTCTGCCGGAAAGAGAGATCCAAGGTAGGTTTTAAATCTAGGATCGAGCACGGTGGCCAAAATGTAGTGCTCTGATTTCAACAGATTGACCACCCGTGAATCCTTGTTAAGCGAATTAAGGGCTTCATCCACAAGTCCCACATGCCTAGCGGAATCGCTCCCTTTTAGCTCCTCCTTCAATGCCTCCAGCTTCTTCTGCAAAAGCCTGATGAGGGGAATGACCTGACTCAGGCTGGCAGTGTCTGAACTGACTTCATGTGTGGCAAGTTCAAAAAGTTGCAGAACCTTGCACAATGTTGAAATCATTCCACCTCCTATATCGTGCTCAATTGTATAGGCTTGAATGGCCTTTTGCTGCTCCTCCAACCTCTGAAGCATATATAGGGTTGAATTCCACCTCGTTACCACTTCTTGCTTCAGATGATGGCAGGGCAGGTTCAGGCGTTTTTGGTGGTGCTCCAGTCTTCTGTACGTGGTGCCTGTACGCCGAAAGTGTCCCGCAATTCTTCTGGCCACCGACAGCATCTCTTGCACGCCCCTGTCGTTTTTTAAAAAATTCTGCACCACCAAATTCAAGGTATGTGCAAAACATGGGACGTGCTGGAATTTGCACATATTTAATGCACACACAATATTGCTGGCGTTGTCCGATGCCACAAATCCACAGGAGAGTCCAATTGGGGTAAGCCATTCCGCGATGATCTTCCTCAGTTGCCGTAAGAGGTTTTCAGCTGTGTGCGTATTCTGGAAACTGGTGATACAAAGCGTAGCCTGCCTAGGAAAGAGTTGGCGTTTGCGAGATGCTGCTACTGGTGCCGCCGCTGCTGTTCTTGCGGCGGGAGTCCATACATCTACCCAGTGGGCTGTCACAGTCATATAGTCCTGACCCTGCCCTGCTCCACTTGTCCACATGTCCGTGGTTAAGTGGACATTGGGTACAACTGCATTTTTTAGGACACTGGTGAGTCTTTTTCTGACGTCCGTGTACATTCTCTGTATCGCCTGCCTAGAGAAGTGGAACCTAGATGTTATTTGGTAACGGGGCCCACTACCTCAAGAACTTGTCTAGTTCCCTGTGAACTAACGGCGGATACCGGACGCACGTCTAACACCAACATAGTTGTCAAGGCCTCAGTTATCCGCTTTGCAACAGGATGACTGCTGTGATATTTCATCTTCCTCGCAAAGGACTGTTGGACAGTCAATTGCTTGGTGGAAGTAGTAAAAGTGGGCTTACGACTTCCCCTCTGGGATGACCATCGACTCCCAGCAGCAACAACAGCAGCGCCAGCAGCAGTAGGCGTTACACGCAAGGATGCATCGGAGGAATCCCAGGCAGGAGAGGACTCGTCAGAATTGCCAGTGACATGGCCTGCAGGACTATTGGCATTCCTGGGGAAGGAGGAAATTGACACTGAGGGAGTTGGTGGGGTGGTTTGCGTGAGCTTGGTTACAAGAGGAAGGGATTTACTGGTCAGTGGACTGCTTCCGCTGTCGCCCAAAGTTTTTGAACTTGTCACTGACTTATTATGAATGCGCTGCAGGTGACGTATAAGGGAGGATGTTCCGAGGTGGTTAACGTCCTTACCCCTACTTATTACAGCTTGACAAAGGCAACACACGGCTTGACAAATGTTGTCCGCATTTCTGTTGAAATACTTCCACACCGAAGAGCTGATTTTTTTGGTATTTTCACCAGGCATGTCAACGGCCCTATTCCTCCCACGGACAACAGGTGTCTCCCCGGGTGCCTGACTTAAACAAACCACCTCACCATCAGAATCCTCCTTGTCAATTTCCTCCCAAGCGCCAGCAACACCCATATCCTCCTAATCCTGGTGTACTTCAACACTGACATCTTCAATCTGACTATCAGGAACTGGACTGCGGGTGCTCCTTCCAGCACTTGCAGGGGGCGTGCAAATGGTGGAAGACGCATGCTCTTCACGTCCAGTGTTGGGAAGGTCAGGCATCGCAACCGACACAATTGGACTCTCCTTGTGGATTTGGGATTTCGAAGAACGCACAGTTCTTTGCGGTGCTTTTGCCAGCTTGAGTCTTTTCATGTTTCTAGCGAGAGGCTGAGTGCTTCCATCCTCATGTGAAGCTGAACCACTAGCCATGAACATAGGCCAGGGCCTCAGCCGTTCCTTGCCACTCCATGTCGTAAATGGCATATTGGCTAGTTTACGCTTCTCCTCCGACAATTTTATTTTAGATTTTTGAGTCCTTTTTTTACTGATATTTGGTGTTTTGGATTTTACATGCTCTGTACTATGACATTGGGCATCGGCCTTGGCAGACGACGTTGCTGGCATTTCATCGTCTCGGCCATGACTAGTGGCAGCAGCTTCAGCACGAGGTGGAAGTGGATCTTGATCTTTCCCTAATTTTGGAACCTCAACATTTTTGTTCTCCATATTTTAATAGGCACAACTAAAAGGCACCTCAGGTAAACAATGGAGATGGATGGATACTAGTATACTTATGGATGGACGAGCGACTGCCGACACAGAGGTAGCTACAGCCGTGGACTACCGTACTGTTTCTGCTGCTAATATAGACTGGATGATAATGAGATGAAATTAATATATATATATATATATATAATATCACTAGTACTGCAGCCGGACAGGTATATATATTTATTATGTAATGACTGATGACGGACCTGCTGGACACTGTCAGCTCAGCAGCACCGCAGACTGCTACAGTAAGCTACTATAGTAGTATGTATCAAGAAGAAAGAGAAAAAAAAAACCACGGGTAGGTGGTATACAATTATGGATGGACGAGCGACTGCCGACACAGAGGTAGCTACAGCCGTGGACTACCGTACTGTGTCTGCTGCTAATATAGACTGGATGATAATGAGATGAAATTAATATATATATATATATATATAATATCACTAGTACTGCAGCCGGACAGGTATATATATTTATTATGTAATGACTGATGACGGACCTGCTGGACACTGTCAGCTCAGCAGCACCGCAGACTGCTACAGTAAGCTACTATAGTAGTATGTATCAAGAAGAAAGAAAAAAAAAAAACCACGGGTAGGTGGTATACAATTATGGATGGACGAGCGACTGCCGACACAGAGGTAGCTACAGCCGTGGACTACCGTACTGTGTCTGCTGCTAATATAGACTGGATGATAATGAGATGAAATTAATATATATATATATATAATATCACTAGTACTGCAGCCGGACAGGTATATATATTTATTATGTAATGACTGATGACGGACCTGCTGGACACTGTCAGCTCAGCAGCACCGCAGACTGCTACAGTAAGCTACTATAGTAGTATGTATCAAGAAGAAAGAAAAAAAAAACCACGGGTAGGTGGTATACAATTATGGATGGACGAGCGACTGCCGACACAGAGGTAGCTACAGCCGTGGACTACCGTACTGTGTCTGCTGCTAATATAGACTGGATGATAATGAGATGAAATTAATATAAATATATATATAATATCACTAGTACTGCAGCCGGACAGGTATATATATTTATTATGTAATGACTGATGACGGACCTGCTGGACAGTGTCAGCTCAGCAGCACCGCAGACTGCTACAGTAAGCTACTATAGTAGTATGTATCAAGAAGAAAGAAAAAAAAAAAAACACGGGTAGGTGGTATACAATTATGGATGGACTAGCGACTGCCGACACAGAGGTAGCTACAGCCGTGGACTACCGTACTGTGTCTGCTGCTAATATAGACTGGATGATAATGAGATGAAATTAATATATATATATATATATAATATCACTAGTACTGCAGCCGGACAGGTATATATACTTATTATGTAATGACTGATGACGGACCTGCTGGACACTGTCAGCTCAGCAGCACCGCAGACTGCTACAGTAAGCTACTATAGTAGTATGTATCAAGAATAAAGAAAAAAAAAAAACACGGGTAGGTGGTATACAATTATATATATATTATATACAATTATATATATATATATTAAACTGGTGGTGATTAATTAAACTGGTGGTCAGGTCACTGGTCACACTATCAGCAACTTGCAAGTAGTACTCCTAAGCAGACAATCACAATATATACTGTTGGTCAGTGTGGTCACAATGGCAGTGTGGCACTCTGGCAGCAAAAGTGTGCACTGTACTTTAAAATATGTACTCCTGCTCTCAGACTCTAACTGCTCCCCACTGTCTCCCCCACAAGTCAGATATACAGTCACACTATCACTTCAGCAAGTAGTAGTACTCCTCCTAATGCTCCCCAAAATTACTAAAGTAAATACTGTGTCTCTCTCTACTCTAGTCTCACTCTCTTCTCTATAAACGGAGAGGACGCCAGCCACGTCCTCTCCCTATCAATCTCAATGCACGTGTGAAAATGTCGGCGACGCACGGCTCCTTATATAGAATCCGAGTCTCGCGATAGAATCCAAGCCTCGCGAGAAGCCGACAGCGGGATGATGACGTTCGGGCGCGCTCGGGTTAACCGAGCAAGGCGGGAAGATCCGAGTCGCTCGGACCCGTGTAAAAAAACCTGAAGTTCGGGCGGGTTCGGATTCCGAGGAACCGAACCCGCTCATCTCTATTAATTAGCACCCCAGTCTATTTCATCTGTGCTGATCCATGGATACACCTAAAACCTGGACCGTTGGGGTGTCTTGAGGACTGTGTTTGGGAACCAGTAGTGGCTCTTGCCAAGGGCAACCAGGCTTTTTGTCCGGGGCGCCGCTGCCCAGAGCACAAGAGCTGCTACACCTGATCCCGGTGACACCCCACAACCCCCCTGCTCCCCAGGCGCCGTGGGCTGTGTGGGCGCCCACTGCATCCGGCTCCAGTGACAAACACTAGAGGTCTTAATTGACCCCTAGTGTCTGTGCGGTGCTACTATGGGAGAGATATCATGACGTCTCTCCCATAGTAGAGAGGAGCCAGCGGCCGAAGAAGGAGGGCAACGCAGCAGGAGTGGTAAGTATTGTTTTTTTTTTTAATGTGTGTGTGTGTGCGGCGCTACTGGGGCACAGCTACTGGGGGCACTGGCACAGCTACAGGGGGCACAACTACTGGGGGCACTGGCAGAGCTACAGCGGGCACAACTATGGGGGTCACAACTACTGGGGCACTGGCAGAGCTACAGGGGGCACAGCTGCTGGGGGTTACCACTACAGGGGGCACAACTATTGGGGGCACAGCTACAAGTGGCACAGCTAGGGGGCACAATTAATGGGGGTACAGCTACTGGGGGCACAACTACTGTGGGCACAACTACAAGGGGCACACCTAGAAGGCACAGCTACAGGGGGAAAATCAACTGGGGGCACAGCTAAAAGGGGCACAGCTACAGGAGGCACAGCTACTGGAGGCACAGCTATAGGGGGCACAGCTACTGGTGGCACAACTACAGGGGTCACAACTACTGGGGGCATTGCTACTGGGGGCACTGCAACAGGATGCAAAGCTACCTGGGGCACAACTACTGGGGGCACAGCTACAAGGGTCACAACTACTGGGGGTACAGCTACTGGGCTCACAACCAGTGGCCGAAGTGGAAATTTTGAAGTGGGGATATGCAAAAGTCAAGGATGCAATTATGCGTGCGCGCTCCAGAAAAGGGGGCGTGGTCACCAAAAGGGGGCGTGGTCACCCAAAAGCGGGCATGTCCCATGTAGTAGAAACCCTTATACTATCTAGTACTGGTGCCTCTTTCACCTTATAGCACACAGTACGAGCCAAAATTCACATTATAGCACACAGTACGAGCTGAAATTCACATTATAGCACACTGAATGAGCCAAAATTCACATTATAGCACACTGAATGAGCCAAAATTCACATTATAGCACACTGAATGAGCCGAAATTCACATTGTAGCACACAGAATGAGCCGAAATTCACATTAAAGCACACTGATTGAGCTGAAATTCACATTATAGCACACTGAATGAGCTGAAATTGTGACAACAGGGACAGCCAGAGTGACGACAGGGAGAGCGAGAGTGACGACAGGGAGAGAGAGTGCGACAACAGGGAGAGAGAGTAACAACAGTGATGACAAGGAGAGAGAGTGACAACAGGGAGAGAGAGTAACGACAGGGAGAGAGAGTGACAACAGTGACAGCAGGGAGAGAGAGAGTGACGAGAGTAACATCAGTGACAGCAGGGAGAGAGAGTGACGACAGTGACAGCAAGGAGAGAGAGAGTGATGACAGTGACAGCTGGTAGAGAGATAGTGACAGTAGGGACAGGGACAGTAATGACAGGGAGAAAGGTGACAGCAGGGGAACATTACCTGACTCATTTGTTGTGGCTGGTGGCTGGCGGCAGTGAGCGATGGGCGGATGGCAGTGGCGAGTGGCAGGCGACTGGCAGCGGTGAGCGGCATGCAGCGTGCGGTGGGCAGCTGGCGGCAGTGAGCTAGTACAGCGCTCTACACAGCCGCCTGCCACCGTGCAGGGACGGGAGCAACATGTGCAGCAGGATGGCCACTTCCCTCGCCTCCTGCTGCACTTTCATTTCCTCATTTCCGTGGCGGTATACCATACCGCCGTATACTACCCCACTTCAACCACTGCTCACAACTATTGGGGGCACTGCTACATGGGGCACAACTACTGGGGGCAAATCTACTGGGGGTACAGCTAAAGGGGGGCACAAGTACAAGGAAATAACTGTGGCCATGCCTCTACTCTTTGAAGAAGCCACACCCCTACCTTTGGGCGTGCGCCTTCGGAGCGCACCAACTCTGTTTTACCTGGGGGGGTGTCTCAGGAAACTTTTGCCCTTGGTGCCACAAGGTCTAGACCCGGCCCTGTTGGTAACCTCTACTATATATGAAATGTGAAGCCCAAAATATGTCTGCATCTAGAGATACAATATGAATATAATAGACTTGAGGACCCTTATGCATTAAAAGGTGGAACAGATGGGGGCCAGTATTACTGTATCTGTGTATAATACAATATTTTTTCATAGCTTACCCTGTGAAGTTGTGACATACTGTGCAGTAATTAGTTGAGGATGAATCATCAGATATGCTTCTAACGAGGAACTGGAAGTGTTGTAAAGTCAAACATTGATGGTGACCATTTTCAGCACTATCTAGCTTAGGGTAGAGTAAAATAACACCCCATGGTCAGCTAAGGCTCACAATGTAATCCTAAAAGGCATGCCTGACAAGCAGCCAGCACTTCTCCACAATGGGATTCTAAGGGAAAATGTGGGTTGTGTGCAGCTGCAGAGTTGTCCTCATACATCATTGCTGTAGTTGACGCAAACAACCCCTCTTGGCACGTCAAGTCCCATGAGACTCTAGTGTTGGACATTTTTTCTTAAGAAAATATGTCTCAGTCTGAGTATCTGAATCTGTATACACAGTCTCCTGGTGTGTCCTAGTTGCACTGTGTTGTGACTAAGACAATTTATTGGCAAAAAACCCTGGATGCTAGCAGAGTTGCATGGGACCTTGTGGCTCACTTGCACCTGGCAACTCAAGCTGAGTGGTGTAATGAGACTAGATGTATGAGGACATGACTGTATCTCCATTACATTTTCCCAGAGGTAGCAAATCTCTATCAGAGCAAAGGCTTTTAGAGGCAGATCTACCTACTGTATGTTGATGGCCTGGTAGCTTGTGATATGCAGTCACAATGGGGGTCATTCCGAGTTGTTCGCTCGGTAAATTTCTTCGCATCGCAGCGATTTTCCGCTTAGTGCGCATGCACAATGTTCGCACTGCGCCAAGTAAATTTGCTATACAGGTAGGTATTTTACTCACGGCTTTTTCTTCGTTCAGGCGATCGGAGTGTGATTGACAGGAAGTGGGTGTTTCTGGGCGGAAACAGGCCGTTTTATGGGCGTGAGGGAAAAAACGCTACCGTTTCTGGGAAAAACGCGGGAGTGGCTGGAGAAACGGAGGAGTGACTGAGCGAACGCTGGGTGTGTTTATGACGTCAAACCAGGAACGAAAAGCATTGAACTGATTGCAGATGCCGAGTAAGGTTGAAGCTACTCAGAAACTGCTAAGAGGTGTGTAATCGCAATTTTGAGAATCTTTCGTTCGCAATTTTACTATGCTAAGATTCACTCCCAGTAGGCGGCGGCTTAGCGTGTGTAAAGCTGCTAAAAGCAGCTTGCGAGCGAACAACTCGGAATGAGGGCCATTATATCTCTTGCACTGGCAAATAAGCAATGCTAAAATACAGAAAGTGAAATTGGAGTAAATGCTCTTTAGTGTGGAAATTCTATTTAAAGGAACACACCAAAAAAGATCTTTGGTGTGTTATCTATTTCATTTGTAGAGATAATGTTTGATTACTATTCAACCAACAAGATATTGTGTTCTTAATTCACTATTTAAAAATCAATAATACAAACATATTTTGCAAATATTAAATGTATTTAAGATGTACACGATTTTTTTTCAAGGTAACTTATTTATCTATATAAAAAAATTCCAGTTGATTATCTTTTATTATGTTTAAGCACTTTTAATGTTACTCTAAAATATAGTCTTTGGACCGTGTCCTTTATAATGAATTTAACAATTATTTTGGTTGGCTGTGCTGTTTTACAGCATAAGTAATTCTTTATTACAGTGTATATATATATTATGTTTTTTTCTAGCCTAAGGGTACTTAATTTATGGCATGTTTTGGAATTTAATTAGAAAGTTCTCTTTCCAGCAGTGTAGGTTTTAATTTGGAGCTGCACCTGGTTACAATTTATAGAACTCCTTTGTTCTCATGTTATCCATATACATTCAATGCAAGGTTTTAAATGGCACTACTGGAGATAGCATTAAAAAAAGAATAAAGGTTTTGATAATAAAAACAAAACTTTGTATGTACATTTTTAAAGATATTTAAACATTTTTTTAGTGTGAAGCCGACTGAACAGTATCTAGATGTTTTAACTGAGTAAGCTATAACACAAAGAAAGGTTAAAAAATGATCTACTAAATACTCATATACTGTATAGTATGTGCTGTACAGTTGGATGCATTTTTGTCTTATTAAACACAAAGGTACCTGGAGAAAAACAGAAAATACAATACAAGCTGTCATATCAATAAACTACAATGGTGAAATGCCATTTCAGATTACATTTTAATTTCATTGAGTAAAAAGGTTGCTATATCCCCAGCACTGAACTGTGTCTACTATCTGATTATTTAAGATCCTATTTTAAAATTTAAATAAAATTGTGACTTTTGTGGAGATACAAAAGTGCATCTTTAAAGTTATATTTCTATAACAGAACTCTATTTTTAGTCATATGTATATTATTAATCAAGAAACTTAAACTCTGACATTCAGTTACGCCTGGGGCAAAAATGTGGCATTATCAAAACACACAACTTTGGACCAGAGGTTTGGGACATGCCAATATACACCTATTAATAGACAGATTTTAATAATCTCTTAGAGGTACTGCATACTGTAGTTGATTTACTACTGTATGCCTCTGTAGTACTAAATTTACATACTGTATTAATACCTCTGTCATGCTTTGCCAAGCAAAAGAGCATGCAAGTAAAGGATATGTGCTTTAAATGCAAATACAGTTGTGCACATGCACAGTGCAACAAATAAGTTGTATTTTTGTATTTTTATGTGGCAAAAATTTATATTAATTTGACTATTAATTAGACTCTAATGGCATGATTCAGAGTTGCACATAATGCATTTTAAATTCTTGCTGCTTTTTGTGACCAGAAGTCCTACATGAACATATTGCAGTTATTCTTAGTAAGACTGCACCACTGCCAAGCCCTCTGACCTCAAGAGCAGCAGACAATTTTAACTGAAATTACACAAAACAGGACGGCGCTCATAGGGGCTAATCTGGACCTGATCGCAGCTGTGCATTTTTGCCAAGCAGGCAATCAGGTCTGAACTGCGTATGCGTATGCATCGCAATGCAAAGGTGCAAGGGGCCGCAGCGACAGGGAGTGCCGAGAAGCGACGGGATGGTGCAAAAAATCTGATTGCACCAGTGATCGCAAGAAGATTGACAGGAAGAGGGCATTTGTGGGTGGCAACTGACCATTCTGAGGGAGTGTCTGGAAAAACGCAGAAGGGACCCAGCATTTTGTGGGAGGATTTGTGACGTCAGCTCCGGCCCCAAGCGGCTGAGTAAGTCCTGAGCTGTGCAGAGACTGCACAAACTGCTGTTTGTGCAGCTCTCCTGCACATGCGATCGCACACCTGCACAGCGAATTCCCCCACCCCTGTAAGCGGCGACTACCTGATCGCAGGGTGGCAAAAACGCACCCTAGCAATCAGGTCTAAATTACCCACATAGTGTAGTAATTGATCCATTCAAAGCTTGTGCAAAAACAGGTAATGTGCATACTTTGAAATTAATAAATAAAGCATAGACTGTATGTTGTCTTTGACACTTAAAATGTTCACCTTTACTATCACTGAGAAGATGAAACAGCTGATGAATGGACCTTATATTAATTTGATATATCTAGTATCAGAACACAGCACCAACAACACCAGAACATACCCTAGTGTGGTATTTCAGAATCAACATAAGAATAATGGGATTAAAAACTCATTCATGAGAAAAATATAAATGTGCATATCACATAAGATCAGCCATATCATAAAGGATAGAACCATCCACAACCATTGAAAAGTAGCTCCAAGCCAGTGCGGGTCTTCAGGATGATGATGGTACAGGTATAGCATCCAGGAACTGTCCAACACATTACATTGTAACCAAGTTGCTCTGGGATATGGTTTGTCTGTTTGTTTTTTTGCAAAGAACCTGGAGTTTCCTACAAAAAGAACTTGGGGTTTCCTACAAAAAGAATGTGGTGATTCCTACAAAAAGAACTTGATCCAAGCATTTTTGAAGTATAAATTGGAAAATGAGGCCTGTGTGGGTAAGTGCTTTCTCAATGACAAACTAAAACATTTGTGTGTGTGTTGTTTTTATTTTAAAATTTTCTCTATAGGTGACTTTAATGATCAACAGGTACTATCATGCCAGGGTAAACATGATGGAACTGGTAGACCACCTGTGCAGAACAATATTATTATCACCTTATTAACCATTATCCCAAACCAAGGATGTTGGGAATAGCCCTGGGATTTTTCCCCCCCAATTTTCCAATACCAGCCAAGGCTGAGAAATCTGGGGCTGGTTATGGAGGGGGGAACATGTGTTTTAGAGAAGTTAACTATTTCACTGCCCCTACCCTGGTGGCTCTCACAGAGTTGAAACTTTTAGCAGATTCTGCACCATTGCCCAGCATTTAGCCAGCACCAGATTTTAGCAGCAGCTGTGTTATTTTCTTATATGTATCATCATTTTGACCGTCAACATCTTGACCCTGTCAACATTATAGTTGTCTACCTATTGATTTGTCTATATTTTAAATGTTGACATTTTAACCTGTCTATCTATTGTCTATATTATGCCCTTGTTTACATTACATTATGTCCCTATTAACATTTAGAATGTCTACATAGTGATTGCTGATGCAGTATATAGTCCATATAAACATTAAAGTTGTCTAAATATCGTGTGTATTGACATTAGGATGTCTGTATTTTGAATGTCTAAATTTTGCTGTACAAAAGTTCCCAACCTTTGGCCACATATATAAATATGTAGTATATAAATAAATTAATATTTATGTAATACCTAAAGTAGGCATGTCCTTGATTAAGCTTAGTAATGCCATAGACTTATATTGTATTGTACAGATGTAACAGCTCTCATCTTTTCCGTGAATAGGGTGTGGGTGCATATGTGCTGTGATTGTGACTATTCATGCACGGCTGTAATCTATTTGCAGGAGTGCCTGCACCCATGTGAGCCTATGGATTGTGGGTGCATGCACTGTGCATGCACACATCTGAATGCACACTAATGGATGCAAATGACCAGCATTTGCTGCCGTTTGTATGCAAGGTAAAAGCTGGCACAACTGTATGTGCAATACCTATGTTATAGTAAAATCAAAGAATACATTATGTTCTTTTATATGTTCTTACTTTTGAGTATTATTTAAAAAAAATTGACAGAATGAGAGCTGTCTACAATGTTGTATTGAGATTTCAGATAAGCTTAATATTTTCCTTTAATAGTACAGGACAACCTTTAATGACTATTACAGTTGTGGAGGATTTTCATTAGAGATGAGTGGGTCAGATTTTAGGAAATCTGAACTCTTCTAAACTAACAGCATCTGAGTATACCTGAGCTGTGGCTTGGGGTTTGCCATAGACTTTTTTAAAAGGCAAATCGAGGCAAAATGTTATCCTCTTGGTGTCGGATTCTCATGGGTTTTGAATTTGATATAAGGGCCCCACGGTGGCGACTCAACTGCATTTTACTATGTTCTTTTGCACACTGCTGTGTGCTATGCTGTGCTTTGCTGGTTCAAGTGGCTGTGCTGTGCCCAGATGCCATACAAATGGCTGTGCTGTGTCCATACAAGTGGCTGTGCTGTGTCCAGACTGCATACAAATGTCTGTGCTGTGTCCATCTAAAGTGGCTGTGCTGTGTCCATTAAGTGGCTGTGCTGTGTTCATCCACAAATGATGTGTCCATCCACAAGTGCTGTGCTGTATCCATACACAACCTGTGTCCAGTCCCTAGTCTACTTCTGTCGCACAGTAGTGCTGCACTGAACTCTCAGGCCACACCCCAAGTACGGTGTTCATATATAAGCACTACAGTGTTTATTGTCAGTTAAAATGTAAAAAATAAAATAAAATAAAAATGTATTATTTTAAGTCTGTACAACCTGTGTGCACTATACCCCAGTGCATTTTTTCATGCACATGTAAAAGTGGTATGACTCCTTACAGTGTGAGTTACAAGTTATTTTTTTTTAACAAATATTGTTCTATGGTTTCTACTGTTCTCTTGCACTGTTCCCCAATGCACTTAATATTCATATACATATAAAAGGTCTTTGAATTGCTGCAGTGTGAGTTGACCTGTGATGTGAAATATAAATTCATTATTCCATTGTTTGTACTGTTCTGGTGCACTGAACCCCTGTGTATTTATTATTCATGGACACATAAAAGCCATTTGAATTGCTGCAGTGTGAGTTGAGCTGCAAACTGAGAAATATATTGTTTTATTTTTTGTATTGTTCTGGCATACACCCTGTCCATTTTATTATTCACATGCACAAAAAAGCCCTTTGAATTGCCACAGTGTGAGTTGAGCTGTGAAGTGAAAAATAAATATATTGTTCTATTATTTGTACTGTTTAAGTGCACTGTACCCCTGTGAATTTATTATTCACATACATATGAAAGTTAAAAGCATTTTTAATCACTGCAGTGATCTGCAAATTGAAAAATAGATAATGATCAGTTTATAGAAAAGCAACAAAATACTATTGATGCAGCTGCCACCATTCATGGTGACAATAATAGTCCTTTAATATCACCTACTAACGCTGATGCTCAAGGGATAGAGGGTTTAAGTTATGACATCTAAAGTAAAAAAATATATACATTGGTAAAGAAAAAACATCTCTACTAAAGTTTGGTGCAGAAAAACATAAATTTGCAAACATGGCATTCACCACACACAGTGGCAAGGAAAGACTCAGGCTTTGTCCTTTATTTATGAATAGTAGTTCTGCAACTGTTTTCTTTTGTCTCATATGACGATGCAAGATCTGGTCACTCAGTCTAGAAGATGTGTAAAAAAATGAAAACTACTAAGGCACAGAACAAACTGCATTCAGAAGCAAAAATGTTACAAATCCATGAGGAGAGTCTTTACTAAGACTTGGACATAGATAAAGTGGATGGAGATATAGTGCCAGCCAATCAGCTCCTCCTTACATTTTTCAAACACAGCCAGTGACATGGCAGTTAGGAGATGATTGGCTGTGACTTTATCTCCGGTGACTTTATCTCCATCCAAAGCTTAGTAAATAGACCCCTAATTGTGTCTATGAGTGCTATATGTGAGCTTGCGTTTTTGGATACTGTACACATTAAGAAATTACCTTCCACCATATCTGCTCCCTCTGCAAATGTCGTGATGAGCAGCAGAAGTATAGCCGATGACATATAAATTGTGGATGCCATTATGGAAGTGCAAGAAATTTTTTTTTTTTTGTGTAGCTGTACCAGTAGAAGCAGTTCTTTTCCGTGATAAGAAAAATCCATTGTTATGCCTGGTCATAGGACCCAAATCCTCACAACAATTGTCAAGCCATCTGTAGTGTTTGTAAAACTACAGTATGTAGAAATTGGAATGTTAACCATCTTATGTTATTTGCAGCGAGCTTATGTCAAGTTTTTGTAAGTATTAGAAACTTCTGGTAAACACAATACCAACAAGTAGTCCAGCATCACCTAGCTCCGATTTCTCAACTAGATACCAGTACCTGCTATCTCTGCCACCAATACCTTCATCCTCAGTATCCACAGTAATGATTGGAGGTAGTGCTGTATCAAACTTGATAAGGCTAGGTGACTCCTCCCTTAACCAGTATTCCTCATAAGAATCCTTCAGTAGGCCTGCTGCTACTGCTGGGGATGGATCTTCATCCCAGAAAGAGACCAAGAAGACTAGTATTTTAAAAAAGGAATTGCAAGGAGAAGTATGACAGCTGTCAAGCAGTCACAAAGCAGATCACTGATGCCATAATGGCTATGCTAGTAATAGATCTGCAGACAATTAATGATGTGGGTTTTATACAGTTAATTGAAGTCCTGTGTTCCCATAAATTGCATCTCGGTTCCATTTTACTAGACCAACAATACCTAGCCTGTACCAGGATGTTACCAGGATGTTAAAAGAAAACTAATTATTGGACTACAAAATGCCATTGTATGCAATGTCCACTTAATCACAGATTTGAGGCCCAAATCTGTGGTTAAGTGGGAAAACTAAAGATTACGCACTGGGTAGGTTAATCACCATTTGCAAAAGCAGTACTGTATCTTACAAACAACACCAGCTCATTCAAAGGCAGGCTATGCTTTGTATTACGGGATTTTATAAGAGGCATACTGTACCAATAACAACCTCTAAGAAAAACTAAGGGATGTCATAGCAAAATGGATTACCCCACATGGACTTTACTCAGCACCTGTGATTTGTGATAATGCCACAACTATTGAGAAAACATTACAGCTGGGTGTCCCAAGTCCCATGTTTTGCTCACACAATCAACTTGGTGTTACAGAGTTTTTTTTTAAATGACAGGAGCATACAGGAGATGCTGTCTGTGGCCTGAAAAATTACAGGATATTTTTGTCATTCAGCAACTGCATGTTATATAATGCAGTGGCTCCAATATGCCTGTCCACCAACTGAAGCAGGAGGTGGTAGCAAGGTGGAATTCCATCATACATACTTCAGCAGATGGAGGAAAAGCAAAAAGCAGCGAATAGCCATCCACAGCTACACAACATGCCATGACATTGGGAGAGGAGGGGAAATGTTATGCAAGGTGCTGAAACCCTTTGAAGTATCCACCTGTGAAGTGAGTTCAGACACTGACAGCTTGAGTCAAATACAGTAATTCCCTAAATTAAACTTTTGGAAAAGCAGCTTGAGAAATTGAAGGAGATGAAACAAAGTGATTTTGCTACAGTAAGTATGTCAGACTTTTAGATCAAGTCCTTTATTCACTTCCTCAGGACCCAAGGGTTGTCAGTATCTTGAAATTGGAATGCTATATTTTGGCAACTGTGCTTGAGCCTGGGTTTAAGTCATAATGTACATAATGTCTTTCTTTCTAGTGGACCCTGATCTTGAGAGATGCAAAGATCTCCTAGTGAGCAATTTGTCAGCTCAAGTGACACTTGGCACTATGACATCTACTGCTTCAGTTTCTCCTGCAACTGCTGCTGTCAGGAAAAAAAAAACTAAACTTTTCCAAAGACCCAGTGGTGATGCAGAGGAGTCAAAACAACATTTTGAAATTGAGTTGGGCCTAAAGGAATTTGCCGAAATTTAGTGAATCCTCTACCATAACTCCGTCTAATACTGTTACCATCCAAAGAATGGTGGAGGGTTATTTTAATGACAGTGTAGAAATAGGCATGTCACAGAATCCCTTTGACTACTGGATGAAAAAAAGGCAATTTGGAGGCCCTTGTACAAAGTAGCTTTGCATTACTTAGGCTTTCCACCCTCCAGTGTGTTCTCAGAAAGAGTTTTCAGAACAGTCAGGAAGCTAAAAAAATTATTTGGAATAGGGTTTTGTCCACTGTATATGCTACAGGACACATTAAGTATGACATTATACCATATTATAAAAGGATATGATAGCTAAAGTGTGTGTATATTTATTGTAGCACCTGTGAAGAATTGTTAATAATGGATATTTATTCTCCTTTTGAAATATGTGGAGGGGTATGCTGTTATTCCGCTATGATAATGCAAGAATCCACAGTAGTCTTGCCAAAACTAACCATACCTCCACATCGTTGTGCAGTCCGGTGTGCAGTTCGGGTGTTGTTGATGTTTTGAGATTCCTGCAGCAATGGCTTTCTGCCACTTCCAGCAGTAGCTGTCCCTGCTGATTATGTCACCTCACTTGGTACCGCAAGGTGGTGCGGCTGCTTTGTGACTAGCTGGGCTGTCAGCGGGTGTCCTTGAGCCTATTAACACATTTTGTGTGCCTGGGTGCACTTTTTTAAGGATGTCAGCATGTTAAAGTTCATTGCATACCAAAAAAACTTTATTGTTCAAACAGGAAGTCCTGACAGGAAATGAATAAAAATGGAGATAACCACGTGGGAAACCTCATGAACTTCATACTTTGGATATTCAAAGTTCTTTAAAAAAAATGGGTTAAAAAAATCTAAATTTTTACGGTACCTCATTTGTCTAACCAGTGCCTCCTGAGCCATATACCTCACCACATGTCCCTGGCTGACATCCCCTGAGGGTTAGCCATAGCCACCACCCCTTGAGGGTTAGCCATAGTCACTACACACCCCCACCTCCCGAGGTTTTGGGTTAGGGTGGGGGAGTAGGGAGGATTAAAATACTTACCAAGTCTGGTGTCAGGATCTTCAGTGTCAGGATGCCGCTGTGGGTCATGTGACCTCCGGCTTTCTGGCCACCGATATTTCATACTGAACCCCTCCTTCAAAATAAGAAACCATGTTGTTGCTCACTGAGACAGCAAGGGACACAAGTACTCCTCCATTTGGCACAGAAGAAGGTGCATTTCTGTTTAAAAAAATGGATAAACAAGAAATTGTCAATTAAAAAGTATTTTGAAGTTACATCCATTTTCATGTGGATGTACAGTAGGTTTATTTTGATTGTTAAATTAATCTTCTTTTCAAGACTTTTTGTACATCATTAAAGGACTTTGGAAAACAACACATACAGTATATGTGTAATATTACTGTATGCTTGCTATATAAAAATATCTGTGTATAATAAAAGTAATATTTTGCATCATTATTAACTTTTTTATATTTATCTAAACTTTTTATATTTTATTTTAGCTTAATTATGAACAATGCATAATAGTTATTTTGAGATTTTTCAAGAAAAACTAATAAAAGTTTCTTATACACAATCAAGACACTGTTGAAATCCAAGTGCTAGCAGAAGATCCAGCTATAGGGCCTATTGAAACAGATAAAACCACCACCCAATCATGTGGTCAACCATGAAACCATATTTATCCTAGCAATGGCTTGATTTGAGGACAGATAAAACAAATCAACAACTGTGCAATACTCCACCATGCCCCCTACTTAACATGTCCACTTCAAAGACCACCAACAGTGAACAATAATGAGCAAGGTGCAATTCTAGACATCAATATATTGAAAGGATAATCATCCTCAAAATGTCTATGTATATTGAGCAGTCAAATGATGGCATGCTTCATTATGACTGACATAAATTGTTACACAAAGTTTCACAGTATTGTGAAGGTATTGAATAGTCTATCTCCACTTTCAGTGCTCTTCCTCAAACAATATGTGTACATAACCTCTTCCCTTGTGCAGAAGCATCATGGGTGAGGAAAACACCAGTACTAGAGATGTTTACCGATCCCCATATTTTGGTTGTGGTTCTAATTTGTTTTCAGTTTTGGTATTAGTTCTGTTTTTTCCAAAGCTGCCCTCATGTTTTACTTTTATAGTACTTTTGGATGCAACACCCTCTCTGTTAATTAGATAGTTGAACATTCTGATGAAAACACCTCACCCTGTGCCAGCTGATACAGAGTGTAGTTCTTACAAGCATTTTTGTCAAATTCTGCAGCCAGGGCTTGGCCTGCATTTGCTAAGGATGCATTTGAAAGATGTAATTTCAAGGAGGCAGATAAAACCGGAATTTGAACTGGACTTAGATTTTGGACTACTCTAGAATCTCAAATAAAACAAGTTTCACAAGCACTGCAGCTTAGGATCAACCAGGCCTTCTACACCTCCTTCTGAGAACATCAGGCCTGTGCCTGTGCCTGCTCATCAAGTGAGCAGGGAGCTGAGCAGGGAGCTGAGGTGGGAGAGCAACAGCCCAGTAGTGATATTTCCATTGGACATTAGTGTGCTTCCTTCATTATCACACCCACCCGTACTGCTCCCATGAGACCAGGACATTTATAATTCTATCTAAATAATGTTATCCCACTTTTCATTCTTCTATTGTTTACCTGCAAATGTGTTCTTACCAGTTGCTCTTTTTTTCTTCTTGCAGCATACCTAAGCCCCTCTGTGTGCTATTCCTGTAATATGTACCTCTACTGTATACACACCCTGCAAGCAGCAACCTACTCAGTGCACTCCAGATGGTTGTCTCAGATTTTTCTTCTGTGGGCAGGATGTCATACTTGTACATAAGTGTCAGATATCCCTTGTCTGGCTCACCTCTCACAGTGTAACCTTCTCAGTGCGTCCAACATGGCTGCCTCATCTGGTATGCTTAGGGATGGGATGAAAAATACATGGACCTGATGGTTTTCTTGGGACTTTACTCTGAGCATTAGGATGCTGCAATCACCCATTTTGTGTAATTTCATCTGGGGTAAACTATTCCACCCAGGGTAATCCTATGCAGTGCAACCAAGAGGGCTGCCTCACCTGGTACCTTCTGAGAGTAAAATACACAACCCATAGAAGCTATTACCCAAAATGCCTACATCAGTCTGGCATTATGCTTACTCTGGACTCCAAGTTTTCTTTTTTTATGTCTGTGAGGCTTGTCTATTGCTGTATTACCTAAATCTTCTGTATTAAGGGCCTGATTCAGCATGGGTTGTAATTATGTGAGAAAATGCACAACTACAACCCTTTTCTCTAACATGAGGGGTTACGCCCAGCACAGGGCAAGTTCAGCCCACATGCCAGGTCCTGCTTCCCCACGCTAACATGCGATCACATTACTATACAGTGATGCACTCACGTGATTAAAGTTGCCCCTGCTTACGCATCGCCATGCGTGCTTGCACAAAAGTGCATAAATCGGCAAATAGCAATTTCCGCACTTCTGCAGGGATTGCTGAATTAGCCCCTAAGGGCATTGTTTTTATATCAGTAAAGCACCTTGTGTATTGTTGAAGAAAGAGTGCTAAAATTATCTGTATTTTTTTTCAAAAAATTATAAAACTATTGTACAATGACACAATTTGGGCCTATTTTTGCTCTTAAAATATTTTTAACCTCAATAACATTAATTTCCAGTCATTTACACTCAATTTTGACAACCTCACAGCTCACAATATTCTTTTCATGCAGTTTAAGTCAAAAGGTTGCACCAAGCTAGCTGGCTGACTAAGCTTAGTGACAGCAGTGGGTGGCACAAACACATGGCAGTTCAACTTCAACACATCTAGGAAACAGAGTGGCACTATAGTGGCAAATAGGATGTCAGTTTAATAAACTATATGACACCACAGATACCAATAATGTTTTCATTAATCAATAACTACATCAGAGGGAAGGTGGAATATCAATAATGTTTTCATTAATCAATAACTACTGTAGATCAGAGGGGAGATGGAATATGTATGTAGTGGAAGGCAGGTAAAGGAGGGAAGGATTGATTAGTAAGTTAATTTAATTTGTTTAATTCAGAAAATTGACATTAATCATTGGGGGCATTGGTGTAGGTCTTTGTTGCATAGGCAAAACATTTGATTGATTATTGAAATAATCTGACAATTACTAATTTGCAATACATTTAGAATACCCCCCAAAAATAAAATGTTCATAGGCAATGATTTCTGACAAGGCTTACAAAGCCAATAAAATGAATAGCTGTAGAGATGGTAATGTCTTTGGCACTTCCCACCTATACTTATGCTGTAAAAGACATGCATAGTTTAACAAACCAAGTGCTTCAGTGACAGGGACTGCCATTTTTGTTGCTGTAGTGCTTGGTTTTTTTGGGCTGCGACAAAACAAACTACCAATGGCAGCTGAAAGTGCTGGCAATGATCTACAGAGGCAAGGTTACCATCCTCAACCTCATCAGTGTGTCATCATCTTCAAAGAATATCTATTTGTCATTGCTGGAATCCACTATTACAGAAGCCTCTGTACTGTGATAAAAATGCTGGTAAAGATCTTCCTCATGGAATTTGTCATTCCTCTTTATGAACATCATCTTTTACACATCTTGAGGAAGTAGCCTCCTATGCAGGTCACTGACAAGGTTCCATGCTGTACTGAATACTCTTTCACTGAATGGTGGACAACGCAAGTATTGCAAAGCCAGTTTGTACATGGGCCTGCAGCTTGTCATTGTATTCTTCAGAGTGTTTAAGAGACTTTCTGACATTCCTATTTGTATGCTGTTTTCAAAATAATCCAACATGATTCTTTGGATGTTGACTGTGTCAGATGGAGAGAGATGTTGCTAATTTGGGGCATTTCTTTTAGACCCAACCAGATGTAAAAATGTTGTGTTGTTGACTCTTCTGTATTACCATTGAGATTTGTGGGAAAGCTCAGTTTACTCCTAGCAGCACCAGTTGCCAGAGAAACTGAAGAAGGTGATGCTGTCTTTGTGTCACATGCTGCTTGAGATGAATACTTGTGCACCAAAAGTTCTTTGCATCTCTTAAGATTTGTATCTGTTGGAAAGAAAGACACAATGGGTGTATTTACTTAGTTGTGAGTTTTGTAGAAGTCGTGATGTTGCTCATAGCAGCAAATCAGATTCCACTTAACATTTATCTAACTGCTTCTAAAAGATAATAGCTAGAATCTGATTGGTTGCTACGGGCAACATCTCCACTTCTAAAAATCTCACACCTTAGTAAAAATACCACAATGTATGACTTAAACCTAGGATTAAGTACAGTCACAAAAATATTGTGATCTGATTTCAAGATATTGACAACCCTTGATGTCAGGTCTGTGTCTGTTCTAACAGGGGGCACCAGTGGGTCAGTTGTGGTGTGGGGGAGGAAATGAGGGGGTTTTAATAAGTTCCTGCACAAGTGCTCAATGAGGTTTTATTGAGAGCACACAGAAAATATAACGATTACTGGAGCAATGGCAAATACAGGTGAATCTCATCATGGAGGCTGACAGAGTCTTACATAAACAGTCACATGCAATAGGTCTGTTTGGAAACTGATAACAGCTGTCAATTTTGATGGTCAGCTTGAAAGCTGATGGCAACTTAAATCAATACTTTGAAGGTAAGTAGTACAACAGATGAGCTGCCTGGAAACCGATGATGATTTGTAACAGATAGTACAGGCAGTTAGTAACACTGGTAATCAGCCTGGAAACTGATAGCAATTTGTAACAGGATCGCACAGTCAGTTAGCAATGCACAATAACCAATGAGCAAGTCTTGGCTATTTTGCAGGAGACAGTTGGAAACTTTATGCTGGATGCTTTAGTGCAGGTGGAATAGCACAAAGCTGATGCAGAGTAACAACACACAGATGAGTATGGAAAGGCAGGACCTGGAGAGACTCTCTTACTGCATGTAGTAGTGGTAGCAGACTGTGGAAGGAGATGTAGCTGGGCTGGATGGCTGGTGTCTGTAGTTCCATGGAAGAGCTGACACAAGGAAGTCTCAGGAGACATGAGACTGGAGCCAGGAGATGCTATGCACTGGATGCAACGCATTGTTCAAGGCATTGATACTGAGCTGGTGTTCTGGTTTTATACCTCCTGGTCAGCAGGCATTGGATGATTGAGTCATGTGTGCAGACACAGCACAGGATTGGATGTTATCAAGTCATCTGACTGCAAGTGTCATGGCAGTGCCCATGCAGTACAGATGGCGGGAACACAGTTGGGTACACGCAAGATGGAATTCAGGGGTGCACAGAGGTAGTGAGTTCTGTGCCCCGCTGACAGGGCACACATGCAGCATCAAACTGGGAACGTGACCTCCGGAGGCCCGTGCACCAGCATGCTAGTAAGTGCAATACCACTGAATGCTGATTCCTGACACCTTGGATCCTGACAAAGAGAATACAGTAAAATAATTAAGCTACAAGTGAAACTAACTTAGCAGAATCACTGTTTCCTCCCTTCTTCAGTTTCTTGAGCTGCTTTTCCAAAAATCTGATTAGGTGAGACACCTGACTCAAGCTGACAGTGTCTAAACTCACTTAACAGGTGATCACTTCAGCACCTTGCACAACACAGACATTATTCTCCACTGTTCTGGAGTAAAGGTAAATCACCCCATTCTGTCCATATGTCATGGCTCGAACTTTGGATGGCTTTTTGCTATTCCTCTATCTGCTGAAGCATATAAAGGGTGAAATTCAACCTTATTACTACCTCTTGCTTCAGCTTAAGGCAAGGCAAATTGTACTGTTCTTGCAGGTGTAGCATGCTTCTACATGAAGCTGCTGAATGTTGAAAATGTCCCAAAAAAATTTCGGCCACAGACACCATTCCATGCATGTACCTGACAATTATTTTAAAAAATCTGCACAACCAAATAGATTGTGTGAGCAAAGCATGGTCATTTTTTAATTCCCCCAGCTGTAATACCCTCACAATATTTGTAGCGTTATCAGAAATCACAAATCCTGAGGAGAGTCCAAGCAGGGTAAGCCATTTTGCAATGAATTCTCTGAGTTTTTCTAAGAGGTTGTCACAGGTATGCCTCTTAATGCAGCTTTGTTAGAGGATACTGCTGTTCCTGCTGCTGTAGGCAATCCAACCACCTAGTGGGCCGTCACAATCATGTAATATTTTGTTTGCCCAGTTCCACAGATCTGTGGTTAAGTGAACAGTGGGTACAATGGCATTTTGGAGGCCAATAATGATTTTTTAATGACCATGTACAGGTGGGGAATTACTTTTCTAGTAAAACTGAATCTACAGTAGATGGGATTTGGTAGCAGATACAGAGGACCTCAATTAATTGTTTAAAACACACTGCATTAACGACAGATATTGGATGCAGATCTAATATAAGCAAAGCTTTCATGATGTCAGTGATCCGCTTTGCAACCAGATAAAAGCTCTCTTATTTACTTGCTTTTGCATAATTAATGTATAACAGTCAATTGTTTTTTGAGATTACTAGTACTCTTCTTGGTTCCATTGGGATGAAGATACACCCTTAGCAGTAGCAGCAGGCTTAGCAATGGGGCAGGAATAAGTTAGCCTTATTAAGTTGGACCCAGGGCAAAATCTGAAGCTTATGCTAAAACAATAATATTAACAAGCAGTTCAGTGTCAGCTAGCTTCCATCTAATGGCTAGATCCAATCTCCTGCCAACTCCACCCCAACACCTTCATCAACAATATCCTTATTAATGATTGCAATCATTAATAAGGATATTGTTGATGAAGGTGTTGGGGTGGAGTTGGCAGGAGATTGGATCTAGCCATTAGACACTGAACTGCTTGTTAATATTATTGTTTTAGCATAAGCTTCAGATTTTGCTACAAACGGTTCATGAACCTGCTGCAAATGAAGTAAAAGGGAGGAGGTTCCTAGATAGTCAATATCCCTACATCTTCTTACTGTGGCTTTACAAATGCTACAGATGTCTTGACATTTGTAAGGATTTGGGTAAAACTAATTCCATACATAAGAGGTGGATTGTTTTGCCTTATACCCATACTCATCATTAACATCTTCATCAACAATATCCCAATTAGCGCTGGCATCAGCTATACAAATATCTTAATGGGTGCAGTGTGTGCAGTCCAGGGGAAGCCCACATTGCACATGCTGCACCCATTTTTTTACTACTCACCCCTCTGGAGTTCCTCACAAAATTCACTGACGCTGTCAAAACCCTGTGAAAATGGCACAATGGCCATTTTCACTGAGTTCTGCACATGCGCAGTAGAGAAATCACTGGAAAAATAGTCACTGTGACATTTTACTGGAGATCTGCACATGTGCATTAGAGTCGGAGCCCTCTAGTGCTCAGACTCTACAGAGCTACCAGCAGAGAGGAGGGGGCCCAAATGGAGGATGCAGCACACAGGCCTCCTCCTCTCTTTAAGTGCCCCTGGAGGAAGTTACATATTATCTAAACTGAATGATGGGATTCATGTATACAAACAATTGTTCACCCATTTTAAGTAGTAGAGAATTTTGGGTGGCTGAAAAAAAAAATCTAAACACCTAATGAAAGCTGACACCATAAATGGGGATATGCAGGGGTTTTTCATCCTAGGGGTCAGACTGACCGGACCATAAAAAAGGAAAGGGAGAAGAAATTTTTTTTTTGCATAAAAATAAGAGTAATAGAAGACAGTTTCATTTCTCCCAAAAAGTTCACAATATCACAGTTCTCATTAAGACCATTCGGAATTAATGTATTAAGTTGACGGATCCACCAGGTTCGGTGTTTTGTTAGTTTATTTGATAGATCACCCTTTCATCCTGTATGACATGTTCCAGTGTTTTCATTTTAAAGTTATAAGAGATAAATTCTGGTAACTCATAAAATGATTTGGAATGCCATGGTTATTTACTTTATTCAATATATTTCTCATATGTTCTAAAATATGCAATTGTAGTTGCCAATATACTTCATGCCACATTAGCACTCAATCATATAAATAATTTTATACTGTAGGTCTGGCAATTCATTAAACTTTCAATCTTATATTTGTTTTACACATTTTTAAATTTTACTTGACTGTTACTTTTTTAACATACTTCACCACTGTGCACCTCTGCTTTTCGTTCACCATTGCTTTGATCTCACTTCTGTAAGGGCCTTAAAGAGCAGTGCTGCAGGGATCAATGGACATTGGGCCTTATTCAGTAAGTCCCGCATATGCAATGTAATTGCATTAAGCCCTGTTTAGGCTCTATGAGCATACTCAGGTCCCAATCTTCATGTGCTTTGGCAGTGCAATGTAATAACATTGCATTGATGACAGGGAGAGGTGTTCGGGGGGTGGCAATGCAGCGTTTCGGGGGCGGGATGGCAAAAATGGGGGCGGGGTGGTGCCATTTTTTAGATGGCATGTGATGTCACACGTGGCCGCTGCAATGCAAAACATGGTGGCGGTGCACTTACCTTCACAGCTAGGCTGCACAGGCAAGGGGATACCCTTGTGTGCAGGTGTCAGCAGGTGTCATCGCTGGGCGACCTTGCCCTGTGCTGGGAAGCCCTCATTTTGCGATCACAAGCAATTGCAGTTTTGCTAAAATAGCAAAACTACAACTAAAGCTGAATGTGTGCCTTTGTCTGGGACTGTTTTAAATGATTTATACCAATATATGTGCAAATTAGGATCATACCTATATTTAAAATATATATAAATATATATATATATATATATAGCCGATACTGTTAGACCGGCACTCCTATACATAATAGCATTCAGCTCTGTGCCCTCAGATCCAATGTTGTAGAACAAAAGTAAAAGCACTGCAGCACTCGGAGGCTTAAATATAAACAAGTGTATTTCAATATGCCAACATGAAAACTCCGGGAGTTTTCATGTTGGCATATTGAAATACACTTGTTTATATTTAAGCCTCCGAGTGCCGCAGTGCTTTTACTTTCTTCTAAATATAGATAGATAGATAGATAGATAGATAGATAGATAGATAGATACAATAGATAGATAGATAGATAGATAGATAGATAGATAGATAGATAGATAGATAGATAGATAGATAGTATACATATACTGTATATACACACACATACTGTACCTAAACATAGGATGTCCGTTTACATCTCACAGTGGATTATTATTACATACAAATATTTTTGGAAAATGGAACATAAATGTAAATCACAGAGTCATTATTTCTGCTCAGGATACATAACTACAGTCATTTTATTGTGCTACCTTTGCGAGCCGAGTTACTATTGGCAACAGATCTTTCTGCAGTTTTAAAGATTGGTTATTTTATGGCTATTTTTGCTGGATGTTTTATTAACAGTACTATTATATTGTTATGTGGATTTCATGTGTGATACATTATTCTTTGTTTAGAAAATAAATTGGTTGTTTTTAAAAAAAAAACAGAGCCAGACTTTCATTGTTGTACAATGCTATTTATTGTTTAATTATCAATTACTGTAGCATCCCTCTTTCTTTCATTCAATAAGATTATCATGTTTAGAATAAAAGTCATCTTCCAAATGAACATACACATACACATTTATACTGTACAACAGACACATCTATAAAAAATACTCTATGCTCTATTTTTAGTTAGTTATATTTATTCACCAAATGCACAAGCCAGACAAATACAGTTTGCTTTTCAATGTTTTATATGAGTATATCATATATTTAAAACAATTATCTATAAAATGTTAATATTGCCAATGATGTTCATTGTTTCTTTCAGCACAATCATTTATTGGTTTTGGTTATACAGGCTATGTGTTTCATATTATAAAATCATTATAAACATAGTTCATATTAATTAAACCTGGCCAGAGCCAGACTGGCCATCTGGCAAATGCCAGAAAAGCCAATGATCAGATGGGCTGATCCAGCTGAGCAGCAGAACTGTCCAGGGGTGGCTCATTCTCTGATGCATACCTCCTTCTCCCCTGATCTGTGGCTGTACATCCTCCTCCTTTCTTAGGCTCTTAACCATGGTCCATCCTGTGGCTCTACCTCCCTTCTAAAATTCATACTTTCCCACTCTCCTGGATAGGCAGAGAAGCTCGCAAATATTGGGTGGTGCTCCTGACTCCCCAGAAAGATAGGCAAGTCTACTGGAGCTTGCCTCACCCCTCACCTGACCTTTTATACATTTTTTTAATTTTCTTTGTATCCCTATGCTTTATGAATTGTGCCATAAGTACATTTAATTTGTTGGATATTGTTGTCTAGTCATAATTGTAAGTGAATACACATGTGTATATATACACTGCAACATATTTATACCTCACTGGTGGTGCACTGCACTCTCTATCCCATATTAAACTGCAGTATATTAAGAGGGTTGTGTAAACTTTATGCTCAGCAGTTCATCAATTACAATTAGAACAATTATAATAGTCAGTGCACAGGTCCCTCTACCATTATTCTACTCTCCACTACTCTGTCTAGACCCTGGTCTACTCTGTGGCTCCACCTCCACCTCCCCTCCTTGACCATGCAGCTACTCAGCTCCTGCCTCCCTGCGCAATTCCACCCCCTGGCCAGTGATGTACTGTAGGGTATTGGTAAGTCAGTAATGTAGTGGCAGATATAGAGTGGTCAGTAATGTAAGGCAGTGTAGGGCCTATAGGAGTCCATTATGTAGTGGCAAGCATCTAGGGGTCAGTGCTGTGGCGGCAGATCTTGAGAGATCCATGATGAAGTCCGGGTATAGATTGGTCAGTGATGTTTTCTAGGATTAAGAGGGGTCAGTAATGTAGTGGTGAGTATAAAGAGGTCCCTAATGTAATGTACAGTATAGGATACAGAGGGGAAACTGATGTAGTTTATAGGGCATTTGGTTGACAGTGTCTTGTTAGACAGTCAATAGATACCATATGTTAGATAGACATTAGGTCGACAGGGTCAAAAGGTCAACAGGAAAAAGATATACAGTAAAAAAGGTCAATAGGGTCAAAAGGTTGACATGAAAATGGTCGACATAAAAAAGATAGACAAGTTTTTTTTTTATTTAACATGTTTTGGACTATTTCATACCTTCTCTATCCATGTCAGCATAGAGTTGGTTATAAACCTTGTGGTGAGCGCTGCGAGCCACCGAGCCTAAAGCGTGGCGAGCATATGTCTTTATACAATTGGGGGTCCCAGATGACAAATCTATCTACACAAACCACAAAAATGCAAAAAATATGGTGTCTACCTTGTTTGTGTTGACCATTTTCATGTCGACCTTTTGACCCTGTCGACCGTTTCTACTATCTATCTTTTTTATGTCAACCTTTTGACCCTGTTGATCTTTTGACCCTGTTGATCTATTGTCTAACATATGGTGTCTATCTATTGACTGTCTAACTAGACACTGTCTATCTATCAACCCACACCTGTGTATAGAGGGGTCAGTGATGTAGTGGTGGGTATAAAGAGCTGCGATGCAGTGGTGGGTATAGCAGGGTCAATAATGTAATTTATTGTAGAGCATAGAAGGTTCAGTGCTGTGTCGGCAGGTATAGATTGTTCAGTCATGTACTGTATGGTATACAGGGGTCAGTAATGTAGTGGTGGGTATACAGGGGTCAGGAATGTAATGTAGTGTAGGGTATAGAGGGTGGTCAGTGATGTAATGGTGGGAATAGAGAGCACTGTGAGGTGCAGTACAGTATAGATGGGTCAATGATATAGTGTAGGTTACAGAGGGGTCAGTAATGTAGCATAGGGTATAGAAGGGTCAGTAATGTAATTTATTGCAGAGTATAGAGAGGTCAGTGCTGTGGTGGTGGGTATAGAGGGTTCAGTGATGTACTGTATGGTACTGTACACAGGGGTCAGTAATGTTGTCATGGTTATAAAGATGTCAGTAATGTAATGTAGTGTAGGGTATAGAGGGTCAATGATGTTGTGCAAGATTCTGTAGAGGGGGGTCAGTAAAGTAGTAGTTGGTATATAGGGGTACATGATGTAGTGTAAAGTTTAGAAGGGTTCATGATGTAGTGTAAGGTGCAGAGGGGTCAAAGATGTACTGTAGGGTATGGAAGGGTCAGTAATGTAGAGTAGGGTATAAAGAGTCATGATGTAGTGTAAGAGTTTTGAGGGGTAAGTGATGTATTGTCAGTAATTTTGGGTTGCATATAGAAGCATACATAATGTTGTATAGGGTATAGAAGGGCAGTACTCTGTGAAAAAATATGTTATAAGCGGCATTACTACTGTGTGGCATATTGTGTTATAAGGGGCATTACTACTGTGTGACAATGTGTTATATGAGGCATTAATATTGTGTGGCACAATGCATTATGAAGGTCATTACTACTGTGTGGCATACCATGAATGGGGGACCCTATGTCTGGCATACTATGAATGGAGGCCCTAATGTGTAGCATACTATGAACTTGGGATCCTACTGCGTGTTCTTATGAATTAAGCACCTAATATGTGTTACTATGACTTGGAGGTTCTGCAGTGTGGCATGCTTTGAATTAGGGGACCCTATTTTATGATAGCAGTTTATTTGAAGCAGGCATAGAAGTTATTGTCTGGCTGCTGTCCAGTGTAAACCAACACAGGGAATTCTGTAATATAGTATAGTTATGCACAATGGTATATATGAAAGGTATACAATGGTATTAAAATTAAAAAGATACATTTAATGGCACAAACAAATGAACATATGCAAAATAGAATAAAATTAATAAAAGTGTGCATATACAGGTTAGAGTATTTGCAAAGCCTGTACTAAAGTCCCAAAAATGTCCTGTTCCCAAATGTCAGATAAGAATGTTCTGTGTGACATCCAGTATGGTCATCATTTCTGGTCGCATGATTTCGGAAGAGTAATTGTCACAGCAGTTAATGTATAATGATTTGTATTCAAGATAAATTTATAATAGGGACTGAGAAGGTGGCATCATGTACATCCAGGGTTGTAGTCCATATATGAGTTTACCATTTTGTTCCGCTGCATTACTAGCAGCATCTGGACCTGATAATTCACAATGCCACCATTTTCGTGGAGGCCGGAATTTGCATTTCCCATACTTTGTTGTTGTGACCAGAAGTCACAGCACTGTCATTACCCCAGTGATCTACGCACTTCCCAACATCCATAAGAGCACCACTGCTCCTCCTGGAAGACCCATAATTGCAGGAACAGGGAGTTTTACATCAAACCTTTCAGCCTTCATTGACCACTAACTACAGCCCCTTGTTAGAAAAAATCCCTCATATTTTGTAGGACACAGCTGATGCAAACAGAAAACTAGAAGAAATCAAATGGGATTCAGACATGTTACCTAGTCAGTGCAGATGTCACATCATTGTATACAATAATTGAACATTGTCATGGCAAAAAGGCAATAACTTGGTTCCTTGAACAGAAAGAACATATAACAGCTCATAAAGAATTCATCAAAGACGCAATCATATTCATACCGAAAAATATTTATTTTTTGATGGCGATTACTACTTACAATGAGAGGGGACTGCTATGGGCATTCAATTTGCACCCAGTTATACAAACCTATTCATGTCCTTTTGGGAGCTGAATGAAATTGATTCTAATACTAACCAGTTAAAATGGGGATGTTACATTGATGATATCCTGTTCATTTGGAAAGGCATAGAGGAAAATCTGGATACCTTTTGTAATGGTCTTAACTAGAGATGAGCGGGTTCGGTTCCTCTGAATCCGAACCCGCCCGAACTTCATGTTTTTTCTCACGGGTCCGAGCGACTCGGATCTTCCCGCCTTGCTCGGTTAACCCGAGCGCGCCCGAACGTCATCATGACGCTGTCGGATTCTCGCGAGGCTCGGATTCTATCGCGAGACTCGGATTCTATATAAGGAGCCGCGCGTCGCCGCCATTTTCACACGTGCATTGAGATTGATAGGGAGAGGACGTGGCTGGCGTCCTCTCCATTTAGATTAGAAGAGAGAGAGTGAGATTGATTTGAGACAGAGACACTTGATTTACTGGAGCTTAGGAGTACTGTAGAGAGTGCAGAGTTTACTAGTGACTGACCACAGTGACCACCAGACAGTGCAGTTTTATTTAATATAATCCGTTCTCTGCCTGAAAAAAACGATACACAGTGACTCAGTCACATACCATATCTGTGTGCACTGCTCAGCCCAGTGTGCTGCATCATCTATGTATATATCTGACTGTGCTCACACAGCTTATAATTGTGGGGGAGACTGGGGAGCAGTGCCAGTTATAGGTTATAGCAGGAGCCAGGAGTACATATTATTAAAATTAAACAGTGCACACTTTTGCTGCAGGAGTGCCACTGCCAGTGTGACTGACCAGTGACCTGACCACACTGACCACCAGTATAGTTAGTAGTATACTATATTGTGATTGCCTGAAAAAGTTAAACACTCGTCGTGTGACTTGTGTGGTGTTTTTTTTTTATTCTATAAAAAACTAATTCTGCTGACAGACAGCGTCCAGCAGGTCCGTCATTATATAATATATACCTGTCCGGCTGCAGTAGTGATATATATATATTTTTTATATCATTATTTATCATCCAGTCGCAGCAGACACAGTACGGTAGTTCACGGCTGTAGCTACCTCTGTGTCGGCACTCGGCAGTCCATTCCTTAATTGTATACCACCTACCCGTGGTTTTTCTTTCTTTCTTCTTTATACATACTACATCTCATTATCATCCAGTCTATATTAGCAGCAGACACAGTACAGTACGGTAGTCCACGGCTGTAGCTACCTCTGTGTCGGCACTCGGCAGTCCGTCCATAATTGTATACCACCTACCCGTGGTTTTTTTTTCTTTCTTCTTTATACATACATACTACATCTCATTATCAACCAGTCTATATTAGCAGCAGACACAGTACAGTACGGTAGTCCACGGCTGTAGCTACCTCTGTGTCGGCACTCGGCAGTCCGTCCATAATTGTATACCACCTACCCGTGGTTTTTTTTTCTTTCTTCTTTATACATACATACTACATCTCATTATCAACCAGTCTATATTAGCAGCAGACACAGTACAGTACGGTAGTCCACGGCTGTAGCTACCTCTGTGTCGGCACTCGGCAGTCCATCCATAATTGTATACCACCTACCCGTGTTTTTTTTTTCTTTCTTCTTTATACATACTACATCTCATTATCATACAGTCTATATTAGCAGCAGACACAGTACAGTACGGTAGTCCATGGCTGTAGCTACCTCTGTGTCGGCACTCGGCAGTCCATCCATAATTGTATACCACCTACCCGTGGTTTTTTTTTCTTTCTTCTTTATACATACTACATCTCATTATCATCCAGTCTATATTAGCAGCAGACACAGTACAGTACGGTAGTCCACGGCTGTAGCTACCTCTGTGTCGGCACTCGGCAGTCCGTCCATAATTGTATACCACCTACCCGTGGTTTTTTTTTCTTTCTTCTTTATACATACATACTACATCTCTTTATCAACCAGTCTATATTAGCAGCAGACACAGTACAGTAGTCCACGGCTGTAGCTACCTCTGTGTCGGCACTCGGCAGTCCATCCATAATTGTATACCACCTACCCGTGGTTTTTTTTTCTTTCTTCTTTATACATACATACTACATCTCTTTATCAACCAGTCTATATTAGCAGCAGACACAGTACAGTACGGTAGTCCACGGCTGTAGCTACCTCTGTGTCGGCACTCGGCAGTCCGTCCATAATTGTATACCACCTACCCGTGGTTTTTTTTTCTTTCTTCTTTATACATACATACTACATCTCTTTATCAACCAGTCTATATTAGCAGCAGACACAGTACAGTACGGTAGTCCACGGCTGTAGCTACCTCTGTGTCGGCACTCGGCAGTCCGTCCATAATTGTATACCACCTACCCGTGGTTTTTTTTTCTTTCTTCTTTATACATACATACTACATCTCTTTATCAACCAGTCTATATTAGCAGCAGACACAGTACGGTAGTCCACGGCTGTAGCTACCTCTGTGTCGGCACTCGGCAGTCCGTCCATAATTGTATACTAGTATCCATCCATCTCCATTGTTTACCTGAGGTGCCTTTTAGTTGTGCCTATTAAAATATGGAGAACAAAAATGTTGAGGTTCCAAAATTAGGGAAAGATCAAGATCCACTTCCACCTCGTGCTGAAGCTGCTGCCACTAGTCATGGCCGAGACGATGAAATGCCAGCAACGTCGTCTGCCAAGGCCGATGCCCAATGTCATAGTACAGAGCATGTCAAATCCAAAACACCAAATATCAGAAAAAAAAGGACTCCAAAACCTAAAATAAAATTGTCGGAGGAGAAGCGTAAACTTGCCAATATGCCATTTACCACACGGAGTGGCAAGGAACGGCTGAGGCCCTGGCCTATGTTCATGGCTAGTGGTTCAGCTTCACATGAGGATGGAGGCACTCAGCCTCTCGCTAGAAAAATGAAAAGACTCAAGCTGGCAAAAGCAGTAGCACCGCAAAGAACTGTGCGTTCTTCGAAATCCCAAATCCACAAGGAGAGTCCAATTGTGTCGGTTGCGATGCCTGACCTTCCCAACACTGGACGTGAGAGCATGCACCTTCCACCATTTGCACGCCCCCTGCAAGTGCTGGAAGGAGCACCCGCAGTCCAGTTCCTGATAGTCAGATTGAAGATGTCAGTGTTGAAGTACACCAGGATGAGGAGGATATGGGTGTTGCTGGCGCTGGGGAGGAAATTGACCAGGAGGATTCTGATGGTGAGGTGGTTTGTTTAAGTCAGGCACCCGGGGAGACACCTGTTGTCCGTGGGAGGAATATGGCCGTTGACATGCCTGGTGAAAATACCAAAAAAATCAGCTCTTCGGTGTGGAACTATTTCAACAGAAATGCGGACAACAGGTGTCAAGCCGTGTGTTCCCTTTGTCAAGCTATAATAAGTAGGGGTAAGGACGTTAACCACCTCGGAACATCCTCCCTTATACGTCACCTGCAGCGCATTCATAATAAGTCAGTGACAAGTTCAAAAACTTTGGGTGACAGCGGAAGCAGTCCACTGACCAGTAAATCCCTTCCTCTTGTAACCAAGCTCACGCAAACCACCCCACCAACTCCCTCAGTGTCAATTTCCTCCTTCCCCAGGAATGCCAATAGTCCTGCAGGCCATGTCACTGGCAATTCTGATGATTCCTCTCTTGCCTGGGATTCCTCCGATGCATCCTTGCGTGTAACGCCTACTGCTGCTGGCGCTGCTGTTGTTGCTGCTGGGAGTCGATGGTCATCCCAGAGGGGAAGTCGTAAGACCACTTTTACTACTTCCACCAAGCAATTGACTGTCCAACAGTCCTTTGCGAGGAAGATGAAATATCACAGCAGTCATCCTACTGCAAAGCGGATAACTGAGGCCTTGGCATCCTGGGTGGTGAGAAACGTGGTTCCGGTAGCCATCATTACTGCAGAGCCAACTAGAGACTTGTTGGAGGTACTGTGTCCCCGGTACCAAATACCATCTAGGTTCCATTTCTCTAGGCAGGCGATACCGAAAATGTACACAGACCTCAGAAAAAGAGTCACCAGTGTCCTAAAAAATGCAGCTGTACCCAATGTCCACTTAACCACGGACATGTGGACAAGTGGAGCAGGGCAGGGTCAGGACTATATGACTGTGACAGCCCAGTGGGTAGATGTATGGACTCCAGCCGCAAGAACAGCAGCGGCGGCACCAGTAGCAGCATCTCGCAAACGCCAACTCTTTCCTAGGCAGGCTACGCTTTGTATCACCGGTTTCCAGAATACGCAAACAGCTGAAAACCTCTTACGGCAACTGAGGAAGATCATCGCGGAATGGCTTACCCCAATTGGACTCTCCTGTGGATTTGTGGCATCGGACAACGCCAGCAATATTGTGTGTGCATTAAATATGGGCAAATTCCAGCACGTCCCATGTTTTGCACATACCTTGAATTTGGTGGTGCAGAATTATTTAAAAAACGACAGGGGCGTGCAAGAGATGCTGTCGGTGGCCAGAAGAATTGCGGGACACTTTCGGCGTACAGGCACCACGTACAGAAGACTGGAGCACCACCAAAAACTACTGAACCTGCCCTGCCATCATCTGAAGCAAGAAGTGGTAACGAGGTGGAATTCAACCCACTATATGCTTCAGAGGTTGGAGGAGCAGCAAAAGGCCATTCAAGCCTATACAATTGAGCACGATATAGGAGGTGGAATGCACCTGTCTCAAGCGCAGTGGAGAATGATTTCAACGTTGTGCAAGGTTCTGATGCCCTTTGAACTTGCCACACGTGAAGTCAGTTCAGACACTGCCAGCCTGAGTCAGGTCATTCCCCTCATCAGGCTTTTGCAGAAGAAGCTGGAGACATTGAAGGAGGAGCTAACACGGAGCGATTCCGCTAGGCATGTGGGACTTGTGGATGGAGCCCTTAATTCGCTTAACAAGGATTCACGGGTGGTCAATCTGTTGAAATCAGAGCACTACATTTTGGCCACCATGCTCGATCCTAGATTTAAAGCCTACCTTGGATCTCTCTTTCCGGCAGACACAAGTCTGCTGGGGTTGAAAGACCTGCTGGTGAGAAAATTGTCAAGTCAAGCGGAACGTGACCTGTCAACATCTCCTCCTTCACATTCTCCCGCAACTGGGGGTGCGAGGAAAAGGCTCAGAATTCCGAGCCCACCCGCTGGCGGTGATGCAGGGCAGTCTGGAGCGACTGCTGATGCTGACATCTGGTCCGGACTGAAGGACCTGACAACGATTACGGACATGTCGTCTACTGTCACTGCATATGATTCTCTCCCCATTGAAAGAATGGTGGAGGATTATATGAGTGACCGCATCCAAGTAGGCACGTCACACAGTCCGTACTTATACTGGCAGGAAAAAGAGGCAATTTGGAGGCCCTTGCACAAACTGGCTTTATTCTACCTAAGTTGCCCTCCCACAAGTGTGTACTCCGAAAGAGTGTTTAGTGCCGCCGCTCACCTTGTCAGCAATTGGCGTACGAGGTTACATCCAGAAAATGTGGAGAAGATGATGTTCATTAAAATGAATTATAATCAATTCCTCCGCGGAGACATTGACCAGCAGCAATTGCCTCCACAAAGTACACAGGGAGCTGAGATGGTGGATTCCAGTGGGGACGAATTGATAATCTGTGAGGAGGGGGATGTACACGGTGATATATCGGAGGATGATGATGAGGTGGACATCTTGCCTCTGTAGAGCCAGTTTGTGCAAGGAGAGATTAATTGCTTCTTTTTTTGGGGGGGTCCAAACCAACCCGTCATATCAGTCACAGTCGTGTGGCAGACCCTGTCACTGAAATGATGGGTTGGTTAAAGTGTGCATGTCCTGTTTTGTTTATACAACATAAGGGTGGGTGGGAGGGCCCAAGGACAATTCCATCTTGCACCTCTTTTTTCTTTTATTTTTCTTTGCGTCATGTGCTGTTTGGGGAGGGTTTTTTGGAAGGGCCATCCTACGTGACACTGCAGTGCCACTCCTAGATGGGCCCGGTGTTTGTGTCGGCCACTAGGGTCGCTTATCTTACTCACACAGTCAGCTACCTCATTGCGCCTCTTTTTTTCTTTGCGTCATGTGCTGTTTGGGGAGGGTTTTTTGGAAGGGACATCCTGCGTGACACTGCAGTGCCACTCCTAGATGGGCCCGGTGTTTGTGTCGGCCACTAGGGTCGCTTATCTTACTCACACAGTCAGCTACCTCATTGCGCCTCTTTTTTTCTTTGCGTCATGTGCTGTTTGGGGAGGGTTTTTTGGAAGGGACATCCTGCGTGACACTGCAGTGCCACTCCTAGATGGGCCCGGTGTTTGTGTCGGCCACTAGGGTCGCTTATCTTACTCACACAGTCAGCTACCTCATTGCACCTCTTTTTTTCTTTGCGTCATGTGCTGTTTGGGGAGGGTTTTTTGGAAGGGCCATCCTGCGTGACACTGTAGTGCCACTCCTAGATGGGCCCGGTGTTTGTGTCGGCCACTAGGGTCGCTTATCTTACTCACACAGTCAGCTACCTCATTGCGCCTCTTTTTTTCTTTGCGTCATGTGCTGTTTGGGGAGGGTTTTTTGGAAGGGCCATCCTGCGTGACACTGCAGTGCCACTCCTAGATGGGCCCGGTGTTTGTGTCGGCCACTAGGGTCGCTTATCTTACTCACACAGTCAGCTACCTCATTGCGCCTCTTTTTTTCTTTGCGTCATGTGCTGTTTGGGGAGGGTTTTTTGGAAGGGACATCCTGCGTGACACTGCAGTGCCACTCCTAGATGGGCCCGGTGTTTGTGTCGGCCACTAGGGTCGCTAATCTTACTCACACAGCTACCTCATTGCGCCTCTTTTTTTCTTTGCGTCATGTGCTGTTTGGGGAGGGTTTTTTGGAAGGGACATCCTGCGTGACACTGCAGTGCCACTCCTAGATGGGCCCGGTGTTTGTGTCGGCCACTAGGGTCGCTTATCTTACTCACACAGTCAGCTACCTCATTGCGCCTCTTTTTTTCTTTGCGTCATGTGCTGTTTGGGGAGGGTTTTTTGGAAGGGACATCCTGCGTGACACTGCAGTGCCACTCCTAGATGGGCCCGGTGTTTGTGTCGGCCACTAGGGTCGCTAATCTTACTCACACAGCTACCTCATTGCGCCTCTTTTTTTCTTTGCGTCATGTGCTGTTTGGGGAGGGTTTTTTGGAAGGGACATCCTGCGTGACACTGCAGTGCCACTCCTAGATGGGCCCGGTGTTTGTGTCGGCCACTAGGGTCGCTTATCTTACTCACACAGCGACCTCGGTGCAAATTTTAGGACTAAAAATAATATTGTGAGGTGTGAGGTATTCAGAATAGACTGAAAATGAGTGGTAATTATGGTTTTTGAGGTTAATAATACTTTGGGATCAAAATGACCCCCAAATTCTATGATTTAAGCTGTTTTTTAGGGTTTTTTGAAAAAAACACCCGAATCCAAAACACACCCGAATCCGACAAAAAAAATTCGGTGAGGTTTTGCCAAAACGCGGTCGAACCCAAAACACGGCCGCGGAACCGAACCCAAAACCAAAACACAAAACCCGAAAAATTTCAGGCGCTCATCACTAGTCTTAACAGAAATAACAAAAACATAACTTTGACCTTTTCTAAGAGCAAGGAAGAACTTCTGGATTTATTGATATATGGGAAATACAACACCATTCACACCAAGACATACCACAAACCTACTGACACTCACAATTACATTCTGATGGATAGTGAGCCTCATCAAAACTGGATAAATGAATACCAAAAAGTCAGTTAACCATGGTACAATGAAACTACAGAGAAGACACTATCTGCCATACACAAATTCAACACTTGAAAAAAGAATTATTGAAAAAAGGGTATAATGAAAGGAAACTCAATGAAGCAGCAGAATCTTCAAACAATATGAACAGTACATCTCTCCTTGTGGAGAAATAAAGAAAAACATCCTGGCAATCAGAAATTACAATGGGCTTTCCTTACAAGCTATAACTCAGGACATGGACAAATCAAATCCATTATTAGAAAGTACTGGCATATCCTTTGAAAAGACTTTTCTTAAAGCATCAGTTGTGGATTTGCTAATTTAGCAAAACTGCAACTAGCTAGAATCGCATGATAGGTGCAATCCAGCATGCTAATGATTGCCAGCAATGAGATCGCAATTGAATTGCAATTGTATCGCAGACCCCACAAAACAAGGGTAGCCCCCTGGCTGCAAAGGCAGGCACAGTGCACCCATTTATTCCCTCAAAATGGCCGCATGTGATGTCTTGCAGCTGCCCCAGAAATGGCCAGTGCCAAACCATGTTTCCAACACCACGCCCCTGCAATAATGTTTCGCCACCACCGTCCACCCCCTGAATGCCTCTGTCAGGGAATCAGGCAGAGGCATTCACAATCGATACAACCACAACTCCTGTGATGCGCACATGGAAACGGGTCCTGCACGTGCAGACTATAAGTAAATTTGGGAATATGTGATCACATCTCACCAGTGACCCAACCTGAATAAGGCCCATAAACACTGAAAGACCTAACTTCATCTACAGAAAAGCAGCAAACCTAAGAGATCATTTGGTTAGAAGTGCCATTCTGACTTATACCCCCAACCCAATAAGAACTAAGGGTTTTCACTAGTGCACAGATTAGCTAGCATGTAAATAAATAAGGACTACCACATCGAACTATACAGAAATCACAGTGAATAGAGTAGATTTCAAAATCAGGGACTTCATAACTTGCAACATCACAAATGTAGTGTATCTAATATAATGCTCCTGCAGAAAAGCCTATATAGGCAGAACTTCAAGATCCCTAAAAACTTAGGCCACCACCTCAGGAATATTAAAAAATGTCTAACCACACATCATTTATCACAACATTTCTGGATCCACCATCAATGTTCTCCAAATTCCATAAAATTCTTTGTGGGCTTACAGGTACAACACATCAAATCAACTTGCTGTGACCGGAACACAGAAAAAAAATAGCTAAGGCCAAAATGAATACCTTTGCACTGATGGGACTGAACCAGGAATTTGAGATCAAAGGGTTCTTATAACAATATTTACATAAAACATATATTATTTTTGTTTACAGTAACATAACTACCTCCCCTATTAACTTGGCACCTAGAGGCCATAACACTGCTAAGTTGTGCTTTAATGTAAATCACCTTTTTCCACACCATGGTTGTCCTACTAACCAATTACCTTTTCCCTTTGTTATGAGGTGTTATGGACGGCAATGCAAAAAGTTATCCAGTATTATCATCACACTATGCCAACCTAAAAATAATTTTTACTCCATGAGATTATATTTTGGATTCCATGTAAGTGGGGGGAATGCAATTAGGACAGTTTTTTCACCAAGACAAAAAAACAGGACTTTTCAGTATTTATAGGGTGAATACGGATTCACCCTGATCAATAGCAGTGCCACATGTTTTCTAATCTGGGCTGGCAAAAACACGGGCTGTTTTCTCAGATTTCAAGGCATTTTTTGCTAGTGCCTTTTTTAAAAAAAAGGTGAAAATGCATTGGCAAAAATACCTTAAAAACAGATGAATATGGGCCGTAATTGAATAGGCATGCAAGAGAAGCTGATAGCTCAGAGATTACCGCAGCAAATTGAATACCCCCCATAGCAGCAAAACTATTTATTTGTTCTCATATTATATAAACTCCATTAGCAACCTATGATGGCTCCAACATCAAAGATGGCAGCAAAAACACTTCGGTGGTGATCATCTATATTTTTAAGTAATAAACCCAGAGACACTTATTGCATTGTTTAGAAATATGTATCAAACCCCTTGTTACTATTGATTCACAGCACTTTCTAATATGGAAACTTTGCAGTTCACGAACTCCACGGACTCCAAGAAAATGGCATTGTTGTGACTTGCGGTCACAACAACAAGGTATGGGAAATGCAACTTTCGGACTCCAAGAAAATGGCAGCAATGTGACTTCAGCCACGTACTACATACGCTGCTAGTAATGCAGTGGAACATAATGATAAACTCATCTAAGGGCTACACCCCATACTTACATTATGCCACCTTATCAGCCCCTATTATACATTTATCTTGAATTCAAATCATTATACATTAACCACAGCAACACTTCCGCTTATGGAAGTGATGCCTATACTGGATGTCACACGGACCATTACAGGAAACAGAGTATCATAAAAGGCCCTTCCAGACACAGGTGAGTATTACCCATGAAGAAAAGGCCGCAGCTGTCTCAAAATGCATCAGCAGATTCAACCTGTGCTATCCGGATTCCATACACCATGACCAGATATCCCACCTTGGGAAAAGCTTATGAGTCATATGCATGGTTCACAATGGTACCCTGCTTTTTCTTTCACCACCTGTGGCTCCTCTTCACTAATCTGTATAGTATGATCCATTCTTATCTGACATTTTGAAGCTTGACATTTATGGGACTTTATTCCAGGCATACTCTAACCCTTGTATACTTTTATTAATTGTATTCTATTTTGTATATGTTCATTTGTTTGTGGTATTAAAATTGTCTTTTCTATTATAATACCATTGTATAACTTTCATATACAGGTTGAGTATCCCATATCCAAATATTCCGAAATACGGAATATTCCGAAATACGGACTTTTTTGAGTGAGAGTGAGATAGTGAAACCTTTGTTTTTTGATGGCTCAATGTACACAAACTTTGTTTAATACACAAAGTTATTAAAAATATTGTATTAAATGACCTTCAGGCTGTGTGTATAAGGTGTATATGAAACATAAATGAATTGTGTGAATGTAGACACACTTTGTTTAATGCACAAAGTTATAAAAAATATTGGCTAAAATTACCTTCAGGCTGTGTGTATAAGGTGTATATGTAACATAAATGCATTCTGTGCTTAGATTTAGGTCCCATCACCATGATATCTCATTATGGTATGCAATTATTCCAAAATACAGAAAAATCCCATATCCAAAATACCTCTGGTCCCAAGCATTTTGGATAAGGGAGACTCAACCTGTATTATATACCATAGTACATAGCTATACTATATTACAAAATCCCCTGTGTTGGTTCACACTGGACAGCACCCCATCTGTAATAAACCTGGATATTTTGTTTTAGCTCAAGTTCCACTAGGTGAACTCTTTTGTTACAGAAGACTTGCTTATGTCCAGAAAAAACGCCCAAGTTGGTAACCTCAAAAACATCCACTCAGTACATAGAAGTTAGAGTGTTGTCCTTCTAGTTTTCCATATTTCATATTAATATTTCCTCACACTTTACACTAACAAACTTCACATTTACACATCTTCAAAGCCGACACAAACTAAGTAGAGATGCTGACCTGTGTATAAGCTTAATTGAAAACACCCACCCTCAAAAATCTCCATCCAAAGCAAAAGGTTTACAACAAAGTGTGAACATTGAGATTGCACTCACACCCTTTCTCTTGTATGAGTGATGAAAAGGGGGGCGTGCCATGAGACCACACCCCTCACAGAGGGGTTATGCTGCTTTTCTGGTGCACGCTGGTAAACCATTTTCAGTGGCATTACACAGAGTCTGAGCACAAAGGTGCTGTTTTTATTGCACTTTAAAAAACATACTTAATATAAAAAGTGAACAAATATGCAGAATTTAACCAATTTAGTAATATCATTAAAATAAATGATAGTGACATTCACTGGTTAAAATGAAAACTAATACTAGTAATATTTCCAATATTTTATCCTGGTGTGAACCCCCGTCCCAACTTACTTTTAGCACAGTTACTTTAAATTGGAAACATTCAAGCTCCCTGGAGTATCATATATTAAATTGTATATTACATACTGTAATATATACTGTATTGTATATTTTATGTCTCAAGATAAAATTATGTTATTTATAATAACAAATTGATTTCTTCTGTGATAAAAAACATAGAATTTATCACTATTAGATATGTAACAGCATTTGTATTTAAAAAAATAAAAAAGTGAACATTTATTAAAATATCTTGTTTTTAAAAGAAAAGAAAACAAACAAACAAACAAATAAACAACAAACGCTGGCTTTGAAACTCCATAAAAAGAATATATGTTTTCCATTCTTATCTTAAGGTGAAAGTTTCCCAGGGACTGAAACTAATGTCTTTGTATCGATGAAATATTGTTTTCCAAGTGCAATAATTCAGAATGAATGTAACTATAGGGTGACTGAACAGACAGTATTTTTAATACTAGATTCTAAGGCTGTTGTTTCTGACTAGGTTTATTTTGTGTGCAGTGCAGTCAACCTGCATTATTTCTCCTATTTTTTTCAATATTTTTAATAATTGCAGTATACTGTACAGAGAAATGAAAACCCGTTCAGCACTCCAACTGTCCTTATACTGTAGTACAGCAGAACCCTTTTATATGGTAGCTCCCCCTTTCTCACTACTAAACAGCAATGAACTTAGCACAGGTAAATCTAATAATAAAAAGAAGATAAGGCTCTTATAGATTAATAAACATAAGAATATGCAGTTGCCACACAGTCAAATATATGTTTGTGTATGTATCCAATAGCTCTGGTGTCAACATTATAATCAATGACATGGTTACTGTCAACCATGCGGACGGATAGCAAAAAGATAAGTTAAAATACGCATTTATTTAAAAAAAAATATTGTTTGGTTGAAACTTTTTTTTCCGCATTTTTAGTCTGCATAAAAAAGGAATTCCATAGAAATACATGTGAATGTAAACATATATAACACTGCATTTAGTTTACCAAGGTGAAACAAGAATAACAAAGAGCTTAATAAAGCCTTTTTCCAACATCCAAGTCAATAACCAAGCCCAATCAGTGGTTGTCATGTAATATAAAACAGCATCTTAAACTTGCAATAGCAGTTATAACAGAAAAGTTCCACTCGTCAACATGAAGACATATAAAACAATAACATTTGTAATTATATAAAGCGTATACATCTGGATATCAGCTCAACATCAATACAATAGACCAGATGACTGGGGTAGGGGAACACTAAGACACAAGACATACAAACAAAGGAAAAACACATTGGATGACATGCAGTGTTCTGTTAAAAAAAAGTAAATAATTGTACAATATAGCGTAAATAATAGGCAAGCCATGTCATAAAGCATTCAGTTACATAGACTAGTGACATTAATGATTAAGTATAACATTTCAAGGAGGTGTGAGCTAAGACTAATGAAATCTTGCTCTAAAAAGCTCAGAGAAACACCTGACTTGAGGTCAACAACCTTTTATGTAGAGAACAATCAGAGGATTATAATAATTTGTATTTATACTTCTGGGAGTCTACATCTAAAATGTTAATGTAATAAACCCATTTAATCTAAAACCTCTTAACATTTCATTCCACATCAGGAAATGTGGACCTCTTATTAAACTATGAAACTTGCAAAAGTTTACTATGTAAATACATTCTGTAGTCTAGGAGCTGTTTTTTTAGACCAGTGATTCAAGTTTTTTGGCCAATGTAAGAACTGTTCTCAATAGCGAAAGTATTGCTTTTTTGTCTCCACCTAAATCTCAGTGCCCAAAATTAAGACATTAACAGGCTAAGGAGTCCAGAGTAAGTTGTAAATGAAACATGGAATTTAGAAAAATTATAATTTTACTCCAGAAAATTCAAATTTTAGAGCAATCCCAAAAACAGTGCATAAATGTAGCGCTAGTAACATGACATTTTTTACACCTTCCTGATTCAATAAGGACCTTGTGTTTGTGTTGGGATTGAGTAATGTAAGTCCTATAGAAAGAGCGATAATGTTCCTCTTGTAAATTAGAAGATTCTAATGTAATCATAATGCTGAAAAATATTCTGAAGATTGGAGATATCAGGAATATCCTTTTGTCAAGCAATTAGCAAAGTATCAGCAAGTATGAACTGAGAGGACTTCATCAAAATACACATATGTCATAATTTTATAAGGTTAAGAATGATGACAACAGGGTAATAAAGTAAGTGGGTTTAGTTTTGATGGAGGATTCTTAGCTGGAGTAAAAAGCCCACGTAATGTTGAAGCTGTAAGTACATAAAATAGTGGCTGCTAGGTAAGTTGAATGTATCATGAATATCAGAAAAAAGAAGTATGACTTCAACCCTTTTTTCAACACCAGTGGCGGGATGTAATGCAGTCCGAGAGTACTGGAGGGGCGGGATGCCATCCGATCTTAGATTGTTTTAAAAGGACAATCACTTACAAGGTATGGTTTCGCCTTGTGATTGTCACTTTAAAAAAAGTCCAAGATTGTCCAGCAACCCGCCGCTCCAGCGATCTCGGACTGCATTACATCCCGCCACATATACGAAAATCAGAGTTATACAACAAAAGGGGAATAGATGGATTACCCCATATAGGTATACATGGTGTTGATGTATGATACCTAGTCAGAGATTTATTTATTGCAATCCATGCTTTGAAAATTTCTTTAAACAGAAAATTATCCAGAATAAGATCGGGAATACATTTAGGTATGCAATGTAACAATGCACTCGGTGAGTATGGAAAATACATGGCAGCATCCAACCCCACATCTGTATAAACACTTCAGTCACAGAGCCAGTTATTAATATAGCAAAAATGAGTAGCCAATGAGTACCATGCAAAATCAGGTACTCCTAAACCACCTTGAAAATGGGGCAACGTTAATTTAGAAAGTGATATAGTATTTTGGCTTTTTCCCCATCCAGAGGAATCAGTGCATTCATCCATTTAATATCCATCTTGTAAATGGAAATAGGAACCATTTGTATAAAATAAAAAAAGATTTGGAAAAATAATATTTTTAAGAACAGCTACCCTGCCAAGCAAAGATAATGGGAGATGTTTCCAGCTCTCAAAACATGTGGAGACCTTAGTAATAACCAGGGAGAAATTTGCAGTATACAGATTGGAGGTAGATGAAGTAATATTGAGCCTTAAATATTTCATTTGGGAAGAGGCAATATTAAACTGATTAATAACAGGCGAAGTTTGCAATTGTGAAAATGTACCAATAATAGATAAAACTTTGGATTTGCTGACATTGTCTTTATATCCTGATATAGGGCATAATTCTGAGTTGATCGCAGCAGGAAGTTTGTTAGCAGATGGGTAAAACCATGTGTACTGCAGGGGGACAGATTTAACATGTGCAGAGAGAGTAAGATTTGAGTGGTGTGTATTCAAACTGAAATCTAAATTGCAGTGTAAAAATAAAGCAGCCAGTATTTACTCTGCACAGAAACAAAATAACCCACCCAAATCTAACTCTTTCTGCAACTGTTATATCTGCCTCCCCTGCAGTGCACATGGTTTTGCCCAATTGCTAACAAACTTGCTGCTGTGATCAACTCAGAATTACCCCCATAATTCCAAAAGATGAGATTATATGGACAGTAGAGGATCTGAAACCATAAGCAGCATGTTATTTACAAACAAGGCGAGCTTCAAGTCCATATCAGGAATTCTGATACCCTGAAAATCAGAAGAGGATCTTAATGCAATAGCCATTGCAATTGCCAATAATGTGGGTGATAGGGAAAAGCCCTGTCTCATACCCTTCTGAATGGGGAAAGAGAGAAAGCCATTGCATGATATCTGGGAGACCAGATTTGTGTTTAAAGTCTGATGATAAATAAAAATATCAGAAAACCCAAATCTTTTCATTGTGAAGAACAAATGGGGCAATAAAACTAAATCAAATTTTTTTGTTGGCGTCAATTGATAACAAGACACTAGAGGAAGTATCAGAAGAGTGCGATGTAAGATGTTCTATAGCTGATAAAATTCTGTGGACCTTCAAAACTAAATGACTCCCTGAAATAAAACCTGTTTGGTCAATATGTATTATATCTGGAAGGATAGATTTGACTTTATCTGCTAAAATCTTTGTCAGCAATTTATATTTCGCATTTAGCAGTGAAATACTTTCTGGTTTAGATAGGTCTCTGCCCAACTTAGGAAGGAATTTGATAATGGCAGAATTAATGTGTCGTGATAAGGATCATTCAGATAGCATATAATTAAACATGGAGACTAAAGCGTCTCCAATATGCAGAGAAAGTAATTTATAAAAGCCTTCTCCAAACCCATCTGGGCCCGGGGCTTTAGCTGGTTCAAATAAGATACCTTCGATACCTCCTCTAGTGTAATACTGTTCAGTGAAGACTTAGAGAAATCAAGCAGAATTTGTGGGTAGGAAATTTTGTTCAAATATCTGCTACATCGTAAGTAGATTTGTTCTAAGTCAGTGATAAAAACCATAGACGGAGCAGCATACTGTATAAATGTTTATGAAAATCTAACATTAATGAAGCAATTTGATTATTGCTGGAATTTAACTTTCCCTCAGGGGTCTATAAGGAGTGAATCAACATTGGGGGTTTGTACCATTAAAGATAGTAGTCAGCAATTTCCACATTTTTTTTTACCAAACTTGTGAAAGCGGTAATTAACAGCAAAAAGATATTTATTTCCCATGTCTTGTAAAAGTTTTTCAAAATGCATTTTAGCTTTATGACAAAGCACCATATTTTTTAGAGAGTTGTCATTCACATATGTTGAATTTGCCTTAGAAAGACTATCCTGAAGGGACAAATACTAATCGGAGTGTTGCTTGCGATGAGTAGAAACATAAGATATTACAGCATCTCGTATTACCGCTTTAGTTGTCTGTCTGAACAGGGGAGGATTAGACACAGAATGATCTTGATTATTTCTCTTCTAGTCTTCCCAAACCTTAATCAGCTTCCGTTTAAATTTGAGAGATCATGCTAAATAGGAGGGAAATCTCCAAACATAAGGAGATCTTTCAGGAAGAATTTTCAATGAGTCAATATTGGCCTCTACAACTTTTGGGAATAGGGAAGATAACAAAAAAAATAATCAATTTTACAAAGCATTTGATGCACTGTTTAAATACAGATCCAGGGGGAAATGAAATAGGGTGTGAGAATCAGAAAATGAGAGATTTTGGTCAAATTCTCCTGTTTTTTAAAGTGACAATCATTTACATGGCAAAACCAGGTTGATTTTGCCATTTAAATGATTGCCACTTTTAAAAAAACAGGCGAATTCAACACCAAAATCTCTCACTTTCTGATTCTCACACCCTATTACATTTCCCCCATATTCCTTCATGGTAGGATGGAGAGCCCCGCCACACATCTACTAGCTGAAAAAGGGAAGAAGATGCTGACATTCCAAGTTTGGGTAGAGGGGGGGGGGGGGGTGTTCATGCAGGGCACAATCTGTCTAATGGAGGATGAGAAATTAGATTAAAGTCCCACATACTGTATAATTAGATAGCTAGAGCAGTCAGGAGTAAGCTGCACTAAGAGCTTTTGAAAAAAATATTTAGTGTACATATCTGGGGTATAGATGTTACACAGCAAGTAAGGTTAGTTGTGCAATGTGACTGAAATGATAAAAAAATGCCCTTCTGGATCAGCAATGCTATTAGAAACTACCAAAGGTAGGGAGTGTCTTGCCAATATAACAACACCTCTTGATTTATAGGTAATGGGGCAGATGCCACTAAAGTCAAGTTAAGCATTTGCAATTTTAAAATCTCTAGAGTAATTAAATGTGTTTCCTGTAAGTACACCAAACAAATCGAGGCCTTGTCTGGTCAAATACAGTAGAATTTTCCGTCTTTTAGCAGGAGAGTTAAATCCACCAACATTTTGAAAGCCTATATCAACATCAGACATAGTTTAACATATGTGATGTATAGATGAAACCAAGATGAACATAGCAGAACCCCCCAAGAAGAACATACTATAAAAAACAGCTGGATGACACAGAAAGTAAAACACATACAAGACAGGGACAGGGGAACACAAAATGATAAAAAAAAAACAATACGGTCAGCATATTAAATGCAGTCAATAGTATATTCCACTGCAACACTTCAGGATATATAAGGGGTAAATTGACTCAGTTGGGAGTTCTATTTATAGATTGCATGCTATGGGCACTATCCCATTTTACATAGAACTCCCACCTTAGTATATTTACCCATGTCAAATGTCCAGAATCCACCTAATCAATGCTGTCAAAGCAAAAACTTCAGCAAAAAGAAGACAGCATCATTTTGTAGTGTAAGAGACATACAGCATATCCTTATATAGAAAAATATTACACACAACAAGGAGAACTTAAGAAGGTACTGAACAGTATTCTTAAATTCATAACAAAACATTATTATCATAAGAGATAAAACCGTGCACATAATTCAAACATTTAAATAAAGTCACCCTAGGGCATGTATCTGAGGGTTTAGTTGAAAGACCAACTCTGTGAACATGTTTCACAATCAAATCTGCACACTTATCATCTATTCCCAGCAATTAAGGTAGTGTAACTTTTACAAAGGTGTTTAGTGTGTCACCTTTAGCTGATTCTGCAAATATAAAAAAGATACACAAGTGAGCTGTCAACAGCAGCTGGTGAGGGGAATGTCAAAACCCCTAAATATATAGAAAAAGAGAATAAATGAACCAGCGCTGGCTGTATCTAACATTAAATCTCTATAGAATAGGACGGTTAGTTTTATAAAAAGAATTATAGTTTATTCCATAAAAATACATACAATAAAAACATGAGAGGGTATATAGCACATTCAGATAAAAATACAAATAAGTATCTCCAAAAAGCTGATGCACCATCGAGGGATCACTGATATTCCAGTCTGGTAATTAACACTGCAATACAGTGACTATAACTGATTTGATTAGAAGATGTCCTAGCTGAATGTTTCGGAGCCCCATAATACCAAAGTGGATTAATAATCCAGAATAATACAGTCAGGTGGTGTCATTTATTTGTATTTTTATCTGAGTGTGCTATATACCCTCTCATGTTTTTATTGTATGTATTTTTATGGAATAAACTGTAATTCTTTTTATAAAACTAACTGTCCTATTCTATAGAGATTTTATGTTAGATATAGCCAGCGCTGCTTCATTAATTTTCTTTAGCTGATTCTGGTATCCCCATCAGATATACATTATTTATACGGGATTTGTTATCAATATCGTCCAATTTATTCCACAAGTGACGATTATCCCTCTCAAGCTTAATTGATAACAATTTGTGCATCAGCAAGATGGTGACTCAAAGACCCAATTCTGTTTTCAGCATCATCCATTCTATGGGTTAGATGCGGCAGCTGCTGCGTGATAGCCAATACAGCCTTAACCAATAATGGCTCCATTCTTGTTTTTACAGCATCCACAATGTATAATAGTAATAATAATAATAATAATAATAATAATAATAAGTGACCGGGGAATCAAGAGAGTGCCAGAACTTTCGCAAACCAGTGTCCTCCTGTGTTGCAGTGCCTTTCTTAGGAACCGTAGCGGATCTAGCATCCGGCGCCATGACAATGATCATGCTGCACTTCTTCTGTCTCTGATGCAGTGGGCAGGCTTACCTGTAGCTAGGAATTTCTCAATGTGGCACTGGGGGACCACACTGGGGGGGTGTTCTGGACTGGGAGGCTCAGATGAGCCTAGAAAAGGTTCAGTTGCAGAGGTGTAGGAAGCAGAGCTGACCCATCTTGCAGCCCACTCCATGCAGCTGGAAACCGAAGTCTAAATAGTGTTTAAACTATAACAATATATAAAATAATCATCAAATATAACTGGATGTCTTCTACATACATAAGTAACATTATTTTAAATCACAGGTTTCCTATGAGGATTGGGAAAGGTGCAAATGTGTTGCAAACAGTGTGTATCAATGGAAAAAAAAACCTCCAAACCACCAAATAAGTAAAATAGTTCAAATAAGTTCAAATAAGTTGCCACAAATACAAGACCACAATAAAGAGAGAGGCTCCTGAAAAGCAGTAGAAGTGTATGAACAGTACTTCAATAGATATATCTGCTGTTAATAGTTACAGAGTGACACGGATCTGTGGCAAACCATTTATAGCAGAAGGTGATGACAATCTACTATATATTGAAAAGAGCTGAGTGATAAAGCTCAATGCTTGAAATGAGTAATGAACAATTGAACCTGGAGCTGATTAATATGCTTTACCGACCTCAGTATGTGCCTTACAGAGTGTGGGGCAGATTCATCAATTCTTAAAGATATACACTGTGGAGAGAGATAAAGGGCCTAATTCAGACTTGATCACAGCAGCAACATTTTTCTCTAATGGGCACAACCATGTGCAGTGCAGGTGGAGCAGATGTAACATGTGCAGAGAGAGTTAGATTTGGGTGAGTTATTTTGTTTCCATGCAGGGTAAACACTGGTTCCTTTATTTTTATACTGAAATGTAAATTTCAGTTTGAACTCACCCCACCCAAATCTAACTACCTCTGCACATGTTATATCTGCTCTGTCTGCAGTGCACATGGTTTTTCCCATTAGAGAAGAATGTTGCTGCTGCTATCAGGTCTGAATTAGGCCCAAAGTACCAAATAATCAACTCTTAAGTGTTATTTTAAAAGAGGAGCTGATTTACTGGCACTCCATCTCTCTTTATTTTATCTACAGTATCAGGTCAAACTTTAAGAAATCTGCCTGTGTGCAGTCAGTTGGAACAGTACATAAAGGCCAGTATGTATAGCTTCAGTGCATGCAGGACAAATTGTGCTCCAGCCACTGCACAAATCTTTGGGCTGAATGGTTGTGCTGCTGAGCCATGACTGTTCATATTAAAGCAAGATGGTAGGAGTGTTTGGCTTTAGTGCAGGTGGCATTGATAGTGTTCAAGCCACTGCTGAGATAATAAGGCTGTAATGGTGTGCAGCTGAGCCATGGCTGTGTGTCAAAGTGGAGAAGCAAGCTCAGTGTGCTTGATGCTAGTGAGGCCACCATGGACTGAATCTTGACTGCTAAGATGGTAATGCTGGCTTGGTATCTCTCCAGTGTAAGAGAAGGAGCTGCCAGTAATATGTACAAATCCTTAATGCAATGGTTCCCAATTATTTTTTATTAATCATGCCACCCTAAAACAGTGGTGACCATCCCACGGTTCTTTTGTCCCACTGTTGCGGATCACGCCACTCCTGCCACTCTGCACAGTTTGAACCACAGGTGTCTCCCACCTTGCAGGGCTGCTGGGAGCAGAAGTGGCAGTGTGACACTGGGAGTGGATGAGGGAGCACAAAACTGGTACTATATTACAGCCATGTTCCGTGCCCTGTCTGACACCAGTGCCACGAAGAAGAAGAAGAACATGTCTGGCATTACTGTCCGCCGGCTCCCTGTTACATGGGTGAGGGTGGCCACATGTGACCTGAGGGAGATAGAGGGGTATAAGGCTGAGGCACACAGTGAAGGGGGAGCAGGCTGAGAGGCACAGAGTGAAGGGAGGAGGCACAGAGTGAAGGGGGTGGCAGCCTGAGAGGCAGAGTGAAGGGGCAGGTTGAGAGACACAGAGTGAAGGATGGGAGGCTGAGAGGCCCAGAGTAAAGGGGGCAGGCTGAAAGACACAAAGATGGGATGCTGAGAAGTACAGAGTGAAGGGGGCAGGTTGAAATTAACAGAAATGGGATGCTGAGAGGCACAGAGTGAAGGGGGAGGCTGGATTTTTCAGTGTTTCTCGCCCCCAGTGTAACTAAAAATGAGGGTGTGACACATGGTCATGCCTTAACAAATGTCAATCTGAAGGTGGGTGCACAAAAATGGGCTATCACCTTGTGCCAGTTAGGCCATGCCCCATTTTTTGCTTGCTCACCCAAGGTGCGTGCATGATACAGATGGGTCCTCCGTTATCTTGACTGTTTCTGCGCCTAGACCGAGGTTTAGTCATGCCTAGGTGATAGCTTAGGTTGCTGCGTTTAATCACGTACAGTCGCGTTGAGGCACGACTAGATACTCAGCATGCAATACACATCTCCAACAGTGGGTGGCTAATGCTTCACTAATCCAGTACTTTAGTTTGAATAGCGGCAGATTGATCTACAGTACAAGCTCTGGCAAGTGGTCAGTGACGACTGTAATGTTAATATACAGTCCTGTACTGCAAAGTGTACACACAGATGGTGACCAATGGTCAGACGGAAAGAGTAAAAAAGAAAAAATAGTTTATTCAGAAGCAAACGAATGTTTTAAAACACTTGTGTATGCAGACGCAACTAATGTGTGAATACTTGTGTATGCAGACGCAACTAATGTGTGAAAGGAATAATGTAACTCATTCACTTTACAGTATGTACAGTGCACGAAATGAGCATCCGAATCCCCTTTCGGCATAAATGAACACCAATGGGAAGGAATCGCTCTTTGCAGTACTTTTATACATGAACTTGAGAATCTTCCATGCAGTGTTGTGGGCAAGCGATGAAGGCTGCCAGCTGCCACGCTGAGAGTCCCGAGTTCGATTCCCAAAGTGCCAATTTTTTTTTTGTATTCCCACGACATTCCCTTTATTTATTTATTTTTTTCTGTGAAATCCATTGTAAAACATTCAAAGGAATGGTGCACACAGGTGTCACACAAATCGGGGTAAATCTGCAGGAGTGACTCATTCGCTATCTAAAACACACAGCGGTAATGAGCACCTATAGACAAACCAGTAAATCAACATCTGCTCATATATCAATTAGCGGTATATTGGAATAGTGCTTTACAAAACATTGCCCCAGCAAAGCCTCTTAATTATCAGATAATACTGGGACAGCAGCTCTAAATTTTATTCATGATTTAAACGGAACATTGTGCTTTTTTACTGGCCATTTCATCAATATATTGGTGGACTTTACAATTAACATCTTTATCCACCAAAACACAAAGAGCTCATATGTACAATTAGCCCATGAGTGGAGCGCTACACTCTAGAGTTCTCTATAGAGGACCATAATCAAAAGCAACTTGGTTCAGTTACAATATATCAAAGGGAGCTTTTCAGTGTAAGTATCAATTGATACAAATTTCTTCAAAAAAGTTTCAAATGTATCCAAAGTCTGGAGTCTGCATTATAAGTCTCTTTTAAAGGTCCAGGATAATTGATTATATTTTATTTATTATGTTATAAATGTGGACTAAGTGATTTCTGATTTTTTTTTAATAAGGATTTTTAATAAATTGTAAAGCTAATACTTTCCATGACAGCGCTTTTCCGTGTTTTTTTCTTTTTTGGCAATATTTGTTGAGGTTCAGTACCTCAACTTGAGAAGCTGCAGTCATTGATAAGTAATTCAGGAGGAATCAAGTGTCTCATATCCAGTGTACTAGCACCCACTTTGTACAATTCGTTTGTGGATCTGCTACAGACTCCTGCGTTCTCAGGAGACTGTGTCTGCCGCTATATTAATAAAGACCGCAGAGATATAACAGTGAACACAGGATTTATCAACATACATTTCTATAATTAGAGATGAATTATTTCATTATATATGCATTTAGGATGTGACACACTGTCCATATATGTGCATTTCTCTCCGTTATAGGGCTTCCTCAGGGCTATAGTCATTGGTGTTGGTTTATGCCTTAGGGGACTCGGACGCACATACTGTATTTAAAAAGCACTGTATTTTCACCTGACTCCCCCTACCCCCATGGCCCTTCCCCCTGGAAGCCTGCACAGTTCATGCAGTAGACAGGTCAGGTTACAAGACATGTGCAACAGTATACTGTGTATGAAAATCACATAGAGAACTGCAGTCACGTTGATACTGTAGATGTGTAAATGATACGCTAGCAGTGATCCCTTCTCATTAAGTACAACACAGATTCTCACAACACAGATTCTCTAATGCCGACGTTCTACAGTACTGTGTTGCTTGAACAGTTGGTCGCGTCAGAATACACTAATTTATATTTACTGGTATATCTATAGGTGCTCATTACCGCTGTGTATTTTAGATAGCGAATGAGACTCGTGCAGATTTACCCCGATTTGTGTGAAACCTGTGTGCACCCTTCCTTTAAATGTTTTACAATGAATTACACAGAAAAAAATAATAATAATAATGTGAATGTCACGGGAACAAACGAAAAAAAAAAAAAAATTGGCACTTTGGTTATTGAACCCGGGACCCTCAGCATGGCAGACGGGAGCCTTCATCGCTAGCCCACAACACCGCATGGAAGATTCACAAGTTCATGTGTAAAAGTACTGCAAAGAGCGATTCCTTCCCATTGGTGTTCGTTTATGCTCTTAGGGGCCTCAGACGCTCATTTAGTGCACTATACATACTGTAAAGTCAATGAGCTACCTTATTCCTTTCACACATTAACTGCATCTGCATACACAAGTGTTTTAACACGTTTATTTGTGTCTGTATAAACTATACACACAGTGATTTGGCATCCAGGAACTTAGGGAGGAGCTTTTATCTCTCTCCATTGTAATCTTTCTAACTGTAAAAGAGAGATATAAAAGCTAAGTTCCTGGATGCCAAATCACCATCCTTAGTATCTTTGTACAGTATGTTCTACTAGTGTACTAATTAGAACAAACAGCTTGTAACGTAGAGTGGCAAGTTTAATATTTCTATTTAGAATGGAGAGAGATAAATGCTCCTACCTAAGTTCCTGGATGCCAAATCACCGTCCTAAGTATCTCTGTACAGTATGTTCTACTAGTGTACTAATTAGCATGAACAGCTTGTAACGTAGAGTGGCACGTTTAATCTTTTTATGTATAATGAAGAGAGATAAAAGCTCCTCCCTAAGTTCATGGATGCCAAATCACTGTCCTTAGTGTCTCTGTACAGTATTTTCTATTAGAGTACTAATTAGCACAAACAGCTAATTAGTACCCCAATAGAACATACTGTACAGAGATACTAAGTACGGTATCTAATTAGCACGAACAGCTTTTAATGTAGAGTGGCAAGTTTAATCTTTCTATGTATAAAGGAGAGAGATAAAAGCTCCTCCCTAAGTTCCTGTATGCCAAATCACCATCCTTAGTATCTTTGTACAGTATGTTCTGCTAGTGTACTAATTAGCACAAACAGCTTGTAACGTAGAGTGGCATGTTTAATCTTTTTTTTTATAATGAAGAGAGTTAAAAGCAACTCCCTAAGTTCCTGGATGCCAAATCACTGTCCTTAGTATCTCTGTACAGTATTTTCTATTAGAGTACTAATTAGCACAAACAGCTAATTAGTACTCCAATAGAACATACTGTACAGAGATACTAAGTACGGTATCTAATTAGCACGAACAGCTTTTAATGTAGAGTGGCAAGTTTAATCTTTCTATGTATAAAGGAGAGAGATAAAAGCTCCTCCCTTAGTTCCTGTATGCCAAATCACCATCCCTAGTATCTCTGTACAGTATTTTCTGTTAGAGTACTAATTAGCACGAACAGCTTATAATGTACAACACAGATTCTCTAACGCTGACGATCTACAGTACTGTGTTGCTCGAACAGTTAGTTGCGTCAGAATACACTAATTTATATTTACTGGTATGTCTATAGGTGCTCATTACCGCTGTATATTTTAGATAGCGAATGAGTCACTCCTGCAGATTTACCCCGATTTGTGTGAAACCTGTGTGCACCATTCCTTTGAATGTTTTACAATGGATTACACAAAAAAAATAATAGTAAAGGGAATGTCTCGGGAATACAAAAAAAAAAAGATTGGCACTTTGGGAATCGAACTCGAGACTCTCAGCATGGCAGGCGGGAGCCTTCATCGCTTGCCCACAACACTGCATGGAAGATTCTCAAGTTCATGTGTAAAAGTACTGCAAAGAGTGAATACTTCCCATTGGTATTCATTTATGCCGTTAGGTGATTGAGATGCTCATTTCGTGCACTGTACATACTGTAAAGTCAATGAGCTACATTATTCCTTTCACACATTAGTTGCGCCTGCATACACAAGATGCTCACATATCCCTAACATAAATAAACCATACCGTATCTGTAACTTGCTCGTTTGCATCTGTATATGCTGTACTATTTGCATCTGTACTGTATATACTGTTATAGACTGTATGACATGCTGTAGCATAATGTAGCGTAATTAGACGCACCAGTAAAGTAGTTCTTACACTGTAGTTCAGTATTGTATTTTAATGGAGACCACACACTTGCGTATTGGTGATTTTAAAAAGTGACATCTGGTGGATGATTATAGGTACTGTATTACACTCAAAGGTAACGCCAAACGCTCTGTGCGCCTCCCTTTGATTAGGCACGCCTCCTTGCGCCCAGGTATGTTGCATATGCCTGATCGTGACTAACGCCTCAGTTAGCCAAGATAATGGAGGACCCATCTGTACCAGCTCTTTAACTTCACTACAGATATTTTTGGGCTCTTTGCTTCTGACTGGTTGGCCACCCCTGCGCTAGAGTATCAGAATTTTGTTTTTGTCATGGCTTCCATTTTATTGTGCTTATATGTCATCCTTAGGTTCCATTATGTGGCGGGGAAAGGATTCACTTCTGTTTGTCTACATATGTAATGATTGGAAGCCACAACCACTAGTTTTGTCTATTATATTGATTTTAAATTATTTTAATTGGTCCTGTACCAACAACCCAGGGTACTTCTGCATGTATTATGTTACCTCCAGAAACCCCAGGGTGCCACAGCACCCAGTTTGAGATCCATTGCCTTCATGCATTTCTTTTCTTTTGGAAAATTCTTCAGAAGGATAGGTTAGTCAAGGTGGATGTCATAATTATAACAATATACAGTATATAGGGTCTAATTCAGAGATGGGTGCTGCTGTGTGCAGCAGCACAGTTTGCACACAGATGGAGCTGCACTCTTCTGAGGCAGATCCATCGCAGTTGTGCATTCCCGGCGTGACTAGGTGATCCGTCTGCCTAGTCACGCCTGGAGTGCACAGAGACGCTCTCCAAATCACTAGAACGGGGCTCTTCTCTTTCAGCATCTCCGTCACGGACACAGGCACCCCGGATGGAGACGCTCTCACATTCTAGTGAATGGGGCATGTCTCCGTCACGACCCACCCAGATGGAGACACTCTCATCATCAGGTGTTCCCAGGCACAGACGGAGCCAAGACTAGCATGGCTTCATCTGTATATCGTCAAACTGCCCATGCAGAGCGGCCGCATTGTGCCTGCGCAGTCTCAAGCATTGCAGCTCCATCTTTGAATGATGCAGCCGCAATATGATTGACAGGGTGGCGACGTGGCATTGGGGGTGTGTGACAGGTTGAATTGGGGCATGACAGGATGGAAACAGATCTTCATTCGAAAGCAGCGATCTGCGTCCATCTCTGATTAAGGTCCATAGTTTCCTAAAACCTTCAATATAAAGCTCTATTAGCATATACTGTACATTTTAATGTAGGGTGGAGCTTATAGAAACAATGTCCTATATTAAAATCGGAATATTTAGAATATATATACGGTGAAAATTATGATAAAAATTACAAAAATAAATAAGATTCAAAATAAAAATGTGCATATACTAAGTAAAATACTATTAAATCCAGAAAATTATATAATGATCCTAACAAAACATTAGTTTAAATAAAATCATAAATCATAAATATCTGGTTCTTTAGAATTATTTTTTTGTCATATTGTACCTCAATTTTTTGCAATCCCTTCAGTGATTTGAGAAATTAGTGAGATATATACACTGCTCAAAAAAATATAGGGAACACTAAAATAACACATCCTAGATCTGAATGAATGAAATATTCTTATTAAATACTTTGCTCTTAACATAGCTGAATGTGTTGACAACAAAATCACACAAAAATTATCAATGGAAATCAAATGTATTAACCCATGGAGGTCTGGATTTGGAGTCACCCTCAAAATTAAAGTGGAAAAACACACTACAGCCTGATCCAACTTTGATGTAATGTCCTTAAAACAAGTCAAAATGAGGCTCAGTAGTGTGTGTTGCCTCCACGTGCCTGTATGACCTCCCTACAACCCACACAAGTGGCTCGGGTAGTGCAGCTCATCCAGGATGGCACATCGATGCGAGCTGTGGCAAGAAGGTTTACTGTGTCTGTCAGCGTAGTATCCAAAGCATGGAGGCGCTACCAGGAGACAGGCCAGTACATCAGGAGACGTGGAGGAGGTCGTAGGAGGGCAACAACCCAGCAGCAGGACCGCTACCTCCGCCTTTGTGCAAGGAGGAACAGGAGGAGCACTGCCAGAGTCCTGCAAAATGACCTCCAGCAAGCAACATATGTGCATGTGTCTACTCAAACGATCAGAAACAGACTCCATAAGGGTGGTATGAGGGCCCGACGCCCACAGGTGGGGGTTGTGCTTACAGCCCAACACCGTGCAGGACGTTTAGCATTTGCTAGAGAACACCAAGATTGGCAAATTCGCCACTGGCGCCCTGTTCTCTTCACAGATGAAAGCAGGTTCTCACTGAGCAGATGTGACAGACGTGACATAGTCTGGAGACGCCAAGGAGAACATTCTGCTGCCTGCAACATCCTCCAGCATGACCTGTTTGGCAGTGGGTCAGCAATGGTGTGGGGTGGCATTTCTTTGGGGGACCGCACAGCCCTCCATGTGCTCACCAGAGGTAGCCTGACTGCCATTAGATACCGAGATGAGATTCTCAGACCCCTTGTGAGACCATATGCTGGTGCGGTTGGCCCTGGGTTCATCCTAATGCAAGACAATGCTAGATCTCATGTGGCTGGAGTGTGTCAGCAGTTCCTGCAAGATGAAGGCATTGATGCTATGGACTGGCCCGCCCGTTCCCCAGACCTGAATCCAATTGAGCACATCTGGGACATCATGTCTCGCTCCATCCACCAATGCCACGTTGCACCACAGACTGTCCAGGAGTTGGTGGATGCTTTAGTCCAGGTCTGGGAGGAGATCCCTCAGAAAACCATCCTCCACCTCATCAGGAGCATGCCCAGGCATTGTAGGGAGGTCATACAGGCACGTGGAGGCCACACACACTACTGAGCCTCATTTTGACTTGTTTTAAGGACATTACATCAAAGTTGGATCAGCCTGTAGTGTGTTTTTCCACTTTAATTTTGAGTGTGACTCCAAATCCAGACCTCCATGGGTTAATAAATTTGATTTCCATTGATAATTTTTGTGTGATTTTGTTGTCAGCACATTCAACTATGTAAAGAACAAAGTATTTAATTAGAATATTTCATTCATTCAGATCTAGGATGTGTTATTTTAGTGTTCCCTTTATTTTTTTGAGCAGTGTATGTTTTTGGATATTTGCATATACAGCCATTTAACAACATTTAGATTTACCCAAATACAGTACAGTAAGTGGGAATATTTTAGAAAATAATGTTTTGTTAGGATCACTATGTACTATGCTGGATACAATAGTATTTCACCAGTATAAGGTGAATATTTGATATCTGTACCTTTATCAAATTACAATGAAAACACATTTTAATTTTTATTTCCATCCTTATATTTTTATTTTTATTGTTTTTAGCTCTAGCCATCTGGTCTTTTTGCAACAGGTTGTGGATATTATCCCCTTTGACAATAGTTTGTTTATTTTGCAGCCTGGCTATCACACACAACTAAAAGTGCTCCAAAGTGGGATTACTTGTCCAGAATAACAACCCTACATTAGGTAAATTTCATCAGTTTTCCAATTCATCAGTGAAATTAGGTAAGACATTTTCTTTACTAAATTAGAACTCACGTCTTCAGTAGAATGTTCTCTCTCCATGATAGAGATCCTCTGCCTCCACAGCCACTCCTCCAGAATCATATCTTAACAAAGCATTTTTCTCATTTTTAAATAATCAAAAAGATCTGCAAATCTTATTTTAATGTATGCTTTAGGGAAAACACTACTCTGTTTACATAACACATTTTTACAGCATCTTTCTAGATGAAACCAATGCTTTTTGGCCAAAACTGCAGCCAGCCAGCATCTTTCATGCATATCCGGTGACCTTCTGTAATTTTGCAGGGAGGCAATTTTTTTGTTTTTCAGACTGATGCTAGTTTAATGATCCTACATGATTTTAAATATATTTTGGCAAACACAAACTTTCAAACGCTTGCTTACTGTACAACCTGCTTGGGCACATAATCAGTACCATGACCTTCCAATAAGAATAGTGGCCTTATTTTACAATAGCTTTCCTCCGACCATTTTTCCAGTGATCAACAGTGAATGGCACAAGTACCAAATAGAGCCTATACCTTGCATTTTGTGAAACTCATCTTTTTCATAAAATTGTTCCTTGGACCTCCTCACAACCAAACTCCGCTCATTTTGTAGATTAAATCATGTGAATATTACATTTTTCCTCATTCCTTTTAAACCTTATTCTTCTAAACTGCGGATTTAAGTTGATATTCTAATCCTACTGCCTTGGACTCATGTGTTACTATAATTATTGCTATGCCTTTGATCCCAAGCAATTCTATATTGGGCAGCTTTAATACTGCATTTTTCTCATGCATACTATAGTGGAATGTATCTAAAGCTCATCCTTTTGGACATAGATTCCAGAGCTTGAAAATGAGATATGAGAACAAGGTTGGGCAACTGTTCACCTCCAAGGCCATCAGGGCCATAGTGAGTGGGTCTGGGTACTTGGGAGTATGGCCTAATAAAAGGAGGTATAGCCATGTCTCCTTAAAAAAACTGCCCATAAAAATAGTATTTAAGGTATCTCTCCACAGGGGGAACCATTGTGCTCCTCAGCCAGGAAAAGAACAAGGGAGGGACATGGATAGTGCAATTAAACCCTCCACACAGCCAGAGTAAACTGCTACTGCTTAGTAGCAGCAAATTCTTGACACTCACTGCAGCCCAGCACACAGCAGCATGTGTTGGGCTGGAGAGAGGTAGAAGCCACTGACAGGTAAGGGAGGAGAGGGAGCAATGGTCCTAAGACCCCGCCAGACCCAAGAACATGTCATGCCCAGACTGACTTGGTACTTAAGTGACCAATTCTTCTTCAAGAATTTTGAAAATGCTTATAACTTTTCAATATACTTTTATGTTTCCAGCACTATAGAATTTATTAAATTATAAAACAAAATGTGTGATTGGAAGTTTAATACATCAGTCATTTTACTACCCTTCAAGAGATACACTATAAAATAATTTGGGGTGATGTAGTGGATTCTTTAGGAATATACTGTATAAGAAACAATAAAGCAAAACATCATGGATCCATTCATGAAGCAGTGAAAAGAGTGGAGAAGTTTCCCATGGCAACCAATCAGTGTTGAAGTAAGTTTTATAAAATGCATTCTATATAAAATTATACAAATCAGCTGATTGGTTGCCATAGGCAACTTCTCCATTGACTTACTTCTCCACCCATTTTACTGCTTCATGAATAGACCCCCAAGTCATCTCTAAGTGGCAAGGGAGTTAAGTTGAGGGCAAATATGTTCACCATATTAGCAGCAGTGGCAGTTTCTACCTGGAAGACTGTAGCTCCCCCCCAGTAAAAATCTGCTACTGCTATTTGCCACACACAGACAAATTATCAGCTCCTATTGCCTGACACACATCCAGTAACCACCTGAGGTCCAGCAGTTAAAGACTCTGATGTGATCGTAATACCCCCCTTCCCCTCTATCTCTAACTGGAGAGTATGATAAAGCTACAGTACCTGCTCTCCTGTCACTGCAGTAGCATGGCAGTCAGACACAGTAGAAGGGAGCAGGTGATAAGCTAACCCTGTGAAGATAGGGGTTAGCCTATTGGAAGCTGCTACTGCTCATCATGCACAGGACAGGATGCTCCTCCTCCCTTGGATTGTAATTACACAGAGCAATTTACATTAATAGCTTCCAACAGGAAGCTATTTTGTGCTAAATCACCAGACCTACAGTGCTTCCATAAGCTGCTGTCTGTGCTGGCCAGAATCCACATAACTGTATGAAGCATGCTAATAACTTCAGTGAGTCATGTAAGAATGCAATGTTTAGTTTAACTTTTCACTAAACATTGCATTCTTATTTCAGGTTTTTTTTCATGTTTTTAATGCAATTCATTAATACTTGTTTCCTGATGTATACACAAACACAATATAATCAAACATGGTATGCGCTAACCTACTGGTGGAATTTTATCCTTTCTAATTTGATTATTTCTTATTAGTGTAAGCTGCTATTTCCCCAAACTGAGGTAATTGCCAACCTCTTTTGTAACAGAAAGAAAAAATAAAAAAAAGTTGGGGATGCACTGCTTCCACTAATTTAATTAAACTATTAAGCAACACTCTGAGCGGTCATGTGTTAAAAATTTAAAAAGCTTATTTAATCTCATATAAAACACAATAAATTCACATAATCATTAAAAACCATACATAGTGATCTCACCGAAGAATGGCTTGCGAGATTTGGAGATGTAAATCATCATAATTTGTCTACTTTCAATGTGTCCATATACATCCTCTAGGTGTTAATAATTATATGTACTGTACCGGTACACAGTTTGGAAGTTTGTATACTTCCAATCGATAGTGAAGATTTACATCACTTATTTCACAGCTGTGAAAAGCTTATAGTTAAAGTGCTGTATGCATGCGATTGTGGCTCTCTCACCCAATTTGCCTTTTGAGATAAAAGTCTGCCATTACCATCTGAATCAATAGCGGAGGCTGAGGGATGAGGTCTTTACATGGAATCAGGGGAATAAAGTGGAAAAAGGACTTTATCTCAAAAGGCACAGTGGGTGAGAGAGCCACAATTGCATGCATACAGCACTTTAATTATAAGCTTTTCACAGCTGTAAAATAAGTAGAGATGAGCGGGTTCGGTTTTACTAGGTTTTACTCGGTTCTCAAAACGGCATCTTATTGGCTCACGGATGTCACGGGTTTTAGATAGCCAATAAGATGCCGTTTTGAGAACCGAGTAAAACTGAGTAAAAACGAGTAAAACCGAACCCGCTCATCTCTAAAAATAAGTGATGTAAAATCTTCACTATCGATTGGAAATATATGAACTTCCGAACTGTGTACCGGTACATATATTTATTAACACCTAGAGGATTGAAAGTAGGCAAATTATGATGATTTACATCTCCAAACCTCGCAAGCCATTCTTCATTGAAATCACTATGTGGGATCAGTACTAAATGCCGCCGGCCGGAATCCCGGAGGTCGAAATACCGACGCCGGTATCCCGACCACACAATCCCGACAGGGGTGGTGAGCAGAATGCAGCCCCTTGCGGGCTCGCTTTGCTCGCCACGCTGCGGGCACGGTGCCTCGCTACGCTCAGCACAATATTATATTCTCCCTCTATGGGTGTCGTGGACACCCACGGAGGGAGAATATGTCGGTATTGTGGCGGTCGGGATTCCGGCGTCGGTATTTCGACCGCCGGGATTCCGGCCAGCGGCATCTTGACCGTATCCCCACTATGTATGGTTTTTAATGATTATGTAAATTCAAGTCTCGCAAGCCATTCTTCAATTTATTGTGTTTTATGTGAGATTAAATACATTTTTTCATTTATAACACATAAACACTCAGAGTATTGCTTAATAGTTGAATTAAATTAGTGGAAGCAGCGCATCCCCAACTTTTTTTATTTTTCCCTTTTTGTTTCCTGATGCAATGCAGTATAAAGCTGTTCTACAGTCCTGGCATCTTCATTTATCTCTCTTATAGTGGCTGGGTTTTTTCTATGCATGCACCGTGTCACTGCCTCATGGTGTCTTCTGTCCATGTTTCGGGGAACGAGCACTGAAGCAGTGGTGGTGGGACACAGTGTGAAACAGGGGAGCGAGCTGGCAGACAGAGCAGGGCGGGGCAAAGGGCAGTCAGCAGCGGTGGTGGGGTGTGGATCAGAGCGGCAGTGTGGTAGGGAAAGAAAGCTGGGAACAAGAGTGGGGTGGGGGCAGAACACGGGGGCAGCGGTGGCAATAAGAAGTAGGTGACCTGGCATATACATTTGTCAGGTCACCTTGTAGCAGCACAGCTAGAAAACACTGGGACAGTGCGGCAGACAGTCAGGAGGAGGAGACATGGCATATGGATAATTGCATATGTCTGGGGCTCCTCTAATTGACCGATAGCAGAGAAGGGGTAGGGAGAACAGGGAGAAGGTGGGGAGACTGCAATCTCCACTGCTCATCTCTATTCTGCAGCCTGTTTATGCCATCCTGAGATGGCGAATGTATTTTTAAAATAGAAGCAGTAAGCTTATTTTCCATCCTTCTATGAATCGCTCTCCCCATACTAATGTATAGAAAAGTGATCCTGACACAAAGCTTGGACACTGCTGGAGAAATCTGAGATTTCTCCATGGTTACTCCCTCTGTGAATAGGAGGTAGCAGTGCAAAGCCCTCTTTATCACTGATATAGGGCTTTTCTCTGCTACATGAATAGACCCCTCAGTGTGATGCAACTAAAGGTATGCAGTGCTCCAAAGAGGTACATGAAAAAAGTCTATTAATTATAGTTAAGACACTTTGAAAAATAATATTTTCTTAAAATGTATATAGTGGCGGTGATTCAGACCTGATTGCTGGGCTGCTAACTTTGCTGTCCTGTGTTCAGATAGTCGCCACCTAAGGGGGAGTGTAAATTCACTGTGCAAGTGTGTGATCGCATGTGTACTCTGAGCTGTAAAAGTCCAGTGTGTACAGACTTACTCCTATAGTGCGATGAGAAGAGGCTCATCGGGGCCGGAGCTGACATCAGACATTCTCCCTGAAAACTCTTGGGAACACCAGCGTTTTTCCAGACACTCCCAGTAAACAGTCAGTTACCACCCACATATGGCCTCTTCCCGTCAATCACCTTGCGAATGCCCATGCAAATAGAATTTCCACACCACCCTAATGCTGGTCGGCGATGCCTGTGTGCCTGTGTTTGTGTGCATATAAATACATCATTTATTGACACTATATGCACTCAAACATTGGTACAGAGCAAATCAAACATATTACCTGCAAAATGTAGACTACTATGTAGATTTGGTTGCCCAGATATTCATCAATAGATTTATCAAACTATTGTTAAGCAAGTCCAAAAAGCAAACTGCCATCTGACTTAGGGGGTTATTCAGGTTTGTTAGCAAACTAAAAAAGTAAGCATTTGGGTGAAACCATGTTGCACTGCAGGTGGGGCAGATGTTACATGTGCAGAGATATTTAGATTTGGGTAAGTTATATTGTTTCTGTGGATGGTAAATACTATCTGCTTAATTTCTACATTGCAATTTAGATTTCAGTATGAACACACCCCACCCTAATCTAATCTCTCTGCACATGTTATATCTGCCCCACCTGCAGTGCAACATGATTTTACCCAGTTCCTTCCTTTTTTTGGTTTTCTAGCAATCTTGAAAGGCCTTTAGAACAGAGGTGAGATCATTATTTGTTTAGGGTCGTTATTTTTGTATTGTGAAGATTTATTTTTCGTCTGCTGGTTCAAATGGTTGCTAAAATATATTGGATCAATCTAGCTTACAGATACTTCATGAACCTCTAAGTACTGTACAATTTTCTCCTGTGCCATGCATACCACAGTCGTAACATGAAATATTCCTATAGAGAGCCACAAACTTAGCTAGCACACAAACACACCTTTATCAGGTTCATCTTCCTCTATTGTCTTTCTAGTATATGTCCCCTTTTATTGAGCTCATTAACACTGTTGTCAAACCAGGGAGTTTGACGGTGTGGTTTGCAAGTTTGTATGCACACGGGGCAATAATATCAATTGTAGCTATCACATGCCTATTATAGTAACAGACTAGGGAACAGGGATCTTTACAGGCACCCAATATCACAGAGAGATCCAGATTTGCTGCAACAGTGTGCATAGTCTGTACTCCTGGAATATGACCTGTTCAGTGTATTGAGGGCAAATAATCTGTCAGTTCACGATTACACTGTGATATTCACAGAGAGATTGAATTTTATAAGGCAGATAAGTATTATTTTACATCAGAATTAGAGGGCTTCTATCTTGTCTATTGGATGGTCTGACCATGCATCCCTTAGTTTTGTCTTACCGCAAAGCTAAGCAGGCCCTCTCACATACCCTAGGAATGTTTCAAGAGACTAAAATGCCTGAACATACCTCTACTTTTTGTTTTCATTGCTCTTTGAATGTTGTTGTGAGGTCATGCAGTCAGATTCTCATATTAAAAGAGATAAATTGCAAATCCAATTGGCTTTAGAATCTTGGAAAGCTGATTTAGAGGCAAGACAAAAAGGTTTCCCCTTAGATGTTAACATCTTTAAAGGATTAGTTAAATATGGAATGTGTTCGCATTACATGAGCTACTGTGCATAAGAACTTGTTCAAACTGAAACAGAAAGTTATGTTAATGGTGAAATAGTGCAGCTACTCTAGGATGTTGGCACGGAAATTAAGGATGAAACTGGCTAAGAGAAATTCAAGCTGGTTTAAATCATTTTGGAGCTAAAGTGATTAAACGTATGTATGTGGTGAATGCTTGATAATTATTACTCTCAGCTGTATAATTTAACTGGAGACCCACAGGTACATCAGCCAACTTCTGAAGAAATAGGAAAAAAAATATTCAATCTATCTCCCATCCCTAGAGCCTGCATACAAGAAGTACAGAATCTAAGTAGCCCTTTTTAAAGTGAGGATATGGAGGGGACTATATATTTTTCGGCCTTGGACAAAACACCTACCATTGATGGTTACATTAATACGTTTATGAAACATTTAAGGAAGACATGGTTCCAGTTCTTACCCTGTTGTATTATGAGGTCTTAAACAAGGTTTTTTTCATAGTGGAGATCCTGGAGGCACAGGAAGTGGAATTTCCTAAACCTGGGTAAAAGTCTTCTCTAGTTAGTAATTATCATCTGATAGCACCCTTAAATATGGGCATTAAGGTCTATACCAAATTGATAGGCCATTGTTTGAATCCATTGCTTCCTTCCTTGGTTAACCATGACCAGGCTGGGTTTGTTGTTGGAAGACAAGCTCCAGACAACACCAGCTGCATCTTTGATATTGTTGAGTTATTTGTTGCATCTTGGGATCTATTACCACTGCTGTCTCTAGATAGGCAATATACACCTTAAGAGTTGCGCAATAAGCTTTAAATGCAGACCACGTCACTCAGAGGTTCACCAAACCATACACCAAAAACTAACTAAAAACGAGAGATACCCCGTGGTGCAAGAAAAGGTCCATGTGTTTTGGACTGTTTACTTCTAGTTCCATTCTGGGCCAATGTGTTTATCATAACCACCAGGGCCAATGGGATTTGAGTAGCCCCAAATATGCTGTTGGCACAGTTTCATGTATATCAGGGAGATGTCTCTTCACACGATCAAAATATCATGGAACATATATTAATGGTGTCTAAAGCATTAATAGCTTATCAATGGAGTTCATTAATTGTACAAGACATGCATGCTATTGAGTCAAATGAAGGTTGCCCTTATTCCTTCTTAACTAATAATCAACTGATGAGATGGTCTGGGTGGAGTGTGTATTGGGCGAGAACATGACTAAAAGCTGGTACAAGAAGTTCCCTTCAACCTAATACTAATATTTATGAGATAGTATTTGTTACTTTTTATTGGTCTCCTGCTCTTTTGTTCTAAGTTAAACCATGTTTTTTCTGTACCCTCCTTGTAGTATTTTGTAAAAATAAAAAAAAACTAATATTGAAAAGAAATTTGTAATAGCAACTTTTAGTTTTTTTTTTTAAATATATAATAATATCATAAACTTATAAAATAATTTAGGATGGAAATTAATAATGTACTGTGTTCATTCTATCATGCATATCCTAGATATATATATATATATATATATATATATATATATATATATGTGTATCCCTTAACAGATATGCAATAGTACAGGGCCACACAATCCAACAGTTCATCTAGATCCTGTAAAATTAAATAGAAAAAGTGTAAAATAAAAAATACTGCAAAATAAACACTAAAGAAAAAACATTATTTTTCATTATTCTTTGAAAAAAAAATCAGTGACTATAATTGTATTGCATAGTCAATTCTTCAGATACAGCATACAGTAGAAATAAATACATAATACCTGGCCTAGAAAATTGCAAAAGCAATATTTATTGCAAATCAAGATTTTTAAGCAAGTTGAACTGAAAATAGTTTATATACATTAAGTTACTGACTTTAATGTGGTACAGTGGGGAAACTAAAAAACTGTGATAAGCATGTGTAATGTTTGCAAAGTTCTTTGCAACACATTTTTTAATAGACAAATGACACTAGAGTGCATTGTGACTATTAGGAAAATGCATAAGCAATTTTTATATTATAATTTTTATGACTCTTCAGGATCTAAGAGTTGGTTATTCATACATGTTAAAAAACTCCAAAAAAAATCTATCACAAAGATAAAAAATAATAATTGGACTACTTACAGTGTGTTAAGGATACATAACTGTGTTAAGTCAAGTATTTGTAACTTGTTGATTTTTTTGCTTCTGCATTAAAATCATTAGCTATAATAAGTGATAAATACATAAAGAACTGTTAAACATGTTGGGAGAAAAAGCGAAACAATACAGGAAGCAATTGCAGATATATTCCCAGTCATATTGTACTAAACCAGTGGTTCCCAAACTCGGTCCTCAAGTACAGGTGTATTCATTACTCACTGACACATTTTAAAAGACCCACAGGTGGAGCAAATTATTTCACTTGTGATTCTGTGAGGAGACCTGGAAAACATGCACTGTTGGGGGTACTTGATGGCCGAGTTTGGGAACCACTGTTCTAAACAAAACTAAACCCCCTCTACTTCCTTACCAAGCTGTATGCCTGATCTGGCCCCTGCACCTAGAGGTCTTTTTCACAATGCTACTGTATGTATAATTGTCACCATTCTGGTGTCCCTGTTATGTGGCTACCTGTTAGATTAAAATTGCCCCTTGGCTATATAAATGAATATCTGTGATCCAGTTTTTTTTATTTGTGTCTCCTTTTTATTATTAAATATTATTGACCCCTTTGTATATTTTATTAATTTCTAGGCCCCTGTTTATATACATTTTTTTACTATTATGGACCATTTTATGTTTATTAGTTTTTTTTTAACCTCATTTAGTAAAATGCTTTGGTCACCCAATATTTTCTGTAGTTTATTAACTTTTACACTTTTATCTCTTGATATTATATCTTGATCAGATGTACTGTAGTCAGAAACTAGGGAAGAGGGGGAAAAGAACTCTTGAAGCAACTGGACTGTTTAGCAAAGTTTCCACAGTTCAAATAAGTTAACATAAACAAATCTGTTTTCTTTAAAGATAGACAGCCCACCAGGGCCTAAAAGTGAGGTGTATTGTGTTATTAACATAGCATTAAAACTACAAAACTTTCAATTAACTACAAAACTTAATCTGAGCCATACTGAAGCCTATGCACACTCTATGTTGGTTGAAGTGTCTGTTTCTAGGCATGCACCATGAAATGTACAGTGTAATAGAGCAAAAGCAAAGGCTTTTTGTGGTGCACATACTGTGTGCTTTCTTCTGTATATAAAGGACAATTAGTCAACTCAATTGAAACCTATTTACTATCTGAACCAGTAATTTGCATCTTCAGCTGGTATAAAAAGCTTTTGCAAATCTGTTTGATATTTGTGCATACATTTGTGTAGACTAGTTTATATCACACAATAAAGTGTTAAAATTATAGAAATATAATCTGTACTTGTATATATACAGTACTTTCAAGTTTGTTTGTTTTGTTTCTCAGTGAAAGACGAATGCTTGAAATTGAATTAAAATAGCTATTGAATTGTCTCGAGCTAAAAAATTAGCAAAAAAATCTAAAATTTTGTTAATTGTATAGCTATTTAGTAGTGTTTTTAGAATTTCTCACATAATTGTTAACAGCATTAAACTGCAAACTATTCCTAATTTATATTAAAGGCTGGTAAATTGTTATATCTTAATTAATGAGTACATACACTATTTGAGACATCTTAATGTAAGTAAATATTAATCCATGGTTTTTGGTGCTATCTGAGGAGCACCTGTAGCAGATACGGTAAAAAGTGAAAGGATCATTTCTGTAGTTTATTAGATTCTACACACTGGAGGTGCAGTCCAAATTTTGATCTGGTTGTCTGTTTGGGAGTTATTGTTCACGCAATGTAAGTCATGCATCGTAATGACATCATTATGTCAACCCTCTTTTCATCCCTTTAGGTGAGGATGATTAAAATTATAATTATGTAGTTTTCCTTTTTTCCCCACTTCAGAAATACCTATGTTAAATTTAATCTTCCTAACATATCGGGAAGTAAGAGAATTAGTGATGAGTCAGTGAGTTAGTGAGTGAGTGAGGGCTTTCGCATTTATATATATATATATATATATATATATTTATATATATATATGTATATGTTTGCTAGTGGTAAATCCGCTGCGCCTTCAGTGCAAAGGAAACTTTCAACCGTGGCTGTTTAGCAGTGACAATCAGTATATGCGTACCAGATAAATTAAGAATATTGGTTTGTAGTATTATCTTTAAAAAGACTTTCATAGTATTTCTCCTCCTCCCACAATCGGTCAGACATTATATGCTATTTCATACAGGCAGAGGATAAAAATGAAGTATCAATAAAATTGCACTTCACATTACAAAGTGACTCTGTGCTTTCATGCAAAAAAAGGAGAAAGTGCTAAAGTGCTCGCTGTGCAGAAAATGTGCAAAAACCTGGTTGTGAATACCACCGTATATTACTATACTTATTTGTCATGGACAAAAGATAGAGGAGGTTCACACATTGACTAGGAAAATCTCTGAAATAGCACTCACATTTTTCTTAAAATTCATATGGTGGAGAGAAATCCTCAGAGTTATCCATCCATCTAACCGAAAACCTTAAAACCAAAAAAATTCCAACAGGGAAGAAAGCTCCAAAGAGTGTAATACAATTTTTTACATATTTATTACACTCAACAAAAACACACAAAAAAATGTACTCGTACAATTTTTAAAAATGTATCGGCTTATCTGTATGTTATATGACAGAGCGGGAAACCAGAGGTCAATGCCCAATGCATTTTGTCCCTTTTAGTGTATTGGGACTTCTTCAGGGATCTATGACATACTGATATTCTTCATTTATCTGGTACGCATATATTGATTGTCACTGCTAACCAACAACGGTTGAAAGTTTCCTTTACACTGAAGGCGCAGCTGATTTACCACTAATGAACATTTTTATTTTGTCTTTTTGGAAATGGGACTACCTTGAAATCTGGCTGCTGCCCCTGTATATATTTGAATTGTTTATGTATTTTTATGTAATTTGGGCCACAACTGGGTGGTCACCACTTATTGTATACTTTTTTGTTTATTCATTGAATTAGAAGGTCGTAGCACTAATTGCACTCTACATACACTATATATATATATAGTCAGCAATTGGACCCCGGCACTCCGGGCTAACGCCAGTACTGCTCCGGTGCCCTTCCTTCAGGGCTTGTCACCTCTGTATGCATATAGAACTTTGAAGAGGGCGACACTCAGAGACTTTGCAAAATAGTTTAAGTGAAGAAAACCCCTCAGAGGAAGGGGCTAGTCCCCGAAACGTCACATTAAAGGTTGCCCTGTGGGGTTTTCTTCACTTAAACTATTTTGCAAAGTCTCTGAGTGCCGCCCTCTTCAAAGTTCTATATATATATATATATATATATATATATATATTAGCAAATAAAAAACAAATCTGAGGGTGCTAAAAGTGTAGTACTGTTTTGATAATCTCTTAACATTAAAAACAATTCATGATTATAAAAGCCATAAAAAAAAATATTCCTAAAACTACAGAATAAAAAACATATACAATCTTTGTATGTTTTCACATGAACTAGTCTTCAACAGTATCTCTTTTAACATTCAGTTTCTTTTGTCATTAATTCTATATGGTGTGGAACAATAGATAAACCCAACGCGTTTCATCCCTCAACGGGACTTCATCAGGGGTAATCAATCAAATGCTCAAGATTGAAATGAAGAGAACTTGAAAGACACTTTATTTAGACCAGTTTACATGGACATAACACCAGATTGTAACTGGTATAATAAACCACAGAGTAATGTAGCTCAGTGGTGGATAAGGGTCCTTTATAAATTGTGGCTTATCCCGCCGACTAGTTAAAACTCTACAGTGAGGGAAATGACCAATATTGTCTACTAAAATTTGTCTACTAAAAGAGATACTGTTGAAGACTGTGTCATGTGAAAACATACAAAGGTTGTATATGTTTTTTATTCTGTATTTTTAGGAATACATTTTTTATGGTTCTTATATTCATGAATTGTTTTTAACATTAAGCAATTATCCAAACAGTACTACACTCTTAGCGCCCTCAGATTTGTTTTTCATTTGTTAATGTGTTTAAACCTGACTAACAGGAGGTTTATCTAGAGGTGCTGCTTTTGTATATTTGTAGTGCTACTGGGTACCCTCTCTATCTATCTATATATATATATATATATATATATATATATATTAGTATATAGCAGAACATTGGTAAATTAAATAAATGGATTTATCTTTCCATTTGACCCTAATATTTGGATTTCTGCACAATATTATAATTAATAAATCACTGAAAAAAACAGCTTCCAAGCATTAACTGTTTCTGAATATTAGTATTTGGTCAAGATATTTGAATAATGCAGCTCAGTATAAATCTCATACCAAGGAAAAAACATAAACATGTTTTTAATGTGGAACTCTAGGGTTAATTAACATTTCAATATACTATGTATTAAATACAATATATTAAATGTACACCACCCAACTGATACTCATGAATTGACATGATATTAAAATGTGAATAAGTCAAATTTGTGAAAAATAGGCCTACTCAACTGTGAATTAAATGTTTAAAAAATCTTTTGCTTATATAAAATGATTTTTATTTCAAAAATAAAATAATCATTATTACAGCAGCACAGAAAAACCTCTCTACAGTATCTACCCTTTGCCACAACTCACTCAGATTAACTGTAGGATGTCACTCAAATTATTTGCACAGTTTCACTGCAGCTAATAACTGTGCTATTGTAAGTGATTTAATTCTATTGCTATATCATCTCTTATGGTAATGGGTTTTCTTCCCCTACAATGTTCATATAGTTGACCCTCTGCCACATATATTCTCATTCATTTTGATTTTAATACATTTCGAACATAGCTGCTAATATGCCAACCAAGATTATGAGTGACACTAGCTCACAGTAAGTGCTTTATGGAAATCAAGACTTTAATAACTCTAACACAATGTAATATTCTTAGGATAAAAATGTATCTGTTTAAAACATTTTAGAGTTTATTGATTATTTAGGAAAAGTAGTGTTCTTCTCCACTGTAATAAATAAATCATATTATAATATAATGTGACCCACTCTCTAGATCCACATCATCATCAAACCCAGCCATCTCTAATCCTAAGCCTTTGTTTCATGCTCACTATCTACCCTATCTGTGTCACCGTTGTCTGTCTGCCTCTCTCCTGTAGAAGGTACGCTCTCACAAGCAGGGACCCTTCCAACATGTGCTTTCTTTCTCTTACTTATACTCCTACACCTTATTCCTTACAATGGCACCTAGCCATCAGATTCAGCAACCCTCATGCTGATTTACTGTAACTGTCATGTCTGTTGATGCAGGAATGTTTGTATACCATTTACTTATCTGGGACATGCAGTCAGGGGAGGCAGGGGAGGCAGAGCCTCACCTGTCATAATGGTTGAAGTAATACAAAGATTATATTTACAACACATCTTCTGTGTCATAATTATCATCTTTGTATTTTTCTAATCATATTTGCTGTGGAAACACTTGAAATGTGGGTGGGAGGTAGCTGAAAGCACTGCCTCTGACAATAATAAAGTGTCTGAGGAGGTTGGACAGGCAGGGGGTCGGGCCAAGCCGAGGCCTGGAAAAGCCAATTGAAAATACATAGAGTAGAGGCACCAGTTCATCAGCCTCAGTGACAGGGATGTGCCTTCATCCCACTTCAGAGCACGCTCCTGTCAGTTAGACAGATTTGATTGGACAGCGGATCCAGCATGGAGCAGTGACTGCATCCGGCTGTCACTGTCAGTGCTGAGTCCGTCTCTCCATCTCCAGGTGCTGCTTATGTTTCAAATGGTGGGGTAAGGAGGTGAGGGTGCACAATTCCACACATCAATGGCAGCGGTAGCACTGTTACTTGGGGGGGTTCTGGGTCTATGTACCTGGCTGCTATAGCCAAGTAGGGTCAGGCTGCTGCTGTCAGGGTCAGAGCTATGGCAGGAGGAGGCTACATGTCACTGTCTGCTCCAGCCTTTAGTTTTCCATATCTCAGCTGCTGCCTGTAAATGTGTGTAACTGATTAGCAGTAACCCGAGTACATACCTACCTCGCTCCCACACACACAATGCAACGGCAGAAGCACAAACCTGGCCGGGAGTGGGAGGTGGACGCTGGGGCTCTTCACTTGTTCTGTACACTGGAGTACTCATTTCTTATATTTGTATTCTGTTCTATTGTGTTCCAGTTTTTGCTTGGTAAATAAAATTATTAGTCACTGGCACTGCAAGACCATAGAGTAGGTGCTGTGAAGATGTTGCGAAAACTGATGGTGCAGTATATTGTAAGAGTTAAATATAAATGTTGCAATATGGCCTGATTTGGCCTAGTCACCTACTGCATTGTATGCCAAGCTTACTGGCAGGGGATGCACTTAACTTACCTATGTCGGAAATTCCACCATTTGCCAAAATGCTGGTGCAGGAAACCTGATTTGGTCAGTATACAGACGTCAAAACCCCAGCAGTCAGCATCCTGAAGGGGAAGGTGTCTGGGTGTTCTGATCCACTTAGTGGTGAGCCCTGATGATCAAGCTGCTGCTGCAGGGACAGGGATGCGGGAGAGGAGCACTGGAGCCTCTGTAAGGACACATCTGTACAGCTGCTGCGGCCTGGCTGCACCCTACACAGCACCAAGCACATCATACACAGTATAGATCTCCCTTGGGCTTTCTGCATCAGTGTCCCTGCTGTGAGTTAAAGTGGGGCGGCTGCGGACATGGATGCCAGCCGCCGTCATATCATACTGATTTCACTGGCAGGTCACTGATTGTTCTGTAGTGCCAGGAATGCTGCGTAAGTACACTGAGGTCAGGCTCAGGCTCCCTCTCTGGATGTGCTGACATTGTACTACTATGTGGGTAACTACAACTGGGCCTTCTCTGTGAGACAACGCCACCTTAATTTTTCAGGGGCCAAAGTACTCCAGGGGTGCCAAAGTATATAATTGCTTACCAAAAAATATGGCCTGTGGCAGCCCTGCATGTATCTTAATACTTTACTGCTTATTTTGATACTTTACTGCTTGCATAACATCTTAAAAGTGAGACTTGCACAACTTTGGGATACAATATGTACTGTTGCAGCTTTTGTAGACTGCCCACAGAACCACTGGGTTCATACAATGTATGTTGGTGTAAATCCAGTTCAGTTATTAGCCACTGCCTCCCCAGTCACTGACATTACCGCACGTCACTGGTACTTATCCTACATTGTCTTGTATTGTAAGTCACTGTTTTTCTTGTTTTGTTCATTTGTTTATGTACATTGTACTGCAGAACCCTTGTGGTGCCATTTTAATAAAGGATAATCATAGTAATCATCATCATCATCATCATCATTAATAATAACTTTTCACAAGTTGTTTTTTTCCCATAGTTTAATATATGGTAAATAATGTGTATGAGATGGGTGGTCAGCATCTGAAATTATTACTTTATTATTATTATTATTATTATTAATAATAATAATAATAATAATAATAATAATAATTGCTATATAGCACCAGCATATTCTATTCCTATAGTAAGTGCTTTACAATTGGGAACAAAACAGTAATAAATCAAAACTGGGTAATAATAGATTGACAAAGAATCTGTTATTACCCAGTTCTTTATTTTATAAAATAGGGCATATCCCTTTTACCACTTTCATGCAGAAAAGTGTGAAAATCCTGGCTTTTATCGAGCATTTGAGTGCCAAGTCACCTTAAACCTCTTTCACACATGAAAGTTCAATCCGGTAATTTGCCAATTAACCCGGGTATTTCTCCTGTGTGAAAGGGTCAACCCGTGTCACAATTGCCAGGTCTTCTACCCTGGTAAAATATAGGGTCAAAGCCTTGGGAATTTTGTCCCGAGTTGACCCTTTCATACCGTGTTGATCTTCAAAATACCGGGTAAAAGTGCTTTACCCAGTAATTTGTTTTTCTCTGTGAAAGGGGTATTAATAACAGAAGAGGTGATTATTGCATCTGATAAAAATATTTCTATTTCTTAAAATGCAGCCTATTAAGTTTGAGTTAATAACAACAGAACTGTTTTTTTATGATTATTATTCATGAGACCTGACTAATATCCATGAAGTATTTGTTACTACAGTATGTCAGAAAATTGATTAATTGTCTGTTGAAGATAAACAACTCTATACATGAAATATGTTTTAATGTATTTTTTTTCTGAATTGGAGTATATTTTTCATACATAATAATTAGAATTCATATATGTGAGCTTAGATATGCAATTCTTATAGCCCGCAAAGAGAGGATGAATCTGGCCAAAATGTTTCAGTCCAGCTCATTATCTATACTAGAAGAGTTTGAAAATGTATCATATACATTTTATGAACTACAATGAATGAATAAACAGCCTATGGGAATTATTCAGGTTGGATTGCAATCCTTCTTTTGCATGCTGGGGGCAGCCCATCGCAGGGCTTAGCCATCCAGCATGCTGAATGTCCTGCCAAGTGGCTGAGACTGCAATTCAATTGCATTATCAGCAACTGTGGCTGACCCCCTGCCTTCGCAAGCTGGCTACGGAGCAAGGTAGGCCACTTCCAGAATTTTTTCCATCGCAGTGGCTGATGTGTGACATCACGCAGCTACCCCAAAAATAGCACCACCCTACCCCTGTTCATAGTGACCAACCCCTACAATGTCATGCCACCGCTCTGCAAACACCTCTGCCTGTCAATCAGGCAGAGGTGTTCACAGCCAATGCGATCCAATTGGTGTCGGCAAGGTGGAAACTGTGGTTACAACGCATTGCAATGCGACCTGAATAACTCCTTATGCTTATTATTCCTAGCTATCTGCTTTAGTACATCTTGTTATGATTTATCACAAGGGGGGCATAATGTAGAATAATGTGCATTTGAGAAATCTTATGAAAGACTGGCCTAGAATGTACAGTATATGCTCAAAATATACAGTCTAATAAAAGCCCAAACCAAGCCCAATAGGCTTGAATGTGAGTCACACGCCGAAGTACACACTGAAATGTCTATTGGTGGTCACCCATTTGCAACTTTCTACAAATGCTTCAACAAATTTGTTCCCTTGTGTATAATGTTGAATACATTTTTTGGTAAAACTATACCAAAATCTTTGAAATTTGAAGTTTCCTATTTGAAAACAACATTTTGTTGTATATAGCATACTGTACAACAGATTATTGTATGGGGATCTTCATAGATCCTGATTTTTACCAATGATCTTAAAGTATGTTAAACAATTAACCTGTTCAAGAACATTTATGTTCATCAGACGTTACCCATATTTATACCTTTTTAATTTACTGTAGGACAATAAATATTGTCTTTATAACCACAAAAAGGTATGTCTAAAATAATGGATCATTTACAAACAGTTATTATTAGTAATGAGGATTGCATGAGGTTTGCAATTATATTATTAGTACTGTAGGTTTAAATACTAGACATGAGCGGCGGGAAGTAATACTGTGTGATTTTGTACAAATGTCTGAGTTTAGCGCTAAATTCATACATTTTGCAAACTCGGCCAATGTAATAAGGTACGGAAACATGCAAACTTGCATGTTTCCTGCAATCCTAAAATTCAAAATGGCAAACTTGCATCCAGATGTTTTTCCATTGCACACCTACAATTTGGACAATGAAATAGGGTGTGAGTTTACAACTTGCACCTAAAACATTACCAAAATTTCCCCCCCTAAAAATAGACCAGTTTCTGGCTGGTGAGTTTGATAAAAGCATGCACAGATCAGTGAGATCCGTACATGCTTCTGGTGGTCATTCCGAGTTGATCACTCGCTAGCAGTTTTTAGCAGCCGTGCAAACGCATTGTCGCCGCCCACTGGGAGAGTGTATTTTCGCTTTGCAGAAGTGCAAACGCCTGTGCAGTAGAGCGCCAGCAAAAACATTTTGTGCAAAACAAGACCAGTCCTGAACTTACTCTTTATATGCGTTGATTCTAACATTGATGGGTTGGCTTTTGACGTCACACACCCGCCCAGCATTCGTCCAGCGACGCCTGCATTTTTCCTGGCACGCCTGCATTTTTCTAAGCACTCCCTGAAAAGGGTCAGTTGACACCCAGAAACGCCCCATTTTGTCAATCTTCTTGTGGCCGCCAGTGCATATGAAAACGTCGCTAGAACCTGTGCAAAACCACAAAGCTCTTTGTACCCGTAAGTCGCGCGTGAACATTGTGGTGCATATGCATGTGCAGAAATGCAGATTTTTAGCCTAAACGATGCGCTGCAAACAATGGCAGCTAGCGATCAACTCAGAATGACTCCCACTGTCTTTAAAAGTGCTGAAACAGTTAAAATAAAAATAAGAAAAAAGACATGCAGGTCCCCCCAAAACATAACCAGTCCTGGGCTCTTTGAACTGGTCCTGGTTGCTAAAATACAGGGAAAAAAATGATTAGCGGCCCCCTGTATTTTAACAACCAGCACCAGGCTCTTGGACCTGTCCTGTTTCCAAAAATATGGGGGCGGGGGCGTAGATGCAGGGTCGCCCATAATTTTGGAACCAGAACCAGGCTCTACTAGCCAGGAAGGTAATGCCGCAGTTGGGGGACACATTTATATTTGTACTGCAGCTGCAGCACCCCCTTCCCCCAACTAGTAAGCCCAGGCTGGGTTCCCTGGGTATCTACTGTCTAAGGTGTGTGTGTCCTGTATTTATTTTAATATTTCTTTTCCAGGTGGTGCTACAGGTAACAGTGGGCCCTTTAATGCCCTGCATGCTGGTACTCCAAGTTCCAGCATGCGGGGGATGCTTGCTGGGTCCTGTATTTCCACAGGAAAAAGACAATATTTACTGGGCTATCAGCCCAGCATTCACTGCCCAGGAATGCTGGGGACAGACCCAAGCTTCAGCCCTGGCCCTTGTGTGTCTGGAGGTGGGGGGACCCTTTTATTTGGGGGTTCTCCACTCTCCCAGGGAACCCCAACCAGGGGTGACTAGTTGGGGGATGAAGCTACAGCCACAAGGACCAATATAAATGTGTCCCTCGGCTGCACCATTACTTTCCTGGTTAGTGGGGCCTGATGCTGGTTCCAAAAATATGGGGGACCCTTATGTCTTGTTTCCCTCATATTTTTTGAACCAGGACTGGTCCAAGAGCCCTATGCTGTTTGATTAAATATGGGGGACCCCTAGTAATTTTTTTCTCTGTATATCAGAACTGGCTCAAAGGTTGGGATCTGCACATCTTTTTTATATATTTTTTTATCTATTTCATCACTTTTCCAAACAGAAGCATGCATGGATCTGACTGATCTATGCATGCTTTTGTCAAACTAACATAATGTAATGAAACTCACATTACAATGTGTCAGTTTTCTTTCTAGAAAACTCCTACACACTCGCCAATGTAATAGCTTCAGACTTAAAAACCTGCAGGCTATTACATTGGGCAACTTTTGGAATAGATTCACATATTCTAATGGGCCTAATTCAGGCCTGATCACAGCAGCAAATTTGATAGCTCATGGGCAAAACCATGGGCCTAATTTAGACATGATCGCTGCTGTGCACAGCAGCCGATCAGGTCTGAATTGCGCATGCACTAGTACCACAATGCGCAGGCACATGCCAGACAGCCAACGGCTGTCTCAGCCCTGCGATCACCACTGCCTGATTGACAGGCTGAGGCAGTTGCTGGGTGGGAGTTGGTGGGCTGGCTGCGCTTGGCCACCATTTAGGGGGCATGGTCCTGGCAGCGCAGGCATGCCCGGACCTTTGGGGGGCAGGCCGCGGTGGCTGCATGACAACACATGCAGTCACTGCGACCCTCACAGTGACAAGTAGCTCCTGCCAGCATGCAGGAGCTGCACTGGCAGGGAGCTACTCCTAAAGTACAAAAGCATCGCCGCTGTGTGATTCTTTTGTACTTGTGTGAGGAGGTCAGGCCTGACATGAGGGGAGGACTAGCCCAGTGCTGGGCATCCCCCCGCATGACTGTGTGACTGATCGTAGATGTGCTAAATTTAGCACATCTACGATCAGGTCTGAATTAGGCCCCATGTGCACTGCAGAGAGAATTAGATTTGGGTCAGGTATGTTCAAACTGAAATCTAAATTGCAGTGTAAAAATAAACACAACCCAATGGATTAAGTGTCACGGTGCTGCACAGCTATTCAGCACTCAGCTTCCCAGAGTGGGAGATACCTAATAACATTGTTAGTACCTGCTATATGTCTGATATCACCACTGCTGTATGTCTCCTGTTCAATTCTGTATATTCTGCTGTTGCCACTGTTCCTGCTGTTAATGCTGTTCCATTGTAAAACTGTAGACCTGGTTAAGGATCACAGGCCCTCATTCCGAGTTGTTCGCTCGGCAATGTTCTTCACATCGCAGCGATTTTCCGCTAATTGCGCATGCGCAATGTTCGCACTGCGACTGCGCCAAGTAAATTTGCTATGCAGTTAGGTATTTTACTCACGGCATTACGAGGTTTTTTCTTCGTTCTGGTGATCGTAATGTGATAGACAGGAAGTGGGTGTTTCTGGGCGGAAACTGGCCGTTTTCAGGGAGTGTGCTAAAAAACACAGGCATGCCAGGTAAAAACGCAGGAGTGGCTGGAGATACGGGGGAGTGGCTGGCTGAACGCAGGGCGTGTTTGTGACGTCAAACCAGAAACTAAACGGACTTAGGTGATCGCAGTCTAGGAGTAGGTCTGGAGCTACTCAGAAACTGCTAAGAAGTGTCTATTCGCAATTCTGCTAATCTTTCATTCGCAATTTTACTATGCTAAGATTCACTCCCAGTAGGCGGCGGCTTAGCGTGTGCAAAGCTGCCAAAAGCAGCTTGCGAGCGAACAACTCGGAATGACCACCACTGTGTGGCCTAAACTCTATTTCACATAACATTGTTGCCTATTGAAAATCACACAGGTTTTGTGCCAATATGCTATAAAAATATATTATGGGTGCATGCACCACAGGCATCTTAGTACACTACACATGAAGTACAGATGGGTCCTACGTTATCTTGGCTGGCTGAGGTGTTTGTCACGATCAGGCATACGCAGCCTGCCGGTGTGCAGGGAGGCACACCTAGTCGGAGAGAGGCGTGCCTAATTGCACGGAGGTGCACAGAGCATTTGACATTACCTTTAAGTGTAATAAGTGTAATACCTGTACCTGCAATCATCCACTAAATGTCGCTTTTTACAATCACCACTGTGCATGCGTGTGGTCTCCCATAAAATACAATACTGAAATAAATGGTAAGAACTACTTTACTAGTGCATCTCATTACGCTAAATACAGTATATACAGTGTGTCATTACGCTACATTATTTCATACAGCATATACAGTACAGATGAAAATAGTACAGCATATATGGTCCATTTACAGTACTTTAGGAATATGTGAGCATCCAAGTCCCACAGACAAATCAACATTAAACCAGTAGTGTTCACAGATGCAAATGGACGTGTTACAAGTACATTGTTGCCTATTGATGTTAGGGATAGTGTATGTTAGCGTCCTAATCCCGTAACCATTACAGAATAATCAAACAATGGATTTATTCATCTGTCAGCGGCGAAGTGTACAAGTGGGGAAGTGTTCCGCTTCTCATACTTAGGGTCCCGGGTTCGAGTACAAATGCATGTTAGTAAAGTACAAATGCATGTTAGTTTCTTCCAGGCACTTTATTTTTTATTTTTTTAATATCTATCGTACTGTAGTATACTTTCACATTCAATACAAGTGTGCACACAAGTTTTACGTAAAGCAGGGCAAAGCTGCAGGAGCGTTTCTACTGTTAAGGTTCTATGCACCGTACAGTACACATACAATTCTGTAGCAGGGCAGACTCAATTGAAATGGCTACCATCTGTGACTCCTTGCGCCATGGAGGCACTCGGCTACGGAGCAAGTAACAGCACAGGTTTTGCAGGCTATGGGCCAATGCTGAAGGAGCTTCACAATCCCCTAGCTAAAATACACAGGGGCAATAGGGGTAAGTGAGCTCTATGCACATTACGGTACACCGGACTCGATTGCATACCAAACTGACAAAATGGTCGCCACCCGTGAACCCCCACCTAGTGGCAGCACTTGGCAATGGAGTGAGCGATGGCATAAATTTTGCAGGCTAGGGGGCAATGCTGAAGGAGCACCACATTCCACTACCTAAACTACACAGGGGTGATTGGGATAAGCGAGCTGTATACACATTACAGTACACCGGACTCGATCGCATACCAAACTGACAAAATGGCCTCCGCCCGTGAACCCCCACCTCATGGCAGCACTTGGCTATGGAGCGAGTGATGGCAAAGGTTTTGAAGGCTAAGGGCCAATGCTGAAGGAGCGTCACAATCCCCTAACTAAAATACACAGCGAAGATAGGAATAAGCGAGCTCTATGCACATAGCAATTCACCAGACTCAATCGTATACCAAACTGACAAATTGGTGGCACCTGTCCCGCCTTCTCAGGTGTCGTGCTTCCAACCCTGTAAAAAAAATATATATATACAATTTAATGGCAACACACTGTACAGCCAATGAAATTCAACATTGACAGCATCTTTATGACATCACAATAAATGGAACTGTTCATTCTAGTACCCTGCACCTAATCACTCAGGAGGGCATAGTGTACTGTACTTCAAAACTTAAGGGGCACATTTTTAAATGTGACATACACTTACAGTATTGCAACAGCACATTACAGTAGGTCCAGGGTATTAGACTGAACACTACCTTTATAGACATTGTGGCACATGTTAGCTTTGCCCTTATAAACATTATGACACACATCAACATTCAGCCCTCCCACCCGTAACCATCTCAGTCTGTTCACTACAGTGTAAATTGATTTCATGACAGATGATGCAGCACTCACCTGAATCCATCTTATTCATGTCACGTCACAGTAGTGCAGTTTATTCACATCACGTCACAGTACTGCTCTTGATTCACGTTGTGTCACACAGTAGAGCACCTTATTCACGTTACTGTACTGTACGTCAGAGTAGTGCAGTAGTTTATCCACGATACGTCACAAAGTAGAGATCTGCCACAGTCATGGACCTTATAACACATTATGCAAGAGTAATGCACATCATAACACATTAGGCCACAGTAATGTCCCTTAGAATAATTTCTGCCACAGTAACATCCCTTAGAATAAATTCTGCCACAGTAACGTCCCTTAGAATACTATCTGAAACACAAATCTCCCTTGCAATACAATCTGCCTCAGTAATGCCCTTAAAATACTATCTGAAACACAAATCTCCCTTATAAAAAAATATAGATTGGCACTTTGGGAATCAACCCCAGGTCAGCGTGGGGACAGGAGACTGCAATCACAGCTGCACATTACACCGTATGATACTGTACGATACACTGCACAATACACTGCAGGCACACTGCATGACACACTGCAATTACACAGCACGATGCACTGCGCGACACACTGCAATTACACCACATGATGCACTGCACGACACTGCATATGCACTGCACTATGTGATACTCTGCACAATACACTGCAATTTCACTGCATGATACACTGCGTGATACGATAAACTGCACATTACACTGCATGATATACTGCACATTTCCCTGCACAATATGATACAGTGCATGTACTGTACACTGCACAAAACACTGCAATTACACTGCACGATACACAGCACACCACATGATGTGATTCACTATGCATTAGACTGCAATTTCACTGCACAATACCATACACTGAATGTACACTGCATGACATGCTGCAATTACACAGCACGATACACTGCATGATGTTATACACTGCATATACTGTACACTGCATGATACACTGCACAATCATAGACCATGTGGATTGTAAAGAACTGTATAAACAAGTTTAAAAAAATAATATATTTTTTCAAAAACTCATGCTGGCCTTTTGTCATGTCAACTTAACAGCCATGTCAACCTATATCTGGTGTCAACCAATTGGTGTCAACCTAAGGTGTGTCGACCTAGATGGTGTTGCTTTTGACATGGATAGTAAATGCAAAAAAATAAGAAAAGTGTCACAAAAAATCCTTGACCTTTTGACCCTGGTTAACGTTTGCGCCTTGTTTAATCATTTGTTTACCACAGGTACAGTACTGTATAGACTACAGCAGACCGTGTTATACAGTATCGGTAACTACAGTAACTTAAAGTACAGCAATCTACAGTACTGTATTATACTTACAGTCACAAATGGCCTGCAGGCACCTTGGGGTCTTCCGGACAAGGTCACTCCACCACCTTTGGAGTGACCTCACAGTCCTACTCTGGCTGTACTTCTGGAGGATTTCCCTGCGAGCCCTCCTATAGTCCCACCAGCAAACGAGGAGACGGAGCTCCCCAAGGGAATAGGGGCGATCCCTGGCAGACATACTGTATACTGTACAGTTAATAACCGCAATAAGTGTCTCAGATGATGTGCGTCTCAGATATTGTGTGCGTGCATCTCAGACGTCGTGCATTCCAGGCATCCTAAGTTATTACGTCAGTTCCCCTTGGTTTTGATTATTCCTTTTCTTTGAACGTGGTATTTTCCACTGCCTCACCCTACCCCCATCCCACTTTCCCCTTCCCACCTGAGAGCCTGCACATTTCATGTAGTAGACAGGGAGGGAGTTCAGATCAGGTTACAAGACATGTGCAACAGTATACTACCTCATTGGTGTTGGTTTATGCATTGGGAACTCGGACGCTCATACTGTATTTCAAAAGCATGGTATTTAGTGCACTGTATACTTTAAAGTCAATGAACTACATTATTCCTGTCACACATTATTTGTGTCCGCATACATAAACTTTTTATTGGTTTATGCCTTAAGGGACTCGGACACTCATACTGTACATGTATTTAAAAAGCACAGTGTTTTCCACCACCTCCCCCAATCCCCCTCGTCCTTCCTCCCTGGGAGTCTGCACAGTTCATGCAGTACACAGGAAGGGAGTTCAGGTCAGGTAGAATACACAAACACAGACGATCTACAGTACTGTATTGCTCAAACAGTTAGTTGCATCAGAATACACTAATTTATATTTACTGGTGCTGTACAATATGTCTACAGGTGCTCATTACCGCTGTGTATTGTATATAGCGGAATGTGTCACTCCTGCAGATTTACTCTGATTTATGTGAAACCTGTGTGCACCCTTCCATTGAATGTATTACAAAGCAAAACAATAATAAAAAAGTGAATGTCACGGGAACACAAATAAAATAGGTTGGCACTTTGGGACTCGAACCCAGGACTCTTAGCATGGGAGCCTTCATTGCTAACCCACAACGCTTCACAGAAGATTCACAAGTTCATGTGAAAAAGTACTGCAAGCAGTGATTCCTTCTTTGGGGACTCGGACGCTCATACTATATTTCAACGGTACGGTATTTAGTGCACTGTACATACTTTAAAGTCAATGAGCTACATTATACCTGTCACACATTAGTTGTGCCTGCATGCACAATCTTTAGTTGCGTCTGCATACACAAGTGTTTTAACATGTTCATTTGTGTCTGTATAATTTTTTTTTACTCTCTCTGTCTGAACATTAAACACCATCTATTAACATTACAGTCGTCACTGACCATTTGCCAGAGCTTGTAGATCAATCTGCTATTCGATCTAAAGTACTGGATTAGTGGAGCATTAGCCACCCAGTGGTGGAGATGTGTATTGCATACTGAGTATCTAGTCATGCCTTAACGCGCCTGTCCGTGATTAAACTCAGCAACCTAAGCTATCACCTAGGCGTGTCTAAACCTCCGTCTAGGTGCAGAAAGAGCCAAGATAATGGAGGATCCATCTGTACTGTATACAGTAAAGTCCTGAATTAAGATCAGCACACAGAGCGCATAATGCATCAGCCAGCATGATCTTCATGAAATTAGCCATTAGCCACCCAGTGGTGGAGATGTGTATTGCATACTGAGTATCTAGTCATGCCTTAACGCGCCTGTCCGTGATTAAACTCAGCAACCTAAGCTATCACCTAGGCGTGTCTAAACCTCCGTCTAGGTGCAGAAAGAGCCAAGATAATGGAGGATCCATCTGTACTGTATACAGTAAAGTCCTGAATTAAGATCAGCACACAGAGCGCATAATGCATCAGCCAGCATGATCTTCATGAAATTAAGAGAATCAGGTGACTATTCCATGAGGTTGTTCATTATGGATATGCAACAGATCCATTAACAGCTATAGAGAATCAGAAGTAGTTTAGGTAACAATCCAAATCCTGGGTAAGTAGATAGAGCCATGCAACCATAGTCCTACATGAGTATGAATCTGAGTCCATACAATTACATAAATAATTATATTAACAACATGCTTTCCATATCTCAACAACTGACATCTGTAGGAGTCTAAGTGGATGCCAAGGAAGGAGTAATGGTGATGCACAGTTCTGTATCCAATGCCTGAATTTGATTTCTTAGTCGTTACTTAAGAATCCTGTGTAGTTTTGCCTTTCAATAGAGATTGTGAAGGCAAAACTACTGTGGCTCCAATAAAGCATAACAGATGAAACAAGTTATGAAAGTTCTGCATTATTCACAAAAAAATACTAAGCCCAAAATGCCAGAGAGCAAGTGTTTCCTATGTCACAAAATGGTAAATAAGGTCTCTTAATATAAACTGAGATGTGTAAATGGCACACAACAAAAGAAGCATGTTAAGAGAAGTGAGTCAGCTTTACTGTGTCACAGTCAAAAGAAAGATTGATGACACATGGGGTGACTTGAGGCATTTCAGTTGCAAACACAAATGGTTCACATCATTAAGTATGCATGACCCTATAACAGTCAAAGGGCTTGGCAATAAGGGGTATATTTACTAAAGGTTGATTTTTATTGTAAGATAATTTCAGTTGATTTTGCAAACTGGAAATTTAATTAGTAAAAACTGACTGAAAATTCACAAAAAAATGGCTTTAGACTACAAAAGACTATCAAACATACCATTTTTAATTTTTATTTGATGCCTATGCAAATCTCTAATTTACTACTAATAGTCAGTTTTAAAACCTACAGATGTCACCACACTCATTGTTGTTGCTGCTGCTGTCCCAAACAGGCATCCTAAGCACACCATACAAATAGCGCTGGTAGGCGAAGTAAGGCATGATAAATCACATGAAACACAGCATTCAATACACAGTTTCACCACTGGTTGGTAATTGTTCCACTAATAAAAACTACAGTACTGTGATGAATAGCAGCTGATGGATATGGCACTACAGAATACTGAACAATGTAGCAAGCCATGACAAGTGGGCCAGGGCACATTAAATATACTGTATTACAGCAGTTCTGTTTTAGTACCTTAATACTGTAGGGTTTAGTACAAAATCACTGATAGGGCAGGCACCCAATGAAAACATGCCTTACAATTGAAAAGTCCCCTGGTGTGTTGTATAAAATGATCCCTACATTAAGTAGAAATTTGAACACAGAAAAAGGATTTGCTTAGCGTCTCCAATGCACACAAAGAAAAGCACAGTTCAGAGTTCTACATAGCTCTCTAAAAGAAAACAAATCATTACAGTCAGAGATAGAGTTGGGACACAACACTATAAAAAAAATTACAGTGAACAACATCACTATGTCACTGTAGCTGTCAATCAACTATCTCCAAAGCTCTCTTGGCATAGTGGTATTGCCGATAGTACCATACCCATAATCTAGGGTTCGATTCCTGCAAAGGACACACTTGTATCATCCACAGTTTTTTTTCTAATTTTCCCACAAATAGTTCTCTCATACTTTGTATACAGACTCAGACATGCACGCAAACATACAGTCAAAATTAGAGAAAAACTGTAGGTGCTACTTTTTACACAAATATAAAATACAAGTGAGATTTTTAAATTAATAGAGCCTTATCTGTATAAGACTGAGTTTACTGTACTTCTTCCTGGGCCTCCCTATTGCCTTAATATGCAGCCTCTCCCACCACTAATCCCACCCACAGAGAGACTTGTGATTTCAGGACTGAGTGTACTGCATAGTAAATAACAAACACAACACCGCCGGAAGACTACTATGGCTCCTGCTTTGGCTGGGGTAAGGGAACACAGAAAGCACGGTCATTTGTATGACATGTAAGCATTGTGCATGAACTTAGAGATCAAGAGATGAATGGCGTGAGTGAGCCATCAGTTGCTGGGCAGCACTGATAATGTCAGGTGTATTTCCTTGCTGCAAATGCATCTTATACTCATCGCTATGTAAATGGAACGCACAAGCAGCTTCTACTGATTAAAATGATATGCAACATGTCTATACTCTGTGTGAGACTGCGTATGTATCTGCTAACTAAATTCTATGTTACAGTTACATCCGGCCTTAGCTATAGGCAATATAAGCAATAGCCTAGGGAATTCAAGCATGTCTGCAGTATTTAATTATGTGAGGGATTATGGGACAGTCTGCAAACTATTTCTGATTTACCAACACTGTTGCTTACACTTGTATACACTGTTGATGAGACTTGCCAATTAGAGTGCACACTGTCCCTTGATCTCAGCATGAGTGACTTGTGAGAGATAGAGAATGCACATGTCCGGAGACTGCAATTATTGGACCTCACTGTGACATATTCTCTGACTATGTAAAATAATTACTGGACAGCTCCATATGATACCACATGTGCATTTAGGCAGAATATTCCAAATAATACAGACATCACTTATACTGATTGTGCTAAAAGCATGCACATGAGGGAAGGGGGCCCTGTTATCCTGTGTGTGTCCCTTATACCTGTAGAAAACCCAGGTATCTGCAGAGACATAACATGGGCAATGTTCTCCCCACACTTAATTTCTCAGCCAGTCCACGCCATAGAATTCCCCTGCCCCCAGCACTGTAACATGGGGGGTCATTCCGAGTTGTTCGCTCGCAAGCTGCTTTTAGCAGCTTTGCACACGCTAAGCCGCCGCCAACTGGGAGTGAATCTTAGCTTATCAAAATTGCGAACGAAAGATTCGCAATATTGCGAAAATACTTCTCTGTGCAGTTTCTGAGTAGCTCGAGACTTACTCTGCCAGTGCGATCAGTTCAGTGCTTGTCACTCCTGGTTTGATGTCACAAACACACCCAGCGTTCGCCCAGACACTCCTCCGTTTCTCCAGCCACTCCCGCGTTTTTCCCAGAAACGGTAGCGTTTTTTCGCACACACCCATAAAACGGCCTGTTTCCGCCCAGAAACACCCACTTCCTGTCAATCACATTACGATCACCAGAACGAAGAAAAAACCTTGTAATGCCGTGAGTAAAATACCTAACTGCATAGCAAATTTACTTGGCGCAGTCGCACTCTGGACATTGCGCATGCGCATTAGCGACTAATCGCTCCGTTGCGAGAAAAAAATACAGAGCGAACAACTCGGAATGACCCCCATGGTCAATAAGCTGTGTAACGCTATTTCTATATGAAACGTCAGTGCAGTATGACTTTGGGACACGTCAGACTGAATGGCAAAGCATATATCTCCTACAGTATAAAATAAACGGCATGCGGTTGCTGGGGTAACAGACACCAGCAAACACACTGAACAGTGGAAAGATTGACAGTTGCTACATATTTGTTACTGGTCTTTTTGTGTAACCAGCAAGTATGGCAGTATTTGGACATTCCTGCCATCTGTGTGCATCCAGCAAGTTGAACTGGCTATCTGTGTCCAACCAGCATGAGAACAGTATCTGGGCATCAGTATCAGGGATTCATGGAGCTGCAGGGATGGACACACTAACTGCCAGTAAGCCAGTAAGGAAAAGTAAGTTTTATAAAAAAAAAAGCTACTAGGAATACTAATGTGGGGCATATGTGTACTTTGCATAATTGTGTGGCAATTTTGTGTATTATGGGCATTACTAATGTGGGGCAAATATGTAAGGTGCATTACTGTTTGGAAATTTCATGTATTGCAGGCATTACTAATGTGGCGCAAGTGTGTAAGGTGCATTATTGTGTGGCAATATTGTGTATTATGGGCATTACTAATGTGAGATATATGTGTATGGCACATTACTGTGTGGCATTATGCACAGTTGGACTGGTCCACAGGGACACAGGGTAACCCCCCAGTGGGCCACACTGCCTGAGGGGTGCTGGGTCAGATGCGGAACTTAGGGAGGTGCTAGGAGGCACCTGGAAAAATCTTGCCTAGGGCATCAAATTGGCTAGGGCCATCTCTGGTTACATAGTTTTCCTGGAAATCACTGTAACCTTGCATGTTGTATGCAGATACAGCCAGACTCACACATAGAATATAGGCATGTTGCATATCATTTTAATCAGCAGAAGCTGCTTGTGAATTCATATAGCAATGAGTACAAGATGCATTTAATGTTAGTAGAACTGCCTGGCAACTGACGGCTCACCCACATCAGACATCTCTCGATCTCTCGGTACATGCGCAATGCTAATATGCCTTACAAATGAATGTGCCTTCTGTGTTCCCCTCCTCCAACCAAAGCCAGCATGAGCCATTCATTTACATACAGTATTGTAATGGCCACGATGTGTTTGTTATTTGCTGAGCAGTACACGCAGTCCATGACATCACAAGTCTCATAGAGGGAGAACTTAGTGGTGGGGGAGGCTGCCTATTAAAGCAATGGGAGGCCCAGGAAGAAGTACAGTAAACTAAGTCTCATAAAGATAACACTCTCATAATTTGAAAAGCCGAACTTACATTGTATATTTGTGTAAAAAGTAACATTAAATAAGTTCTGTCATACTTTGTATACAGACTCAGACATGCAAACAGAGATACTACAGTATATATAACAAATATCCTCAATCTGCACTTACAAAACAGTGGCAGCCCGTGTGGTCACAATTGGAGCCTTCACTAAACCCCTAAGTGCAACAATAAAAAACAGAGTGGCCACTCGTGGCGCTACCGTTAACCACTTAAATTTTAAATAGCTTACACATTAATGGATCAAAAAGAGAGTAGTCTCCCTTAGGTTAAAACAAACAATTGGTCTTTCGTACTGGATGCTTTTCTGAAACTCAGAGAAACAACACAATAGTGCAATAAAAGATGACAACCATGAACAATAAGGATGCTTTTATTAGCTTCACTCACATAGGGATAGAAGAATCAGCGCGTATCACCCTAATAGGTTTAACAGGATGATATCTCGCATGGAAACAATAAACATAGAACATACAGTATATCACCAGTTCTTTGGTTAATCCCCCTGAAAGTCACGTCTGTCCAAATGGGCCTGGAGTCCTTCAAAAAGCCATATATTAACACTCAGTTCCGGAAACTGAGAAGGCAAACAGAAGTCCTCCTGGTGCTGCGTGGCTGTGGGATTCGATGTATTTTTGGATTAATATCCTTCATCAGAAGCATGGGACAATCCAATGCCTGATCACCCTTGTATACCTACCACAATCAGAAATGAAAAAATAACCCTCATGTGTAGTTGCGCGAACACTGCCGCCAAAACCGGAACTCCGTCAACGGAAGTGATGTGCAGTGCATTCCACGGCAATCTCTGGGCTTCCTGTTTGCATTCCATCATCTGGGATTGTCATCCACTTTGTCAAATGTATAGCGGTATCAGTTTTTTCATATTAGGAGATATATTTCCTCAATGTATATAGCATCAGGCAACTAATCAAGATTATTCCTCAATTTTCCAACATAGAAAACAAACATAAATAAACAATATATAACTAATAAAATAATTAATAACATCAAGATATTCCTAACATTAATAGAATACAATGTATCTAACATTAATAAAATACAATGTATCTAATAGCACAATAATACATTGCTTACAATAAAAGACAAAAAAATGGAAGACTCCTCTAAAAATACATTTGTTTGTAAAAAATTATTTTATATAAAAATGTAAAATATTAAAATAATACAACTGCAGGAATCACTTGAGCTCAAACTCACTATTCAAACCCAAAGGTAATAGAGTGCACAATATATATATCTAGCGCATCTCTGATTAAGCTAGAAGAATATCTACAGAGTATCCTTATTGCACCATGTGGGATTTATTAATTGAATTCCCCAAAAAGACCTAATGCCACTTGAACTGCACCCGTGAACCTTTTCAAAATGGGCTGAAAGAGAGTGAGACTCCAAACCAGGGACGTGCGGTGAGCTAAATGGCTCAGGAGGCACTGGCTAGCACCAGAGTCAGATTTAAACGCAATATATGAGCCAAATGGTACATCTGGGCATTATACACAGGTGCAGCAGTATAAAATTCTGGAAATTTGGTGAGTTTTGATCTGAGAAGTGCAGAAAAGGTCAGCAGGTGAGGCACTGCCTCACCTGCCATAAACTTTTACTCCAGAGTTCTGGCTATAAAAATTATTAGAAACGTTAGTATGACAGGAAAGCCTCACCTGCCTCACCCCGCCGCACGTCACTGCTCCAAACCTTTTTCAGTATTGAACAGGTGCTCGGAAAATCTCACCGTGAGACTTTGAGTGGGATTCCCAACATATACAAGGTCACAATGGCACTCTATAGCATAGATGACATTTTTTGAGTTACAAGTTATGAACTTATTGATATCGTATTTATTAATTTTCACTACAAAATCCTTTATTTTACTGGTGCCTTTTGTGGCCCTGTACACATTGCATAAAGCACATAGATGAAAACCTTTAGGGGGTCATTCCGAGTTGATCGTAGCTGTGAGACGTTTAGCACAGCTACGATCAGGCACTCAGACAGCACAGGGCTTGTCCGTCCCGCATGTCAGTGTGACGTCATGCAGCCGATTCGGCCCGCCCCCCCCAATGGTCCAGCCATGCCTGCGTTGGCCAGACCGTGCCCCCTAAATGGCTGCTTAATGCCGCCATCCAGCCCGCTCCCACCCAGCGACCGCCTCTGCCTGTCAATCAGGCAGAGGCGATCGCTAATGAACAACGGACTTCGGCCATCCAGCATGCGCCGGCACACATCAGCGCAGGCGCATGCGCAGATCTGACCCGATCGCTGCGCTGCGATAAACTGCAGCGAGCGATCGGGTCGGAATGACCCCCTTAGTCCTTATTTTACTTCTTTTCGAAGGCTCAATAGAGCTGTGCACAAGTCTATCTAAAGGATACACTTGTATTGTATATTTATATGCAATACAAGTGTACATACAAGTACAATACAAGTGTAATACAATGTATTAATTTTGACTGTATGTCTGTGTGCATGTCTGTGTCTGTATACTAAGTATGACAGAACTTGTTTTGGGAAAATTAGAAAAAAACTGTGGAGGCTATTTTTTACATAGATATACAATACAAGTGTGTCCTTTGAACCCTACCTCATGGGCAAGTAAGGATTCGCAATACCATTATGCTAAGAGAGCTATGGAGAGAGGTGACAGACACCTGCAGTGACATAGTGATGTTACTCATTGTAATTTTTTTTATAGTGCTGTGTGTCCCAACTCTATCGCTGATTGTTATGGGGTTTTTTTCTTTTAGAGAGCTGCGTAGAACTCTGACCTGTGCTTTTCTTTGTACTTTATGTGCATTGGAGACACTGATTCAATCTTTTCTTTTGTTCACATTTCTGATTAATGTAGAGATCACTTAAAAAAGTAGTTCTGAAACTGCAAGAATCGTTTGACTTTACAATGGAGACTTCACATGTGCACAATGGTGGTTTTCAAAAGTGACAACTGGTAGATCAACACCAGTATTGCACCCGACGGAGACTTAGGGGCTAATTCAGACCTGATCGCTGCTGTGCAATTTTACACAGCGGGCGATCAGGTCTGAACTGCGCAGGTGCCACAGTGCACTGGCACATGGCAGAGATATGAACGGCATCTCAGCCCAACAATCACCTCTGCCTGATCAACAGGCAGAGGCATTCGCTGAGTGGGAGGGGGCGGGCTGGCGGCATTGGGCCGCCGTTTTGTGGGCGCAGTCTGGGCAACGCAGGCACGCCCGGACTGTGCAGAGGGCTGTACTCGGCGGCTGCGTGACGTCACACTAAGCCGCTGTGACCCAGAGAGGGACGGGTAGCTCCCTGCCAGCGCGCAGGAGCTGCACTGGTAGGGAGCTACTCTTCAGGTACAAAAGTATTGCAGCTACATAGAGTGCAGAGCCAGACATGCGGGGTAGACTAGCCCTGTGCTGGGCGTCCTTCCGCATGAATGTGAAAGTGATTGTAGATTTGCGAAATTTAGCACATCTACGATCAAGTCTGAATTACCCCCTTAGTTCATTACACTGTGACTGAATACATCATGCTGTGACAAGGCGCAGGCAAATGTATTGAGACTAGTTTTTCGCACTACACACCACATGGAGGATAGATGAACATGGCTACATCAGTATACAAAACCAACTCAAAGTCAACCAGAAAGCTAAAATAATAATAGACTGATCATATTCAAGTCTGTTTGACTTCTAAAACATGTTCAATTGGCTGAAAAGTAATTATGATGCCTATAAAAATAGAAATGACTGACACTATGCCAATGTTTTTGCAATAGAATGATTATCGGTAAATTGCGCATACATATCCTTTGCACTGCCCATGCACCAAAATCTAATAGTGATATTGCTCGTGCTTACCTTCATTTAGAGTGATAGACAATCAGGTACCATATGTGGCCATTGAAAGGGGAGTGGTGGCAGAAATGCAGGCTTGTCACAGCCATGTTTTGGGGTACAATCGCAATAATGTCTGTCAACGAATCAGGCCAAATGTTAATAACTCTGTTAATGCTCTATGTAACAAATGACCAATGTCATAATGACATAATGTTCACTGTTTTATAATTTTTTTAGAGAAATCAAGAAACAATTGAGGATCTGCGTATATATCTAAAATAAAAAGGACCCAACTGAGGGGGTGTGGCTTGGCAAACCACTGGTACAGTTGCACCACCTCTGGGCTCCTGCTTATTATCCCTTTAAATAGTCCTCACACTACCATCAGATCCTTTCACTGGCCACCACTGCTGCCTGACCTTTCTGAGAGCACTCAGGTCACTCTGTCATGCCTATCAATATTGTCTGTTCCAAGTTTCTCAATGGAGTCTACCTGCTCTCCCAGAGCTGTGGCCTTGAGTTGAAGCTGCCTACTTGGGACCTTCATCCATCTGCTCCTGCCTTCCTTTGGCTCACCAGTGGTGTGACTGGGCCCTGCGAAATACCCTGCACCCAACAGCTGCTTTGCCTCTGCATTGCCCCTGCTGTGCACGGAGGTCCTGCAGTGGATCCACCTTCTTGGGGTTGCTGACACCTGCAGAGAGAACAGCAAATCATCAGCAGTAATCCCAGAACTCTGCACTGGCACAATGGACCTGTTTTAGCCACTACCCCTGCTGAACTATGCTATATTCCTGAGCATTCAACTTACAGCCCTGTGGAACGCTGAACATCTTTAAAGCGTCTAGCAAAGACTCCACATGAAAAGTCAATTCTATTGCCGATACAGAGGCTGAAAAATGTATCACAGTCTCTGCATTCTCATCTACTTCCCCGGCGCAAATTTTACTTTGAGTATTCTCCTTTTTGAGCCCTCTGCCCACCACCACAGAGTTACCTATGCAGCCATATTTGTTTTGTTGCCCTCCTGTATAACGGGGACTTTAATTGTTTATCTATTTGCCTGTCCTGGTGTCTCCTTGTGCTCATGAGGTGTTAACACATCTATATCCCAGACAATATTTTTTTTTACTACTCATATTCAGACTATACCAGTTGTGATTCACTGCCTACCATTTTTCCCATCCCTGAGTTTCTAGCATGGTCAACTTGGTTTCTTTTGATATCTCTCCCTCACCTTTCAGCCTTTCTTATCCAAGTACTATGAGCAGGGCAAGGACCAGAGCCAACAAAAGTGGCACATAGGCGCAGCAAGCAATATTCAGCACTTCAAGCACTCTTCAGCTTCATTGCCAACTTCTTGTAAGCCACCAAATGTGATGGATTCTATGTCAGCTATTTCTACCAAAAGGGAGATTCATTCTCTCCCAGCTATGATATTTGATCTTAAGACCTGTTTTACAACCACCCACTACAGTCGGCTATTGGGGAACTCAAATCTGATATACAGTAGCTGCCCTTGACACATGCACTTCATCACTACTTACAGGGGTGGATTGGGACAGAAAACCAGCCCAGGAAATTTCTGCACGGAGTCCTAATGGGGGTCGGTCTGGTGAGAGGGGAGGGGCTGTGGAGGGGCTGGCATAGGGTCTGATTATGTGTCAGAAGTAGTCTTGGCTTTCCTTGTGTATTTTGATGAAGTTGCTTTTGAGAGTTTATACTAATGCACAATACACAATACAATACACTTTTCTGGTGTACATTGGTGCTTCCGAATGTGCAAAGGGGGTAATTCTGAATTGATCGCAGCAGGAACTTTGCTAGCAGTTGGCAAAACCATGTGCACTGCAGGGGAGGCAGATATAATATGTGCAGAGAGAGTTAGATTTGGGTGGGGTGTGTTCAATCTGCAATCTAAATTGCAGTGTAAAAATAAAGCAGCCAGTATTTACCCTGCACAGAAACAAAATAACCCACCCAAATCTAACTCTCTGCAAATGTTATATCTGCCCCCCCCCCTGCAGTGCACATGGTTGTTCCCAACTGCTAAAAAATTTCCTGCTGCGATCAACTTGGAATTACCCCCAAAGACTGAGACGCCCACTTTTAGTGTCTACAGATGCTGCAGCCATCCTTTGTCTATCTTTATACACCAATTTATTTATTAATTATTTGCATTGATTAATGGTTTACTTAGGATAAATCACACGTACATCAGAAAAGTTAATAACTGGCATATCAGGGGCAAACAAGCCTTTTAGTAGAAAGTGCGTCCAGAAGATATTGAAAGCTGGTTCCTAGTTTAAAAATGGTGCCAAGGTGCTTTCTCCTAACAGGCTTGTTTGCCAATAATATGTAAGTTTTTAACTTTTCTGATGTACGTATGATTTGCCCTAAGTAAACCATTAATTGATGCAAATAAAATAATTGTTTGACAAAACAAAAGACACTCAAAAACTAGTAGAGTTGCACAGGACCTGGTGGCTCACTCAAGCCAGGCATCTCGTGCTGTGTGGAGCATTGAGGCCAGATGTATGCTGACACATATGTATAGTCCATATTATATATTTTTTAACCCTGTAAAGACTATCTCCTTTTTACACGGCTGCCTTGATAGAAGAACTCTGAATAGCACCTGATTGTTTTATAACTTTACAGCCCACAGTCTCCTCTAAATACAAATTTAATGCTAAGATTCCTTTACATGCCTTTTAAATGCCATTAGAACCTTTAATACTGGTTGTACCTTTTATGCCATAAGACTTTCTACAAGCACACTAACAGCTTTATCTGATTGGCCAAATCACATTTTGGGTGCCTGGTCTTTTTTTATAGGATCTGGGGGACAATGAGGAGCTAAGAGGAGAGCTGCAGATTAGTCTATGAAAGGTGACTTGGGAGAGAGCCCACAGTGTATAAAGTGATAACTGATAATATCGGCTGCTGCAGACCAGGCTCAGTAGAAGGAATTGGATCAGCTGACATCAGTGAAACATGTGCAGCGAATGGCCTTGAAGTTAGTGTGTGTTTGTGTGAATGTGTTGAGCACCGTAAAGCTGACTACACATCAGAAAAATGTGTAGCTGGTCAATTCAGCAGGCGACTGGACCTTGCATCACCAAGTGTATGCACACTTGCCTATGCATGAGGTGATGAAGTGACGTAGGATGCCAGACTTCATTCGGTAGCATGGCATCGCTAGTAATGTCTGGTTGATACTGCAGCAGGTACAACCAGAAGACATCACTAACAACCATGGGAGAACACAAATCAGGCATACACACTGCCCGATCTACCTGACTTGTCATTCTGATTTGCCTGGAAATTACAAATTGGACCAATGCCTGTGTAGTGTGTACCTGGCCTAAGTTATAACATACAGAATAAAATTACATTTATAATATATGTAAACAAAAATATTTTAGATCCATTACTGTGTCAATGAGCAACATGTTCTGATAAGCAATAAACAATATTTGTGCTTTATATTATAAAGTATATATATTTATATAGAGAGCCTTTATACTAGTAATATCTTTATAAGCATAATACTATATATATATAGCAAACGTTGAACAACGGCACTCAGCAGACTGCAAGAATAGGTAAAATGTTTTTTTTTTTAAAGAACTGATTTTTATTGAGGATTTTCATAATAGAAGAAATATACGTTTGACAACATGACACCAGTATCGAGAGATTGTGACCCTCTGAACATAGGGAACGCACCAAAAAATGAATCAGAGTAGGTATACATAAGTCAAACAACAATGTGCAACGAGAAAAATACAGTCAAACGCGCGGGGGGGGGGAGATAGAGAGAGGGGGGGTCAAGGATGGAGAAAGGAGGGGGGGGTGAAAAGAGAGAGGGTAGAGCGCTGTCAGCCCAACAAAGGAGGAATCATCACACAAGGGTGGGGTCATGAACATAAAACCATATATCATTATACATAGTCATTGATCAAATTACTGCAGTTGAGATAAACTAATAGCATTTTTATAAAGGAGAGACAGGCTAGGCATGGAGAAGATATGTATAGAAAAATAAAGAAGATGGTATCTAGGAGGGAGACGAGGAGAAAAAAGGAGGAAAAAAAAACAAAACAGGAAACAGGAAACCAAGTTATTTGGACAACTTCCAATGGGGATTTTCAAAGGCTGCAATTATCGTGGATTGAGTGGCCTGGTCTAGGGTAGCCATATAGGGACCCCATTTTTTGTAAAACCCATCGAGGCCAGAGGCTCCCGTAAGGAGAGTGGAACTCCGATCAAAATACAAGTATTGTAACATAGTTTTTAGAACTTCAGCTAAGGAGGGGGTCGATCTGACGACCCAATGTTTGAGAATTGCTTTTTTGTAGATGGTAAACAGCATGGTTAGCATGGGGAAAAGTAGGTTAATCCCTCTCACCGAGCTCCAAATGGAAAAATGAATGCAAAGACAGGCCAGCGGGTCAGGTCTTAGTGACGTATGAAAATGGGTATTTATGAACACAAACAATTTGTTCCAGAAGCGTTGAACCCTGGTACAGCTCCAGAAGCAGTGGTAGAAAGAGGCTCTAGCCCCTTTACATTTAGGGCACCTATTACGGATCACAGAATCTATGGAAATCTGTTCATAGGAGGGCAAGTATGCTCTGTGGATGGATTTAATGTGTAACTCCTATAAATATGCAGAGTTTAGGATTGACATGGTGCGGTGGTGATGGTCTAAGAGAAGTACATAAGAGGTCACACTCGGAATGTCTGCTTGCCAGGAGGCAACCAGTCTGGGGATGAATGGCTTGGGGGGGATATTCACGATGAGGGAGTAAATTTGTTTTAATTTGTAGGGATGGGATTCCCAGCGCTTTAGAACTTTGGCTAGTGGGGAGGAGGGGGTCGGGAGAAAAGAGTCAAGGCGCAATGATAGTAGATAATGTCTCACTTGGAGATACATAAAGAAGTGGGAGGACGGAATGGAGTACCTGTCTCTTAGCATTGCAAATTGAACAATATGGCCGCCCGGGTCAAATACTTGGGAAGCAGTGCACAACCCCCTCCCCCGCCATCGAACAAAGAGAGCATTGTGAAGGGAAGGAGAAAGAGATGGGTTACCCCAAAGAGATACATAAGAGGAAGCAGTATGGTCAGATTTAAGCTTCTTGTGTAGTTTCACCCAGCTAAAGTAAGTGTCCCGAAATAAGGGGTGTTCCAGGATTGAAGAGGGTATGTCAGCTTTCTTGGCGTGGAGAAGGGCACAAGGGGAGTAGGGTCGAAAAGCGTCAGTGTCGAGAGCTAAATCAGTATAGGTGCTTTTACCTAAGAGCCAGTCAGCAGCATATCAGAGAAAGATTGTGAGAGAATAGGAAAGAAAGTCTGGGACTCCAAACCCACCCATTGACTTGTCCATTACAAGCTTAGCAAAGGCCACTTTTGGTTTCTTCCCATGCCATATAAATCGAGTCATAGCCTTGCGTAGTGCAACACCATCCGCATCTCTGAGGCTGATTGGAAAAGATTGCATAATATAAAACATTTTGGGGAAAATCACAGATTTGATAACTGCAATCCTCCCTAGCAAGGAGAGCGGTAGGGTGGCCCAACCATCCAATTTAGAAAGCACAGCCTTAATGGCCAAGGAAAAATTTAGCTCATAGATCCGTGAAATATCTCGTGGAATGTTTACCCCTAGGTATTTAAAGTGTGACTGAGTGATCGTGAAGGGTGATGTCTGTGTAAGTGAGGACAGTGAGGAAGGGGGAATGTGTATAGGAAGCAGTTCTGATTTTGTGACATTGATCTTATAACCAGCCATCTCACCAAAGTCCGAAATCAAACGCAGGATTTCCGGGACTGACGTGAGAGGATTCGAGACAAATAACAGCATGTCATCTGCGAATAGGGCGACTTTAAGCTCAATGTTACCGATATAGATGCCAGTGAAGGAAGAGGAAAGTCTGAGGGCTAAAGCTAGAGGTTCTAGGGCGATGGCAAAAAGGAGGGGGGAGAGTGGGCAGCCCTGTCTAGTGCCTTTTTCTATGTAAAAGGGGTCGGAAAGAAAACCATTGCAAGAAATTTGAGTGGCCGGGGACGTATATAATGCGTGGATAGCCTGAATGAACGCGTCAGGAAAGTTAAAATGTTTCAAGGTTGTGTATAGGTGTGGCCATTCGACAAGGTCGAAGGCCTTTTCCACGTCCAATGATATGATGGCATACTCCGAAGAGGGCAAGCTACCATGGCAGGAGTGTAAAGCTGCTATCACCTTCCTCACATTGACCGCCGAGTGTCTACCTGCAATAAAGCCCGTCTGGTCAGAGTGGATGATGTGGGGAAGTATGAGTTTCAGGCGATCGGCCAATATCTTGGCGAACAACTTATAATCCAAGTTTAACAAAGATATTGGTCGGTAGGAGCCTGGGAGGGATAAATCTCTGCCCGGTTTAGGGAGCAGTTTGAGGAGTGCCAAGTTGTAGTGGAGCGGGGGGGTCTTGGCTAGCATTAAGGAGTTGAAAATGTCTACCAGGATGAAGTCAAATTTGTGAGAGAGGAGACTGTAAAACTCTCCATTATAGCCATCAGGGCCTGGGGCCTTGTTAGGTTTCAACTGTTTGATCGCTAAGCGGACTTCAGCGAGAGTGATCGGGGATAAAAGTTGAGAAGCCATATTATCGGAGAGAGCAGGGTAAGGCAGAGCTTCCCAGGAGAGAGGAGTGGTGGGAGAAGTGTCAGGGGGGGGGGGGGGGGTGGGAGAGTGTGGTGGATGAGAGCAAGATGTTGGGGAATGCGTAGCTGGCGAGGATGGGTGCAAGGTGCTTGGAAGAGTGGATGAGTATAATTGGGAAAAGTAAGACTGCATGATGTGAGCAGTCTGCTTGTTTGTGGAAGTCAGTGAGCCGTGTTGTGTGCGAAGGGGGTGAACCACTGCTGGTGAAAATGTGCCTCGAAGCAAGTTGGAGAGTAAACGGCCAGACTTGTTCCCGAATTTATGAAATTTGTAGTGGACAGAAAAAAGGTATCTATCCCCCACTTCGGAAATGTGTTCCTCAAAGTGGGTTTTAGTGAGCAGATATTCTTGCTTAGTGGCCGGTGAAGGTGCCTGTTTGTACGCCTGAAAGGCCTTAGTGAGAGTGTCCTGGAGCCCCAGGTATTGCTTTGAGAATTTCTTGTTGGAAGCTGCAGTGAAAGACATAATCGCTCCTCTGAGAACGGCTTTTGCCGACATCCAGAACAGAAAAGGATCCGTCTGGAGATGTTCAGAGTTGGTAGTGCAATAATCATCCCAAGTAGCTTCCAAGAAGGACTTGAAAGTAGAAGAGCGACAAAATCTAGAGGGGAATTTCCATAAACTAGTCGAGTCTCTGTCATCAGGAAAGTGGATATCCATAGAAATCAAAGCATGGTCTGACAGGGAGATGGGGGCAATAGAACTGTCCGTTACCTGAGGAAAAAGAGCATGAGAGATGAAGAAATAATCAATGCGGGAGAGAGAGCCGTGCGCCGCCGAGAGACAGGTGTATTCTCGCTCCATTGGAAACAGGGCTCGCCACAGGTCGATAACCTGTAGAGTGGATGTGAGGAGGGGGATGCCTACTTTAGGAAGTGGAGGGGGGGTCCCTTGCGTATTCGATCTATCAAGTAGGGAGGAAGAGATCAGGTTAAAATCTCTGCCAATAATCAAATTGTCACCTCAGAAGGGTAATCAAGCGCTGGAAGTATGACTTAGAATAGGGAGGGGGAATATATACATTAGCCAGTGTGAGCCTCTTGCCCAGCATATCCACTGAGACCACCACATATCTACCTGTATCGTCAGTAACGACGCTGTGAATTTCATAGGCCAATGAGCGTTTTACCAGGATAGCTACTCCACGTGCCTTAGAGCTGTAGGAGGAAGATGCCAATACAGACCAGCCCAACATTCCCAGTTTCGCAGACTCAGAAGGAGTCAAATGAGTTTCCTGGAGGAATGAAACATCCACACCAGATTTTTGTAAGGAAATCAGAATTTTCCTGCGTTTCGCCGGAGAGTTAATCCCTCCAACATTCCAGGTTGCTTAGCGTAGACTAGGCATCCTGAGGGAAACAGGGAAAAAAAGAAACATTGGTTTAAAACATAAAAGTATAACAAGGGGAACTTTCAGTACAAGGATGACAAAGGACATCAGTAAAACTGACCCATTTAGACAGTACAGGACAGCGCTCAAAGGAGTAGGAGGAGGACACGACATAGGAATGGAGGGAGGGAGTATATGGGAGGGGGAAAAGGCAGCACAGATGAAAAGAGGCATACAAACGCTAGCATTTGAAGCCAAACTTCCGAGCAAATGTACACAGAATAACTGAACAAAAAGGATGTACATCCAGCAAGGAGGGGCGTATCCGTCCCCGATCCTCAAAATGCGGCAAAGTATGACTGTATAACTGGACCCCGGAGGTCCCAGCAGTGCATTGCACAAAAGGACCTTAAAATAACATGCAGTATACAGAGAATAAGCCATAAAATGTGAAAAAGAAGAGGAAAAAAGGCAGCGTTATAAATTTAGAAAACACTATTCAGACATGAAAACATGCATGGCAGGAATAACGTAATGAGGCAATTTAGAACATGGAGCACGGAGCACACTCCCTCATTCTGTGGAATCAGAGATGTCTGCATCCTTGGCCTGGGACAACTCCTGGAGGTAGGCCAAAGCGTCAGGTGGGGTGGAGAAGTCCTTAAATGAAGTCCCATCATAAATGCGAAGCCTGGCTGGGTACAGTAGGCCAAATTTGCGCCCTTCAGCGACTAATTGGGAACAAACAGGGGAAAAGGATTTCCTGGCCCGTGATAACTCAGCGGAGTAGTCTTGAAAAATATGGAGCTTATGTCCTTCCCACGACAAATATTTAGCTTTACGAGAGGCCGACCATATCTCTATCTTGTGTAGATAATTTAAGCAGCGGAACAGGGTAACGCGGGGTCTCGGCCTGTTAGGGGTCGGTGTCGGGCCCACCCTATGGACCCTTTCTATAACCATGTCCTGGCAAACCGCCTCTATGCCTAAGAGCGAGGGTAGAGTGTTGCGGACAAAATGGGCCAATGCGGGCCCCTTAATAGACTCAGGGAGGCCGACCAGCCTAATATTCTGTTCTCAATGTCGTCGATCTTATTCCACAGCTGATAGGAATCATTAGTGAGGCGCTTCACAGTGTGCTGTAAATCTCCTATATCATGGGAGGCTACACTGAGCTGTTGTTCTGTTGTAGAAACCCTGTGTGTCAAATGTTGCAGCTGACTGGTGATATCAGCCACTGCTTTAGATAGTAGGGGAGTCATAGTGGCTGTAATGGCCGCCACCACCACCTCAGCATAAGTCACAGGGGCATCGCAGCCCACACTCACGTGTCCCCCATATGCGGGTCCCTCGGCCGCGGCTTTCTTGTGCAGGGGGGGAGCGATCTCCACGGCAGAGTCTGCCTGCATGGTCCCTGCAGCCCGCCGCTTCTCCTGACGTAGAGGCTGCGGCTGTTGCTGCTGCTGGTCCGGCTGGGGCTGCGGCGCCAGCGGCGCTAGAAAGCGGTCCATGTGAGTGGCGGGAGGAGTAGGTGCACTGCGGGCTGGCTCCAGGGGTCAAACGAGGCTTTAGAAGCCTAGTAAACGATGTCTGTAGAGGAGCGGGGGACGGAGCTCAGAACGGAGCTCAGGTCTCCATGAAGCCAAAACCGGAAGTCGGTAAAATGTCTTTAATGCGGTCCTACGCTGTTTCGGTGATAACCTCCGTCTTCAGGTACAGACAGAGGTGCCGCGATGAGCATGGTGCGTGATGACATCATCATTTGGAGCCGCCGGGCTAAGTGTGTGGTCCCTCCACCAGAATGGTGCCTTTTCACTCAGGGGTTTGACTTTATAAGGTAAGAAGACACAGTGTTCTTGTTTAAGCCTGATGAAAATGCCATATTAAAGGCATTGAAACGTTGCACTTTATTAAGAATCTGCATTGAGTTATTTAGAGTCTGGAGTGCCGCACCTACAACCACAGATTTTATATATATATATATATATATATATATATATAGTTACAAATCAAAGCGGCACTCTCAGGACTTCATTCATAGAAACAGGACATCACCCCGTCATAGCAACGTTTTGGTTTTATTCGAAAAACCGTCTTCAGGCTTACATGACAAACACAGAAACTTATCTTACCTATATAGCAGCATATCACCATGTGCAGATCGTGCCGGATGTACGCCGCGTTAATTTCCGCTGACATCACCCGGAACGCAGCCTCAAGTGCAAACATTGCAATAAAACATTAAAACATTAACCCTTCACCAAAGCATCAGGTTACAAATACAAAGTCATGAAAAGAATACCAAAAGATGAACACAGCGATACATATCCCTAGCTCATCTCTGCACCATAGTAACTACACACATCGTCTGACACAATTAAATACATACTCCTTATACTGTTGCCGTCTATAATGAAGGCTATAGCATAAACGTTACAACCCAATTCTAAAACAGAAAACTAGAGAAAGATAATGTTTCATTTAATCCATGTGGAGCTATAGTATTTAAAAAAATAAATCCACCTGGTTTCACAACGCAGGAGTGCTTTGTTCCGGACAAATTATGGCCCTTAGCCTTAAAATGTTTGGCGACAGGTTGTTCCGAAATCCTGCCAGTTGCCAGGTCTGGAACTGTCTATATATATATATATATATATATATATATATGTATACCCAAAAATAAAGGCACTTGGAGACAGCAGTACAAAAAACAAAGTGTAGTAGGTCAAGTACTTTCTCTTTGGGAGAGTATGGATGCATTGGACTGTTGCAGCGGAGCATGCTGCTATTGATATCGAGTGCCAGCATATTTGGAACATTATATATATACAGTATATATATATATATATATATATATATATATATATATGTATATACATATATATATATTAGGGATGAGCGGGTTCGGTTCCTCGGAATCCGAACCCGCCCGAACTTCAGTTTTTTTTACACGGGGCCGAGCGACTCGGATCTTCCCGCCTTGCTCGGTTAACCCGAGCGCGCCCGAACGTCATCATCCCGCTGTCGGATTCTCGCGAGGCTCGGATTCTATCGCGAGACTCGGATTCTATATAAGGAGCCGCGCGTCGCCGCCATTTTCACACGTGCATTGAGATTCATAGGGAGAGGACGTGGCTGGCGTCCTCTCCGTTTATAGAGAAGAGAGTGAGACAGTAGAGAGAGACACAGTAGTAATTTTGGGGAGCATTAGGAGGAGTACTAGTAGTTACTTGCTGAAGTGATAGATAGTGTGACTGTATTATCTAACTTGTGGGGGAGACACTGACAGTGGGGAGCAGTTAGAGTCTGAGAGCAGGACTCAGGAGTACATATAACGTACAGTGCACACTTTTGCTGCCAGAGTGCCACACTGCCATTGTGACCACACTGACCACCAGTATAATATATATTGTGATTGTCTGCTTAGGAGTACTACTTGCAAGTTGCTGATAGTGTGACCAGTGACCTGACCACCAGTTTAATAATCACCACCAGTGAGTTTAATATATATATATATATATATATATATATATATATAATTGTATATAATATATATATAATATTGTATACCACCTACCCGTGGGTTTTTTTTTCTTTCTTCTTTATACATACTACTATAGTAGCTTACTGTAGCAGTCTGCGGTGCTGCTGAGCTGACAGTGTCCAGCAGGTCCGTCATCAGTCATTACATAATAAATATATATACCTGTCCGGCTGCAGTACTAGTGATATTATATATATATATATATATATTGATTTCATCTCATTATCATCCAGTCTATATTAGCAGCAGACACAGTACGGTAGTCCACGGCTGTAGCTACCTCTGTGTCGGCAGTCGCTCGTCCATCCATAATTGTATACCACCTACCCGTGGTTTTTTTCTTTTCTTTCTTCTTTATACATACTACTATAGTAGCTTACTGTAGCAGTCTGCGGTGCTGCTGAGCTGACAGTGTCCAGCAGGTCCGTCATCAGTCATTACATAATAAATATATCTACCTGTCCGGCTGCAGTACTAGTGATATTATATATATATATATTTATTTCATCTCATTATCATCCAGTCTATATTAGCAGCAGACACAGTATGGTAGTCCACGGCTGTAGCTACCTCTGTGTCGGCAGTCGCTCGTCCATCCATAATTGTATACCACCTACCCGTGGTTTTTTTTTTTCTTTCTTCTTTATACATACTACTATAGTAGCTTACTGTAGCAGTCTGCAGTGCTGCTGAGCTGACAGTGTCCAGCAGGTCCGTCATCAGTCATTACATAATAAATATATCTACCTGTCCGGCTGCAGTACTAGTGTGATATAATATATATTGATTTCATCTCATTATCATCCAGTCTATATTAGCAGCAGACACAGTACGGTAGTCCACAGCTGTAGCTACCTCTGTGTCGGCAGTCGCTCGTCCATCCATAATTGTATACCACCTACCCGTGGTTTTTTTTTTTCTTTCTTCTTTATACATACTACTATAGTAGCTTACTGTAGCAGTCTGCGGTGCTGCTGAGCTGACAGTGTCCAGCAGGTCCGTCATCAGTCATTACATAATAAATATATCTACCTGTCCGGCTGCAGTACTAGTGATATTATATATATATATATTGATTTCATCTCATTATCATCCAGTCTATATTAGCAGCAGACACAGTACGGTAGTCCACGGCTGTAGCTACCTCTGTGTCGGCAGTCGCTCGTCCATCCATAATTGTATACCACCTACCCGTGGTTTTTTTTTTTTCTTTCTTCTTTATACATACTACTATAATAGCTTACTGTAGCAGTCTGCGGTGCTGCTGAGCTGACAGTGTCCAGCAGGTCCGTCATCAGTCATTACATAATAAATATATCTACCTGTCCGGCTGCAGTACTAGTGATATTATATATATATATATATATTGATTTCATCTCATTATCATCCAGTCTATATTAGCAGCAGACACAGTACGGTAGTCCACGGCTGTAGCTACCTCTGTGTCGGCAGTCGCTCGTCCATCCATAATTGTATACCACCTACCCGTGGGTTTTTTTTTTTTCTTCTTTATACATACTACTATAGTAGCTTACTGTAGCAGTCTGTGGTGCTGCTGAGCTGACAGTGTCCAGCAGGTCCGTCATCAGTCATTACATAATAAATATATCTACCTGTCCGGCTGCAGTACTAGTGTGATATAATATATATTGATTTCATCTCATTATCATCCAGTCTATATTAGCAGCAGACACAGTACGGTAGTCCACGGCTGTAGCTACCTCTGTGTCGGCAGTCGCTCGTCCATCCATAATTGTATACCACCTACCCGTGGTATTTTTTTTTTCTTTCTTCTTTATACATACTACTATAGTAGCTTACTGTAGCAGTCTGCGGTGCTGCTGAGCTGACAGTGTCCAGCAGGTCCGTCATCAGTCATTACATAATAAATATATCTACCTGTCCGGCTGCAGTACTAGTGTGATATAATATATATTGATTTCATCTCATTATCATCCAGTCTATATTAGCAGCAGACACAGTACGGTAGTCCACGGCTGTAGCTACCTCTGTGTCGGCAGTCGCTCGTCCATCCATAATTGTATACCACCTACCCGTGGTTTTTTTTTTTTCTTTCTTCTTTATACATACTACTATAGTAGCTTACTGTAGCAGTCTGCGGTGCTGCTGAGCTGACAGTGTCCAGCAGGTCCGTCATCAGTCATTACATAATAAATATATATACCTGTCCGGCTGCAGTACTAGTGATATTATATATATATATATTGATTTCATCTCATTATCATCCAGTCTATATTAGCAGCAGACACAGTATGGTAGTCCACGTCTGTAGCTACCTCTGTGTCGGCAGTCGCTCGTCCATCCATAATTGTATACCACCTACCCGTGGTTTTTTTTTTCTTTCTTCTTTATACATACTACTATAGTAGCTAACTGTAGCAGTCTGCGGTGCTGCTGAGCTGACAGTGTCCAGCAGGTCCGTCATCAGTCATTACATAATAAATATATCTACCTGTCCGGCTGCAGTACTAGTGATATTATATATATATATATATTGATTTCATCTCATTATCATCCAGTCTATATTAGCAGCAGACACAGTACGGTAGTCCACGGCTGTAGCTACCTCTGTGTCGGCAGTCGCTCGTCCATCCATAATTGTATACCACCTACCCGTGGTTTTTTTTTTTTCTTTCTTCTTTATACATACTACTATAGTAGCTTACTGTAGCAGTCTGCGGTGCTGCTGAGCTGACAGTGTCCAGCAGGTCCGTCATCAGTCATTACATAATAAATATATCTACCTGTCCGGCTGCAGTACTAGTGATATTATATATATATATATATTGATTTCTTCTCATTATCATCCAGTCTATATTAGCAGCAGACACAGTAAGGTAGTCCACGGCTGTAGCTACCTCTGTGTCGGCAGTCGCTCGTCCATCCATAATTGTATACCACCTACCCGTGGTTTTTTTTTTCTTTCTTCTTTATACATACTACTATAGTAGCTTACTGTAGCAGTCTGCGGTGCTGCTGAGCTGACAGTGTCCAGCAGGTCCGTCATCAGTCATTACATAATAAATATATCTACCTGTCCGGCTGCAGTACTAGTGATATTATATATATATATATATTGATTTCATCTCATTATCATCCAGTCTATATTAGCAGCAGACACAGTACGGTAGTCCACGGCTGTAGCTACCTCTGTGTCGGCAGTCGCTCGTCCATCCATAATTGTATACCACCTACCCGTGGTTTTTTTTTTCTTTCTTCTTTATACATACTACTATAGTAGCTTACTGTAGCAGTCTGCGGTGCTGCTGAGCTGACAGTGTCCAGCAGGTCCGTCATCAGTCATTACATAATAAATATATCTACCTGTCCGGCTGCAGTACTAGTGTGATATAATATATATTGATTTCATCTCATTATCATCCAGTCTATATTAGCAGCAGACACAGTACGGTAGTCCACGGCTGTAGCTACCTCTGTGTCTTTTAGTTGTGCCTATTAAAATATGGAGAACAAAAATGTTGAGGTTCCAAAATTAGGGAAAGATCAAGATCCACTTCCACCTCGTGCTGAAGCTGCTGCCACTAGTCATGGCCGAGACGATGAAATGCCAGCAACGTCGTCTGCCAAGGCCGATGCCCAATGTCATAGTACAGAGCATGTAAAATCCAAAACACCAAATATCAGTAAAAAAAGGACTCCAAAATCTAAAATAAAATTGTCGGAGGAGAAGCGTAAACTTGCCAATATGCCATTTACCACACGGAGTGGCAAGGAACAGCTGAGGCCCTGGCCTATGTTCATGGCTAGTGGTTCAGCTTCACATGAGGATGGAAGCACTCAGCCTCTCGCTAGAAAACTGAAAAGACTCAAGCTGGCAAAAGCACCGCAAAGAACTGTGCGTTCTTCGAAATCCCAAATCCACAAGGAGAGTCCAATTGTGTCGGTTGCGATGCCTGACCTTCCCAACACTGGACGTGAAGAGCATGCGCCTTCCACCATTTGCACGCCCCCTGCAAGTGCTGGAAGGAGCACCCGCAGTCCAGTTCCTGATAGTCAGATTGAAGATGTCAGTGTTGAAGTACACCAGGATGAGGAGGATATGGGTGTTGCTGGCGCTGGGGAGGAAATTGACAAGGAGGATTCTGATGGTGAGGTGGTTTGTTTAAGTCAGGCACCCGGGGAGACACCTGTTGTCCGTGGGAGGAATAGGGCCGTTGACATGCCTGGTGAAAATACCAAAAAAATCAGCTCTTCGGTGTGGAAGTATTTCACCAGAAATGCGGACAACATTTGTCAAGCCGTGTGTTGCCTTTGTCAAGCTGTAATAAGTAGGGGTAAGGACGTTAACCACCTCGGAACATCCTCCCTTATACGTCACCTGCAGCGCATTCATAATAAGTCAGTGACAAGTTCAAAAACTTTGGGCGACAGCGGAAGCAGTCCACTGACCAGTAAATCCCTTCCTCTTGTAACCAAGCTCACGCAAACCACCCCACCAACTCCCTCAGTGTCAATTTCCTCCTTCCCCAGGAATGCCAATAGTCCTGCAGGCCATGTCACTGGCAATTCTGACGAGTCCTCTCCTGCCTGGGATTCCTCCGATGCATCCTTGCGTGTAACGCCTACTGCTACTGGCGCTGCTGTTGTTGCTGCTGGGAGTCGATGGTCATCCCAGAGGGGAAGTCGTAAGCCCACTTTTACTACTTCCACCAAGCAATTGACTGTCCAACAGTCCTTTGCGAGGAAGATGAAATATCACAGCAGTCATCCTGTTGCAAAGCGGATAACTGAGGCCTTGACAACTATGTTGGTGTTAGACGTGCGTCCGGTATCCGCCGTTAGTTCATAGGGAACTAGACAATTTCTTGAGGTAGTGTGCCCCCGTTACCAAATACCATCTAGGTTCCACTTCTCTAGGCAGGCGATACCGAGAATGTACACGGACGTCAGAAAAAGACTCACCAGTGTCCTAAAAAATGCAGTTGAACCCAATGTCCACTTAACCACGGACATGTGGACAAGTGGAGCAGGGCAGGGTCAGGACTATATGACTGTGACAGCCCACTGGGTAGATGTATGGACTCCCACCACAAGAACAGCAGCGGCGGCACCAGTAGCAGCATCTCGCAAACGCCAACTCTTTCCTAGGCAGGCTACGCTTTGTATCACCGGTTTCCAGAATACGCACACAGCTGAAAACCTCTTACGGCAACTGAGGAAGATCATCGCGGAATGGCTTACCCCAATTGGACTCTCCTGTGGATTTGTGGCATCGGACAACGCCAGCAATATTGTGTGTGCATTAAATATGGGCAAATTCCAGCACGTCCCATGTTTTGCACATACCTTGAATTTGGTGGTGCAGAATTTTTTTAAAAACGACAGGGGCGTGCAAGAGATGCTGTCGGTGGCCAGAAGAATTGCGGGACACTTTCGGCGTAGAGGCACCACGTACAGAAGACTGGAGCACCACCAAAAATGCCTGAACCTGCCCTGCCATCATCTGAAGCAAGAAGTGGTAACGAGGTGGAATTCAACCCTCTATATGCTTCAGAGGTTGGAGGAGCAGCAAAAGGCCATTCAAGCCAATACAATTGAGCACGATATAGGAGGTGGAATGTACCTGTCTCAAGCGCAGTGGAGAATGATTTCAACGTTGTGCAAGGTTCTGCAACCTTTTGAACTTGCCACACGTGAAGTCAGTTCAGACACTGCCAGCCTGAGTCAGGTCATTCCCCTCATCAGGCTTTTGCAGAAGAAGCTGGAGGCATTGAAGGAGGAGCTAAAAGGGAGCGATTCCGCTAGGCATGTGGGACTTGTGGATGGAGCCCTTAATTCGCTTAACAAGGATTCACGGGTGGTCAATCTGTTGAAATCAGAGCACTACATTTTGGCCACCGTGCTCGATCCTAGATTTAAAACCTACCTTGGATCTCTCTTTCCGTCAGACACAAGTCTGCTGGGGTTCAAAGACCTGCTGGTGACAAAATTGTCAAGTCAAGCGGAACGCGACCTGTCAACATCTCCTCCTTCACATTCTCCCGCAACTGGGGGTGCGAGGAAAAGGCTCAGAATTCCGAGCCCACCCACTGGCGGTGATGCAGGGCAGTCTGGAGCGACTGCTGATGCTGACATCTGGTCCGGACTGAAGGACCTGACAACGATTACGGACATGTCGTCTACTGTCACTGCATATGATTCTCTCACCATTGAAAGAATGGTGGAGGATTATATGAGTGACCGCATCCAAGTAGGCACGTCAGACAGTCCGTACTTATACTGGCAGGAAAAAGAGGCAATTTGGAGGCCCTTGCACAAACTGGCTTTATTCTACCTAAGTTGCCCTCCGACAAGTGTGTACTCCGAAAGAGTGTTTAGTGCCGCCGCTCACCTTGTCAGCAATCGGCGTACGAGGTTACTTCCAGAAAATGTGGAGAAGATGATGTTCATTAAAATGAATTATAATCAATTCCTCCGTGGAGACATTGACCAGCAGCAATTGCCTCCACAAAGTACACAGGGAGCTGAGATGGTGGATTCCAGTGGGGACGAATTGATAATCTGTGAGGAGCGGGATGTACACGGTGATATATCGGAGGATGATGATGAGGTGGACATCTTGCCTCTGTAGAGCCAGTTTGTGCAAGGAGAGATTAATTGCTTCTTTTTCGGTGGGGGTCCAAACCAACCCGTCATTTCAGTCACAGTCGTGTGGCAGACCCTGTCACTGAAATGATGGGTTGGTTAAAGTGTGCATGTCCTGTTTATACAACATAAGGGTGGGTGGGAGGGCCCAAGGACAATTCCATCTTGCACCTCTTTTTTCTTTCATTTTTCTTTGCGTCATGTGCTGTTTGCGGAGTGTTTTTTGGAAGGGCCATCCTGCGTGACACTGCAGTGCCACTCCTAGATGGGCCAGGTGTTTGTGTCGGCCACTAGGGTCGCTTATCTTACTCACACAGCTTCCTCATTGCGCCTCTTTTTTTCTTCTTTGCGTCATGTGCTGTTTGGGGAGTGTTTTTTGGAAGGGCCATCCTGCGTGACACTGCAGTGCCACTCCTAGATGGGCCAGGTGTTTGTGTCGGCCACTAGGGTCGCTTAGCTTACTCACACAGCTACCTCATTGCGCCTCTTTTTTTCTTCTTTGCGTCATGTGCTGTTTGGGGAGTGTTTTTTGGAAGGGCCATCCTGCGTGACACAAATGTGCATGTGTCTACTTAAATGATCAGAAACAGACTCCATGAGGGTGGTATGAGGGCCCGATGTCCACAGGTGGGGGTTGTGCTTACAGCCCAACACCGTGCAGGACGTTTGGCATTTGCCAGAGAACACCAAGATTGGCAAATTCGCCACTGGTGCCCTGTGCTCTTCACAGATGAAAGCAGGTTCTCACTGAGCACATGTGACAGACATGACAGAGTCTGGAAAAGCCAAGGAGAACGTTCTGCTGCTTGCAACATCCTCCAGCATTACCGGTTTGGCAGTGGAACAGTAATGGTGTGGGATGGCATTTCTTTGGGGGGCCACACATCCCTCCATGTGCTTGCCAGAGGTAGCCTGACTGCCATTAGGTACTGAGATGAGATCCTCAGACCCCTTGTGAGACCATATGCTGGTGCGGTTGGACCTGGGTTCCTCCTAATGCAAGACAATGCTAGACCTCATGTGGCTGGTGTTTGTCAGCAGTTCCTGCAAGACGAAGGCATTGATGCTGTGGACTGGCCTGCCCATTCCCCAGACCTGAATCCAATTGAGCACATCTGGGACATCATATCTCGCTCCATCCACCAACAGACTGTCCAGTAGTTGCACCACAGACTGTCCAGGAGTTGACGGATTAGTCCAGGTCTGGGAGGAGATCCCTCAGGAGACCATCCGCCACCTCATCAGAAGCATGCCCAGGCATTGTAGGGAGGTCATACAGGCACGTGGAGGCCACACACACTACTGAGACTCATTTTGACTTGTTTTAAGGACATTACATCAAAGTTGGATCAGCCCATAGTGTTTTTTTCCACTTTAATTTTTAGTGTGACTCCAAATCCAGACCTCCATGGGTTAATAAATTTGATTTCCATTGATAATTTTTGTGTAATTTGTTGTCAGCACATTCAACTATGTAAAGAACAAAGTATTTAATAAGAATATTTCATTCATTCAGATCTAGGATGTGTTGTTTAAGTATTCCCTTTATTTTTTTGAGCAGTATATATACTGTATATATTCTGATTAGAGTATTCTGCTTATTCTTTATTTATTTTTTTACTTTGTCTTGTCTTTCGATCCTCCATGTCTTTAATTTCTGTGTTGTTCTCCTAGCAGTTCCACACGCACCATACGAGGTCTACAAACAAATTTAAAAAAAATGCCCCCATGACTAGCAAATTTTCTCACACGTGCATCTGTGCTTGCAAGGTTTTCTCATGCATGCCCCTGAGCAAAAACTCATCACAAACTTGTCCACATTGCCTAGCAGCTTTTCTGAAACATGCCCCCCAGTTAGCAATTATTCTAACACGTCATTCCTGTCCATTAGCTTTTCACAAATATGGACCATGCCTACAAACTGCCTCCCTGCACTGCAATGTTTTTTACAGTGTTTTCTTCTGTCCTACAGCTCAGCAGATTTTTTAGAACCAACTGTATGGCAGTTCTGTCATCTACAAAGGGCCAGGAATAGACTAGAATTTCAGGGATGACATCCCATTCAGCACTATTTAGCTTATAACTGCTTGTGGCTACATCAGTCTCGTATGTAGAGCAGGAAGCAGGAATCTAGGTGATCACTAATCAATAGGGGGCCATACCAATTGAAAGAGGTGACTCTGAATCTGTGGAAGTCAAGATTGGGTAGATTTTATCCTGTCCCTCATGATTTTTCTGTAGTGTACAGAATATTTCTATGATGGCACCTTGGCCGGAATGTAAAGAAGTCCCAGTTCAGCAGCCATACTGGATGTCAGCCGAACTCTGATGTTTTTTTAAGGGGCAATCATGTACAAGGCTAAATCATGCCTTGGACAGGATTTCCTCTTTAAAAAAACATCAGAGTTCGGACAACATCCAGCACGGCTGAACTCAGACTTCACTACTGTACATCCCAGCCCTAGTTTGGATTAGGAGACTCCCTTTTTTCAAACAAAGGGGACAACACCTTTGCAGCTACCATAAATGGGATAGATATAGGGACTTAAACTCCATACAACAATCCTTCTCCATTCTTTTTTCCAACATACAATAAGTGACACTGTTGCAAATGCATGCAGTGAGGTCACTAACAAAAGCCCCCCTGCCACTAATTGCAACCCCCACTGACTACCTGGGGAAATTGTATATTTGTTTGTTTTTTATATAAATTGTATATAATATTGCTGGGTACAACATGAGGGCTCATCCTCTGCAGTTCTATTGTTTATGCAGTTAATGAGCCCCACTCATCCTCAGTAGCATGGGGGTAATAACATCCAGTACTGTATAGCAAAGCACAAATGTTATGTACAGTATGAACACTGATAAATACTGAAATTTGGGCAAAATATGTTGGCATAATTGTATTCTAATCATGTCACATGTACAATATTAAACAGCTCAAATTTCTTTCATAAATAGAAAAAAACAACACTAATCCAGGCGTAATTGATTTATAATGATGAATAATCTTAAATTTTAACGTAATTTAAGATGCAACCTCTGTCCAGCTGTACCTGTGTTCGTACAGCTAAAATTGATTCTGAGGTAGGGGGCTCACTTGCTTTCCCTCCTCAGAAACCAAAGACATAAACAATAAAAAGAAATGACTGATTGCGCTATGTTACCAGGTGCGTATAGGAATAAAGACACATTTAAAAATGACCTCTCTGGCTTTTATTTTTGTTCAAGAAATATCACAAATGTAAATATATAAAAATAAAAATATATAAAAACTCAATATGCATGCATATTCACTATGAGCTCACTTAAAAAAATGTAACACTATTTCTATGACAGCAAATGAGACTCCACACACCTGCCGTTCCAGCTGAGCCGTAATCGGAGGAGACACGGCCAGCCAGGTGGGGAGTCTGCTCTGCATGTGTCCGCATACAAGCGGCTCCAGTACGCTGAGGGGTAGAGACCATACAGCACCGCTACCACAGCGAAAGAGAGACGGGAGAAGGGAGAGCTAGATACGCCGCTGTGCACAGCGAGGATCTCCCCAGCACGTCCGTGCTCACGGCCGCGGCGGTAAGCGGCATTTCATCTGTCTTACAATTGTCAGTCTACAGACTGTGGCCAGTATACAAACAGGAACTGTGTCTTTATTAAGAGGACTGTGTCCCAATATATCTGAAAAAACATCACCTATTGTCGTGGGAATACAAGTTACATATTTGCATACATCAGTGGAAGAAATAACTGTCCCTAAAATAGATCTGAGCACTGGATGCTTAAACATAGAAATAGTGTTACATTTTTTAAGTGAGCTCATAGTGAATATGCATGCATATTGAGTTTTTATATATTTTTATTTTTATATATTTACATTTGTGATATTTCTTGAACCAAAATAAAAACCAGAGAGGTCATTTTTAAATGTGTCTTTATTCATATATGCACCTGGTAATATAGCGCAATCAGTCATTTCTTTTTATCAAATATCTTTCATACTTTTAAAAAAATAAACTATGTCTAAATATCAATATCCGTACATGTTTGTGTGAAGGAGAGCTACAAAATCTATTTAGCAGTGAAATCAGTTTGGCCTGCTATGGCATAGTAGATATAAACTCAAGGGTAAATAAGCCTGGAGAAGCATGGTGATTTATGTGATGAACAGAAGGAGAAGGAGGATTTTGCAGCAGAATAGATGTTCTTTCCTTCAAATGAAAATTGAACACCGGTTTCTTATATAAGATTGCCAACAAAGAAAATAACATAAAATTGGGGCATCTATTCAGCTTTAACAATGCCAGTACAATTTTGCTATATTGATTTAAAATTAATGTAATTTCTATTATGAAATGTGTGTATATATATATATATATATATATATATATATACACATACACACACATACATACACACACATTTGTCTGTGCTGCCTGCAAAATTATGAAAATTATGAAGATTGCAGAGTTTAAATTATGACTATGTTAAATTTCAAACAAAGAAAATCACTATACAGATGTGGTGTTTAACAAGGTTCATTCCATTCTCCGTCTACATTCACTTGCAAATCATTTTGCCAGTAAAAGCCACTGTTCCTCTCAGTCCCTAACCTTCCCATGATAAGTACTGCAGTTCTTTCAGCAGAGGCTTGCTGTGTTGTGTGAGAGAGGATTTTTTTTTCTCCTTATTAATCAGGAGCCCTGAATGAAAGCCAATCACAGGCTGAGCTTCCCCTTGGCTTTGCTTTCCTGCCTCTTAGAGTTAAAAGTGATGCTGTGACTGTGAGGAAAAGACTGAGTTAGAATCAAGTAGAATCTTCCTTGGAAAAATATAAGCAGAAATAGATGGTAAATAGCAGAAAATGTTCAAGCTGTGGTGCTGAATCGGACAATACTGCATTTCCAGGAACAGCAACAAATTTGAAAGGTAAGATATTTCTAAAGCATCTCTGTATTCAGGATGCATTCTCTGTTTAACAAGATGACAGCATTGCTTGCTGCATTGTAATGTAGATGAATACTATTTGTATGTAAGTATCGGAACTTTTAATTTAGTGTGTCTGGTTAATGTAAGATGTAAATCAAGCAATTAGTAGGCAGCTGCAGCAGTGCATTACAAACTAAAGCTCTTTATAAATAGGGATTTTGCACTTCAGTCCGGTTTGCAGTAAATGATACATGCAAGTTCATCTAGTGGATTGAACAAGACATGGTAAAAATATATATGTAGATTGATTGCCTAAATGATTTTTGAACAGTTCTATGTAAAATGATGCTATTGTGGGTTAGCAAACTACAGCAATAACCATCAAATAGACAAATGTGTCTGTCTACTGTGTATGCAGGTACTGGCTTCAGGTAAAAGACATTCAGTGTTTAGTCATCAGTTCAAGGTAATAATAGGATGTTATTCATTTTTAGATATTAAAATACCTTAAGGGCAAAGAATAAAGAGCTAATGACTGACGTAGCATAAATATCCAAGAAATATTCAGATTCTAACGTATTTATTTATTTATTCTGTTTATGGCAAAATGCTGATTTGTATGTATTTTGTGTTATGGGGATGTACTGTATAACATGTTGACAAGTCTAAATACATGATCATGTTTCCCTGAAGCAACTGTTGATGGTATTATATGATCTGGAGTTATTGTAACATGAGGATGTGCTACATGATACAGTACTCTGTGCAGCCAGACAATCGTAGAAGCCCTCTAGCCCCACAATGAGCCTGCACATGCAAATCATTGACAAACAGCACCCAGCTTCTTATAACTGACATATTATCTTTTCTGCTTTCACACAAATGGAGCTGTTTCCTATAATCTTCATCTCTCTTTCTTGTAAAAGCATCGCTATTATACTAAAATGCACATCTATTTCCAATATGTGTCAAGATACTGTATATTATTCTGTACTTTTTCCAGTCAGCCAAATGTGCCTACTCAGACAAGAGATGGCTTTTAAACTAATAATTGACAAAGCCACAAAGCATAACTAAAAATAAAATTGTGTATATATATATACAGTGTGTATATATACAGTGTGTATATATATATATATATATATGCAGTAAGTATCACTTCACAAACACCCAATGTGACAGGTTTTGCACTATCTAACCATGACTAATATGAGCATTCATTTCTTCATGAGTCAGACAGACATGTGCTAAAACATATAGTCTGTTTATTTCTGGGTAACCTATATTACAGATGGTAAGCCTCTTACCAAAGCTGCTTGTTCATCTGAAAAAGTGCTGAAGTTTTAGACTGCAGTGCATGTTCCCAAAGCAGTGTTACATATTTTATCTTTTTGCTGCAAAGTTAAATGTGTAATGCAAAGCTACATTTGCAGTACCAATAAATAAGCAGCTTTATATATTTTGTATATCTTGAACAGAAAGATAAATACTTTTTGGAACATAAGCTGGTAATCTTGTTTGTGCCATGGGAACCCTTTTAAATTAGACTATTCCATCGCCTTGCCAACCTGTTAAACAAAAGAATTGAATCAAAGGCTCATTTATAGTCCATGCAGCAACTCCTAATGGGAAAAAATGAATGACAGACTGGAAGTTGTTTTGCTTTTATATTTTTTTTTGTCCTTAATTTTCCAATATTACTTTGGAGGACAACACAACCTTGCATGAAGTATATTGAAGACTGCAGTCTAGTAATGCATCTTTTTGTGGGAATCATAAGATATTTACTTTTAACCAAACACAGTAGGTAACAAATGTCAACAGTCTTGATATATTATCGGCATAAGGGAACTGGGCTTTCCATTATTGTAGTATGCAAAGTTTAACAAATAATAAAGTATGTATTGGTATATGCAATTATTCTGGCCATAATAAAAAACATAAGACATGCTATTGGCAGTGACATATCTTTTGATTAAAATGACCATAAAGATCTATTTGATAAACATATGCACAATACATACACATACTGTAAATGTGCTAAGAGTTATATACACACAGGGCTATCTGCATTCGAGGACATTGTTATCATATACCCTGTCTGCTTGGTTTTTTTTCAAACCCACTGGGGAGTTTAAATTCTCAATCCATTGCTAACTGCTTTACAACCCTTTATCAAAGAAATTCATTCTGCAGAATAGCTTTCAGAGTAATAGGGTAAGAAATCTAAACTTGCAACAGAATTGTTATTGTTTCATTTTAATTCTTAGTAAAGCAACATGAAAACAGAAAAGGTTAATTTGAAAATGATACCCATCTCTGCATTAGTTCTTTCTAGATTTATCAAATCTCTTGACAAAAACAAGAAATAAGTGAATACTGTATGCCCTAGATAGATACACTGGCTGAATATCTTCCTTCCCTTAAGCAGACTGAATGGTCAGGGCAATGCAGTATTCTATACCATTATCTATTTCTTTACTGTCTTTGTTGTAGAAGCTGAAGATTTTTGCGTGGCATAAAGCTTGTATTAAAGTAATATGTCAAATGCTTCAGAAGTAGTGGTCATAATTGTAAACCATGCTTGGTTGCACTGTTCAACCGGGCAAAACATTATTTGTATATTAATCACTTTGTGACTAAAAGGTGCTTATTAAGATCCTGTACTCAGTGGGAAGGAAGACATGCTTGATTTCATTTCAATGTATATATAGGTTATACTAGTACTTGCTGAATTCTACCAATTTCCTAAATACCATTATTCACTTTTCCAGCACAGTCAGACGCTACGATACATAGTACACAACAGTGCTACCAATAGCATAGGTGGAAGCCATTGCATACAGTAATATATGTTGGCAAAAGATACCCAAATCCATTTTTTCCAAATAATCTAAGTAATAGAATTCAAAGCTCTGAATTCAGTTACTATTTCATTTGTCTCATCCATAGGATGAGGGCAGGTTGTGGAGGATCTAACTACAGTATAACTTTTTAATTCAACTGCTGAAAACAGATTAAATTTTGCACATGTTTAAATATATACTATGGGGTCAATTCAAAAAGAAGTAATAGCTGCAAAAATGATGGAAAAGCAGTCAGAGTGCCAGCACCCAGAGCACACCAGAATATTGTATATGTTAGTTATGTAATTTAAGAATATTAAAATATTACCAAGCCTTATGGTCTTTTCTACTCACAATACTTCTGCACTTCCAAAAATTTTAAATTATCCATTATTATTTTCTATATTTATATAATAATAACCGGACAATAACATTTGACAAATATATTACAATTTGCAGCTAACTCCACAACAAAGACAAAATATACAGAAAACATGGTACTCACATCTCTTATGGTACATTCTTCTATTTTTATGGTACCCATTCATTTTTTGCATTATTGTTCCCTTGTCTTTGCTTAGGGCACCCATGGAATACTTTGTTATGGTCCCCATGTTTATGATTTATTAGGTAAAACATACTGTATATTCCCTTTATTATGGCCCCAATGTCTATCTTTTATTAAGGACCCATAGCTTTTCTTTATTATGGTCCCAATGTCTATCATTTACGCACAATGTATGTACTGTATGGTAATTTCTATAGAACTAATTTATTTTGTAAATGGTATTCTCTTGAAATCAAGAGGCATTCTCAGGGGGTGAGATATACTAAGCATTGAAAAGTGATAAACTTCACTGGGATAAAGTACCAGTCAATCAGCTTCTAACTGCCATGTTACAGGCTAGGTTTGAAAAATAACAGTTAGGAGCTGGTTGATTGGTACTTTATCACCATGCAATTTATCACTTTTCAAGGTTTAGTACATCTGGTCCTTTGTCCCTGTAAGTACACATAAATCTAGATTTTATAAGCAGTGGAAACTCCTTAACTATTCTTTACATCATACCATTTGATATACAAACAATATAGATTCATGTAGCCATTCTCACTTCCATGAGATAAGATGCCCATTGCAAATTTAAATTAGACCACTAACTAATAAACATTGGTAACACTGTGGGCTGGATGTAATGGATTGCGAGACGGCTGGAGTTCCGAGAGTCTGGCCGAACTTGTACGTTTTTTTAAAGCAGCAAATGTTTATAAGGTAAAACCAACCTGGTTTTGCCTTGTAAACATTTGCTGCTTTAAAAAACGTATGAGTTCAGCTGGAGTTTCGGAGCTCCGGCCGACTCGCACTCCATTATGTCCAAGCCCCATATCTGGGATCTACTTTAGGTCTAGAAAAAGAAACACTGCTCAAGCAATTGACCCCCATTTCCCAATTTTTGGGTGTTATGACTCACTCACTAATAACTACAGTGCTTTAAAGTTAAAAATTTTATTGGAACTTGGATCATCTCTTCAAGTCCAGTATATTCATATTCTCAGCAGGTATCACATGTTTATGTTTTTTTATAAAGAAAAAAACAATAAAACCTCTTCAAGTTCATTGAAACACATAGTAAACCCCTCAATTCAGGCCATTTTATCCAAATTTGTTAAAAAGTCTGGACTTAGGGCTATGGGGCATATGTAATAGGGTCTGAGTTTGCCAAAGCTGTGGGATACCAGTCGATTTCTGACTTTTTTTTTTAAAGTGGCAATCACTTACAAGGCATATTTTATGATTGCCGCTTTAAAAAATGCTCTGAGATTGTTGGCCTCTCGCACCTCTGGAAAACATTGACTCTATTACATATGCTCCTGTATCTGTAACATTTCATAGTGTAATTTACAACTGCTGACAATGGCCACTTTTAAAGGGAGACAGCATGGAAAAGTTTGAATGAAAGCAATACTTCATAAAAGAGAATTTCCAATTTCTAATTGGATAGCTGACTTTGATGATGTTGTTTTATTCTCTACCTGAAATAGTGTGGTTTAATATCTAATGCACATAGTTTAGATTGAGACATAGGGCCCGATTTAGAAGTGGACATGTGCCTTTGTTACAGTGGATGTAAGAAGATACTGTATGCTAATGCCACAGCCCCTGCCATCTATATAAAGATGCCCACCACCAGCATCTCAAACCTCTTGCTTGTGTATGAAGACTCAACATTGAACACACATTGGTCACACCATTAGACCACTGAGCAACCCTATTGGCAATTAAAAGGGTCACAACATGCCAGTGTTTTAGTAGCCACCCATTACCTCCCACAAACTCACTGTCACTCACTCTGCATCCTAATCCACACTATGACTGCCATCGCAAGACAAACAGAGTGCATGCATGGTGTGACAGACTAATTTGCAGGACAAAAACCATCAGCCAACCATTAGACATATGTAAATTGGGTCCACCACTGAATTAGGAAAACAGCTTAAACAATAGTTTTTTTAATTAAATTATTAATTAATATAAGAGAATATCAAAATGTTTATTAATAAAACTGTATATTTTAATCATAAGAATCTCATATTTTCTTTAATAGTGGAAATTGCTGCCTCTTTATCCTATAGTACACACAGCTTTGAACTAATGCCAGTGCAGATGTTGCACTGGCATTAGTTCAGAGTTTTCCCAAAGCAGCAGCTATCTATTTACTAAAGCTGTGGTTCCCAAACTTCGTCCTCAAGGCACCCTAACAGTTCAGATTTTAAAGATATCCATGCTTAAGCACAGGTGACATAATAAGTAGCTCAGTCAGTTAGATTATACTATATCTGCACAAGCACGGATAGCCTTAAAACTTTGACTATTAAAGTGCCTTGAGGACTTAATTCAGGAAACCCTGCGCTAATTTGTATTAAAAAGATATAACAATAATGATATAATAATAATAATAATGTATTTCAAAAATGCATCATTATCCAGTGATAACCTTTACTGAATATAAGCATTTTTATAAATATGCAAAGTACAGTCCCATGGTGCAAAAGACCTTTTCTTGCCATATGTAGGGTGGCAACTTTTGTACCATTTAACAGTTAGGCATTACAGTAGGACTGGATGTCACCGGGCAACGGCGTTCACAGTGAAAAAAGGAGACGCAGCGCCGATCACAAGAAGATTGACAGCGGAGAGGTGTTCCAGGGCGGACACTCACCGTTGGATACCGTTTTCGAGGAGTGGTCATCCGAATGCAGGCGTGTCCAGGCAAATGGAGGGAGGATGTCTGACGTCAAAGCCGGGAGGAACATCACTGGATCCGTCGCACAGGGTAAGTAGCTCCAGCCTTACTCTTCAACTGCACAAAACTTTTTTAGCTAAGCAGGGCTGCACTAGCGAACGCAGCCCTGCTAAGCTAAAATACACTCCCCCATTGGCGGGATTAGTTGATCGCACCAGCAGCAAAAAGTTGCTGGCTGCGATAAACTCGAAATGACCCCCCTTGTTACAAAAGGATTGGGCACCTATCAACTCCTAGGTTTTACTGAAGGAAAGAAGATTAATTTTGCATAATATGATTATTTAAGTGATTTAGCTGGGAGGGAGAAGACTCTTTAGGGATGCATTCCCTAGTTTCCAGACAGGTGCACTATTTTGTCCTTCATGTAAATAAGTATTGCATTTTGCAAATAGTTAAAGATTATGTAACCCCAAACAATTTCTTTTATTTTGAATAAGATATTTGCTGCCCTTTACAGATGCACTTTTGTGAAAAACTGGAATTTTAGTGTAATAAGAACATACAAACAACCAAACTAACACAAGAAAACTAACACAACATACAGTATATACATTCTTGTTGTGTCCTTAAACTTATGATTAAATGTCACAATTTATTAAGGTACTGTAGTGATTCTAAAATGAACTTTTTTATTTTTTTTAACTGCTTTCGATAGACCACACTTACTTGAATTGGACATGTGCTTTAAAAACTTTATAAAGAAATGCATAACACATCTTTTGCCATTTTTAAATGAGCCTCAATATTTTTGGTCTGAATACTTTCATAAACATTGATGAAATGCTTTTTAAATTTAGGCTGCTAACATTCCAAAAAAACTTGCACTAACAAGCACTTATTGTCTGTGTTCATCCTTCAACTACTGTGGTCATATAACAGACAGTGTGCAACAGTATTAGACAATGCACATTTTTTTGCTTACTGCACATTTGTATGTAATTGTTTGGGGGACTATTAAGCCATATTCATGATACTGACTTGAATATTTTCAGTCAATTTTGTTGTGATTATTAGCAATTTTCACTTACTTTTTCCTGCTATTCAGAAAAAAACTTTCAGTGACAGCAGGTACAAAAACACAGTCCTTGCAAAGTACCCATAGGCATTCTTACCATTTATCTAAAAATAAATTTCTATCTAGTAGTGTGCATGCTTAATCTGCCTGCTGCCATCACCTGCCACTGATGTGCCCTTAATAATTCAGGCTGCTAAACAATGGAAGTGCAACCAATGGGCTCACCGAGGGCTAGGTACAAAAGGCTGCAGAGGGCATGGGAATATTGATTGCTATGGGCACCAGACAGGAAGCTGCTGTGAGCATGGACAGTGGGATGTTATAGAAATGGGACAGGAGGCTACTGTGGGCATGGGATAGGGTGCTACTGTGGGCATGGGACAGGAGGCTGCTATAGGCATGAGACAGGAGGCTACTGTGGGCAAGGGTCAGAAGGCTGGTGTGGGCATGGGACAGGAGGGTGCTATAGGTATGGGACAGGAGGGTGCTAAAGGCATAGGACAGGAGGCTACTGTGAGCATGGTACAGGAGGCTGCTGTGAGGAGGCTACTGTGGGCATGGGAATGGAGGCTGCTGTGGGCATGGGACAGGAGGCTGCTAAAGGCATAGGATAGGAGGCTGCTGTAGGCATAGGATAGGAGTCTGCTGTGGGCATGGGATAGGGTGCCACCGTGGGCACCAAACAGGAGGATACTGCTGGAACCTGACAGGAGGTTGAAAAGGGCACGGTGTAGGCAGCTATCCACACATCAATAATGAGCAATACAAAAGTCACAAGGAGAGTAGGTGGAGTTTCAGCTGCCTGCAGGGATTGATTGGATGAGATCCAGCTACACCAGCATGTCTGGCTGATATAAGGATGTTCCTCATATAACACCAATCTCAGATTGGGTTATATGAGGTAAGTATGTAAGGATTTTATTTTACATTGTTCTGCTATCTGAATAGCAGAAAATATTATGCAATGGCTTGTTGTATACAGTGTGATAATGTATTGTTGGAGGCAAGCATTAATGGAGAAGATAATTGCATTATCTTCTTCGTTAATCCTTTCCCACTTAACTGGAACACCTAACTCACGTGGAAACATTAATTTCCACATGAGTTAAGTAAAATTTAGCTTGCTAAATAGACCCCTTGATATGAACCATTGTGCAACATGTAACCATCCATTCTAGATTTTTTTTGTCCACTACCTGTATGCCCTATACACTGACTATATACATGTTGAATAAAATTGCATAATAGTCGTAATGTCTGAGAGTTTAATATTTACAGCATAACACCACAAACCAATGACATGGTAATAAATTACAATTGAATAAACTCAGACTAAAAGGTGAAGTTGCAAAGTACTGTGCTTTATTGATTTTTAATTAACTCTAAAACAATTTCCTAAAATACTTCATAGTGGTATGTAATTACCTTACCAAATTTGAACATATCTTACTATGAAAGTGTCATAAAAGCAAGGAATAATTTAATTGTAATCTAAAAAAAATCTTCATTTATAGCAAATGGTCTTTGAACATGCACCATATTAGAAATAAATCATGTTATACAATCAAAATATTTTTAAATAAGTAAATACTGTATATAAAATTGTTCCTTGAGCAGAATGCTAAGTGATGTTAGAAAACAGCAAAACATTCTGTTTTCAAAATATGTCTGTCATTAGTTGATTCAGAAACTGGATTTGACCCACCATAGCTTTTTTTATGGTCCTCAGATTCTGTCAAAGCTTCAAGGATTCTTTCCTAAAAAAAAGTCACATATATTTAAGTGTGGTATGACATTCAGAAGGTTGACATGCAAAAGTTCGATTCCAGAATGTTCACAAGTTATGAATATCGACATGGTCATTAATTTGACAATCTATATGTAGACATGCATTTTGGTCAACATGGTTAATGTGTTGATATGTTCATAATGTTGACATTTAAAATGTCAATACCAAAATGACGACATATGATTTGTTTATTAACCCTAATGACTAACCATGGTCATAATGTAAGAGTGTGAGTCTGTCCAAATAAGAGATCCAAAAATATAATAGACAAAAGAGAAGCATAAACAAACTTGTATGTTTTCTCTTAGTTTGCATGAAAGTATAATATAAAACAATGTGTAGCTTATACATTGCCCTATACTAAACAGAATCAAGCAATGTTTGCTGACTGAATAAAGCTGCTGCCATTTGCCAAGACGTCTAACCTCAACCCCGCTGGATGTATTTACAAGGTGATTGTAAAACTCCCACTGATATACAGCATTCAAAGAAGGCCAAACCACCAATGGATAAGGACACACTGCTACAAAAATTACCCATACGCAATCTATTAATATTTTAAACTTAATAGATTTAATAAAAATGTTGTTCTATTATTATAATTGAACATTAATATACACTAATATAGTAATCTAATACAGTATTATTACTTTCATAAGATAATTATTAGTGTATTTTGTACTTTTATCCAAAACATAATGGTTGCACCCATAATTAATGTACTGAGCTTCCTCTGATATCTATGGCCAGATATCTACAACATTTGTTGCCTATCAAAACTACTTTTTGTTGGTGTGTACAGTTGGTGGTTTACAAAAATGCTGCTTAATAGATACTGTTTGGTGGTTTCTATTCTAAACAAGTGAAACATCAGACAGCATTGTGTAATGTTGGGTTTTGAAAAAATGGCAGAGAGGCAGAATGCGTGTATGGTGGGCTCTTCTCACTTAGGCTAAGTTCAGTAAGAGCATTAAACAAATGTGACCCATGTAGACCAGCATGTACTGTAAGCCTTGTAGGGCACTTGCAAGTACACGATGATGATGATGATGATGATGATGATGACGACAATGCCTAGTAGTAAGCCATTTGCATATGCTGCCAATTCTGATGCATATATATTTTAAGATAAATATAATTGTATGGGTATGTGAACATACACTATTTTTCCATACTTTGTTTTGCATAATGTACAGTACTCCCATTTTACTTGCATATATTTCATTTAAAAAAAATAAAAAATATGGCGATATGTTTATTACTTTCAAAATTATGAAGATTTTCAGTTTACATATTGCAAGAGTAAGAAATGCTGTGACAGATAATATTAATAAATCAAATAAAATCAAATAGTACTGTACTCCTAGTGGCATTTATTGAATGGTGAGACTTTCCTGTACATTGCTAAAAAAAGGCAACACATTTGGGTCATACCACTGTAAATAGCTTTACAGTTAATTAGGTGTACTCAAGTGTGTCAGTGCAATGATCAATGTCAGGGGAGCTTTTCTGTCTTTGTAAATCATAGCATCCTCAATCAGCAGACTGGTATTTCACAGTAATGCCAGCAAATGTCTGATATAAAGAGCCAGGCACTAAAGCATGCATCATGTCAGAAATTGATTCCAAAGAAGCAATCCCTCTGAACAATGGTGCAGTCCGGGAGCATGAATAGCTAGCACACTAGCTGCCAAGGACTTTAGTGACTGAAAGAACAGATATTAAAAAGAATTGGCTTCACAATTCATAAAGTGATGTTTTAAAGTTGCACTACCACCAGAGGTAAGTTAGTACCTTCCCCTCACTAGAAGCTAGGGATGGCCAATTGGATAACCTGTATTTATTTTTTGAATGCAAAGTGATGTATCAAATTAGCATGTAATTAATATCAATTCAGTATTTTACTGTTACAATTTTTATACTGCAAATGGGCAGTTGCAGGCCAAGCCAGGTCCAAGGGCAGGGTTTGCTGTTATGAGATTCTTATAGGCTGAGCGAGCCACAGAGAAGACACCAAGTAGATTTGTTAATCTTCTTAATCTCAGAACAGATACATGAAATAGCTAAGGTAGGAAAAGAAAAATCAATCCACACAATGAATTAGGTAAGTTATATGGGCCACTATACAACAGATTATTACAGTAGATCAAAATACCAATAAACGTAAAAAATGTATTGGTATAAATAAATAAAAAAATGATATCAATGCCCATCCACACTAGAGGCACATGGTCAAAATGCATTAGGTCAATATCAAAAAAAGATCAACATGGATAAAATGTTGACCTATGAACAGTTGACACAGGAAAAAGTCAACAGGTACAAAAGGTCGACACTGGAAAAGGTTGACACACAAAAGGGTCAATAGATTTTTTTTTCTTTTTTAGGTGTCATTTTCACTGTCAGAGCACAGGTAACACCAATTAGTCTACTACGTCCTCTTTAATGGCTCTGTTTGCTCATCATGCTGCGGGCAAGCTACTTCACTACCGCTACACTTGGAAGTCCACATGGATCATAGTCCATAGTCCTCAATCATAGTCCACGTGGATGGCAAAGTATATAAAAGGTGTAAAAAATAAAAAACCTTAAAAAGGTGTGTCGACCATTGCCATGTCAACCATTTGAACCTGTCGACCATTTGTAACTGTCAATCTTTAATAGGCCAACCTTTTGTCAGTATCTACCTAATGCACGTCGACCATATTTGGTCAACCTACATACTGTCAGTCTAGACATTATCTGTCTATACAATGTTACCCCTAAATGCCCATGTGGCTTTTATCCTGTTACTCTGATGTTAGTATCTTAGCTCTCCAATACCATGACTGTGTGATGCAGCTGGGCTAAAATTATATACATTGTAACTTCTGCTTATTCCTCTTTTTTGCAGATATTTTTAAGTAGTGAACAAAAATGTTCACAACTATGGTAGTAATGTAATTTTAAGAGCCTCCATACTGTAGGATTTACTATCATTTAGTCTTAAATAGAAACACATTCATACTTTTTAGATTAATAGCATATAGCATTATGTTTAATTACTAACAGTTAATTAAAAAACCCGATTTCATTATTGCTGTGTAGTATTTTTCTGTTTATCTTATTTATTCATTTTCTGTAAGTTAATGCAGTTAACATTCGTGAATGTAATGTTTAATTTTATAGCTAGTTTGTTTTTTAATAAAGATATAATACAATAGATATTTTGTAAAAAGTTATTATTGTATATTGTATAACTTTTTTCTCAAAACATAATTTAGTATTTACAATACAGATTTTAATCTCAAACACCAAAACTCATACATAAACAGCCTCATCAGTCTTATTGCTCACAGGATTACCTTGATTAAAAGCTTACATGACCTATGGTATTCATTTAAATGCATGGCAAAAGTAATCTGTAAGCAATTAAAGCAACAAATGATTTGCAGGATTGCAAGAGCAGATTGAGTGTAGCCTACAATGAACATACTGTATGTAGGACACACTTTCAAATCTTCAACCAATCAAATCATCAACCAATCTAATAAACATTAAATTGATATGTCCACTATACACAAAGCCATTTTTGTGAACAGTGATTTACCCTTGTTTTCTTTATACTTTCTGTATTTTTATGGCCCATGTAGTCATTTGTAAGTATAATGATATGTAGTAAGATTCATCAAGCATATGAACACAACATAAGTAGATCATTACCAACACTGAACTGTATTGATATAGCATTTTTTTGTTAAATATATAGAAAAAGGGTCAACTGACCTTTACAATGTGCATAAAAATAGAATGTTCTCTGACTGCTTACGTGCATGGGACCAGCGTGTTTTATTCTTGTCTAAAGTGTTCTTTGTGCAATTTTTCTTTCATTTGTTTGCTCTCTGTTTTGCTATTACTTATTGGGTAAATGAAGAAATGAAAGGGAGAGTAACTAGAAAATACAGCAGTTTCAAAGTTTTGCCTCTATTTGTAATATGCTATAGAATTTTATTACACTACATATAAATACTAGTGATGAGCGAGGTTCGGTTTTACTCGGTTTTACTCGGTTCTCAAAACGGCATCTTATTGGCTATCCAAAACACGTGACATCCGTGAGCCAATAAGATGCCGTTTTGAGAACCGAGTAAAACCGAGTAAAACCGAACCCGCTCATCACTAATAAATACAAATAATTTTAAATGCTGCAATTATCAATGTACACCCCATTAAGGATTTTGTTCTTTTCACTGCAATAATAATAATCCAATTAATCTATAATTGCTTATCTGTATGAAATAATAAAAAGAAATAGAGCCATTGACTGTAACATGTGAAGTAAATCTGTTTTTGACTCAAAGATTAAAACAATGCTTTTTGTTAGCAGATAATGAGATGCAATCTGAGCATTGCTGCCAGAGATGTGGCTAAAATGTAAACAGCTAATCAAGTACAAACAGTATTATATCATGGACTGTAATATATGGGGCAAATAGAGACGTATGTAAATACAGTAACTCAATGGAAGACATTTTGAGGGGAATTAAATCATCTGTGAGTTTCAGTAGCTTCATTTTCCCTGATTTTTGTTTACAAAGCCATAGGGCTGCATACAGAAAGTTGCAAATCCTGCTCAAAATCAGACAATGAGGGGCTTCTTTGTCATTGCAATGGGACACACCCTCCTCTTGTCTAATTGAATTAACTCCTTTGTCATAAATTTTATCTGTCATACAGTCAAGGGGGGTACACACGGAGTGATAATCTAAGCAATCTGACTAGATTGCTTAGATTTTCAGCAAGATTGCTCTGTGTGTAGCCCTAACAGCGATATCGATGTGCAGCCCCGCGCATCGCTATTGCTGGTGCTAGAATGGCCTGCATGCAGGCAAATCTAGAGGGTCGCTCATTTCACCCGCTGGGTGAAATGAGCGCCCCCCCGTCTCCCCCCGCACGCTTAGCACAGATGGTGCTGTGCTGAGCGCCGGGAGAGATGTGTGCTGAGCGGTTCGCTCAGCACACATATCTCAAGCATCGGGCCGTGAGTACTGGCCTTTAGGCTACAGTAATGGTGCCCATACACTTGTGAGATAATCGGTGCTAACCTTCGATTTCGACCGCATCTGTGAGAGAAATCAAAGGATTGTATGCACATTTTAGGTACCTTTCAACGCGATGCGTGGGCACGCCTGTCGAATCTCACTTCTCAAGATAGTATGTGCTGCACTTAATATTTATCAAATCGCAGTGCGATCGCATGTGATTTTTTGTGCGATGGGCATCCACCAGGAGCGGCCAGAGGCTCCCACTCAGCGGTGATGTGCCCATCATGTTAATTACCATGCAATCTATCGCATGATCGCATGGTAATCACTTTGGCAGTTCAGGTGCGAATTCATCGCACCTGAACTGCCGGTGCGATGTCCCGTGATGTTGCTTCGTGGGGCATCGCACAAGTGTATTGGCTCCATAAGAGGTTAACTGGGATATGTTTCAAATCTTCTTAGAGGACAGCTGGAGAAGTTGCCCATAGCAATTAATTAGAGTCTAGCTGTCATTTTATAGAAAGTACAAAATAAATGATAGCTAAAATCTGATTGGTTGCAATTAGAACTTCTCCACTTGCCCTCTTTAAAAGGTTTTATGCATTGTCCCCTAAGTACTGTATCTTGAATTATAGTGACACTATTTCATCTATATAAAAAGCCATCTGAAAAGTGGTTTAAAAGTATCACCATTTTCACAGCATACATTTTATTTATTACAATATTAATATTTATTTATTTATTACCAGTTATTTATAAAGAGCACACATATTCAGTAGCACTTTACAGAGAAAAATTGTCCATTCACATCATGTCCTGCCCCAGTGGAGCTTACAATCTATATTCCCTACCACATGTACACACACATTAATGCTAGGGTTAATTTTGTAGGGAGCCAATTTACCTAACAGTATATTTTTGGATTGTGGGAGGAAACCATAGCAACCAGAGGAAGCCCATACAATACGGGGAGAATATACAAACTCCACACATTTATGGCCATGGCGGGAATCGAACCCATGACCTTAGTGCTGTGAGGCAGTAATGCTAACCATTACACAATCCGTACTGCCATTTTGATATATTTTATAATGCTTGGAGAGACCAAGCAGGAACAATCTGTCCCAGCAAAGACTTATCAAAAGACTGGAGATGTCTCCCAATATATTAAACAGTAATGCATATGTGCCTTTTTTCACGCATGTGCAGTTTCACCTAGTGATAAGCCTATCAATAGCATCACATGCTGATCCACCCAGAGTAGTATGGGAGAAGAGATCATTGTCTTCTCTGCTTTTCTCCATGACTGCCATCTGGAAAGGGCACATATGCCATGTCAATATAAAAGTATTTCCAGTATCTTAACTTTACAGCTATAAGGTTTTTTTTTAACATTTTTAATGGACTCTCTATACAGAATATAGATCTGGTTAACAGAAAACAATGGCAAAATAATATAAAATAAACATTGAGCCTCTATTTGGGTTAGCATCGCTTTAAAAATGAAATGTCTGCACATATTGATTGACATACTAATATTATTTAATGTGTACCTTATTTATTCATGGCCATTTAACTCAGTGAATACTTCGTGAACATTTGATGTCTTCCAACAGCAAATATCTGAATCTTCTCTGTTTGCTATGTACATATCGGTAAATGGATATATTTTCACACAGTTAAATGTCAATGACTTATTTAAGTGGTTGTTGAGATGTTATATGCAGGATAAGAGGCTTATGGTGTTTCTATTTGCTTGTCTTTGTGCATGTTTGCTTTTGAAAGCATGATTCCATTACTGTTTGCTCAGTAAACAGATTCTGATAGTGTGTCATTAAAAATTACAAAATATAAGTATAATATTTTTATACTAACAAAGGACTGGTTTGAATAAAAATCAGTATGAAATGTATATTAATTACAGAATAAAATGCTGTGAATAAACTTAAGAGAAACAAAATCACAAACAAGAAACTCATGCAATATGAGATCAAAAAGCAATTCAATACATATATCACATGAAGGTATTAGAAACGTTTAAGACATAAAAAAGTGATAATTAGATATTGTCAGAGTAAGCAGCTTAAAGGTGAAATCAAATACTGATTGCAGGCATATATTACGTGCTTGTGTGATATCATGAAACACCAGATATAGATCAACACAGCTGGAGATGCTAATTATACAACACGGCACAAAGACAGCACAAAGAATATGTCACAAGGAGAAAGGAGGACAATGACACAGCTAATTAATTAAAACAAAGAGGAACAGAGCTGAATTTTGTTAAAGATAGCAATTCTTGGCTGAGGTCTATGGACACTGTAATCGAACAACAACTGAAATGAAACTTTTAATATAAAAGAGTCTGGTTATCTCATGATCAATTGCCTATTTTTTCTTCATAACATTGGTAGTCACTATCTCCAAACACCCCCAAATTTGTTAACTGATTGCATTTGAATCAAAATGACACAGATGTTTCCGCATACATCTTTGCTCAATTTGCACCAAATACTGTAGGCTCATTTTGGCATGCTGCGGACCTTGTGACTTATCCAAGTGGTCTGCCAGGAATTTTTTCTCAAAATACAGATGTGTCTTCCCTCATCTTACATGCGATGCATACACACGTGCAACAATTCAAGTGTAATTAGCTGCATTGTGTGTAAGATCAGGGAGGACCCATCTGTATGCTTCTTATTCATGTGACTAATGCAACAAAAATACAATGCAAGGATACACTGACTACTGGTGCTGGCATTTCATGTACAGTACTTATATACCTATATATGCAACTAAGGAGTTGCTGTATCAAGCAGTGAAAAGAGTGGAGAAGTGGGCCAGAGTGGAGAAGTTGCCATAGCAACCAATAAGCTTCCAGGTAGCACTGATCAAGTGTATTCTATAAAATTCTATGTACAGTACAAGCTGATTTGTTGCTATGTACAAGCTGTACAGTACAAGCTGATTTGTTGCTGGTCCACTTCACTTATTTCACTGCTTGATACATCAAACCCAAAGTCACTAATATGGGCCAAAATCACAAAAGACAAAGTTCCAATACCATGCCATGCCTCATCATGCTTAATCTATGACTTTATACCAATTCCTTTCAGACTAAATGGTCTATTTACTAAGCCTTGGATGGAGACAAAGTTGACAGAGATAAAGTACCATCCAATGGGCTCCTAACTGCCATGTCACAGGCTGGGTTTGAAAAATAACAGTTTGGAGCTGGTTGGCTGGTACTTTGGCCCTCATTCCGAGTTGTTCGCTCGCAAGGCGATTTTAGCAGAGTTACACACGCTAAGCCGCCGCCTACTGGGAGTGAATCTTAGCTTCTTAAAATTGCGAACGATGTATTCGCAATATTGCGATTACAAACTACTTAGCAGTTTCAGAGTAGCTTCAGACTTACTCGGCATCTGCGATCAGTTCAGTGCTTGTCGTTCCTGGTTTGACGTCACAAACACACCCAGCGTTCGCCCAGACACTCCTCCGTTTCTCCGGCTACTCCCGCGTTTTTTCCGGAAACGGTAGCGTTTTTATCCACACGCCCATAAAACGCTGTGTTTCCGCCCAGTAACACCCATTTCCTGTCAATCACATTACGATCACCGGAGCGAAGAAAAAGCCGTGAGTAAAAAAACTATCTTCATAGCAAAATTACTTGGCGCAGTCGCAGTGCGAACATTGCGCATGCGTACTAAGCAGAAAAACGCTGCGATGCGAAGAAAATTACCGAGCGAACGACTCGGAATGAGGGCCTTTATCTTCATCCACTTTATCTCCATTGAAAGCTTAGTAAATAGACCCCTGAATACTGTATTCTGGTGTGTCAGGTACACTGTAAGTGACTTTGCATTCAGCTGTAATGTAAATAAGATGGCAAATGTAGGAAAACGTACAAATCACTACTTTGCGACTTTTGCAATTACTGTATGCTGATTTCTGATTTTATACAGATATCTTAAATAGGGCTGGTACAAATACATGCTGATAATAAAGATTGATATTTAACAAAGCTTGTGTACCATGAATAGTGTGCCTGCGGTTGTGCACATCCGCTTCCACGGAAATGCATGGTGCATAAGCATGATGCGGCTAGTCACAGCATGGATCTGGGATTTGCTACCACGATACTTATGCATGCAGCAAGCTATTTCATGTAGAAGGAACAAGGACACATCTGTATGTACAACTCTGCATATGGGCAAATATTCTAATTTAAATCTGCTCAAGCATTGTGAGTATTATTGTGACCAAAATGCAACTCTGAAACTGCCCTACCGTGTTTGATCAACTCACTATGTTTTGCACTGCATTATTATTTTGGTCCCAGATTGCACTTTCCAATCTGTCTGGTACATACTCCCAGATGCACATACAGTACATTATAGAACTGGAGTGTAATATGCACTACTTACATTTATATTTCCACATTTGTGTCATAGCTGTTCAGTTTGACAAGTCATGACTGTGTACATGAGAGCCATGGGTTCGTGAGTACTAAAAGTTTATGCCTGTGTGGACATAAGTAAGTGATTGTCACTAAAGTGTCTTTTAATATAGATTATGCGGACAATTTTATTATTTCTAAGTACAATTATGGCATACTAATCTCTACTCACGCTTCCATAGGTTGCAAGGAAAAATCAGCCTTGGGTGACATATCCCACAATGCCACTGGTGCCATAACTAACTCTGCGCCTATGTAACAGGGTCTATTTACTAAGCCTTGGATGAAGATAAAGTGGACGGAGATAAAGTACCAGCCAATCAGCTCCTAACTGCTATGTCACAGGCTGGGTATGAACAATGACAGCTATGAGATGATTGGATGGTACTTTATCTCCATCCACTTTATCTCCACCCAAGGCTTAGTAAATAGATCCCAATTCTCTAGAATGAATTTAAACAGAAATATATTTAAGACATACATAGGGACCAGTATATGATACTACAACCATGAATATAGTATCCCATGGGACCCAGTGTCCCGTGTCATCTTGATGAAAGTGGTACAGTACAGTGCACACTGACAGCATGGGAAACCAGTGTAATCTGGTTCATTAAAAAGAAACTCCTATGTCATTCTACACAAATGCGGCCAACCTTTTACATCAAATAGTCAAACTACTAGACAATCTTCTTTGTGTAGGAAAGCCAGACATAAACATATGAGATGTGAGTAAGGTTTCACTTGTCATCCAGCTCTAACAAAGCCTTGAGAATGGATCTAGTACCAGCTGGTATCAGATATAATGTATCCTTTCGCCAGAGGTAATATCAATATTTTAGCCCGATGGTATTATCAGGGTATCCTATTGTAGCCTATTTTTGCTGTGCTGTAACCTACCTGCTATCGGCTGATAACACATGGGATACAGGTTAAATTCCCAGAAACATGTGATTTCGCTGCAGATACAGGTCTCCTGGGGCTGTTTATAGTGGATTATACTTTGTGTACCTGAGGCACGCTAAACATAATTCCTGATAAGTGCCGGCATCAGGGGATGAGCATACTGCATTGGGGCTAACAGGATAGCCTCCCGCAAATATTTTAGCAATAGTGAATTACAGCTGCTAATAGGATATGGCCTGTTTACACTCACTTTATTAATATTACTGGAAGGTGGTACCTACTGAAGTCAAATGTGAAATTTAAGGTCCAGACTACTTTAAAATAATAAAACAAATACTTTGCACAGGCATGGGTCAGTGGTTTTTATTTCCTCACTGGAACCCTTCCGTCGCTAGTACTGTATCTACTGTTAATTATCTGATACTATAGCTAAGGTTCTGGTTCACACAAGTTATTAAATCACTGCAAATGACTACAACAATGTATTAATATTGTCATTGAAGTGAACTATCTTTATTTCTAATGATATTCTGTATAACTGAAAACTTCTGTGAAACATCATTTTACTGTAAATTCTATTAATCTGCATTATTGCTATCAGATTGCTAGTGGATTTGTGTAACAAAACAATACATTAGGAAAATTAGACATTGAATGTTGTACAACATAAATGTTGTATTGTAACCTTTCAAAAAGCATAATATAATGTGTCCTATATAGGTTTTTATTCTGGAATAGCAAAATATGATTTTACAGTAGTACACTTGCAGAGATGCAGACCTAGTGACTTTACATGTATAATATATCTGTTTCACTCACATACAACATACATAGTTGTGTAAACTATCACTGTTACACAAATGTAAAACTGTGAATAATAGGCAGAGTATGGCTAAAAAGCCTGTTATCATTTTAGGCTGCAAAGAAATTAGAGTTAAAGAGAGCAGCACTATCTATATATTGAAGTCAGTTGCTGCCATCTTGTGGCTCGCAATCCATTTTTTCTCATTCTGGTTTGTACAATTATAAAGTCATCTTCAGTTACATACAAAAATGAAAAAAAAAAAGAAATAACAGAAAGTTTTAGTTGTGCTTAATGGGTGATTGCATTGTGAACATAAAAACATTTTGCATGCATGCAACTTAACCTTATAAATGCCATAAACAGCAATGTTTTTTTTAATTTTTATTCAAACATCAACCTTTTCTTTATCTTTGTACAAAATGTCAATATGTTACATACCAAAACTAACAACAAACTGCTTCTATATTTGACCATATTGTATACAGTTCGCCACATATATATGTGTGTGTATGTATATATATATATATATATATATATATATACATATATATATATATATATAGACAAAGCGAATTGAATCGCACACACCTTCTTAATCATTTGCTGGGTGCACGGTGAGACAATCAGTACAGAACAATCCGTGGTTTTTTTTCCACATGAACCAGCACACCAAAAAGTAGCAGGAATATTAATTCATTTAATCCATATTAATCCATATTAATTCTCCAAAAGTGCAATGTGCAATGTGCAAGCATAGGCATGGATAATAAAAGTAATACTTAGCAGTTCAATGCATCAAAGTGAGTGGCAGCTCCTACAGCTGTTTCGGTGCTAAAGCACCTTCATCATGGGAATAGCCATCAGAATGGCTATTCCCATGATGAAGGTGCTTTAGCACCGAAACAGCTGTAGGAGCTGCCACTCACTTTGATGCATTGAACTGCTAAGTATTACTTTTATTATCCATGCCTATGCTTGCACATTGCACATTGCACTTTTGGAGAATTAATATGGATTAATATGGATTAAATGAATTAATATTCCTGCTACTTTTTGGTGTGCTGGTTCATGTGGAAAAAAAACCACGGATTGTTCTATATATATATATATATATATATATACATACACATGCCTTGGTGTGGGTTCAACCACCCAAGGCATGCACACACCCAAGAGTGGTATAAAGATGTAGTCATGCTCATAGTCAATGCAGCATGCTGCAACATGGCTTACTGCATGGCATGCCAAGCTACAAATATTCACAGCCAGCTATCGCTCCATTTATTCCTAAATGAATTATTGAAGTGATTGTCGGCTGCAAATAATTGCAGCTTGGCAGACCAGGCACACCATGCACACCATGCAGCATGTCATGATACAACATGCCGCATCACAGTAAAATGAGCATGGCTCCAACTGTATCTGTCTTATAAAATGGCCTCTGTTGTGAAACAGATACAGAATAGTTTGAAAAAATTATTCAAAATAGGCATTTTTATTTGAATTATTTTTAATGAAAAACATTTAACTGGATTACAGTGTTATTGACAGTGACATTTTCTGTGAGTAGTGTCTTTCTGAGCTGTGCTGTTTACAGTGGTAGAGTGATACTGCTGAGGTTCTGTAATGAGATTTTGGTGACAGTTACAAGTAGTTCAGGTGCGTGGTTAGGCTGGGAGTTGTGCGGTCATTGGGAAATAATGAATGGTCATATGGTCTAGTGTGTCCAATCATGATAGTGGGGGTCCTGTCAGTATTACACACCCTTTTATATATGTACAGTATACATAATTTTTATGTCAACCTGTTTCTATTTAGCTTATACACATTGGGACTTATGCAAAGACAGAAAACCATAGTACATCATACTATACAGTTTTGTAATCAAACATATTGAGGTAATTCAGAGTTAATTATAAATGTGCTAAATTTAGCACATCTACGATCATTTACTCTGACATGCGGGGGTACACCCAACACAGGGCTAGTTCACCCCACATGCCAGGTACAAAAGCATAGCATGCTTCCACCGCCCACCCCCCCACACAGGTACAAAAGCATAGCATGCATCCACTGCATCCTGCCCGCCCCCCAACAGTCTGGACATGCCTCAGTTGTCCAGACAGCGCCCCACCAAAGGTGTTCTAATGCCATTGGCACACCCCCTCCCGTCCAATGACCGCCTCTTCCTGTCAATCAGGCAGAGGCAATTGCAGCCAGTGAGATGCTGATAGCATTTCACTGGGCCCCTGGGGTGCACATGCGCAGTGCAGTCACTGCGCGTGCACACTCCACAAAGTAATTCAGACTGCGATCGCTGCCGCTGCAGCAATCCAGTCTCAATTACCCCCATTGTATGCAGCTCACAGAAACAATATACTATTTATATACAGTATCTGTCTATCTATCTATCTATCTATCTATCTATCTATCTATCTATCTATCTATATATCTAGATGTAGCCATGCTCATCTTGCTGCATCATGGCATGCTGTACAATATGCCAGGCTGTAACAATTTACAGCTAGAGATAGCTCCACAATTCCATAAGGAATTAATGGAGTGATTGCTGGCTTCAAATAGTTGGAGCCTGCAAAAGATGAGATAGGCTACATTGTATATATATATATACATACAAAAAAGCAACAGGAAGAACAAACAAGCACCCATGGTGTAGTAGTTTCTGGAATGTTTGTCACAAGCAAAAGTAGAATTGCGTACCGGGTTATAGGTCAATGTATTGACCAAGCTTCCAGCAATGAACATGTGTCTGATACTGACATGCACAATTATATTGTTCATTTGGTACGCATGCCATTTATGTGAAAAGTGAAATTAGTCCTGCTGACTGAGAAATGACAATGCTATGCAGCGAATGTCTGTGTCTCCCTGTTCTATTTAGATCTCAAGATACTTGAACTAAAGAATGGGAAATTGATATACCTTGAGTCAAGCTATAACCCGGTACGCAATTCTATTTTTGCGCGTGACAAACATTCCAGAAAATACGACACCATAAGTGCTTGTTTGTTCTTCCTGTTGCTTTTTCAGATTTACTTTGGGCCACTTTTACCTGGTGGCACTTTTGAAGAACTGAGCTGCGGCCCGTAATACATGGAGGGTGTGGACGTTTGGCTATTGAGCCTCTCTGTGACTTTTGAACATACCCCGTGTACCCTGAGTGCAGAAGCAGGATACAGGATTGATAATTGACTAAACTGTGTAGACCAGAATTAATATTACAGGAATACTGACGGTGATGAGCGCACTGATCCCTCCTTCTGTTGTTTTATATATATATATATATATGGAAAAGAGCAGCCCGGCACTCCCTAAATATATCCAATAGCCGGCACAGGTGCCCTCCGGAATTTTGTAGCAATAAGTGGAAAGAAATCGGCAGCACTCCAGTATTTCAAAGTAGTAAAAAAGATGTGTATTAAAACATCACAAAATACAAACTGTGACCGACGTTTCGGGGCCCGTAGCCACCTTGAAAAAGGGGCTACGGGCCCCGAAACGTCAGTCACAGTTTGTATTTTGTGATGTTTTAATACACATCTTTTTTACTGCTTGGAAGTCCTGGAGTGCCGCCGATTTCTTTCCACATATATATATATATATATATATATATATATATATACTAGCTGTTCTGCCCGTTCTTTGCATGGGATTTTCTGATTTTCACGGTTGTAAATACAGTATAAATGAGTGTAAAACATTTGGTAAATCTATAGAGCTGTAATTTTGAGATGTCTTAATGTAAGTAAATATTAATCCATGTTTCTTGGAGTTACCCGACAAGCACTCGTAGTGGATACAGTAAAAAGTGACAGTACCTTTTTTGTAGTTAATTAAATTCTACACACTGGAGGTGCAATCCAAATTTTGTTCTGATTATCCGTTTGGGTGTTATCATTCATGCAACGCAAGCCACACATCTGTAATGACGTAATTATGTCAATCTCCTTTTCATCCCCTTAGGGGAAGTTTATTAAAATTCTAATTAAGTTGTTTTCCTATTTTCCACCTACAGAATATGTATGTTAAATTCCATCTACCTAACATATCGGAAAGTAAGATAATTAGTGATGAGTCAGTGAGTGAGTGAGGGCTTTTGCATTTTTGTAGTTAAAATTTTACACACTGGAGGTGCAATCCAAATTTTGATCCAATTGTCCATTTGGGGCGTTATCGTTCCAGCAATGCTAGCCATGCATCGGTTATGACATCATTATGTCAACACTCTTTTCGTCCCCATAGGGGAGGTTTTTTAAGATTCTATTTACATGGTTTTCCAATTTCCCACCTGCAGAATAACTACAGTATGTTAAATTTCATCTTCCTAACATATCAGGAAGTAAGAGAATTATTGATGAGTGAGCGAGTTAGGGCTTTTGCATTTATATATGTGCAGGGCTTAAAATGGTCCAGGAGAGGTGGTGGAATTTATTTCCCACACCACCTACCACCCCCTCCTTTGGGCAGAGCCAGGCTACGGTTTTTGACAACCTGCTGGTTGCAAAAAAAAATGGGTGTGGTCTCACAAGGAAGTGTGTGATCACACAATAGTACCCCAATTCAAATTATGCCACAGTAGAACAATCATATTCACATCTCACTGCATGTAGTGCCCCTGATTCATATTAAACCATGTAGTAGTGCCCCTTATTCATGTTATAACACACAGTAGTGCCCCTGATTCACATAACATCACACAGTAGTCTCCCTGATATACAATGTCCACAGTAGTAGTGTTCCTTACACATAATACCCACAATAGTAGTGCCCCTTCAACATTATGCCCACAGTAGGGCCACTTATACACATAATGCCCACAGAAGTGCCGCTTATACACATAATGCCCACAGTAGTGCCACTTATACACATAATGCCCACAGTAGTAGTGCCCCTTAAATAAATAATGCCCACAGCAGTGCCCCTTATATCTCTGCATCTGTCACTCAAGCAGCTCACTGACCGTGTCAACTCCATGCCCTGTGTCCCTACAGCAGATTCCTCACCTCTCTGTGTCCCTCCAGCCTCATTTCACCTTGTATTCAGCATGCACAGAGCCTGCTCCTCTTTGTGGCTCTTCTTCACTTTAGCAGTGGTGATGTCATGACTTACTTATGCGGTGCCAGAAAAAGAAGCCATTGTGACCAGAGGAGGGGATGAATGTCCTCCGACAGACCCAGCATGTGTGTGTATCAGGTGGGGTGGGCAATGGAGCCGCCAGGACATGAGGAAGGGGGAGATAGCTGTTGCTCATCAGTGACACTAGTGCCCCCCACATCATTTATTGACAAGGTTGGTGGTGCAGGCTTTTCTATTAGAGCTACTGTGCAGGGCCATGAAGGAGGTGAAACTAGTCCACCTGCCATTACAGGTGGTGGAACTCAGTTCCACCCTATTCCCCCTCACTTTAACCCCTGTATATATATATATATATATATATATATATGTATGTATGTATATATATATATATATATATATATATATACAGTTGTGCTCATAAGTTTACATACCCTAGCAGAATTTGTGATTTTCTGGCCATTTGTCAGAGAATATGAATGATAACTCACAAACTTTTCTTTCACTCATGGTTAGTGGTTTGGTGATGCCATTTATTGTCAAACAACTGTGTTTACTATTTTTAAATCATAATGACAACAGAAATTACCCAAATGACCCTGATCAAAAGTTTACATACCCTGGAGATTTTGGCCTGATAACATGCACACAAGTTGACACAAACGGGTTTGAATGGCTACTAAAGGTAACCATCCTCACCTGTGATCTGTTTGCTTGTAATCAGTGTGTGTGTATAAAAGGTCAGTGAGTTTCTGGACTCCTGAAAGACCCTTGCATCTTTCATCCAGTGCTGCACTGACGTGTCTGGATTCTGAGTCATGGGGAAAGCAAAAGAATTGTCAAAGGATCTGCAGGAAAAGGTAATTGAACTGTATAAAACAGGAAAGGGATATAAAAAGATATCCAAGCAATTGAGAATATCAATCAGCAGTGTTCAAACTCTAATTAAGAAGTGGATAATGAGGGATTCTGTGGAAACCAAATCACGGTGAGGTAGACCAACAAAAATTTCAGCCACAACTGCCAGGAAAATTGTTCGAGATGCAAAGTAAAATCCACAAATAACTTCAGCTGAAATACAGGACACTATGAAAAAAAGTGGTGTGGTTGTTTCAAGATGCACAATAAGGAGGCATTTGAAGAAAAATGGGCTGCATGGTCGAGTCGCCAGAAGAAAGCCATTACTACACAAATGCCACAAAGCATCCCACTTACAATACTCCAAACAGCACAGAGACAAGCCTCAAAACTTCTGGAACAGTCATTTGGAGTGATGACACCAAAATTTAACTTTTTGACCACAACCATAAACGTTACATTTGGAGAGGAGTCAACAAGGCCTATGATGAAAGGTACACCATTCCTACTGTAAAACACAGAGGTGGATCGTTGATGTTTTGGGGATGTGTGAGCTACAAAGGCACTGGAAACTTGGTCAAAATTGATGGCAAGATGGATGCAGCATGTTATCAGAAAATACTGTAGGAAAATTTGCAATCATCAGCCAGGAAGTTGCGCATGGGACGTACTTGGATGTTCCAACATGACAATGATCCAAAACACAAGGCCAAGTCGACCTGTCATTGGCTACAGCAGAATATAGTGAAGGTTCTGGAGTGGCCATCTCAGTCTCCTGACCTCAATATCATTCAACCACTCTGGGGAGATCTCAAACGTGCAGTTCATGTAGGACAGCCCAAGAATTTACAGGAACTGGAGGCTTTTTGCCTAGAAGAATGGGCAGCTTTACCATCTGAGAAAATAAAGAGCTTCATCCACAACTACCACAAAAGACTTCAAGCTGTCATTGATATTAAAGGGGGCAATACACAGTATTAAGAACTGGGGTATGTAAACTTTTGATCAGGGTCATTTGGGTAGTTTATGTTGTCATTATGATTTAAAAAGAGTAAACACAGTTGTTTGACAATACATGGCTTCACCCAACCACTAACCATGAGTGAAAGAAAAGTTTGTGAGTTATCATTCATATTCTCTGACAAATGGCCAGAAAATCACAAATTCTGCTAGGATATGTAAACTTATGAGCACAACTGTATATATATATATATATATATATACGAATCAATATGCCCGGCACTCCACTCTCTGATACTGACAACTTGCTGCGGTGCCCTCCCAATGAGAGATACTTGATCCCCGATGTGCAGGTATGGGTTTGCAGGGGCTGAGGAAGCCCCTGAGGAAGACCTGTATCGGTTGAAACAGCTGTTGGGCTGTGCCTGTATGTACACTTGTCACCTTGATATGGAATAAATCTTCTTTGTTTTCTCATCTAAACCGTGAGTGCTGGCTTGTTTTGCTTTTTCCAATGAGCTGGAAAAGCGAGTGCCTCTATATATATATATATATATATATCTATATCAAAAGATCCAAAGAGGGCCACAGAGACACTCCACTAGTTAAAGCTACAGGTGCCCAGTTAAATTGTTATATAGGTCCAATCCATTCCAAAAGTATCCATCAGGTGCTTAAGAAAGAATTAAACCTGCACTCTGCTCCATATTGACCAAATTTAATATATGGTGTCATAAAAAATCCTCAAATCTCGGTATCGTACTCTTCTATAGGAGTTCTTCCACACTTTCCAAATGGAATGTCAAAGTCTAAAATTAATCCCTTTCTCCGAAGGCGCTCAAAGAAAAAAGCCCACGGCCTTTCATTGTGTAGTATAGTTTCAGTTTAATACGAATATTAAAAATAGTCCAGATACTCTTACACTATAATAAAGTTTTGTAGAATATATGTGACTATCAGCCATAATGTATGTAAGTGGCAAGTCCACTGTTACCCTTCCTAGGGTGCGAGCTCTGGTGGGCATGCATGTCCTTTAGGGTTATACAGCTAAAATTAACCAATATAAATTCTGAAATGTTTTTTCTCTTTTCTTTAGTGCTACACATCATAAACCTCCATGTTTTGGTTTTAGTTCTAATTCATCATCATGTTTTGGTTTTGGCAAAATCACTCTAAGGTGTTTTGATTAGAATTTGGTTTTGGATCGGCTAAAAATAAATGTTCAAATCCATAATCATCGAAAAAAATTCACAAAACAGCAAAAATCATGTTATTTTTGCAATCAAAAAATGTATAATCTGAATTCCAAACCATAGGAAAATGTACTGAGTTCGGAACGTATCTCCTCTGGAGATCCAGTCCTGGTTTTATTTCTGTTCTGATCACAAAATTCGGGTGAATTCAGATTTCTAGAGAACCAAACTGCACATCTTTATTAATAAGCACACTATAGTGAAGGTATATAGGTAAGCACTATTACGTTCATTATTTGCTTCTGATGAAAGTTAAAATATAACTAAAAGGTTAATCGATTTGTATAGTCTAGTCTCCTGAATTATTAATATACTATCAAGGCCACGTGAGTCACGCCATTACATTGTGGCTATTATTGTGCTTAGGCATACTGTAAGGCACTCAGGCATTTGCAGATACTGTATGTACGTATGAGTGTTGGTCCCCTATGACTTTTTATATACATATATATGTATTTATATATATATATATATATATATATACATACAGTATATATATATATATATATATATATAGAGAGAGAGAGAGAGAGAGAGAGAAAGAGAGAGAGAGAGAGCTTAGTATTTTATTTGGATAAACATACATTTGGGCTAAGAAAATCCTTGTACACTGCAAGTATGGTAGATTATAAATGTGGAGATTTACAATTGGAAAGTGGAATGTCTTATCTCATGTCTAAATATCTACCTAAAGGATTATTTTTGCCCTACTCATTCTCTTATCATGACTGTGTGCTATCATATTGGAATAATAAATCAACTATGTTTCTGACCCGTTATACACAACTAAACTGGGCAAAAAGTCTGTTTTTATCTTATTCACATGATTACTCTCAATCAATGAATTCAACCCATAATGTTTACATTTTATGGTATAAAGATACCACATTTATGTATTCAAGATATCCTTGTTGGTTTTTGTTAAACCCTCTCAAGAAGAGCCTTGAAGAAGACAACCAAGTTTAATGTGCCAAGAGGCATAGTGTTGCAATCGCATCTACATAGCTCTGTTCTGGATACTTAAAGCACCCTCTGTGACATGACTATCTACAACACCATCTTCCTTTATTATTTAACCCTCACAGTATGTTAATGTGAGTGGTGGGGGATTGTAAAGTATAGAAGAGATCCTTGGTTTTCTTTTCCTTTTCTTTTCTTGCTTTTGTTATTCTAATTGCTAATCTGCAGGTTTGCATAGTCCTGATGGACCACTCATTCTCCAATACTCATTTCTCTACTTTCACGCTAACAATATTCATTTATGCAAGACAAATTGAGTATTCTCTGCATAGAGACTGTTTTTCAAATGACCTTTTTTTACCCCAACAACTCTCCTATTCACCCTGTTCAATAGTTTTCCTGTTTTTTTTCTTTCTTATATATATAGATTAATTATTGTTTTAAATATTGTAACTATAGATTGTTTGCACTTTAGAGAAATGCACAGCTCAACTGGTGGCTGTTTATTGCACTGTAAGGAATGTTGTGAATTTCTGATCATTATGTACAGATTATTGAAGAAAAAAAATGTTTTTTTTATCATGTAAGGTATATGTGAAATTCAAGAATGAATTAAGATAAATTTTATGATTTCAGCCTTTATTAAGCAGCACATTTTTAAAAAAATAATAAAGAAACATCTAATCTATAATGATGATTGCTTGTAAAAATGTAAAATCATGATTATGCATACACCAAGGTTTTAGGATCACGTTAATTTTTATAGGGTACTACCAATTTGTTGTATGCATAACACAACATCTATTTGAGTAAAACGCTGATCTTTTTTAGGAAACACCAAAAAAATGAGTTAAATGGGCTTCGTGCTCCTTGGATTTATTGTTCAATAAATTAATCTACTGGTGGCAGTAATGCATGGCACAGCAAAGAGGTAAAACTACAGTAGCAGTACATCTACACGGAGAAACCGAACTGTAATCAACCAACTCAAATTGCCATATTTTGGCAGCTAGATCTCATATGTCATGTCTGCTACTTTTCTATTGTTTCATACAAAAAAGACTGTGAGCTAGGCATTTGATATCAGCATGTCAAGCATAGTATTCACCACTTTCAGAAAACTAATTATGGTTGCTGACAGTCATAAAAAAAAAGTCTGATGTTATTGGCATGGAAAAATAACTCTTGCTGGGAGTGTTTCATTTTGTTTTGTTTAATTACAATTTGCACACAAGTTCAGAGAAGCTCTCTACTGGTACATTTAAAAGTACATCACTGTATACTTGTCAATATACTGTATGTGGCAGGTCACGAGATCCAACTCTCTTACAACAATCCCAAACCTTATGCTATAATCCTATTTATATGAGCCAATGTAAGATGATACTGTTGTAGCACAAAATAAAACCAATTAGCTATGATATTAAACAATTATAAAAGCAAATTTACTATGTGCAAAAAAATTTGGACTATTTCCATATGATATTAAATTCATTTCTGTGTTGTATAACTTATAGATATTACTGGTATGTCTGTATAAAATACATTTTAGAAACAATAATTGTCTAAGGGCTGGATGAACTAAAGAAAAAATTAGGAATAAACCAAGTTTTCAGAGCTTTTACTACAGTTTCAAATATACTAGCCCCATCCACCTGCTAATCGATGCGGAGGGTAATTCCAGCTTTTTCTGGTGTTACCCTATAGAAGCCTATGGGATTCTTACTGCATGCCGCTGCATCCCGCCACCTCCAGCGCTCACACTAGATCCCTCATATATTTGAGCTGGCCGCCACCCAACATGCTGCCAGATCCCAACCTCCAGGAGGAGGAGCCCAGGACTGGCTGCAGACATCACCTCCCAAGGCTAGGAGGTAATGGAGACCACCGCACACCCTCTCCCTCGGCACAGCAGGTAACGAAGGTGGCAGCTGTTACTGCATTGTGATAGTAAATGCATATGTTAGTACATATGCAATTAGTATTGATGAGAATTGTGGCAGAATGTTGCCGCTGTCTTTGTACATCCTGCCCTAAGTCTCTTCAACACACTATGATTATTTTTTACATTTTATAAAAGTATTATCAAAAAACATAAGAGTAAGATCAAGGCATACAAGTGCACATGTTTGTCCTGATTCATACTTGTGATCAAGTCCATTTTGAATTTGGATGTTTTGATTTTTCGCAATACTGCAGTAGGTAAACTAAGCTTATGCATCTTTGAGCTACTAAGTGTGATTAGTCATACAGTATGCATCTCAGCAGCATCTCTACTTGTGGCTGAATTGATAGTAGCTGGTAATTCACATGTAGGGATCAATTTAGGCAGATTCCTTCTAATTTCAATGGATCTCTTGCACCAAGGATAGGGCTGGTGTAATTGCGCACTGACTGAAGATGTGAACTAATGTTTATTAGAAAAGGGTAGAGACTTATTATGTGGATATTTAAATGAGCATAAAACCAGTAATAAGCATGACATTGAGCTGTAGATAGAAATTTCATAGGTGTAATTGAAGATATATGACATAAGGGATGATAGGAAGGAGTTAAAATATAATGTTTACTTATATGAAGATTTATTATTCTGAAATCTATGAAACACAATGATTTGCTTTGAAACATGGTTATAAAAAAGTAATATAAATTGTTTGTGTGCATGACAAACACTGTGCTCATCTGCATAGATAAAACTATATATATTTCATATAAACGCTTCATAGTCTCTCAATGTCAACTGTCAAAGTCACAGAGCAATTAACTATAAAGCTCATCTTCATATTAGATGCTATAACTGTATTAAAATGACACTCAAATGATCATTTATGAACTGCAGTATACACTATATGTCTAATCTCTTGATCCATATTATGAAATGCACTTTTTTTACATTTGGTCACACTGTAGTATGAGATGCCTTACTACAACTAGACTTTATAAAAGGCATTTTCAGATCCAGTCAGCTCTACCTAAAAAGGTAAAAAAATGGAATATAGAAATATAATATACACCAGTAAGGGACTCATAAAATGCTTAGTCACCTCATCCTGTCCCTCACCACCCACTCAGGCCCACTCCTATCTGCTGCTCCAACCCCCATACCCTCACCGCTGCTATGTTCCACCCTGCAACTTTACTCTGTCACCTACATTCCTCCCTCCCTGATCTACCTCCCCACTTCATCATGCCCCATACTTACCAACATGTCTGGTGGCATGGCAGGTTCTCTTCTTTTCCATTGCTAGGTCTATATTGTCTCCCTAGCAGTGAGAGACATTTGCACCCACTGCACGGGCATGTTGGATATGGGACATTCCTTACACAATTATTGTATAGATTTTAAATTGATATCAGCAGCCATCACTAAAGTTAAGGTTCAGCTTTGTCCTCATACATTATTGCTGCAGTCACAAACAGCCCCTCTTAGTATGCCAAGTCCTTTGAGACACTGCTAGTGTCAGCCATTGTTTTTGCTGAAAATACATTTCAGTCACAATGTGATTAGGATGCATAAGGATAATGTGCTGATTAATTTAAAATGCAGCACTTGTTTATCTGTGTGTGACTGAGTCCCTGAATCTTTATATGAAGTGCTATGATGCAGCAGTAGTATCTTTTATTCATTCCACCATTTATTGTGCTTTGTAGACTCACTTGCATACAGATATACAAGTGTTGCATATCAAATTAATCAGTACTTTCTTGGAGCATCCTAGTTGCATCACACTAAAGAATTTTCACTAAAAACAGACACCTAATGCTAGCTGAGTTGCATGGGACCTGTCGTCTTATTTGCACCAGGCATCTTGCAGAGTATGGCATATTTAGGGGGGTATCCAATTACTTGCCTTCCATTTTTGGCCAAAAAAAATGGTCTGATATTACGATTTCTGAATAATTTTTATTATCATGGTATACAACTAGAGGCAATTTTTATCTGCCAAAGATGAACCTGCTATTGTACAATAACACATGGGATCCAGGATAAGTTCTCAATCCCATGTGTTATCGCATCTCGGACTCCCACTTATCATGGATTATATTTTGGGTGCCTGAGCCATCCAAAGCATAATCTCCAATAAGTGCCTACTTCTGAGGGATGAGTGCACCATATTGGGGCTAATTGGATAGGACCTGTATAACTGAACCTACAAATTGCTTTTTTCTAAAAAAAAAAATGTATAGAATTTGTTTAGATAACTTTTGAGATAGAGCAGTTATGAAAAAGATGACATTTTAAGCTAAACATTTTCTGATTGGAACTTTAGCCCCCTATCACTAAATTGTCAACTGGGGATAAAGCTGCTCCATAAAATAGTGGACCATAATACCACCCTTTAATGTGCAATCATCCATCAATACTACATAAAGGAATTAATAAACCTCCCAACTCCAGCAATCCTCCTCTGAAAAACTCTGCTTCTCTGAAAACACCACCATTTCTCTGAGATAATTGCTCAATGGTCAACCAAGTTATTGAAGCTACTGTATTTCTTAAAATCACATGGTCAGGAAAGCATAATATGTGTTATGTTTCACATGGTCATCTAAATGTATTTTGAATTTCATTATACGCAGAGCTACATGGATGGGCATACAACATACATGGTGAACTTTATTGTAGATATAGATCAGTTTGGAATTAAAGAAAGAGTATGTTACTTTTAAATTATCACATGGCCTTAACACATGGCCACAGGTATTCAGTGGACTGCCATTATTCAGTTACTACTGTGTATACTTCGATAGATAAGCACAAAGTTTAAATATATATATATATATATATATAATGAAAATGCACTTATCTTGTGCCAATAATCAAGTGAGCAGCACCTCTTAAACAGTCCCTTGTAATGACCAAACAATAAATACAAGAGAATAGTATTTAAGAGAGCGCTGATAGAACTAGAATTAACCAATCAATTTTTGGTATACCATACACCAGATAATTCAAGTGTCCACCCAGTAGATCTTCCAATACAATCATCAAAAAGTAATAAATACTGTCCATATATATATATATATATATATATATGTGGAAAGAATGGAGGCGGCACTCACGCAGATTTGTGCAAATGTAGAAAGGTCAGTTTAATGTACCGACATGTTTCGGGGACTAGCCTTAAGGCCCTGAGGACGGGGCTAGTCCCCGAAACATGTCGGTACATTAAACTGACCTTTCTACATTTGCACAAATCTGCGTGAGTGCTGCCTCCATTCTTTCCACTTGTTTATGAGGTAACACCTCTGGGAGGGCACCGCAGTTCCAGTTCCATTACCTTCATAGAGGAGTGCCGGGACTTTCTACCATTATATATATATATATATATATATATATATACGGGTCATGTAAGCGGCACTCACCACTCTTTCTGAGCTTTAAAATGGTCCTTTATTGAGATATATTTTGATCCTATGTTCCGGGGATGTACCCCGTCTTCAGGGTCAGCATTACAAATAACAAGTACATGAAGACATACAAATGATTTCAGCTAAACTTAAAATAATTGGATAATTAAGCATTTCCATTCATGGCACATAATATATATGAAAAAATAAAGCTTTAGCATTTAATGTTTCAGGAGAGAAACGATCAATTTTTGAGCTCCATTGTCCATAAACTGTAGCTGTAAATCTGACTCGCTTCTCTACAATATCTGGGCATTTTTATTCTGAAAATGTCTACAGTAAATGCAGAGGTAATTTTTTACCCCATGTCACAAGACATAGATAACATTGTGCAGTGTTGTTTATGTTTTGAACTTATTGTCTTTTATATTTTGAATGGAGAAACTCCTCATTTAGTTTACGCTTGCCTTACGCAACCTAAAAGTGTAGGTGAGCTGGCGGTTGCCAGTTTGTCTGCTTACCATTCTGAATATATTTTCTATTTCAGATGGGTTACTGGGTTTTTCCTCCTAACAAAACTATGGGTGGGTCTGATACAAGCTTTGCAATATTACTCAAGGTAATTCAATGGGGCAAATACAGTTTTGGTATTCAAATTGTTATGGTGAAGGTTCCACATACAAGACCAAATCTTATCTTTAGGGAAAACTGACCTGCAATTGACCTTTACACCCAACAATGGGAATGCCTTTATCTGACTGCTCATCAGTCATTAAAAACTCCAATATTGATTGTACTATACCCATGAACAATTGCACTCTATTAGGTGTACCCAGTCAAAATTCTGTTTGTGCAATTGCAAGTACAGTATGTGGATGACATGTTTCATATCTTTTGGGGCTGGCTTTTAAATAGGTCCTTGTGGGATAGCTTCTTCAATCTAGTGTATAAAGTTTTGAATGTTCGATTAATCCCCCCTCACTTGCTCTTCTCCTTGACTAGCACACATACATGATTTGGCTGGACAGATATATACTGTATTGGAACACATATTTATTGCCACCAAAACTGCTATAACCCTATCCTAGAAAATCCTTTTCCTTCTTGAATAAGTAAGATTTTGCACAACATTCAATGTGACTTTCTAATGGGCCCTCTTAATAATACTTTAATCTACCTCAGCCTTCTCACCTTTAATGAAGTGGGTTGAATGGTTTGAATTCACCACTGTTGGTGAAGGGGCAGATTTTTTGTTAAGAAGTGACTCTTCATCCTTTTGAGTTGCTCATATATCATATTCTATTATATGTGGACTCTTGGTAGATTGTGTTTTTTTCTTTTAATGTATTTGACGTTTTCTCTGTTCTATTACTTCCATTGTTATTGTATTTTATTGCATTATGTGGACTATGTATCCAATGTTTTCCACTTTTCTTTTTATTCCTTACTTTTTCCCCATCCCTCTTTGTTTGCTCTTGTTATTCTTTTAAAAATGTTTAATAAAAACTATTGAAAATAAAAAATGAGGTTTACTATTTGTCAGTATGTAAACGTCTATTGCAATTGTTTTCTACACTGATCGTAGATCTCTAAAACAAACATTTGTTTTTTTTACTTAGCTTCAAAAATATATTTTCTTGCTTCTTGATAATATAGTGGTAAAACATGGTGACAGTTGAGGAATATAGAGTTAACATGCTTGTGCTGTGCCTTTCACTATCACAACAACCTTGAGAACAAAGAGAGAAAGTTAATTGCATCTCTGTTCTATTCCAGCCTTCAGTATGTACCAGAAACAAAAAAAAGCTTGAATTGCTGTGTGTCTGAAGACTTAGTCGTATTTCTTTTTTTTTCCATAATAAAATATCTGACACACATATACACAAAGTAACTATATATATATATATATATATATATATAAATATATATATATATATATATATACACATATATACATATATATATATGTATATACATATAAAGCAATTTGTGATTTTTGGCACTAGGTGAATATTTCCAGTGAATGAATATAAATAAAAATGTGTTGCACTAGTAGGTGTCCTTGTTATTATTGTGTTTCATATATATATATATATATATATATAGTGGGACAAAAAAGTATTTGGACAGCCGCCAATTGTACAAGTTGACCCACTTAAATAGATGAGAGAGGTCCTAATTTCTATCATTGGTACATTTCAACTGTGAGAGACAGAATCTGAAAAAAAACCTAGTACATCATATTGTATGATTTTTAAACAATTTATTTGTACATTCTTGTGGAAAATAAATATTTGGACAACCAAAAGGATTAACTCAATACTTTGTAATATAACCTCGGTTGGCAAATACAGAGGTCAAATGTTTCCTGTAGTTCTTGACAAGGTTTGCACACACTGTAGCAGGTATTTTGGCCCACTCTTCCATGTAGATCTTCTCTAGATCTGTCATGTTTTGGGGCTGTCATCGGGCAACACGGACTTTCAACTCCCTCCACAGATTTTCTATTTTTTTGAGGTCTGGAGACTGGCAAGGCCACTCCAGGACCTTGAAATGCTTCTTATGGAGCCACTCCTTAGTTGCCCGGGTGGTGTGTTTGGGGTCATTGTCATGCTGGAATACCCAGCCATGTTCCATCTTTAATGCTCTTACTGAGGGAAGTAGGTTTTTGCCCAAAATCTCATGACACATGGCCACATTCATTCTCTCCTTAATAAGGATTAGTCGTCCTGTCCCCTTTGCAGAAAAGCAACCTCAAAGCATGATGTTTCCACCCCCATGTTTCACAGTGGGTATGGTGTACTTGGGATGCCATTCATAATTATTTTCCCTCCAAACACGGTGAGTGGAGTTCATACCAAAAAGTTTGATTTTGCTCTCATCTGACCACATTACATTCTCCCAATCCTCCTCTGGATCATCCAGATGGTCATTAGTAAACTTTAGATGGGCCTGGACATGTACTGGCTTAAGCAGGGGTACCTTTTGGGTGCTGCGGGATTTCAATCCATGAAGAAGTAGTATGTTACTAATGGTAACCTTTGTGACTGTGGCCCCAGCTCTCTTGAGGTCATTGACCTAGGCCCCCCATGTAGTTCTGGGCTGATTCCTTACCATTCTCAAGATCATTGATACCCCACGAGGTGAGATATTGCATGGAGCCCCAGATTGAGGGAGATTGTCAGTGAGCTTGTATTTCTTCCATTTTTTAATAATTGCACCAACAGTTGATCTCTTCTCACCAAGCTGCTTGCCTATTGTCGAGTAACTCAACCTAGCCTTGTGCAGCTCTACAATTTTGTCCCTGGGGTCCTTAGCTCTCTGATCTTGGCCATGTTGGAGAGGTAGCAGTCTGACTGTTTGAGGGTGTGGACAGGTGTCTTTTATACAGATAACCGGTTCAAACAGGTGCCATTAATACAGATAATGATAGGAGGATAGAAGAGCTTCTTAAAGAAGAAGTAACAGGTCTGTGAGAGCCAGAAATCTTGCTGCTTGGTAGGTGTCCAAATATTTATTTTCCACAAGAGTATACAAATAAATTGTTTAAAAATCATACAATGTGATTTCCTGGTTTTTTTCAGATCCTGTCTCTCACAGTTGAAGTGTACCTATGATGGAAATTACAGACCTCTCTCATCTTTTTAAGTGGGTCAACTTGCACAATCAGTGGCTGTCCAAATACTTTTTTGGCCCACTATATATATATATATATATATATATAAATATTCCCAAAATCCTGCACTCACATCCACTAGATGAGACAACTGTAGGGTGCTCCTAGATGGGCCCTCAGTCAGGGTCCATTAAGATATGTAGACATGTCCACTGATGTGGAATAGGTCACTCACTCATATAATAAAAAGAATGTTCAATTTATTCATTTGGCTTTATATTGCCATCAATGTCGATGTTTAGATCCCTCAATGAGATCTTTCTCATACAGACAATAATTCAGAATGGTTTCAGACAATTAAATCCATGCTGTAAATATCTATCAAGAAAATAAAAAATACATAAACAATAACATGGACCATGCCTCACGGGTTCCCGAGTGCGCAATGGGATAAAGAATAACATACTGCATAACAGTACAATCTCTTTTACTTAAACACCATGCTCAGAAAAAATATATATTAATAGGGTACACCAAAGATTTTGTGGGTTACACAAAAAAAGATATACAAAATACAACACTCACGGTCACCAAGGAGACAACTCAGTGCATAGTGTATAAAGTAGGTAGGAGGACTGTCAGAATCAATATTGCAAAGGAGTGGTGATAATATCCATAAACCATATGTCCTAATTATAGGAAGTCACACAAATAGGACACACAGTATACAAACTAACACTTACTAGTGATGGGTTCAACTAGTAAAAATATCACTTCTTCAATGCATCCATATAAATGGAGCTAAGGATAAAAGCATATAGCCTTTAGTCAACTCGTCACTTTAGACTTAAAAGATTAATAATGAAAATAGATTCAAGCCAAAATACTCACAGGGGCTTCTCTATCACAGGACCTTCCATGCTGACAGCCACACACATGGATCAAACAGGCTTAGTATTTATAGTTAGATAACAGGGAGTAGAATATTGGACCAGAAGTGTCCATGTGTAATAGAGAATAGATACTAAATGGTGTTCTACAATATATAATAACCCAACATTAAACATTCCTTGCCTATCACCAACGGAGAAATAACTAATCATTTCATCAGTTGCAAATGGCTTCCATCATATACAAAGGGCGGAAGCGCTCTGCTTTCCACCAAACAGGAAGTACGTGGTGTTGTGTGTTCCACCAGTGCTGCATCAACCCGAGGGTGAAAATAAACAAATCCGACAAATAAGGGCTAACAGTAAGCCGGTGCACTGCGTTCCACTGCTGTAAAATGGTATGTAATGTTAAATCAGGAAATTACTCAAATAAACAAGATAGAAAAAATTATAATAATAATATGCGCTCGCGGGAATCCATATGGCTAGGGCAGGGTAGGAGATCGTACTGGTATGCAGTATGTTATTCTTTATCCCGTTGTGCACTCGAGAACCCATGAGGCATGGTCCATGTTATTGTTTATGTATTTTTTCTTTTCTTTATAGATATTTACAGTATGGATTTAATTGTCTGAAACCATTCTGAATTAGTATCATTTATGCCTGTCTTGAGAAAGATCTCATTGAAGGAACGAAACATCGACATTGATGGCAATATAAAACCAAATGGAGCATCTGTTTTGTATAAGGGTATGTTCGTTTACTGTTACACTTGTTGTTCTGACGACAGTTACATTAAACCGAAACATTAAGCTATCAGAACAGGGTCACATCTGTTCTTGATTCCTGAGAAGTACGTGAGTGCCACTTGCCTGTTCTGTTTTATATATATATATATATATAAATTATTTTATTACAATTATTATATTTATGTATATGGCACTACAAGGGTTCCATGAACAATGAACAAGAAAACAATGAATTTAGCCAGGTACACAAAACACAGCACGTGTACCTGGCGATATAATTAGCGACAGAAACTGGCAGGGCCAGGATCAGCAAGTGCATACACACTTGTCAATTCTGACAGCAACAAGTGATGGCGAGGAGGGGGTTGGAGGCCATGCTGCATTAAGCAGCATAGCCCTCACTGGTGATTTTAAATGGCAGACCTGCCTCTCCAGGAGTGCACATCATCAGCAACACAGTACATGCACATGAGACAATATTGTGAACAGTGTGTCAGAATCAGGCACATCTTCCACAATCTCATCTAGTGTGTACCCAGCATTAGAGTACAAGATAATGTTGGTCAAGTACATGGTATAAGACAAAGACACCCCTGAAGAAGTCGCCATAGACAAAAGGTGTTGGGTGAAAATTATATCATATAAAATTTTTATAATTTTTATTGGTATATACTTTATGCTGTATTGATATTATATGATTGATAAGTGAATGGTATATATATATATATATATATATATATATATATATATATAAAACACTCACTTCTCCAGCGATGCAGAAAAAGTAGACAAGCCAGCACTCACGTGTAGATGAAAGAAAAGCAGGGTTTATTCCTTAACCAAACAGCATGGTGAAGTACAGCAAATACAGCAAACACAGCCCGACAGCTGTTTCAACTGACTGGTCTTCCTGTCGGGCTGTGTTTGCTGTATTTGCTGTACTTCACCATGCCGTTTGGTTAAGGAATAAATCCTGCTTTTCTTTCATCTACACGTGAGTGCTGACTTGTCTACTTTTTCTGCATCGCTAGAGAAGTGAGTGTTTTATATTTATTGCTGCCTTGCACCACCATTTTTTGCTTTATATACATAGGCTTTGAGCGCTGTCGTGATTTCCTATATATATATATATATATATATATATATTAAAAAAACAATTAAACTGACATTGCTGTCTATGTCTTAGAGAATTTTTATGTAATATGAACTTTTACTTGTATTTTAAAATAAAGAAAATAATTTTTATCATTTGGGCTCATTTCATATCCACACTAGTGTTAATTAGTACATTTGTGCACTCCTCAAAAAGTATTTGTTTATCTATATATATATATATATACATACACACACACACACACAGAGTCCCAAGGTCTGGCGCTCCCAACAACTGTGATGCCAAAATGTAGCCGGTGCCCTCACATGGAAGATATAAGAAACAGGCAGGTGTGGCAGCCATAGCAAATAAAAACACAGTTTAGGCAACCAATAGCAGACAACTGCGTTTCAGTGATTTTAATCACTATATCTATACATATATCTATATATATATCTATATATATCTATATATATATATATATACTGTAGTACACAATTTGGCATTACCAAGATGCAGGTACATATACATTTTAATGTACCTGACACTGTTTCTACTGGGTCTATAATAGTGCTTACTCTGTTCTTTTTAAATAGCAATTTTTGTGCTGAATTTCACAGAGCGAAAAAACAACAACTATGTTTGTCTAAATAATAGAAATCAATAGTGCCACTTCTATGGCTGAAGGCTCTTTTGTAGACAAAGTTTCAATAGTACAATGACACTGCATGCTATCTTTGTTTTATTAGTGAATGTTTTCAGGCGACTGAAAAGAAACCAAAAAAAATCCATTCGATTATTTTGAGCTGTAATTTGCATTTATCAAATAATATAACCTTAGATGGATTTGTGCTGGGACTTTTGTTGTCATTATGCTTCACTGATAATTTTGATATTTACAGTAAATCGAGGACATGCTTCAAGTGAAAATAAAGTAGAACTCAAAATAAAATATATAAGCTTGCAAGTTTCCATTTAATAATTATATTATAGGTTTATTAAGAAGTCATAATGATTGGCGTATGTTATTTTCATCATTACAGTATATGGTAAATTTTACCAGTTTACATTGCAGATTTCCCCAGGTAAATCACATATTTTAACCAGTCTCATGAGCCTATTTCCAAATTGTCCAGCAAGCTGTTGTAATCATTATTTCAGACAATGTTAGACTATTTCATGTGCACAGTTTAATAAAAAGAAAGAGAAAATTGTTCAATAACAACATTAATAATAATCTGCAGGCAAAATTGATATGATACATACAGTTTCTTTTTCTACAACACAAACAAGAGACATGAAAGATGCGGTTGGTTCTCAATAGACATTATAATCTTAGCTAGCTGTATGATTTGTAGCCCACTTCCCCCCCCCAAAAAAAAAAAATACTATTAATCAAATGCTGTCCTTTTCATAGGGTTGTAACTTAGTGTATACTACTTATCAAAGCAGGGTTATTGCTGGTCCACAATTTATAGCATAGCTCTTTGCTCTAAATAGTAGATATGTTGAATGCTGATATTGTAATTAGTTTTTGTAAAACTACAAGAGAAGCTAAATGCTCTCAACAACAGATAACCATAAATTCTTATAGACATAATAAAAGGTAAATACTATAGCATTATTTGTAGCACATATCTTTGTAATACAATATACGAACTAACTAATAAACAAAATAAGAGAAACATTAGTTAACAAGTGCAGTACTAAAGTCATCTTCTGATTTGTATATAATGAATATAATATATTTACAAAATAATTTGTTATACTACAGTATGTTATATCAGACATCAGTGAGGCGACTTGCTTCTCTTTGCTAGTAAGTTGAAATTAAATGCAATTGATAATAAGTGCATCAGGGTCTTAAGGGGGGTACTCACGGGAGAGATGTGTGCTGAACGATCTTAACACAGACCGCTCAGCACACATCTCTCAACCCGCTCAGCACAGCGCAATGTGCTGAGCGAGGGGGAAAGCCGACGGGGGGCCGCTCACTTCACACAACGGTGAAGTGAGCGACCCGCTAGATTGAGCCTGCATGCAGCTCAATCTAGCATCGGCGATAGCGATGCGCGGGGCCGCGCATCGCTATCGCTGGAGGGCATACACACGGCAGATCCGTGCTTAAAATCTAAGCAATCTAGCAAGATTGCTTAGATTTTAAGCACGGATCTCTCCGTGTGTACCCCCCTTTACACAGATGTGTTTGATGTGCAAATTACAAGATTTCCAGAAACTTTTTTTTCAGTTTAAGTAATGGATCAAAAGGGAAATAAAAGACATGATTAAATAAAAAAATATAGACATAAACTATATATATATATATATATATATATATATATATATATATATATATATACAAACAGAAAACCCAGCACTCACCAAAGTAAACTCACTTATCCTCAACAATTCATTAGAGCGATGTGGTCATGGGCTACATGCACCCCACCCTGTGAGTGGTAAGTGCAGCTGTGTACCCCTCTTCTGGGATGGTGAGTGCTGTGTTATGTGCACCCCACCCTTTGAGTGGTTAGTGCATTGCTGCACCCCGCTTCTGGTGTGGCGAGTGCTGTGGTTTTCTATTTGCATATCTATATCTATATCTATCTCTATCTATCTGTCTATCTATCTATCTGTCTATCTATATATATATATATATATACACATAGACATATAAAGACAGGTAGATAGATAGATAGATAGATAGATAGATAGATAGATAGATAGATAGATAGACAGACTGTACAGTATATGTTATATTGCGATTATTGTGAAAATGTGTGTATGAAATAGCACAGATGCACCTGTAAATAATGAACCAAAAGGTACATGATTAAATGAAAAAAATATAGATAAATATATAAATATAGAACACAAGAAAATGCCCATCTCTTGGGCTACTATAAATAATCTGCACCTACTGTATACTACGGTCCCTTGTTACCAAGTACCAAATTCAGAAATACAGTAGAACTAAAATAATATCTGGGGGCACTAATTAACAATGTCAAATATTAACAGAGTTCTTCTCTGGGAATGGGACTACTTATATATCTCTAAGATTTCAACCATAGATAAGAGATGTTCCTAATAGTTACCCTATAGGGATAAATCCTCTCACAAGAGAATTTACAAAACACAGATGGCCTAATGGCCTAACTGAACCATAGAAAATATTATTTTATTTTCCATAAAAACAATGCAGTACATTACATTAAAATAGCTTCAAACAATGTAGTAGGTATCAAATATTCTAGAAAGTAAGTAGAGAAGAAGTAAGACTCTTTTGGGGTTGCACTCTTAAGCTGATTAACAATGATCAAAATATGGTAAGCATATTATACATGACTTAATGAAAATAATTAAAATATGGTATCCAAAATTACACACATAAACACACAAATAACATGAATTATAAAAGTCTTTGGTCTCAGATTGTGATCAGAGATATAATCACCAAAATATACTCCTAAATTGAATTATGAGACCCAAAGCTGCCAATTACGCAAACTGGTATCGAGAATAGAGACACTGGTTTTGTGCCAGTTAGCTCATCCCCATGAATCACAAGTATTAACGTTTTGTGCCAGACAGATCACAATGTGGAAACATAAGTAGATTGAAGGAAGATAAGAGTAGTGATTCTTCTGTCGGTGTTAGGCAAGGAGTAAGGTGCTAAATAAAGAGTTCTACTAAACTCGGTATTCCCTGGTGGTCTCCCATCCAAGTGATCAAATATTCCACAACTGAGAAGTAGATGTTATGAATAATGCTTATACCCATAGGGTATGACCTCACTAGGCAGATGACATTCTAATGGTTGTATGGGTACTGCATACCAATAACCCTATGCACTTTGCCCAAAAGGACTTCTTCAGGGGTAGATGATATGTGCAATGAAATTAACTTAGCTTCACATAAGTGGTGGATTTTGAATGGTTAAAAAGGATGGAATTTTATTTATATATATATATATATATATATATATTAAAAAATGTGAGATGAGCTTAATCTAGTGTACTGGATAAAAACCTTTTCTTCATAGCAAATATAGTAACTCCAAAGCAGGTCTGCTGGAAGTTTACTGGAAACCAAGAATAAAGATGTATCTTTCCAGATGAACGATTTATAACTCAATTCCTGATACCAAATGTGTAGTATTTGTTAAAAGCAACAAAATATCAATCTCCAGGGTGAGAAGGAGACTCAATAATGTAAATACTGCATTGTTTTTATGGAAAATAAAATAATATCTTCTGTGGTTCATTTAGGCCATTAGGCCATCTGTGTTAGGTTAAACCTCTTGCGAGAGCATTTATCCCTATAGGGACATTATTAGGAACATCTCTTATCTATGGTTGGAATCTAAGAAATATACAGTAAGTACTGTAGTCCCATTTCCACAGAAGGATTCTGTTAATTTTTACATTGTTTATTAGTGTCTTCAGAAATTTTATATATATATATATATATATATATACTGTATATATCATTTTGCTATCATCATAATAATGCGAGTATGGAATAGCACATATGCACCTGTATAGTATGAAACTATGTATCATCATTACTGTTTTCTTCATCAAATCAATTACATGTTGTCAAGTTACAATATGTTACCATTGTAAATGAGTGTAACCCTATTCTATTCTTAATAACTATCTGAATAGCTGTCAAGACCCATCTTTTCAATGATTAACATAAAGTCTGATTGTTATCTGAGTTAATTTTGGTGTACAAACCAGATTTCAATAATATAGCTAGTGTATAAAACTTGACACTTAGGGGGTTATTCTGACACGATCACATGCTGCGCTTCCTCACAGCCATGCGATCAGGTCGGAACTGTGCATGCGCGGCAGCCGCATTTCGCAGGCACGTTGTTGCCTGGCGACGGCTATTGGAAGGCAGAAATCCCACTAGCGAGAAAAGTGGTTGCAGTGGCGACCGCAAGAAGATTGACATGAGGAAGGCAGAACTGAGCGGCAACTCACCATTTTTGGGGAGTGGTGAGTCCAATGCAGGCGCGTCCAGGCGTTTGGAGGGCGGATGTCTGACGTCAATTCCGAGACCTGCATCGCTAGATCAATCGCACAGGGTAAGTAACTCTTACCCTGGTATTCTTTTACAGGAAACGTTTTTTGCATAGCAGGGCTGCACAAGTATTCGCAGCCCTGCTATGCAAAAATACACTCCCCCATAGGCGGCATCTAGTTGATCGCACGGGCAGCAAAAAGATGCTACGTGCGATCAACTTGGAATGACCCCCTTAATCTGTGATGCATGCTCCAATTCTTGGGGCTAGTTAACAAAGTATCAATTCTGATGTACTGTATAGAACTGTATATAAAGCTGACATCCAATCTGATGACTATTGTAGTTTTTAATGCATGCCTTAAATGTGGATTGTATTGCAAATGCTCCACTCTGGTGCTTAGTTTATGGGAGAAATGTAAATTTTATTATGATAGGGCAGGTACTTTAATTTGATGGCTAGTGTGTGGAAAAGTAGGACCAGCAGTTGGATGTCTGAATATGTTTTTTTTTTGGGATGTTAGCATATCCAATCTAGTATTTAGTTTATAGAATGATCTTCACTCTGGTGGATTATATGTAGAAGATCTTCAAATACAGTGCATACTTTATGACAGAGCCCTCAAGCTCCCATACAGCACATGAGATGTTGGTTGCAAGTAGCATCAGGCAGCAAACTGATTGTACCATGTCCCAGCTGATACTAGTAACAAATAAATCAGAACACTGTACAATGGATTTCAATGGATAGAATTTACAGCCCTCCACCAGCAACTAGTCCTCTATAAATAGAAGAAAATGTTGACTCTTGTGAAATTGGTAGTGCATTATAATAAGGGTATCAAACATTGCCAAAGATATGTCACAGATGGCAGCCTGGAAAGCTTGTGTTCTGGATACAGGATGTGAGACACAAGACAGGCACCTCTTTTCTCAAGGGCCCCCACACTCAGCAGGTATTATAAATATACACTGGAAATTGTTAATAATAGTTAATAAAGTTGAATTTGTTATGAAAAAGTTAAAACCAGATGCAAATACAAAATGAAACTGCTAATTAAGTTCAATAAATACAAATATCCCTGGTCTTTTCAATCGCAGACAGCAGTAAACAAAAAGGCAGATAGATTCCAGCAGCCACACTAATAGTAATAGCGTCACTGTGTGGGATTGACATGTACTCAATTAATCAGAAGAGTGTCATAGTCATCAATATTTTTCACCAGGGTTCAAATACTCTGGAAGTGATCTACCTCCTGACAAGCACATATAGTACATCTTATTATGGTCAGAATCAGATGCATTTGCATAAAAAGCCCCTTAATGTACCTTTCTCATGCCTTTAAGCCCCTTCTATCCTTCATTCTGCCTCTCTAAGCATAAATGCAAAATGCATCTCTGTCACCATATTCTCTAGACAGATATATAATACGTTTCGGTGTGCATGACACAATGACACAATTTTCATAAACAGAAAGTGCAAATTGTGTTTACTTTACAATTCTACAAAAGCCCCACTATGTATTCTGTATTTTAAAACTAGTCTCTCAAACCACAGGTTGAGTATCCCATATCCAAATATTCCGAAATACGGAATATTCCGAAATACAGACTTTTTTTGAGTGAGACTGAGATAGTGAAACCTTTGTTTTCTGATGAATCAGTGTACACAAACTTAGTTTAATACAAAAAGTTATTAAAAATATTGTATTAAATGACCTTCAGGCTATGCGTTTAAGGTGTATATGAAACATAAATGAATTGTGTGTATGTACACAAACTTTGTTTAGTGCACAAAGTACATTATAACATTGGCTAAAATGACCTTCAGGGTGTGTGTATAAGGATGTATATGAAATATAAATGCATTCTGTGCTTAGGTTTGAGCTCCATCGTCATGATATCTCATTATGGTATGCAATTATTCCAAAATACAGAAAAATCCGATATCCAAAATACTCCTGGTCCCAAGCATTTTGGATATGGGATACTCAACCTGTATTATTATTATTATTATTATTATTATTATTATTGTTATTATTATTATCCTTTATTCATATGGTGCCACAAAGGTTCTGCAGCACCTAACAAAGTACTTAACAAAGTGCTGTACCTAACAAATAAAAAACAGTTACCATACAAGACAATATGAAACATGTAAATAAAAATTGCTATTATCAGCATCCATAACACTAAAATAAACATCAGGGTAGCAGAAAACAAGAGTTAGGTGCAATTGTAGGGAATACAGAGTAGATAATAGTCTAAAGGGGGTACACACGGAGCGATCGCTGCTTAAAATCTAAGCAATCTGACTAGATTGCTTAGATTTTAAGCATGATCGCTCCATTTGTAGCCCCCACAGTGATAGCGATGCGCAGCCCCACGCATCGCTATCGCCGGTGCTAGATTGGCCTGCATGCAGGCCAATCTAGCAGGTCGCTCATTTCACCCGCTGGGTGAAATGAGCGGCCCCCCGTCTCCCCCCACACGCTCAGCACACATCGTGCTGTGCTGAGCGGCGGGAGAGATGTGTGCTGAGCAGTTCGCTCAGCACTCATCTCTCCCACATCGTCCAGTGAGTACTGGCCTTAAGTAAGAGAAGGAAAACAAATTGAGGGGACAGAGGGCCTTGCTTGTGAGAGTTTACAATCTACAATCATATAAAACAAAATGAAATTTATACTATTTATTTCAATACAAAAAACTTTATTAATAATCAGGAGGTAATTTATTATACATTTTAAATGTAGCACATCACACACTATATTATAATTGTACCATTTTGCAGGAATATATTTTTATGGTATGTTTTTAGTTTTGGAGATCATACAAAGTTAGATTCAATATAGAATTAATTAACATGTATGTAAAATGCATTATATTTGTACTTTTTGACTTTAAACTGAAAATGAGTTAGAAATGACATTCCCATTTCAGGCAGTGTGATGGGTGGAGATTCCCTTGAGATGTGTAAGTTTCACTGTGTCAAAGAAGTTCTGCTTACTATTCAGCAAATGTGATTCAAGCAGGATTATTGATTGCTACTTGCAAAAAGTAAGCTAGGAATTTCTCCACTGCAATAGTAATAGCTAGGGGTGCTTGTTCTGCCAATGGTCCCTGGATCTGGAGTATTGATTCCTGTGACAGCCACACAGATGGGGTGTTCATCTAAATTGGATGACAGAGCATGGATAGAGAAAAATAATTCATGCTTTATCTGTGCTTAGCCCAGTGTCTTTAATATTCCATGTGCATAAACTGTGAAATTTCTCTGAGACACAATAATAAATGTTAGCACACATTTTTTTTTTCATTTAGAAATATAACATAAATACTTATACATTTTTAAAGCAAGAAAAATTTATAAAATATGTATATACCCTGTCCATGTTGACCAATATTATCATGTCATTGCCATAACTTACTACAGTATATATTTCATTAACTAGTACAAGTAATGCTTTAAACTTCTTACAATTAGGATGACTTTACCAATATTGAAATCCACCTCCATATATCATTTGTGCCATTTGACAATCTAAAATGTGTCTAGATAATGTAAAAAGAACTGCATATGCCTTTCAATATCAACTTGCTGCAAGGTCAGAATTAACATTACTGTGATGCAGGTCTTATATTTTCCTCAAACTCATTATAATCTGTATGCAATTTTATCTGAGGCTATAATGTATATTGAATTTTGCTGAGCTTTCATTATGCAAAGCAAATTTTATATCATACAGAATTCTTTGACTAACTCTTGAAGCCTTTTTACTGTAAAATGATTGCAATAGTAGGCGCATAACAAAGGCCAATAATAATATTGAAAGAGGAAAAACAATGTGTTCAGGGACAGTCTGTATTGAGAATAAAATATTTTGGACTAAAAATACATACCACTAAGATGAAATTTATTAGAAGTCAATCGCCGACTTTCCTGGCAGAATGAATTGTGACATTTTCTTCAAAACTATATGGCACTAAAATTTAATTTAAAAACAATTGTATACATTTAAAAACTAGCAGTTCTATCTAAGAATGCTATACTATAGAAACTCTCCAGGAATGTCCCCCAATATATGGTGCTTAGTGATACAACCACTATGTTACTTATTGCCCTCTTTGGCAATTGTGAACATGGAATCTCAGTACTTTAAACAATTATGTGTTCAATATATAAAGCTAATAACAAATAAAATGAAGGAAAATCCACTTAGTCATTTTTATAAAATGAAATAGATATAAATACGTAGCACCTGCTATAATGTAATTGGAAATCAAAACCTCATGGCACACTTTTGATAAAATGATCTTTACTTCGTTAACTTGTCAAGTTGAACAAAAGGTTTACCTGTCCTTGTTTTCTGGCCTACTGGTGCTGAGTTTTTAATCTCTGTTTGAGTAGTAAAGACTTTAACCTTTAATAATTGAATGCTTTGATTCCCCTTAAGTTTTTGTTTTGTTTTTACAGATAGCACACAATATAAACATTCAATTTTGTTGGCTATCTTAAAATTTTACACTAAGTAAACAGATATGTAGTCTGCAATTTTTCTGCCAGTAATCTGTGACACAGAGTTCTTCTTTGTGCAAATCCTCACAGGAAAGGAGCATCACATATGACACTAAAGCAACATTAAGGCTGAATATAAAAATTTAATTTGTTCACTGTCTAAATGAAAGGAACAAATTCTGCTGTAGCTATAGATGATTTAATGAAAGTATCTGATATCCAAGTTACAGATGTAGCCATACTCATTGTGGATACAGCTGGCATGTATGGACACTACCGGTGCTAATAGGCGTCCCAATTCATGCAGCAAATGTGGCACGAATGCACCTAGATTTAGCCATGATGAGCATGGCTACAGCTGTACCAGAAGCAGTTAGTCAGCGAGATAGCAGAACATACTATAAGTATATGATTTAGCACACCATTCATAAGGTCAGAAGTGAGGGCTCGGTATGATTATTTTAAAACAAATTAACAATGCAGCAACTAAACAATCAGGCAGAGAGGGCATGGCTGCAATTAGTGGGGCTAAGTAGTACTATGTCCTGGGCGCCAGATTTAACCAGGCACTGAGAACTCTGCACACCTTCCTTGGCCAGCTGCTCCCCCACCCAATATCACATCCCACAGCTGCGTATAGCGCCATCATGGTAAGGGCACCTGCTTCTACTGCAAGTCTCCCTCTGCCCAAGTGACTGCAAGAGCCTCCCTCTACTCTACCACCTGACAGTGCCTCCTGCAAACCCTACTGCCCAGTTGCCTGCCAGTACCTCTCAGACCTTTACAGCAGGCAGCCAGCAGTGGCTGTTACAAGTGGGCAATGTGAGGGGGAAGGCCGGGCAGGAGGAGCAACCTTGGCAATATATGTATTTACAGCATATATGTGGTCATATATATATATATATATATATATATATATCTATATCAAAGCTTGTTGCACGGCACTCCCTGAGTCCACAGCTGGGATTGAAGCAAAATGAAATGGCCGGTGCCTTCCAGTGGTTACAGCAAGCGCTGTGTCCAATAATAGATCCGGAATAAAGGCGGCACTCACGGCGTGAAATGAAGAGGCAGACGCAAGTCTGATATCAACGTTTCAATGTTATGAAAACATTTTCGATCCTGACGAAAATGTTTTCATAACATTGAAACGTTGATATCAGACTTGCGTCTGCCTCTTCATTTCACGCCGTGAGTGCCGCCTTTATTCCGGATCTACTTATTGTGTGAAAGCCTGAGAGTGCCACTGCTTCTATTTTGTATATATATATATGTATATATATATATAATGTATATATAAATATATATATATATCAAAGCCACATAGGGGGTGCACTCACCAAACTTGTAGATGCATAGAAGATTTATTCAGGCATAGAAGTAGTTACAAATTATCACACGTTTCCATCACCCTTGAAGACCTTTTCCAAGATATCTACTGAAAGCTCCAGGTCCCTCATATATACTGCCCATGGGCCAGTGGTATCACAATCAAGTTGATTGCAAACATCACAAACATCACCTGTGTGCAGGGTGCATCATCACACTGAGCATAACCAATAGTGAAAGTAACATCATTGTAAAAAAAATGCAGTATACTAATCTATTACACTAATGTGCTGAATACTACCTGGTAAATACGCTGGCAGTATTCAAGCGATTGTGGCCACTGGTGCCCTGGAGTCTGGAAATCAAAAGTGCATTACCTGGTATCCAGAAAAAAGCCTGGTGTGCACTCACTGGAAACTTTATCCCAGCATGATGTAAATGCTTAGCCTCCATTTGTGGAATGTATCATCCAAGACTGCTATGAGGACCGGACTAGATTACCTAGTAACTAAAACTGAATAGCTCACAATCTAAGCATATGCCACCTAAGGCCAAGTAGTGTATCATTATGTAGCTACCTATGTCAGCATAATGCTGCATAGATCAAAGCATTTTTTAGCTGCTAAAGCACTTAGCCAATGATGTATCTTTCGCAAATAAAAAAAAAAACATTTCTAGGATGCCATAGTACAATGATGCATATATATGATCACAAACAGTGAGGACAAAGACAACATATGTACTTATAAATATATACAGTACATCTCATAGCATTTAACAGTACAAATTAGTTACATATCTCAATATAAATAAGACATACAGTATACCTCAATGTAGTAGCACATGCTATCCAGAAACCAAACATCAGATCGCAGAAAAAAATATATGAAAAGTAGTACATAAAAATGAAAAAAGAGGGAAAATTGGTCAGATAATCTCCACGTAAAGTGCATATAGTCAATCAAACGAGATGCGGCACTTACGGGTTCTAATGTAAGCAGTATGCAGCAGGTTGTACTAGATTGTCAATGTTTCATTTATTCATATAAATTTTGTCAGGTATGATCTATATATATATATATATATATATATATGCTAAATTAGGTTAGTGCTAAATTACTGCCTTTGCCCGGGTGCTGAAAATCCTAGATTCAGCCTGGAGAGGGACAGATCAGCATCAACAGTCTTTCATAAATAAGCCTACTTTATGAACATACCACTTATGGTTAAATTATTAAATATTTGTTATTGTTTGCCATAATGCATATCATAACAACATGTTCACTTTAATTAGTTGCCTAGATAAGGTGACATAGTAAGGAGGAATTGCTAACGCTAATGGAAGAATCATAAATAGACTTCTTAATGAGCTATATGTTATATTGTCAATTCTATGGTTGTTTCCTGTTTAATTAAATTAATTACATACTGTTCTACATTTTGCAAAACATTGCAAAGGCCAACAACAATAATTAAAAGCTTTAAAATTAGCATTATATAGCAGTTATATATACATTTTGATTTTAAGAATTATTAAGCACAGAAGATTCATTAACTAGAATAGGAGACTGAAAATGATGTGATCTATATGGTTTTATTGAAAATTATTATTGTATTCCGACATAAATTGGCAAAATATTTCTACTAGAATAATACAATTGTAGTAAGGATCAAACTATGTTTAAATGCTGCACTATTTTGCTGCCATCACTAGCTCATATAGTTTGATTGCTTAATTCATGATGACAGTATTTTGGATTTTTATGTATTTTGGATATTTACATACCATAATAGATAAACTGGGGGATAAGACCCAAGTCTATAGACAAAATATTATACACCTTATACACATAGCCTGAAGGTAATTTTATACAATATTTTTAATAATTTTGTACATGAAACAAAGTTTGTTTACATTGAATAATCAGGAAGCAGAGGTATCGCTATCTTTCAGTCACGTGCCAAAAAATTAGGATTTTGGAAAATTTTGTTTATCTGATTTCTGGATGTGGGAGTCTCAACCTGTACAAAGGTCATGGCTTTCTGTTCACTTATTTGTAAATATATAAATCCATGGTTAAAACTATAATACACTGAATGCTAAATATTTAAAATAAATAATTTTGAATTAATAAATCTATAACATTGCATTGGGGTACCTGCCTGTCATTTGTTAAAACTATTCAGACCACAGGAACTGCACTCCTGAAATAATGAACTAATTCCAAAATTAGACAGCCTGTTAACACAGTGATAAACCAGTGAAAAGAGATTTACGGAAAGTATGGTCAGAAAAGTGCTTATGAGTAATTCTGGGGGGTGGTGGACACAAAAAAATATAACTCTTAAACCTAGAGGATCTCAGCCCTATCCTGAAAAGCACCAAATCCCACCCTAATCTTTATGTTCTATAGGTACAGATTACTGTAAGTAACAACACTTGGACCTTTGAAGGGGCAACATTGATCCCATTCTTTACCAAAACTATCAAATTGAAGGACTACACAAAATACACTTTATTCAATCTATTAAATATATACTATAATCTTTTTTTGAAATCCATCATAATGCAAAATGGAAATAAATAGTTTATATGGCCCATATCAGGAGAAAAAAATGGGCTTATTGGGGCACCCATGAGGACCTAAGTGACAAAGACACAACTCTGTTTAGAGAAATGGAGGCCATCAGAGCTCCCTCCCCAACCTACCCCCAAACAGCATCAGATTGTTAATCAATGACAGTCTGATGCCGATCATCGTCCAATGTTGCATGGCCTGTTCATGCATGCACAGAACGGGTCCTGTGCATGTGCAAAGTCCAGATAATCATAAATTGCTGCATAAAAAGCAACTTTGTCAACATCTGAATGATTCTTTATGTCTCACCGCTAAAAATTAGTAGACTAGATTCTAATATTCACTCACGGTAGTTATAAATCTGAAAATCATTTTTAAAATTACTTGATCATACTTATAATCCAACTCTCTAAATGTCTGGTGTAAGAATGGACCTGACAAAAATGGCATAAACAACATAACCTGTGCACCTGCCAACTTTCATTTTTAAATAGTTACTTTGGTGTTTAGCTGGCCTATATCTTTTAAATCCCAAAACATCACAAGGATATAAACTGCACCAAAGTCTATGACACTGAAATTAATATCTCATGAGTTACTGCCGTACAATGGGGGTAATTCTGAGTTGATCGCAGCAGGAACTTTGTTAGTAGTTGGGCAAAACCATGTGCACTGCAGGGGAGGCAGTTATAACATGTGCAGAGAGAGGTAGACTTGGGTGGGTTATTTTGTTTCTGTGCAGGGTAAATACTGGCTGCTTTATTTTTACACTGCAATTTAGATTTCAGTTTGAACACACCACACCCAAATCTAACTCTCTCTGCACATGTTATATCTGCCTCCCCTGCAGTGCACATGGTTCTGCCCAACTGCTAACAAAGTTCCTGCTGCGATCAACTCAGAATTACCCCCAATATTATTAATCCTCTGTTACTTACTCAGGGCACACTTTGCTTTGCTATTGGTCATAGTGTCCAGATCACTTCTTTTTCACTTTATTACTTGCAACTTTCAATCACCTTTACATACTAAATTGACAGATTTCCCCTTTGGGGTCTGTGTTTAAAGATGGGTGCACACTATACGATACTGTATAATGATGTTGTGACCTGTGACGGATTGCACTGGCCTTTGTATAGTGTTTACCCTTAAATCCACCCTATTTATCATTTGATGAATGAGGTGGTTTCATCATTCCATTTGATGTGCTGCATGTATAATGGGACAATTCCAATGCTCACACAGTGTTATTACAGTACATGCAGCATGTAACACTATATTACACCCTCATACAGGGGATCATACAGTATTTCCAGTGGTGCAATGTATTGTTACATCTCATTGGTAGGCTGCACTGTCAGAGGTTAAGTCTGTGCTTAAGTCTGGATGACAATAGTTGCTGTTTAACCAACCTGACACTGTGGAGGTAATATTATCTTTAATTTTATCCACTGTGTTTGTCACATTTTTATACAGCCTGATAGTTTCAATTGAGGATTCAAAAGAACCTTAAATAATGAAGGAAGCTACTTTCTGGAATTGTCTTATCATTTTATTTATGATCTGATACCATTTTCAATACAAGTTTACCCCAATAATTGTCATTGCTTGCAGATTCAAATGTATGTATTTGCACCATTTGTATTGTAACATGGTTTGTCCTTGTGTACAGTTAGAGATATAGCCTCGCTCATTGTGGCTGCGACTAGACAGGGGTGCACCTTGTTTGCCACTATGTACATGCACGCTGGCATGCAGGTGTCCATACCAGTCAAACACTCCACTCATTGGGCTAATTGATTCTGCATTAAAAACTATGGGGGTGATTCAGACCTGATTCTAGATGTGCTAAATTTAGCACATTTACAATCAGTTTCTCTGACATGTGGGGGAATGCCCAGCACAGGGCTAGTCCACCCCGCATGTCAGGCCCTAACCCCTTCCCCTGCACGGATGCAAAAGTATCGCACAGTGGAGATGCTTTTGCACCCACACAGTAGCTCCCTAGCCTGTGCTGGCTGGAGGCTTCTTGATGCATTCTGGGTCACAGCAGCTGTGTGTAACATCACGCAGCTGCCACGGCCAGCCGCCGCAATGGTTCAGACATGTCTGCATTGTCTGGACCGTGCCCCACCAATGGTGTTCTATTGCCATTGGCATACCCCCTCCTGTCCCGTGACCACCTCTGCCTGTCAATCAGGCAGATGCGATAGCACCAGTGAGATGCTTTTGCATCACACTGGGTCTTACTGGGTGCGCACGCACAGTGCGCCCACTCCAGAAAGGGCTTCAGGCTGCGATCACTGTTGTACCAGCGATCGGGTCTGAATTAGGCCCTATGACAACTATATGAAGCTACTTGTACTTTGTAAAAAATATAATCAGTATTGCAGTTGAGAAGATCTATGTAGTGTGCAGCCACACATCCAATCCATGCCACATAGATCTGCTCTGCTGCAATGCTGATACTTTTTTCACAAAGTAAGCTTCAAAAAGTTAGAAATCTCTAGCTTAGAATTCTATAGATATCTGTGCAATGGCAGATAGATCAACGAATAGAGTGAAATGGTTATACAGGCAATGGGTTTGAATACCGGGTATGTCAGCATCTTGAAATGTAATAAAGAACAGTGTGACTGAATATCAAAGAGCTCTCAAGTTAAGCTCATGAATGTTTTATAGGTATTACCGACAGAAGGGGTGGTGGGTAGGAGACGGGCGGTCAGGAGATGCTGGGCTTAAAAAACGTGGGAAGCTGTAAGTGAAAGTACTTAAAACAGATAATTAACAAGTGCCATCAACAGCATCCCTTACCCTGCAGTGTTATGTGGGGTGGCACACTCCGCACACACCCACAGATATAGCCATGCTCATCTTAATGCAATATGGTATGCTGCATCATGGCATGTTGCATGGGATGCCAGGGTGTGACTATTCACAGCCAGTTATTGCTTCATTAATTCCTTTAGGAAGCAAGCCGTGTTGCAGAATGCTGCATCGCAGCAAATATGAGCATGGCTACACCTGTAATTACAATCCTGACGAAGACATACTGCAAAGTCTGGGTAAAAATAAAGACCAATCACATTATTTTGTTGTTGTTGGCTGTCCTCATTACAGGTCCATCCATTGCAAAATAGTTTTAGAATGCACTGTATGCATTTGTGAATGATGCATTTTATATTGTTGTAGTTCAGTTCTTTTTTCAAGTATATCATTGGTGTCAAAACTGAAACACTTATTGTACTGTAGTTGTAAGGTGATAAAAAGTGTACATATTAGAATATGTACTTTTCAGACTCAACTCTATATGGATAAAATATATAATATAATAGTCTGTACTCACATCTAATCGATACCTATTTCAATGCAGGCTTTATAGATACACACAATTTTCTTGAGCCACAGTATTGCTGTATGTGTTTGAAGTTGAAGATATCATTTCTAAAATGTTGCTTTTACTGTCACACTTAAAGAAAGGCATAATATTTTAATATTTGACAACTATCCTACTGTGTTACTTCAAGGAAAAAGAAGAGTTACACAATTGTATGTCATATGCGCAATATAGTATATTAAACTAATGTGAACCTCCATCCCTGTTGTGTTGTTTGATGAAGAATTTGTTGCTGTCATTTGCAATAAGCTATACTATCTCAATATGTGGCACCATGCTGGTCACGATCTTTCAGAGGGAAAGACACATTTTAAAGACAGACAATTCTTTTGCAAGTATAATAAAGTATGTAAGACTATTTTGAACATCCCCATTATGCTGAGAATGAGATAAAACAACAATATTGTAAATTATATTAGATTACAGTCTCTGAACAAAAAAAACACCCTGTATTAGTTTCATTTTTTTTGTCCTATTTACAACATTAAAATAGCTGATTTAATAACTGTTTTATGGAAATATTGTAGCATCTAAAACTTACATAGTCATATATGTATGTAAACAATGTTTGACACCATACCTAAAACTTAAATTTGGTTGAAAAAGATAATTGAAATTTAGAGAAAGTGAAAAGCATTCCGGTACATTCCAGTATTCCAGTATTCATAAATATCCATTATTGTTTATTATATTAGTAAACAAATTTAAGCTTTTGTTTTGTATTGTTTTGTTGCGGAGGAGAACATTTCAATATCTTGCAATTTGTCATAGTGTTATGATCCGCGATAGTGGCTCACTTCCACAGTGGGTCCTGCCATTATTAGGCAACCAGGATGTTGCATCATGCTGGCCGCTAGAGTCTCTGGTCTCAGTGGTTACCAGGCAACCAGGACTCTGAGCAGTCACACTGAATCTTTGTTAAAGCAGTTGCTAGGCAACTGGGACTCTGAGTGTCCATGCTAACTCTTAGTCCTGGCGGTTGCCTAGCAACTGGTATGCTTGTGTACATGCAGCTTCTCAGCTCCAACTTGTCCTGTCATTAGAGGGGGCTGGTCTTCTTGGCTCTCTCCCATTGGCCCCTACTCATGTGGAAATGCAGCCATCTCTGAATCTTACTGCTGGTGATAGTCTCATGTGGCAAGCTTCTGCCGTGTTACATAAATACTTTATCCTGTTCTGGTTCCTTGAAGTCCTGGTCCATTGCTTCAGTGGTCTCCAGAATTTTGCCCATTGTGCCTCAACATGCATGCTCACTCCTTTACATTACTGCCCTGTATTAGGAACCTTGGTTAGCCTCTGCATTACTGCTAGTCTCCACCTGCAGGTTATTTTAATGCCTGTACCTAACACAGGTCATTACCCTCGCCATGTTCTCCATCAGTGACCACAGTATCTTGTCCTGGTCACAAACCAAATGTCTTGTCACAAACCACAAAAAACTACAGTCAGGACAGTGCTTCTTGCTTAATGCAGAGGGACATCACAAGTGCAACCTTTGTAAGCTCTTCTGGCCCCAAATTCAGGATCTGTTCTTCTTAATGAAGTTAATGAGACTATACCTCAGTCCAGCCTCTGTAATATTTATCCCTCCTTCCAGTCACTCCAGCTACTACCTTGTGATCACCTCAGAATTATATAAGCCCATACTGTTCTGAATTTAAGACCTGAAAGCATGCTAAGTACCTGTGAGTGAATCATATTCTAAGGGAACAATGGGTGGCTGACCTCACTAAAGTAACTCTAGGGGTAATATATAATTATTTTGGTGCTTAATAACACAAAGATGTGCATATATCTTTTAGTTATATGGTTTATATACTGATATTTCAGCCTGGATAATATATTTCTCAGCATTCAATCCTCATGCAGTGCCTCCATCACAAATGTTGGTGCCTGACACAGCCAGAAACATTAACCTAGCAACTAATAAAAACTGGTATGCCCTGGAAAGAAAACCAATGTTTCTTTCATCACTCATGATGTTTTGTTGCTGCAAAAACTTGTGACGGAACAAATAAAAGTACATTTGAAACAAATTTTGTGGATGGACACCCTCCCTTTATGTCTCTAGGTCTGTCTGACAATAAAATAATGTATTGTGAAAAAATATATATATCATTTTCCTTTTCCATCTTCATGCTACTGAATTCTCCATCTACTTTTCTCTTACTGAAAAGCAGATGATCATTATAAAGTATTCCAATATCATAAAAGTGATAGCCTGGGTTAGTATTAAACTGTTTTACTAATCATTATATCTTCTTACGTGGCATGGAATAATGTCCAATTACCTGAGGTATAGATATTGATTATAATATATTTCTTTCAAGTTGTTTTGAATATTATAAGCCATTTGTTATAGTACTGTATATCAAAAATATATATGTATTTTCTTTGAATTACCCATCATTAATTCTTAGAATTGGTCCTCTATACCTTTAAAGGTATTTTGTATCCAATCTCAATTCCACTTTATTAGTATAGTCTGGGGGTAGCATTTTTTAACAATGACATCCACTAGATTTTAACATAATCACTCTGCTATCAATCAGGTAAAAATTATTTTAAGGTACTTATAAATTACAATAATTGGAAATATGCTGGACACACAAATGTTTGTGTTTTCTGACTTCAAAGGTGGGCTGTACAAGCACAAAAACTGTACTGTACTATATCTTCCCATAACTATTCTCTGCCAACTTACCTTTATCATAGCAAATCTGACACTGTACAGGAGTCAGCCTTACTTCATTAAAGCATTGGACAAGTTATCCCTTATTGATTATTGTTGGTGCCTTTTATGAAAAAGTTTAATATCTAGACAAAACGTGATTGTAAATGTTTTGTGACTATTTAGTGATTGTAGTTAACCTGCTAAGATGGAGTGGAAACATTAAATACTCATTGACAGTGTAAGGGCAAGATATTGGCAGATCCTATAAGTGCTGATATAGGTGCCAGCAGTGTGTGATAAAAGTCTGGTGATGATGTGCAAAGTGAGTGATGATGAGTCCGACGTGTTCCAAATATGACAATAAGTAACAACACCATTAGCTGCCTTAAGCAATTGGTTGCTTGGTTTGTGGGAACCCAAGTGAACAAGCACTTCAAGCACAAAAGTACCAGACCCTGTCACTGAAGTGTTTAGCTTGCTAAACTGAGCATGACCTTTTATAATATCCAACATAAGCTGGGTTGGAGGGCCCAAAGGTAATTTAAACTTGCACCATTTGTGGACTAGATTTAGGAGAAAAAACTCTCTAGTGCACCTTACAAATGTATGACAGTGGTATGTTACCCAATTAAGAAGGAGGGGGAAGGGGTGTTTTATGGCTAGCAAGTCAGCCTCCTTTGTATTATTGTGCAACCTAGGCTGATGTTTCAAGAGTTTGCAGCTCTGCAGTGCAACTAATAATTTTCTTAGCTTCTCTTTCAATCCCTGTCAGGAATCTTTGGTTATTAATATTATTTTATTGAATGGCTTTTTCACCTATAAGTTGCTGCAAAACACAGTGTCAAATGTATTTAATTGTCTAAATGAATCAATTAATTTATTACATTTAAATGCATTAATCAGTGTTTTACCTGCCTGCCACTATGTACTCCACCTCCATTTACTTGTACTGCCCTGGGGCCACTTCTTTTGAAAACATTTGTATACGTTCGTATAGTTTATTAAAATGCCATCCTGTCTGCCATTGCTATGCAGCAATGTTTCATAGATATTATTTTGAAACAGCTGCTATGTGTTTGTGCCACTGCTCTGTCACTTCGTTTAGCCAGCCAGCATTTAGCCAATACCAGTGAACAATATTATGAGTTGTGAGGTGGTCAAAATTGGATGGCAATACTGGAAATTAATGTTATTGAGGTTGATAATAAAGTAGGAACACAAAGAACTCCAAATTACATGATTTTAGCTGTTTTATCAATTTACAAGAAATCCAAAAGCAAAACCAAATCCAACCCTAAGCCAAAACAAGTAAGGGTGTTTTTTCCAAAACCAACAACCAAAACCAAACTCAGAGGGTGGTTTTGGCTCAAAACCAAAATATGATGGTCTGCACACATCTTTATTTTTATGTAAGAAACTTCTCTGTGGAGAATTATTACTGTGGACAATTACAAGACTAATTTCTTTGTGTATCATTTAAATTAATGATCAAGCAAAAAGTTTAAGACCATCAACTTCATACACACACAAACATGAATATCTAATTTTTCATGTGTCACATAACTTTTCAACCTTAAATGTACCCAACCACATTACCAACTTATGTTTACATTTATTCTGTATCAGACTAACTGTTGTTGGTATATGCTGAAGAGTACTGTAAGTCAGGATGCGTGTTTTAGTTATTGTTTTATTTCTGCTATCCCCATTTCCTTTATTGTGCTCCAAAAGAATTTTAAGCCCAGGTAAAGGGCGTGTGATAATTGCGGAGTGGGCAATACTTTTTTCACATATCACTTAATATAAGTCCAATTTGATGGCAGACATTGGCTCCTATGCTACATCATATGTGATGGCAAGAATAACTAGGGCAGTGCTAGGGCATAATTGAGGCATTGTCTTGTAGGAAATGAAGAAAATAGCATCTAAAAGAGATGTGCAATTTTTGTCATTATTGCTACTGTAGGTTATAATTCTCAGATAAAGGGTGTGTGATAACTGAAGAGTGGGCAATACTTTTTCACATATCACTTAATATAAGACCAATTTGATGGTAGAAACATAGGGGGTCATTCCAACCTGATCGCACGCTGCACTTCGTCATAGCCATGCGATCGGGTCAGAATTGCGCATGCGCTGTGGCCACATTGCGCAGGCTCGTCATTGTCCATCAATGGGCAGTGATGCCGCTAGTGAAGAAAGCAGTTGCAGCAGTGACCGCAAGAAAATTGACAGGAGGAAGGCGTTCTGGGGCATCAACTCACCGTTTTATGGGCGTGAAGTTTCGAACACAGGCGTGTCAAGGTGTTTGGATGGCGGATGTCTGAAGTCAATTCCGGGAACTGCAATGCTAGATTCATCGCACTGGGTAAGTAAGTCTGACCCTGGTCTTGTTTTACGCAAAACTTTTTTTGCATAGAAGGGCTGCACAAGTAATCGCAGCCTTGCTATGCAAAAAAAACACTCCCCATAGGCAGCGTCTAGTTGATCACATGGGCAGCAAAAAGTTTCTACGTGCGATCAACTCAGAATGACCCCCACAGGTTCATATGCTACGTCATATGTGATGGCAAGAATAACTAGGGCAGTGCTAGGGCATAATTAAGGCATTTTCTTCAAGGAAATGAAGAAAATAGCATCCTAAAAACTTGTGCAATTTTTGTCATTATTGCTACTGTAGGCAGTTGACCTGGGCATTATCTACAGTTATATGCAGTTATCTTCACATTTAATAATTTTTATTTTCATTTGATGTATTTTTTTTTTATTAAAAGTTACATTTGATTACTAATGATTACATGCACTAGTTGATCATTGCGGAGCTCTCATATTCCCGTTTTTTCTGACTCATGTAAAAAATCTTCTGAAAAATAGTTTTGTGTAAATATAAACCAGCATTCATTTCAATGAATGTGATTTCCCATCCATGGCAAAATGAAGACCATTCCATAAAAAAAAAACAATAAATAAGGTCACCAAGCAGTAAACTGAAACAAATTAGGGATTAATGTCTTTGGCTCTTAACTATGTAGTGATGTTCAGTTCCATAAAAATGGTTCACATATAGCTATTACATTTTACTACTTTGTAATGCTTTCAAGCATGTCTATGACACAAGATTAATATGTGTAATTAATTTTACATCATTTTGTACTAAAAACTTTCGATTCAACATTTTTTTTCTCTAACTAATTGGTTCACATATTCTCTTGGCTCGTATGCATTATATTTAAATTTCCAAATATTCTGACAGCTGCAAGTTTAGTAACTAATTAGGTTTCAAGGTGATTAGAGATAAAATGTTAAGATGTATTTGAACAATTCCTATAATTTCTTAGTGTAATGTAGTGAGTATTGTCTGACTATTACATCTGAAAAGTAACTAAGAGTAAGGAAAGATTTAAATAAGATAATGTCTAACCATCTTAACTCTTGATGACCATTAAAGGGTAAATCTTCTAAGCTGTCATTGGACTTTAATTTCGTACTGTACTTATCAGAAATCTGAGAGAGAAGCAATATTTTAAGGCTAAGCTCTACCAATGTAAACTTAATAGAATAGAAAATATACACAGTGGGCTAATAAATATTATATAATATTCAAAAATTTTGTAGAACACATTTTGAATGCAGAAGTAATATACATAAGGTAAAACCAAAGATGATGCTCATAGTATAATATTTGAACTAGAGATTTGCACTGAGACTCGCATTTTGGTTTTGGTTTGATAACTGCAGTCAGCTTCGTGTTTTGGTTTTGGTTTTGCCAAACCACCCTCAAAGGTTTTGATTTTGATTTTTGTGAATTAATACAGCTAAAATCTTATTTTTTATGCTTGTTTTTTATCCCTACAGTATTATTAATCTCAATGACATTCATTTCCAGTCAATATTCACCACCTCACAGCTCATAATTTTGTTTTCGTCCAGATTAGGCCAAAGGGTTCCACCAAGCTAGCTTGCTGGCTAAGCTAAGTGACAGCAGTGAGTGGCACAAACATGTGGCAGTTCAATTCAAACATTGCACATATAGTAAACAAAGTGACACTAAAGTGACAGACAGGATGGCAGTTTAATAAACTATACAACTTCATAGAAAGAATGTTTTCATTAATCAAGAACTAGATCAGAGTTCCCGATTGTGGTATATGAAAACGTGTTAGGGTCTCCTGCCCTGTGCTGCCACGTCGTCATGGCAACCGGGAGACAAGTGCTAGCGGAGTAACCTGAGCGCAGCTGATACTCCGGTTCGGGTCTTTTGCTGTGCAGTGGTTATAGGCTCTGTGCACGGCAGGGGATCGGTGCTGGTTTTTGTGCTCACAGTCTGTGAGGTCTGAGTGGGGCGTGGACAGCACCTGCTTTATAAGGCCTCTTCTCAGGGTAAGCAGATGCTGCTGAATCTTTGTTGGTTAGTCAGTTCCTGAAAGTTAACCAGTACTGTGTAGCTTTGTATTTGTTTGTTGCTTACTGCAAATAGGCCTGGGGATTTGGTATTACACTCTGCCAATCCAGACCTAGCAGTAAGACTGGAGTCAGTCGTTAAGCTTGCTGGGGTTCTGTTACTACTCTGTGAACTTAGCAAGTTTGCGGCTGTATTCTAAGACTTGCCTGTCTAATCCTGTCTTACTGTGCTAGGTGTCAGGGGTCAGTTTAGTGGCAGTAAGCTGAACCTGTGCACTGCAAGTGAGAATTAGGATTGTGGAGACTCTCCTTGTGTCTATCATTCCATCTCTGACCAAGGAGTTTACTGCCACACCCGTTGGTAACCCTTTAGGGTTTTGCTGTTGCCCTTAGCAACAGCATTTCGGGTTCTCTACGTATTAAAACACAACATCTTGCTTTTCCCATCTGAGCAGTTCTAATACAAGGGAGATACCCAGTTCCTTAGCCTCTGGGCTTCTCTGTTCACTTTGTGTGTATTTTGTTACCCTATCACCTTCTGTGTACGTTATGTCATATTCCCCAGTCTGTCTGTGAGTCCATTTGTTTTGCATAACAGTTCTGACACCAGTACTTTCCTGCAGGCACTGGTGTGCATAACATATTCAGCAGCCTAATACTCCTGTTGAAATTTTGTGGGAATATGGAGCATACCCCTCAAAATACGTTGCAACAGGTGGTCGATCAGGTGCAGGTCCTGACTCGACAATTTAATGATTTGTCCATTAAAATGCACACCTCCCAGGCTGCTGGCGGAGCTCCCGCAGCAGCAGCACCTGCAGGGGTTAAGGAGCCGAAAGTAAATCTCCCGGATCGTTTTTCTGGAGATCGCTCGCAGTTCTTTTGTTTCAAGGAGAGCTGCAAGCTATACTTCCGGCTTAGGCCTCAGTCTTCTGGGTCGGAGATTCAGCGGGTGGGCATAGTGATTTCCTTGCTACAAGGAGACCCACAGGTCTGGGCATATGGGTTGCAGCCTGACTGTCCGTCGCTTAAAAGTGTTGATGCTTTTTTTACGGCACTGGGCATGTTGTATGATGACCCTGACAAGACGGCCTCAGCTGAGGCTCAGATTTCGATCCTTAAGCAAGGGCGAAGGCCAGTTGAGGTTTACTGTACGGAGTTTCGGAGGTTGGCCCATGATACCCAGTGGAATGACCCAGCACTGAGACACCAGTACCGAAGAGGTCTTTCTAACCAGATAAAGGACCAACTGGTACAATATCCCTTGCCTGATAGCTTGGATCAGCTCATGCAGTTATCCATCCGGGTGGATAGACGGCTGAGAGAGTGTAGGCTTGAAAGGGAGACTGAGATTTCCTTCCTTCCCAAGGGAACCTCAGACTCTGAGGAATTTTCCGAGGAGCCTATGCACATTGGGGCTACCCGCCTCTCCTCGCGTGAGAAGACGCGGAGAAGACAGCAGGGGTTGTGTTTGTACTGTTGGAATAAAGGTCATGTGGTAGTATCATGCCCAGAAAAGCCGGAAAACTTCAGGGCCTGAGGGTGATGGGAAATATCCTGTCAGGCCAGAAGTCAGAATTTCCCAAGAAGACTTTTATCATTCCGGTGACCTTGAAGATCCTCGGTCAAACTGTCAAGACTGAGGCCTTTGTGGACAGTGGGGCCGACTGGGTTTTTATGGGCCGCCAATTCGCCCTAAAACACTCTGTTCCCTTAGTACCCTTGGCATCGGAAATTGAGATTTGTGGGTTAAACGGGGAACCATTATCCCAAGGTAAAATTACCTCTTGCACTAGCCAGATTTCTTTGTTTATTGGAGCCACACACTCTGAAAAATTGTCCTTTTATGTGACTGTCTGTACTTTTGCCCCATTGGTGTTGGGGTTACCCTGGTTAAGGGCCCACAATCCTCAATTTGACTGGGTCTCTGGGGAGATTCTTTGTTGGGGTACTGATTGTTTCAGGAGTTGCTTGAGCCTTCCAGTCAGGCTCTCGCAGCTAAGTTTGCCAGGATTGCCAGGGTGTTATGCAGATTTTGCGGACGTGTTCTCCAAAAAAGTTGCAGAGGTACTACCTCCCCATCGCCCCTATGACTGTGCCATTGATTTGTTGCCAAATGCTAAGCTTCCCAAGAGCAGGTTGTACTCCCTGTCATGTCCTGAGACTCAGGCTATGGCAGAGTACATTCAGGAGAACTTGGCTAAGGGATTTATCAGACCTTCACAGTCTCCAGTTGGGTCGGGGTTCTTCTTCGTGGGTAAAAAGGACGGTTCGTTGCGACCCTGCATCGACTTCAGGGAATTGAACCGTATCACGATTAAAAACTCATACCCACTGCCTCTCATTTCGGTCTTGTTTGACCAGCTTCGTACTGCCACCATTTTTTCTAAGATTGACCTACGCGGTGCGTACAATCTAATCCGAATAAGAGAGGGGGATGAATGGAAGACTGCCTATAATACCCACTCAGGGCATTATGAATATTTGGTGATGCCTTTTGGGCTCTGTAATGCCCCGGCAGTCTTCCAGGATTTCATGAATGATGTGCTCAGGGAATATTTGGATAGATTCTTAGTTGTATACTTAGATGACATCCTAATCTTCTCCCATTCCCTGGAGGAACATCGGAAGCATGTACGCTTAGTCCTCCAGAAACTCAGAGACCACCGGCTTGGGGCGAAGCTGGAGAAGTGCGAATTTGAAGTTCAGCAAATCGCATTTCTAGGATATATTATCTCCCCAGAAGGTTTCCAAATGGAGGGTTCCAAGGTACAGCAGTCCTGGATTGGGTGCAGCCCACTAGTTTGAAGGCGCTTCAGCGTTTCCTGGGCTTTGCAAATTTTTATAGACGATTTATCGCTGGATTTTCGTCTATAGTGGTGCCCTTGGTGGCACTCACTAAGAAAGGGGCGGATGTTGCTCACTGGTCTTGTGAGGCTAAAGCGGCTTTTGCCCGTCTCAAAAGGGCATTTGTATCGGCCAAGGTGCTGCGACACCCAGATCCAGAGCGTCCTTTTGTGGTGGAGGTGGATGCCTCTGAGATGGGTATTGGGGCAGTGCTTTCTCAGATGGGAGTGTCTGATAATCGCCTTCATCCCTGTGCTTACTTTTCCCGTAAATTTTCGCCTGCCGAGATGAATTATGATGTGGGTAACCGGGAATTGTTGGCTATTAAGGATGCACTCGAGGAGTGGAGACACTGGCTTGAGGGGGCTAAGTTTGTGGTCTCAATTCTCACTGACCATAAGAATCTGGAATATTTAGAGTCAGCGAAGCGTCTCAATGCCAGGCAGGCACGATGGGCATTGTTTTTTGCTGGCTTTAATTTTTTGATAACATATCGCCCTGGGTCAAAAAACATCAAGGCTGATGCGCTCTCGCAGAGTTTTGCTCCAATCCAGGAGACCACCGAGGAGCCGTTGCCCATTGTTTCCCCATCATGTATTAAAGTGGGCATTACCCAGGACCTCTTATCATTAGTCCTTAGAGCACAGGAGCAGGCTCCTCCAGACCTTCCGGTAGGTCTTTTATTTGTGCCTCCTAGGTTAAGACAGCGAGTGTTCCTGGAATTCCATGCCAAGAAGTCGGCAGGTCACCCGGGTATTGCCAGAACTCGGGAGTTGCTATCTAGGGCGGTGTGGTGGCCCTCGGTGGCTAAGGATGTGGATCAGTGGGTTCGGGCATGTGACATCTGTGCCCGAAATAAGACTCCTAGAGGGGTTCCTGTTGGCCCATTACATCCACTCTCTATCCCATCTAAGCCATGGACCCACATTTCAATGGATTTTGTGGTGGACTTGCTCAAATCCTCGGGGATGACAGCCATCTGGGTTGTCGTTGACAGGTTTTCGAAGATGGCGCACTTCGTTCCACTGGTTGGGCTGCCATCGGCCAGACGCCTGTCTGAATTATTTATGCTGCATGTTGTGCGTCTCCACGGGTTGCCACTTGATGTGGTCTCTGACCGCGGATCCCAGTTTGTGGCCAAATTCTGGAGGGCATTTTGTTCCGATCTCCAGATTTCTGTCAGCTTGTCGTCAGGCTACCATCCGCAGTCTAATGGGCAGACTGAAAGGGTGAACCAGTCCTTGGAGCAGTTCCTCAGGTGTTATGTCTCCAAGTGTCAGACTGACTGGGTTGCTCATCTGTCCATGGCGGAGTTTGCCTATAACAACGCGGCTCACTCTGCTACAGGGATCTCTCCCTTCCTTTGTGTGTATGGGCATCATCCTAAGGCCAATTCTTTTGACCCCCTGGACTCCACGCCTGGTGGTTCCTCTGTGGTTTCGGTCCTTAGAGGTATTTGGCGGAAAGTGAAGAAAGCCCTTGTGTCTGTGTCATTAGTGACCAAAAGGGTTTTTGATAAGCGGAAAAGACCCTGCAGCTTCAAATTAGGAGACTTCGTCTGGTTGTCTACCAAGAATTTGAAGTTGAGACAGCCATCTCATAAGTTAGGCCCCCGGTTCATCGGCCCTTATAAGATCACCAGGGTTATCAATCCGGTGGCATTTCAGTTAGATCTGCCCCGTTCTTTGGGTATCAATAAAACATTTCATTGTTCCCTTTTAAAACGGGCGATTAGTAATCCTTCTTCCAGTGGAAGACCTTCCCCTCTTCTGATACGTGGCCAGAGGGAGTTTGTTGTTGAAAGGATTCTTGACTCCAAGGTGGTTCGGGGTCGGCTGTCATTTTTGGTGCACTGGAAGGGGTATGGCCCGGAGGAGCGGTCGTGGGTGCGCAGTTGTGATCTTCATGCCCCCAGACTGATACACTCTTTCTTCTCGCAGTTCCCCGATAAACCCGGTGGTAGGGGTTCTTTGACCCCTCGTCAGAGGGGGGGTACTGTTAGGGTCTCCTGCCCTGTGCTGCCACGTCGTCATGGCAACCGGGAGACAAGTGCTAGCGGAGTAACCTGAGCGCAGCTGATACTCCGGTTCGGGTCTTTTGCTGTGCAGTGGTTATAGGCTCTGTGCACGGCAGGGGATCCGGTGCTGGTTTTTGTGCTCACAGTCTGTGAGGTCTGAGTGGGGCGTGGACAGCACCTGCTTTATAAGGCCTCTTCTCAGGGTAAGCAGATGCTGCTGAATCTTTGTTGGTTAGTCAGTTCCTGAAAGTTAACCAGTACTGTGTAGCTTTGTATTTGTTTGTTGCTTACTGCAAATAGGCCTGTGGATTTGGTATTACACTCTGCCAAACCAGACCTAGCAGTAAGACTGGAGTCAGTCGTTTAGCTTGCTGGGGTTCTGTTACTACTCTGTGAACTTAGCAAGTTTGCGGCTGTATTCTAAGACTTGCCTGTCTAATCCTGTCTCACTGTGCTAGGTATCAGGGGTCAGTTTAGTGGCAGTAAGCTGAACCTGTGCACTGCAAGTGAGAATTAGGATTGTGGAGACTCTCCTTGTGTCTATCATTCCATCTCTGACCAAGGAGTTTACTGCCACACCCGTTGGTAACCCTTTAGGGTTTTGCTGTTGCCCTTAGCAACAGCATTTCGGGTTCTCTACGTATTAAAACACAACATCTTGCTTTTCCCATCTGAGCAGTTCTAATACAAGGGAGATACCCAGTTCCTTAGCCTCTGGGCTTCTCTGTTCACTTTGTGTGTATTTTGTTACCCTATCACCTTCTGTGTACGTTATGTCATATTCCCCAGTCTGTCTGTGAGTCCATTTGTTTTGCATAACAGTTCTGACACCAGTACTTTCCTGCAGGCACTGGTGTGCATAACAAAACGGAGGTAAAGTATGTATGTAGTGGAAGGCAGGTAAATGAAGAATGATTTATTGATTGATTGATTGATTAGTTAATTTAATTTACTTATTGATTGACTAAGAAAATCATGAGGGATTTTCTTAGTCAATCAACAGGTCAGCCTCCTAAAAATTGTGTTCTCTTTAACCCTTTAGGGAATCCTTGTTTATTAACATTGTTTTATAATCTTTTAAAAAATGTGTAGTTATGTATTAGACCAATAACCAATAAAATGCATGTCTAGGCAAAATAGACCATCCCCAATGCCCCTAGAAAAGACAGCCCATAATGCAAAGAAAAGTGTTGCAAGATGTACTTGTCATTGCGCCTTCTTACTCACCCTTATGTTGTATATTAAAATGGACATGCACAGTTTAACAAATCAAGCACTTCAGCAATAGAGACTGCCCCATTTGTAGCTGAAGTTCATGGTTTGTTTGGGCCCAAAAAAAATAAGCCACTGTGGGTTTAAGGTGGCTAACAGCAATAATCTCTTAGATATGATTATCACCCCATTCTCCTCACCCTCATCAGTGTTACTGTTAGCAACATCACCATCAAAAACGATTAGCTCTTTCCCACTGGAAACCATGATTTCAGAAGTCCCTGTACTTTGTAAGCATTGGATGGCAAAGATCTTCCTCATAATCTGTGTAGTTCATTTTTATAAACATAATGTACCACATTTTGAGGAAGTAGCCTCCTATGCCAATCCCTCACAAGGTTCCTAACTGTGCTAAACACTCTTTCTGAGTATGCACTGGAGGATGGGCAGCTTAATTTCACCTAATCTAGCTTGTACAAGATGATACAATTTGCCTTTCTCCACGTAATCAAAAGGACTGCACGACATGCTAATTTTTACATTGTTATAAAAAAAATTCTCCATCTTTCTATTGAAGCTTAGTGTATGAGCAGGAGATTTTGTTTGCATCTATGAAGATCTGTGTCAGTTGGAAAGAAAGTATTACGTAAGACTTAAACCTAGGATCATGCATAGTTGACAAAATGTAGTAATCCAATTGCAAGATCTTGATAACCCTTTGGTCCTGGTGAAGCAAACAAAGAAGTTGATCTACAAATCCAATGTACTGTATTTAGTGGAATCACTTTGTTTGCAGATGGAGCCATGCTATTTGTGGCTCCATCTGTGACTGGGCACACGCACCCAGGCATGCCTAATGCTGAGAGCCTCTCCGTCCAGGGTGCACATGCACCTGTGATGGAGACGTGCCTCATTCACTAGAACGGGAGAGCGTCTCCATCTGGGGGACATGCGCATCCAATATGGAGATGCTGAAAGAGATGCTTCCTATTCACTAGAATGGGAGAGCATCTCTGTGCACTCCCAGCGGGGCTAGGTGGATTGATTGCCTAGTCACACCAGGTGTGCACGCCTGTGATGGAGCCACACTTGATAAGTATGGCTCCAACTATATCTCCTCATTCAGCTTCTCTAGATGCTTCTCAAGTAGTTTTACTAAGGGAATTAAATGACTCAAGCTAACAGTTTCTGAACTCACTTCATTAGTTGCTATTTCAAGTAGTTTCAGTAGCTTGCATAAAATAGAGTTTTCCCCTGTGTGCTGGAGTAAGGTACATTAGCCTTCCTCTCCCTATGTTATAACTTCTTCTGTAGGACTTGATAGCTTGTTGCTGTTCCATTTGCTGAACCATTCCTGTGTTTTTTTAACAGGTTGACACCAGTATGACTCTTATACCCCTTTCACATCGCACTAAAAACCCGGTATCGACACGGGTCAGTGTGCAATGTGAAAGCTCCTTTTCAGAATTAGCGGGTCGCCTGACCCGGTAATTCAACCCGGTAAAAAAGAAGGGTTATTACCGGGATGAATACCGGGTCAGGTGCAGTGTGAATGGGAGCCGTTCCGATGCGACACGGCTCCCATTCACAGCATAGGGAGAGGCGGCGCAGGAGATGAGCTCATCTCCCAGCGCCGCCTCCACCCCCGCCCCTGCTGCACCCTCCGCTGCTATGGCAACCGACCCGGTATATTGCCGGGTCGGAAAGCCAGCAACGGAGCGCAAATGCCGGATCCCACCCGGTAAGTACACATTTCTCTTACCGGGTAGGATCCGGCATTTGCAATCTGAATGCAGCATTAGTTAAGCCAGTGATGCAAAAAGTAGTCTGCCTTTGAATGAGCAGGTGCTGCAACTTCACAACAAAATAATATTTTCCTCTAATGGGCAAAACCATATGCACTGTATGTGGGGCAGATATAACATGTGCAGAGAGATTTAGATTTTGGTGGGGTGTGTTCAAACTGAAATCTAAATTGCAGTGTAAAAATAAAGCAGCCAGTATTTACCCTGCACAGAAACAATATAACCAACCCAAATCTAACTCCCTGCACATGTTACATCTACCCCACCTGCAGTGCACATGGTTTGCAATCAACCTTTAATTAGGCCATATGTCTTCTAGTAGACATTACTTTGTACCTTGCATTTTTTCTCTGTTTTCTGAACTCTTTTATGTTTAGTAAATTGTATCCACTTGTATTAATACTTTTATAATACAACAGCTATAAGCATAGCAGTTGGTGTACAGTATGTGGGCTAGCAGATGGCAACATTTTTTTTAATTAAATTTGTAGCATTATGCTATTAACGGCATGGTCAGGTTCAAAAGGGCAAAGAACTACAAAGAGTAGGGCATCCTAGCCACATCACATTGTGAATTAGACACATTTCAAGGTAAAAAGATGGAAAAAAGATGCACAGTGCTAGCAGAGTGTTTGAAGACACATTTGTACCTAATAATTAAGGAAGACAAACTTAGAACACCTTGTACTATGAATACAGTGGTAAATTAAATTTTATCTGTCCCAAAAATCATAATACAAAACAGAGGTCATATGCCATCAAAATTTAAATACAAACCACATTCTTGTGGTATATATATAACGCATAGTATCACACATTATCAACTGTAATAACAAGTACATACAATGCCTAGAAGTAGCATAAATATGTCCAGTAATATAAAAAGCAACAACAAAAGTAAGCCCAGTTCACTGCTCCCCTGTACCTGCTCTGTACCTAGTGCATACCTCTTCTATGCCAAAGTCCTAGCTATGTTGTGACCTGTGTACAACTATTAAGTGCCCACAGCCAAGGCCAGCTCCAGGCATGTTCCACTAGAGCAGCCACGCAGGGCACCACCCTTAATAGGCACCGCACACTGGCACCACCATATTGGAGCCTGGAGCCTGGTCCTTTAGCCTGCAGCAGTCTACGTCCATCCAGGCATGCCTCCGATTACCGGCAGTGGCAGTTATGATGAGAAAGGGGGAGTACTGTGGGTGGGACTATGCTAAACTGCTCTGTGCACGCTGTGCAGTGCCTGACACTGGTGCCGCACACCATGCACTCAGCGTGCACAGAATAGTTTAGCTTTAGTCCACCCACAGCCCACAGTACTTCTCATCACGTCAGCACAGGTACTGTGGGGGCAAATACATAGTAACATAGTAACATAGTATCTGAGGTTGAAAAAAGACAATTGTCCATCGAGTTCAACCTATTTGTGGTCTCCTATGCATGATGATTTGACTAAAATTTCTGACTGATGCTGCTGTCAGCCGTTGCATTTTATCCCTATTTATAGTAACTATAATGCATGACTATGCACCATACCCCTGGATATCCTTATCCATTAGGAATTTATCTAACCCATTCTTAAAGGTGTTGACAGATTCCGCCATTACAACTCCCTCAGGCAGGGAATTCCAAACACGTATTGTCCTTACCGTGAAAAAGCCTTTACGCCGTATTGTGCGGAATCTCCTCTCCTCTAACCTGAGCGAGTGTCCACGAGTCCTCTGTGTTGATCTAACCAAAAACAGGTCCCGCACAAGCTCTGTGTATTGTGCCCTTATATATATGGGGGGCATATCATGTCTTCCTGGCACTGCTGGGGGCATATCATGTCTGTCTGGCACTGCTGGGTAGCATATCATGTGTATATGGCACTGCTGGGGGGTATATCATGTGTAGCTGGCACTGATGGGGGTCATATCATGTGTGTCTGGCACTGCTGGGGGCATATCTTGTCTATCTAGCACTTCTGGGGGACATATAATGTGTATATGGCACTGCTGGGGGGCATATCATGTGTAACTGGAACTGCTGGGGTCATATAATGTATATCTGGCACTGCTGGGGGCATATCATGTCTATCTGGCACTGCTTAGGGCATATCATGTCTAGCTGGCACTGCTGGGGGGCATGTCATGTCTTTCTGGCACTGCTGGGGGCATATCATGTGTATCTGGGACTGCTGGGGGGATATCATGTGTATCTGGCACTGCTGGGGGGTATATCATGTGCATATGGTACTGCTGGGGGGCAAATCATGTGCATATGGCACTTTTGGGGGCCATATAATGTGTATATGGCACTGCTGGGGGCATATCATGTGTATCTGGGACTGCTGGGGGGATATCATGTGTATCTGGCACTGCTGGGGGGTATATCATGTGTATATGGTACTGCTGGGGGGCATATCATGTGCATATGGCACTGTTGGGGGGCATATAATGTGTATATGGCACTGCTGGGGGTATATTATGTGTATCTGGCACTGCTGGGGCATATCATGTGTAGCTGGCACTGCTGTGGGGCATATAATGTCTATCTGGCACTGCTGGGGGGCATGTCATGTCTATCTGGCACTGCACTACTGGAGACATTACGTGTATCTGGCACTATACGGGAGACATTATGTGTAAAGAACACTACTGTGGCTGTTATGTGTAAGGCTATTAATTGTGTGCATAGATGGGGTGTAGAAATACTTTTCGAGGGGGGGGGCACTTTGAAATTTTCTCACTCAGGGTGCTAGAGTAGGCCTGGAGCGGGCCCTGCTCACAGCTCCTCCCTAGTCAATGTGTTATTCCCCTGTAACCAGCACCAAATCTGATGTGATGTTCTATTTTCAATTCAATGGTGGTCATTCCGAGTTGTTCGCTCGCAAGCTGTTTTTAGCAGCTTTGCACACGCTAAGCCGCCGCCTACTGGGAGTGAATCTTAGCATAGTAAAATTGCGAACGAAAGATTCGCAATATTGCGATTATACAAGTCTTAGCAGTTTCAGAATAGCTCCAGACTTACTCGGCATCTGCGATCAGTTCAGTGCTTGTCGTTCCTGGTTTGACGTCACAAACACACCCAGTGTTCACCCAGACACTCCTCCGTTTCTCCAGCCACTCCCGCTTTTTTCCCAGAAACGGTAGCGTTTTTTCACACACACCCATAAAACGGCCAGTTTCCGCCCAGAAACACCCACTTCCTGTCAATCACATTACGATCGCCTGAACGATGAAAAAGCCGTGAGTAAAATTCCTAACTTCATAGCAAATTTACTTGGCGCAGTCGCAGTGCGAACATTGCGCATGCGCACTAAGCGGAAAATCGCTGCGATGCGAAGAAATTTACTGAGCGAACAACTCGGAATGACCCCCAATGTGCCTGTGCACTTAGACACTCTTTTAGCAAAACCATGGCTGCTGTGATAAGCAGCATGCTAACATATGGGAACGGATGTAGTGATGCCCAAGTTTGGCGGCCGTACGAACTCAGACTTTTTTAAAAGAGCAATCACTTACAAGGTAAAACCATCCCACATGGCCGCCAAACTCAGGTGTCATTACATCCGGCCCATGTACTGTATCTTTCTCCTATTGGGCAGCCAAAGCAGCAGAGTAATTATAACTGTAAAATAGTACATCATTAAAATCCTGCCTATAACCCAAAATTATCACTCAAAAAGTGAACAAAATGGGGATTGCTAGATATATGGTGAAGCATTCAATAATATTCTGTGCAGATTTATATTTAACATTACCAGAGAAAAATTGAATCATACATATACATATGCTAGAATTTTCAAACTGTACTATGTTTTAGTGTCACTACAATAGACCCTGTAGAATAAAAAAATATTTAAATATCAAGAACAAACTAATTAGCTATAATCATTAGTTAATCCCAGTAGATAATTAAAGTGGTATCAACACCGGCGCTATGTGGATAGAGCTGCCAAGGTGCTTTTCTGGTGGGATCCACCCACCAAAATGCAAGACAAATATCAGAAAGAGTAAGAAATACTTTTGGCGCTACTACGGGTATCTAATTTTCAAGCAAGATTCTCTGATATTTAAAAGAGGGAAGATATAACTTGATTAGTCCAAACTAAATAGAGATCTTGGATAAGACTGAAAGATTGAAAGCATAATGATCCTTTACAGTATATCCATATATACAGTATATATATATATATATATATATATATATAGCAAACAGAGTATCCGGCACTAGGAACTGTCCCAGAATGGAACTGACTTGCTCGGGTGCCTTCCCCTGGGGACCAAGCCCTGGTATATATTCAATAGACAGATGAGGCGGCACTCGGAGACTTGAAATCACAGCAAAAGTGCTGTGATTTCAAGTCTCTGAGTGCCGCCTCATCTGTCTATTGAATATATATATATATATATATATATATATAGACACTGTTCAAAAAAATAAAAGGAACACTAAAATAACACATCCTAGATCTGAATGAATGAAATATTCTTATTAAATACTTTGTTCTTTACATAGTTGAATGTGCTGACAACAAAATCACACAAAAATTATCAATGGAAATCAAATTTATTAATCCATGGAGGTCTGGATTTGAAGTAACACTGAAAATTAAAGTGGAAAAACACACTACAGGCTGATCCAACTTTGATGTAATGTCCTTAAAACAAGTCAAAATGAGGCTCAGTAGTGTGTGTGGCCTCCACGTGCCTGTTTGACCTCCCTACAATGCCTGGGCATGTTCCTGATGAGGTGGCGGATGGTCTCCTGAGGGATCTCCTCCCAGACCTGGACTAAAGCATCCGTCAACTCCTGGACAGTCTGGCGAGCACATGGAGGGCTGTGCGGCCCCCCAAAGAAATGCCACCCCACACCATTACTGACCCACTGCCAAACCGGTCATGCTGGAGGATGTTGCAGGCAGCAGAACGTTCTCCTTGGCGTCTCCAGACTCTGTCACGTCTGTCACATGTGCTCAGTGAGAGCCTGCTTTCATCTGTGAAGTACACAGGGCGCCAGTGGCAAATTCTCCAATCTTGGTGTTCTTTGGCAAATGCCAAACGTCCTGCACGGTGTTGGGCTGTAAGCACAACCCCCACCTGTGGACGTCGGACCCTCATACCACCCTCATGGAGTCTGTTTCTGATCGTTTGAATAGACACATGCACATTTGTGGCTTGCTGGAGGTCATTTTGCAGGGCTCTGGCAGTGCTCCTCCTGTTCCTCCTTGCACAAAGGCGGAGGTAGCGGTCCTGCTGCTGGGTTGTTGCCCTCCTACGGCCTCCTCCACGTCTCCTGATGTACTGGCCTGTCTCCTGGTAGCACCTCCATGCTCTGGACACTACGCTGACAGACACAGCAAACCTTCTTGCCACAGCTCGCATTGATGTGCCATCCTGGATGAGCTGCACTACCTGAGCCATTTGTGTGGGTTGTAGACTCTGTCTCATGCTACCACTAGAGTGAAAGCACTGCCAGCTTTAAAAGGTGACCAAAACATCAGCCAGAAAGCATAGGAGCTGAGAAGTGGTCTGTGGTCACCACCTGCAGAACAATTCCTTTATTGGGGGTGTCTTGCAAATTGCCTATAATTTCCTCCTGTTGTCTATTCCATTTGCACAACAGCATGTGAAATTGATTGTCAATCAGTGTTGCTTCCTCAGTGGACAGTTTGATTTCACAGAAGTGTGATTGACTTGGAGTTACATTGTGTTGTTTAAGTGTTCCCTTTATTTTTTTGAGCAGTGTATATATATATATATATATATATATATATATATATATATGAGTCTCTTGTAATCCATTTCTTCTTCCCAGTGATCCCAAGTATAATTTAATAGTGAAAACTCCATATAAAAAAATTAAAAAAGAAAATGGAGAATATAGTGCAATAAATTCCTTTTTAACCGAAAAAATATTCACAATTTATTGGTTTCACGACCAGACATTAAAACATTAAAACAATTTATTTTGTAAATCCACAATACAACAGGTAAGTAAAAAATGGACTTGTAGCATGTCTAGCTCCTGGCAAGGAGAAACAGAGTGAGCATGTATGGAAGGTTCCAGATCCCTTCCTTCCTCTCTCCACGCTAATCACCAGCCACCAGACACGATGCCTTCCTTTAAAATTGTTGGATGCTTGTAAATCAACCACAGTGTCCTCCGTGTTTAGAGTTACGAAACAACTCTTCCTCATGGCAGCATGGTCTTTTACCTGCAGGCATCCATATTTATATTTCACCTGTAAGTACACTTTGACACCAACTTAACAAATATATACAAACTTCATATAAATAACACATGATAAAAAATGATAATACTGGTATATAAACATATATGTAAAATTGTTAGATTCCTACCCACTAATAAACACTTCTTGGTCATCATACACTTATATAATGAGCACTAGAAAATGGGATGGTCCTCTCTAATATATCCACAGCGGTCTCTCCTAGTTATATATTGCTAATGGACTTATTCCTAGTTCTTGTAGGTACTTTTAGTCTTGCATTAGCGTGAGTAAATCTGGCTTATGCTACTTCATGTTTGCGTTAGAGATGAGCAGTTAGATATTCTTGAACCCCAAACAAGTCAGAACTTCAGTGATCTGAGTAGCACTGAGTTCCTACTTTTTGGCCTTATGAGTGAGGTTTACCTTTCATATTTGGAACACAGATTTAAAAACTGAATCTTGGGTTTTGGATTACATGTGCTGTACCTTAAGTCTCTCCCTCATGATTTCTGGTGCCATTTCACCCAGTAGTCTATGGTGATGTGGGCACAATTGACTGGTGACTGGTAATTAATGGGATTGGTGTTAATAATATTATAGGAACAAAAATGTATCCAAGTTACATGATTTTAAATATTTAATCAATTTTTAAAGAAAACCAGATCCAAAACCAAACACAAAACCCTTGAGGGTGGTTTTGCAAAATCAGAACATGATTATTTAGAGCCAAAATCAAAACAGAGGGGTCTGCACACATATCTACTTTGCTCTCAACTCAGAGTCAGGCCAAAAGTTACCTATCAATAGCTATAAATAGCTTTCTGAGAGGGATGTCATGTTCTTGCTGACAGTCAGAATGTCAACAAGCATTATGGGGACCTCAGAAGGCAGATACCAGGATTTCAGCAAGTCAGCAAGTGCTACTTACATCATTCTATACCTGTAGGCAGTACAGTTGTTTTACCATCATGTTTACCGTTGTACTTGTAGCACATGTAAAATGCCTTAAGTCTGCATTTCATACACTTATTGACATTCTGATTGTCAATGAGCTGTATGTATCTCTTCTGAGAGATATTATATCTCAGAGTTTACACTTGATCATTGGGTGAATTAAGGGATATCCTTTCTCTAAAAACATATAGGGGTAAATTTACTAAGATGGGAGTTCTATTTAAGATGGGATGTTGTCCATAGCAACCAATCAGATTCCAGGTATTATCTTGTAGAATGTGCTAGATAAATGAGAAGTAGAATCTGATTGGTTGCTATGGGCAGCGTCCCACCTTAAATAGAACTCCCATCTTAGTAAATTAACCCTATAGTCCCCATTCATGCTTTATAAGACATGCAAGCTAAGACCACCCCAACTTCACAAATCATTGCCATGTTGACAGACTAACACTAACCATAGCTTGCAAATCGGAACCATGCCATATGGTTTTGAAAACCACTGCATATTCTGCACTGCTATATTTTGCCTAGGTTTTACAGCCACATTGCAATTTTAACTTCAGCAGTTTTAACCATGCATTTTGATATATGACATTGCCTTTGATATACAGTACAGTACTGCATACCTCCCAACATGACCCTCTCCAAGAGGGACAGAATGCTCTGCTCCAGGACTTTTCCCTTAATGTATTATTGCCATCACCTGTGCTGAAATACCTTTCTTATCCATGAACCTGTTCAAAACAGGTGACGGCAATCATACATTAAGAGAAAAGTCCAGAAGCAGAGCATTGTGTCCCTCCTGGAGAGGGTCATGTTGGGAGGTATGGTATTGCATGTTTTGTAAAAAAGGTTATCAAGCCATATGAATTAAAGGTGGTCTTACAAACTTTGGTAATTATTTTTATTAATTGTTCTGTCTTTTTACGTTTTCTTTTATTTATTGTTATTTATAGTTTCATAAAATGTAATATTATCTGTTTACAACTCATATTAAAGTTACAAGGAACAAGAAATTGTCAAAATAGTTTCAAATTGAAGTATTAGTTTCAAATAAGATGTAATTGCTTATAGCTATAGACTGATATATAACAGCATTTGTAACAAAATCACATAAAATAAATCTACTTAGATCCCATATTGTCTGCATCCGAGGGTATTTGTTATAAAATATGCCTTATTTATGATGCATTGATTAATGTTCAGCCTTAAAATGAAAGCAAAAAAGTCTATACAATTAAATCTTTTAATATATATCTCAGGCTGGGTTAAGGGTGAAAAATGAACACCTGCCTCATTAGTAACTGGCATTAACATCTGCTGAACATTGCATTTTCATAAATATCAGGAACAATGTATGTCTATAAAGTACTCTGCTGGTATAAAATCAAAGTAAATTAATCAATGTGAGCCATTTCAGCACTTAAGACTAACAAAACAGAATTTATGTATAAAGAAAAGTACTCTTGAATTACTGAAGTAGGTTTGGTCGTACCATAGGAAGTCATTCCAAGTTGATCAATTCCTAGTTTAGCAGCCATGCAAACGCTATGCCTCCGCGCACTGGGGAGTGTATTTTAGCTTAGCAGAAGTGCGAACGCATGTGCAGCCATGCTTAGCAAAAAACAGTGCAATTTCTGAGTAGCTCTGAACCTGCTCAGCGCTTGCGATCACTTCCGCCTATTTGTGCCCGGATTTGACATCATACACCCGCCCAGCGAACGCCCAGCCATGCCTGCATTTTTGCAAACACTCCCTGGAAACGGTCAGTTGGCACCCAGAAATGCCCCCTTCCTGTCAATCTTCTTGCGGCCGTCAGTGCGACTGAAAACTTCACTAGAACCTGTGCAAAACAACAAATACCTTTGTACCCGTACGTCGCGCATGCACATTGCGGTGCATACGCATGCACAGAATTGCCGATTTTTAGCCTGATCGCTGCACTGCGAACAATGGCAGCTAGCGATCAACTCGGAATGACCCCCATAGTTCCAAATTTTTCACAAAAGTATGTAAAAACAAATGAACAATTTTGAATGTTTTTGTTTGATCAACAGACCTCTACTTCTATTGTACTCTGAAAACAAATTTACTATATCTTAGAGAATTGGAGCTTATGGGCTTGATGCTAAGATGAACACATATTGTATGTACAGTAATTCTATACCTCCCAACTGTTCCGCATGCAGTGGGACAGTCCCTCTAAGTGGACACTGTCCCGCTGTCCCACCCGTGAGCTGCAATGTCCCGTGGGTGTGCAGGGCAGTTGGGACAGTCAGTGATCACCGCTGCTATGCTCTGCAAAGCAGCCATTAATCACATAATAGGCATGCCTCCAAAATGAGGAGAACGGGGGTTGCAGTGTTTGACTCCGTCCTTCCACCTGTGGCCCCTCCTTCAGCGTGGCAGGTCCTGACTTCCAAGAGTACAAAGTTGGGAGATATGTAATTCATGCTCCAAACAGCTGAGTAAAACCATGCTAAAATTCCACCCATACTGCATGTTGAGGTGTATGCATTGCAGGATGCATACAGCAGTAGCATCAACACCCAGTTTACTTTTGGCATTTGTCCCATACACCTCCACCCATATTTTAAACATTTGTTATGCTTGCAAAATATTGATTTTCTATTTGGGTTTAAATGAGAGATGAGCGGGTTCGGTTAATCGGAATCCAACCCCCCCGAACTTCAGCCATTTTACACGGTTCCGAGGCAGACTCAAATTTTCCCGCCTTGCTCGGTTAACCCGAGCGCGCCCGAACGTCATCATCCCGCTGTCTTATTCTCGCGAGATTCGTATTCTACATAAGGAGCCGCGCGTCACCGCCATTTTCACTCGTGCATTGGAGATGATAGGGAGAGGACGTGCAGCGTTCTCTCAGTTGTGTTCATTGTGCTGCAAATATCTGTGCTCAGTGTGCTGCACATATCTGTGCTCAGTGTGCTGCAAATATCCTGTGCTCAGTGTGCTGCAAATGTCTGTGCTCAGTGTGCTTGCAAATATCTGTGCTCAGTGTGCTGAAAATATCTATGTTCTCTGCCTGAAAAACGCTCCATATCTGTGTTCAGTGTGCTGCAAATATCTGTGCTCAGTGTGCTTTATTGTGGGGACTGGGGACCACCAGTATTATATAGTAGGAGGACAGTGCAGAGTTTTGCATACCAGTGACCACCAGTATTATACGTTCTCTGCCTGAAAAATGCTCCATATCTGTCCTGCATTGTAGTATATAGTAGGAGGACAGTTCAGAATTTTGCTGACCAGTGACCACCAGTATTATATCAGTACGGTACAGTAGTCCACTGCTCTACCTACCTCTGTGTCATCAAGTATACTATCCATCCATAACTGTGGTGCATTTTAGTTGTTGTGCGCAGTATATATAGTAGAAGGACAGTGCAGAATTTTGCTGACCACCAGTATATAATATATAGCAGTACGGTACAATAGACCACTGCTCTACCTACCTCTGTGTCATCAAGTATACTATCCATCCATACCTGTGGTGCATTTTAGTTGTGCGCGGTATATATAGTAGGAGGACAGTGCATAATTTTGCTGACCACCAGTATATAATATATAGCAGTACGGTACAGTAGGCAACTGCTCTACCTACCTCTGTGTCATCAAGTATACTATCCATCCATACCTGTGGTGCATTTTAGTTGTGCGCGGTATATATAGTAGGAGTACAGTGCATAATTTTGCTGACCACCATTATATAATATATAGCAGTACGGTACAGTAGGCCATTGCTCTACCTACCTCTGTGTCGTCAAGTATACTATCCATCCATACCTGTGGTGCATTTTAGTTGTGCGCAGTATATATAGTAGGAGGACAGTGCATAATTTTGCTGACCACCAGTATATAGTATATAGCAGTACGTTACAGTAGGCCACTGCTCTACCTACCTCTGTGTCATCAAGTATACTATCCATCCATACCTGTGGTGCATTTTAGTTGTGCACAGTATATATAGTAGGAGGACAGTGCATAATTTTGCTGACCACCAGTATATAATATATAGCAGTACGGTACAGTAGTCCACTGCTCTACCTACCTCTGTGTCGTCAAGTATACTATCCATCCATACCTGTGGTGCATTTTAGTTGTGCACGGTAGATATAGTAGGAGGAAAGTGCATAATTTGCTGACCACCAGTATATAATATATAGCAGTACGGTACAGTAGGCCATTGCTATTGATATATTATTGGCATATAATTCCACACATAAAAAAATGGAAAACAAAAATGTGGAGGGTAAAATAGGGAAAGATCAAGATCCACTTCTACCTCGTGCTGAAGCTGCTGCCACTAGTCATGGCCGAGACGATGAAAAGCCATCAACGTCGTCTTCCAAGGCCGATGCCCAATGTCATAGTAGAGAGCATGTAAAATCCAAAAAACAAAAGTTCAGTAAAATTACCCAAAAATCTAAATTAAAAGCGTCTGATGAGAAGCGTAAACTTGCCAATATGCCATTTACGACACGGAGTGGCAAGGAACGGCAGAGGCCCTGGCCTATGTTCATGGCTAGTGGTTCAGATTCACATGAGGATGGAAGCACTCATCCTCTCACTAGAAAACTGCAGTGCCACTCCTAGATGGGCCAGGTGTTTGTGTTGGCCACTTGGGTCGCTTAGCTTAGTCACACAGCTACCTCATTGCACCTCTTTTTTTGTTTGCATCATGTGCTGTTTGGGGACTATTTTTTAAATCTGCCATCCTGTCTGACACTGCAGTGACACTCCTAGATGGGCCAGGTGTTTGTGTCGGCCACTTGGGTCGCTTAGCTTAGTCACACAGCTACTTCATTGCTCTTTTTTTATTTGCATCATGTGCTGTTTGGGGACTATTTTTTAATCTGCCATCCTGTCTGACACTGCAGTTCCACTCCTAGACGGGCCAGGTGTTTGTGTCGGCCACTTGGGTCGCTTAGCTTAGTCACACAGCGACCTTGGTGCACCTCTTTTTTTCTTTGCATCATGTGCTTTTTGGGGACTATTTTTTAAATCTGCCATCCTGTCTGACACTGCAGTGCCACTCCTAGATGGGCCAGGTGTTTGTGTCGGCCACTTGGGTCGCTTAGCTAGTCACAAAGCGACCTTGATGCACCTCTTTTTTTCTTTGCATCATGTGCTGTTTGGGGACTATTTTTTTTTAAGTGCCATCCTGTCTGACACTGCAGTGCCACTCCTAAATGGTCCAGGTGTTTGTGTCGGCCACTTGGGTCGCTTAGCTTAGTCACACAGCTACCTCATTGCGCCTCTTTTTTTCTTTGCATCATGTGCTGTTTGGGGACTATTTTTTTAATCTGCCATCCTGTCTGACACTGCAGTGCCACTCATAGATGGGCCAGGTGTTTGTGTCGGCCACTTGGGTCGCTTAGCTTAGTCACACAGCTACCTCATTGCGCCTCTTTTTTTTTTGCATCATGTGCTGTTTGGGGACTATTTTTTTAATCTACCATCCTGTCTGACACTGCAGTGCCACTCCTAGATGGGCCAGGTGTTTGTGTCGGCCACTTGGGTCGCTTAGCTTTGTCACACAGCGACCTTGGTGCACCTCTTTTTTTCTTTGCATCATGTGCTGTTTGGTGACTATTTTTAAAATCTGCCATCCTGTCTGACACTGCAGTGACACTCCTAGATGGGCCAGGTGTTTGTGTCAGCCACAGGGATCACTTAGCTTTGTCACACAGCGACCTTGGTGCACCTCTTTTTTTCTATGCATCATGTGCTGTTTGGGGACTATTTTTTTAATCTGCCATCCTGTCTGACACTGCAGTGCCACTCCTAGATGGGCCAGGTGTTTGTGTCGGCCACTTGGGTCACTTAGCTTTGTCACACAGCGACCTTGGTGCACCTCTTTTTTTCTTTGCATCATGTGCTGTTTGGGGACTATTTTTTAAATCTGCCATCCTGTCTGACACTGCAGTGCCACTCCTAGATGAGCCAGGTGTTTGTGTCGGCCACTTGGGTCGCTTAACTTAGCCATCCAGTGACCTCGGTGCAAATTTTAGGACAAAAAATAATATTGTGAGGTATGAGGTGTTCAGAATAGACTGGAAATGAGTGGAAATTATGGTTATTGAGGTTAGTAATACTATGGGATCAAAATGACCCCCAAATTCTATGATTTAAGCTGTTTTTGAGGGGGTTTTGTAAAAAAACACCCGAATCCAAAACACACCCGAATCCGACAAAAAATTTTCAGGGAGGTTTTGCCAAAACGCGTCCGAATCCAAAACACGTCCGCTGAACCGAATCCAAAACCAAAACAGAAAACTCGAAAAATTTTCGGTGCACATCTCTAGTCTAAATAGACTTAAACAGCCTCTCTAAGTAAAAGAAATTGCTAAAACACATACGGTATATACAGTTAAAGCATAATATATGCATGTGCAGCAAAGAAATCACACATGAATTTCAGAGATGAGTCTAAAATTGTAATCAGTTTGTATTTGCAGCAACCCTCAGTCAGGCACATGTTAATGTAACAGCTTTAATAGGCATAGAAATGTATGTCATCTTCACTGCATCTCTCTGAAGTTTTCCAAAAATACTTTTACTGTATTTGGCTTACATTAGGATTCCACTTCCCACTCCTGTCCTGCCTCTCCAGTTGAAAGTGGAGTACATTAGGTGTCAGATTGATATAAAAATGATGTGCAATCTGCAATAAGTCAAACTCTGGCCCACATTATTTATATTGTATATTTTAGTGATTCTGTTAGATGTCTATTTATACCATAGGGGTTGAAAAGGCTTCAACCTCTATATACTGTACTTTAATATTAACAAAAACACACTACAGATGAGTCCTAAACGTTCATATTTTCACCTGCCATGTGCATACACATCGCGACAGCAAATACCCTCAGCCTGTGCATGGGCATAATATATTCCTATGGAAGCAGGAAATATTCTTCTACTGTTAGAATCCAAATGGATATAAAGATTAGGCATGTTAGCCCTGAGAGGGCTAAATTAAACCCTTGGGTAACACTGCTTTTTGCAATTGGATCTATTTATTTATATATTTATTTATTGTTCTTTAATGATGACATGTAAAACCTTTTGGTAGCATAAAATTATCTGCATTATTCACTTATATCAGATGTAGTAGAGACTGGCAACACCACAGTAACCTTTAACTATTATATTTACACATTGTAACTTATATGTTTCACTACTATATCTATTGAGGAAAATGTGTTATTTATTTATTAACAGTTTTTATATAGTGCAGCAAATTGCTCTTTACAGCTGTAACAATGGCGATGAAGTAAAACAAAATAAAACAATTGGAAATAACAGTGATAAAACAAAACTGGGTAATACTGTAACAGACAGTCATAAAAGTAATAATGGTCCACCAGATTGCAAGGTTCATGGTGGGCTGTATGATATGGTCACAAAGCAATGTTGACCTGGGGTCAGGAGTATGGGAAAGTGAAGAAATAAAATATGTGAGGATATGCATGGACTCTACCGTGGGGATGTAATAGGATAGGAAAGTTTATGAAGGTTATGTGAGCAGTTTTCAGGGAAAGCATGAAGGTTTTGAGACTAGAGGAGAGTATAATTGTGAGTGGGAGGGCATTCAATAGAGTGGGTGCAGCCTGAAGAAAGTCCTGCAATGTGAATGGGAGTGAATAATGAATGTGAATTAGAGCCATAGATCTTGTGAGGAGTGAAGAGATTGGGTTTGAGATATTTTGAGATAAGCAAAGTACGTAGGTGTAGTTTGGTTAATAGCCTTGTGTGAGAGTAAAAGTATTTTAGAATACATGTAACCAATGGAGAGACTGACAGAGTGGATCCACAGACAATGATCATCTAGCGAGGAAGAGTAGCCTCGCAGCAGCATTAAGAATGGATTGTAGTGGTGAGAGTCTCTTTTTGATAAGCCCAGTAAAAAGACTATTGCAATAATCAATGCGGAGATAATGAGAACATGGATTAGAGGTTTTGCAGTGTCTTGTGTAAGGAATGGTTGTATTTTGTATATATTTTTAGATGACTATGACATGAGTTTTAAACAGATTGACTGTGAGGAACAAAGAACAGCTCAGAGTTGAGGATGACACCTAGGCAGCGAGCTTGTGGGGTAGGTTTGATTGTAGAGTTCTCAACAGTGATAGTGATATCAGTTTATTAACTATTATTGGTCAGTAGAAATATAGTGCCCTTTAGCAGTGACCAGATCATTCACCAATTTAGTTAGTGCTGTCTCTGGAAAGTTGAGAACGAAAGCATGAGTGTAGTGGGTGCAATAAGTTTGTGAGTTAAGAAAGTGTGTGAGACGAGTGTGTACAAGTAGATTTTAGAGGCATGTAAGCTGACAGATGGTACGGCAGTTTGAGATAGATTTTATGTCAGAATGTATTTTTTTGCACAATGGGAGTAATCACTGCATGAACTGTGAGTAGGATGATGATTTAGGGCAGTATGGATGGTGTAATGGTTAGCATTACTGCCTCACAGCACTGAAGTCATGGGTTTGATTCCCACCATGGCCCAACTGTGTGGAGTTTGTATATTCTGTCCGTACTTGCGTGGGTTTCCTCCGGGTACTCCGGTTTCTTCCCAAAATAAAAAAATATATATATACTGGTTGGTTAATAGGATCCCAACCCTAGAGTGAATGTGTGCGTGTACATGTGGTATGGAATATAGATTATAAGCTCCACTGGGGCAGGGACTGATGTGAATGGCCAAATATTCTCTGGAAAGCGCTGCAGAATATGTGCGCACTATATAAATAACTGATAATAAATAATAATAATTGAGAAGAGTATTGATATTGTACTACAACTTCATTTGTGGGATCAGTTGAAGAAAAGTGCTAGAGGATTCAGGTAGGGAATTGAGCAGGTCACTGACTGAGGAAGAGCATACCATTTCATCTCTGACATTATAAATCTTGTCCTTGATATAGAAAGCAATATCTTGCTCAATGATAGTGGCTGGCAGGTTGGGGGAGTGAGGGTTGAGGTTGAGAAGTGATTGAAATTTATTAAAAAATCTTTTTGGGTTAAAGCCTTGAACAGTGTCTATGGCATTACGATAAGAGTAATAGACAGTCTTATATGTGAGGAAGTCGATTGGAGTACAAGATTCATTCCACTGATGTTCAACTTTATGTGAGAGTTTTTGTAAGTGTCTTGTTAATTTAGAGTACCATGATTGACATCTAAGCCTACATGGAGTGTGATGGGTAGCTGGAACCACTTCATCAAGGGCTATTTCTTGGTTCTGGTTCAGGTGTGAACAGCTGTCTCAGGAGAAGTGAATGCAGAAATATGTGAGATATTATTCTTTTGACATTGCTATATATTCTTCCATAGCCATTCATTTAATACAACACAATTTTTATACAAATTTAACAAAGTATGTTTGGCTTTTTACAAATGTTATTGTTTACATGTTACTGTGATACAGGTAGTATCTTGCTGACATCAATTCTAAGTGACATCCCTGTTATTTGGAGATGGGAAGCAGTGCCAAGCAACACAGGGAGACAATTCTATTCATTTGTTGAGTACACACTTTGTTGCTTATTATATTTGTTGTGTACACACTATGTTGTTCATTGCTCACTGTATCTTGAAAAATGCTCATTAAAGAGCTGAAACATTGATAAAGCACGGCCTGCTGTGGCTGGAATATATCATTGAGACTGGAGTGTTGCTGTTTTGTTGTACTGAAAAGGGGGTTGACATAATGACGTCATCACCAATGACGTCATTATGTGATAATGCACAAATGGACAATCAGATCAAAATTTGGATTGCACCTCCAGTGTGTAGAATTTCATTAACTAATGAAAAAAAATGGTCCTGTCACTTTTTACCGTACAGTATCTCTCACTCACTCACTGACTGACTCATTACTAATTCTCTTACTTACCGATATGTTAGGAAGATTAAATTTAAAATACAGTAGGTATTTTTCAGTTGGGAAATAGGAAAACCCATGTAATTAGAATTTTAGAAGACCTCCCCTAAGGGGATGAACAAGGGGTTGACATAATGGTGCCATTACTGATGCATGGCTTGCATTGCATGAACAATAACACCCAAACGGACAATCGGATCAAAATTTGGATTGCACCTCCAGTCTGCTGAATTTAATAAACGACAAAAAATATCCTGTCACTTTTTACAATTCATATTCAATTTATATTCAAACTGTGTGCCTTTACTCAAATTTTAATACCTAGGACTAAAATGTCCTTTAGTATGTGAAATTAGCATATACAGGAATGTTATTTTTTAATATTGTGTTCTATCGTCCAATAGAAATAATTTAAACAAGCTAATCCAAAGTTGTTGAAAATGAGTTAACATTACTTAAAATAGCACAAACAGCATAAGTCCAAACACACTGTATGTAGTAATGTGGTATTCACAGAAAGAAAGAAGCTGATGTGTCACATGGATCTTGATCTTGTCAGTTGTTGCATTATGAGCCTGGGTTTTGCCATTTCAGCCACAGCTGCCTACTGTATGTTAACTTTAGATTCATCTCAAAAATATTGTACTTTATCACCAAAGTACATGTTTGTCATCATCCCTCTTAATGGCCACAAACAATCCAGTGCAGGTTGTGGAAATAATAGGCAAGAAATCACTATCCTCATGGACTGATTATTATGGTCTATACTGTAATCTAGCTGTTCCTATTCTCTAATAGTGGATTTCCTGGACTTTGATTTCTGCTTGTGTTTAACTATGATTTTGGCTTGGATACCTCTAGCTATGTTTCTGACTATGGCTTTGTTTACCATTTTGGCCCAAATGTACAGTATTAAGCTTTAACAGGAGATAAAGTGGAGATGGATAAAACGTGATAAATGACCAGCCAACCAGCTCTTAAGTTTAATTTTTCAAACACAGCCTGTTATATGGCAGTTAGGAAGCTGATTGGCTGGTCATTTATCACTCTTTATCCATCACCACTTTATCTCTTGTTAAGGTTTAATGCATTTGGGCCCCTGTCTAATCCCAACTTGATCACTTGTATACCAAACACCAGGCTTGAACTTTGGTTTATTAATCTTATTTACCACTAGCAGGTGGGACCATATCACTGAAATACATTGCTGCAGCATGCTTGCTGTAGCTTTATGTGACGTGCTTAAAGTATCCATTGAGGTGTATCTTGAAATGTTGTGTATGCTATGGATTTCCCTTCCTCTTTTAAATGTTAAGATGTAGTATTTCATGATAGCGTATATGACTTTTTTAAATTCTATAATTGGTTTTGTTGCTCTTTTATCCAAAAGTAAATCTTATCTACAGTATTCTCATTTTACATTTTGGTGACTGTGTTTTATATTAGTTTTAGATTATAATCTTTTATGAATTGCTTTTTTAAAATAAATCCCTTTGTTTTCTATAGTCTGTGATTTGTGTACAGTTTCTGCATAGTGTCTTGAACTGTCCAGTGGGCATCTTTTAGCCAGTTAGGGCAATGCACCAAGAGAGGAGAGGATGTGGCAGTGTGGAGGGGGGACAGCTTGCATCCCCTCAAATCTGGTGCCTGGGCTGTGTGCCCCCCCCCCCCTAGTTATGGCCATGGATAAGCTGCAATAATATTTTTTAGTCAGGATCCATTTTTAATAATAGACCATAAGATTTGAGGGATTATAGCCAAATACTGAGTGATAACAACAAGAACAATAGTTATGGATACACAAATGTAATCTACAGTATTTAAATAAGAACATTTTTATTATCTATACGATGCTCATGAATAGTTGATGTATGGTTAAGTGTTGAAATAAAAGCAAGCAGTCTATATGATAATATATCAGATTAGAAATAGTGGCAATAAATGTAAACCTACACTATTATTGACTAAGAATGCTGAAGAATGCATTTCCCCTAATGCCTGAAGCCTGATTGCATATAAAGTTCTTATAAAGAATCATTGCTGAGTTATTATCAATGTCCATCATAAAAAGCAATGTACCATATTAAATGGAAACTAAAGGCCCTTGAATTAGTTATGTTCACTTTCCCAACTTGTAGAACCATTGGGGGTTCTTCATTTGTGACCTACTGTTACTAGTACAGTAATCTGGGCCTCCCACCTGCTGTACTTTAGCTTGTGTGCCTGAAGCATAAATTAAAGACCAGGTTAAAGGTTATGGGTGTTGGCTTGCAATTATTGAGTTAACTGTAATAACCATATTATCTATTATTAGGCAAAAGATTAATATCATATCACATTTTATGTCAAGTTAAATTAGCACATTTACTGTAATTCAAAACGCCTCCTACAACATAACAACAGGTCACCCTACTTCTCCATCCCAAATCAAAATTACATGTTTGTACTGTACATGTATTTCTAACTCTTAAATAAGTATTTGTTTAGTTAATTTTCATACTTATAGCTTGCACTAGTTTTGCTAAAATAATATAATTTAATCATGAATATCCCTTTCACACTGCCAAAAATAACCCAGGTTATTTCATGTGAATGCACAGTAACCCAGGATTATGTGCAGTGTAAAAGGGGTCAAGGGAAATATTCCAGGTCGAGCAACCCGGCTTTTCAACCCATGTTTAAAGCACGGTTAAACACGGGTCGGATCCAGGTTACTGTGTTTTGTGAATGGGTTGCCAAGTCGATGCGACCTGCAACCCATTCACTGTTTGGGAGCAGGCAGTGCTTGGAGATCCAAGCGCCACCTCTGCACATGATGCAGTGACATTATTGGCCTGGCAATATGCCATTTTTGGGGCCGCCAGTCTGACGGCAGTCTCAAGCAGGTCGCACCCTGGAAGGACCCATGTAGAAGTCCTGGGTGTGACCCATTAACTGTGATGTGAGAGCCAAATTAGAAAATTAAACCACAGACATGTACCCAGGCAAAACTAAGGACCAAGATGGAATAGCATTTGCATTTTTCAAAAAGATGCATTTTCTTTGATTATCTTTTTTAAGTATTGGAAATTCAAGTGTTTCTGGCTACTCTATTTTGTAATTTTTTTCTAATAAAGAAAACTTTATTAAAAAATGGCAAATAATAAAATAGGTAAAATGTGTCTGTCCAAGAAGTTTGAAAGTTAGACATTTGTTAGTGTGATAATCTATAATATGAGAATGATACACAGATGGAACTGTTTCCATTGCTATGGATAGCTCTGTTATGTGGTCTGGTGGCGAGGGTGGCTCAGCATTGCTGACCATTCTCACAAGACTGCACTGTTAGAGCCAGTAATGAATCCTTGGAAAGTTTGGCTGGTATTACCGTGCCCTGCAACAAGCTTTGCTTTGCGGCAACTTGATGATGAGATGTGGCCCTCTCCATGTTGTCATATTTTAAAATAAATATCAGAAACAATTATTTTGAAAATAGTCATTGTTTATATTGATAGTTAAAAAAAATGAAAAACATGTGGATTACAGCTCTCAGTTAAAAATATTTTCAGAGAGTCTGATTTATCCCAGAAAATGTGACTTAAACTCATTTTTATCTAGCAAATGATGGTGTGGGTTAATGATGTATTTAAAAACAATGATATGATGTATAGAGCAAAGTAAAGGAAATCATTTGGCTGTATGAAATTCATTAGCCTAATGCATTGATCTGTTGTTGTTGCGTTGTTTTTTTCAAAATGCCAACTTAAAGTACTCTATTAATTATACATTTGGATTTAATCTGTTTTTTACTTGATTGATATTACAGAACAAGTAATAAAAATGGGGTTTGTTGCATATCTATAAAATGTGCAGTATTACTGGGCAGTATCTTCAAATACTTGCTCTGTCTCCTTTATAAAATGGATACATGGCTTTTTAAAGTTTACGTTTATTTAGCTAAAGGAAAAGCATGCATGATAGGAAATACTCAAACCATCCTGACATTTACATTGTTTTTATTGTGTCTTCGGGGTAAATTGTTGCTGAATATTCAGCTGGGTTACTGGTTTTCAACCATGTGAGTGCATGCTTTACTAGACTTTTGAAGCTAATCTTAAAAGGCAATTCTATAACTCTAGAAAAAATAATTACGCATATGGAATACTTTTTTGTAGTATGCTCTATACTTTATGCAGCCTCAGAAATAAATAGAAGACCTGCCTTTCAGTCACATGTTTTGTAGTGGCCTCTCTGTGTGTAAATGTTTAGAAAGTATAAAACAATCAGAAACAAATTACAAGTGGTTGCCCCCTCAAAAGAATAATTTTAGCCTGGCTAAACCTGGCTTTTAGAGTCTGCCCTAGTCCTAAATATAAGCGGAATAAATCTGCAGGATCCTCTGTATTTAAAGAACCTGCAATGGGCTCAACTATCAGTAGTAATGCCTCAACAAGGGAACAAATTTTATGGGGTCACCCTGCTAAATCTCTACCTCCCTCTCAAACTAGTCAGACCTGGGGCAACATTTACTACAATCGATTTTGATTTACAAGGAATTTTGGCATTCTGTTTCTATTCAATTTCCTTTTGATTTGGATTGAACAGATTTACTATAGATCAAATCAAATGTCAAATCGATTCTAAAGCCAAATTCAACTCACATTCCAATAAAAATCAATTTGAAATCGAACTAAAATCAACCCTTAAATCCCCAAATGTTTAGAATGATGTTAGACATTTGATTTTGGCTTCCAAACACTCTTCTAATGGTCAAATATTAGTAAATGAGGGATTTTTGAAGGATTTTAGAAAATCAAAAAGAATTGATTTCAATCAATTTTGAAGATTCATAAAGATGATTCAAAAATCAAATTTTAGTAAATTTACCCTGAGCCTGGGGTTTCCTAGGGAAGTGGGGATGCCCCCCAATAAAGGTGCCCCACTCTCAAGTATATCCCAGGCCTGGGCTTATGCTCAGAGCTACCGCTTGCACCTCTGGGTGGTGGGTGCATAGTTGATTGCAGTTAATATCAGATTTTAAGTAATATTGCTTATTACAGTGGGACAATAGGTCCTGGTAAGCCTGACCCGCTTGCCGACGCTGGAAGAACCACAAATACAAGCAATGCCAGTCACTAAATGTCCTACTGGTACTTATACATGTAGTTTCCCTATAAAGGAAACATTAAAATAAACACAATACTCCCACACCAACTGATTTAGTCCTTTTATACACATCAACATTTACACTCACTGTACATTCTCACCTAGTCCCTGGCACCAGCCAGTCTCTTTGTCCAGTAGGCATCCCAAATGCCAGTTGGTTCTCTTTACCAGTAGGCATCCTGGGGTTGGCAAAAAAATGGCACAAACCATCAACCACAGAAGTGCTATATGTGTATATAGATCGCTCCTCTCCCAAAAGTGATGGAATTCACCTGTGTTCTGCCACTTCTAACTCTGTCAGCAAATCAGTGGCCTCTACCATGTGAATACTCTGCAGTCTAGTATATAAGCCTACAGTATGTGCTATTTCCACAAATGCAGATCTGCTTGGAACATAATTGTACCAAATGTGCAAAAGCTACAATTCCACACCTGCATTTATCATACATGGCTAATTCACTCTGATTATGAGAGTATATATGATAGGAAATTATTAGAAATATAATAGAGGAATTATTTTCAAAACAAATCCTAGGCAAAAATCCTTAGAGTTGCATTTTTTGCCTAATAAATGTATTTCTGTACTACAAGATTGTACTTAATGTCTGCAAATAGACAATAAGGTGTATCTTTACACTTTTAACTTGAAAGGGATAAAACAAATACATTAATAAGGTGTTCAATATAGATGCAACTACTGTATGCTCTCTTAGGAGGAATATCCCTTGCAGGTGCTAGAGGGCTGGTATAATGGGACATGATAATAATCATCAACACTATCCAGTTGCTTCTAAGTGGGTGATTATTTTACTTACAATAAGTTATTATTACTTAACTCAGTAAATGAAGTTGTTACCAACTACTCATATACCTTAATGGACATTTCTGTTTGGACTAGTTCAGCAATATAGATTGTCAGTAGATTTGTTTTAAATTGTAAAGCATATATTTAATTTACAGTAATTTGAATTTATATTTGCATCTGTTTGTTTTAACTGCCAGGATATTAGACTCAATATGTTATTATATTGTACACAAAAAGGTAATATGTATTTAGCATATATTATTAACACTGCTGAGCCACTTCTCTATACTTTCTCTAAGCTATTGTGCAGATGTGTACAAATGTTTTTCTTCTGACATAAATCTGGTGTAAATGCAACTATAGCTTTGTACAGCTGAACACATCTTGTGATGTCCAATTGAACCTACAGTAAGCACAAAACTATGTTTTTTACTGCATATTCTTAGGTGAAAATGCATTCATCTATGCATGAGCCTGCTGCCATTTTATTTTCCACTTTAAAAAAAAAGAACTGAGCTCACAAAGCAAAAATATGGACTTACTGTGGGGTCTATTCATGAAACAGTGAAATGTGTGGAGAAGTGAGCCAGTGGAGAAGTTGCTCATGACAACAAATCAGCTGCTATGTATATGCTATATTTTAGAAGAGTTAACTGTCACTTTACAGTGTTTTTCTATTACTGAGTCATACAACCAGCTGTCATTTTTCTGGAGACAAATCTGCAATGAGGACGGTATGGGGGGTATCCAATTAGCCCTGATCCATTTTTGGCCATTAAAACAGCCCGATAAAGCAATTAAGGAGCGATGGTCATTATCATGATATTCTATTACAGGCCATTTTCATCGGCAGAAAACAGACCCATGATCACACGATAACACATGGGATCAGGGATAAGTCCATGATCCCATGTGTTATCATGGCTCCAGCAGTTTACTTATCGTGGATTATGCTTCAGGTGCCTGAGGGACCTGAACCATAATCTGCAATAAGTGCCGGCATTGAGGGGAGGAGCGCGCCGCATCAGGGCTAATAGGATAGCCCCTGGTGATACAGTTACCGAACAGTGTTGAACTGGGGCCCACTGGGGAATGTAGTAGTAGTAGTAGTAGTAGTAGTAATGGCCCATGTTTAGGAGTGTGGCTAGTCTCCAAATGCTTGGCTCACCAATAAAGAGTGCATGTTCTGAGCCCCTTGATAAATATATACAGTAAATACTGTACATTATAAGGCAACATATGTATAATTCAAATGCACAATATTTAGTGTAAACTCATACTGCATACTGTATGCTCACAAAAAGAACACATATATGAAGCTATGCAGACTTGAATGCATTTTACACTTATCAAGCTGATGACTTCAGAGGCAGTACAAGGATGTGAAAGAGTGTTGTCAAATATGAAAATTTCTGTAAGGACATATTTGTGCAAATGTAGCCCATGCATATCTACTGAACCTTTTATAGGGCAGATGGAAAAACACACTGGGGATGATGGCTTGTAGCAATTCAGGCATATACTGTAGGCTGATAATGTAGAGCCATACTCATCAATGCATATGTGTTGAAATATGCTATTTTTTCCATTCACTTTTCTTTTTAGTAATGTATGTCTATTTTACTTACAACTTTGAAACAGTCAATAACTGTTTAAAAAGCAAATTTATGTCCTCATAAATCTGACCTCAATATTCCACGCAATGTGAGATGTCTAGCACGAGTGAGCCACCAGGCCCGAGCAACTCTGCTTGCACCAGGCCTCTTTTTTGTTGGCAAAAATGCTTCTTAATCACAACACAATTCATCTGTGCTTATTAATTTGATATGTGACACTTGCATATTGTTTGTGACTAAGTCTGTGTACATAGCATAATGGAACTTGTATTGGAAAAAAGCTGTTGCTGCTACTTTGTATCACTTTATATACAGATTCAGAAACTCAGTTGCACACATAAATACAAGTGTTGCATATCCATTTACTGATGTGTCCTCTTACATCTTTGCTGCTGTCACGCTAAACTGCCCAAGCCGTGGCGGAACTCGGTAGCACCAAATGTCTTTTTTTGCATTATTTTCTGTGAAAATGCATCAAGCAGCTTCTGCTGATTATAATGATATGCAGCATGACTATATTCTGTGTGTATTTGCTGCTCTATCTGCATCCAAAATGCCACATTACAGTGCTTTCCTGGAAAACACTGCAGCATAGCATTTGTATGCATATACAGTCACAGTCGCAGACAGAATATAGGCATGCTACAAATAATTTTAAACATTACAGCAATCATTACATTACTGTGTGTCTAAGATGCATTTAAATGGAAATAATGGATAAAAAAAGATGCTTAGCGCTACTGCGTCACACAGAACTTACGCATTATGTGTAACACCACTTGTAGCGCATGGAGCAAAGATGATTAGGACACATCTGTAATCAGTCTCCTAGTGCATCCTAGATGCATTCATTTGAGATTATTTTTGGTAAAATAAAGATGCAAAAAAGATGCCTGACGCTAGAAGAGTCTCACGGTACCAGGTGTGCTGAGAGGGCATGCTGAGAGGGGCAGCTTGGTGTGACTGTAGCAATGATGTATGAGGACACTTCTGTATTTTAATTATTTATTTTGTGAGATTAAAGTGGTCCTGTGCAGCTGGTGGTTCCAGTAGTGGAATGGTGTCCAGTGAGGTAAGAGTTTGGGTGGCCCCTAGTGTTTGTTCCGTGGTAGCCTATAACTGGAGCTGCTGAATATGTCCCAGGGATAGGGGATGCATAAGCTGCTGTGTGGTCTCCCTGCACTTCTCACTGGCATACTGAGTTGAGACTCTCAGTGGATTCTGTTTGGCTCAGAGGGAAGTGCTAGCAGGGGAGAAGAGCTGGAGCACTGGTAAGGTGGAGGTGGTGCTGGCATCGGTCTGCACTCCAAGCCGTAATGCTGATCAATGTTCGTTCCTTATCCAAAAAAGTGCACAGATTATTGCTGACCCTTGGCAGGGCAAGCTGGAGAGTTTCTGGGTTGACTACTCTGCTTCACTGAGACTTTGTTGGGAGAGAATGTTTCTCATTGCATTTGCCGTTATATGGATTAATAGAGGAGACTGTGATTTGCAACTCTCAGGAAAAACAAGAGGAGGGGAGGTTTGCTTTTATATTAATGAAGGCTAGTGTATGGATGTGTGCATAAGCATTTAGTCCTCAGCTGGAGTCTCTTTTTATTAATTGCAAACCTTTCTGTTGTCTGCAGCAGTTTGCCTCATATATTTTGGTTGGAGTGTATATTCACCCACAGGCTATTGTATCTGAGGCATTACAGAATTTGGCTGCTTCTATAATTCTACAGCCTCTTTGCTTCTGGCATGATTGTGGGAAGCAAGAATGCCAGAAATTTATTTTCCCCTGTACCCACCTAAGTCTTTTGCCCACCTGCTCACCCCCGGCTTCAAAGAACAATCAAATAGAAGTGATACCTAAAAGATGGCCCTGTGCTTGAAATAACAGAACTGTCAATTCTCGCTTTGTGACTCCCATACCCAGAGCTCCTGCACCTAACATAAAGAAAATTGAAGGTCCTCTAGTATGCCCGATCAGGTCAGTCCTTTGTAATGCCAGATCTATAAGAAACAAGACTGCAACAATTGCTGACCTTATTAAATCTGCAGATCTAGCCTGTATAACAAAAACCTGGCTATATGCAAATGCAGCACCTATATTGGAGGCTGCAGTCCCAACAAACTACTCTGTCATCCACAACCCAAGACTGAACCAGAGGGGTGGGAGGGTGGCTATCTTCTTCAAAAAAGAACTTAAACTTAGGGTCCACCATATTGAAATTACTCACTCATTTGAGTGCATTGCTGCCCAGAGTTCGACAGGATTAGGTTTCAGAGTACTTCTCATTTACCGGCCCCCTGGAGATGGAAAGATAATTCTACAAGAAGTAGCAGACACTGTTTCTGGCCTGGTTCTGGAACATCAAAGATGGCTCATCCTCTGAGATTTCAATGCATGGGTGGATGATGAGCTTGCATGCCTTGGCAAAGACCTCCTGTGCACAATTAATGTCTGGGCATCACACAGGTTGTTCCTTCTGCCACACATAAAAGAGGTCACACTCTTGATCTTGTCTTTCAAATTGGAATAGAAGTCACTGACATAAAAATAAACCCAGTCATCTGTTCAGACCACCACTCCCTTTGGTTCTCAGTTGCAACCCCTCAAATTAGATCTTTGCCTATGCAGTTGACCAGGTATCATCCAAGGAGGCGTATGACTCCCCAGGCTCTTGCAGCAAATCTGGATCTCTCTGCTATACTGGGTGCCTGTGAAGATCCCTACTCACTAGTCCGTTATTATAATAGGGATGTTATGGCTGCAATTGATATTATCGCCCCTGTGCATATAAGACCTCGTAAACCACAACGTAGAGCTCCTTGATTCGACAACAGTGTTAGTGAGCTCAAGAAAAGGGGGTGTAGACTGGAAAGATGAAGGAGGAAGACTAACCTAGTGGATGACAAAATAAAACTAATAAAGCATAATGAAGAATAGTAATCAACAATCACTTGTAAGAAATCACAGTTCCTGTCAAATTAGATCATGGCAGCAAAAAATAGGCCAGCTCAACTTTTCCGCACAGTGGAGATGCTTTGCAAGCCAGCATGCCTGCAGACTGATGAAACCCTCTCCCATGAAAGATGCAACGAGTTTGCAAACTTTTTTGCATATAAAATATCCACCATCCGGGCTGGAATCTCCACAGTGCCATCAAAGGAGTGCAAAACTACAAAGCCTGCCAATGTAAGATACCTACCTTCATGGACCAGCTTTGACTCAGTAGATGTAAAGGAAATTACTGAAATTGCTCAGATTTTGCATCCCAACACCTGTGATCTGGACCCTGCCTCAACCAAGCTTCTAATAGGTTGTAGGGATTAAATCAGTCAGGCATTTTGCAGACAGGCATTTTTCCTGGACCCCTAAAGGAAGCAATTGTTAGACCTCTTCTTAAAAAACCTAATTAAGATTCCGACTGCATGACCAAGTACAGACCGGTATCAAACTTTCCTTTTCTAGGAAAGGTTATTGAGAAAGTGGTTGCAAATCAACTGGAAACCTGCTTGACAAACCATGATATTTATGATCCATTCCAACCAGTATTCCGGAAAAGCCATAGCACTGAAACACTGGTGTGTGTGTTAAATGATCTTCTGATGGCAAAAGACAGAGGTGACTGTTCAGTCTTAATCCTTCTGAATTTTTCTGCAGCATTTGATACATTGACCATTGGCTTCTGATTGAGTGACTGATACATTTTTGTGGACTGGATGGCACAGTCCTAAACATGTTCAAATAATTTCTCACAGGCAGGTCACAGAGAGTATCTTATGGAGTATGCTCATAACCATCAGTGCCATTGCTATGTGGTGTCCCTCAAGGTTTTATACTATCCCCCATGATTTTTGCAGTATACATGCTCCCACTGGGTGAAATAATCAGACACCATGACCTGGTCTACCACTGCTATGCAGATGATACACAGCTATACTTTTACTATACGCAGTGCACTGATAACCCAATAACAATCCTAAATGGCTGTCTAGCTGAGCTCTAGAAATGGATGAGTGCCAGTTGGCTGTGACTGAACCTGGATAAACAGAGATCCTTATGATAGGACCGCAACATCAAAGGACAAGAATGCAGCATAGCCAATCAACTGGACTAACACTTGAGGATTCAGTATTAAAAACCACTGATTGTGTGCAGAATCTTGGCATTGTCCTGGATGGTGGCTTGACACTTAAACATCAGATATCAGGCACAATCAAATCCTCATTATTTCACCTGAGGAACATAACCAGGATCAAGCACTTAATTCCTTCAGATGATCTGCCAAAAGTCATACATGCATTTGTATCATCTCGATTAGACTACTGTAATGCCCTCTACCTTGGTCTCTCAGGAAAATAATTGCACTGCTTACAGATGGTGCAAAACACAGCTTCCAGGCAGTTAACCACCAGTCCCATTCTAGCAACATAACACCCATCCTCTACTCTCTTCACTGCTGCCTGTAAGATGGCAAATCATCTTCAAGATTGGCTTACTGAGTTTCAAAGCACTAATGACTAAGGGGGTCATTCCGAGTTGTTCGCTCGCTGGCAGTTTTTTGCAGCCATGCAAACGCTATGCTGCCTCCCACTGGGAGTGTATTTTAGCTAAGCAGAAGTGCGAACGAATGTATCTCAGAGCGGAGGCAAACTTTTTTTGCACACTTTTAGAGAAGCTCAATACCTACTCAGCACTTGCGATCACTTCAGACTGTTCAGTTCCTGTTTTGACGTCACGAACATGCCCAGCATTCAGCCAACCATGCCTGCGTTATTCCTGGCACACCTGAGTTTTTCCAAACACTCCCTGAAAATGGTCAATTGACACCCAGAAACGCCCTCTTCCTGTCACTTTGCGGCCAGCAGTGCAGCTGAAAAGCTTTGCTAGACCTTGTGTGAAACGACATCGTTCGTTGCATTTTTAAAATGCGTGTGCGCATTGCACCGCATGCGCAGAAGTGCCATTTTTTGCCTCATCACCGCACAGCAAACAAATGTAGATAGTGATCAACTCGGAATGACTCCCTAATGCCCAAGGCACCTGAAGCAGCTTCTAATTCCATACAGCCCCACTCGATTACAGTGATCTGTAGATGAAGGACCTTTAGCAGTACCTAGAATCTCCCGTAATTCATCTGGGAGTTGAGTTTTTAGCCATGTGGCTTCCGACTCTATGGAACTCACTTTCCCACACAGTGTGAGAGGCCCCAACTATACAATCCATGAAAAATAGACCCAAGATTTTCCTGTTTACTCAAGCATTTCCATAATGTCCATTTAGTATCTACATGCTTTTGTATTTTATAAAAAGCTGTTCTGTACTTCGTTGTTTCTGTATTATATTATGCTATGAATCTGTTAAGCGCCTTGAGTCCTATTGGAGAAAAAGCACTATATAAATAAAATTATTATTATTTTTATTATTATTATTATAATCTAGAGAAAAAAACACAGATTCTCTGCTTATTGTGTTGCTGACTTTAATTAAGTAAATCTTAACTGGTAAATACTTAGGTACAGGCAGCATGTGAAGTGCCCAATGAGGGATGTTAGTGTGTTGAATCACTGTTATACTATCTAAAAAGTAGTGATGAGCGAGGTTCGGTTTTACTCGGTTTTACTCGGTTTTACTCGGTTCTCAAAACGGCATCTTATTGGCTATCCAAAACACGTGACATCCGTGAGCCAATAAGATGCCGTTTTGAGAACCGAGTAAAACCGAGTAAAACCGAGTAAAACCGAATCCGCTCATCACTACTAAAAAGATGCCTATCATGCAGCTTTGGACCTTTCAGATCACTGCTTACTTCAGTTGCTTCCTACTTACAGGTGAAGCCACGCTCATCTTAGGCAGCTCCATTGCAAACATGCACTCCCGGTGTGACTAAGTGATCCATCCGCCTAATCTCGCCGGGAGTGCACAGAGACGCTCCCATTCAGAGTGTCTCTATCCGGGCACGTGGACAGAGACGCTCTCCATTCAAGTGAATGGGGCGCATCTTCATTCGGGGGCACATGCCTGGGAGGACGGAGATGCTCTCAGCAATAGGTGCGCTCAGGCAGTTGCGCCTATTCACAGACGGAGCAAAGACTAGTGTGGCTCCATCTGTATAAGCAGATATTAAGATCTGTTTTGCCTGTGGTAAAGACTGTGAAGATATGGACTAATGAGGCAAAATTAGAACTCTAAGTGTTTCTTATTGTACTGATTGGAGTGTTTTTGAGGCTGCAGCTGTTGATTTTAATGATTTTGACGATACTGTATTGTCATATATCAGGTTTTTGTAATTTTTGTACTTTTAATAATGATAAACCTTGGATTACTGCAACATTTAGGTGCCTTTGCCATGACAAGGAGGAGGCTTACAAGGAGGAGGCTAACAGTAGACTTATACAGAATTCTGTATAATCAAGCCAGGAACACTCTGTCTAAGGAGATCAGGGCAGCAAAGAGGTGCTTTACCTAAAAATTGATTGATAAGTTTTCAGCAAATTACTCTGTGTCAGTGTGGAGAGGTTGCAGGTTGTCACCAATTATTGGAAAATGTCTACCCACACCATTGTAAGCCAGCATTTGCTTGATGAGCTACAGTACAGTAAATGTTTTTAATTGTAGATTTGAAAAGTTTGATTCCATTGTGGTTACCTCCTCAGGTAACACTGTTGCCTCAACGGACCCATCTGTTATCTCCCCACTTTGTTTTACGGGACTTTCGCCTGCATTAAGGGTTGGTGAGGAGGAGGTTTCTAAACAGTTTAGGGTGATGAGCTCCTGGAAAGCAGCTGGACCTGAAGGGGTATCACCATTGGGCCTTAAGGAGGAGAAACCAGCACTTTTGGTCTGCAAGTTACTCAGCTAACCTGAATGACTGCTCTCCAATACAGGGGGCTGGACCTTTAAATAGATAAACAACAAGAAAATATAATGGGAGCTCTGTTCAATTCAGCAAATTTTAATACTAAACAATCAATATGGTGAATACTGTAAATCACCTGGACATAGATTAACACAAAGCACACAATAGTAAAAGCAATAAAATATAACATAAAATATAAAATCAAAGTTGTGTAGATGTAGTAAAAGAAATCTATATCAACCACAGTCCTGGAGACATGTGATTGCTGCAAGCCTCGTTAGCTGATGTGGTTTAAATAGGCTAATAGTCATTTTTGGTTTGTCACAAAGTCCCAATTATTAGAGCTGTTCCCTGTTTTTGTGAAGATCTTCAAAAGATCTTTGGATTTGTTCATAGGGGGTCATTCCGAGTTGATCGCTTGCTAGCAGTTTTTAGCAGCCGTGCAAACGATATGCTGCCGCCCACTGGGAGCATATTGTAGCTTAGCAGAAGTGTGAACGAATGTATCGCGGAGCGGCTACAAAGTTTTTTTGTGCAGTTTCAGAGTAGCTCAAAACCTACTCAGCGCTTGCAATCACTTCAGGCTCTTCAGTTCCTGTTATGACGTCACAAACCCGCCCAGCATTCACCCAGCCACGCCTGCATTTTTCTGAACACTCCTTGAAAGCGGTCAGTTGACACCCAGAAACACCCACTTCATGTCAATCACACTGCGGCCACCAGTGCGACTGAAATGCTTCGCTAGACCCTGTGCAAAATGACATTGTTCGTTCTGTCCGTACGACGCGCATGCACATTGCACCGCATATGCATGCGCAGAACTGCATTTTTTTAGCCTGATCACTGCGCTGCGCACAAATGCAGTTAGCGATCAACTCTTAATGACCCCTATAGTCCCTTCTTGTTTGAAGTGTTCTATGATTATTCCAGTGCCAAAAAATCCACTATTTTGGGTTTAAATTATTACAAGCCAGTTGCACCGACATCTGTGATCATAAAAATGTTTAGATGATTGAAGCTGACCCATCTGAATGACACTGCAGGGCCCCTCCTGGACCCCATGCAGTTAGCTTATCCTGCTAATAGATCAGTGGATGATGCAGTTAATAAGGGGCTGAATTACATCCAGGTACATATGTGAAGTTCCTGTTCATGGACTGCAGTTCAGCATTCAACACAATCATTCCATGTTTGTTGTACTGTAAATGAGTCAGTTGCAACTTGCTACAGAATTGTATTTTTTTGAGGGTTAGGAGACAGAAGGTGAGAATGGGGAAGGTTACATCTAGGGTTAGGAAAATGAGCAAAGGGGCTACCCAAGGATGTGTTTTGCCCCTTTGTTTTTCTCTCTATACACAAATGATTACAACTTAAGTGACTCATCTGTGATGCTTCTGAAATTTGCAGACGATACCATGGTCATTGGTCTCATCAGGGATGGTGAGCAGTCTGCTTACAGTAGGGAGGTTGGATGATTGTCCTTGTGGTGTAGTCAGAATAACTTGGAACTCAATCCCCTAAAACAGTGGAAATGATAGTGGATTTCAGGATGCATCCCCCTGTGGTGTCACTGGTCACTACTAATGATTGTTGTGTGTCTGTGGTGGACTAATGCAGTTTTCTTTGATTTCCAGTGACTTGAAGTGGGGTTCCAGCAAAGACATGATTTTTAAGAAAACTCAGCAAAGGATATACTTCTTATTTCAGCTAAGGAAGTTTAATTTGCCAAAAGAATGATTGATTATCTACTATTAGGCAATTATTCAGTACGTCCTTTGTTCTTTGATCATAGTGTTGTTTTGTATTAATTACAAAATAGGAAAAGTATAGCCTTCAAAGTGTAATAAGATCTGCCAAAAGAATCACAGGTATTGCTCTCTTGTCTATTCAGGAATTATACTCAACAGAAGTTAGTAGGTGGTATGGTAATATTGTGGCAGATTCAATGCACCCAAGTTATGTGCTATTTCAATTACTTCCATCTGGCAGGTGCTATAGATCATGCCTGTTTAATACTTCTAGGCATTCAAACTGTTTTCTCTCATTTGTGGTCCCTTTTTTAAATAATTAGCTTGTGAAACAGGGAGGGTTTTATAATTATTTTTAATTCTGATTGAGGTGTGTACTTACTGTTTGATTGTTGATTGTATGCTGTACAAATTGTTGTTTTATGTCTTTTTAAGGAGGTGTGGTTAACCAGGAAAAATTACTTGTATGTGTTTGTATACTAGGCCAAAAAAAATGGTTATGATTCTGATTTTTAATCTTGTTGTTGAAATTAATAGCCTAGCTACCATCAGTAAACATTTTATGCTACTTATATTTATTAGGAATCAAGCTGTGTTCTTTTTATGTTTTATTGTTATTATGTATAATAAGTAATTTTTCAGTACTAGCTCTAGCTGTACATGTGAATAAAATATTGTTGCACATATACAGTATGATAGGAGATTCTGGATCTGCTCTTATACTGTACAAAAAAATCTGGATACATTTATCTGGACAGGACTACTTTTAAATTAAAATGTTTATTTGCTTATTTTCAAACTCTGATCATTCATCTGCAGACTGTATACTAACTTTTTTAAAGGACAATATTACTATGCATGCTGCTCAAAGTATTTCTAGTAAACTATGAAAAAGATTTTGTAAATCTGCTTTATAGAAAAAAGTTAGTGTACTCTACTGTAAATAAATATATGAGGTACTACAGTAGAGAAAAAATATATAATCCAATGGACAGTTTTAAACAAAATCACATTTATACTTTATACCTAGTTTCATAAATGTTCCCGTAATATTTAGTAAATTCAACAGCTATCACCACATCAGATCATAACAAATTATTTAAATGTTTTGGAGCCTTCATAAGACTGTACATAGTAATTATTAGGGGCCAGGGGACACTATTATTTAACTATTGAAGATCTTGTTATCTGACAATAGCTTAAAGCTCACAAGGATTACATTTTGACATCTTATCTTTTCACACATGAAGTGCCTGATTTACAGTACACAATATTTGTCTTAGAAAGATGTATATTCCTAGGTTACAACACAACACAAATGTGTAAATTAGAAATTATCTTACGGTAATAACTACAATTGTAGAAAAATAATACCAGATAGCATTTGCCAAATTTGTTATCCATGAGCTAACATAAACATTAAATATAAAATGTCATTCTACAGATACATTTAACAATAAAAGATGGTGGAACAGTAGTATGGTACTTGAGAAATGAATCTATACCAGGTAGGTTGCAACTTTATTAATATCATGAAATACTTTATTTAAATATATCAGTGCCTTTTTTCCACTGAATTTTTTTTTGTATTTTAACCCTTTGGTTGCAAGGTTTCTGTACTAATTTGCATTTCCAGAACAATCTTTTGCCTTCTTTCTCCTAAATGTAGAGAGAAATGCACATGTGTGCATAAGGAGTTAAGAAATGTTTTATGAAAGGTTTGTTATACCAAGTCAGTACACAAGATGTACTCAAGTTAGTTCATCAGATTTATTCACATATGCAAAAGGTGATATGCAATAGGTCTGCTATACTTCTGGTTTACTGTGAGCTCCTAATTTATAAAGGAGAACACAATATCATTTAATGTCAGTTATTAACTGAATAAATGAAAAATATCATAATTGAGTAAGTAATATTTAGGAACATGCTTTACATTATGATAATTTGTATTTAATGTTATTAATTTATTAGTTTATTAAAACAATTTTAATGTATTAATTTTTGATTATTCAAATAATATAAGATTTCATTCAAAAAGAATATATTGAAAATGCCACTGTTGATAGAATATAATTTCAATATTTTTTAACTGTGTTGGTATCTACAATGATAACATTTTTTATAGTTTTTTTTAACCTATGAGTATTTTAGTAAATGTACTTCTGTTGTGCTACTGTGCTTCTTCAATATTCATAAAAAATGTTCTACCCATAAATTGTTTTGCTTCCTGTATATCCAATTGCTATTTACATATGAGATATAGTACTGTGCGTGCGTTCATTTCACTGTAATTTAAAGTCCCAATTTTCACAAATAAAAGGGGATGTAGCATTGTGAGAAATTACTGTAATATTTCAATGTAGAATGTTGTGAAATTAGAAAATGTAAAATGTAAACTAAATATGTACACTAGAAATTTACACCAGGAACATTTTAAATACAATGTGTACAATAAACATACTGTACTTCATTTTGCCATATTGTAGAAAATTGTATCTGCCTCAGAAATGCATTTCACACATCAGAAATTATATATTTATAGTGATATCATATCACTCTCATATGTTGTAAATCCAGCATACAGTTCATCCAAATCATCTGATTTACTTTCAGACTAGATTTTTTAGGGTTTTTTTTACAGAAGCTAATTTCCAAAGCAACTGTAAAGGCCACTACTCACTGGCAGATGTGTGCTGAGCGTGCGGAGGGAGCAGAGGGGGTGCTCACTTCATCCAGCAGGAGAAGTGAGTGACCCGCTAGATTGGCCTGCATGCAGGCCAATCTAGCACCAGCGATAGCGATGCACGGAGCTGTGCATCACTATCGCTGTGAGGGGTACACATGGAGAGATCACTGCTTAAAATCTAAGCAATCTAGTCAGATTGCTTAGATTTTAAGCAGCGATTACTCCGTGAGTACCCCCTTAAATTTCATGAGATGGTTATCCAATTCCACACTCTTATTAAAACAGACATTCTCTTTATTACTTGTTTTGGTATGTAGATAGATAGATAGATAGATAGATAGATAGAACATAATATGTTTTAATTTATATGAAGCATGTTTTATTTAAATTAAGGTAAATAGGATATCAAGATTTGCAAAATCATTTACTACACTAGTGTTTCCCAAACTTTCTTGGATCACAGTAACCTAGAGTATCAGCATTTCCATGGCACTCCTAGGATAAAACATTTTCATTAATAAATTTGGGGAAAAAAATTAAAATTAAGTTAATTGTGCCTACATGTCATCTTTAAGTTCAGTTATGTGGTGGTGTACAGTTTTGCTTCTGATTGTCCACATGTTTTATGGTTGGCAGCCAACATCACTGGTTTACCTGTTGCTTTGGCCATAAATAATTTTATTTTGTTCTGGTCCACCAACCCAGGTAACTCATGCAAAATCCTTGAAGCACCCCTGAGTGCACAGTTTGGGAACCACTGTACTATACTATATGAAGTTAAATATTTCTTCCTGCACTACAGTTTAGCTCTCTCTGAAAGTATAAAGGCCATTAACTAGTTGAATGGACATGTTGGCAATCTCAAAAATATTTTGGTAATGTAAATGATCTCCTTAAATTTGTCTATCTTTATTTACAGTAGATAATAATGTATTTTGTTTGACATACGCCTTAGCATTTTGCCCTATATGCATATGCTCTGTTTAAAACTATATCAATGTTATATTGTTTACTAGCTGCTCTACCCGTTCTTCACATGGGAGTTTCTGATTTTCATGGTTGTAAATATAAATGGGTGTTACAAATCTGGTAAATCTATAGAGATGTAAATTTGAGACATCTTAATGTAAGTAAATATTAATCCATGGTTCTTGGCGTTACCAGAGGAGCACCTGTAACAGATATGGTAAAAAGTGAGAGAACCATTTTTGTAGTTTATTAAATTCTACCCACTGGAGGTGCAATCCAAATTTTTATCCGATTGTCCATTTGGGCGTTGTTCACACAGCCCAAGCTACACATCGATAACAATGTAATAATGTCAACTCCCTTTTCATCCCCTTAGGGGAGGTTTATTCATTTGCTAATGATGTTTTTTCTATTTTACACCTGAAGAATATCTATGTTATATTTCAGCTTCCTAACATATCGGGAAGTATTAGTGATGAGTGAGTAAATGATGGAGTGAGTGAGTGCTTTGCATTTATATACAGAGTTTCATTTTAGAATTGTACTGTCTAGATGTTTGGTGTTTAAAGGTGCAGGATTCTTGTCTGATATTCTAAATACATACATGCTTAAGTTTGGAAAATATAACCAGGAAGTGATGTATTGAATATGGGATTGGGTATTGGCAGGACCTATGGTGTTGATAGGTGTCAGCAGTGTATGATGGAGGTTAATACACATGGCAGAAATCTTAACCAGGCTTATTAGCTTATTAACTGGCAGATAATTAGATGAAGGGTAACCTTGGGTTAGTGCAGGTATGTGTATATACTTATACTAGTATAACCAGTCAGCAGCTTATGGGTTAATGCAGGTGGAGTTAAGTCTTGGATAGCAAATACCTGTATGTACACTCAGTGGTGGCAGTGGCCCTTTTACAGTGATTACTGGTGGCACAATGCTATATGTTGTGCCTCAGACAGTGTAAACCAGTCTCCTATGCAGCAAGATGCTCAGACACATGAATAGGCCATTCATGCACAGCAGCATAGTTGGGTTGGAGGTCATGTTGTGACATAAGCACACCTCCATCTAGGCATGAGTCCCAGACCTGGCAGTGAGGGAGATACAGTAAGGAGTGCACTCCCCTCCAAACATATTGAACATAATTTTTATGTTTAACAAAAAAAACAACAAGAGGACTATGTTCTATGGCATACCATTACATCTAACTATTGATATGGATCTCAAACAAATTAATATTTTGTGCCAAAAGTAATAAAGTGCCAAAGTAATTCTGCATAAGGGGATGTAGTTATGTGACCGGCTGTCAGGAGACTGGCGGTCACAATACCGACCACTGCATCCTGACCTCTGAAATCCCAATGGTCGGCATGCCAACTAACAGGGACTATTCCCACTTCAGGGTGTCCACAACACCCATAGAGAGGTAATAGAACCTGTGGCAAACAGAGGAAGACATCAAGGGGCTTTGTTGTGCTCGCCCCCATCGCCGGCATTCTGCAGCTGGGATCCCTGCATCGGGATGCTGACCACCGGGAACCAAGCCACCAGTAAGGCTTCACCAACCCTGTATAAGGGTTAATGCTCAGAGCCGTAACATAGTTGCAAGCTGACCTGTGCTGGCCATGCCCTGACCAATGGCAGAATAATGGAGGCAGGGCTCCCAGAACTAAAATGCCATAATAGGGGGTGTCCATTGGCTCCAGCAAGTGTAGCATTATCCACAGAATCCTCAGGACACTCAAGGGGGCTGCAGAGACTGCAGAGTGCCTGTCTAGAGCACCCATAAGATGCTCTGGTCAGTGCGGCACCCTATTAGCCAAATGCAGGGACTAAGGGGCAGTGACAGTGCTGCCCACAGAGCCCTGCACTCTGTGCAGTGCACTGCTCACACAATTGGCATGGCGTCCATTTTCTTGATGATTTGCACATACACAGTACTACAGTGCAATTGCTGTTTTCCTGTAGATCTATACATGTGCAGTAGACTCCGGAACAAAGCCAAAGTCTGTAGCACTGAGGCTGCTGACAGAGAAGAGAGGGCCAACATTGAGCCTGCACACAGGCCCCTCCTCTTTTAATCTGCCCCTTAAAAGTAGCCATTGCTGTCATTTTTTAAGGCAAAATATGTGATTTAAAATATTACCCATCTGTATACTGTATAAAGTATAAATCAGTGCTGCACATTCATGTAGTTGACATACCTGTATGGTCCACTATTTGAAACCCTTCAGCTATGATGGCTGAAATTGCTGTTGTCATTCTACATATATTGTATACTGAAACTAAAGTTCTCAACAGGTTCTGTTGAAATAACATTTTTTATCAAGAGGAAAAAATGCTTCTAAATATTGAAAATTAATGAAGTTTCACAATGTAGAAAGGACTAGTCTAAAATATCAGTGCAATTTTTGTGAGGTAAAAATATAAAGTAAAAAGTAATAAAAAAAATTTAAACGTAACATTGAAAGAATATTGAATGCAAGTAAAATACAGGGCAACTGGACCTGTTGTCTTGGAAGGAATACAATCTCGTGAAGAATAAATAAAAATGGGGAGTGCAATGAATATGATCCCAATGGATATATATGTATTCCATTCCCATATCCCTCATGCACAATCGTCTAATGCAGGCATTCCCAACCGCGGTCCTCAAGGCACACCAACAGTGCAGGTTTTAGTGATATCCAGGCTTCAGCACAGATGGTTAAATCAAATAACTGAGGTACTAATTAAGTCACCTGCGTTCAAGCCTGGATATCACTAAAACCAGGACTGTTAGTGTGCCTTGAGGACCGTGGTTGGGAAACACTGGTCTAATGCATCCAGGCCCACAATCAAGGAGGGACAGTGAGGACTACAGCCCTGGGCCTGGACTGAGATGGGGCCTGAGTGGCAGCAGTGAGGATCGGGGGCCAGGCCACCTACCTGTATGTGCACCAGCAGGCACCAACGGAGGGCCAAGCAGCGGCAGTATTCTTACTACAGAGTGGCAGCTCCTAATTGGCTGCTGCTCTATGAGCTCTGATTGGCTCAATGCCAGTTATGTAGTAAGAATACCGCCGCGGCTCTGTCCCTCCATGCTGTGGCTGCCTGCTAGTATGCAGGTAAGCAGCTGTCCCTGTCCCTTATCCTCACTACTGCCTCCCGGGCCCCCTCAAAATAGTAAGTTTGGTTGATGCAGGGTGGAGCAGTTGTCAGTGTGTGTGTGGTGGGGGGGCCTGCCTTATTTGTCAATCCCGGGCCCCTTCATTCCTGATGGCAGTCCTGAATGCATCTTTATCAGATGGATTGGCTACAGTGCTCCTTTGGGCTGAAAAATAATTTTGTATTTGGCTTCCCTACAATATTTGCTTAAACTACCACCCACTACTAAGGAATACATCCAAAAGGCAGTTAGAATGTCCACAGAGTATAACATGGAAGTAGTGTCCAAAGGGTCACCCCCATTTTGATCTTCATGCATTCCCTGATACTTGTGATGCTGTTGTTGTCACTTTTCATTATGTGTATACCTTAAATATGGGATGTCAGCCCTTTTTCTCTCACACAACCTACTTAACTTTTATCCTTGTATATTTGGCATTGCATCTGTATACAAATGTAGCCATACTCATTTTTGCTGCGATTCAGCATGCTGCAACACGGCTTGCTACATGGTGTGCCAAGCTGTGACTATTTGCCTGGCATGCCATGCAGCATGCCATGATGCAACATGCCGCATCACAGTAAGATGAAAATGGCTACACCTCTATTTGTACTCTGTCAGGAGTATGTGTTCTTTTTTATAATATGTTGTGTTTTTTCTCAATAAAAACATTTGCAATAAAAAATGTACAGTACAATTTATTTTTAATGGAAATATACTCAGTTGCAAAAAAAAAAATGAAACAAGAAGCATGATATATAAATTGACAAAATTATAAGATTTCTAGACAAGGAAGCTTAAAAATAATTATTGTAAATTGATCTTACCATAATGTAGGAGCAAAATGCAATTAGATCTATTGCAAGACATTTATTGTATTCCTAATCTAGATGTATAGCAGTTGGTTTATTTTACCTTATTCATTGTACCGGTCATGTGTGTCTGTTTGTTTTGGGTAGATCAGTAGTGTGTTTCTTGTGTTTCTCTCAGTCCTTGGTGGATGCACAGTATTCTGTGTACTCAGTAGATGTGTAGTGTGGATTGGTATGCCTTTGGTTCATGCATATTCTGTGCTGCATTTTTTGAGTGAATTTTCTTTAATTGTGGTTCTGTCCTTGATGGATGTACAATGTGTTTAGAACCTATTAATGACTTATGACTGCTTCAGGATTTTCTGACACATAAACCATTTAATGGAACATGGCAGACAATAAAAGTATTCTGTACTGTTTTTATATTTTATACTTTTTATTAGAAATTTTCATATCATCAATACACAATAAATAACAAATCAAATCACATCAAAATCATCATACACATAAAAAAGGAAAATTGTAATACAAATAGCACAAATATCTCCCATTGTATAACTTATATTCTAGATATACCACACATACTGTATGTATCTGCATGAGCTGTATTTACATTTCACAAAACTAAACTACAGTAGCATTACCTTATCCAATAAATACCTTTACACCTCATCTGAGTGTGTGACAATTCAGAATCTATTTCCATAGCCCCTGTGTAATACTCAGAATCAAGCCATTTGGCCCATATTTTGTTGAATTTATGTTCAGCATTGTCTGGCTGTGTACACATATTTCTCTTGTGCAACTGTGACATTAACAGAGAAAACTACTGAATAATTATTGGACCCCTATGGACATCCAAGTTTGATTAATACACATTTCAGCCAGACAACTCATATTGAGGACATACTCGGTTCCAAAACATTAAAACCTAGGGACATGCCCATAGTAAATGTAAAAGAAAATGCCTTCAGTACTCATTTGGGGCACTGTGATGTTGTCCTACCATCAAATCTATAATGCTGTATTGGCATAAGATATACTCTATGCAATGAAAAATAATTGTATTTTTTTATAGTGATTAGAAATAGTTGAATCATGAGGATATTTTAATGCTAAGCTCCATTCCTCTTCCCGTATGGGCCCCAAATCTACCACCAATTTAAGTCAAGAACTGTTAATTCTATCATATGATGAGCTCTTAATAAAAAATGTATGCGATTTTGACAAAATCCTACATGGATCTATGGACATTATATACTTTTTATGATTAGGGTCCTTTATAACTGGGGGCCTTCAGGGGACAAGATCATGTGTTCCTAAAATGTAGAAATCCAAAAAAGTAAGTATTAGATAATGCAAATTCCTGTTGTAATTGAGAAAAAAACTTGTCACTGGTGTACAGTATATAATTGACCCAGAGAGGCCACTCCTCTCTCACTCCAAACCTCATGTGTCGGTATAGCAGACACTTTAGACAATGATCTGGAGTGTCAAAATCTGGATGTAATCAATCCTGCCTCAGTGGCTTCAATGCAAATTCCAATACCAGAATCACCTGTTAAATCAGAGGGATACCACTCCCAATCTTCTTGCCACTTAACAGTGTCTGTAGTGGAGTATGAAAATATCCCATCGGGTTGACTAGTAAGCTCAATAAGTAATTGGGTTCTGGATGTCTAAGCCACCACCAAAAATGAGCCAAAATGGAGGAAAATAATAGAACAGAAAATGTGATACCGCAAGTCTTTCTCATGGTCTAGATCTTGTAAGTATATCAAATTTTATTCAATCCCATTTAGTCACCCATGTAAAAGATGAAATAATGCTATCAAATTGCCTAAAAAGCACAGTGGGACAAAAAACTGGGAAATTATGCAAAACATACAAATATTTAGTGAGTATAACCATCTTTATCAAATTGACTTGGCACATCATTATAAGAGGTAATTTACTCCAACTTTTTACACGTGCCTTTATAGATCCCATTTGTGGGTTTAACATTTAAAAAAATACTCTTGAGGTACTGTATATTAGAGATCCAAATACCTAAATATTCAAGTTTATCTACCCATTGACTGTAAGTTTAACTGATGGAATAGCCAGGCTTGGGCCCCTCATAGGAAGAAAGCATGATTTGTCCCAATTTATCATCAATCTGGAGAAGCTAACATACTTGCCAGTTAACTCCAGTACTATTGGAATAGAGGTATGATAGTCATTGTCAAATAACAACATATCATCAGCGTATACTGCCACTTTATCCTAGGGCCCAACTCTAACCCCCAAATGCCTCAGTACAAACATAATATACGTGCCAAAGGCTCAATTACTAAGGCAAATAACACTGGGGAGAGGGGACAGCCTTGTCTCATACCATATAATAGAGAAAATGGAGAGTATATCCGTTCACAGAATTCTGAGCTACTGTAGCCGAATACAAAAGTTGAATAAATGTAATATACAATAGACCTATTCCACACCATTTCATGGTCTCCTACAAAGGGGGCTATTCAACAGAGTCAAATGCCTTACTTGTTTCAAGGAAGACAACTACTGAGGATATCTCCTCTTCATGAGAGGCCTGCAAAATGAGTAAACAGAGGTTTAATATCTCTCTCTGGCACAGGGCACCAAAAAGTCTAGTCACGGCTCTGGATAGAAACAAATACCCCACAATATCTGGAGTCTTCTTTAAGACTTTTCCCTTTTCATCAATAACCTTTAACACTGTATTGAATCAGTTCTAGCCAATAAGGCAAGATAACTACATGGACTATCTGCAAATATATATATTTTGAATGAGATGTAAATAAGAGCCAAAACTGAGTCCTACAGTAACTAGGAGATGGTTACTCCACTCTTTTTGTGAGGCCAGCCATGCTAACTTTGATGACTTGTGCCCATTCTTATAAACTCCAATTTCAATTGTCTACCAGAGAATTCAAGATCTGACTCCTGAGGCTTATGAATAGATTTAAGATCCACTACTCATTTTATCAGGGTGCTACACAGAAATTATTTAAATGCATCCCACACTACCTCCACTCCAGCTGATCCATTGTTAGTAGTGAAATATCACCCACATGCCATTTACAAATCAGAACAATCTCTCATTCATGATAACCAAAATGGATTCATTTTACAGAATGGTTTCCCCTTCTTTATACCCCAATCCAGGTCAAACATAGTGGGGAGTGGTCTGCTATCACTCTAGGTTCTAGTTTCATAGCTATTCGACAATATCCTAGGCATCAAATTAGGACAGACAATGACTAGGTCTATCTTGGAGAATGAACTATACGTATATATGAGAAGCAAGAATATTGCCTCACACCAGGATTTCCCATCCACCAAGAATCCACCAATCTCATCTCTATCACAAATGCCATGACAGGAAGAGAGCTAACATTTGTCTCGAAATGATCCATTCCCAGTTCTATAACATTATTAAAATTGCCCAGACAAATAACCATGGTATCAGGGAACTGAATTAAGAATCCAACATTTTCTTAACAATTTCATGTGAAAAAGGTGGTGGAATTTATACTGCCAATATTAGGCAGGGCATAGAGATGACACAACATTGAATAAACATATAGTGCCCCTAAGGGTCAGTCTGCAAATACTCCAATTTGAAACCTGCTGTTTTTCTAATTAACATAGATATCCCTGTTGTATATGAGGAGTGATATGACCAATCGCCCAAGATTTGGAAGGACATCAGCGTACCACCTAAAGGGGGGTACACATGGAGTGATAATATAAGCAATCAGACTAGATTGCTTAGATTTTAAGCATGATCGCTCTATGTGTACCTCGCACAGCGATAGCGATGCGTGACAATCTAGAAGGTCACTCATTTCACCCGCTGGGTGAAATGAGCGCCCCCCTGTCCTCCCCCGCACGCTCAGGGCACATCGCGCTGAGCTGAGCAGGGGGAGAGATGTGTGCTGAGCGGTTTGCTCAGCACACATCTCTCCCACATCTGCCCGTGAATACGGGCCTTAATAAATGTGTTTCACAGAGACATACTATATCTGATTTATAGTGCTAAACCTGCTGGAGGAATCTCCAGTGAGGTCATGAATAAGTTACTGAAAAAAAACAATATAACTACATCTTATTGAATGATGACATACAGGCTCAGAATAATTAATAAAATATATTTATAGGTAAAAAAAATAATTGTATTAATTATTCTTAGCCTGTGTGTCATCACTCAATAAGTAGTGGTTATATATATATATATATATATATATATATATTCAGTACTTATTCATCACCTCACTGGAGATGATCACAGCGCAGTGATATTTGGAGTTTTTTGGCACTTTTTTTTTTTAAAGCTTGGCTAGCTTTATTCACTTGCAGCTGAATATTCTTCTCAATTAGCTTAATTATACATCACTGAGGGAAAGAGTTGATTATCCAGCTCTTTTTGTATAGAACCTGCCAGAGGACCAATGAACTATTGATCTTATCATTAAGCCCCTTGACATTCCAGCTCACCACCTTAATCTGCAACATTGCCATTTTGGGTTAGACAAATAAATACTAGGCCCAGCATTCCTATACAGGCACACATGTTCCATATATTCCAAACATGGATGACATATAAAGAGAACCAACAGAAAAAGAAAGAAAATGGAATGCAATCCCACTGCACAAGAAAAATACACAAAAGCTAAATATAGACATCGCTTACCATACCCCCTCCCTTTATAAATAACCACAATTTTGGCATACCTATACCCCTGTGACCCTAACCTAAATCCTATAGTAAGTAGAGATGTGTACCGGAAATTTTTTGGGTTTTGTGATTTGGTTTTGGATTCGGTTCCGCGGCCGTGTTTTGGATTCGGACGCGTTTTGGCAAAACCTCCCTGAAAATTTTTTGTCGGATTCGGGTGTGTTTTGGATTCGGGTGTTTTTTTTTAAAAACCCCTCAAAACCAGCTTAAATCAGAATTTGGGGGTCATTTTGAGTAATAGTATTATTAACCTCAATAACAATAATTTCCACTCATTTCCAGTCTATTCTGAACACCTCACACATCACAATATTATTTTTAGTCCTAAAATTTGCACCGAGGTCGCTGGATGACTAAGCTAAGCGACCCAAGTGGCCGACACAAACAACTGGCCCATCTAGGAGTGGCACTGCAGTATCAGACAGGATGGCAGATTTTAAAAATAGTCCCCAAATAGCACATGATGCAAAGAAAAAAAGAGGTGCAATGAGGTAGCTGTGTGACTAAGCTAAGCGACCCAAGTGGCCGCCACAAACACCTGGCCCATCTAGGAGTGGCACTGCAGTGTCAGACAGGATGGAAGATTAAAAAAATAGTCCCCAAACAGCACATGATTCAAAAAAAAAAAAAAGAGGTGCACCAAGGTCGCTGTGTGACTAAGCTACGCGACCCAAGTGGCCGACACAAACACCTGGCCCATCTAGGAGTGGCACTGCAGTGTCAGACAGGATGGTAGATTCAAAAAATAGTCCCCAAACAGCACATGATGCAAAGATAACTTAAAGAAAAAAGAGGTGCAAGATGGAATTGTCCTTGGGCCCTCCCACCCACCCTTATGTTGTATAAACAGGACATGCACACTTTAACAAACCCATCATTTCAGCGACAGGGTCTGCCACACGACTATGACTGAAATGACTGGTTGGTTTGGGCCCCCACCAAAAAAGAAGCAATCAATCTCTCCTTGCACAAACTGGCTCTACAGAGGCAAGATGTCCACCTCCTCTTCATCGTCCGATTCCTCACCCCTTTCACTGTGTACATCCTCCTCCTCACAGATTATTAATTCTTCCCCACTGGAATCCACCATCTCAGGTCCCTGTGTATTTTCTGGAGGCAATTGCTGCTGGTGAATGTCTCCACGGAGGAATTGATTATAATTCATTTTGATGATTATCATCTTCTCCACAATTTGTGGAAGTAACCTCGTACGCCGATTACTGAAAAGGTGACCGGCTGCGCTAAACTCTCTTTCGGAGTACACACCGGAGGGGGGGCAATTTAGGTAAAATAAAGCCAGTTTGTGCAAGGGCCTCCAAATTGCCTCTTTTTCCTGCCAGTATACGTACGGACTGTCTGACATTCCTACTTGGATGCGGTCACTCATATAATCCTCCACCATTCTTTCAATGGTGACAGAATCATATGCAGTGACAGTAGACGACATGTCAGTAATTGTTGTCAGGTCCTTCAGTCTAGACCAGATGTCAGCACTCGCTCCAGACTGCCATGCATCACCGCCAGTGGGTGGGCTCGGAATTCTTAGCATTTTCCTCGCAGCCCCAGTTGCGGGAGAATGTGAAGGAGGAGCTGTTGACGGGTCACGTTCCGCTTGACTTGACAATTTTCTCACCAGCAGGTCTTTGAACCTATGCAGACTTGTGTCTGCTGGAAATAGAGATACAACGTAGGTTTTAAATCTAGGATCGAGCACAGTGGCCAAAATGTAGTGCTCTGATTTCAACAGATTGACCACCCGTGAATCCTGGTTAAGCGAATTAAGGGCTCCATCCACAAGTCCTACATGCCTAGCGGAATCGCTCAGTTTTAGCTCCTCCTTCAATCTCTCCAGCTTCTTCTGCAAAAGCCTGATGAGGGGAATGACCTGACTCAGGCTGACAGTGTCTGAACTGACTTCACGTGTGGCAAGTTCAAAGGGTTGCAGAACCTTGAACAACATTGAAATCATTCTCCACTGCGCTTGATTCAGGTGCATTCCCCCTCCTTTGCCTATATCGTAGGTAGCTGTATAGGCTTGAATGGCCTTTTGCTGCTCCTCCATCCTCTGAAGCATATAGAGGGTTGAATTCTACCTCGTTACCACCTCTTGCTTCAGATGATGGCGGGGCAGGTTCAAGAGTGTTTGCTGGTGCTCTAGTCTTCGGCACGCGATGGCTGAATGCTGAAAGTGGCCCGCAATTCTTTGGGCCACTGACAGCATCTCTTGCACGCCCCTGTCGTGTTTTAAATAATTCTGCACCACCAAATTCAATGTATGTGCAAAACATGGGACGTGCTGGAATTTGCCCACATGTAATGCACGCACAATATTGGTGGCGTTGTCCGATGTCACAAATCCCCAGGAGAGTCCAATTGGGGTAAGCCATTCTGCGATGATGTTCCTCAGTATCCATAAGAAGTTGTCAGCTGTGTACCTCTTATGGAAAACGGTGATACAAAGTGTAGCCTGCCTAGGAACGAGTTGGCGTTTGCGAGATGCTGCTACTGTTGCCACTGCTGCTGTTCTTGCTGCGGGAGGCAATACATCTACCCAGTGGGCTGTCACAGTCATATAGTCCTGAGTCTGCCCTGCTCCACTTGTCCACATGTCTGTGGTTAAGTGGACATTGGGTGCAACTGCATTTTTTAGGACACTGGTGACTCTTTTTCTGACATCTGTGTACATTCTCGGTATCGGCTGCCTAGAGAAATGGAACCTAGATGGTATTTGGTACAGGGGACACACTACCTCAAGCAATTCTCTAGTTCCCTGTGAATTAAAACTGGATACCGAACACATGTTTAACACCACCGAAGCTGCCAAGACCTAAGTTATCCGCTTTGCAGCAGGATGACTGCTGTGATATTTTATCTTCCTCGCAAAGGACTGTTGGACAGTCAATTGCTTACTGGAAGTAGTACAAGTGGTCTTCCGACTTCCCCTCTGGGATGACGAACGACTCCCAGAAGCAACAACAGCAGCGCCAGCAGCAGTAGGCGTTACAGTCAAGGATGCATCGGAGGAATCCCAGGCAGGAGAGGACTCGTCAGACTTGACAGTGACATGGCCTGCAGGACTATTGGTTTCCTGTCTAAGGAGGAAATTGAAACTGAGGGAGTTGGTGGTGTGGTTTGCAGGAGCTTGGTTAAAAGAGGAAGGGATTTATTGGTCAGTGGACTGCTTCCGCTGTCATCCAAAGTTTTTGAACTTGTCACTGACTTCTGATGAATGCGGTCCAGGTGACGTATAAGGAAGGATGTTCCTAGGTGGTTAACGTCCTTACCCCTACTTATTACAGCTTGACAAAGGCAACACACGGCATGACACCAGTTGTCCGCATTTCTGTTGAAATAATTCCACACCAAAGAGGTGATTTTTTTTGTATTTTGACCAGGCATGTCAATGGCCATATTCGTCCCACGGACAACAGGTGTCTCCCCGGGTGCCTGACTTAAACAAACCACCTCACCATCATAATCCTCCTTGTCAATTTCCTCCCCAGCGCCAGCAACACCCATATCCTCATCCTGGTGTACTTCAACAGTGACATCTTCAATTTGACAATCAGGAACTGGACTGCGGGTGCTCCTTCCAGCACTTGCAGGGGGGCGTGCAAATGGTGGAAGGCGCAACCTCTTCCCGTCCAGTGCTGGGAAGGTCAGGCATCGCAACCGACACAATTGGACTCTCCTTGGGGTTTTGTGAATTAGAAGAACGCACAGTTCTTTGCTGTGCTTTTGCCATCTTAACTCTTTTAAGTTTTCTAGCAGGAGGATGAGTGCTTCCATCCTCATGTGAAGCTGAACCACTAGCCATGAACATAGGCCAGGCCCTCAGCCGTTCCTTGCCACTCCGTGTCGTAAATGGCACATTGGCAAGTTTACACTTCTCCTCAGATGATTTTGATTAAGATTTTTGGGTCATTTTACTGAGCTTTATTTTTTTTGATTTTACATGCTCTCTACTATGACATTGGGCATCGGCCTTGGCAGACAACGTTGATGGCATTTCATTGTCTTGGCCATGACTAGTGGCAGCAGCTTCAGCATGAGGTGGAAGTAGATCGTGATCTTTCCCTATTTTACACTCCACATTTTTGTTCTCCATTTTTTAATGTGTGGAATTATATGCCAGTAATATATCAATAGCAATGGCCTACTGTACCGTACTGCTATATATTATAATCTGGTGGTCAGCAAAATTATGCACTTTCCTCCTACTATATATACTGCGCACAACTAAAATGCACCACAGGTATGGATGGATAGTATACTTGATGACACAGAGGTAGGTAGAGCAGTGGACTACTGTACCGTACTGTTATATATTATATACTGGTGGTCAGCAAAATTATGCACTGTACTCCTACTATATATACTGCGCACAACTAAAATGCACCACAGGTATGGATGGATAGTATACTTGACGACACAGAGGTAGGTAGAGCAGTGGCCTACTGTACCGTACTGCTATATATTATATACTGGTGGTCAGCAAAATTATGCACTGTCCTCCTACTACTGCGCACAACAACTAAAATGCACCACAGGTATGGATGGATAGTATACTTGATGACACAGAGGTAGGTAGAGCAGTGGCCTACTGTACCGTACTGCTATAAATTATATACTGGTGGTCAGCAAAATTATGCACTGTCCTCCTACTACTGCGCACAACAACTAAAATGCACCACAGGTATGGATGGATAGTATACTTGACGACACAGAGGTAGGTAGAGCAGTGGCCTACTGTACTGTACTGCTATATATTATAAACTGGTGGTCGCAATATTATGCACTGTACTCCTTCTATATATACTGCGCACAACTAAAATGCACCACAGGTATGGATGGATAGTATACTTGACGACACAGAGGTAGGTAGAGCAGTGGACTACTGTACCGTACTGCTATATATTATATACTGGTGGTCAGCAAAATTATGCACTGTCCTCCTACAATATATACTGCGCACAACTAAAATACACCACAGGTATGGATGGATAGTATACTTGACGACACAGAGGTAGGTAGAGCAGTGGACTACTGTACCATACTGCTATATATTATATACTGGTGGTCAGCAAAATTATGCACTTTCCTCCTACTATATATACTGTGCACAACAACTAAAATGCACCACAGGTATGGATGGATAGTATACTTGATGACACAGAGGTAGGTAGAGCAGTGGACTACTATACCGTACTGATATAATACTTGTGGTCACTGGTCAGCAAAATTCTGCACTGTCCTCCTACTATATTCTACAATGCAGCACAGATATGGAGCATTTTTCAGGCAGAGAACGTATAATACTGGTGGTCACTGGTCAGCAAAACTCTGCTCTGTCCTCCTACTATATAATACTGGTGGTCCCCAGTCCCCACAATAAGGCACACTGAGCACAGATATTTGCAGCACACTGAGCACAGATATTTGCAGCACACTGAACACAACTGAGAGAACGCTGCTTGTCCTCTCCCTATCATCTCCAATGCACAAGTGAAAATGGCGGTGACGCGCGGCTCCTTATATAGAATACGAATCTCGCGAGAATATGACAGCGGGATGATGACGTTTGGGCGCGCTCGGGTTAACCAAGCAAGGCGGGAAGATTTGAGTCTGCCTCAGAACCGTGTAAAATGGGTGAAGTTTGGGGGGGGGGGGGTTGGATTCCGAGGAACCGAACCCGCTCATCTCTAATAGTAAGGAGATAAACTCCCTTATCTCAGCTTACAAAAAAGGGGAGCAAAGGAACAAATTGACCACTGAGCAGGAGGCACTCGCCGGCCAAAATAACCCCCAAGGGAATCATAGTAAAAAAAAATGCATATCATTCTATAACCCAACATTGTAGTGATATTAAGCAGTACAATCTAATCAAAATTGTGAATATAAATAAATGTAATAAATATTTAAATCAATATTCTTCCATGGCAACTTGTATTGTTCCATGTATCATTACAATCCCACAAATGTACTGCAATACACATGAATATAAATATAATAGTGCATCATGCTTAATTGCCATCATATCAAAATATTCATCTTAAAAAAATAATAATCCATACCCATGTTTTGTTACAACTATACCTCTGTACTCCAATACACATACATATAGGTTTGGAATTACTAAGATGCTTTCATAATAATTGCTGCAATTTATACTGTACCTCTTAAATTACTAGTCTTGTATAGTGTCAAATTACAATTGATGTGTTTTCTTTTTACACACAAAAAATGAGTACACATAAGACTATAGCCAGTGTAAAATGATACCTTAACTACAACTAAGCATTGTAAGCGATGTTGGAAACAAATAATGCTAAAAGACATTATAGTTACATGACAAATGTCCCAAGATTCTGAGTCAGTCAGCAGCCATTTTCTGGCATCCAGGTCTATATTGATTTAACCAGGAAGCAAATGTTGTTTCTCCTTTGCCAATGATCTTCAATTTAAATGGAAAGAGCATATAATATTGGATATTTAAGCCCCTCAAACATTTCTTGATTGGTAGAAATTGCACTCTTTCTTTCTGTACTTCCATGGCAAAGTCAGGAAACATAGAAGTGTGATTACCACCTTGATCCAGTAGGGCCTTGGTATGATATGTCAGGCATAGAAGTACATAACAATCACCATAATGAAAAAAAAAATGGTGAAAAGTGTCTGAAGTTGGACCCCTGGTGGCACTGTTCTAGTGGGAATAATGTACGATGAGCTCTCTTAATAGAAAAATGAGAATAAAAGGCATCTCAGCCATGTCTCCACCAGCCATATTTTGAGAAACTGTATTAGAGGATTTCTTAGCAGGGGGATATTCTTTTGTAGAAGTGACAGTTGAGCCATCTTCTTGTGGACGGTGGGGTGTGGATGACCTGGCATACTTCTCCAATTTAGCTGCAGTTGTGTTTTCCCTATTTTTTACTGGGAGTGGTTACTCACAGCTCTTTTCCTGGTGGAAATTCAGATCTCATAAATCAGGCATGTCCAAACTGCGGCCCTCCAGCTGTTGAGAAACTACACATCCCAGCCTGCACTTACACAGCTTTAGCATTCTCTGATAGTTACACAACAGCTGGAGGGCCGCAGTTTGGACATGCCTGTCATAAATCCATAATTGTGACCAAGTTTTTAGAAATCAACACGTATCAGCTGATGAAGAACTCAGCACTTTTCCAGCAGATGTTGTTACAGAACTCAGAGCCCAGTACTTGTGTTCTGCTTTAACTTATATTTACTTGCAACACCTGGTATTACGTAATCGTTTCCCATCCAGGGGCCTATTTCTGAGTTGATCGCAGCAGCAATTTTGTTAGCAATTGGGCAAAACCATGTGCACTGCAGAGGGGACAGATATAACATGTGCAGAGAGAGTTAGATTTGGGTGGGGTGTATTAAAACTGAAATCTAAATTGCAGTGTAAGAATAAAGCAGCCAGTATTTACCCTGCACAGAAACAAAATAACCCACCCAAATCTAACTCTCTCTGCAAATGTTACATCTGCCCCCCCCTCCAGTGCAGATGTTTTGCCCAATTGCTAACAAACTTGCTGCTGCGATCAACTCAGAATTACCCCCCAAGTACTGATCAGGCTAACTCTGCACAGCAATAAAGATCAGACAAAATTAAGCATATTCAGTTTTTTATAGCTTGGTGGAAGCTGGAATGTGTGGTGCCAGATTTTAAACAGACTGAGGCTAATGGTATTCCGGCAGGTAACTGAGGCAAGTTTCCAAAAGTATACAAAGCAGGTGCCATGCACTGATACTTATGAATATAGCAGATTTCAATAAATATCACAGTGCTGGTTTCAGTATATCTGCAAATCATTGCATCAAGCCCACTGAAGCATATAATGTTAACCGATTAATGAAGTTCATCGGCCAATAATCCAGGACTCAGAGTCCAATACTTATACCTGCTTTTAACTAGAGATGAGCGGATTCGGTTTTACTCGGTTTTACTCGGTTCTCAAAACCGAATCTTATTGGCTATCCAAAACACGTGACATCCGTGAGCCAATTAGATGCCGTTTTGAGAACCGAGTAAAACCGAGTAAAACCGAACCCGCTCATCTCTACTTTTAACTTCATTTGCAGCACCTGGTAATAACTAGTGATCTTAAATCCAGGTACAACCAGGTCAGCACTGCACAGCATCCAAGATCATACAAAATTAAGCTAATTCAGTTTGGTATAACATAGTACTTGGAATGTGTAGTGCCGGATTTCAAAAAGACTGAGGCTGATGGTATTCAGATAAGCAATTAAGGCATATTTCTAAAAAATATACAAAGCAGTATGCCAGGCACTAACAATTATGAATATAGTTAAATATAATAAATGTCTGCCCCGGGGGCGTGGCCTGGAGGCTGAATGAACAGGCTGCACTATATCTGAGCTCCCAGGGATCTGGGAGTTTGTGCGCACAAATATAGCCTTTGCACGCTTGCTATTTAACCTGGGTGACCGGGACACCGTTGTACCCTAGTGCTGCAAACGGGGAGTTGGTGCTGCGGAGTCGGGGAGCCTGTTTCCAGGCTCCCGCAGATTGCGGCCTACTCCTCGACCCGAAGCCGGGGCCTCAATTTATGTACATACCCCCGGCCGTGTGGAAATCCCCCCCGAGACATCTGCAGTGCCCCTCGAGACTCTGCCCAGCTGGGATATCATCACCCCCCACCCAGTGCTCTTTACTGCTTGCCGGGGATACTCCGGGACCGGAGGGAGGACGGGCAGCGTGCTCCGGAGCCTGGGCGGCGGCCATCTTGGGTGCTCCGGGCGTGAGAGGAGTCAGCGGCGGCAGGGAGGGGACGGCCGGCGACCCCCGAATGGATGCGGCGGGCGGCCCGGAGAAACAACGACAATACCTACCAGTCAGCACTTCCTGAGTGCACGTCTTGCGCTGCGGCAGCCGGCCCGTTCGCGGCCCCCCCTTCTGCCAGCCAGCCAGAGGATCAACAGCCCTGCTGCGGGTGCTCTCCCGTTCACCTGGGACCCGAAAATAGTGTGTACCTGTGCCCTGAGGTGAGGACTCCCAGAACGGGTGATAAAGACCCCCCCTCACCCTCCCCCTCCACCCTTTAACAATTGGCAGGCCCATTATACCCCTGCCCATCTGCGAATTCACCCACGGCTGTGGGTGTCTAGCTGGGCGGCTAAGGCGATCGGTACAACCTCCTACGGCCTCCAGACAAGCCTCGTTAGACACGGGGGTGGAGGGTAGAGGCACATAAGGGTACAACATAGGGGCTAATCAGACAGATCCGGACATACCGACACATTCCTCCCTTGTCTGGAACCCTTCCCTGTGGATGGACTGCACCTGAAAATTATCGGAAACTCTTTATCCTCAAGGAATATTAACCTTCGGAGGACCCAGATGGTATATAACCTGCTGCCCTGACCTGCGTCTACCTGGAACACACGGGGTGCAGGAGCCAGAGCTCTCCCCAGTGTTTCTTTTGTGCGCAAAGAGGATGGCTATCCTCATAGCCATGTCAGCCTTGTTCATGCCAATGTAATACAAGAGGTGTCTCCTACCCCTGCCATTATCTCCGTGATGTCTTGATAGTCCCTGAGACAGTGGAGCCGTCAGATTCTTCCACCATATTGGTTTCACACCACTGACCTATCTCTCTCTGAGCCTTAATATGCCTTCTCGATGCAGCAAACCCTCAAAGCCTGCACAGCAGCTTTCATTTTTCAAGTCGTCGCCAAAAATGTCTGGCTCTAAGGTTACCGGGACCTCTGCAAAAGAAGCTGTCCCTCAGACTCCTCCCCCATTGGGGGTGTCCCTTCCCACAGCCGGACCCGCCACAAGCCTGGACAAGATAGGAGATGGTGAGGCCCTTACTGTGGGCACTATGAAGCTACTTCTGTCTCGATTTAAGGAGGAAGTGGCAGCTGAATTCCGCACCGCACTGACAACATGCCAACAATCTATAGATGACCTGGGTGGCCGCACTGACCATTTAGAAACTAAAATGGAGGAAGTAGTGGGGTCCCATAACGGCCTACTGGACTCTCATGATGCGTTAGAGGCGGAGGTGAGACTTCTGCGGGACAAAGTCACAGATCTAGAGGACAGATCGCGATGCAGCAACCTCAAATTACGTGGAATCCCTGAGTCGGTGTCACACAGCAGTCTGCACGATTACACAGTGACCCTATTTAGAGCTCTATTACCTAAGTCTCCACCCGCGGACTTCCTCATTGATCGAATACACCGGCTACCGAAGGCCAGAGCGGCCCAGGGAGATGCTCCTAGAGATGTGCTAATGAAAATGCACTACTTTCATGTTAAAGAGGCTCTATTGAAAGCATCTAGACCGACGTCTGACACATCTTCAGCCCATCAAGGTCTTCAACTCTTCGGTGACTTGTCCGCTGCCACCCTCTATAAACGACGGTCATTTCACCCGATCACTGCGGCCCTCAGAAAGGCTGATATCCCATATCGTTGGGGTTTCCCTACCAAATTGCTGATTCCCCGAGATGGCTCCACTGTATCCATTTCTACCGTAGATGAAGGAACGAAATTGCTTAGATCATGGAACATTGCGGAACACTCTGCGGACTCCTCCCCCCATCGACTTCAGCAGGACTGGTCCTCGGTGAAGTGAGGATGCCTGCTCTGGGTCGGACAGTTTACATAGCTGCCATGTTCCTATTGTTATGACTCCGGTGACTCTCTAGGTATAGTGGTTTGCTATGTTAGTTTTGTCCGTGCCCCTGGGGGGGGGGACCGCGGTGTGTCGGGGAGGCGCTGAATGGGGCGGGCGATTGGTCCAGATTTCAGAAGTGTTATACCGACTACATATTTTGCTGTACCAGTGGCCTTGGTTTTATGCTGGGCTTGACGCCTCCCCGGGCATAGCGGTTCTCTTCTCGGGTGGTTAGTTGGGATGATTTAAGAATTTAATATTGTAGTGAGAGTTGACGGTCTGATCCTAATGTTTGATGTCTATGTTCTGTCCCCATGTTGGAGCGTATATGTTCCGCCTCCCGTGTTCTTATCATCATGTACGTACGTATTCACGTGCATTCCTCTACACTCATACTATTGAGATGTCCTAGAGTTCTTCAGTTGATACATATCACAATATGGCGGCGGGTGGGAGTTATGCCACTAACCCCCCCTTTAGCCTACACAGCCGCCACGTTATGGCGACTGGTCGTGATCTCAAGAGAGATCAAGGTAGTTTTGTTTGTGTTATTAATTTTCTTATGTCTACCCTCATGTTTTCTTATATGGTCCCCCCCCCCCTCCCCTATCAGGTATACCACTCTATGCACAAAAATTGGTTGTCGAAGTCATTAGCTTCACCTGTAGCGGAATATGTTTAATATAGTTTCTATTAATGCCAAAGGGCTTAACTCTCCCCAAAAGCGAAGAGTGGCCTTGAATTACTTTCATAAACTTAAGGCACATGTGGTGGCGGTACAGGAGACCCACTTTCAGAGTCAAAATCCCCCCCTTTTCACTAACTCACGTTACCCCCTTTGCTATACTGCGAATGGACCCACTAAGAAAGCTGGAGTGTCCCTTCTCATCGCACAACACTGCCCGTTTGTTCTGTCCTCTAAATATGAAGATCCTGATGGGAGATATTTAATCTTAGTAGGTCACCTGGATAAGGTAGAGACCACTTTGGTCTCTTGCTACGCTCCCAATACTAAACAAGTCACATTCCTTAGATCCTTTTGTAGAATTCTCCAAGAGCATGCTAGGGGAGCCCTATTGATCCTAGGAGACTTTAATATGGTACTAGATCCCATTATGGACCGCTCCCGCCCTACCCGAACCCTTCGTAGCAGTCCGACCCAGGACCCCTCAGGCAAATTCGGTCAGTTGCTGGCTGAATATGCGTTGTATGATGTGTGGAGAGCCAGACATCCTGCAGAGCGAGATTACACCTTCTACTCCCATGTACATAGCTCATACTCTAGAATAGACTTAGCACTGGTTGATAAGTGGACGTTAGCGGCTATAAGTAGAGTGGATATATTGCCCATGTTTTGGTCAGATCACTCGCCACTTGTTGTGGTTTGGGATATAAGTGGGAGGGTGGTCCCGCATGGCCCCTGGAGGCTGGGTCGGTTCCTTCTTGCCTGCCCTGAGGCTCAGCAGGCAATTCAACAATCACTAGATTCATATCTGGCTACTAACTGCCCTGATGATACATCCGTTTTCACCCATTGGTGTTCGTTAAAGGCCGTGATTAGAGGCTCTGCAATTCAGATAGCGGCCAGACTCAAACGTGAGTATAGAAATAGATATGCCTCAGCCGAGAGAGAAGCTGCCCAACTGGAAACTGCACATAAAACTAGCCCTGATAATAAATCCCTTTTTAAGCAACTCCTTGCTGCCCGTGAAAAGGTGAATAAATTTGCCTTGACTGAAGTCCACCGCAATTTGCAGCGGCTCAATCAGCAATACTATAGGCTTGGTAACAGAGCGGGACGTTTGCTAGCGCGTAAATTGAGGGGGCGTAAAGCTAAAGAACGGATACATGCTATCCATACATCTTCTGGAGTTAAAGTAACTGATCCGGTGGCGATAGCTAATGCGTTTGCTGAATATTATTCGCAGCTATACAACCTTAGAGACGACCCTAGTACTCCTCAACCCTCTCTATCAGATATTGCTGGTTTTTTGGATGGGCTGTCGCTCCCCACTATTGACTCTCAGACTCGTGAACACCTTAGCTCACCCTGGCTACTCGAAGAAGTCGAAGTTGCCATAGATTCCTGTCCAGTAAATAAGGCCCCTGGCCCAGATGGGTACCCTTCTAACTTCTATAAATAATTTAAACCAACCCTTGCCCCAATTCTACTGTCTGTATTCAATGCAGCCTCTGACTCTACAGGTTTCCCGAAAGAGATGTTAGAGGCCCGGATAGTTACCATCCCTAAGCCGGGCAAATCTCCTACAGCGGTCCAGAATTATCGCCCAATAGCATTACTGAACAATGACCTTAAATTGTTCGCTAAGATGGTTGCCAATAAAATATCCCCTCTCTTGCCCAGCCTGATCAACCCCGACCAGGTGGGTTTTGTCATGGGCCGGCAAGCGTCAGATAACACTCGCAGGGTTATTGATTTGATTGAGTGCTGCCAGGCTCGAGGCGAACCTCTTTTGCTCCTTTCTCTGGATGCAGAAAAAGCATTCGATAGGCTCCACTGGGACTATTTGCGGGTTACACTGGGTCATTTTGGATTTGCGGGCAGGATACTTGACTCCATTTTAGCTCTGTACTCCTCACCCTCGGCTTCGGTTTTCACCAATGGTTGTAATTCATCTACATTTAATATTACTAATGGGACCCGTCAGGGCTGCCCCTTATTACCCCTCATCTTTGTTTTGGCTGTTGAGCCCCTGGCGGAGCGGATTCGGATGCTTGATTCAATTGTTGGTCCAGTGGTGGGAGGGATGTCCCATAAAGTCTGCCTTTTTGCCGACGATATTTTAGTATGCCTCAGAGAGCCCGAATCATCTTTACCACATTTACACACTCTCCTAGACTCCTACGCGGCGGTCTCCTACTACAGGTTGAACACCACTAAGACCGAGGCCCTCCCTTTGAATATTTCGGACGTAACTCTTAGTCGTCTAAAAAATGATTACAAATACGCGTGGCAATTCAGATCGCTTAAATATTTGGGTGTTCATTTATCTAGGGGGCGGTACTTAGTGGGGTGCAACTATGACCCACTCTTTAGGACATTTGAATTATTTATTAAAGATTGGATGATGCAGGAGGTTTCCTGGGTTGGACGAGTGGCAGCTGCGAAGATGGTTCTTCTGCCAAAATTGATGTATCTTTTCCGTACCATCCCCAGGACCTTCCCTAAAGACATCTGTAATAAATTCAATATATTATTAACCAAATATGTATGGGGGGGCTCAAGGCCGAGAATAGCGAAATCCATATTGCTTGCCCCGAAGTGGGCCGGGGGAGTTGCATATCCAGATTTAGAAAGATATCATACTGCCTGTTTACTCGCTCAGGCCAAAGATTGGTTCACTCAGGACTCACTTAAACCGTGGGTGTCCCTAGAGCAGAATGCTATATCCCCCCTCGCACTCCCGGACTTGTTGTGGTTACCTACCATTTAAATTCCCGCTAGAGCTGCTGAATGTTCCGCGATCCAAGCTACGTTATCTGCATGGTGTTATGATTCCAGCACTCTGGTCAGAGGAGATCTTATGGCAAGGACCGGAGCACTGGAACGGAATGCTGGGGAAGGGAGCAGGACAGGAAAATAGCCCCTGGCGCCCTAACTCTGTTGTCTCACCCGTGTTGTCAGAAATCCCCTGCGAGACTATGGTTTCTTGAGCCCTTGGCAGCCGCGTTTGAAGGGCGGATTATGTCTGCCCAACTTCGATGCCCCCCGGTCTTAATGAGAGACAAAGGGAAACCCGAGACAGGGTGATAACAAGAGGCCCTCTAACTAAACAACCAGGCCAGGGGCTAAGCAAACTCAAAACTATAATATGTGCGGAGAAACCGCCAGGGAAAAGGACAACCAAAATATCCACTTGTCCAATTCTCCTACCCGGCACCGCCGAGTACCAGAGAGGACTTGTGGAAGCGGAACCCTCCGCAAATGCTCCAAACACAAAATATAAAAGGTAAAGCGGCTGAGCCGCAACACACGGCAGAGCCGCAACTCACGAACACCACTGGATATAAAACGGTGATCAGTCAGGACTCCAGGGAACCAAACGACCTCTTGGGATGAGATGACAACTCCCGAATACCGGACTTCTGAGGACTGGAATGACCGGATACAGCAGGACTGGAAACAGACTCTCAGCAAACAAAGGCAGCATGCAGGATGCTATTACCGGCGTCTGTGAGAAGCCCTGGGAGTGTATTTAACAAGGAGTCCTCCAATCAGCTGCTAAAGGCTGATTAGAATAAATGCCTTGCTGCACGGCCAGAGAGCAGGTGAATATCTTAATTTCCTAAAGCCTAGCAACGGGGAACGCGGTCCGCCAGTGGTGTCCCCGTTGCTAGGGTTTGTGCGGCTCAGCGCGCCCGGCTTCTAGCGTTGCTAGGGAGCCGGCGGCTGTACGCGCACGGCGTCTCTAGTTGCTAGGCGCCGGGCCGTGCAGACAAGCGGACCCCGGCGCCTAACACATGGAAAGCCGTGCCTAAATCTCTCCCGGCGGGCGCCTTGCCAGCGCCCCAGCTGTCTCTCCACGCTATAGCCCTGTTAATCCCAGATTTGCACTTAAATCATTGGCGGGACATAGGTCTTTCCACACTAAAGGATGTCCTACAGGACGGTGCTTTAGTCCCCTTTTCCTCACTCCAGGAACAATTTCAGGTTCCTTAGACAAGACTTTTATAAATATCTACAAGTGAGACACTGGCTTCAAAGCTGTTCTCCCAACCAAGCCCCCCTTACTGGTCTCCCTAAACTACTGTTGTCCCTCCTGCTGCCTAGCAGTAATAGGGGTGGCATCTCCAGATGGTACCAACATCTTGTGACAGAGTCTCCCCAGCGTATATTTCCCTCACAGACCAAATGGGAAAAAGACCTCCCTGCGGTTTTCACCGAAGATATATGGAAAGATGTCTTTAAGTCTTGCTTTAAAATTTCAAAATGTGTAAACCATTGTGAGATGTACTATAAATTGGTTCACAGGGTATATTTTACACCGGAACGCTTGCACAAGATTTGGCCTGACGTCTCCGCTAATTGCTGGAGGAATTGTGGGATGGTGGGAGATAACCTTCATATTTTTTGGTTATGCCTAGCGATCAAGTCACTCTGGAGAGAGGTGTTCCTTTTAATTTCTCACGTACTGGGAGTAGCCCTCACTCCTGACCCCCTTCTGGCACTCTTTCACTGTTATTATGGTGAGATGTCGAGCGGGGACATCTTTTAGGCCACATTCTTATAGCTGCCAAGGCCGTCATTGCCTCCAAATGGAAGTCGGCCGTCATCCCTAATTTATTGATGATAGAACATAAGGTCCATCAACATTATGTCTTTGAAACGGCAGAGGGCAATAACTCTCCTTTGGAGACTACCCCTATTGGGAAAAAATTGTTTTAAGTGGTTCCTATATAGGGAGAACTCAGGCCAAATAGGTGTCGCCACGACTGCGCTGCCAGCTCTTTCTATGTTTAGCCCTCCGGTCCTTGCTGAAACATGATTTGCTAAGTGATACAAACCCCCTCGCTTCAATAATGTTCTGTTTTCATTGTTGTATTAAGATTTACCTGATACATACCCTCCCCCCCCTTGTCTTTATCAGCTCCTTTTTTTATTTTTTTATTTGTTTTGTTTTGTGTATGTGTATTTCCCCCCCCCTTTTTGTTTTGACGTTATTTCTCAATTTATATGTAACTGTATTTCGTATGAAAACTCAATAAAAATTCAATATAAAAAAAAAATGTCTGCTATTGTAACAGATACACAGTCATTAGGCAGCAAATACAGGAACTGCTGGTAGTCTGCTCATCTTAATAAAGGTGAAAGTAAAAGACAGTGCTGGTTTCAGTATATATGCAAATCACTTTTTCAAAGTCTGCTGAGACTTAGGGTGTGTACACACGGTGAGATATTTTCTTTCGATTTTGACTATATAGTCAAAATCGCAAGAAAAGTTAGTGCAGATCGCAAGGTGAAAGTCACCTTGCGATCCCGATTCGATCCCAATGCGCGGTCCCATCAGGTTGGCATTGCAAAAAAAGATAGACTGTGCAGGCAAGTCAATCCTTGCTAGATCGGTGTACTATCTAGTTCATCTCACATGTCAATGACATCTTACATAAGCCAAAATCTCACATAAGCCAAAATTGTAAGCATACATAGTCCATATCTCAAGAAAAGTTAGTCAAAATCTATGCTATCTGGGCTCCAGGGAGTTCAAGGGAAATTGCAAGTGAAAATCGGGCATAGCAAGGATCTCATCATGTGTACACACCCTTACAGCGTTAGCCAATTTATGCAGTTCACTGGTTAAAAATATCTCCATCAGCACATGCTGATACAGATGGAGATACTGTATGCTAGGTTTTGCAGACAGATTGTTTGGAGTTGAAGAGCTTAGATGGGGCACAAAACTCCATGCCTACCTTCACACCCGTTGTGGAAAAGCCCTACTTCCACATCCCCCTTTCAAGTCATCTGTATTGTTAAGAAATTTCTGTTTGCAGAAAAAGAGCAGCCAGATATGTCTAATAAGAGAACTCAATAGGCCAATACAGCTATCACACAGATTGCAATTCTATACTAAAGTAGTTATCATATGCCCCACAGAAATGAGTTGAAGGGAGACATAAAGAGGGAAGCAGTAGATGTCACCTGCTTATCAGTGAAACTATTGCATCCAATGGGGAAAAGGAGGGGTTTAAAGGGAAGGAATTTATTCACCCAGAGGTGTCTATCATCAATTCTCACTATTCCTTTATATCATCCTCCTGGATGGATGATTTTGATGATCCCATCCAGGCATACTTGACTACCTGACTATCTCCATGAGGGAGAAAATGCTCTGTTCCTGGATATTCCTGGTAATGTATGATTGCCATCACCTCTCGTGAAACACCTTTCTTATCAATTAACTAGCTCACCACGGGTGATGGCAATCATACATTACCAGGAAAGTCCAGAAACAGAGCATTTTCTCTCTCATGGAGAGGGTCAGGTAGGCAAGTATGCATCAAGGTGCTATCAGTCAAACCCTTAATAGGTGAACAGTGTACCCCAGGCATTCCCAATCTTGATCCCCAAGGCACACTAACAGCCCAAGTTTTAGTGATATCCATGCTTGAGCACAGGTGACTTAATTAGTTCATTATTGATTTAATCATCTGTACTGAAGCCTGGATATCATTATAACCTTCACTGTTACTGTGCTTTGATTTCCAAAATTGGGAATACCTGGTGTACCCAGTTAATGAAAGATTATGCCACTGGTCAGCAACTCTTACCTAACAGAGCACAGCTGACTCCTAAACCTCAGCACTGTCACCCAAACTAACCTAGCTATAACATGGCTAAAACCATATAAAGATCCCTAAGAAAAATGGAGAAACTCTCTACAGTATTTTGGAGGTAAATATGGCTGTCCATAAATTGGAGAAAAGGATGTCTAACCATGATGCCCCATTTACCCACAATAAAATATGACACAGCAGCATTGACCTTCCACCAAATCTAGTCAACAACTGCCACGTCCTGCCAGGAATTAAAAAACTGATGCAAAACTACAGTAGGTCAAGCAAAATGATTTACAATATTGCTATGCTCTCATCAACAAAACAAGGTATTGCATAATAGAATGTTGCATGTTATGGGACATCCTCTTATCAAGCTAATTGCCTCAAATATAAAACTAGCACTTTTTCAAATACCAAACCCCATGTCAGCCTCCTACAAACTATCCTTTAAATCTTTTGAATATAGGCCCCAGAATCCCATTAGCCACTAGATCCTCATAGCCCCATAGAAAAATGGATATATTTGACTTTGATGCAAAGTACACAAAAGAATAGTCCAAATCCCAAATAGGTAAGAGATCCTATCTTCTATCAGTAATGTGGCAGTAAAAAAACAAGTCAGTAGCAATATAAAAAGCAATTAAACCCATGTAAACAATAAACAAGATTGAGGCTAAAGATGATAGAGACTGAAAACATTAAGGAAAGTGGAGGGGTGTAAAGTTTATATGAGGGTCAAGGGAGAGCGAACTTCATAAGAAAAGGCAGCAAACAGCAAAAGCTTTAAACTGACTTGCATGTGCAGCCAGTTCACAAAGTTCCTGGCCAGATATAGCACTTATACAAATCAAATTTAAACAGGCCTAAAGCCTTAATAATGGCAAAAAAACTGCTAAAGCTGCAGTCATACCAGTGCATATCCAAAATGAATTTGTATGGTGCTCACAGGTTGAAAGATCCAGGATCACAAAAAAAGGTTTAAAAGTCAACCAAAATACAAAATAAGAGGGTGATGTCCTGATACACAAAGAAGGAACCCCCAACCCAAGCACAATTGTAATAATTTGCAATATCATCAAGAAGACACTGCATATTGTTTAAATTACCTATTTTATGTTTTGTAGACACTGATCAGCCATAACATTAAAAGCAACTGTCTTATATTGTATAAGTCCCCCTCATTTAGCCATAATAGCTCTGAGCTATTGAGACATGGAATTCACAAAACCTTTGTACTGTAGGTTTCCTGTGATATCTGGCACCAAGATGTTAGCAGCAGATCTTTAAGTCCTGTAAGTTGTGATATAGTGACTTGTTTTTCCAGCACATCCCACATATGCTCAATCAGATTTAGATAAGGATAATTTGCAGACCAAGTCAACGCACTGAACACTTTGTCATGTTCCTCAAACCATTCCTGAACAATTTTTGCAGTATAGCAGGGAATATTATCCTGCTTAAAGGGACTACTGACATCAAGGTATACCATTGCAATAACATTAGCTGGTATGTGTCAATGTAAAATCCACATGAATTGCAGGACCCAAAGTTTCCCAGAAGATCATTATTTAGAGCATCACACTGCCTCAGCCGGCTTGACTTCTTCCCATAGTGCATCTTGGTGCAATCGTTTCCCTGGGTAAATGATGCACACACACCTGGCTAGCCACATTATGTAAAAGAAAATGTGATTCATCAGACCAGGCCACCTTCTTCCATTGCTCACTTTCCAGTTCTGATGTTTACATACCTTTTGTAGGGGCATTGCTGGACAGGGGTAAGCATGAGACTCTTATTAGTTAGCAGCTACATAGCCACATACGGATAAAGTAGTATTGCACTGTGTTTTGATAACTTTTTATCATAGGGAATGGGGAATGTTTGGGCATTTCCCAATAGCGGATCCTTACTCCTGTGACCTGAGGAGAGAAGAGGGATTCCCATACAACTCTATAGAAAATCAGGAAAATGGAGGAATATCTCCATCACTGGAGGGGGTTAAAGAAATAAGCCTACCTGATAAACTGTATCTGAGACACAGTGCAATGACTAAACTGTCCCTATAAGGAGAGCTACAGTTTACAGTGTTCTGGGACTGTTCTGATAATTGATTCAGCCTCAGTCGATATAATGATCAACCCTTTACTCACATGCTCATCTTTATTATAAAGTAGAAATGACCAAAAGAGAGGGACCAATTATAAATGTAAATAAATAGTACATAAATGGCATAAAAACATCTGTCCTCAATAAATAAATGACATAATAAAATGTTTTCTCTAGTGATGACTATAATTGATGAAAAATGTGAAAAAAATGAAAAATACAATTTAAAAACAAACGCATTTAACAAGATTATATAATAAAATGGTACATAATAATTGCGATGCGACTCACTTAAAATGAGACCTGGCTGAAGAAGCAGATGGATGCTTCAAAATGATTCACAATGTAAGTGAGATTTTTACCTTTTGTTGTAGAATCTATTTTTAGGTACGGTATGCCAAACATGCATACCCATTTTATCTACCAGCTACTTTAAGAGGGGGTAATAGATCAAAGATTCTCTTAAAACGCGAGTGTAAGTGGATCCATGAACTTGGGACCCTGGCCCCGGGTGGTTTAAATGAATCCCTGGGTTTATATTGTTTTCTATAATTATTGTAGGATCTACATTAATGAGACCAGAGGTATTTTGAATATCTGATTTTTCCGTATTTTGGAATAATTGCATACCATAATGAGATATCATGGTGATGGGACCTAAATCTAAGCACAGAATGTATTTATGTTACATATACACCTTATACACACAGCCTGAAGGCAATTTTAGCCAATATTTTTTATAATTTTGTTCATTAAACAAAGTGTGTGTACATTCACACAATTCATTTATGTTTCATATACAACTTATACACACAGCCTGAAGGTCATTTAATACAATATTTTTAATAACTTTGTATATTAAACAAAGTTTGTGTACATTGAGTCATCAAAAAACAAAGGTTTCACTATCTCACTCTCGTTCAAAAAAGTCCGTATTTCGGAATATTCCGTATTTCGGAATATTTGGATATGGGATACTCAACCTGTATTACTGAATTTTCTATAGTTGTAATCAAATCAGTATATATACTAATTAATAGTGTTTTAATAAAATGAATTGTATGTATTTTTAAGATACATTTACTAGCCATATCAGCTGTACAATAGTGTATTATGCAACAGTTATTTTTTCTTTTTTCTTTTTTTCTTTATTCACATTTTTTTTTGGTTTGTGTGTTGCTATTATACCTTTAATGGTTAAATTCACATGTATTTCTTTGGATTACTCGGTCCTCACATTAGTAAGTGTTATCTACAGCTGCTGAGGAGGTGGAGATGCACTTTGATTGCATTCTCTACTGCACCTGAGCAGCTGCAGCAAATCACGTGGTTCTTTACCCTATTTAAGGGCTGTTTGTATTCACTTGTATATCCTGACGACGAGGTATTAAATGACTTCGAAACATTGAAATTAACCTGTGTAATTGTTTTCAATCCGAGTGCCGCCTGCATTGGAAAGCTATCATATGGTTAACCACGCCAGGTTACCCAAGGAGGGCACCAGGACTTTTCAATACTATATGGGAAGTGCTGCCTGAACACAGTTTTCTATATATATATATATATATATATATATATATATATATAGATACAGGTGCAATCTATAGAAAGCAGGTACGGCACTCCCGGATTAATGAATAAAACAGCAGTTTACTTCAACGTTTCGGGGACGAGATCCCCGTCTTCAGGAAGCCGGGGATCTTGTCCCCGAAATGTTGAAGTAAACTGCTGTTTTATTCATTAATCTGGGAGTGCCGTACCTGCTTTCTATAGATTGCACCTGTATCCATATGTACTTACGGTAAAGGCACACCGGTGGTTGCTATTGTAGTATTGAGTGCCAGACCTACTTGGGACATATATATATATATATATATATATATATATATATATATATATATATACAGTATATAATTTTATAAGTATTATAAAATATAACTGTTTTGTTTGCTGCTCATTAATATCTACCAGTTTTGCTTTTAATGGGTATCTTTTTAGTATATGCTATGTTTATATGCTTCACCTTGATGTTTAAAATAACAAATGGTTTGCACACATCTTTACCTCCACATCCATACTGCCCTAAACTGCCCACCTACATAGAGACCTTTAATATAAGAAAGTACAGTATAAGGTTATACCGACTGTTACATCTATGAAAATGTTCCTTGCATAATTTTGAGTGTATTGGAATCTCAGGGGCCTACCAGACTGTAATAATAGCTGACCTGACACTCCACTGGGCAGTACTGCCAGAAACCACATGTCTCCATCTAGACATGACTGACAGTCCATTATTAAAATGTTACAATGTATGTAAGGGTCCGGCTAGCCAGAGTGGGGCATGTTAAAACAGGATTGTGCTACTGTGCAGAGTCCAGTCTTCCTGTTCTCCAGGGAGGTTTCATGACCCATCCCAAAATGGCCACTGAGATCTCTACTGAGCATGTGCAGGGGCTTTCTTGTGTTTTACTGTATTAGAACATCACAGTATGACACATGTCTTCCATTTAGCTCAAGAAAGATCTGAAATTATCTGCAATCCACAATGATTCCAGTGATCCTACACCACTATCCAGTGCCTACAGTACATACACTCACTGGCTGTGGCGGGGTGAGATGTATGACACCCTGCTCTGCTGAGGCTCCGCTCCATGAGAACAATTGTGTAACAGTGAGTACAGTGGTACCTGTTTTTTTTCCTTCACAAAACCAACACCACTGGTTTACTTACTGAGGTATTCATAGTCTTATTTTGGTGTATGCATATATAACTGCAATATCAATACCTGCACAAAATTTCCATTGGCCATAATGCTACAAAATCAGTCAGTAAGAGAGAAAGAACAAAAGGCAGAGAAAAGCTAGGAAAACAAAATGGAAGTCAGAAAAACAAAAGGGAGCAAAGACAGGAGAAAAACCAAGAAACAAAATAAGAATACATTTGGTACAAGAAAGAAGGATTCAGAAAGAAATATGTAATAAAGGTAATAAAAGGTACTATGAATTATAAAATGTACTTTATTTGTAAAATATAAGTTGCAAAGGGGCTAATCCACTACCACAACTAACAATATAAAGATAACAAAAATCTAACCCCAACTACAATACCATTCGGTATGCCCACACATTACCAATGTGTTCAACAACATTAATCACACCAAAACTTGATTTGAGCAGTTCCAACCCATCTCAGTCTCAGAATTTAACGCCTTTGGGGTTATTCTTAGTAGTAGCTATGTTTTGGGTAGATGTGTAGCCTGTGTTTTTCAATGTTCTGAATGAAGTGTGTATCAGGTAGTCAGGGCCGTTTCTAGACAATTTGGCTCCCAGTGCGAGATTTCAAAATGCGCCCCTCCCCCCCCCATTGCTATAAAAAAAAATTGCGTGCCCCCCCCCCCCCATATAGCCAGAAAAAAAAGCATGCACACGCGCTCCCAACAAGGCTGTGTGGCCTGATTAAAATGGGTGTGGTCTCATTAAAGTGGGCGTGGCCTCGTCTGATATCACACCCACCACAGGGAAAAAAAATAAAAATAAAAAAGTCCCCTTTTTCCACATTACACCAGGCAAGTCTCCCCATATTACACAGCGCGGCAGGCAGGTGTCCCCATTTACAAAGTGCGGCAGGCAGGTGTCCCCATTTAACAAAGTGCGGCAGGCAGGTATCCCCATTTTACACAGTACGGTAGGCAGATATCCCCATTTTACACAGTACGCAGGCAGATATCCCCATTTTACACAGTACGCAGGCAGGTGCCCCCATTTTACACAGTATGCAGGCAGGTGTCCCCATTTTACACAGTGCGACAGGTATCCCCATTTTACACAGTACGCAGGCATGTGTCCCCATTTTACACAGTGCGGCAGGTATCCCCATTTTACACAGTACGCAGGCATGTGTCCCCATTTTACACAGTGCGGTAGATATTCCCATTTTACACAGTACGGCAGGTATCCCCATTTTACACAGTGCGGCAGGTATCCCCATTTTACACAGTGCGGCAGGCAGGTGTCAAGTGGGGGGGAAGGGAGAGGGGGAGAGAGAGAGAGAGAATACTTACATCTTGCCGCTCTTCGGGTCCCGCCGACTCACGTCCCTCGCGCCGGCCGCCTCCTCCTTCGATGGTTATCTCCAGTCCTCTCCTCCCTCTCTCTCCCCCCGAGCGCTCCTGCTCGGGGGGCTGGGCTTCGCCTAATGACGCATTCGCGTCGTGACGTCACGACGCAAACGCGTCATTCCGCGAAGCCCCGCCCCCGAGCAGGAGCGCTCGGGGGGAGAGAGAGGGAGGAGAGGAGTAGTCACAAAGTGCCGCGGCGGGCGCCCCGTGCGGTTGCACGGCTCGCCCGCCGCTAGAAATGGCACTGCAGGTAGTTTATGTGCTCTAATCTTAGTTGATGTACTGTATATGTTTGTATAGTTGTGTCCTAGGTGGATATGCAATGTGTCTTTGTCCTGACTAGATTAGTTGTGTGTGTACTTGGTCCTGGGTGGGTGGGTTGGTGTGCAATTCAATATATTTATCAGTGCTCTGAATGGATTTGCAGTATGTGTAGGTTTGACTTTGTTGCAAATGGATGTATTTTAATGAAACACTTACTATAGAATCTGATAAGCACTTGCAATAAACATACCAGAATAAATACTTACATTTTTACCAAAGATTAATATGATACAACATTTAGAAACTGCAAGTACTGTATGTTAGATTTTTTTTTTTTTGGCTCATCTTGAAATTGAATTATGAATAAATTATAATTTATGACTAAATTATTTATAGCCTTTTTTTAATTACAGTTGGTTTGACATATGTAATAACAACTATAACTTTTTATAAAATATATCACTTTACAGTTTATATCAGTTCAAATCTAAAAAAAATAATAATTCAAAAATAAATTACGCTAGCAAACAATACATTAAACACTTCATACAAATCTTAATACTGTAGTTTGTTTACTAAAATTTTTGTCATTAGTAACAAGGATAGAACTTTGTACTAGGAACACAGTTTATGGGTATTTTAAGCAATTATATTAATTTTCTTCTATGTAAACATTAAAAATATTTCTATTTTAAACACTTATCTATACAGTGGTTATATAACATATTAAATCTTTTGCCAGTTTTTTACATTTACATATGATCAAGATGCATTTAGTTTCTTTTTTAACTCTGATCAATGCAAACTGCAATATAATAGTATATATTGTGGAAAGCTTTTGCCTAAAGTAAATATCCCCTCAATGTGCCTCTTTTTAATTCTCAAAAGCAGTCCCCATAGAAACTAGAAACTATTTCCATGGGGACAGTGAAACTGTAAGATGCACCAAGCTCTGAAAAGATTCACTGTTGCTTTGTAATTTAGGCTACAATAGCTATCTTTAGCAGTTTTTTTTACCATTGTTGCCTTTAAGCTACATTATTGTAGTTTTTTTATGGAAAATCCAAAGTTTACCTCACTAACAAGGCCAGACTGGGAATAAAAACAGGCCCTGGCATTTACATCATCCAGGCCCACCTCGATGTCCGCACTTGGCTCCTGGCATAGACTCCTCCCTTTTCTATTCCTAACTCCTCCTACTTCATAGTCTATGCTCTTACAAACATAATTGATATTATAAAAACATACACTTGTACATCATTCTCTGTATTAAAATACACACAACAGAGCTCTTCCTGAAGAGGATTCATACATTTGCTATAGTCAGTCATTTGGTTGGTTTTGTCACATAAAGATGGCATTTCATTGGTGCAGGTTACACACAAAGAGAAGGGAAGACATTTTCCTATTTGATCATGCCCTAGCTTAGCAGTTGTAAAGGATAAGATTGTGCTTACAGTGGGAATGATTTAGGGCAGGGTGCTGATCACAGAGGAGGACACATCTGTGTGCACCAGAGCAGAGCCGTAGCTACACATTTCTAATTCCCCCATTTTGCCTTAAAGGTTTCTTGCATTTGCAAGCATACATTTTAGGTTAGTAATACCCTTATCTATTTGTCTATTCATTGGTATCCTTTCCCTTCTTAATTTAGCATTCCCTGGTTTTCTAATTCTTTCCTTCCCCTCCCCCATTCTCCACCCCATTATACTTATTACCTCCCCCATTTCTGCACTCACTAATGATCCTGTAGTTTCTATCTAATCCCACCCCCCCAGTGTCCCTTATTCACATTACACCACACAGTAGTGTCCCTTCTTCACATTACATCACACAGTAGTGTCCCTTATTCACACTACACCACATAGTAGTAGTGCCATGTATAGCACATTATGCCACAAAAAAGTAGTGTGCCACACATTAATGACACATGTGTAACCAAAAAAACATAATGTGCTTAAAAACACTCAGTAGAATCTCCAGTAGAATAAGAAATGCCTCAGGTTTTGTTTAATATCCAAATTGCCTGATTATTTACATATTTCTTTTCTACTCAGGACAAATCCAGATGAGGAGCTTGCAATATAAATGAAGTCTTACCCAGCAGGTAGCCCAGATAGATGTAATTATGTCAGTACAATACCCACTAGGGCAAAGTATATTAGTATAAAGTAGCACTGCAGCACTTACCAACCAGGAATGCACTCAGTAACTGCTCAATGTTCATATAAAGTGGTGAAGCACACAAGTTCCAGTCTCTCCAGTCGGTCTCCCGAGCCTATTGTAGGATGATGTGATGTATACTCAGAGACAGAACTAGAAAACTGGTGCCACTGGTGGCCAGATGATGAAATCCACTGCAGCATCTCAGAGGCTTCCTTTATAACCAGCATAGCACTCACCACTATCCAGACAGGAGCTGCTGTTTAGCCCAGGAGAGCTCCACAAGACTTTACATACACATTGCTTGTTGACCAGGAATCCTGTGGCAGGCAGCTACATGAGAGGCAGCATTGCTGTCAAATTGAATCTGGTGCCGGTCATGAGCTAATCAGAGCCCGTGTACCTGTAGCCAATCAAGAGCTACAAGTGTGGCTCCTAACTGGCATCCAGTCTGAGAGTCCTGATTGGCTTGCAGCCAGTGCTAGATTCAAAATTACAGCACTGCTGCCTCACACGACTTCCTGCCTATGCACCAGCTGTAATCAGCTGGTGGCCCGGCACCAAATGCACACTGCCGTCACCCGAACTCCCCTCTGCGGCCCTGGCCTGACCAGCCCATCTGGCCATTGGCCCTTCTGGTATTTACTATAGCTGCCAAATGTCCAGTCCGTCCTGCTCTCTAGTAACTAATTCTTGTACATTTGCAGTCTGATGATGCATATGTGTTGAGTATGTCAAGTACAAACCAGAAGTAAAGTGATTGTGGCACTTATTCTTTTTAAAGGCACAGTCTCTTTACAGAGACAGTGTCCCTGTAAGATATTAATAATACATATACCCAATAAATAATTTCCTATTATTGTGATATGCAAACACAACAGTTTATGATTATTGGGGAAAAATATTTCCATACATCATTTTGTAAAGTTTTAATGAAAAAATTAACCTTACAATAAATCAAACCTCCAATCAACTGTCTTCCTATATCACAAAATTAAATAATTGTATAGATTTGTGTGTTCCAATTGATAAACAAAACAGAATTTTCACACAGTTGGTTCATGCATTACTGTCACATAATGTTGGAAGCAAAAAGATAAAAAAATGGGCAGTCTCTGTGACACATGAGCTTCTCGAACTAAAAATTGTCAATGTAGCATGACCTTATAGCTGAGAAAACCCACATTTAACAGAAAAAAAGAGAATCTCTTGACTTGAAAATACCAAGACTCAACATGCACTGTACATAGTGTTACTTTGTAGTATCTTTTTAAAAATATTGTATCTAGCCTGCCACTTCCAGATTCATGCACTGCACTTAGTTGCAGGCACTGTTATTATTGGAAACCACTAATGCATCAGTTGGATTCTTCTGTACATTGCTGTGCTTGAGTTCTCCCAGAGGATTAATTTGTCTAGTCTTCACAATAAATATATACTGTAGATGTATATCTTGCCAAATAGCATAAAGATGGAAAGTTGCCACTAGAAAGCCCCTAACCACATATCAATATTTTGCAGTGCAGCTCCCCGACTGGACAGCAGTGAGATGTACCAGGCCAAAGAGCTTATTCAGGGTAAACTTTGTGCCTATCATATGATGTTCAGATCCATTTCTGCCATGATGTGTCTCACTGCTAAGTAGCCACAAAATATAAACGCTCATTTAAGTTGTACTAATACTACCTAAACCACCGAAAACTGATCAACTAAACTAGGGGTCTATCTCATCTTCCACTCTAGGGCAAAAATTAACTAAATACATATACAGTATTGAGTTTCAGAAACAAAAGCTTAAAACCACACTAAAATGTGTAAACCAGACATTTTCAACCTCGGACCTCAAGGAACGCTAACAGTCCAGGTTTTAGTGATAGCCATGCTTGAGCACAGGTGACTTAATTAGTACCTCAGTTATTATGCTTTAACCATCTGTGCTGAAGCCTGGAACACTGCAACCTGCACTGATTCGTACATTGAGAATCAAGGTTGGGAGTGCATGATGTGAACTCAAAGGGTCTAATTCAGACCTGATCACAGCAGCAAATTTGTTAGCTAATGGGCAAAACCATGTGCACTGCAGGTGGAGCAGATATAACATGTGCAGAGAGAGTTAGATTTGGGTGGGTTATTTTGTTTCTGTGCAGGGTAAATTCTGGCTGCTTTATTTTTACATTGCAATTTAGATTCCAGTTTGAATACACCACACCCAAATCTAACTCTCTCTGCACATGTTATATCTGACCTCCCTGCAGTACACATGGTTTTGCCCATTAGCTTACAAATTTACTGCTGCGATTAGATCTGAATTAGGCCCTAAACTTTAGATTTTCCAGTGTGAATTGTTAGTGGTATTTCCTTAAACATTCTAATAATATCATTGATACAATACAATATGTTAAAATTAATGTCACAGCAGTGACCATTCATATTATAAATTAGGTGAAACGGAAAAGATAACAATCACATCAATCCTCAAGAGCACTGCCACCAATCTTAATTCTTTAAATTAAATAAACAACACATTTTTATGTCCATTAACACATCAATGGCCACAACAATGGTTATCCATGGCAAGATACTGTATCTCACAATTTAACCATGGGGCATACTTACTGTATACATGACTTACATACTGTAGATGTTTAGTGGAGAAACTCATAAGTTATGTAGAGTTTAATTACTTAACATGGAAATTATGACGTTTTTTATTTCCATTTCAGTTATATTAGTAATACATTTTAAATACATTTAAGGTTGCTTTTGTCGATTTTTGCTCTACAGTATGCAGCCAATCACATGACTTTTTAATACAATATCAATATTGATAAGACAAAATTTATATTAATAGTATTGTTATTATTACAGAACACAAATGAGATATTGTATGATGGAGTATATTAAAATGCCAATCAATAAATAGCAGAATGAATCATGTTTTCTTTTTATTCAATAATTGAAGGCTTGATACAATTGCTTCTTTTATTTCATGTATAAACTGGACACTTTGGAACCTTAATTATATAGTTCCTCAAAATGAAAGATCAGAAGACACATTTGTATAAAAACGTTTAGTTAAAATATACTTTGATAAGATCCAATATTAACATACAGTATACAATTGGTAATGAAACTGCAGCAACATTCCTGGCCGTATGTGATATCAACAATTTTCTTGAATGTTCATTCATCAAGAATGAGTGCAGAGACTGAGAGAGGATGATATCTTTCTGTATATAAGGTGACAAATTAACCTGATTAGTGAATATACAATCCTATATGAGATGTATACCAAATGTCAGTATGGTGGAAACGGGAATTTGTGGGCAATGTATAGATGTTAACTAATTGATAAGTAAACATGAATATAAGGGCAGTGCCAGGGGATTCCCAGTCTCTGCAACCTAAGAGAACTAGTGTGTTTCCAAACTTAAGCCAAAGAAAATAGAATTGAAAATGAGAGTGTGTCTCTGGCGTTGAGAAGGGTACTTTAGAGATGAAAACTGCAATGTGACACTTCCGCTATGTACTACTAGCCCTTACACTCCATAAATGGGAGCTAAATAATATATAGTAGGTCTGTTAATGGTAGTCAATGGTAGTTTCAATACTTAAAATGTAAGTTGTCCACCACCCTTTTACCCAAACATGAAATCTGGGTTGCAATAGGCAAGTAAAAGGATGACCTAATAGCAATTATGATGAGATGTGTATGCATGGAGCTCCTGCACTGACAGCATGTAAAACATTAGAAACCTGAGATTCCCCTTCCTTTTGTCCTTTTTTGTCTCTCAGTCAATGGACCAGATTCAGTGGTGGACACAGCTGCATTTCCAAATGAGTATTTCTATGCAGAGGATCTGCAAATATATACTGATGCTGCCTGCAGATATTTGTACAGATATGCCCACTGATGGCATCTCTGTTACACCAATTATGTACAAAAATGCATAATAGGTTGCTGATTGGTGACACCATTGGACCTCTGAGCACCCAATGTTTGCTCAGAATGCCAGTCACAAGTAAGCCATCAGAGCCTTTACAACTGCACACAAATTTGCTGTGGAAACACAAAATGGTCATTGTATGCATGCATTTTTATAGCCAATTCCCATTAAATCTCACAAATGATCACAGCTTGTCATTAAATCTGCAAATAAAGTATCACATTGCAGTGTGTGCACACCATCGCATTAGCCTCTGAATCAGGCCAAATATGTCTTCTTATGCATAAACTAAGTGGGGGTAAGGGGAGAAATCTCATCTTCATGCTTATGTCACTCTTGAACTATATGTCTTCCTAGGGAATTCATTTTACAGATGTGTCCTCATACATCATTGCTGCAGTCTTGCCAAATATCTACTCTCAGTGTGCCAAATCCCATGAGACACTGCTAGGGTCAGGCATCTTCAGGTATGGTTGGTTCTGCACCACCATCAAAGTATTGATTTTCAATACTTTGCGCATGCACAAGACCTGTTCTCTCTGTGCATGAATGGGTACTGAGAAATAGGATGCAGAGTGGCAGCAGTCTGTCAGTTATTGACAGTCTGCTGCCATTGGGGGGGTGAGGGGTGGCAACGGCCATTATTTGTGAAAATGGAGGTGTGTCACCATGGCTTATGGGAGGGAGAGGTCAGGGATCTCCATTATAGGATGGAGATCTCCTGGCTTCTGCGACGGGCGGCCTGCGTGGCACCATGGTTTGCTATAAGTGACTTGATAATGACTGGGTTATCCAATACTGCATTCTAGGATGCAGCTCAGATTACTACTGCAGAAGGAGGCATCTGCTTGTAATACATGACTCCTGCTGCATCACCATAAAGAGCATGCACTGCTGCTTCCAAGATAGCAGCATTGATAGCAACTCCAACCACATCTGAATGTGGCCCATTGAGGCTAAATGTATGAGGACACATCTGTAAAACAGTTTCTCAGTTTCACTTACAAATTGTTTTGCATCTTCTTTAGAATGCTTAACATTTTACTGTTGCCCCAAAAGATGAATGCAGCTGGTAACAAGAGCGCAACCAGGCCCAGATAATGCAGTACTAACAAAACCTTGTGCAGGAGGATGACACTATTCAGCCTCTACAGGTGCAGCCTGTGCAGCCTCTTGGATCTCCCCCTTTGGCTAATAAACAATGTTTGATTGCATGAAAGCAGCCATGTTTTTTTCCAAATTGGATCTTTCTAGGGCCCAAACTTGATGAAAATAATATCTGGGGATGAGTGGAAGATTGTATTTAACATAGAAACATATAATTTGATGGCAGATAAGAACCACTTCCAATACACCCACTTCTACTGTAGGGCTATTTTTTTTGTCAGGAGCCAAATAAACTACAGTACCAGTATATTTTTTTGGGATTGTGAGAGGACACCAATGGAAACCTACGCAAGCACATAGAGAATATAAAAATGCCACACAGTTAAATCCATGGTGGGAATTGAACCTATGACCACAGTTATGTGAGGTAGTAATGCTAACCATTATACCATCCGTACTATGTACCTGTAATGATCATTATGCCTATCTGGTTATGCCATTTGGATTGAGTAATGCATTTGCATTATTATCAAAATATATGAACAGATTTAAGCCAACTCAGAGTGAATAAACTTTATTGTAAGTTGGAGAAATACATCTTTGATATCTCATTCCTTGTATATGTGCATCAGAACTGTGTCAGAAATAACTCCAGTGGATGGATGCCTCTCATATCACTGGTCATGCAGTGCTGAAAAAGAACCAGGACTTAATACTCAGGAATTTTTGGCGACTGTCTGTAAATAATTTCATGGCAGCTTGTTCTACTTATGCTTAGTACAAAATACAACCTCAAGCTCCTATTTGTTCCTTGCATCCTCTTCATACTCCCAATCATCCATATATTTTGTTGGACTTTATTTATGAACTACCCTCCTGTCAAGGATTCAATATCATCAGGGTAGAGGGTGTAGCAATTTTCTAAATCCACTCATGTTGTACCTTTGAAGGAAGTGCCCTCAGTTTCCAATAACTTTATTAAATAAATCCTAAAACTGCATGGTTTTCTTGAAAATATAATTTCAGATTGATAAGTACAGTTCATGGCCAAGATTTAAAGGATTTTTTACAAATGTTTCAACAGCAAGTTAAAGTTCTCATCAGCAAACCATCTACAGAGTAATGGTCAACTGGAATATGTAAAACAAGACTTGGAGAAATTTATTAGGATCTATATCTCAATTAATCAGATTAATTGTTTTTTACTGTTGCCACAGGCTGAGTTTACACATAATAATATCTTCCATGAGACTTCAGGGGATTTTCCCTTCTATATATAGAATGGTTTCCATCTTCAATTGCCAGAATTGCTTAACTGTTCCAGCAGTTAGTTACAACATCAAAGATTTTCTTGCAGTGTGCAAAACAGTAAAAAGAAGGTAGGCTCATTTTCTAAAGCCAGAAGATAAAGTTTGACTATCAACTAAACATCTAGATTTAAAGGTGCCTACAATGGTTCGTTGGGCCATTCCAGATTTTACAAGATGAAAAGCAAGTTGCTTTAAGAGTGAGACTCCCACCAACACTCAAGATCCCTAGTTTATTCCACATCTCTCTTCTAAAACTAGTAATTCTAAATCAGTTTTCTTCTTCCAAGTGTCATCTTCGTTGATTACCAAGAGGAAGAGGAATATGAGTAAAGTAAATTGTTGACTTTAGAATCTCCAGAGGATGTTTTTGATGGATTGGAAGGTTTTTTGTCCTGATCAGAGATGTCGAGTTAAGTCTTCATGTTAATGCCTCTTGGCTTTTTGCAAGTTCCATAAAGAATTTCCCCCAAAACCTTTTGTGTTCAGTGCCCACCCCTAAAGGAGGTAGGATTTCACAGTACACCAGAGTTAGGCTCCTTCTTACCACATACCCAAGCAGATTTGACATTACTGCAGTCAGGTACCAGTCTCCTGTCATCCGGTGTGCACATTGATTAAATATTCTCTTGCTGACAGCTTTCCCAGCTGCTGTGGGGCTGATAACATCTCCTCTCCAGGTGCAAATTTACAGAGTGATTGGCAGTGATTAGAAAAGGAAGTGACACACATTTGCTTTTATTATACTTTCTCAGAATTTCAATTTAAAAAAATTATCAATTGTGTGTAAATTTTCTCTGTCATTTGAGAAAATGTACGGTAAGCAAATTATTCATATATTTTGGAAATTCCAAGTCTTATGAGAAAAAAAAGGTAAAGTTGTATGAACACTGCACAAATAAAAGGAGATGTGTCACCACCATTTAGAGGGAGGGAAGAGGTCCTTTACCTGCATCTTTTCAATTTGACCATATTCGGATTTTTCAGGGTTACTGCTGTGTTATTCCTTTTGAGACATTTTTAAGATATTTTATTGTGTTTATTGGGCTGTGTAGTATATACAGTATACATCTAAATAATGCTTTTCAAATCTAAAATTTAGAAATGATTCTTTTTAGTATTACTGTAAGCATTTGTTTTTCTGAGACTGGAGCACTGTTTATTTCTATAGGTGGACATTTTCCTGCTGTCAGACTCTTTGCTTCATTACAATGTGCAGTATATAACAGTTTCCCACCCCTTTAATGGGACAGTAAACAATTAACAATACACACTTGACAATAAATTATTTTTTAGCCATGCTCAGTACAGTTGTGTTTTTGTAATAGATGAAGATCCACATTGCTTGAATGGCAAGTTACAGATGGAGCCATGCTCATCTGAGGCAGCTCCATCGCAGGTGTGCACTCTAGCAATCCGTCAGCCTAGTCACGCTGGGAGTGCACAGAGACCCTCCCATTCTGAGCTTCTCCGTTCAGGCACGCGATGGAGACGCTCTCCCATTCTAGTGAATGAGGTGCGGCTCTGTCACGGGCGCATTCGCCCGGCCGGACAGAGACGCTCTCGTGCCCAGGCACAGACGGAGCCAAGACTAGCGTGGCTCCATCTGTATATGCCAATTATTTTACCTTTTACCTGATTTAAAAAAAAGTGCAGCAAACAAAGGAGCAGATTTATCAAAGTTTGGAGAGAGATAAAGTGGAAAATTATAAAGTATTAACCAATAGGCTTCTAACTGTCATTTTGTAAACACAGGGGTATATCTACTATGCCAAGGAGAGAGATAAAGTGGACAGAGATAAAGTACCTGCCATTCAGTTCCTAACTGTAATTCTTCAAATACAGCCTGTAACATGACAGTTAGGAGCTGATTGGCAGGTACTTTATCTCTCTCCACTTTATCTCTCTCCAAGACTTAGGAAAAAGATCCCACAGTCTGTAAAATGACAGAAGCTAATTGATTAGAAATTCATCTCTCTCCAAGCTTTGATAAATCTCCCCCAAACTTTAATTTTCTTGTATTACAAACCTTCTGGTATAAATTCACCTAACACAGCTTGCTGTAAAATGCAAATATAATGATCAAAACAGTGCCAGGGTTCTGTACTCTAAATAGGGACCATGTTATTGTATCTTCACACTTTTAAACTATAAAATACATTTATTTTCAGTCAATTATTTGTGACATTATTTAAAATATTTTTAGTGCAGACTGTCATGATTGCATACTTAAAAAAAATCTTTTTAAACTGCTGTCAATCTATTTGTGACCATTTTGTCTTGACTGCAAACAAATTTTGTAATTACTAAAGCAAAAATGCCATGCCTCGATTCTGCAGGAACTAGCATGCATGCTGTGTGCCCATGTGCTGACATAAATGAACACTTCATCAAATTACACAGTCTCATGAGCAGGCACAATTCCTCAATTCAGTAATGTTTCATGCTCTATTGCATTGTCTCTTTCACTCCGATCTACTCAGCTCTATAGCTAAAGCCTTTATTCAACAGATAAGTGCTTGATGGGAGTTACACTCTATACTGTCTATCAATTTAAATGCTTCAGAAAAAAGACAGCATGAAAAAGTCTTAAAACATATACATCTCTATTTCTATTATATATATATATATATATATATATATATATATATATATAATAACAACACATTTGTCAGCACTTATCTTTCTTACAGTGCCAATACTGTACTGTATGATACACAAAAGAAATATAATTTTGTTCACACTATGATCAAAAATGTAAACTTGCAACTCAACGTCATACATATATTTTTCTATTTTTCAGCAGTCCCTTACACACACATCTATGGTTACATATTATAGCAATGCAGATAAAATATATGCTTATAGCCTGGCTGAAGAGACTACATTAGAAAAAAAATATTATATATATATATATATGTATATATATATATACTGTATATATTCACAAACATACATACCGTACATATTTTTTCTGCATTATGATAAATGGACCATGCAAAACCAAAAACATATGCCTGCCCTGCTGCTGTACAAAAACTTAAAAATAAATCATATCTATTTCATTGATGAAGTAAATACTGACATACTTCTGGAATTAAAACATCTGACTCAAAGGTTCTGCCTCCACCCCCCTTGCAGTGTTTCTGGTCAGGGACTCAGACGTGATGATGTCTCTCCCAGCTGAGCTGACTCCCACAATGCCCAGGAGGAGCCACATCATTTGGGCAGACGGGCAGTGGGAGGAGATCGAGGGGGCATCAGGTTTGAGCCCACACTGCAGCTGCAGCCCAGTGCAGCATGAGCATGTGGTGTGAAGATGCACTGCTCTGCAAACCACTTCAGTCTAGTGAGGCCTTCGGTGACCTTTCCTTTACCTGCCTTCAGACACAGAGCTGAGGGTGGTGAGTAAGGTACATAAAATAAGAATTTTTATTCTATAGTAATAGGAATTTGGGGGGGGGGGGGTTATTAATGGGGAGGTAACGTTATTATAAATTTAGAGAGTGAGGCAATAATAAGGAGGTTGTTTTGTTTTTTTTGTTTGGGGTCGACACATATGCTGTTTTTTGAACACAGCAGTAAAATGTCTAGTTGATGCACTGTGTATGTATGTATTTATTTATCTACTGTATCTATCTGGCCCTTCCCTATTGTTCTACTCCTTTACTAGATAATTTTCCAGAAATAAAACTGTTTCCTAAATAAAGCATGGCCGCCACAGAGAATATCCCACATCACACAGCAGTTGCAGAGAGAACCTTAAAGAAGACCCACAAGTTTTATGACAATTATTATATTGTCATTGTTCATTTGTTTTAGTGAAGAATATTATTGTACAATTTTAATATTGGTAGTATAATAATAGTTGTTTTATTCTATTTGTATGCAAACATCAAACAAGGATAAAAGCATCAACAGCTATTAATAAGAGTCAATTTTCCATACAAAATATATTTACACAAAATTAAATTAAATAACATCTGCTGTTTTCTCCTTTAAATACAAATGGCAATGTTCTTTTCTGAAGACCAAATAAAAATACAATGAAGTAATATATAATATAGCTTTGATGCTAATTAATTACTACAGTGCTTTGCCTCCTGAAAGTACTGTAGTATCTACAGTATACAGCAAATGCATCCACATACAGTAGCAGTTATGTAAATATGCCATTACTGTACACTACCTCATCCACCCTTCCTTCCTCTGTTCTGTCTTTCAAAGCATCACAAGTTGCAAAGCAACAATATGCAAAAATATATTCGGAATTATGCATATTTTTAGTACAAATGTGCAGTAAATACCTGTATATATTTATCAACAAAAAAGAAGCATACACCCAACTGTGAGATACTTAATACCCAAATGCATGCTATACATTACACTAATACCCCTTTCACACCAGACAAATAACCCAGTATCGACCTGGTATATTGCCGGGTCGACACGGGTCGCTGTGCGGTGTGAAAGGGTCAGTCACGAATTCCCGTGTCACCTGACCCGGTAATTCAACCCGGGTTATGCCTGGGCTATTACTGGGTCAGGTGCTTTGTGAACACGTTTCCCAGGTTGATGCGACCCGGGACCCATTCACAGCATAAGGAAAGGCAGTACAGAGTTGATCTCATCTCCTAGCACAGACTCCGCACCTGCCCTCAATGATGCCATGGTACCAGCCCTCTATGGCAACCCGATCTGGCAATATGCTAGGTCAGGAAGCCAGTTCTCAGGGTCCAATGCCAGGTCACACCGGGGAAGGACCTATTTCCAATTCTCAGGTGCGACCCGGCATTAGCGATCTGAAATCAGTAATATAAACCCTGCACTATCAATCATGTGTTGCACAGATAAATACCCAGTATCATATCTAAAATGGGTGCAGTTTGGGTGAACAACACACATTCTGCACCCAATTCTTCTAACCTCTCTGGAGTACCAAGTCATCAGCGTTTACCGTCAAAATGGCCACTGCATAATTTCCATGGAGACCTGTGCATTAGACTCTGGCAAAGGGCATACACACTATTACACTGCCAGCTAAAGAGGAGGGGGCTGAATCGGAGAGTGCACATGGGCCACCTCCTCTCATAATACACCCCTGTAAATACAAAAAGAGAAAGGAGGCTGCGCTTTGATGTTTTTAAGAATTAATAACGTACCAGAGCAATATTAAGTACTAAAATTGTACAATTTATTAATAAAAGAAATGATGAATAGAAGTAAGTATTAAAATTTCTTAAACCATAGAAATAGCATGCATCTCACTGAATATTTAAAAAGTATGAATTCATACACTTATATTTAAGTATTGTTACCCAGTTAGTCAGGAACTGGCTGTAAATGACTGGTGGAGTCCGTTCCAATGTTGTTCCCCTGTGGCAAAGATGTTAGTCCAAATTCCCAAATCACTGTAAGGGGTAAGAATCCAAATGGAGGTGTATAAGTCACCTTTAGAGGGTATTGTGCTCCGTTGTTTTTAAAGCAAGCTCCTCATGCATTACAGTATGTACAGTCCTTCTAATTCAATTGTTTGGATGTTGTGTCCTCCAAAATGGGTCAGTTGTGAGTGGTGATCAGGAGATGGTCTGGTCCTCTGCTCCTGTACCTGGGTCTCTCCTATGTTGGCTACTGTTTTAAACTCTCTTCTTTGCCATGCAGTGCTGTGACTAGCATGAAGTGCACCATGCAAGCTATAGTAGCGAGCTGTTGGTGCAGTGTTTTTCAGCAGGCTATGATCCCGGCTGCCTGCCCAACACGAACCAATAACAAGCTGCCGGCTACATACCATTGAATGGACCTGCTACCCCAGGCTTTTGCTTGTTAACAGGTGTAGTCAATGATTTTACAGGAGCCTGGACAACCTCCAAATCTCACTGAGTATCACTACAGCAGCTTTGTTGGGAGTTTAAAGACAGACTTTATTATTGACACTGTGCTCCCAGTTAGCAATATCAATCTCTGCTTTACCTCCTAGATTGGAGGATTTGGTGTAGCTTATAGTGGGATGTAGTATAGTGATGTAGTGTACCATATAGGGTATGTAGTGTAGTAATGTGTTGCAGTATATAGGGGCATGTAGTGTACTGATGTGGTGTAACATATAAGTGGATGTAGTGTAATGATGTAGTGTAGCATATATGGTAAGTAGTGCAGTGTATAGGGGATGTAGAATTGTGATGTAGTACAGTGGATAGGTGAATGTAGTTCAGTGAAGCAGTGTTATGATATAGGGCAGTGACATAGTGCAATGTTTGGGGACACACAGAGTAGAATGTAGTGGAACACGCTGCTGGGAGGGCATGTGACTCATAGGGCATTTGAGGCACATAGGGGAATATTGTCCAATAGTATCCCCTTTTTTCAATATTTTTTATAACCTGATTATTGTAGTCTGACAGGGTTTTCGTGTGTGTGTGTGTGTGTGTGTGTGTGTGTGTGTGTGTGTGTGTGGGGGGGACACACAAATTACTGCCTTGCCCTGGGTGACAGAAATCCTTGTTTTGGCCCTGAGTTTATGTACAGAAATAACAAGAAAACAAAGAATTGGTAGAAATAAAGTCCATAGATAAGTGGTTAAATGCAATGATTAAAAATCAGCAATGTGCTCAGACAAGTGGTACAGTATGCAGTAAGTAGAAGGAGAACATTGTCCACCATCTGGTGTATATTCACCTGGTACTGTAAGGTGAGATAAAGTCCAAAGATTACAGGCAACAGACTAGAAAATTTCCACATGTACTAGACTAGGCCAAAGAGTATGATGTACCAGAATCAGGAACTAGGATCATATAAGTCAGACCTCAGAAGCAATATGAAATAACTGGAGCTTCAAAGCTGAGGGGTCTATTCATGAGTGGACAAGTTAGCCAGTAAAGAAGTTGCCTATGGCAACCAATGACTGTTGATGTAACATTTATAAAGTGCATTCTATAAAATAATATGCAGCAGCTGATTGGTTGCCATGGGCAACGTCTCCGCTGGCTCATTTCTTCACATTTTTCACTACTAATGAATAGACCGCACAATGTTTAGTTGATTATCCGGTCCAGTGTGTTGTAAGAGCCAGCAATATAACAGGTACACTGAGCTAATCATTTACTGAAGAGATTAACCAGTCCCTTGATGGAATAGCATGGCCATAATATCATCTAATGATGGAGTATAAGCTGTAACAAATGTCTGATTACATGTAGAGATGTACAACAGACTACATCAAGCAAGGGCTATATTCTCCTGTTTTGGGTTTCTTTTCATGGTGGGCATTTGTAGAATACTCAGAGTGCAAAATCCACAAAGGGATTATTTTTTCAGCTGCTGTTAAATCCAAAAGGAAGTTCCATACCCAGACCTGGGAACAACTGGCGGCAGACAGGTGATCACAAGAAAAGGAAATTGTCCTGGTCTCAACAGATCCACCTTGATGTGGAAACTCATGTTTAAAAATTCTTGGTCTTAGAGAAGCAGATCCAAACGTTAAGCTTGAAAATGAATGCCTTCCTCTAGTGGAAGCTATTGGGGGGATGTAATGCAGTCTGAGATCGCCGGAGGTGCAGGTTGCTGGCTGATATGACGTTTTTTTAAAGGGACTTACAAGGAAAAACTATTTATTTCTTTAAACTTATTTATTTTGTTTTGACATTAGCAATGATTTACAATTGTAATGTAACCTATGTACAGTACACACAATTGCACACTCATAGTATTGAACAAATAGCATATAATTGAACATATGCTTACATTTGTAATCTGTCACAGCTGTAGATTTCTTTTCATACTCACATTATTTTTTATAGTTACTATCAAGGCTATGAATGAACACATGAGCTCAGTGTCACAGGAACTTCTTCCCTCCCCATGAGCTAATTTAAATAATTACTTCAAGATGTAAACATGCCAAAAAATATAGTGTTTATTGCTGATTCACTTGCTTAATATTGCAATTAGGTGTCCTTTGAAGTTATATAATTAATACTAGATTTTTCAAAGCAACATGACAATATGCAGTGAGGATATATTCCATACCAAACATAGCAGGCTTTGCAACTAGATACTAATTCTGGGCAAACACTAAGTTATCCATCTTCCAATATATCATTCTGACATGGATTGGAACAATATTTAATGCCCGATCATCTTCCCATCTGCTGACCTGCACAGTAGATGGGAAGATACAGTGAATAACGCCATGCAGCTAAATGCTGCATGGAATGGTACATCTCGCCATCATCCGCTGCAGAGTACAATGATGTATTATGCCATTGCATCATGCCGTCGATGGGTAGACACATTGTTTAGTGTGCACCCAGCATAAGGGGTATATTTATTAAAGTGCAGGAGATGTTATATAGAACAAATGCTAAGTAGAATCGGAGTGATTGCTATGGGAAACATCTCCACCTTTATAAACCTGCACTTTAATAAATATACCCCTAAGATTAATTAATACATTTGTGTGAAACTATTTTTTTTCATTTATGTTTGTGTAAATCGTAAGAATTTTTTTCTGTAAAATAAATTCTTTTTACATTCCTGTGGTTTGTTTCTATCATTTTTCCCAGAAAAACAATTCACACTTTACAAACATATCCACTTTGTAGAAATGGTAAGCTTGGTTGGTTTGGTTTGCTTATCTCTAGTGTTTTTCCCCATGTGAGAAAAATCAGAATGTTATTATGTTCTATTCAGTGTTGCAAACTAGAAAATACTCTATAGATGACGAAACAAATGTGTGATTTCTTCTTGCTTCAGTAAAAATATTGATTATGTCATTCAGCACCTCAAGAGAATATTGTTTCTTTTTGTTCTCTTGTCAAATTGTCTAAAATAATTCTTGCAAGCTCCCTTTAGAATTTCTGTAGAGTCATATAGGAACTATCCTGCAAAATATATTGAAACAAAACATTGATTTGAGCCTTACCAGTGTTTGCCAGTTTTTCTCTTTCTTATTTGTTTTTTTTAAATAAATACTGTAGAAGTTTAGTGTATTTCCTGAATACTGACCTACAGTACCAAAAAAACTATTATTAACTGAATATACAGTATGCTATGTGAAACATAGCTGTGCATTATACTTTTAAAATGTTCCCTTGCAATGGTTTCTACAAATATGTCTATTATTACCCCAACATTTCCTTTGATACATATTTTCTAGAGATGTGCGGGTTCAGATTTACTTGGTTCTTAATGCCAATATTAACGCGAGTTTGGATTTATCTGGGTAAATCCGAACCCACACACCTCTAATATTTTCATGTATATACTTCAATACTGTGTACCTGAACACAGCTGAATTTATAATTCAGAAAAGCCTACAAAATTTGTTTCTATTTACAAAATGTAATATTCCTGTCCATTTTATAGAAAAAAATAACAAGTACACAACTTTCAAATTATGTCTAATTGCAAAAGGAACTCCCAAAATCATTAATTTTCTACTGTATTAGTTAAAATAATAATTTCTACTGCATTAATATGCATAGTTAATTTGGAAAAGAAAAAAAACACACAAAATTATCAAAGCAGGAATTCACTGGTATTTCCCTTCACTGTTGTACAATTATAAGTGGCCAGCAAGAGAACGCTTGTGATTGGATAGCAGTAAAGGGAATCCCGGTAATTTTGCATAGGTCCTATAGTCATAACAGGATGGCTTGATATTTTTTTTCACATATGTTTATCATGTTTGAACTAAAACCAATCAAAAAGGAAGAAAATAAAGTTTATATGTACAGTACATAAAAGTGGTGGACATGAAGTACAGAGAGTCTTATTAGACTGAAAATGTTGATGTAATCTGTCATTATTTTATTAACTGTTTCTTTTAATTGTCAGAGATTCTAGGAACCATTTTGATTATAAAAAGCAATTTGAGGTAAAAAAAAGTTGTCCCAATTCTGTTCAGTACACAAGTCCTGCAATCCAGGCACTTCAATAGAGCCACAGCATTTTTTTCACCATGGGGCTGGTAGCCTATGGTACTGGGTGAACACTGTGCTTTGCTCAACCTGATCCAATAGGGGCACCAATGCAGTGACCAGCCTGGCTTTGATTTTTCACTGTTGTGTAATACCATGACATGGGGGTCTATCCATAGGGTGGCGAAAAGAGTAGAGAAGTTGCCCATTGCAACCAATCAGCTGCTACATACATTTTATAGAATGCACTTGATAGATGTTACCTCAAAGCTGATTGGTTGCCATGGGCAAGTTCTCCACTGGCTCATGTATCCACTCTTCACTGCTCCATGAATAGATCCTATGGTTTTTTTATGGATATTGTGGAATACATAAAGAAAAAACAATGTCAGGCTCTATACCACTAAATGATTATTACATCTGAATGTAAAATTCATAAAGCAAAATATTACTATAAATATAAAAACTCTCTTAACTACTAGACATTATACTGCATATTCATGAAATATATAATGAAACAATAGAACATCTACTGCTTCACCTAATGATCTAATGAAACATTTTCTTACAAGAATAAACAAGCTAGATGTTGTTGCTGGTGTTTTTAAATCCAATCAGATTTACCTATTTTGTTCCTCTGTGTTACCCTCTGTGTATAAACTGTACAGTCAAACAATACAAACACATACAATAGAAACACCACAGTGATCAGTGAATTCAGTCAGGAATACATACGCTCATCTTAGTCTGGATTAAAAGTAGAAATATACATAGGGTGGGATGTATCAATCCTTGGAGAAAGAAAAAGTAAAGAGAGATCAAGTACCAACTAATCAGCTTCTAACTGTCATATTTTTAGACATAGGGACAGATGTACTAATCCTTGGATATAGATAAAGTGGATAGAGATAAATTACCATCCAAACAGCTGCTACCTGTCATTTTTCAAATACTGCCAGTAACATTTTAGTTAGGAGCTGATTGGCTGGTACTTTATTCCTGTCCACTTTATCTCTCTCTCTCTCTCTCAAAGGCTTAGTCAGATAGACCCCACAGTCTGTAAAATGGCAATGAGTAACTGATTGGTTGGTAACTTATCTCTCTCTAAGCTTTGATACAGCTCCCCCTCAGTGTTTTAGTTTATTGGTTCTAAAGTTGCTTGATACTGTACAACCACATGGTCCTTTACATAATAAATTTATTAACACACTTAGGCACACTTGCGAACAGTTTTGCCACATACTGTATGACTTCATCATGTATACTGGAGAAAATGGCAAGCAGTCTTTTTAGCATATTTTATAACAGTCCCTACTTAGATAGCGTTGACCTGATACATGGACCAGGAAAATAGCATGACTTTTCAATAATGTAAATGTATTTGGGTGGATATTTGGTGTGGATTAAGTAGATGTTGGCATGGCATGGTAAGGGCAAAGTGGGCATGGTTTCGATCTATTTATGCATGCTTTGGATAAATCATGTTTTTTCAATTTTTTGATTATTATTTATTTGGTGCTTAAAATTTTAGCCCAGTGATATCTAAGGATAATGAAAAGGCTGTGGCTGTTTTAATCTCTGTGAATTTTTCACCTCATGTCCTTTCCTATCAGTCAAGGGGTCAAATGTAATAGCCCACAATTTGTGAGAGCAGTTTCTTTGATATTGTCATCACATTTAAAGGTTTAAACTTATTCAAAGCGGCAACTAATTGCCATAAAAAGAATAATCAGCTGGTGCTCAATGGCACAAATACACTGCTCAAAAAAATAAAGGGAACACTAAAATAACACATCCTAGATCTGAATGAATGAAATATTCTTATTAAATACTTTGTTCTTTACATAGTTGAATGTGCTGACAACAAAATCACACAAAAATGATCAATGGAAATCAAATTTATTAACCCATGGAGGTCTGGATTTGGAGTCACCCTCAAAATTAAAGTGGAAAAACACACTACGGGCTTATCCAACTTTGATGTAATGTCCTTAAAAAAAGTCAAAATGAGGCTCAGTAGTGTGTGTGGCCTCCACTTGCCTGTATGACCTCCCTACAACCCACACAAGTGGCTCAGGTAGTGCAGCTCATCCAGGATGGCACATCAATGCGAGCTGTTGCAAGAAGGTTTGCTGTGTCTGTCAGCGTAGTGTCCAGAGTATGGAGGCGCTACCAGGAGACAGGCCAGTACATCAGGAGACATGTAGGAGGCCGTAGGAGGGCAATAACCCAGCAGCAGGACTGCTACCTCCGCCTTTGTGCAAGGAGGAACAGGAGGAGCACTGCCAGAGCCCTGCAAAATGACCTCCAGCAAGCCACAAATGTGCATGTGTCTACTCAAACGATCAGAAACAGACTCCATGAGGGTGATATGAGGGCCTGACGTCCACAGGTGGGGGTTGTGCTTACAGCCCAACACCGTGCAGGACGTTTGGCATTTGCCAGAGAACACCAAGATTGGCAAGTTCGCCACTGGCGCCCTGTGCTCTTCACAGATGAAAGCAGGTTCTCACTGAGCACATGTGACAGACGTGACAGAGTCTGGAGATGCCAAGGAGAATGTTCTGCTGCCTGCAACATCCTCCAGCATGACCGGTTTGGCAGTGGGTCAGTAATGGTGTGGGGTGGCATTTCTTTGGGGGGCCGCACAGCCCTCCATGTGCTCGCCAGAGGTAGCCTGACTGACATTAGGTGCCGAGATGAGATCCTCAGACCCCTTGTGAGATCATATGCTGGTGCGGTTGGCCCTGGGTTCCTCCTAATGCAAGACAATGCTAGACCTCATGTGGCTGGAGTGTGTCAGCAGTTCCTGCAAGATGAAGGCATTGATGCTATGGACTGGCCCGCCCGTTCCCCAGACCTGAATCCAATTGAGCACATCTGGGACATCATGTCTCACTCCATCCACCAACGCCACGTTGCACCACAGACTGTCCAGGAGTTGGCGGATGCTTTAGTCCAGGTCTAGGAGGAGATCCCTCAGGAGACCATCTGCCACCTCATCAGGAGCATGCCCAGGCGTTGTAGGGAGGTCATACCGGCACGTGGAGGCCACACACACTACTGAGCCTTATTTTGACTTGTTTTAAGGATATTACGTCAAAGTTGGATCAGCCTGTAGTGTGTTTTTCCACTTTAATTTTGCGTGTGACTCCAAATCCAGATCTCCATGGGTTAATAAATTTGATTTCCATTGATCATTTTTGTGTGATTTTGTTGTCAGCACATTCAACTATGTAAAGAACAAAGTATTTAATAAGAAAATTTCATTCATTCAGATCTAGGATGTGTTATTTTAGTGTTCCCTTAATTTTTTTGAGCAGTGTATAATCAGATAGCAATAGAATATCTGAAAATTTATAAAAGTAAAATAATAATCTCCTGGGAGTGGGGTAATAACATACAGTAATTTACCAGATATCGGAATTAATCATACGCTAAAATGCTAAAAAAGTTATTTCAAGTATCACTACTGGTGATACACACATTATATTTTATATATATATATATATATATATATATATATATATATATATATATATACATACTGTATATATATATATATATATATATATATATATAAAATAAAAACTGTCTTTATAAACAATATTCTATTGTTATCTGTATTTAGTGTGTCATTGATCATTCCTCTTTCAGTTGAGGCTGTTATTAGTATGCACTGCTTAGAATATCATCATGCCTGGCACACAGGATTGTATCTGTTTTTTGCAACTAATTGCCACATTAAATCTAATGACGACAGTAAATCACTCAAATCACAAATTTTAGGAAACACTAGTTTCATAATCTTGAAGTAGGCTAAGGAGTGCTTTTAAATCCCCCCCCCCCCCCCCACCACACACACACACACACACACACACACACACACACACTAAACATCCAAAAAAATGCAGTTCAGCCAGGGTCTGGCAGGAACTTTCTTCCTATCTTTACAATAGTTGTATTCTTTATATAGTGGTTCTCAGGTTTGCATTAGGTAAAACCCATGGAAAGATATTTCTAATACATATGACAATGTTAAAGTATAGGGAATATATTTAGAGACCACTGCCAGTTTTGCAGTAGCTATTTCTTTCCCCATAAATATGTGGACTACTCCAGGTACCATAATAGAAAGTATGTACAGTAGTAGTTGGAAAGAATTACTTTTCTTTTGCTTTCAGTGTTTTAACAATTATCATTTGCTCTCAAACATTAACTGATTAGCATTCCAACCAGTTAACTAGTTAGTTGGTTAGAATAAGAACACTAAGAACTAAATAAACTGAATGTAAATCACTGGCATATTTACAATGGGTGCAGTGTGTGCGGTGTACATGGGCTGCAGGGGTCCAGGGGGGCCACACACCTCACACCCTGCAACCATTTTTTAAATACTCATCTCTTCATAGTCCCCCTCCAGTAGCAGCATCTCTAAGCAAATCTCTGGTAAATGGCACATCAGCCAGTTTATTGGAGATTTTTGCACGTGCAGTAAGGAAATCTTTGAGAAAATGACTGCAGTGCCACTTTCCTGAAGATCAGTGCATGCGCACTATACTCTGGAGTAGTGATAAGGTCTCCTAGTGACCCTAGTGCCCAGAGTCTACAGTGCTGCTGGCTAGAGAGGAGTGGTCCCAGACGGAGTCTGCATATGTGCCTCCTCCTCTCTACAAGCACCCCTGATGTAAATGTATTTTTTCTACAGAATTTGAATATGCATTCAGGTTTTTGCCATTAGGCAGGTTTATTGTGTGAAGTACTGTACATTTGTAGTTTTATTAAAGTAGTACTTACGTAAGTCTAAATGATAAATTTACTCCTCATTCGGGCTGCCCTAAAAAGTTGTAGATGATGATTTTTGGGCATATTTTGCCTTTCAGATGTTCCATCATGGTCCATCAATAGTCAGCCTGCATGCTGGAACTCCATTTGCCTTGGTACCACTTTTCCATCATAGAAATCTGCTGATGAAAACACTTACCCTGCTCATCACTGACAGCCCGAAGATTTTCTGGGAAGAAGTCTAGATGAGAATCTAGGTCTAAGTAGGAGTCCAAGAAGTGAAGTGTTGCATCCCATAGCTGTGTATATATCACAATAGTTTTCTTTTTTAATTCCAAGAAAACAAGAACAGATATTTTTAAATGACAACCAGGCAAAATTTTCATTATCCATTACTGATCTTATTTGTGGCCCTATAAAAAATTATTCCTTCAGTTTTGCATCAATACCTTTTGGAAATTTAGATTTCAAACGTATAAATGCAGCAGAGTTTTTATCAATTGCTTTTACAAATTGTTTCATCAGTCTTAGTTTAATATGCAGTGAAAAAAATACACTTTTTCAGGATTTACTAAAGGGGTATTTAAAACATTTGTCTGTCCAGAAATAAGAGATTCATATTTAGGCCATTGTTTTGTAATGTTCTGAGCAGTGGTGGCTCTGGAGGTGGAGATACAGCTCAGTTCAAAATTCAAATAGGGGAGGCATACCAACTGCCAGTAAGTTTGATATGGCAGTTGGTGACAGTTGGTTTGGTTCCCCTATTTGAAATTTGAACTGACTGCAGCCCCACCTCTGGAGCCGCCACTGGTAGTGAGACTTTCGATCCCTTCTGTCCCATTAACACAAGAAACTGCAGAATATAGTGAACCCAAGTCGCAAACCAAGCAATAAAGCAATGACCATCAAATCACCATGGATGTTCCACTTATATTTTTCATACTGGGTTTTTTCTAACAGCAAATTTAAATTTTCATACTTCCCTTTTATATCAGTGGCATGTGCAACAGGTATTGATGGGAATTGATTACAGTTATGAAGAAACACACAATTCAAACTAACTTTTGATGAGTCTATAAACAATCGCCATTCATCTGGCTTATATTGATGTCCAAGAGCCCCTATATCAGAACAAACATTGGGCCTAATTTAGACATGATTTCAGCAGTAAAATTGTTCTCTAATGGGCAAAATCATGTGCACTGCTGGTGTGGCAGATATAACATGTTCAGAGAGAGTTAGAATTGGGTGGGTTATTTTGTTTCTGTGCAGGGAAAATAATTTCTGCTTTATTTTTACACTGCAACTTAGATTTCAGTTTGAACACACCCCACCCAAATCTAATGCTCTCTGCACATGTTATATCTGCCTCACCTGCAGTGCACATGGTTTTGCCCATTAGAGAATAATTTTGCTGCTGCGTTCAGCACTGAATTAGGCCCATTGTTTGCATGCCTCTTTTTTTATGTCTGTCTGTGTATGATAGGCCATAATAAAACACTAAAATATGAAAAAAGAAAAGTAACTGTCATAAACACGCTATGCCTGATGGAAAAATTCTAATCACATATTTGAAATCAGAATTTGAAACTGCACTATTCAGTTTACTTGTAAAAAATCATGTTGACCAGTGTAATCTGTTGATGTACAGGATGCCAATCTTACGTTTCTACAAAATGGATCAGCAAAGCTAAATATTTCACTCGTGACTGTCATGTACATTTCTGTGGCTCTTTGTTGCAGTGCTATTTTTCCTTGAATGTTTTTCTTCATCCATGATACACCAATGGAAAATACTGGTGTCACAAATTAAGTAGTTCAATAAAATAAGTGGTCTACAATGATGCTCACTAGTTACACATATAGAAAATCAAGTTTTAAAAAATAGTTTGTTTCAGATGAAAAGTCATTCAAATGATATCACAGCTTACTTAGCAATGAATATGTGGTATAATTACACCTCAAGTCCCATCCACAATTTCTGTGCAGTGTCATGTAGCTATTCTCAATGCTACATGTTCTATACCACTTCCACTTATTCCTAAATTGTCAGTGCCACTTGACTATCTCAAAGACAAACAGAAAAGATTATAGCGTAAAACCTTTCAAGCAAAAATGTATACATTTTTTCATACATTGCACTAACATTTAAATATGAAATAAGCATATCAATCACATTTTGTGAAGTCTACTTGAAACAGCTCACTTGTCAGTCCAACATGCCTACCCCAGCCAGATAGTGAATGCAAGTTTGATTCCAATGGTCCTGGAAACTACGGATCACCTGGGTAAGTATGCACAGGACATCTCCAGCTTTCAGTCCATAGGGGTAAATCCAATTTCACCAGCTAAATGTGTTTCAGAGGTTGTTCATCAGTAAGGCTCTTTGTTGTCAATAAATAAGCCCTTTCCAATTAAAAAGAGGTATTCATAATGTTCTCTAATTCATTCTCATTTCCTGCCAGGCCAGATCAGGTAAACCACTGCTTCTCCTCATGACCGTTAGACTGCGCCTCATATCAGTCATACTGTCCCAACATTAGTTGTAAAACATTGAGGTGCGCAATGTGGTCAGCTTTCTGCATCTAAAGGGCACCTACACAGCTTTATTGGCAACTTGATGATGTGTACTGTATGGTTATGTCACGGAAACAGGTATGGGTTTTGTGCACTGCCTTTAATAATGGCAGGACAAATGTACAAGATGAGAAATGATCTGGCCAGCCAAGCACATAAACTTCAATTTGTGCCACATTGAAGATTTGATTTAGGAGGACAGACTCTTTGGACCATAATAGAAGCACCTGGGTTGAAGGCAATTACCAATCAATGGTAAAGTTTGCAAGCCATCTTGTCCTGGCTTCAGGCACTTGACACTGATTTCTTCTATGCCAGAATAGATGGCTTGGTGTACCACTGGAATAAATGCTTAGACAAGTATGGGGACTATGTGGAAAAAAATATGTACCAAGGCCATACTATTGTTTATACATATATGTAAGAGTTGTGTGTGTGTATATATATATATATATATATATATATATTTATATACATACTGTATATATATATATAGAGAGAGGAAAAGAAGAGCGGCACTCAGCGTCTTTGAAGCATTAAATTGTATTGGAACAACACATAGAGAAGTCCGACGTTTCGGGGCTCACATGCCCCTTTGTCAAAGGGGCATGTGAGCCCCGAAACGTCGGACTTCTCTATGTGTTGTTCCAATACAATTTAATGCTTCAAAGACGCCGAGTGCCGCTCTTTTTTTCCTCTATGTAAATCGCTTCTGGGATGGCACCGGTGCAGTGAGAGTTTTTTTGGGAGTGCCGGTTCTCTTGTTGTTTATATATATATATATATATATATATATACAGTGGGGCAAAAAAGTACTTGGACAGCCACCGATTGTGCAAGTTGACTCACTTAAAAAGATGAGAGAGGTCTGTAATTTCCATCATAGGTACACTTCAACTGTGAGAGACAGAATCTGAAAAAAACAAAACAGGAAATCATATTGTATGATTTTTAAACAATTTACTTGTTCTAATATACCAACCAGTGGTCCTTCATATTTATAGAGTACATAGGTGGAGCAGCAGGGTCCACAGATCCACTTAGTTGTTTCTGTATGAGACCATAGAACATTGGACGTATGCCCATGCGTGTTTTAATTTAAATGTTGTACGTTGTTTGTTTTGTTAATTTGTTTGGATACACTGTCAATGTTTGATGATTAGAATAAAGGTATGTTTTAAATTCAATTAATACTTAATAAGAGTGCACCCACAAAAGGGTCTTTCTTCTTCTTCAAAAACTTGCATGGTAACTGTAACGTTTGACTTTGGGTGCACCACCAGAACTGATAATTATGAGTTATTCTCACTGATTTGATATATCTGGCTATCTATTATTTTCTGATTAGATATTTTTGCTAGTGCGGAATCATCACTTTGGTGTTTATACACCTACCAAGCAGCAAGATTTCTGGCTCTCACAGACCTGTTACTTCATCTTTAAGATGCTATTCTATCCTCCACTGATTACCTGTATTAATGGCACCTGTTTGAACTGGTTATCTGTATAAAAGACACCTGTCCACACCCTCAAACAGTCACACTGCTACCTCTCCACCATGGCCTAGACCAGAGAGCTGTCTAAGGACACCAGGGACAAAATTGTAGATCTGCACAAGGCTGGGATGAGCTACTCGATAATAGGCAAGCAGCTTAGTGAGAAGAGATCAACTGTTGGCGCAATTATTCAAAAAATGGAAGAAATACAAGATCACTGACAATTCCCCTCGACCTGGGGCTCCATGCAAAATCTCATTTCATGGGGTATCAATGATTTTGAAAACAGAGAGGAATCAGCCCAGAACTACATGGGGGGACATGGTCAATGACCTCAAGATAGCTGGGACCACAGTCACAAAGGTTACCATTAGTAACACACTACGTCATCATGGATTGAAATCCTGCAGCGCCAGAAAGGTCCCCCTGCTTAAGCCAGCACATGTCCAGGCCCATCTAAAGTTTGCAAGTGACCATCTGGATGATCCAGAGGAGGATTGAGAGAATATAATGTGGTCAGATGAGAGCAAAATCAAACTTTTTGATATAAACTCCACTCGCTGTGTTTGGAGGGAGAATAATGATGAATGGCACCCCAAGAACACCATACCCACCATACCCACTGTGAAGCATGGGGGTGGAAACATCATGCTTTGGGGCTGCTTTTCTGCAAAGGGGACATGGCGATTGATCCGTATTAAGGAGAGGATGAATGGGGCCATGTATTGTGAGATTTTGGGCAAAAACCACCTTCCCTCAGTTTGAGCATTGAAGATGGAACATGGCTGGGTCTTCCAGCATGACAATGACCCCAAACACACTGCCCGGGCAACTAAGGAGTGGCTTTGTAAGAAGCATTTCAAGGTCCTGGAGTGGCCTAGCCAGTCTCCAGATCTCAACGCAATAAAAAATCTGTGGAGGGAGTGGAAATTCCGTGTTGCCCAGTGACAGCCCCAAAATATGACAGATCTAGAGAAGATCTGCATGAAAGAGTGGACCAAAATACCTGCTACAGTGTGTGCAAACCTGGTCAAGAACTACAGGAAACGTTTGACCTCTTTAATTGCCAACCGAGGTTATATTACAAAGTATTGAGTTAAACTTTTTGATTGTCCAAATATTTATTTTCCACAAGAATATACAAATAAATTGTTTAAAATCATACAAAGTGATTTCCTAGGTTTTTTTTCTTCAGATTGTCTCTCACAGTTGAAGTGTATCTATGATAGAAATTACAGACCTTTCATCTTTTTAAGGAGGTCAACTTGCACAATTGGTGGCTATCCAAATACTTTTTTGCCCCACTGTATATACTGTGTATATATATATATATATATATATATATATATATATATATATAGTCTTGTTACCTTATTTATTGAACCAACCTCATGTTATTATCTTTAGTTATATGGCTCCACAAGAGTTCTACAGTGCCTAATCAGGTGACTTAAACAAGAGAGTCGTAACTTACAGTGCAAAACAATGCAGGACAAGGACATGATTCATAGACATTTTTGCATCAGCAGTTACTGTAGACCACTGAAATAAGCAGCAGGACAGCAGCAGCCAGGGGTTAGGTGCTGTTGTAGGTAGTATGGAGTAAATGTTAATAATAGTAACAAGCATATGAGGAAAAAGGGTCCTGCTTGTAAGAGTTTACATTCCATAGGGGGTGCAGACAGATGTGGGTGACACAAATGGTATAGACAGTGAGGAAGGAACAAGGTGCAGTAGGTTAGGATGAGAACTGGATGGCATTTATGAAGTAATAGGTTTAGAGATCTCTTTTGAAGTCTTGAAGAGAGGTAAAGAGTCTGATAGTGAGAAAATTCCCGAGGTAGGGAGCAACATCAGCAAAATCTTGGAGGCGGGAATATGAGGAAGAATTAACCATCCATGTGTCATATGACTCTGCTCAATAGCATTTCATTAACTGTAGTTTTCTGAATGCCAGGTATATGTAAAATACCTTGACAAATATACATTTTCAGTACATAATTACATTTTATTAGTAATGATTTCCTAAGATATAGATCCAGAACATATTACAACTAAGTAGCAAATGAAATATTTGCAAATCTGACACACAAAATATTTTGAAAGCATTCTGTGAATACCTGTCTTTCAGTGAAGGTGAAATACACTGGAATATGAAAATAACTTTATAGCAATTTGTTTTGTTCTAAATTTGAATCTTTGTATTATAAGGTAAAATGCAATCACATTACTGTCTATATGGTAACATAAATTTGTTGTGGCTTCTACTCATACATTCCCAATATACAATAAAATACCAGTTTTGTTACACGTTTATGAATAAATTGTTTATAAATTAAAACTGCATAATGTTGAGGGCCTGTATTTCTGTTTTTCATTTCAGTAAATACAGATAAAGAATATATTTCTATGTGATGCTACATGCTTGGAAATTCAAACTGTCTTGTTTTGTCTAAAAAAAAAAGCATAGCCACAGGCAACTAAAAGTAATAATTAATCATGGTGGTTCATAATTCAGTGCACTGAAGGGTACTGAACTGATTACAGGAGAAAGATAATTTCATAAAAGATTAAGGGGAATATTGTTAAAATACCAAGAATACATGTTTGAGGAAATTCCTTTATTTTAAACATTGTAGAATGCTGTATTCCTCAAAATAGATGGGCATTTATACAATTATTTCCCAAACTGGTCCAAATATGACAGATATAATTATGAAAATTATGGATATTCTAATAGTAACAGGAACTATAGATAGTAACTTAAGGCTCTAAGATAGTAACTTAAGGCTCTATAGAAATAGTTTCCATAAAGACTAGTTATACCTAAAACTAAAATAAATATTAATGTAGACTGATTCAGTGTCCAGCTCTCCATTCATAAACTCATTACCATCTCTCATATGTCAGCCCACACTTCCAAGTTGACTAAACATAAAATTATCTAAAATTTTGACACAGAGGCAAAAATTGGTATGGTAAAGCGTGAGCTGTATTTAATTTTAAATTGATGTAAAAAAATGAGGGTGGTATGGTGGTTAGGAAAGAACAGCCCTGCACAAAGCAGAACTGTCTTCAAAACTCAACACTAGATAGGTGGCTTTTTGACCTCCCATCATATAGTACTCCATTTAAGGTATTTACCTCCTCACCTAATTACCGAGGGCCACACAAGTGTTTCAGATGCAGAAGGAGGTGTCAGTTACCACCTTGCTGCACTTGCGTGCCCAGCTCTGCAACCGCAGTTGCATCCAGGGATCAACATCATTACCGATCATCTTGATGTTTCCCACTGATGGCCAGCTAAGTAAACCTCAGCTTATCCAGGCTGGATGTCATAGGGTGGCTTGCAAGGCCATGAAGTATGCATCCAGAGATGCAACTCTGGCCTTGCAACTCCCAGAAAAGGGGGGCAGAGGCAGAAGGGGGATGGTGTGCTATCACTCAGGACCCATTCTGCACACATTCCCAAAAATCATGAAGCTGCATCGCATTTAAAGCAGCATCCTATGCTGAATCAGGCCCAGAAACTTATAAAACTAACTTGGACTGGTTTTTCTGATGACTTCAGAATGGTAGAATCAGTCTAACATGGCAGAGAGAACACCTCAAGAACTATAGCAAGACTGTCACTGCAGCTGTTGTTTTCCAGGAAAAATCAACAAAAAATCCACCATTGAAAGGTTCATGACAGCTCGTTTAGCCCACTGTGGATCATGATAACATATCACCTAGTGTATTTTGCTGCTAATGACTTCTTTAGGGGTGTTCAGTTTATATGTGTGAACTTCCAATGAAAACTTTAATCTTCAGATAATAGCAAAGTACTTACTATCAACAAGCTGACTGCTGTGATCAAAAGGCGAGGACCTATAAAGTCTGAAGTTTCTTATTACCCTTAGCTGGATAAATAATGAAGATCAGCTTCCCTGCACCAGTGCACAGCTCACAGGTCAGATTGTCAGATAGATTTTACTATTTGACCTGTGAGATGTGTACTGAAATGGAGAGTGTAAAAGTGGAGAAAGATAAAGCACTACCAAATCATCTCCAAACTGGCATTTTTAATCAAAGCCTGTAAAATGAAATTAGAAGCTGATTGGTAGGTGCTTTATATATTGCCACTTTATTTCTCTCCATGCTTTGATAAGTATCCCCATTCATCTGACTTATTTGATATTACATATTTCTCATGATCTATAAATTTGGCTGTATTTTAGAAAATACTGATACATATTTATATTTTGCAATATGATACAACATAAAAATTAAACCTTTTTAATCAACTTGAGATTAGCACTTAGATCCAGTATCATATCTTTCACCTATAATAGTCACTTTTCACATATATCCAGGTATACTTACTAAGACATAATTTAAACCAGGACTTGAGCTTGCATTCATTGCACTGCTGCGAACAGATAGTTGCCGCCCATAGGGGAGTGTATTTTGCTTTGCAAGTGTGCGAACGCATGTGTAGCAGAGCTGTACAAACAGATCTTGTGCAGTCTCTGAGTAGCCCAGGACTTACTCAGCCACTGCGAGCACTTCATCCTGTCTGGGACCGGAATTGATGTCAGGAACCCTACCTGCAAAATGCATGGACATGCCGGTGTTTTTCCAACCACTCCCAGAGAATGGTCAGTTGCCACCCACAAATGGCTTCTTCCTGTCAATCTCCTTGTGATCGCCCGTGTGAATGGATTCTTCACACAAAACCATCGCTGAGCGATGATCCGCTTTGTACCTGTGTGACCCGCCTGAGCATTGCGGTGCATATGCATGTGCAGTTCTGACTTGATCTCAGCACTGCAAAAAATGCTACCAAGCGATCATGTCTGAATTACCCCCATAGTCACAACACAGGTCATTATGTGGTTCTCCTTCTACAGAGTAAACCAGCCACAAGATGGTCAAAGGAGGACTAGTGCCTATAAGTTATGGCATTCATTTCTTCTCAACTCTCTTGTCCTTTGGACACCTGAGTCAAGCAAACTTTTTAAATATTTTATAATGTGGCAAAGCAACAATTGCATAGGCTTTTATTCAAATAGAGTTTTTTGAAAATTGTATCTGTAAATAGTTTTTCCCTTAGATACTGGACAACATAAAGTGTTCTTAGAAACTGGGACATGAGGTTATCAATATTGTCACTCTAGGGGGTAAATTTACTAAGATGGGAGTTCTATTTAAGATGGGATGTTGCCCATAGCAACCAATCAGATTTCAGGTTTTATCTTCTAGAATGTGCTAGATAAATGAGAAGTAGAATCTGATTGGTTGCTATGGGCAACATCCCATCTTAAATAGAACTCCCATCTTAGTAAATGTACCCCTAGGAATCCCAGTAATGTCAATATTTATGTTTGTGGCAGTTGCCTTTTTAATTGGCATTTAGTTTGTGGTGACATTCTGTAATACTATTTCTGGTGTTATTCATGAAAAAATGTAACACGAATAGTCACAAATGAAACAATGTATAGAATTAAAAATGTAGCACGACAATGATCATTTTTACATTACTCAAAATATTTACATTTAGAGAATTCAAAGAAATTATTTTTCCTTAACTGCATTAATAATAATGGAAACACCTGTTATCAAGTATCAAGTGCTGATTAGAGAAAATTATTTATATATTTCTGTATCCCATTATTACTTTAAATAATGGGCCTAATTCAGACCTGATCACAGCAGCAACATTGTTTTCTAATGGGCAAAACCATGTGCACAGCAGGTGGGGCAGATATAACATGTGCAGAGAGCTTTAGATTTGGTTTGGCTGCGTTCAAACTGAAATCTAAATTGCAGTGTAAAAATAAAGCAACCAGTATTTACTCTGCACAGAAAAAAATAGCTCACCCAAATCTAACTCTTTCTGTACATGTTATATCTGCCTCACCTGAAGTGCACATGGTTTTGCCCATTAGAGAACAATTTTGCTGCTGCAATCAGGTCTGAATTAGGCCCTATATTCCACAGATACTTCTTATGCTAACTCACAGTGTTTATTCTGTCAAAAGTTAGATTATCCTGCACTTGCAAACTTTTTAAGTAACTACCAGCATCTGCATAATTGAAGGCCATCCTCAATATGCCTGCATATGCCTGAAGCATTCTAAAGGCAAAGCAGTTTCCAAGTCCCCTATTAAGGCTTATTACACAGAAAGTAAGAGATAAATCATATTGCAGGGATACTTAGTGCTTAAACAATTGTAATCAAAGCATACAAACATTTAAAGCAATATATCTTATATTTTGCATATTTTTAATAAAGAATGTTTATATTTTACTCTTAATTTATATTATGTAGCAATGCAAAGAAAAATTGATGTTATTCATACAGTAAGGTGCTTATAAATATATAGAACATTCAGGCTATTTACCAGATTTGTGGGGATTTACAAATCCATTATTCCTTATGTTTTCCATAGTTCAACAGTAATACAAATTAAGTAAAGTCTGTTTTTATGATTTTATATATACATTTATTTTAGATGATTATTGTTAATGCAACTCAGTATATTAAAAACCATTTAAATTAGTAACACATACATTGAATAATTAGATCATCAATACGATTGTCCAAAGATACCAAATATGTTATTTTGATTTAGATTTAAAATTGCCATACAGTAATTATATTGATAATTCGAAACCTAGTCAGAATGATTCATACCCATGTGTGTAACTACAAAAGTGTCTTTTCTAACTGTTGCTTCAGTTTCTCAAAACAGCCTCTCTTGGGGGGTGATTCAGATCTGATTTTAGCACAGCAGGTGAACAAATCTGAACTTCACATGCGTATGCACCACACTGCGCCGGCGCATTGCACAACAGCAACAGGCATCGGCGCTTAGTGACGGGATGGTGCAAAAAATCCGAATGCACGGGCGTTCGCAAGGTGATTAACAGGAAGAAGCTGTTTGTAGGTGGCAACTCACCTTTTTGCGGGAGCATCTGGAAAAAGCAGATGGGCTCAGGAGTTTTGAGGAAGGGTGTCTGATGTCATCACCGGGGTATGGGTCGTTGGGTCGACACTCATTAGGTCAACACTCATTAGGTCAACCACTGAAGGTCGACATTGCCATTAGGTCTACATGCATTAAGTCGACATGGGCGTTAGGTTGACATGTACTAGGTCGACAGGTCAAAAGGTTGACATGAGGTTTTCAACTGTTTTTGGTGTCATTTTTGTCTGTAAAGTGCCGGGGAACCCAAATTAGTGCATTGTGTCCCCTCGCATGGCTTACTTCGCTTGCCATGCTTCGGGCAAGGTGCCCTCGCTCGGCACAGATCACCATTCCAATCATAATCCACGTGGATCATTAAGTATGAAAAAAATGAAAACTTTTTTTAAAAGACTCATGTCAACATTTTGACCTGTTGACCTAGTACATGTTGACCTAATGGCCATGTCAACCTAATGCATGTTGACCTAATGGCATTGTCGACCTTCAGTGGTCGAGCTAATGAGTGTCGACCTAAGTTCTGTCGACCTAATGACCGTAACCCATCGCCGTCCCCAATCAGCAGGATTCCATTGCACAGGAAGAGTAAGTCCTGTGCTGCATAGAGACTGCACAAACTGATTTTTGTGCAGCTCTGCAACACGTGATCGCACACTTGCACAATGCTTTTCCCCTCCCCTGTAGGTGGCGACTATCTGATCGCAGGGCAGCAAAAAACGCAGCCCAGCGATCAGATCTGAATTAGGCTCTTGATGCACTAGGTCCCATGCACAAACTTAAAACACATAGAAACAACTAAACTACATTGCTAGCTTACAGTGATCAACTTGGTGTGCAACATCTGTATATACATGTGTGACTTGGTTTAAATCTGTGTGAAAAGTGCTCCAATTTGAAAAGCTATGATGTTTCCTCATGTCGGGTCCTGTTGTGCTTCATTGACTGTGACTTTGTATCTGTGTTCCATGACATTAAAGTTGCATCTCATTAAGGTTGTCATGGTATGTGTATATGGTGTATGGACAACAAGTAAGTGAGAACACATCTCTGTACAGTATAATGGGTGCAGAGTGTAAATTTCCTAAAGATTCTAAAACAGAGAATTAGCAACCAATCAGATACTATATATTATTTATCAATTGCCTTTTAGAAAATAATAGACAGCATCTGATTGGTTGCTATGTGCAACATTACCAATTCTCTGTAAATTTACCCCTAAAACTATACTTGTCTCTCTTCCAATGCCAAAGAAGTCACTGTGCCAGTTTTTCAGAGATTTGTGCTTATCCACTAGAGAAATCACTGGGAAAATGATCTCCTGTAGTACCATTTTACACAAAGAACTGTGCATGCACAGTTGACAAGGATAGTTCAAAAGTCTGATGGATGCATAGACTAGAGAGAGAGAGAGAGAAGATAAGGGCCAAATGGAGATGGTACAGCCCGTGGTCATACCTAATTAATCAACTAGTGTTACTCTTAAAGAAGTTGCCAGTGGTCTTAAACACTTCCTATTTATATATTTTATTACCTACCTTTGAGAAACCAAACAAGATTTATATGATGGCAGTTAATGCACTAATTATATTATTTCTGAAATAAATATGCCTTAAGAACCATCTCCAGATCCTTCTCTGTTGAAATCTAAATCATAAATTCACAATTGTTGAATTTGAACCAATGAGTGCTAGCACTACCATTATAAACCCTAAATAGTTTGTTTAGTGTTTAGTGCTGATGCTGGGTAGACTACAAGTCTGTTTTTATAACATATCTTGCATCTTTCACAATATCAAGGAGATTTATCAAGGCTTGGAGAGAATTAAAGTGGAGAGATATACTCCACAATCATTTGTATGCAAGTATGGGTAATGCAGGCTCACACTCATGTCAATCCCACCTTCTCTTAATTCTGAAGGGTCATAATGTGGCCATAAATAGGAATTTTCACATACAGTATGTTAAGCATTAAGAGGATGGAACTGTGGGTAGTGCATAATTCTAAATATGCCTATTTTCAGATGGATCCTTGTGTGCCAAAATAGAACTGGTGCAAATACAGTATGCATTGATAATAATTATTGATGATGATGATGATGATGATGATGATGATGATGATGATGGTTATGAAACCAAGCATACTACTGTAATTGTGACAGTCACTCATAGAGATGCATACAAATCAACATATAGTACATGGGAATAGCTACAATTAGTTCCATGAGAGCAATGATGACTAAATCAAATTCAACTCTACATTAGTTAATGAATGAGGAACATACTGTCTCTCATCTAATGGTACTCCTACACTTAGTAACTGCCAGACACCTGAATTTAAAACAAGTTAAATCTTCATACTGTACATATGAAGCTGCTGGCTGCTGTACTTCCATGTTGATGTTATGATGGGAATGAGTTTTTTTTACTATAATGTCACAGCCAAGCGCCACACTCCCAGTCAGATGAGTCACATTAGGCACAGTACATGGAAAATACTAAACCAATGCTAAAACATAGTAGTAGTGTGACATTTATGTATTGCAAAAATAAACACCACCCAAGAAATCTCCAAATCTATTGGTAGAAAAAAAAAACCTAGGGTTTTTTTTTTCATTGCAATGGAAATTGTGTCTATGATAATTTTAACATATTTAAATATATGGCTATTTTTAAGACAATATATTATGAAATAATCAAATAATACACTGCTGTTACATTTTTGTAAATATTATAGAAAGCGTCGGCTCCTACCTTTTTTAGGTAGGGGGTCTGCTGGTATCTTGCCAGAGAGGAGAGTCCTGGGCACTTGTCAACTCCATTGCACATGGGTTCCCGCCGCCCCCCTACCTACAAAAGGTAGGAGCCAGTGCATGTGCACAATGGCGGCTTTATTGTGCATACTCAAAACTAGTGATGTGCACCGGACATTTTTCGGGTTTTGTGTTTTGGTTTTGGATTCGGTTCCGCGGCCATGTTTTGGATTCGGACGCGTTTTTGCAAAACCTCCCTGAAAATTTTTTGTCGGATTCGGGTGTGTTTTGGATTCGGGTGTTTTTTTTTCAAAAACCCATCAAAAACAGCTTAAATCATAGAATTTGGGGGTCATTTTGATCCCATAGTATTATTAACCTCAATAACCATAATTTCCACTCATTTCCAGTCTATGCTGAACACCTCACACCTTACAAAATTATTTTTAGTCCTAAAATTTGCACCGAGGTCGCTGGATGACTAAGGTAAGCGACCCAAGTGGGCGGCACAAACACCTGGCCCATCTAGGAGTGGCACTGCAGTGTCAGACAGGATGGCACTTAAAAAATTGGCCCTAAACATCACATGATGCAAAGATAAATTAAAGAAAAAAGAGGTGCAAGATGGAATTGTCCTTGGGCCCTCCCACCCACCCTTATGTTGTATAAACAGGACATGTACACTTTAACAAACCCATTTCAGCGACAGGGTCTGCCACACGACTGTGACTGAAATGACTGGTTGGTTTGAGCCCCCACCAAAAAAGAAGCAATCAATCTCTCCTTGCACAAACTGGCTCTACAGAGGCAAGATGTCCACCTCCTCCTCATCATCCGATTGCTCACCCCTTTCAATGTGTACATCCCCCTCCTTACAGATTATTAATTTGTCCCCACTGGAATCCACCATCTCAGGTCCCTGTGTACTTTCTGGAGGCAATTGCTGGTGAATGTCTCCAGGGAGGAATTGATTATAATTCATTTTGATGAACATCATCTTCTCCACATTTTCTGGAAGTAACCTCATACGCCGATTGCTGACAAGGTGGCCGGCTGCACTAAACACTCTTTCGGAGTACACACTGGAAGGGGGGGGGGGGCAACTTAGGAAAAATAAAGCCAGTTTGTGCAAGGGCCTCCAAATTGCCTCTTTTTCCTGCCAGTATACGTATGGACTGTCTGACGTGCCTACTTGGATGCGGTCACTCATGTAATCCTCCACCATTCTTTCAATGGTGACAGAATCATATGCAGTGACAGTAGACGACATGTCAGTAATCGTTGGCAGGTCCTTCAGTCCAGACCAGATGTCAGCACTTGCTCCTGACTGCCCTGCATCACCACCAGCGGGTGGTTTTGGAAATTGTATCCTTTTCCTCGCAGCCCTAGTTGCGGGAGAATGTGAAGGAGGAGCTGTTGACAGGTCGCGTTCCGCTTGACTTGACAAGTGTCTCACCAGCAGGTCTTTGCACCTCTGCAGACTTGTGTCTGCCGGAAAGAGAGGTTTTAAATCTAGGATCGAGCATGGTGGCCAAAATGTAGTGCTCTGATTTCAACAGATTGACCATTCGTGAATCCTGGTAAAGCGAATTAAGGGCTCCATCCACAAGTCCCACATGCCTAGCGGAATCGCTCTCTTTTAGCTCCTCCTTCAATCTCTCCAGCTTCTTCTGCAAAAGCCTGATGAGGGGAATGACCTGACTCAGGCTGGCAGTGTCTGAACTGACTTCAAGTGTGGCAAGTTCAAAGGGTTGCAGAACCTTGCACAACGTTGAAATCATTCTCCACTGCGCTTGAGTTAGGTGCATTCCCCCTCCTTTGCCTATATCGTAGGTAGCTGTATAGGCTTGAATGGCCTTTTGCTGCTCCTCCATCCTCTGAAGCATATAGAGGGTTGAATTCCACCTCGTTACCACCTCTTGCTTCAGATGATGGTAAGGTAGATTCAGGAGTGTTTGCTGGTGCTCCAGTCTTCGGCACGCGGAGGCTGAATGCCGAAAGTGGCCCGCAATTCTTCGGGCCACCGACAGCATCTCTTGCACGCCCCTGTCGTTTTTTTTAAATTTCTGCATCACCAAATTCAATGTATGTGCAAAACATGGGACGTGCTGGAATTTGCCCACATGTAATGCACGCACAATATTGGTGGCGTTGTCCGATGTCACAAATCCCCAGGAGAGTCCAATTGGGGTAAGCCATTCTGCGATGATGTTCCTCAGTTTCCGTAAGATGTTGTCAGCTGTGTGCCTCTTATGGAAAGCGGTGATACAAAGCGTAGCCTGCCTAGGAACGAGTTGGTGTTTGCGAGATGCTGCTACTGGTGCCTCCGCTGCTGTTTTTGCTGCGGGAGGCAATACATTTACCCAGTGGGCTGTCACAGTAATATAGTCCTGAGTCTGCCCTGCTCCACATGTCCACATGTCCGTGGTTAAGTGGACATTGGGTACAACTGCATTTTTTAGGACACTGGTGACTCTTTTTCTGAGGTCTGTGTACATTCTCGGTATCGCCTGCCTATAGAAATGGAACCTAGATGGTATTTGGTACTGGGGACACAGTACCTCAATCATTTCTCTAATTCCCTGTGAATTAACAGTGGATACCGGACACACGTTTAACATCACCGCAGCTGCCAAGACCTGAGTTATCCGCTTTGCAGCAGGATGACTGCTGTGATATTTCTGCTTCCTCACAAAGGACTGTTGGACAGTCAATTGCTTACTGGAAGTAGTACAAGTGGTCTTCCGACTTCCCCTCTGGGATGACGATCGACTCCCAACAGCAACAACAGCAGCGCCAGCAGCAGTAGGCGTTACACTCAAGGATGCATCGGAGGAATCCCAGGCAGGAGAGGACTCGTCAGACTTGACAGTGGCATGGCCTGCAGGACTATTGGCTTTCCTGTCTAAGGAGGGAATTGACACTGAGGGAGTTGGTGGTGTGGTTTGCAGGAGCTTGGTTACAAGAGGAAGGGATTTAGTTGTCAGTGGACTGCTTTCGCTGTCACCCAAAGTTTTTGAACTTGTCACTGACTTATGATGAATGCGCTTCAGGTGACGTATAAGGGAGGATGTTCCTAGGTGGTTAATGTCCTTACCCCTACTTATTACAGCTTGACAAAGGCAACACACGGCTTGACACCTGTTGCCCGCATTTCTGTTAAAATAATTCCACACCGAAGAGGTGATTTTTTTTTTATTTGACCAGGCATGTCAATGGCCATATTTATCCCACAGGCAACAGGTGTCCCACCAGGTGCCTGACTTAAACAAACCTCCTCACCATCAGATTCCTCCTTGTCAATTTCCTCCTCAGCGCCAGCAACACCCATATCCTCATCCTGGTGTACTTCAACAGTGACATCTTCAATTTGACTATCAGGAACTGGACTGCAGGTGCTCCCTCCAGCACTTGCAGGGGGCGTGCAAATGGTGGAAGGCGCCACCTCTTCCCATCCAGTGTTGGGAAGGTCAGGCATCGCAACCGACACAATTGGACTCTCCTTGGGGATTTGTGATTTAGAAGAACGCACAGTTCTTTGCTGTGCTTTTGCCAGCTTAAGTCTTTAAATTTTTCTAGCTGGAGGATGAGTGCTTCCATCCTCATGTGAAGCTGAACCACTAGCCATGAACATAGGACAGGGCCTCAGCCGTTCCTTGCCACTCCGTGTCGTAAATGGCATATTGGCAAGTTTACGCTTCTCATCAGACGCTTTTAATTTAGATTTTTGGGTCATTTTACTGAACTTTTTTTTTGGGATTTTACATGCTCTCTACTATGACATTGGGCATCGGACTTGGCAGACGATGTTGATGGCATTTCATCGTCTCGGCCATGACTAGTGGCAGCAGCTTCAGTATGAGGTGGAAGTGGATCTTGATCTTTCCCTTTAACCTCCACATTTTTGTTCTCCATTTTTAAATGTGTGGAATTATATGCCAGTAATACTGTATATCAATAGCAATGGCCTACTGTACCGTACTGCTATATATATATATATATATATATATATATATATACTGGTGGTCAGCAAAATTCTGCTCTGTCCTCCTACTATATACTGCGCACAACTACAATGCAGCACACATATGGATGGATAGTATACTTTACGACACAGAGGTAGAGCAATGGACAACTGTACCGTACTCCTATATATATACTGGTGGTCAGCAAAATTTTGCACTGTCCTCTACTATATACTGCACACAACTACAATGCAGCACAGATATGGATGGATAGTATACTTGATGACACAGAGGTAGAGCAATGGACTACTGTACCATACTGCTATATATATATACTGGTGGTCAGCAAAATTCTGCACTGTCCTCCTACTATATACTGCACACAACTACAATGCAGCACAGATATGGATGGATAGTATACTTGACGACACAGAGGTAGAGCAATGGACTACTGTTCCATACTGCTATATATATTCTGGTGGTCAGCAAAATTCTGCACTGTCCTCCTACTATATACTGCGCACAAACTACAATGCAGCACAGATATGGATGGATAGTATACTTGATGACACAGAGGTAGAGCAATGGACTACTGTACCATACTGCTATTTATATATTGGTGGTCAGTTAAATTCTGCACTATCCTCCTACTATATACTGCGCACAACTACAATGCAGCACAGATATGGATGGATAGTATACTTGACGACACAGAGGTAGAGCAATGGACTACTGTACCATACTGCTATATATATACTGGTGGTCAGCAAAATTCTGCATTGTCCTCCTACTATATACTACAATGCAGCACAGATATGGACCATTTTCCAGGCAGAGAACGCAGATATTTGCAGCACACTGAGCACAGATATTTGCAGCACACTGAACACAGAAACTGAGAGAATGCAGCCATATCTTCTCGCTATCATCTCCAATGCACGAGTGAAAATGGCGGCGATGCGTGGCTTTTTATATGCAATACGAATCTCGCAAGAATATGACAGCGGGATGATGACGTTCAGGCGCGCTCGGGTTAACCGAGCAAGGCGGGAAGATCCGAGGCTGCCTCGGAACCGTGTAAAATAGGTGAAGCTTGGGGGGTGGGGGGGTTCGGATCTCGAGGAACCGAACCTACTCAAAACCCAGACTTCTATGGACTGCATCTTTCTACAATTAGTCAGCTCTTTGCTAATTGCAGCATGGTCTGGCAGTCATGGAGAGAGGAAACACCTTCCAGTTGGACTGCATGCCCTGCGGGTGATTGTCAGGAAGTCTTCCCAATAGGACGTCACTGCTAGTCACAGTGAAGCCACTGAGCCAGTGCAGTCACACTGACTGCAACTGGCTCAGCTGAGCTCACTGAAGTGGTGGATTTTACTGCCATAGGTAAAATCCCATAGGTAATATCCACTACTGAATATATATACAGTATTATGATTATCATTTGCCTGTGGCTTTGCTCATGTGGATGTGTATTATTGCTCATCAGAATAAACTTTACAAAGTAGTGCTATCTAATATTTTGATGCATGTTTTATCTTGTACACATTGATCACAAAATGTCTTTGTAAATGGTATTTGCAGTTTTTCCTTCAGGACATAACACAAAAAGATGCTTGGGGCATGAGCAAGCCACATAAAGCTGCCCATGGACGAAGCAGCTGCTCATCTGCAGCCCTGAAGTGCAGCCATGGGGTATTCAATATATGTATATATTGTATATAGATAGATTAGATTGATTACATAGATTGATAGGTAGCGATATACAGTATAGATATATTTATTGACATGTAGTTATTTTGGACTTGAGGAGCCTGCACAGTGCACGTGCTGAATGTCAAGTGTCTGCTTTTTCCTTTATTGGTTCTCTCCCTAGTGTCACATCAAGATGATACAAACCTCAGTTTCTTTCTAGGTCACAAGGCTATACAGTAGTGAAAACACAATCTAAAATCATCCAGTAGTCTTTGTGTGATGCCAAAACAGAGAAACTGATTTTTTTTGTCTCTATAGTTCATAAACAGTCCATTGTAGCATATTTCTTAAAAAACCTGCTTTGTACAGGCACAACTATATATATATATATATATATATATATATATATACATATATATATAATATATATATATATATATATATATAGAGAGAGAGAGAGAGAGAGAGAGAGAGAGAGAGATGGAGATAGATTGATAATATAATTTAATCACAATGTAATAATATTCACTAGTACTAACAAAATTCCTTGCATTTGTTCTTTACTGTGCTATATCCTATATAATAAAATATAATAATATAATAAAAGGTTAAAGCTGCTCCTTACCTCTATGGGGGTAATTCAGGTGTTTTGCGCATATGGTGGCCACAAGATGGAGCCCGGTGGAGCAATTCAAGTGTTGCTCTGTTCGGGAGTACACAGTCACCGGCACTGAAATTACTGTTATGTTGTACCATCATTTTTATGGGCTGGTAACTTCTATAATATCCACCTTATACATCATTTAGTTTCCAATGTTTAAAAACAATTTGCATTAAGCTGGTAGTCAACACATTTTTAATCTTACCAGTCATTTTATATATGTTGCTGAATTTTATCAAGTAAAACAAAATCAGCTACTTCTATAGTTAATGAATAATTTAAATTATATGTATGTCCTCTTTTCTTTTAGTGTTCATATCTCCTGAATAATAATTTCCAATATATTAGATACTGATGAAGTGTCACCCTTACTTCTTATCCTTTCCCTCTACAGAATTAATCTACTACTCCTCTCCTTTAGCTACTCCTTCGCTCCTCTACATTTAGCACTTTGAAAAACTTAAAAATTAACAACCTTTTAATGTTATATACAGTAGATGGATCAATTCCTATAGACTTTCATTTTACAATGTGTCTGACTAGCTGACATTTTGCTGTGTTGAATTTATTATTGAATTATCCTTATTAATATACAATATTGGTAAAATGACTCAATCGACTCAGAAACCGAGCAGGATTTTCAGAGAATCATCATAAACTAATTAATTCATGAAATAATCTCCAGCCATGCAAAATTCAGCAAATGATCCACTGTAAATCCAGGTCAGCCAGCATCAACAAATGTCACATGTCTGCAGCCTTATAAAAGCAGCTTACAGTTCCCAAGGCATTCATTTTTTTCTAGATTCTACTAGGGAAAATATCTGTGGATGCTGTTTACCATTATTACTAGCTGAGAATACAATATATTCATGAACACACTGCACAGCAGTGCAAACAGCTTTATAGCATTGCCTGCCTCAATTATTTATTTATTTATTTTAATTATATTTTGCCCTTCAGCTCCATCAAAAGTTTATTTACAGTTTTCCAAGTTATGGAAAACCTCCTTATCTGGAAAATGTCAATTCCCAAGAATTACAGTTAACAGCCTTCATAGCCATGCTTAATATTTTCCCCTAAACAGCATTAAAACTGGTCACATACAGCTGAAAAAGTTTTTGCTTGCATAAATTACAAAATTATCCATCAGATGTGCAAATGTTGAAAATACTACTGCACATCCAACACTGGCTTAAATAACATTGCTATTGCTTTGCTCTGGTGTTGACAGAAATTCTTGCATGCATACCAAAACAAAACCATAACATGCATATTGCTGATATCAAGACTTTACCATTTTAAACAACCCTATTGCATAAGATACAATCCTTGTTATAAAGAAGGAAAATTTTAAACAACATCAGTTCATGGGTGATCTTTAATCTAGATGGAATTCTATTGCAACCGTAGCTACATGAGCAAAGAAAAGCCACCACTGATAATATAAAGTAAGAGGTGGCTCCAGAGGAGGTGCTGCAGCACAGTTCAAAATTCAAATAGGGAAGCCACACTAACTGCCACCAACTGCCATTCCATACTGACTCACTGGCAGTTGGTGCTGCTCCCCTATTTGAATTTGGAATGCGCTGCACCCCCACCGCTGGAGCCTCCACTGATTCACACCACAGATTTGTGGAAAATGCCTAATGTTTTTCCTGAAATGGCATTACATAAAGATATCAACCACTGATATGTTTATATAATACTTCATACCTACTGTAACAGAACTTTTATAGAAAGCAGAGGATTACAAATCTAACAACAATAAAAATAATGGTATTGAAATGTAAAAATTAAATAAAGATTCTATTTTCTAAATAATATAATTTTAAATATTTAAGTGAAATAAACATGATATTTTGATACTTGAAGATCAAAAAGAAGGTCAAAATATGAAATAAAAATACTACTCAATTAGGAAGTTTGAAGTCACTACATCCATTAGCTTGTTCGTATGCTCTAGACTAGGAATGATGAGTATTAAAAAGTTTGCATCTGTCATGTTAAATTTCATCTGATTCATGTGATGTTCTCTTTTGCCATTTAAAGCACCCGGGGGAAATGCTTTCACTATTTCTGTGGTTTGTAAAACTACTTTGCATTAGCTTTCAGGTCTCATGGTAGTATGATTAATAAAACACAGGATTACTTGTAAATCAAATCAGGCAGAAATATAGCAGTAAAGGCTGCACGATTAAATATGTAAGCACAGCTTCTATAAAATTTATCTTTTTTCCTTTTTGTTTGCTTGCAATGTTTTTAAACCACAACAGCAAATGTTAATCATTTTAAACTGTTATCTTTTAATTTTTAATTTTTCTCTAAAGTCAGTGTTATAGCTGATGGGACTAATGACTGTAGATGTATAATAGTAATAATAATAATAATAATAATAATACATTCTCTGAGTACAGTTGGGTATTAAGCATGCTTTTTCCGTCTAGATCACCAGTTGTTTCCAGGCATTGAATAAAAATGTAGCGGTACAAATGACTTTTCTATGCTAAAATCAATATATTATTGATTTAACTGCATACAAATAATTCAATATAGATGAATAAAACAAATATTCAAGATCAAGAATTGATGGAGTTGCCGCTGCTTTGGTTGCTTATACTTGTTTACATAAATAAACTAGCAAAAACTGCAGAATAAATAAGCTTGAACTGTCACCCAAATCAGCTGAATTGTCAGTCAAATTGAACTTGGAACAAATGGTTTATATTTAAAATCATAGCCAAATTATACTGGTCAGCAACCCACATTGAAACACTACTTAAAATTTAAGCAATGATTTTTAAAGTGAATGTGCAATGGCAAAAATGCATACAGCATTAGACTGGGAAAATAAACATCTACTATTTAAGATGACGTGACAGATCAAAAACAAATTTCTTCACAATTCAATAGAACATTCTGCCGTATTTAAAGACTGGGGGGTCTCAAGTGGAAAAGAGGTACTAAGTCTAAGAATATGCCAAATAGTTCTCATGGTAAGAAACAATACAAGGTAACCACTTTTTTATTTGTGTCCCTGAATGTAAACATAATTTAAGTGAAAAAAATAAAGAAGTAACAAGGAAAAATATGGGATTATACATAGATATACCAATTTTGTTACACAGTAGATACTTGAAACTCATGAGTGTAATAATTTTCATATATTTATTTTGTATACCGGTTTTGACGAAATTAGTTTTTATAGTCTGACACATAGTTGTAAGTTACTTCTGTTACAGCTGTGAATGTTTACTCAAATATTGTGTGGAATTGTTCAAATGCTGCAGCCACATGGATTTATATTGAGATGCCCACCTGCAGCATTGCGAGTCCCAGCGACTGTGTACAAATTAGAGATGTGCGCTGACCCACATGTTTTGGTTCTATAGTAGTTTTGCAAAACAACCCTCACATGTTTTGGTTTTGGATCTGTATTTTTTTTTAAATGCTAAAACATACTAAAATAAGGTAATTTGGGCCTGTTCTTGTTTCTACAGTATTATAAACCTCAATAACATTAAATTCCAGTAATTTCTAGTCAGTTGACCACCTCACAGCTCACAATTTTTTTCACTAATATTGGCCAAAGGCCAGCTGGCTAATATAAGCAACAGAGCAATGGCACAAATACACGGCAGTTATTTCTTGTTAAAATGTGTTGCAAATTAATAATTTATTAGAGCAGTAACTTATACAAATGTCTATACACAAAAGATTGTCGCTAATGCCACACAAAAATACAGCCCATAATGAAAAGAAAAGTGGTGTAAGATGGAACTGTCCTTATGTTGCATATTAGAAAAGGATATGCACAGTTACACAACCAAGCACTTCAGCAACAGGGACTGACACATTTGTGGCTGAAGTGCTTGGTTTGTTTGATCCCTTCCAAAACATTTGTTTGTGGGGGCCCAAACAAACCAAGCACTTTAGCCTCATCTTTTGCACTTCCATACTAGCATCCTTAATTCTATTATGTCATCATCACCATCTTTAATTGTACTGCTCATCCCCTCAAATGTCAGACTCACATGGCTAATATGGATACCATTAGACTCTCCTCAGAGATTTGTGAACATGCGGTTTGTTCTTCAGCCTTAGTGTGTTTTTTTATTGCACACTGATTTGTCAGATTTAAAGGTGACACTTTTACCTTTTTTCCAGTATTGTGAAATATTTGATTTCAGGTCCCTGTTTTAACCTTTCTGCCATCCTAGACCACTTTTAGTAGATGTAGTACTATCATGTCTGGCAACAGTCAATAGAAAAGCAGGCGCAGCAACCAAGCACTAGTGCTTTGGCTGATTGTGATCCATATAAACTCATAGTGCTTATATTATTAACACGGTGGCATAGCACCTACTGAGCATTATTAAAACATAGCACTACTGTTTGGCCCTGAACATACTGTGTTAGTTATAATTATTTTTTGTAAAACTTCCATAAAGTCACGAGTACTTGGTTGCTGCTCCTGCTCTTCTTTTGCCTGATCATGATCCATATCAATGGACAACACTTATATTATTAATGCAATGACATGACACCTACTGAGCATTATTGTAGCACAGTCCACTGACTGGCCCTGAACACAAACAGAAAATAACCCTACTTTTTGTGTTTGTTGACAAATGACAATTTCATGCTGCAACTCACAGCCCTTATATTATTAGCACCAGGAATGACACCTACTCAGCATTATTGTAAAACAGTGCCTGTGATGTCAATCACTTTGAGAATAAACTCTCTCTAAGACTAAGTTATGATAATGATAATGAATCAAAGCAGCAAAATACCAGAGGCTGTTAGGTGAAACAATTATATTGGGATGGCTTGTTAAAATTAACAAATTTATTAAATATATATATATACAATAAAATCCTATTGAATACAAGTTTATGAAGAAGTGCTATGCCACTTAATATGCTGTGTTGGTAGATAATCCACAATATTGGCTAGGACTCACTTATCAATTAGGCAAAGGTATCACTGGGATAAACAGCAGTATCACTGGATAATAATCACCAATGTCCCAAGATTTTTGGTCATAAACCTGTTACTGGTTGGCCAAAACTGAAGATGCAGTCCCATTATTCATCAACTGGTCATAGGCCCTCATTCCGAGGGCACTGTCGCCGCCCACCAGGGAGTGTATTATTGCTTTGCAGATGTGCAATCGTTTGTGCAGCAGAGTGCCTGCAAAATTGTTTTGTGCAAAAAAGACCAGCCCTATAGTTACTCTTCGTGTGTGTTGATTCTAATGACTGAGGGATGGCTTTTGATGTCACACACTCGCCCAGCATTCACCCAGCCATGCCTGCATTTTCCCCGACACACCTGTGTTTTTCTAAGCACTCCCTGAAAACGGTCGGTTGACACCCAGAAATGCCCACTTCATGTCAATCTTCCTGCGTTTGGCTGTGCAACTGAAAGCTTCGCTAGAACCTGTGCAAAACCACAAAGGACTTTGTACCCATGCATTGCGCATGCACACTGCAGTGCATGCGCAATGCGGTGCATACGCATGCGCAGAAATGCTGATTTTTAGCCTGATTGCTGCGCTGTGAACAATGGCAGCTAGTGATCAACTCAGAATGACCCCCATAATTACTTTAGATGCTGAATGTGTCAGTTCTGCCAGAGAATGCTGAAGTTCAAATCCCAGAGGTGCAAAAGGAGGTCCAAATATTGCCAATGATGGGGAGTGGGTCCAAGTGGCAACGCACAGTGAATGGAAAGGCTCAACATGTTTCACTGGTAGGGTATATCCAGCTTCTTCAGGAGCATTACTACTTTTTTTGTTTGTTTAAAAATGACAACTTCACGCTGCAACTCGCAGCCCTTATATTATTAGCACCAAGCTCAACACCTACTGAGCATTATTGTAACACAGTGCCTTGACTGTCAATCACTTTGACAATAAACTCTCTCTAAAGGGGGGTACTCACGGGAGAGATGTGTGCTGAGCGATCTTAACACAGACCGCTCAGCACACATCTCTCACCCCGCTCAGCACAGCGCGATGTGCTGAGCGAGGGGGAAAGCCGACGGGGGGCCGCTCACTTCACACAACGGTGAAGTGAGCGACCCGCTAGATCGCTATCGCTGGAGGGCATACACACGGCAGATCCGTGCTTAAAATCTAAGCAATCTAGCAAGATTGCTTAGATTTTAAGCACGGATCTCTCCGTGTGTACTCCCCTTAAGACTGAGGGGTTCATTCCTTGTTGATGGCTAGTGAAAAATGTTTGCAGGGCAGCGATTAAGTGAAAAAGTGGCACTTATGCGTATGCGGCGCAGTGCGCACGTGCAATGTACTTTCACGAAGCCCGATGTATTTTTACACAAGGTCTTGCAATGCTTTTCAGTTGCAATGCCAGCCGCAGAGTGATTGACAGGAAAGGGGAGTTTCTGGGTGTCAACTGACCATTTTCAGTGAGTGTTTGAAAAAACGCAGGCATGCCAGGAAAAATGCAGGCATGGCTGGCCGAATGCAGGGCGTGTTTGTGACATCAAATCGGGAACTGAACAGTCTGAAGTGATCGCAAGGTAGGAGTAGGTCTGGAGCTACTCTGAAACTGCACATTTTTTTTATAGCCGCTCTGTGATCCTTTCGTTCGCACTTCTGCTAAGCTAAAATACACTCCCAGAGGGTGGCGGCTTAGCATTTGCACGGCTGCTAAAAACTGCTAGCGAGCGATCAACTCAGAATGACCACCTGAGTAAGTTATGATAATGATAATAACTCAACTGTAAAAACTTTGTGTTTCTGTAAAATTCTGAATCAGGTCCTCAAATAAAGTTTATTTAGAAAAAAAATTCCAAATTAAATCTTTATACAGCTAATCAGTCAATAATGTAAAATTCAAGTTTATCATAGCCTATCAAATTTAAAAAAAGGATTCTCATTTAACCAGCATAAAGCAAAAATGCATCTGGTCACAGAACCACCAGTAACCTATTACTATTCTATTAGGAAACTATCATTTTTAGTAATACCAGTTATTTATATAGCATGCACACATTCCGTAGTGTTTTACAGAGAATATCTGAATGAATAGTAGAAAAGCTGCACAACACTTTTAAATCAGATAAATTATGGGACATATCAATTGATACAATGCAGTATATATATATATATATATATATATATATACACACATACATATACACACTACTGTATGTATCCACCACATGCAGAGATTACTGCAAGCACCCTTCAAGGCAAACTGTCCACAAGTTCCTGGACAACTGTAGGCAGTATGCTTTGACAATCTGCCTGAAGTACAGTGACCGACTGAAATTGAAGAAGGTGGAGTCAGCCTAGAGAACCCCTGTCACTCCAATACATCCCATAAGTTCTCATTTGGGTTAAGACCTGGGGGTTTATTTACTAGTATTCGTGTTTTGGCCGTTTTGAAGGGTATTTGAACTCGAATGGTATCGGGTGCATTTTACTGCAACTTTTTGAATCCTGATACGATCATTTACTAAGCTGCTGAGTTTTGCACAATCGTTTTTTCCGATGTCGATGTGATTCATAATATCTGGCAGTGTTTTACGGGAGTGATGAGTAAAACACTGCCTGAAAAAACACAAGGAATCCCGGCCGGATCTGTGAGATCCGTGCAGGGCTTCATTGTATACCTTAAAAAGTTGATTAAAGTGGGAACTTTGCGGTCAGCGGTTGACCGAAAGTAACCTCACCGCTGACCGCAAAGTTCCCACCATTGGCTACAATGGAGCGCATAGGCGCTACATTGTATCACTGCCGTGTGCTGCCTGACAGACACTACAGGAGCACACAGCCAATCAGGAGGGTGCCACGACGTGGCGCTCCCTGATTGGCTGAAGGGACCCTCTTTGACAGGAGTCAGGGGGGGGTCCTGGCAGTCGGGGCACATGGGACCCCTTTCAGTGCGTGGTCGGGTTTCCGTTTTATTTTTTTGCCAAGTACGTGGATTATTCAAAGGTCGGATTCTTCACTGGATTATGTGAGTATAATTTTTTTCACAGGTACCCCAAGGATTCTACATGGAGAAGAGGACCGAGCCTCATGGGAACATAGGTAAGTATATGTGTATGTTGGTGTGCATGTATGTAATAAAATTGTACTGTCACGGTGTGTGTGTCCTGTTTTTATTGGGGTATTTTTTTAGTAGTAGTACTACAGGTACCAGCGGGCCCGGTTTTCCACCGCATGCTGGTACTTGTGGTTCTCCAAGTACCAGCGTGCGGGAGAGGCTTGCTGGGACTTGTAGTACTGCTACTAAAAACAATATTCACAATTTTTCACAAGGCTATCAGCACCCCATCCGCTGCCCTTGGATGGGGGTACAGCCTCGGGCTTCACCCCTGGCCCTTGGGTGGCTGGAGAGGGGGGACACCTTGATTGAAGGGGTCCCCACTCCTCCAGGGTACCCCGGCCAGGGGTGACTAGTTGGGTATGTAATGCCAGGGCCGCAGGGACCAGTATAAAAGTGTCCCCCGGCTGTGGTATTATGTACCTGGCTAGTGGAGCCTGGTGCTGGTTTTAAAAATACGGGGGACTCCTACGCTTTTTGTCCCCCATATTTTTGGAACCAGGACCAGGCGCAGAGCCCGGTGCTGGTTGATTAAATATGGGGGAACCCCTGTCATTTTTTTCACCATATTTTTTCAACCAGGACCGCCTCAAAGAGCCCGAGGCTGGTTATGCTTAGGAGGGGGGACCCCACGCAATTTTTTTTCTGTTTTTACACTAAACAGACCCTTTCCCATAGATAACCATGCACAGATCTCACTGATCCGTGCATGGTTATCCAAACTCGACTGGAAAAAGCAGGTCTATTTTTTTGCTGCTTTTTTTAACGAATCGAAAAAAAACAGACCCGCACTTGAGCACTCAGAAACTAACACCCAAATACGAATAAATAGTGAATGCCTGTATTCTATAAAATAACAGCCACGTTTGGCCGATGGTGTATTCATTCGTATTTCGGAACGTTGTCATTCAAACCATTACGAATAGACCAGACACTGCCGAGATTGGTGCATAGTGAATTCCCGGATTGGGACTTAGAAAAAAAAACACAAATTGGACAAACTCGAATTTTTAGCAAATACTGGCCCTGGACTCTGAGCTGATCAATCCAACCCGGGATGACAAATTTTCTTTATACTAGTCAAGCATCACCCAGGAAACATGACAGGTAGCATTGCCATCTTAATAAAAACATTTGTCCTTTCTATAGAACTGCCACAATGTAGGGAGCACAGAGTTATCGAGTACATATCTTTACTTCTCAGAGTTAATGTGACCATGCATTAAAACTAGTGGATAAATGCCAAAACTGCTGAAAAAGCCCCACAGCATAATGCCACCACCGCCATACTTTGCTGTAGGTACTGTACACGCTTGCATCAAATGTTCTCCTGGAAATTACCAAACCAAAACACCTATAGTACATCTGATCTGAAAAGTGTAAATCGTGATTCATCACTCCATAACACTCAATTCCATTGTTCCAAAGTCCAGTTTTTACACTCTTTACACCTTCACAAGGATGAATTCTTCTTTCTGATTAAAGGTTTATGAGCAGCTTCCTGCAAGACCATTCTTCTTCCATGCATTAAGGACAAAAGACACAGTGGTTTTAGGAACCTTCCTAACATCAGCAATATTTCTCACACTCATATCTCCAATGATCCCATTTTCAAACTTGGTTAGCTCCTTCCATCAAGACATTTCATTACAAAATTATATAAACAGCTCCTTTCTGCCTGTTTAATACTTTCACAAATACTACGTGCCTGCTGCAGGAGTACACCATTTTGCTTGTGTGTGGGGTGTCCAGTCACTTTTGGCTTAGATAGATAGATAGATAGATAGATAGATAGATAGATAGATAGATAGATAGATAGCTTTTATTTTAAATAATGTTATGTGTACCAGGGTATATGATAATGTGTTCCTGTTGTTGTATATACTGTACTGTATGTAAAATATACCCTTTTCACACTGAATCCCCAGCTCCAACCTGGGTCTGATCCTGGATACTTAAAACATTTCAACCTGTGCTACAGGTCTGCACACTGCACCTTGGACCCAGTTATTACTTGGTCAACCACTTTCACACTGAACCCTTGTACGCCCTGCTAAATGTGTGAGTCAGTAGAAGTGAACTTTTTATTTGCACACAAAGATGAGGTCATGAAAAATGGGTGGTGAAAACCATCTGCCAGCATCCACAAGGAGCCATCCAGTTCCTTTTAGTGTGGCCCAGGTCTAATAACCCAGGTCCCACCTTTCCCACTGCAGCCTACTGGGTCAGTCCCAGGATTTACCTTCGGTCAAACCATAGCTGTTCTAGCTTAAAAAGTTTTTACAAGGAACAATCACTCAAAGGGGAGATTCAATTGTTTGAAAACTCAGTTCTGTGTCTGTTTTTTCCTATCTAATAGACAGGAAAAAACAGACACCCAACTGACTTTTCAAACATTTGAAAATCCCCCAAACTGTTTAAACTGGATAATGCCACAGTAGTTATGTGGCTGAGTAGGTATGGCCAGGCCTTTTACTAGTCTTTGGGGAATTTTCAAATATTTACAAACTGTTCACGTACAGCTAAAAAGTCCTTGCTTGTGTAAATCACAAATGTATGTACTGGTTATCCTCCAAACAAGCAAATATTGGGAATACAATATCTGACAATAGCTTAAATAATATTGCTTAACTTCCCCGTGCAGAATTTCTTGCATGCATACCAAAACAGATAGAGTGCATATTACTGATATCAAGATATTTGCCCATTTTAAACAACCATATTGCATAAGAAATATTCTTACACTTACAAAGAAGGAAATATAGAAACAACATCAGTTCAGGTGTGATCTCATAAATAGATGATATTCTATTGCAACTACATGTGCAAAGATAAGCCACCAATGTTAATATTACCTGACAGATTTGTGGGGAAAGTTTATTAGCATGGATGATTGTAGTACCTTTGACATTTTTTTTTTTTTTTTGCTCAGTTAACCTTGGGGGTGATTTTGTAATCAGAAATAAAGGGAACATGGAAAATATCTGCTGCTGAGTCTCCTTGTACATTTCAGTGGATCCTTCATATTTGCACATTCCTCTCAAACATTGGTGTTTCGGAGAGAATATCCAACAAACATTATTTAATAAATATGCACCTAGAAGTAGTAAAACATTCTATTTTTCATGTTTAATAAAATTTTCTGAAATATACCAAACATTAACTGTATAAAATAATGTAAAAAAAATAATAAAAAAATACAAATGCATGTAATTAGTACAGTACTTACTGCTTTTTGCGGAGACTTGACACAAATGACAGGAGGCCTGCAGCTAACTTGGTAATACAGAGTGGCTTTGCAATTCTTATTGGTTATTAGTTGTTATACTCCAATGATGGATATCCTTGACACTCCAGCTGTTGTTGAACTACACATCCCAGCATGTCCTGCATCAGTTTTAGCAATGCCAAATAGCAAAACTGTAGCAGGGCATGCTGGGATGTGTAGTTCAACAACAGCTGGAGTGTCAAGGTTAGCCATCACTGTTATACTCGGTCTAACTTCATTGAATTATATTAATAAGGGTGCACTGCAGTGAAAGCACTCTGAATTGGTTAGTTAGCAACAGGCTTCCTAGTTTCTGTAGCATCATCTACATTTCTTATAGATTAAAACTGGAAGACAGCCAACAGTATAATTAATAGATAGAAAATTATCACTACTATCCTTTTTACATGTTTGCACAATCACGTAAACATTGTTATGGAATAAACAGGAGAGAAATTACAAAGATTCAGTAATATCTTTAGTTAATAAAACCTTGGAGTTTTATTAGGCAGGGCCGAAACTAGGGGGGGGGCTAGGGGGGCAGGCGACCTGGGCGCCGGATTGGAGGGGGCGCCGAGACCCCCAAACACCGCCGCGGCACTTTTAAACCCCCTTCTCCCGAGTGCCCAGCTCGGGGGGCGGGGTTTCGCGGAATGACGCGATTGCGTCGTGACGTCACGGCGCAAACGCGTCATTCAACGAAACCCCGCCGGAGGAGGGAGAACTGAAGGGGGAGCCCGGAGCCGCGCAGACGAGGAGGGAGAGGCGGCTGAAGAGCGGCGAGAACCGCTTCAAATGTAAGTCAGCCCCTCTCCCTTCCTCTCTCTCTCTCTCTCTCTCCCTCCCTCTCCCCACCACCTGCCGTAATGTTTAAAATGGGGACCTGTGCCTGCGTACTGTGTAAAATGGGGACCTGTGCCTGCGTACTGTGTAAAATGGGGACCTGTGCCAGCGTACTGTGTAAAATGGGGACCTGTGCCAGCGTACTGTGTAAAATGGGGACCTGTGCCAGCGTACTGGGTAAAATGGGGACCTGTGCCAGCGTACTGTGTAAAATGGGGACCTGTGCCAGCGTACTGTGTAAAATGGGGACCTGTGCCAGCGTACTGTGTAAAATGGGGACCTGTGCCTGCGTACTGTGTAAAATGGGGACCTGTGCCAGCGTAATGTGTAAAATGGGGACCTGTGCCAGCGTACTGTGTAAAATGGGGACCTGTGCCAGCGTACTGTGTAAAATGGGGACCCGTGCCAGCGTACTGTGTAAAATGGGGACCTGTGCCAGCGTACTGTGTAAAATGGGGACCTGTGCCAGCGTACTGTGTAAAATGGGGACCTGTGCCTGCGTACTGTGTAAAATGGGGACCTGTGCCAGCGTAATGTGTAAAATGGGGACCTGTGCCAGCGTACTGTGTAAAATGGGGACCTGTGCCAGCGTACTGTGTAAAATGGGGACCTGTGCCAGCGTACTGTGTAAAATGGGGACCTGTGCCAGCGTACTGTGTAAAATGGGGACACTTGCCAGCGTACTGTGTAAAATGGGGACCTGTGCCTACGTACTGTGTAAAATGGGGACCTGTGCCAGCATACTGTGTAAAATGGGGACCTGTGCCAGCGTACTGTGTAAAATGGGGACCTGTGCCAGCGTACTGTGTAAAATGGGGACCTGTGCCAGCGTACTGTGTAAAATGGGGACCTGTGCCTGCGTACTGTGTAAAATGGGGACCTGTGCCAGCGTAATGTGTAAAATGGGGACCTGTGCCAGCGTACTGTGTAAAATGGGGACCTGTGCCAGCGTACTGTGTAAAATGGGGACCTGTGCCAGCGTACTGTGTAAAATGGGGACACTTGCCAGCGTACTGTGTAAAATGGGGACCTGTGCCTGCGTACTGTGTAAAATGGGGACCTGTGCCAGCATACTGTGTAAAATGGGGACCTGTGCCAGCGTACTGTGTAAAATGGGGACACTTGCCAGCGTACTGTGTAAAATGGGGACCTGTGCCTGCGTACTGTGTAAAATGGGGACCTGTGCCAGCGTACTGTGTAAAATGGGGACCTGTGCCAGCGTACTGTGTAAAATGGGGACCTGTGCCAGCGTACTGTGTAAAATGGGGACCTGTGCCAGCATACTGTGTAAAATGTGGACCTGTGCCTGCGTACTGTGTAAAATGGGGACCTGTGCCTGCGTACTGTGTAAAATGGGGACCTGTGCCAGCGTACTGTGTAAAATGGGGACCTGTGCCAGCGTACTGTGTAAAATGGGGACCTGTGCCTGCGTACTGTGTAAAATGGGGACCTGTGCCTGCGTACTGTGTAAAATGGGGACCTGTGCCAGCGTAATGTGTAAAATGGGGACCTGTGCCAGCGTACTGTGTAAAATGGGGACCTGTGCCAGCGTACTGTGTAAAATGGGGACCTGTGCCAGCGTACTGTGTAAAATGGGGACCTGTGCCAGCGTACTGTGTAAAATGGGGACACATGCCAGCGTACTGTGTAAAATGGGGACCTGTGCCTGCGTACTGTGTAAAATGGGGACCTGTGCCTGCCGCAATGTGTAAAATGGGGACACTTGCCAGCGTACTGTGTAAAATGGGGACACTTGCCAGCTTACTGTGTAAAATGGGGACACGTGCCTGCCGCAATGTGTAAAATGGGGACACTTTTTCCTGCCGCAATGTGTAAAATGGGGACACTTTTTCCTGCCGCAATGTGTAAAATGGGGACACTTTTTCCTGGATATGAAATTTATGTTAGAAAAGGCAGTTTTTCTGGTTAAAAAGTTCTGAAAGATATATATATATATATATATAATATTTTTATTCATTTATTTATTTATTTATTTTTTATTTTATTATTTTTATTTATTTATTGTAAAATAATTTTATTTATTTTTTGCGGGGGGGTGTCAAATGACTACCTTGCCCCGGGTGATAGAAATCCTAGTTTCGGCCCTGTATTAGGTACATTTTTTAAAGGAAAACTAACCATTGTTGGTTATGTATTGTGTTACATAACTCTGCATACATATTTGGATGAATTTTAACAAAATAACTCTGTTATTTGACTTGTGGAAAAATTTCTGCACAGGCTAATACATCTCAATCTTTTTATAGTATGTGAACTTGCAAGCCATAGCACTTAAAACTAAGACATCTAAAAAGGCAATAACAAATGCGTGGAACTACAAGCATGCATGTCTCTCCAGCCATGCAGTTTTACAGCATGATAAATATTTCCTATTAAGCTGCAAAATATATAATGCCTACTTTTTTTGTTTGTTTGATTTTAAAATAGATTCATAAGTCATGATTTTTATTTTCCTAGTGTCCGTGTAAAAAGACTAGGAGAAAAACATAAAAAAAATCAAATACTGAAAAAACCCAAAAAGAAACCACTTGAACTGCCACTGTGCTTTTAGAACTGCAGTAATAAAACCCCAAATAATAAAACAGAATGTCCATGTGGACATAGTCTAAATGTTTCTGCTTTGTTCCGAGCTCCCTGGCAATTCCTTTGACACAAACATTCAACTAGTGTAAAGATGAACAAAATTCCCATATCCATTCTGGAAAAATATGTTTAACTAGTGGCACAACAGGATTCTTTTTTTATCTGTTTGACATTGATAAAATTGATAAATGTAACTAAAAGCCCTTCAAAATAGTAGTATCAGAATATGTATTAACCTGTTTCCCTCGCAGATGTCCATCAGCCTTGAACTTTCCATATATATGTATCTAGATATATATATATGTATCTAGATATATATATATATATATATATATACATATACACAGTGGGGATTGAAAGTTTGGGCACCCCAGGCAAAGATTCATTTTAATGTGCAAAAAGAAGCCAGGGAAAGATGGAAAAATCCCAAAAGGCTTCAAATTACAGATTAGATATTTTTATAACATGTCAAAAAAAAGTTTGATTTTATTTCCATCATTTACACTTTCAAAAGAAAACAAAAAATGGCGTCTGCAAAAGTTTGGGCACCCTGCAGAGTTAAACCTTGTACTTCCCCCTTTGGACAGCTGAGACCTGGCAGTGTCATGAATTGTTCTCAATCATCATCTGGAAAGACCAGGTGATGTCAATCTGAAAGGTTTTAAAAGCCCAGACTCATCTGACCTTGCTCCAACAATCAGCACCATGGGTTCCTCTAAGCAGTTGTGTAGAACACTGAAACTGAGAATAGTTGATGCTCACAAAGCAGGAGAAGGCTATAAGAAGATAGCAAATCATTATCAGATGCCCATATCCTCTGTTTGGAGTGTAATTAAGAAATGGCAGTCATCAGGAACAGTGGAAGTTAAAGCAAGATCTGGAAGACCAAGAAAAATATCAGACAGAACAGCTCACAGGATTGTGAGAAAAGCAAGTCAAAATCCACGTTTGACTGCACGATCCCTCCAGGAAGATCTGGCAGACACTGGAGTTGTAGTACACTATTCCACTATAAAGAGATACTTGTACAAATATGGTCTTCATGGAAGAGTCATCAGAAGAAAACCTCTTCTATGTCCTCACCACAAAAATCAGCGTTTGAAGTTTGCAAATAAACATATAGACAAGCCTGATGCATTTTGGAATAAAGTTCTGTGGACCCATGAGGTTAAAATAGAACTTTTTGGCCGCAATGAGCAAAGGTACGTTTGGAGAAGGAAGGGCACAGAATTGAATGAAAAGAACCTCTTTCCAACTGTTAAGCATGGGGGTGGATCAATCATGCCTTGGGGTTGTATTGCAGCAAGTGGCACAGGGAACATTTCACAAGTAGGATGAAAAATGGATTCAATAAGATTCCAGCAAATTTTGGACGTTAACTTGATGCCATCTGTGAAAAAGCTGAAGTTAAAGAGAGGCTGGCTTCTACAAATGGATAATGATCCTAAACACACCTCAAAATCCACAGTGGATTACATCAAGAGGCATAAACTGAAGGTTTTGCCATGGCCTTCACAATCTCCTGACCTCAACATAATTGAAAATCTATGGATAGACCTTAAAAGAGCAGTGCGTCACAGACAGCCCAGGAATCTCAAAGAACTGGAAGACTTTTGTAAGGAAGAATCGGCAAAGATACCTCAAACAAGAATTGAAAGACTCTTGGCTGGCTACAAAAAGCATTTACAAGCTGTGATACTTGCCAAAGGGGGCAGTACAAGGTTTAACTCTGCACGGTGCCCAAACGTTTGCAGACGCCATTTTTTTGTTTTCTGTTCTTTTGAAAGTGTAAATGATGGAAATAAAATCAAACTTTTTTTGACATGTTATAAGAATGTCTAATCTGTAATTTGATGCCTTTTGGAGATTTTTCCATCTTTCCTTGGCTTCTTTTTGCACATTAAAATGAATTTTTGCCTGGGGTGCCAAAACTTTCAATCCCCACTGTATATATATATATATATATATATATATATATACACATATATATATATATATATATATATGGAAAGCAGTCACAGCATATTTGCAACATTTTGGGCGTTTAATGCCCATTGTCAGGCAACAAGTAAGAATAAAGACAGTAATTGCTTTAACATTTAAACCCACTGGAGCTTTCCCAGTCAGCGATGGCCCGCCATGCTCCCCCGCCATCAAAACCAGGAGTTATGAGAAAGCCACAACTTCCGGAAGAGATCATTTTCAGGGTTTTCATGGAAACCCGGCACCGTCTTTTGAGGGAAAGGTTTTGGAAAGCACTGACTTGTTGCCTCATGATGGGCATTAAACACCTGAAATGTTGCAAATATGCTGTGACTGCTGTGATTTATTCTCTGGAGCATGAGACCATTGAGTACCAACATTTTGTATATATATATATATATAAATATATATTTATATATATATATGTATATATATATATATATATACATACATATATTATACTCGTGTATATATTTATACTCTCTTTTTATAGAAAATTGAGTGCCATTTTTTGCAGGATTGTTATGTCACTCAAAATGTTTAATGACAAAAATGAATAAGAACCTACACAGTTCATTTTAAAAGTATTCTTAGTAGATTTTAATTGCAACATTAAAACATGTATATTATATAGGACAAAGGTTTTTTTTTCTAGATTTAACATTCAAATCTAGAATGCATGTACATACTGTACTCTATGCAAAATGTTCTTTTTAAAAAACAGAATAAAATATATTATTGCAATTTCAGATTCATTAATATAAATTAAAAATTAACATTTATATATAAAAATTATGTTAACTCCACTTACAAATGAAATATTGTACTTATATTGGATACATACTTTAGCACATATTTTTATTATAATACTTTTAATGCAAATGTAATTTTTTTGCATATAGTTCATACTGCACTTAAATTATGAATTAATTACTAAAGTTTGTGATTAAATTAACAATTATTTGTTACAATAATTATTTCATTGAATACTACTTCTTTATATTATGTAATAAATTAACATCCTTGTATTCATTGTATAATGACTTCACTTAGATGTTGAATTGATGCTGTTCTTTGCCTAAAAATGAAAATACTGTATTTACAGCCAAATAAGTACATTTTAAATACAGCTTAATTGACAAGCTCATAAAGGTCACAGACTTCCAAAGTGTTTCAAAGTGTTTTTAGGTTAAAGTATATTATATCCACATCCTCCCTAAATCTCACAATCCTCTGCTCCAAAATATATTTTTCTACTCCATGTAAATGTTTTCCATGTTAAAGAGGCAATTCTTCATGCTGCCACGGCCGACTCAAACTCTGCAGTTCTTGGTCAGGTGAAATGTTTTCCTGACTTTTTAGTTGCTACCATCAACAAGCACTGGTTCTTTCAGCCCATATTGTCTCTTTTGAGCCAACAAAACTCTATCAGGCATACTGATAGGGGTTTCCAGTAAAGCTTCTCATATGCAAAAATGGCTAAACCTACTATATGTTGCTTCCTCTTTGGAAACCAGATTGAAACTCTTGGAAGATGGAAACATCCAGGTACAGATGTGTCCACATACACCTTTTCTATTTTGCTCAATTTGGCATGCCATGCACAGAACGGCTAAGCTTTTCTTCTACTAGTAGTGAGTGGATGAATTTTAAAATTTTTGTTTGCCATAATTTAATATGTATAAAGTAGCATATTAAAGAAGCAAATTAAGAAAAGTCACAAAGCATGGCTAAATCTCTGAGTCTATGGCATGCCAAGCCATGCCATACATGGCAGGATATAGTATAGGTGTATGTGGACACATCATGTACCTGCGACTTCTTAAAAGTCACAGCCATAGCCTCGGAGTATTCTATGTTTGTAGATATATATCTAGCTTAGAGTTAATAATCCTTTTTGGCCCCTTCATTCCTAGGATGCTTATGAAATAACTTGCGATTTAGATTCTTTTCATAAGTTAGATGTATTGTTAGTTTATAATTTCTACATATTTAACAATGTTAGGCTCTATAGTATATACTCTTGTATCATATCATTGAAGTATTGCCTATGGAATTATCATGCTTATCTTGATGGTTTTTTATTATGTTTATTGTCTATTTTTGACTTTGAAGTATATTACTGTTACATGGGTTAGGCCATCTCTAGCCCCTCATGTATACTATCTCTGAGGCAAATATTTCTGCCCAATATACTGGGCTAGTTTGTTTTTTTCCCTTTTTATTTATTTATATTTTTCTTTTTTGTTGTTCTTCATTTATTTTACTGATACATGTTTTTACTATTTAGGTTATATGTAGTGAATTGCTTTCTATACCTTTTGCATGTGCTAAATGCTTAAACTTTTTCATTAAATAACAAAGGGTTGACTTTACCCAATAAAAGGTGCCTTGCTTTACTGTCCTTCCATGCACATAAGGCAGATATAGTAGTTTTAAAAGAAACCAACTTCTCCATCAATAACCCCTTTATATTTCAGGACCATTTAAAATAAATGGGGTTGCTATTCTATTTCATGTGTCCTCCAGTTTCTCCCTCTATAATAAAATTGGCAATAACAATGGAACAGTCCTAATCCTGGTATGTATCCTATGATATTCTGGTTACACTGATCTCACTAAATGCCCCTTATTCTGCTTAGAGATCCATAATGTTAAAAAGAGTACTTTTTTTATACGCTGGGATTTCAACTTTGCCCCTGATCCTCGTCTACATAGATCAGGTGAACCTAAAGGAGGTCTCTCCCCTGGACAACTCAGCACTGCAACTATTTTTAAGAAACTGCTCTCAGAATTTGACATAATAGCTGGCAGGCTGAACACCCAGAGGAGAGACTATTCTTTTTTTCCTCTGAATGATATGCAGCATGCCTATATTCTGTATGTGACTGCGACTGTATTTGCCTACAAAATGCAAAAAAGTAGCTCAGCACTACTGAGTCCCACCATGGCATGGTGCAACTTCAAGGGCTGTTTAGCAGTGACTGCTCTTTTGTAGTTGTGTCCTCCCTCCATACCCAATTCTGAACACTATTTGACAGGCCAAATTCTGCTATATATGGAAATCTCCTAATATCCATACTTTAATCAAAGATATTATTAAAGTTTAGCATAAATTTGAAACTGAAACTTTAGTAGTTCCATAGTCTATAAAGTCTGCCTCTGTGGCTTTGAAATGGCTTTCTTGGCTTCTGTATACCATTGAATGCAATGAAGCTAAAACTGACACTCTCGATTAAGCAAACTTTTCCATAGCCCCTCCACTGAATTTTCTGAGGAAAAAGTAGCAGGTTGCCTGTTCTAAATGTTCCAGTATCTTTGCTTACTTGTGTACATACTGCATACTTAGCACACACACATGCATACTGTAGTACATATATACATACTTTACAGTATATGCACACAAATATGAATACATACATATATACTGTACAGATGTGTCTTTTCTCATCCTTGCCGTGATCCCTTCACCAGGGCTGGCAACAGAAATATTAGGACCCCATACAGTGATATCTCTGGGGTCCCTTCAGATTATAAAAGTGCAACGGAATTGGCTGCGCTATATAAGAAACCGTTAATAAACATATATTTATTTATACAAATATATGAATGTGTATATCTCTCCCTCCTCCCCCACACACAACACAGTCTATGTCTCCCTTGCAACTTCCTCCCATACACCACACAGTCTGTCTCTCCCCAATGACTCCATGCTGAATTTCCAGCTCCCCCACATCATCCCAAAGCCCTGTATCCCCTCACCAAGCCACCCTTACCCTGGGGACAGACTCACCAGTATCCAGACCGAAACACAGCAGCTAAAAGGCGGCCCTCACACCCCACTAGTAGAGGCTAGTGCAGGGCACAGGAATAATGGCCAACAGAGCTGCTGCCATATCCCATAACTGCCTGCAACAGAGCTGGAGCCAGAAGAGCGAGCACACACTTGCGCTGCACAGTCACTGTTTGTGAGTGGCTCCTGGTCACTCTGAGGCTGCGCCCACACATTCTACAGCTCAATACCCTATTTGGGCAAGATGGCTTACATCTCTGCTGGGTACTAAATGGCATATCCTTGTGCCCCTCTGATCCTTAGGGTCTGGTACAGGTGTCCCCTTTGACCACCCCTGTCACCAGCCCTGCCCTTCAAACATGCAAACAGATTGCATCAGTGACTATTCACACCTGCTTACAGCCAATTGCTATAGAAGCAGGTGCAAATGCATGTGCCCACTCACAGCTGGAGAGGCACATCAATTTGTAATTTCTCTGAAGATTTATTGTTTGCTCATTGCTGGACACAATGTAGGGCCAGAGTGGAAAGAGGGATCAAATCAGATATTTCTTTGAAATGCAGACCTCCTTTCCATAGGAAGATGTATGGATCCGGTAACCATCGCCATGTAAATATGACACAGATTACCACAGTCAACCAGATTGCTTTCAGAGAGAGCAGAAAACATTGCAGCTACAGTAAGCCCTTAATACTGAATGACCCATTACTTAATACATGCATAAACTAGTGTTTTTACATGACTAATTGGCCAAATGATCACAGAGAGAAGCCACCACTGCAACCTGGAATCATTTATCAGGACTAATATATGCCTGAAAGCTACTAGGTATCCCCATTGTTTTATACTTGTTGCCCATTACCAAAGCATACTGTTTTGGATATGGATGTTTGGAGTATTTTTCTATAAAAGCCCATAGGTGGTTGGTTCGGAAGAGGGTATGCGGTCACTAAGTCAACACTGACTATTTTAACATTCACAATGTTGACATCAGAATGTAAATATTCATGATGTTGACTTGACATCTAAAATGGAAATGTTGACAATTGTATTTCATTGTCAAAATGATGACATTTGCATTATGCTTAGGCTTAGCATTAGAGCTAGGTTTACCATTAGGGTTAGAGATACACTAAAACCACATTGTTGACATTTCAACAATGTCAACATTACATCAGTGTAGACATGGTAAATGTTGATATTGTGATCATGTCGGCATGGTCAATGTTGACATATCTACCATGTCAATATTGCCAATTTTCTTAAAGAATGTCAACATTTTGGCCATCAATACAATATACCACACCCGTGGAAGAGTAGTTGTGTTGTGGAGGTGGATTGTGTAAATTGCTAATGTGATATACAGAAACAAATATTTTCATGGGTGAAAAATACAAAGGTATAACTGTAAGTGACCATAATCAATGAGATGGTTGGCAATTGAAAAGGAAAAATAACAAATAGTAAAAGGGAAAAACAAAGGCAAAGAGGAGAAGAAGGGAGTAGGAAAAAGGTTAAGTGTGTGAGAAAAGTGGAATGGTGAAATATTCAGGAAAAAAGGTAAGAAAAAGAGGATTGCTTGATAATATAAATACAGGATGCATTGGTGGGTGTTTAGCAGATGTGAAGGTGGGCTGACTAACGTAATAAAGTCATATTAAATGAAAAAAAATTTTTGCTTTGAGATTAGGAGCAGTTTTATGAAGTGGCAGATTCCGTAAGCAACCATTTCCTGGAGGGTTGGAAGTAAAAATGTAAAATGGTACTGTACATACAGTCAATGTAAAACCCAACATGCTTTCCACGGACTGCAAGTACAGGTTTAAATATTCACCTCCATCCCACTGGGAAGCAGTGGTTCACAAAAGCTGCTACTTTCATAAGCAGTGCCTGAGATGTTTCAAATCAATGTCAGTGAAATACTGTGTATTGTAGAGTGGAACAATTACATCTGTTATTGGTATAATTAGTACAGTATGAATGACTTTTTAGAAGACTATATGCATTAAAAGGGGGTTTATTAAGAGTAGGAAGTGAGAATTATATAGTTGTATATTCTTATTAAAGTATACTAAAGATGAAATAGAATAAATAAGGAATAATTTATATCACAATAGGGATGCAAAAATCAAAGAAATTAGGAAAATATATAATCAACAAAGTAAGTATAGTTAGGAATAGATGAAGTATCATTATACTTAAAAGGTACATATATAAAGAATAAAAAATGAAACTCAACTACAAAATAGCAGAGTTTTTTTTAAACTGTGTCTGTAGCGAACAGTTTAAATGCATTTCACTGCCACCTGTCACAGGTTTAAATCTTTTAAGACACATAGTTCAGTCTCCTGCTTCCTACAACATTACACGACCTCTGCTCTTTACCAAATTGCCACTTTACTACAGATGTCATGCTGAAATAAAAGGAATTTGACATTATGTTGGCATTTTAAGCTTGCATCATAAAATGGTGGCTGAGTCTGATAAAATGGAAATAAATCTAAGTTCTTATTAACTGTCTAGCACATTGTACTAGATACTGTAGGTATGACACACAATATGGGGTCAATTTACTAACAGTGCACACACATGGTGCGATTTTGGCTTATGGTTGATATTGGCTAGAAACTGACCAGAAGCATGAGCCTCTGATCTAGCCAATATCGGCCCTGCCAGCATAGTCTATTTTTTCTTACAATGCCGATCCTGCTGGATTTTGCATCGGCATCGCAAGAGCATACAAATGGTGCAATTGTTTGCTCCGGGAGGCGTGCATCCTGGCCATTGCTTAGGAGCCGGAATGCTGCGCCTTCTGCTGATCCCTGCCCGGTGCCTAGCAACAGGCAGACACCAGGCGCTGAGAGCCGCTGGATCCCTGGCAACGGGGATGCCAGAAGCAGATGGCATTCCCCGTTACTGGGTAACTAAGTACTCAGCTGTGGTACAGGGACATGCAGCAGGGCAGCTGCACAGTATTTTGTAATTTAGGGTTTGTGCGGTGATTGGTGCAGCTCCATTTATATTCCCTTCCTGGTCACTACCAAAATGCTGGTGATAGTTCCTGCTTCAGTGTGAATCTGTCAGCTCGTAGGAGATCCTGTCAGCCTGTGTTGTGCCCGAGACTTGGAGACCTAGCCTGATTGATTACCTGACCAGATATAGCCAGCCTTGTGTTCAGGTTTTTGTGGAGCATCCATACAAAGAGTTATTTGCTTGCATTTCTATTTAAAACATCCCTGAGCATTGTTGCTCTTACTGTTTTTGCTTATAACATCTTAGAGCATTGTTGCTTTCACTATCACTCATATATTTAGTGTTGCAGGGTTAGTTAGCCTTCCCCTTACTCACTCGCAGTCTCGGTTGGTGCCTTGTTAGCTTGTAAGACCTGTGGGCCTAGCCGCAGCTTTAACCATGAGTACTGGAACTCCCCGGTTGCCACATACTCCCCTGAGTTCCCAGTACTCAATTCATAACAGCGATTACTACCTTTTCTTACAATTTTGAATATATAGTCAAAATCGTAAAGGACAAATTGCATCATGTATACAGGGCTTTAGTCTTGGAGAGATAAAGTGGAGCTAGACAAAGTATCAACCAGTCAGCTCCTGTCATTTTTCAAACACGTTTCTCTCTCCAAGGATTTTTAAAGGGACCCTTAAATCAGAAAATGCTTAATTATGGTGATAAGTTGAATTTAGTATAAAGGACTAATTCACAAATAGCAAAGAAATTCACCAAAAATATGAGTTCACAATACTTCAAGGTATGACATGAAACCTAATAGTTTAGAGCCAGACTTGAAGTTTGTTTGTAGTTTACATCAGTTTTGTAAACACTGGGGTATAAAAGAGAGGTATAGAGTAATAAACCATGGAATGAATATTTATATTTTACATTAAATTTCTTATTTCTAGAATGATGCCGGTGCTTACAAAAGGAAGAAAAACTAGCTGTCACTTCCAGCCCCCAATACTTTGTTCAATTTCTTCGGTTACTCAGTAATGTCCCTGAAGGATATTATAAAACTGGTTACTGAATATAGAGGGTAATTCACAGTTGATCACAGCAGCAAATTTGTCAGCAGTTGGGCAAAACCATGTGCACTGCAGGTGTGGCACATAAAACATGTGCAGGGAGGGTTAGATTTGGGTTGGTTATATTGTTTCTGTGCAGGTTAAATACTGGCTGCCTTATTTTTACACTGCAATTTAGATTTCAGTTTTAACACACCCCACCCAAATCTAACTATCTCTGCTCATGTTATATCTGCTCCCCCCCCCCCCCCGCAATGCATACGGTTTTGCCCAACTGCTAACAAATTTGCTGCTGTGATCAACTCTGAATTAGGCCCACATATTTAAATATGCACAGACTTTAATATTGCCCACTAATGACATTTCTTACCAGTGCTAGTCACACCAGTACAACAAAGTTTAATCTGTCTTCTGATCAAAGAATTGGACAGACTGTGTCTTCAATCACAGAAATAGTCAACCATTTACATTTAGATGTAAATTAGATCATGGAGGAGAAAACCTAAAAAACACAATAGATCATTGTAGATGGCCAACTATAATATCACACATTTATGAAGGCCCCATATAATGTTTTATTTTTTAGCTATTTGTAAAATACTGTAGTATACCAGCAAGAAAAACAATATCACTACTTTAATTTCAATTATTAAGCATTAGCTTAATATACACTATATGATGTTTTGCTTCACTAGTATACAGTATATGTTTTGCTTCACTAGTAAGTTACAATACTGTAGCTTTAAATTATTATTTTATATGCATATTGTGGAAACAAGTGGAATATTTACAGTATGTGCTAGACAGATGTATTGGAGAATACTGGGAAAAGTAGATGTAGCCAATATCATTGTTCATTTAACATATTTTAAATGTTCATTGAACTCAGGCAGTTTGTTAAGTGATGCATAAATGCAATGCATATCAATGGTACTCTCGAAAGGCCTTGTTTATTATTATTTGTTTGATTAACACTGATGAATATTCATTCACTTAAATCACTTAAGACTTGCACAGGATGGTGGGTGTTTGTGTGCATGCAGTTTAAAACACAATTCACCAGAAGGAGTATCCCCAGATTGCTAAAATAAATTGATTCATTCTGCATGTAATCAATATTTTATATTTAAAACTGGATATTACACTGAATTACCATTTATTCAAGTTTTACTAAAATATAATATAATACACAGTAAACTTTTTATATAAAGTATGTTCTAGTGAATTTAGCAATATATATTATACAGTTCTCTGTAAAGTAGCAATATTCCCATATTCTACAGAATAGGAAGTTCTATTCTAAAGCTATTAAATGATAGAGGTTGACTCTAAGGCACTTATTATTAAGGATCCCATGTTCCACGAAAGGTACACTTACAAATAGATATGTACACAAGAAAGAGGGTTGGACTGGAAAATACAAACAATGCTTACTGTACATCAGGGGGATACATTTATAGACTACACTGTACATTAGGGGCATGCATTTATAGACTACATTGTACATTAGGGGAATACATTTATAGACTACAATGTACATTAGGGGAATACATTTATAGACTACAATGTACATTAGGGGAATACATTTATAAACTACACTGTACATTAGGGGAATACATTTATAGACTACTCTGTACATAAGGGGCATACATTTATAGACTACAATGTACATTACGTGCATACATTTATAGACTACAATGTACATTAGGGGAAAACATTTATAAACTATACTGTACATTAGGGGAATACATTTATAAACTACACTGTACATTAGGGGCATACATTTATGGACTACACTGCACATTAGGGACATACATTTATAGACTACACTGTACATTAGGGGCATACGTTTATAGACTACACTGTACATTAGGGGAATACGTTTATAGACTACACTGTACATTAGGGGCATACATTTATAGACTACACTGTACATTAGGGGAATACATTTATAGACTACAATGTACATTAGGGGAATACATTTATAGACTACACTGTACATTAGGGGAATACATTTATAGACTACACTGTACATTAGGGGAATACATTTATAAACTACACTGTACATTAGGGGCATACATTTATAGACTACACTGTACATTAGGGGAATACATTTATAGACTACACTGTACATTAGGGGCATACATTTATGGACTACACTGTACATTAGGGGCATACGTTTATAGACTACACTGTACATTAGGGGAATACGTTTATAGACTACACTGTACATTAGGGGCATACATTTATAGACTACACTGTACATTAGGGGAATACATTTATAGACTACACTGTACATTAGGGGAATACATTTATAGACTACACTGTACATTAGGGGAATACATTTATAGACTACACTGTACATTAGGGGAATACATTTTTTTAAACTTCACTGTACATTAGGGGCATACATTTATAGACTACACTGTACATTAGGGGAATACATTTATAGACTACACTGTACATTAGGGGAATACATTTATAGACTACACTGTACAATAGGGGAATACATTTATAGGCTACACTGTTTTTTTTTTTTTAATTCTGATAGTAACATCCTTATCTGCCACCTTTGTCACCATTAATTGTCATGAAGGATAATTTAATAACACCTAAATTCATTCTGTGCATTGGCAGCTACCAATCTTGTACTGTAATCACTCTACAAAGAGATGCACCTTAGCTCTGCCATTTTTCCCAGCTCATCACTTTTCCAGGATCCCATACTGTATCTCCAGAATAGGGGAGACACTTTACGTCTGTGCTGTAAGAACCATTTAAGCAGAAAAATATCTGAAACGTGCACATTTTTCTGTATAATCTTTATGACTATTGGGGTAGCAACAGTAACATCTAGCAATAAATAGCAGGTGCATGCTCATTGTGAGTAAAATGTTCCCGCTGGCCTACATAAAGAGGGGGACTCTGCTGCAGTCTATGGGCACAGTAGCCAGCAGGCAATGTGTCTTTATGTTTAAATGTGAGTAATATATTAAAATTAGCTCGAGGTTATATTGCTTACAAATGGATGGTTCCTGATCCTCATTCTTTTTCATACTGGGTGTCCCTGGTTATCATAACAAACATTGTATGAGAAGCAAAAGTGCCCCCTGATAGAATATAGGCTATATAGATGGACTTAGAAATGCTCTTCATCCTTCTTCCTATGAACACTCCTAATCACCACATCTCCACTGAAATGCCTTTGCTGACAGAGGCCTCTGTCTCTATGTATGATACTTTTTATGTTTTTGCTGCACCTGTTTAATGCTGACACATTTCTGGCCCTGGAATGAAATTGATTATTGTTAACTTATCATACTCTTTAAGATTGTCAATGTGCCATACTTACTTTAATCCCTAGAAGTATCATCTATTGGTAGTTAGTGTGTCTTACGATGTGACTTTTACCATATTGTGCTCTTAATTCTGTTTGTAGTATCCCATAGCATTTGCAATGATCATTGCTACATGTATGCGTTGTCTTTTTATGTTTTATTCTATTTTATTTTGTAAAAACAGTCTAATACAGATATTTAAAATAGCTTTGGCATCATAGTACTTACAAAAAAGCAAGAGGTTCATGGACTTTCTTGAATAATCTTAAGCATTTCTAACAATCATATTGTTTTTTGAACTTACTTTGTGTATGCTGTAGGTTCTTTGCTTGTCACCATAGCTCATTACTTTCATATCACACTCTACCTTGCAAAATGACAATTCAAAAAAATACAGAGACATGCAAGATACAAGGACAATTTTAAAAACTTCTGGTGAAAGAAAGTTGTGAGTTCAGGTTCTTGATTTTGTGCAAAATCTAATACCTTGAAATGTTTTTAGGGTAATTACCTATTTAAATAATAAGACTTTGGATAGTACAGTAATATTGTCTTTAAAATGTGACCTGATGGTTATATTCAAGAAGAGAACTATAATGCCGTATACAGTATAGTTCACACTGAGCATATTAGTGCATTAATTCAGACAAAGAAGTTACAGAGAGTGGGTATTATATCTCACTTTATGGAGTCCATTCAATTGATCCGACAAGTCAGAAAAACTACTTTTTCTGATTTTTTTTAGGTCGAATCTGGATTCAACCTATTCAAATCATTTTCTGGTTTTCCGACTTGTCTGTAATGCCGACTTATCGGAATACACGTGGATCGGCACATATATTGTCAAATTTGCGGGCATTTCCGACAGGTTTTTGGCCTGTTTTCAACAATGCCAATCCGAAATTTAATAGTGCAGTGTTAGATCCTCTCTGTCGGAGAAGATCTGACATCAATTGAATAGACCCTTATATGTCTGACTGATTTTAGCTTACGGTGTTTATTTTTTGCAAATTTAGTTTAGCAACACATCCCCCAAAAAGACAACAACAAAAACCAGGATTTACAAAGAAATAAGTTAACGAGTCTTTGCTACAGTATTATAGACTCCCATCGCAAGTAAAGTGTGAACATTTTTTGCAATAATATTTACTATTTTACAATGCATATTAATTGACATTTCTAAATATATTTTATTTTTCAGATTAACAACATGGGAGAAAAAATAATAAAGACAATATTAGAGAATAACCCCAACTAATAAGAAGCTACAAAAATAAAGTTCAAATATATTTAACTTTCATTATATTTTTCAACTGTGTTGGAAAACGGAAACTATGGTATCTTGTCCAGTACTAATGCTTCTGTTTTGGATTTGCAAACCAAACCCTTGTCATACTGAGCTCTACTTTAAGAGACCCTCTGATGAACAACCTCAAGAAATATTGCGACATTTTTCTGTAAATGATGGCAAACTACTAAATCGGCATAAACGAGGATGGATGTGGAATCAGTTCTTTTTGTTAGAAGAGTATACCGGTTTGGATTACCAATATGTAGGCAAGGTATGTACTACAATTTTTTTATACTATATCATTTTTTATATGTTTTTGTAAATTAACATGTCTTTCACAAGAGATACTCCAGGTGCTAGTAATGAGAAAATAGATGCCAGAAGCACAGATAATTCCCCATTTTTCTACACTGTTTCACATTATACTGCCTTTTGAATGTCTCAAAAACTAGTATAGTTTCATAATATTTGTTCCACAAATTAAAAAAATCTGAGCAATACAATTGTAAGCATTCCTTGGTGATATACCACATCGGGTCAAACTGCACTTTACTAGAGAAATAGTCTCTATAAAATCATGTAAAATCCATCTACCATCTAAAAGACCATTAACTATTTAGTACTTTAGTACTATTTACTACATTTTCTAAAAAGTGGAGTTGTTGCTCACAACAGACAATCTGATTATAGCTTTTATTTATTTATTGCATTCTAGAAAATGATAGCCTGAATCTGACTGATTGCTGTAGATAAAACTTCCATGTTTAATTTTTAGCAACTATAAAAATTCTATCCCATAGTCCTCTTGTGTTCTATTGTGTCTATTTTCTATACAATGAAACAGAGGTGATGTATCTTTGATATTACCCTGACAGTGAATGGTAAATAAGTTCCTTAGTAAACAGTAATTACAGCTCACTTATTTTTGCTATATATGTTAATATGTAGTTGCTTTTTAAACCATTTCATTTATTTATTTATTTTGTTTGTGGAGGGCATGGTTTAGCAAATGTTTTTAAGGTATGAATAACATTTATTAAGTAGCATTTCTACACATTTGAAGCTTGTATGGTTTTAATTTAATATATTATTAGTTCTCACTTAAGCAGTGTTGATTATATTTGTATCATTATGTCGTCAAATCTTTTTGGATATTTCTTTACTTGTCTGATCATTTTGAGATCATTTCCTCTGTTATTAAGACATGGTGGCCATATGGGATGATGGATGAACTCAGACTTTTTTTTTAAAATCATGCCTTGTCAGTGATTGTCCATTTTAAAAATGTCAGAGTTCAGCCGGCCTCACGCATGGCTGACAAACTCGGGCGTCATTACATCTGGCCCATGATTTCTGTACCTTTGAATGCCAGAGGTCATTTACCATTTTTGTAATTGTACTGTAGCTGAAAATGTACAGATTAAACATACAGAGATCTTCCATCATCCCCTAAACTGCAGTACTTTACGAGGTGTAAGGTATAATACACCGCCAAGTGATTAGACATTCAGTATTACCTAACAACAATATGCTCTATATTCTTGATCAAGTACTCCTTTTTCTGTTAGTCATGAACAGTCTGTGATGGTGTTTTATACTATGTAACATATATAAGGGTTTTTCATCATCACTTTACCAAATATAAAATATTCTCCCAAGATTCTCTCCATTTATACTAAACAAGACCAAAACATCACTTAATGAAAGTTCACAAAGATGGCAAGTCTCACTGTATATGGACATCAACCACACATGAAATAGTAAACAAATACAGTCATGAGTCCTTGGGCATCAAATCCACCATGTTATATTTGTTGTGAGAAGTATACCCTCAGGTGCTCTTACTTACAACAATACCACTTAAATACACATGATCAAGGTGTGTTTCATTATCTGATCAGCCTCTATTCTTAGGGAATAGCTTTTTGGAAAAATATATTGATATATGACAGGTTTGTGAGAGGTGCTGAATGTGTGGTTTGAAGGGGAGGGAGGGATCCAGGATTATGCCAAAACAGTGTACTTGGGGGCTAGAGGAGATAGTCATGCCATCAATGGATAATGAGATTGTGGGAGGTGAGGTTGTTTAGGAGGGTGGGAAGATGATCAGCTCAGTCTTGGACATGTTGAGTTTAAGAAAGCACTGGGACATCCAGGAAGAGACAGTTGGAGGTATGAGTGAGAAGATCCGGGAAGAGATCAGGGAAGGAAAGGCAGATTTGAGTGTCATCAGCATAGAGATGATATTGGAAGTTAAAAGAACTGAGTTCACCTAAAGAGTATATGTAGAGAGAGAAAAGGAGAGTACCAAGAATAGAACCTTGGGGGACACCAACAGTTAGTGGAAGTGGGATGGATTTAGCATCATGAACAGTGGCAGAGAAGGATCAATCAGAGATGTAGGAGGACAGCCAGGAGAGGGCAGTATCATGCAGACCAAGAGCGTGAAGGATTTGCAGAAGTAGAGGGTGATCCACATTGTCAAAAGCAGCAGAGAGGTCAAGAAGAATAAGGAGAGAGTAGTGGCCCTTAGATTTGGCTGCATGGAGGTCATTGCAGAATTTTGTAAGGGCAGTTTCAGTGGCATGGAGAGAGCGGAAACCAGACTGGAATGGGTCAAGCAGTGAGTGGGAGGAAAGAAAGGCAGAGAGGCAGTTATAGACAATACGCTTAAGGAATTTGGAGGCAAAATGGAAGAGAGAGATGGGTCGATAGTTGGAGAGGATGTTTGGATCGAGGGTAGGTTTTCTAAGAATAGGGGAGACAAGAGCATGCTTGAAGGCAGAGTGGACAGTGCCTGATGAGAGGGAGAGATTGAAAATGTGGGCAAGATTGGAACAGGCAGAAGAAGAGAGGTAGCGGAGGAGGTGGGAGAGGATATGGTCGAGTGGGGAGGTAGTGGGGGGAGAAATGGATGAGAGCCATGACTTCCTCATCAGATACATGGGAGAAAGATGTCATAGTTGGTGAGATGGAAGGGGAGGGGTGGCAAGGGATGGGTGGTGGCTGGTTGCTGGTCTGGTGGGATATGATGTCCTGATGTATGGAGTTTATCTTAAATGTAAAATAAGTGGCAAAGTCAAGATCAGACAATGAGGATGGGAGAGAAGGTGGTAGTAGGCAGAGGAGGGAGTTCACAGTTGCAAAGAAGCACCAGGGGTTTGAAGGCTGATTGTTTAGCAAGGGAAAGGGCAGCACTGAAGGATGAGAGGATACTGTAAATTTAAAATGGAAAAAGTCTGCCTTAGAGGGTGATTTCCTCCACTGTTGCTCGGTAGTACTGGAGCATTTTGAAGATATCTGGTGCATTTGGTGTGCCTGGGTTGAGGTTTTGATCTGCGAGGGTGAATAGTGGTTGGAGGAGCGAAAGTCAAGAGCAGAAGTAAGAGATGCTTTGTATAGGGATGTGGCTTGTTCAGGGCATGAGAGAGAGAATAGGAGACAGAAGTGAGTCGAACAGAGAGAATAAGGATGAGGTGTCAATAGTCTCAATGTTACGCTTAGTGATGGTAGCCTTAGGAGGTAAAGATTGGGAAGCGGAGATAGATACGTTGAAAGAGAGCAGGTGGTGGTCAGAGAGGGGAAAAGTGGAATTGGAGAAATCAGAATTATCACAGCGGTGAGTGAAAACCAGATCCAGTGAGCTCCCGTTCACATGAAAGGGTGAGTTGGTTCACTGGGAGAGACCAAGTGTAGAGGTGAGTTTAAGGAGCTTAGAGGCAGGTGATTTTGTGGAGTTATTGATAGGGATGTTGAAACCCCCTAGGATAATGGAGGGAATGTCAGAAGAGAGGAAGTGAGGTAGCCAGGTAGCAAAGTTGTCGAAGAATATGGAGGAAGTGCCAGGTGGATGGTAGATGACAGCAACTCGAAGATTAGTAGGTTGGTAGAGCCATATCACATGGACCTCAAATGTAGAGAATGTAGGGGATGTTTTTGGAGGTATAAGTTGGTATGTGTAGCTAGAGGGTAAAAGGACCCCAACACCACCAACATGGTTTCCCCTGGGTCAGGGTGTGTGTGAGAATGTGAGGCCCCCATCAGAGAGATTAGCAGAAGAAGTGGTGTCATAGAGAGTAATGAAGGTTTCTGTAATGGCCAGGAGATGCAGAGAGTTGGAAATTAAAAGGTCATGAATAGGGGCCAGTTTATTGCAAACATATCTGGCATCCAGAGGGCACAGGATAGGGGGTAAGAGTTTGAGGGAGATATGTGAATGAGATTATCAGGGTTGCTGTAGCATTGAGGTAATATTAATTTGGAAGCAAGGGATATAGATGGTGTGATGATGGTGCTGGGTCCTTGGCTAGGAAGGGAGACTGCGGAAGTGAGGCATGAAGGGAGTGCAGTATGACAGTGTTGGAGGAGAGGTGAGGTGACTGGCAGGGGAGGAAGTGAGCAGGGTTGAGTGGTGGGATAAAGAGCCTGTGAAGGGGCACAAGTAAATTGCAGTGGGGACACAATAGAGGTGGGGAAGGGAGGCAAAGAGGAGGATGGGAGACAGAGAAGAGGAGAGAGGATGAGCTGTAGGAGACTGGGTGAGAAGGATATAGGTGGTACCAGGGGACAGAATAAATGATTAGGAAGACAAAAATTAATGAGTGATGTTGCCAGCCTGGCCATAGTGTGGATGGGGTAAATAGTGGTAGTAAAATGTGAATAGGAGGAGTAGTGGTGGCTGAATGAAAGAGCAGTGGAATAACAGAAATAAAGAAGAATTTGCAAGTATTTAAAATGTGGTTAATGTCTACAGGTTAACAGTAAGGCAAATGTTTTGCTGATGTAAGATGGAAAATTACACAGTGTTTGTGTTCCTTCATTAACTATGCTTCTCAGTGCAAAATGTTTTTTCCAGGGTCCAAGTAAAAATTGTATTACAGGTGTTTTTTGCAGAAAGTGATTGTATAGTTTCCTGAGTCAGTGAGGATTGGAGAATATTAGTTGTGAACATACATTTGTAGTTGGGATTCAGTCCAAGTATTGTTGGCGTTCGAAGGAATTTCCACATTTGTTTTTTGTTTAATTTAATTTTTCATCCAGTTTAAGTCCAGAATAAGTTACAGACATCATCCTTAGAAACATTCATCCTTTGATAACTTTAATCCCAGACTGAATCAGCAAAGGCTTATTCAGCCTGACTACACATAATATCAAGACCAATAAATGTGTTTGTAAGCACATTGATTGATTAGACCCACCCCTAGCCCACCACCCATTTGAAGTAATAAAACTTAAACAAACAAATGGTGCATGGGTATGAGACCATCAAAGATTCCCCCAAAAACTTATAATAAAACCAGTTTAAATCTGCTTATAACAATAAATCAACTATTCATTACCTATAGCTATGCAATAATGGTATTCAGTTGTGATAATCAGCAGATGCAATACAACTTGCTGGTAAGTTTAGTTCCACTATTCATTACCTATAGCTATACAATCATGGTATTCAGTTGTGATAATCAGCAGATGCAATACAACTTGCTGGTAAGTGTAGTTCCACTATTCATTACCTTTAGCTAAGAGAACAATGAGATTTTGAAGATGCTTCATAGTCCTTTGCATATTGTTCATTAAATTATCGAGAATAAGTCACAGACGACATCCTTAGAAACATTCATCCTTTGACAACTTTCATCCCATTCTGATTCAGCCAAGGCTTATTCAGCCAGACTACACATAGTAGTAGTAGTAGTAGCAGCATAGTAGCGCCCCTTATACAGAATGCCAACAGTAATAGCACCGTATGCACACATAATACCCACAGTAGTAGTGTCCCTTATACATAATACCCACAGTAGTAGTGCCACTTATACACATAATGTCACTCCCACTACACACCCACATACAGCTTTTCATTCACTCTCTTTGCCTCTGCTTTCCAAAGAAAATCTTTAGAAACTCATCCTCTCCCTCTGACATACTGTATAGCAGCCATGGTCCCATGTAGCTCCACCCCCTCAGCCCCATGTACCTTTGCCCCTCATTTCTATGTAGCTCCACCCCATTTTCAGGTCCTGAACACTGATGCTTTCACAGGGGGGTGGGAAGACGCTTCAAACTGCTGGCGCTACTGCCAGTCATACAGTGTGATTGGTTCAGCTGACTTTAACAACTGAGTACAGCAAGGTTGCAGAGCAGGGAGAGTGCCTCTCCAGCCTGGCACCTGTCTGCTTTGCATCTCTTTGCTGAGTGGGTTGCCCTGTATGCATCCACTACATACACCTGATTTAAAACCCATCAATATCATCAGGGAACACTTGCACAAGCCTGTACTTGATGCAACTAATGTTCTTGGTGTATTTTCCGATTCTACCCAACTCTGCATAGCCTGCAGATACATAACCAAACTTTGCCCATGTGAGAATGCCAAGTTACAGCTGTTATGTCTCTTCATTTGCAAGTTGAGATGTGACTGAAGCACCTGATTCCAGAACATATGCAGTTCAAGAACACACCACATTTGCTCTGTAGGCAGATCCAAATCCCTATCAGACCCAATAAATTTAGTTTTTTTCAAGAATATAATTATTTTCCAGAATTTATGGTACTATTTTGCGAAAAAATACAAAATAAGCTACAGTTTAAATATTAGAGCAAACAAACAAATACTAGGGCACTGGTCTACTTGTGGAAATCAGTCCAAGGTTATAAAATTGGTTCAGCTGCAGCTTTCACTTCTAGAGGCAATTGTGGACTTTATTACTAAATGATGCATAAGAAAAATAGGAAGGGATATATATGAAAAATACCCTACAAGTTTAAGCGCTGCTGTCCCAACTTTAAACCCACATCTATTTATTATTAATTAATACTCCAATGCAGGAGATAATCCTCATCAAGGTTTTTAATAAAACATCACATATACAATTCACATGAATACATTTTACACAATACATTTTACACATAAATCAATTCATCAATATAAAAAGACCATATCACAATCTCCATGTAACTATGGACCAATTTCTGGCACCTATTAGTGTTATATACGCAGATGTCCAACCATAGGAAAGAGAAATTCCCAGTCTTATAAATATTTCTGACAATGAGGCACACAATATTTCTGTAAAATTCCAACTGAGGCACTGGATTATTATCCTTGTGAGCAATACTTGCTTAAAAAGAAAGCCACTTAGTAGAGTTTTATTCCCTTTATCCAGACTGCTCACTCCAGTATAGTCACTCTTATCCATTGCTGCTGGCATCTGCTCTCAAGAGCCCAAATGTGAAGGTAATTCATGCAGCCACTGATTAGCTGAAATTACCTAGATGGGACTATACTACAACAACTCCGGGAAGTGACACAGCTCCACCAGCGCTGTACAACTCGACAGACGCCAGCTTAAACTTACTTACTTTCTTACTAGAAACTACCTTACTTTCTTACTTACTCTCTTACTAGTGTAAGTATTATACAGTAATATTGCTTTTTGTTAATAGTATCCAGCTACAGCTTTATAATCCACCAGCTGCTATTATTTCTATATTAGAGTATTCCTCACTCAACAACTGTATTTACCACTGTGGCCGCTGGCATATCTATAATGGGTGCAGTTTATGCTGTGCACACGGGCCCCTAAGTTAAGGGGGGCCCACACCACACATGCTGCACCCATTTTTTTTGAATAATCACACCTCCAGAGTCCGGCACCTACATCAGCAGCACTGTCAAATCACTGAAAATCGTGCAGCTCCATTTTCACAGGCTTCTGTACATGCATAGTAGATAAATCACTGGGAAAATGGCCGCCGCACCATTTTACATGAGAACTGCGCATGCACAGTAAAGTCTGAGCCCTCTAGACTCTCAGCGCTGCCAACAGAGAGGAGGGGTCCCGATTGGAGGAGGCCACTCCTCCTCTCTTCAAGAGCCCCTGACTGTGGCCTTTATATACATGGATAGTGTGCATAGAAGCCTGCATTATTAAGGACATTATGTTTGTACAATCCTGTTTTGTACCATTATGTTTGTACTATTATTTATGTGTCTTGCTGTATTAAGGATTAAACAAATTTATTAGAAATTACCTTTTTCTTTATCACTACACTGCAGATGCTTATGTTGAATTTTCTGTGTGAGGTACTAAAGAATGAACAGCAAATATGCCGAGTAAATAGAATTCCATATATTAAAAACCTCAAAGGCATTATTACTGCTTAGCTCCAGTCATTCCGTGCATATTAAACAGTAAAGTCAAATAAATGTTAGTTAGGGATTTAAAATTCTGATGTTTGCTGCACCTGTTTTATTTCTTAACCCTTTAACACACAAATGGATGTTTCTTTTATTTTCACTGCTTACTTATGTACTTGGAAGTCATACTTCTAGGAGATTGCAAGAGACCCAGCACCTGCACCCTTGACCCTAAGTGTGTATCATTGGTTGAGCTCTATGTCCTTTTATAAATTTGCTCTAAACTACTAAAAGCGCAATAATATTTTTTTCCTGAATGCTAGTGAACATTACCTGTTTTTTGAACGCACTGCGTATATATATCTATTTTTGTTACAAATTAAAAGATTTCTTCCATTAGTATAAATGCCTACAATGCTTTTACCCTCTAGATGTTGCTTGTCATGCTAACTTCAGTTCTCCAACTCTCATTTGACTGTAAAACACAAAGTACATCTAACACAATAGTAAGCTGGTGTTAGCTGTGAACCAGGCTCTTATACAGTATAAAAATCTCTACTTTTAAGAACAAAATTACTTAGATGCTACATATGTATTTAAGAATAGCATTAGAGAAACATTTTCTGTATGCAGCTTGTGAACCACTTTGTTGGTTTGACACCCACACTTTGTCATATCAAAGGCATAGAACATCTATTTTTACCAAAAAGGCCCTTTAGAACCTGCTTATCCAGAAATTCACAGTGAAAACATTTTAGAATGTCTTAAATGAGATTTTGGGAAAAGAAAAATTCACACTACATTCAGAGTGTAAATACCTATCCCCCCACTATCTCACCCTGACCAAAGGAGCAAAATATGTTTCACACGGGATGTAGTTATATGACTAGCAGTCGGGAGACCGTCCATCACTATACTGATGCCGCAATCCTGAACAATTGAAACCCTAACTAACAGGAACTATTCCCACTCGTGCGTGTCCATGACACCCATAGAGTGGGAAAAGAACCTGCGGTGAGTTCAGCGAGCCATAGCCCACAGGGGTCTTCGTTGTGCTCTTTCCCCCCGCCGGCAATATAAACCTCAGGATCCCGGTGTCGGTATGGTTACTGGCGGGATCCCAAATGCCGATCACCCATACCCAACCCGTTTCAAATCCGAATTGACACTTACCGTATGTAATAAGTGCACATTCAGAGCAATAGTTACATGATGGTTGCAACTTGAAAGGTATGTGTATTAAACTTTTTGCAATTATTAAGCTATAAAAAAGTGCTTACTTTACAAACCAGTTTATTTGTTTGTGCTTTCACTAGTAAGCTTAAAAATATACATTAGCCATATCTCCTGGATAAAATTGACAGCAACCTGATTTTTTGCACAAATATATTAGAAGAGAAATGCTAACACACTTTTTCAAGAGTTCTGATTAGAGAAAGGAAGAGATGAAAATAAGTCCTCGAGGATTAATTCTTTGTGAATTTGAAAGTGGTAATCTGCATACGTTATGAGAAAACAGAAATTGATGAGGGAAATTAAATGATGTTGATTGAGCAAAAAGACATGCTTTGTACAAAAAAAAAGTGATTTAGTTCAAGAAAATGCTGTCAGTTAAAATAGCAAGCATATGCTGTCAGGTCAAATTTTAGAGGTCGTTCTAGTAATTTTATAAAAACTGGTACATTTTCATATTTACAATGTTTAGTGTTAGTCAACGTGAATTATTAATCACATTACATAGCTAAAAAATATATATATTTGCTTGTACTTTGAAGCATATGTTTTTTTTAATCCTTTTACAAAATGTATAAACTGTAAATTGCATGTCTTTGTGTGGGTAGAATATTGTACTTTAGTCATAATGTTCTTAAATTACAGGGTATCCATACATACAGTAGAAAATTAAATATTTCTTAAGCCTGCCATCTGTCTCCTCTTGTCAACCAAAATCACATCCAACTCATCCATTATTAATGCAGTTTGTAAGGGGGTTGGGTAGAGGAATGCTGGCAGTCAGAATACTGATCCCAACATCCCTACTGCCATAATTCTGACAGAGGTGCTCACCTAAACTAACCCTTCCCTATCCCTTCCCCTAATGGTAACCCTCCCTTACCGCAGCCTAACCCTCCCTTGCCACAGCCTATCTCTAACCCTCCTTTCCTGCAGCCTTACTCTAACCCCACTGCACAGCCTAACCCTCTCTCTGCAGCCTAACTCTAACCCTCCTCCTGCAGCCAAACCTTAACCCTCCCTGGCATACTTACATCAGGATTCTGGCATTGGCATTCAAGTAGGTGTCAGGCATGACTGCCGACAATCTGTACATAGGGAGGCCAACTACATCCCCTGTCAGGATATTCACAATGAATGAAAGATGTGAATTTAGACTGCAACAAAGAAAATTATATTTTTACAATACTAAATAGTTGTGTAGGAGTGTACATTACAAACTAAAAAAACCTTGAGTAAGGATTCAGATTATTTGTGAAAATACTGAAAAGATATTAACATACAGCATATTTAATACGTCTCCCCTTTTGGTTAAGTGTACCCAGAGTGAAATAAGGCACTAAGGGGCATATTTAATAATAATCTGGTCAGACCCAATAACTTTATTTTTTTATCACCGCTATTTACAGCAATAAGAAATTATTGCTCAACTGAATGTATTAAAAATAAACTTGCAAGGACATGGGCTCTGAAAGGAGCCCTTCCCTGCAGCTGGTAAGAAGTGAGTTAACTGTCCTTCCCAAGGGCAAATGCAGGATTTCTAGAGGAGGGTTTCCAAATGCATTCCACAATCTCCTGCTCTTTGAAACATAGGAACAAGTGCAGGAGCCTGTGGAAGTGGTTGACGAACCTAGTACCGACTCTGGACACATACACACACACACACACATATATATATATATATATATATATATATATACACACACTGGTCTTTTTATTCACTAGGTGGTCTACATAGTATAAGCTGTATCAAACATATTTAATGTAAATTAGTGGTCAGGAAAAGGTTAAACATCCAATAATATCTAAATACACATACATAAAAGAACCTGTAGGAGACAGAACTGCACATTATAGGCAAACATTTTCCCACTTCATGGTAAGGCTCCTGTCTCTATTTCCTGGAAGTTACTCTCTGGCCCAGTGCACTGATTGAGGGCTCAGATCCACACATACAGCAAACTTGGTAGAAGAAGCTGCTATCACTGTGCATGTGCAACAGCTCTGATCTGTCCCTGCATGTTGTGGTGGCAGCTCAAGTAATCACATTATATACTGTTTCTATTGTCATAATTTGAGCTGCTCACCAAGAGGAGGGGGTGGGGGTTCAGGGCAAATAGAACCCCCCCTCTCCCTGCATTTGCCTATACTTACACTTCTCCTTTGGCTTTGGGAGCCATGTGCACTATAGTCTGCTGACCACAATTGCATGAGTGTTGGGTGCTGGAGAGGGATCCTGCTGTTATGCTCCTGGTAACTCTCATAGAAATAAGCCCAATAGCTCTAATGGCATTAGCTACCGAGCTAAGCTATGGAATGCATCACAGTTTGGAGCATGGTAAACTTGGCAAAAAAGTAGCTCCCATAGAAACATATAGGAGCATTTTTTTGTTAGCGAAAATAGGAGATTGCACTAGATATCTAGATATCTCTGATATCTGCTGTGGTCCCCTGTATGTATGTATGTATGTATGTATATATATATATATATATATATATATATACATTCAGCGATATTTATTATTTGCAGGTACCCCCAGAAAATGGGTGTTTTGGGGGGATATCCCTTGAATAAATAAAAATGTGGCCCCTAAATCCAGACACTGCTATATATTTAAGATGCAGATGTACTTTTATGCTGCTGAATATGAAAGGACCACTTATGAAATTATGAAGGAGTAAAGTGTCATTTTTGGAAGGTTCTGAATTTATTGGTAAAGGAACATAGAAATAAACTTGTCCTCATTTAATATAATCAACCAAGTATCGAAATTAAAACATTTACTAGGAAAGTACAAAATAAATAAAGAAATTGATTATGAATTTTATAATAGACAACAGTCCAGCAACTAAATAACAAGAAATATTATAAAATGCTTAAAGAAAGAAGGAGCAGTTATTCAGTAGCAGCACAAACCAACTCCCCTGCAGTAAATGTACTGTACTCAAGAAGCTATAAGCTGACAGAGTGTTGTTATCAACATCCCTGCAGCTTCTATCATAGTAATGGAATCCGCATGCAGTTTGTTTGTATAGTGGAACAATCTTCAAGAGAAACAAGAACACTGGGTGTCAATATAACATATTTATTTTAAGACAAAAAGTGTATCACACTGACATACAGTTTATGATTTGCAGAGCAGAACATTCTTTGTATGAGGTAATAGAGCAATCTTGTCCAGATTGAGGGTAAACATACTAACCATAGGTTTTGGGTTGTCTTCAAAATGAAAGCATCAATATCAGATTACAGTCTAAAAAAATAGCATTTTCTTTGCCTTGGATTTGAATGTCAGTTAAAACCCAACATCATTAGCAATCTGATATATTCCCTTATCTATTTGCTGCAGAGTGGAATCCCTGCATAGATTGCTATGATCTGTGCAGGCTTTTTTTTTTTTACTGAATATGTAAAAAAAAAATGGTTAAAATTAGGAGTAAAAATATGTGCCCCCTTTCCCCCACCTCCAAATTGATAACCAGCCTGGGCCTCTTAGACTGGACTGGTATTGGAAAATAAGGGGAAACAACTGTGTCTAGCACTAGATTTAACTAGTCGGTGGCTGACGTTATAACAGAGGGGGACTTAGCATGAAGTCCCACTGCCATAATGGCAACAAGCCCAAAACTAGTCAGCTCAGGGCTGGATACTCTAGTAAACTTAACCCTCCAAAAAAATTTAGTACCTCTTCCACAAATACGACCAGCCCTGAGCAAAAAATCCCAGGACTCTTCTCCACATCAACTGTTAGATGCAGAGGTTAACAATAATGAAAGTGTTAAAATATTGTTTTTTACAGAAGGCCTACAGGCTCCATCAAGTCTGCCCAAGCATGGTAGTACTTGCTGAACCACAAGTGCCAACAGACCTGAACATTAAAGGCCTGCTGGCACCCGTAGTCCATCTGAAAAAAAATACAAAAATAGGACACTGACATTGAATAGAAACCACCCAGTCTGAATAGGTCATTTCTTCTTTGGTCCATGTACCATCCTGGCACGGAGCTCTGTGAGGAGCAGAAGTGGATTTATTTATAAGCGCAGGCTAGTGATATCTTCTGAGGAAGCAGCTGAAATTCTTTGAAGGTGGAGAAGCGCAAAAGAAAGTATCCCTATTTGTCCTGGATATAGCGGCATTAGTCCACTTTTAACTGCGCTTTTCCTGTGACAGCATATCTGAAAATTTGAAATTTAGACAGGTCCTCACATGTATAGGATATTACCTGCCCTCCTGGGTGCTGCGTTATAGAGAGCCTCAGTAGCCAGGAGGTAACAAACTGGCCATATTGGCTTTATCAGTGAAACAGCTACCCACAGCCATAATTAATAGTGATGTGCCAGCGGTGCCTTGCCAACAGCGTACGTGCATTGTTGGCACACCATATGGCAGCATCTGCATGGCCGTTCACCACCGCCAGTATGGCCTTCTGCCATTAGCTGCAGTTCTGTCCTGTATGTGGTGGTGCGCTCTCCTCCTTCTCTGCTGAGCACACCACCAGAGGCAGAACTACTGGGTCCTGGAGCTGTTGACATTACTGAAAATGAGTCACTCTGACTCACTAAATTATGCCAGATGGCTGCGGCCTGCAGGCAAAATAATGAAAAAAGTTTTTCAGCATGACAAGAGGGAGGATCCTCTCCTCCCCACCCCTGGCTCTTCCTCTCTGAGACCTGCAGCAGCCGCTGGGGACAAGAGATCGTGGTGTCCAATCCCCGGTGGGGAGAGGTCTGTTGCATCTCTGACAACAAAGAGCCAGGTCACTGCATTCTCCAGCCACCCCACAATCACTGAACAGGTAGCTGGGTAGGCAGATTGAGGGTGGGGGAGGAATTGGGGTGGAGGAGATGGCTCTGACTGCTGTGTCTTTATTTAGGATTTATAAGTTCCTAAAAGTACAAGTTGGTCTTGTAATTAATTTTTTTTATGGATGGGCCATTATTCTAGTTAGACTCCCATCGCCATTACCTACAGCACTGCCCACTGTTTTGTATGTAGTGGTGCGCTCTGCTCCTCTCTCTCACTTTTGTGACTCTACTTGCCTTACTGTGTAAAAGGGGACTCTACCTGGTGTAATGTGTGTAAGTGCACTACTGTGCAGTGTAATTTGAATAATGGAGACTACTCTGCATTGTAATATGATTTGGTATTATTTTGTGGACATGCCCCTTCCCCATAAAGCCATACCCTATATTTTTGATATGCGCACACTGGCCCTATTTTGAATATGGTGGGGGGGAGGTGCCAATGATGTTTCTTGCACACAGCGCTAAAATGTCTAGTTACGGCACTGCATCTACCTGATACTTCTATTGCCTGCAATCGGTTGAGTATGCATTAACTATATGTGGCATTTGCAACTCATAAGGCTACTAATCTATGTACTAATGCCTATATATTATTGACACCATTACTATTTTGCTGAATTGGATATATGCATTAAGGTGTTATTACATGTGATTGAAAGCTCTTTAGCATTGTTTGCTTCTTGCTGGACTGGATAACAACAATAAGTCATTACAATTTAACTAAAGACCTTATTGCTTTGGAGTAAGTATATCTCACCTAATAACACCATTCTTACCTGGACTTATGATGAGAGTTTATTTATGATTGTACAGGTACATATCACAGAAGCCATAAATATGATTGACATGTCTTGTAACTAATTGTGATTGTATGTAATTTTTTTCTATATTCACCAGCCATGCCATTTAAATTGTATTTGTTATTTTGTGATGTTATATTATTAAATAGTCTGACAGACAGCAATTCCATTGTGTTGGCTTGTAATTTGTATAATTGTCTGTGTAAAATAAACTATATTTGCTCCGATGTTCTAAAGTGATCTAAAGTCAGTCATTCGGTCATCTTTCCGTTGGTTTTTCCTATAGTAAAGGGGCAGTTTGCACATGTGATGGAAAAATTACCAAATTACCAATCTTTACCTTTAGTAAATTTACCCCTTACAAATAGTGTCCTCAAATATTACACACATACTGTAACAACAATATAAAGGACCAAGTGATTTGCCACATTCAAATTTCAATAAAAGCTCTAAACCATGATTCAGAAAGGGAAGTGTTTATCAGCAAATTATATATGTACATTTTGAGACAAAAATAGCTATAATAATGCACTAAGCAGTTTATGAGGTACAATATTTTTGCAAGTTACAATAAAAAGATGCTGTCTTTCATCATTTTAAACTACAGTAAAAAAAATATTTAGACATTCATAATCATGGAATATTTAAGGTGCTTGACAGTTGATCATGCTATCAATTCTGGTGTAATTTTACATTCTGGTATATACAGTGTGTGTCAGCACAATTGAAAAGAGTGTACCTAAATTTGTTGGATTTATTACTGTACTGAAATCCTCCATTCTTAGTGAATCTTGCTAATTCTGCATGGTCCCTTCAGAACTAGCGTTCAACCATTATTTCTACTGTATGTAAAATCTCATGTCTTTCCACTATTTGGCCAGCTTTTATGTCCTCTATTGAGTCTTATGCTGAATGCTTTCTGCATGCCATGTATTTTTTCTGTTAATTGCATCCATGCATTTATTTTCCTACACTACTGTATGATTACCAGTATGATCATCTCAGACACTCTGTCATTTATGGCTCTATACAAATAAAGGATGATTATGAGTTTTTCATCCTCCATTTGGCATATGGAAATATTATTGGGTACCCTTCAACTACCAGTGGCTGCCCAATATATGAAACAATGCCCACAACTACTAAATGAGAAAAAATGTTATTAAAACACTCAAAGGTAATACAATGTAGAAAAAATGTATGGCCAGTCAGAGGAGATATACAATTAAGGTCTAACAGGTACCAATGTCATCCTACAACACAGTGCACCCATGATAAAAAGGAATGTCAAACACAAAAAAGAAGAAAAAACATAACAAAAAAGGAAAAAAGAGAAAGAAAAAATAAGATATACATATAATATAAACCACCTTATAAAACATATATCATGCCATAAATCCTACTGATAGCAACAAAAAATAAAATCAATCAGCCCTTTAAACATCACATATCAAATATACTTTCTCATTTGGCAGTTGTGGTCTTTGTCTCATATTTGTGCTGCCATATTGTTAAAAGCTTTTCTTGTTTATGTTTAGTGTGTTTCTATGGGTACCATTTTTCCAGAAGTGACATTACGGAAGTATTGTAGTGCTTACTGGCTCTTTCTTTGTTTACTTCCTGCAATTCCACTGTTGTTTTCCGGTTATCCTGGTGACTGGAGGACTGGAAGCTCGTAGCCATGGGAACCAGTTCTGTGCTCCTTTGTGGGGACTTCCAGTCTCCTATGGCCTGTGGGACTGGAGTGGAGGTAGGGTTGTGATGATTTCTTTCCACAGGTGAGCATGGTTCATTCAGGCTAATTGGCGCATATCATCCTTACTAAGGCATTAACTTTCAGTATCTTTACATGCTCTTAAGAAAGGTAGTTTTGTTCACTGAAATGGTCATTGAGCTGATGCTAGGCCAGAAATAGAGATACCTGTGTCACCATGGTTTTGATAAGTATCATGCTTGTATATGCTACTATCTTTTAATCCTATGACTTTGGCTGCTTTTATGTGAATACACTCATCTGTTTGCAACTATGTTGGGGGTGGGCTGGTCTCTGTGCGGCTTACTCATACTGAATGTAAGGACATATATATACATTAAATAAACTGAGTACCTCCATATTAGCAAGATTCTGATGACTAAGAAATATACTGTACTATATATCTTCATCAGCAGCCACAACAACAGAACTACCTGAACAACTATTATTTTCGTTCATTTTTTTAATTGGCTGTTTATTTGGTCTTTCAATAGGTCTGTCAAACAGAAACAATACTACTTTTACTCCTGTGAGGACAATGGGTCTGATTCAGAGATGTCTGTTGTTGCAGAGATTTTGTATGCAGTGACTGTGCAATAATATACACACGTGTAAATAGATGCATCCGCTGCTGTATCCACGGAAGCAGCATCAGTTTGTCTGAGTGAACATTAGTTATCTGATACTTATTTATCACCAATCTTTTTTATTCAAACTGTTACAGTATTTATTGATTTTCAAGAACAAGATTTTATGCTTACGCACAAGAAAGAGGAACAAAATACAAGAAATGTGAGATGTACAGAGCATTACTTAAACAAATACAGTCAGTACAAGGCAATATACAATCATATAGGTGATCACATCCCCAAAAAGAAGTATTCACATAGAAGGCTTATGGTATATGGAGAATGCAAACACTGCAATAAAAAACTGTCTAAATCAAAATTATTAAAATAGAGTAATAAAGAAAGTAGTAGAAAACAGTATGGAAATGAAGAAAGAAGAAATGGGGGGGGGGGGGGGTCTAAACCATAGTCCAAAGTAGGTTACTGGTAAAATATCCAAGGCTCTAAGTAAGTAAAAGGAGATTAGACTTGGGGAATAGCATGTCCAGTAGGGCAGGGGAAGACTATCGCAAAAATGATGAATATAGGGGAGATTCTTTAAACTCCAACCAAGTTAACCAGGTTGCAGTATAATTCAAGATATTTCCAGGTGAAAAGGAAATAAAATCTCCCATCACCATGCAATAATCAATCTTTTTAAACCAATCTTCTATTGAGGGAGCCTTGGATAATCTCCAGTAAAGAGGTATTAGTGCTTTCACAGCATTGTTAAGATGTCTTAGTAGGGAGTTTTTATAGATTTTGGGAGAAGTAGAAGTAATATTCAGTAACCAAAATCCCGGATCCTTAGGTACATTGTCATTTAGAATCACTTCAGTACATTTAAGTATATTAGACCAGAAGGAAGTCAATGAAGGACATTCCCACCATATATGCAGAAAACAACCCAGAGCAGAGTTACATCTCCAACATTTGTCGGACACACTTGTAAACATCTTATTCAATCTAATAGCTACTCTATACCATCTGTAAAAAAATGTATAAAGATTTTCTAAAGTGGCCAAGCTGAGTGAGCTAGCCTGAGTATTACGAAAGATTATTTCCCAATCTAGTGTCTGAAATGACCCTGGTAATTCCTTTTCCCAGGTTGATGTAAATGAAGTGGGCAAAGGGAAGGCATTTTCTACAATCAGTACATATATTTGTGAGATTGTGTGAGATGGCGGATGAGAATCTACACAAAGACATTCAAAAGAAGTCAGATTCCTAGTTAACTCTGTCAGTTTAAATGAATACATTACAAAGTGACGTACTTGGAGACATTTCCAAAATTCCAAACTCTGAAGATTTCAAGATCGTTGGATATTAGAGAATTGATGCACACTATCCATACTTATCAGCTGACCCAGTCTGAAAATCCCAGCCTCTGCCCAAGACTTAAAAGAGGGGCTATGAAGGCTTCCACCAATCTTTGAACCTAGATTATTGCCAAGGCAACCCGAGTTGAGGATTGGTAGGAAAGGGTCAGATAAAAATTAACTGGGTCGTGTAACCTGGCAATCCAACCCTAGTAATGATGTGGTGTGAACAGTGTGACAAGGGTCACGCTAAAAGTATACAGAGAGCCGGATCCCTGGTGCTTAGAAATGATGTCATATCCAAACATTGGCAGAACAGACAGACTGCACATGTTTGCAGTATGAAAGGAATTAACCGCCAATATGCCGGGTCCAGCCAGCCTGCGGTGTAAATGAGGTCTGACCTTGCTATGACACTACTTCAAAAACATGGGTCAGACCCAGCATTTTGGTGGTAAAATGGTATGAGTAACCCTTAAGTTACTCAGGGAGGCTGGGATAATCACACAGCGGAAGCCAGTGAAGCTGCATCCAAGCATGTAGCCACTGGCCTCATCATGCCCACAAAATGGTTGTGGCATGCGCCTGTTTTCTGAAACACTGCCCATCTGCAACCCTGCTGTGCCCTCGCACAGTTGCAGGATGCCAATCATGAACAAGATCTGCACAAGCACAGAGCGGCTTCTGTACATGCACAGATCATTCACCATCAGAGATGTACTGTACATAAACTATCAGGTTTATGTATATCTCTGAAACAGGCACAATGTACAGAGCTTTATTCCTTGGTGACCTCTAATCATCCTTTGTGCACATAGTATATACTTGATGTTTGCCACATTAGCTACAGTATATTAAAGAAATCCAAATTGACAGTTTTCACTTTAGAATGGAGCCTGGCTTTTTACAGGCATGTAGTTATGTGACCGGTGGTCACATTACCGGCACCTACATCCCACCACCCCTGTAAGGTTAGCATTTTTATTTATTTATGCTGCAGTTTCTTTGTATAGTTGTAGGGGGTAGTCATGGCACAATTTGCTATTTTGCTACTGTTTTCTCTGAGCCTACGATAATATACACTCTCATCCACTGTATGTTTTATTTGGCTGTAAATTGTGAGTGTTGTGCCTCTCAGATGCAGGAGACAGTTTTATGACACTTGTGTGTTTATCTTTATGCATGATACAACTGTGTAACCAGTTTCTAAGGGAAGATAATCTAATGTAAATTTCATTTTGTGAGGCTAGGCCCCTAGTTTCTGCAAATACAGATTGCTTTGCATTGCTCACAGCTGACAAATTTTTGCCACCCATTACATTTGTTTTAATCCTAAATAAATTGGATGAGGATGTATTAGCACACTTGCCCTTTTTTGCCTCTGTCAGAGATAGGTTGATCACTTGAAGGAAATTCGTCATCCTCATCTGACCCCCTTTGATCACAGGATTAAAGTAATTTGATTGCCTCATCATATCACTGGGAATGAATATCACATTTCAGTCCTGCTGTTTGATCAGGTTCATCCTCCAAGTGCTGTGAATAGCCACTGACACATAATTGCATTTTCAGATTCCTTTTGTTTCCACGACTACTAGAACCTGGCATTTTGTCCCCAGTATAAGCTAAAGTGTGACTAAATAAAGACAGCTCTCTGTCACAATTTGATGAAAAGGATGGCAGAAATTCACAAGTTTCATCACCATCTGAACTGCCAACTGTGCCAGCTAGTCCACAATTTCATGTGTTTGAGTTCTATCTACAAAATCACCAATTTGGAAAGTGTGTCCCTTTTTTGTGGAGACGGGTAATTTCCTCTTTTTCATGTAAGTCATTTTCTATAAGGTAACTGACAGGCAACACAAAAACATGATATTGTAGCTTACTAATAAAATAAGTAGTTAGAGGGGGTGGATATATGACTTCTGCTAAATCCAGAATAAGTTGTGGCCTTTTTTTTAAGCCTTTCAATACTTATTTTATTTTATTTTTTATTTCAAATAATTTGACAAGGTATTGATTAAATATTTCAAAAGCAAATGGCACTGGTGTGAAATGCAGAAAATTGTGTTTATTTTCCTCAAGCCAGTGTGCTGTAAATAAAATACACCAGTAGAGACAATCTGGATATTATTGCTTCAATAGCTTAACACATTGTTTGTGAGTGGTATTGGTAAGGTGTGGGTGTACAATGGAAAAGCAAAAATATAAAAATCTATTGGACTCCGGCAGATTGTGAGTCATGGGGTAAATAAATAAAAAATAAATCAGCAATCCTGCTTTTTAGCCAGTGAGCACAGAACACAACATAAATAATAATGAATATAAGAATAGTAAAGGCAAGGCCACAAACAACATCCCTAATATTTAAAATATAGATGTGTGTATCACACAGCAAACACGGTCACTCTTCCTTAGAAATGGGGATGACTGAGTACTGGATGGAGATTAATAAGTGCTAGAAGGGCTGTAGACTCCTTAATAGACTACAGACATTAGACATTTGTTGATGTTTGCTGATTTGCTTATTAACCACTTAGCTGACAATTTTACCCAATTTTAAAATGTATCTTTATAGATATTTTTCAATATTTTATTTAAAATAATAATAATAATAAATAAATATATATATATATATATATATATATGGAAAACCCAAGGTGTGGCACTCAGAGCTCAGGATGAAGTACAGAAACAGCGACCACCACATCTGCAATGTTTCAATCTATTAAGATTTTCATCAGGCTTCAAACATAACATAGACATGTCTTACCTTTTAAACATCCCCTCACCAAGTGACTGCCTCCCAGCGCGGGAGTTCTCCCAGCGCGGGAGTCCTCCTGGCGACGGTGCGCCCTGGTGACGTCATCACGCACCTTCCAGATGCCGTCCAGCACTGGTCTCCCCACCGCCGCGGCGCTGTAAGGTGACATCATTCCACACCATGTATGCTCTGTCAAACCCTGGTGTTCCCCCGGCAGCATTATGCAATGACGTCATCACGCACATGCGTGATACATGTTCGCCCCACTCCTCTCCATGGAGACTGGAGACTCCAACAATGTGATGTACAGTAAAAAAAAAGTAAACAAGCTAAAACCAACACCTTGTCTGACATTAAACAATGGCCATAGACAGCATGGTTAAGCTGCACAGCTCAGCACTGATTAGAAAGCTTAATTTAAGTATTATAAACATGAGGACCTATCAAGGGAAATATAATAATGTTACCCTTGTTAGTAAATAGAGATATAACTATAAAAGAATTTCTAATTAATGATTATATTTAAAAATATAATACAATAAAGTTGGATAAAAATCCAACATGCAGTCCCTCGTCTGTGCTAATGCTGTCATGCATTAACCACTATGTCCATGCCCGAAAATTGGCAACAAATTTAAAACATGAACTATAATAAGGATCCCAATGTCAGTTTGTCATTTAGTCCTCTTGGTGCAATTACTCCCAGATGGATAATCCATTCTATTTCCTTCTTAATTAACAAGGCGCCCCTATCACCACCCCTCTTTGAAGCAGGTACGTGGTCTATCATGTGATACCTCAGGCTTGCAAGACTATGGCAACCTCCAGAAATTGTTTTGCCACGGGTTGATTGCTGTCACCACGTTCCAAAGCCAATTTGATTGATGAACGGTGAACTTCCATCCGTTCCTTGATATTTAACTGGGTATTTCCGATGTAGGATAACCCGCATGGGCACACTATTTGATACACCACAAAGGTACTGTTACAGGTTAGATGATCTCTAATGCTGTATTTCTTTCCACTATGTGGATAACAAAATGTGTCTCCACTAATTAGATACTTGCAGGTGGTGCATGGACAATGTATACAACCTCTTACTGATCTTGAGAAGAGAGCTATCGTTTCAGGTCGAGAAATAGAGATCATTTTTTACCAATATATCCTTTAAGTTTCTTGATCTCGTATAGCATGGCATTAAATTGGTTTCAGTTAAAGGAAGTTCCTTCTCTGTCTTAATTAACTTCCACAGATTCTTTGATATCTTATTGATGTCAGTGGAATGCACATTATAGTTGATGACCCATGGCATCTTCTTATCATTATTCTTCCGATTTGATTTTTTCAGAAGATCATTTCTGTCTAATTTCAAGATTTTCTCTTTAGTAGCACAAAGGTTGTCATGATGATATCCGCGATAAACAAATTTTTCAATCAACTGGTAAACTTGTGGAATAGCAGCCTCCTTACTGCTATTAATCCTCCAAATTCGCAACATTTGCGAATATAGAAGTCCTAATTTTAGACTCCTTGGATGGCAACTGTTGTAATGAAGTAGCGTATTTCTATCCATCGTTTTGGTGAATACCATGGTACTCAAAGTGCCATTATATAAAGAAATGGATACATCCAGAAATGGTAAAGAAGTTTGATTCATACTAAGAGTGAATTTCACTGCCGACCCAGAGGAATTATGAACCTCTATAAATCCAACTAGTTCATCACGCCCACCTGTCCAAAACATTAGCAGGTCGTCGGGTATAGAACAAAATTTTTGATGTTATTACTGAATTACTGAAAAAAAATCTGTTCCTCAATTTTGAACATATACAGGTTAGCGAGTGCTGGTGCTACGGATGAACCCATTGCACACCCGCTAACCTGTAAATAAAATGTATTATCAAATAAAAAATAATTCATCATCAAAATTAATCTAAGTAATTTACAAATTTCCTTCCTCTGGTCAGCTGTAAATCCACTCTCAGCATCAAAGAAATCACTAACAGCTGCTATACCATCAAGATGGGGAATTACGGTATACAAGCTGGTCACATCCAATGTGACCAGCCAAGCATCACTAGGAATCTGTGTTATACTGTCCAATTTATTAAGCAACATTGTTGTATCGAATAAAAAGTTTTTTAGTTGCTGTACAATCAGTTGAAAAATCGAATCCTAAAAAATTGCAGTAGGCTGTAATAAAGAGTCTCTAGCGGATACTATTGGCTGCCCCGTGGGGAATTTACACCCTTATGCACCTTGGGTAAGGTGTACAGTAGTGGTGTCTTTGAGAATTCAGGTAATAGTAAAGTAAACATTTCTACATTAATAAGATTGACATTCACCACTTCTAATAGAACCTGTTTTGGATCACTTTTGAATTTCATGGTAGGATCATGATCTAACATTTTGTACACCTTTTCATCTCCCAATTGGCGCATAATTTTGTCCTTGTAATCTGCATGGTCCTGTAAGACGATGCCCCCTCCCTTATCCGCCACACGGATAATCAATATATATATATATATATATATATATATATATATACCTATATACCTAGTGTGTGTTTTGCACACCACCATCCAAACCCCTATTGTAGCTTTACTTCCCACCCCCTATCACAAATAATCCCCTAGTGACATAAGATCCAATGAAAACTGTCAACCCCCACCCCGTCTGCACCCCCTGGTGGTAACAGAACTTTTAGTTTTGGCGCATGCACCTTAGAATGCTGCTCAGGAAGCATTCTGAGGTGAGAGTTCAGAAGTGATGTTGGCAGTCATGGAATGTGACACTTCTTCCAGGGGGGCAGCTGCAGCAATAGGTTATCCGTTCTGCACTTGTGCAGAAACAATTTCCTCCATACACAGGAGGGCACACCTCAGGACTTGCCAGCCATATATGATGTGAAAAAGCCAGGTGACAGACTCCTAGCTGCGGTCACATCAAATACAGGAGTGGCAGGCAAGTGATTAACATTCTACAGTATGCACTAAGGGTGCCCTGAATCTCAAAAATGCATAATCTATTCAGTAAATATTGGGAGACAATGTACTGTATTATTAATCAATTCACAAATCGATTAAATACTAGTAAAAACACACAGCACATATCCCCTCCATTCATAGCTAGCTCATGTATGTAAATGTAAGAATGTATTTTGTAAGACAACCTATTCTAATGAACATACAGTGATAGATGACGCCCATAATTAGAGGTGTACCCAATTCGATAAGACACTCCAAAGCCTTTTAGATGGCAAATTTATTAGAGATGAGCGGGTTCGGTTCCTCGGAATCCGAACCCGCCCGAACTTCATGTTTTTTTTCACGGGTCCGAGCGACTGGGATCTTCCCACCTTGCTCGGTTAACCCGAGCGCGCCCGAACGTCATCATGACGCTGTCGGATTCTCGCGAGACTCGGATTCTATATAAGGAGCCGCGCGTCGCCGCCATTTTCACACGTGCATTGAGATTGATAGGGAGAGGACGTGGCTGGCGTCCTCTCCATTTAGATTAGAAGAGAGAGAGTGAGATTGATTTGAGACAGAGACACTTGATTTACTGGAGCTTAGGAGTACTGTAGAGAGTGCAGAGTTTAGTAGTGACTGACCACAGTGACCACCAGACAGTGCAGTTTAATTTAATATAATCCGTTCTCTGCCTGAAAAAAACGATACACAGTGACTCAGTCACATACCATATCTGTGTGCACTGCTCAGCCCAGTGTGCTGCATCATCTATGTATATATCTGACTGTGCTCACACAGCTTATAATTGTGGGGGAGACTGGGGAGCAGTGCCAGTTATAGGTTATAGCAGGAGCCAGGAGTACATATTATTAAAATTAAACAGTGCACACTTTTGCTGCAGGAGTGCCACTGCCAGTGTGACTGACCAGTGACCTGACCACACTGACCACCAGTATAGTTAGTAGTATACTATATTGTGATTGCCTGAAAAAGTTAAACACTCGTCGTGTGACTTGTGTGGTGTTTTTTTATTATTCTATAAAAAACTCATTCTGCTGACAGACAGTGTCCAGCAGGTCCGTCATTATATAATATATACCTGTCCGGCTGCAGTAGTGATATATATATATTTTTTATATCATTATTTATCATCCAGTCGCAGCAGACACAGTACGGTAGTTCACGGCTGTAGCTACCTCTGTGTCGGCACTCGGCAGTCCATCCATAATTGTATACCACCTACCTGTGGTTTTTTTTTCTTTCTTCTTTATACATACATACTACATCTCTTTATCAACCAGTCTATATTAGCAGCAGACACAGTACAGTAGTCCACGGCTGTAGCTACCTCTGTGTCGGCACTCGGCAGTCCATCCATAATTGTATACCACCTACCCGTGGTTTTTTTTCTTTCTTCTTTATACATACATACTACATCTCTTTATCAACCAGTCTATATTAGCAGCAGACACAGTACAGTATGGTAGTCCACGGCTGTAGCTACCTCTGTGTCGGCACTCGGCAGTCCGTCCATAATTGTATACCACCTACCCGTGGTTTTTTTTTCTTTCTTCTTTATACATACATACTACATCTCTTTATCAACCAGTCTATATTAGCAGCAGACACAGTACAGTAGTCCACGGCTGTAGCTACCTCTGTGTCGGCACTCGGCAGTCCATCCATAATTGTATACCACCTACCCGTGGTTTTTTTTTCTTTCTTCTTTATACATACATACTACATCTCTTTATCAACCAGTCTATATTAGCAGCAGACACAGTACAGTACGGTAGTCCACGGCTGTAGCTACCTCTGTGTCGGCACTCGGCAGTCCATCCATAATTGTATACCACCTACCCGTGGTTTTTTTTTCTTTCTTCTTTATACATACATACTACATCTCTTTATCAACCAGTCTATATTAGCAGCAGACACAGTACAGTAGTCCACGGCTGTAGCTACCTCTGTGTCGGCACTCGGCAGTCCATCCATAATTGTATACCACCTACCCGTGGTTTTTTTTTCTTTCTTCTTTATACATACATACTACATCTCTTTATCAACCAGTCTATATTAGCAGCAGACACAGTACAGTAGTCCACGGCTGTAGCTACCTCTGTGTCGGCTCTCGGCAGTCCATCCATAATTGTAAACCACCTACCCGTGGTTTTTTTTTTCTTTCTTCTTTATACATACATACTACATCTCATTATCATCCAGTCTATATTAGCAGCAGACACAGTACAGTACAATAGTCCACGGCTGTAGCTACCTCTGTGTCGGCACTCGGCAGTCCATCCATAATTGTATACTAGTATCCATCCATCTCCATTGTTTACCTGAGGTGCCTTTTAGTTGTGCCTATTAAAATATGGAGAACAAAAATGTTGAGGTTCCAAAATTAGGGAAAGATCAAGATCCACTTCCACCTCGTGCTGAAGCTGCTGCCACTAGTCATGGCCGAGACGATGAAATGCCAGCAACGTCGTCTGCCAAGGCCGATGCCCAATGTCATAGTACAGAGCATGTCAAATCCAAAACACCAAATATCAGTAAAAAAAGGACTCCAAAACCTAAAATAAAATTGTCGGAGGAGAAGCGTAAACTTGCCAATATGCCATTTACCACACGGAGTGGCAAGGAACGGCTGAGGCCCTGGCCTATGTTCATGGCTAGTGGTTCAGCTTCACATGAGGATGGAAGCACTCAGCCTCTCGCTAGAAAACTGAAAAGACTCAAGCTGGCAAAAGCACCGCAAAGAACTGTGCGTTCTTCGAAATCCCAAATCCACAAGGAGAGTCCAATTGTGTCGGTTGCGATGCCTGACCTTCCCAACACTGGACGTGAAGAGCATGCGCCTTCCACCATTTGCACGCCCCCTGCAAGTGCTGGAAGGAGCACCCGCAGTCCAGTTCCTGATAGTCAGATTGAAGATGTCAGTGTTGAAGTACACCAGGATGAGGAGGATATGGGTGTTGCTGGCGCTGGGGAGGAAATTGACCAGGAGGATTCTGATGGTGAGGTGGTTTGTTTAAGTCAGGCACCCGGGGAGACACCTGTTGTCCGTGGGAGGAATATGGCCGTTGACATGCCTGGTGAAAATACCAAAAAAATCAGCTCTTCGGTGTGGAAGTATTTCACCAGAAATGCGGACAACATTTGTCAAGCCGTGTGTTCCCTTTGTCAAGCTGTAATAAGTAGGGGTAAGGACGTTAACCACCTCGGAACATCCTCCCTTATACGTCACCTGCAGCGCATTCATAATAAGTCAGTGACAAGTTCAAAAACTTTGGGCGACAGCGGAAGCAGTCCACTGACCAGTAAATCCCTTCCTCTTGTAACCAAGCTCACGCAAACCACCCCACCAACTCCCTCAGTGTCAATTTCCTCCTTCCCCAGGAATGCCAATAGTCCTGCAGGCCATGTCACTGGCAATTCTGACGAGTCCTCTCCTGCCTGGGATTCCTCCGATGCATCCTTGCGTGTAACGCCTACTGCTGCTGGCGCTGCTGTTGTTGCTGCTGGGAGTCGATGGTCATCCCAGAGGGGAAGTCGTAAGCCCACTTGTACTACTTCCAGTAAGCAATTGACTGTCCAACAGTCCTTTGCGAGGAAGATGAAATATCACAGCAGTCATCCTGCTGCAAAGCGGATAACTGAGGCCTTGACAACTATGTTGGTGTTAGACGTGCATCCGGTATCCGCCGTTAGTTCACAGGGAACTAGACAATTTATTGAGGCAGTGTGCCCCCGTTACCAAATACCATCTAGGTTCCACTTCTGTAGGCAGGCGATACCGAGAATGTACACGGACGTCAGAAAAAGACTCACCAGTGTCCTAAAAAATGCAGTTGTACCCAATGTCCACTTAACCACGGACATGTGGACAAGTGGAGCAGGGCAGGGTCAGGACTATATGACTGTGACAGCCCACTGGGTAGATGTATGGACTCCCGCCGCAAGAACAGCAGCGGCGGCACCAGTAGCAGCATCTCGCAAACGCCAACTCTTTCCTAGGCAGGCTACGCTTTGTATCACCGCTTTCCAGAATACGCACACAGCTAAAAACCTCTTACGGCAACTGAGGAAGATCATCGCAGAATGGCTTACCCCAATTGGACTCTCCTGTGGATTTGTGGCATCGGACAACGCCAGCAATATTGTGTGTGCATTAAATATGGGCAAATTCCAGCACGTCCCATGTTTTGCACATACCTTGAATTTGGTGGTGCAGAATTATTTTAAAAACGACAGGGGCGTGCAAGAGATGCTGTCGGTGGCCAGAAGAATTGCGGGACACTTTCGGCGTACAGGCACCACGTACAGAAGACTGGAGCACCACCAAAAACTACTGAACCTGCCCTGCCATCATCTGAAGCAAGAAGTGGTAACGAGGTGGAATTCAACCCTCTATATGCTTCAGAGGTTGGAGGAGCAGCAAAAGGCCATTCAAGCCTATACAATTGAGCACGATATAGGAGGTGGAATGCACCTGTCTCAAGTGCAGTGGAGAATGATTTCAACGTTGTGCAAGGTTCTGATGCCCTTTGAACTTGCCACACGTGAAGTTAGTTCAGACACTGCCAGCCTGAGTCAGGTCATTCCCCTCATCAGGCTTTTGCAGAAGAAGCTGGAGACATTGAAGGAGGAGCTAACACGGAGCGATTCCGCTAGGCATGTGGGACTTGTGGATGGAGCCCTTAATTCGCTTAACAAGGATTCACGGGTGGTCAATCTGTTGAAATCAGAGCACTACATTTTGGCCACCGTGCTCGATCCTAGATTTAAAACCTACCTTGGATCTCTCTTTCCGGCAGACACAAGTCTGCTGGGGTTGAAAGACCTGCTGGTGAGAAAATTGTCAAGTCAAGCGGAACGCGACCTGTCAACATCTCCTCCTTCACATTCTCCCGCAACTGGGGGTGCGAGGAAAAGGCTCAGAATTCCGAGCCCACCCGCTGGCGGTGATGCAGGGCAGTCTGGAGTGACTGCTGATGCTGACATCTGGTCCGGACTGAAGGACCTGACAACGATTACGGACATGTCGTCTACTGTCACTGCATATGATTCTCTCAACATTGAAAGAATGGTGGAGGATTATATGAGTGACCGCATCCAAGTAGGCACGTCACACAGTCCGTACTTATACTGGCAGGAAAAAGAGGCAATTTGGAGGCCCTTGCACAAACTGGCTTTATTCTACCTAAGTTGCCCTCCCACAAGTGTGTACTCCGAAAGAGTGTTTAGTGCCGCCGCTCACCTTGTCAGCAATCGGCGTACGAGGTAACATTCAGAAAATGTGGAGAAGATGATGTTCATTAAAATGAATTATAATCAATTCCTCCGCGGAGACATTGACCAGCAGCAATTGCCTCCACAAAGTACACAGGGAGCTGAGATGGTGGATTCCAGTGGGGACGAATTGATAATCTGTGAGGAGGGGGATGTACACGGTGATATATCGGAGGATGATGATGAGGTGGACATCTTGCCTCTGTAGAGCCAGTTTGTGCAAGGAGAGATTAATTGCTTCTTTTTTTGGGGGGGTCCAAACCAACCCGTCATATCAGTCACAGTCGTGTGGCAGACCCTGTCACTGAAATGATGGGTTGGTTAAAGTGTGCATGTCCTGTTTATACAACATAAGGGTGGGTGGGAGGGCCCAAGGACAATTCCATCTTGCACCTCTTTTTTCTTTTATTTTTCTTTGCGTCATGTGCTGTTTGGGGAGGGTTTTTTGGAAGGGCCATCCTGCGTGACACTGCAGTGCCACTCCTAGATGGGCCCGGTGTTTGTGTCGGCCACTAGGGTCGCTTATCTTACTCACACAGTCAGCTACCTCATTGCGCCTCTTTTTTTCTTTGCGTCATGTGCTGTTTGGGGAGGGTTTTTAGGAAGGGCCATCCTGCGTGACACTGCAGTGCCACTCCTAGATGGGCCCGGTGTTTGTGTCGGCCACTAGGGTCGCTTATCTTACTCACACAGTCAGCTACCTCAGTGCGCCTCTTTTTTTCTTTGCGTCATGTGCTGTTTGGGGAGGGTTTTTTGGAATGGCCATCCTGCGTGACACTGCAGTGCCACTCCTAGATGGGCCCGGTGTTTGTGTCGGCCACTAGGGTCGCTTATCTTACTCACACAGTCAGCTACCTCATTGCGCCTCTTTTTTTCTTTGCGTCATGTGCTGTTTGGGGAGGGTTTTTTGGAAGGGACATCCTGCGTGACACTGCAGTGCCACTCCTAGATGGGCCCGGTGTTTGTGTCGGCCACTAGGGTCGCTTATCTTACTCACACAGCTACCTCATTGCGCCTCTTTTTTTCTTTGCGTCATGTGCTGTTTGGGGAGGGTTTTTTGGAAGGGCCATCCTGCGTGACACTGCAGTGCCACTCCTAGATGGGCCCGGTGTTTGTGTCGGCCACTAGGGTCGCTTATCTTACTCACACAGCGACCTCGGTGCAAATTTTAGGACTAAAAATAATATTGTGAGGTGTGAGGTATTCAGAATAGACTGAAAGTGAGTGTAAATTATGGTTTTTGAGGTTAATAATACTTTGGGATCAAAATGACCCCCAAATTCTATGATTTAAGCTGTTTTTTAGGGTTTTTTGAAAAAAACACCCAAATCCAAAACACACCCGAATCCGACAAAAAAAATTTGGTGAGGTTTTGCCAAAACGCGGTCGAACCCAAAACACGGCCGCGGAACCGAACCCAAAACCAAAACACAAAACCCGAAAAATTTCCGGCGCTCATCTCTAAAATTTATACCACTGTTTATATCTTGGCAATACTGCTTTACTGCTATCAATGAGATGCATGAGTCCTAGGGGTTTATTTACAAAATGTCACATTGCTAAACTCAGCACTTCTGATCATGTTTATGCACGATATTTAAAAGGACAGTGTTTTAAGGGGTGGTAGTCATGTGACCGCCCGACGGCTCACTATCCCGATGGTCGGCATGCCGACCAACAGGGACTATTTCCAGTCGTGGGTGTCCACGACACCCATAGAGTGGGAATAGAACCCGTGGCGACCACAGGTCGCCACCGAGCCCGCAGCGTGGCGAGCGCAGCGTGGCGAGCGCAGCGAGCCCGCAAGGGGCTTGCTGCACTCGCCCCTCCCCGCCGGGATCCCGGCGTCGGTATACTGCCGGGATCCCGGCGTCGGTAAGGTGACCGGCGGTCAGGAGACCGCCGGTCACCCGTACTACACCCGTTTTAAGAGCTGTGTCTAGCAAGTAAAATCATTGCCTTTTTAAAAATCAGACATAAATATTATCAGTAACAACAAATTTTATACCCTGATGCTTTGTAAACAAACCGCACAATGTTTATGGAAAAATTCCATCCTATGCGCACATAAACCAATGAAAATGATAACTGAAATTGTCAACTTGAAAAAATTAAGCTAATAAATGTATTTTAGAAAAGTAATATTTTACAAACGTTGAATGTTTTAGTTCAGCAAGGGTGTGGGATCAAATGTGAATATTCATATGACTTTAAAGTGATTTTTTTTGGCATGCAAAATATCTGCACAAACTTTGATGGCTTTTTTGCAGAAAGACAACAAAAAATGAGCATTGGGAGTATTCTTCAGTGTTCATGCATAGGAAATAAATTAAGTGAATTTGCATATAAAATTAACATATAAACAATTTTAGTTGTAACATGATCATTTATTTACAAATGTAAAAAAATAAATGTCCTAGTAGGATTGCATATCTCATTACTATCTTTGTCCTCTGTTTCCTGAAACAGAAAGTGGAAATTAGTAAAAACATTCATAATATTTTTCCTAAATGACTTATTAAAATGATTCATTCCGTCCAATCTCCCATTTTCAACTCTTTGAACTCTCACAAATTGTTAGAAACATTATCATTCCCATGGGTAGGTTTGCTTATCTTAATGGCAATTTTGCTTGTATGAATCAAAACGGTGAAACATAACACATGGCAAATAGAATCACTGAGATGTAAAATTAATTAAAGTCTTCAGAACAGTGTAATTTCGAACCACATAAAATGCAAAAAGAAGAATTATGGAAACTACTATTGTATATCCTTAGGAGTTCTCATTTTGTCATTTGCTTCCCATCAGTCAACAATGCACAATATTTATTTTAATTGTCATTTATTAACATTAATATAGAAAACACATATTCCAGGGGCAGACTCAAACCAAAACCCCTGGTTCTTTGAGGTAGCAAGATATATATATATATATATATATATCCCACCCTTTTCCAGAAATTTTCCGGGCTTGTTTTCCATCCCAATCCATCCCTGAATACTTCTGATCTATTTAAACACTACTCTGCGTGTGTTGGCATGCCTCTCACTTTAAATTAGGAGGAACAAAAGAAATACTGTACATAACGAAGGAAGTTGACTGGATTCAATGAACCATGTGCAAATCAGCTCTCTGGGGCTATTAAGTTACAGCCCATGGCAGGCCACAATAAGTCCGCAAGCTGCACATAATGCTGGTTTCTGTTCGAGCCTCAAAAAGGCTCAAACAGAGATCCATGGTAAGTGTGGGTGCCACAAGCATGTTAACTCATAGCTTGATTGCACATGTGGTCAACATCTATCTTTCTTTCTATCTATCTATCTATCTATCTATCTATCTATCTATCTATCTAGATACTGTCTATATCAAAATACAAGTCCCAATGGTCTATCATTGAATTCAGCAACTAAGAAAACCTCAGTGCCTCTCTCCCAGATGCAGTTATCCAAGGGCTATCTCAGTTTAATTATTTGGAAACTGTTTTTGAGCCTTACAACAGTTAGGATAGTTAGGATCGACAGGCATGGGCCCTAGACATATATACCATATATCAGTTAGGTTAGGTGTTGATTTTATTATTTTCTTGCATTCTAAATATTATGTATATTAGTATATGACTTAGTAAGTATAGCTTCTTAGTTAAAAACTAATAAGTGATATTCAATTATCCTATCTGTCTGAACTTCCTGAATAATGGGGAAGACTTCCAAAATTTTCGAATCTTGAGGAAATCACATTGGTTTTGAAGCCCATTGTGTCTAAGTTTGTGTTTTATTAACTGGTTGTATACTTTAGTGATTAATTTCTATATTAAGAGAAAAAACAGGCAAGCAGCAGGGCCATAAAAAAACTGCAGACCTTTCCACAATTGGGGGAGTGAATACATGGACTGGTCTGTTTAAACTATTTTTTCTTTAAGATACTAATGTATGAATGTCATTACTTTATTTTCTATATACGATTTATTCATATCCCAGAAATGAGCAACTATACTAAATATATCTCCCAGAGCCTATTTTTACAATATCTAGCATACAAAAAAAATATTGTGGGCAGCCTGTTAATAAGTTCAAAAAAACATGCCTTTCTTATTATCTTCTGATGCTATATTTCATATCTCAATATGAACAATAAAAATATATACTATAGTTTGGGTTGCGTATTCAGTGTGGCAGCAAGTTGTAATTTTGAATCAGGCACAAAACATCTAATAATCTGTCTGTGACAGGCAGATGTAATAAATCCTCTTGTTTACTCTGCACATTTTTATTCCATAGCTTTAACAATCTGATCCATAGAGTACCAACCTGTCACTCAACCACCCATCTTTATGATGCAGGGGATTAATTGTATATGATTAACTATATCTATCACCACTAACATTGAAATCAATTCTATGTAGTTAAAAGTCACCTGATTCCATAGTATGTAATGCCACAGAGAGAAAATATTTTATGCTATTTCAGGAAAAAAACTTAAGCTCATATACAGTAAAACATGTTATACTATACTTTACACCTTAATAAATGTAATCTAAACTCACAAAGTTTCTAACTAGCAATCACTAAAAATTTTAAAACTGTTTAGTTTAATACTTGGGCAAAAAACACAAAACCTGTGACCAATTCATGGACCAATGTGTTTTCAGTCACAATCGCAAAAACAGGGCTGTTGATCGTGATATGGCCTCAGACAGAGATAAGTGCTAGCATTGGGCTGACTTTGGGACAAATTGGATAGCCCCGGCAGATCAATCATCCCACTGTAAATTACCACAGGCAATTGAATTCCCCTCTGTACTTCTGGTACGTCTTATTTAACCTGAAGTTTTCTTCTGTTCTGTCTCAACTACAGTATAGCACTGATTTTCACAGATGTATTCAAAAACTACACCTTTTGTGGAATACAAACTTTTAAATAAAGTGCAGAACAGCCCAAAAAATTATGTATCTCATAGATATTATAGTACTGTAGCTAGGTTGCATCTCTCCAAAAATGATTATTTTGCTTTGAAATTCAAGAGGTGCAACATCAGGATCAGGGAGATTACAGTAGGATGCTCCGTTGAGGGGGGAGTGTCATACTCTTCCCAAAGGGAGTGTCTAGCTCTAAATATGGGCGTGTCTATGCTTAAATGCTTGGTGTGAGATATTTCAATATAACATTAGTAACAATATAATTTGTGAAGTTTTGCAAATATTGATAATGAAATACGAGGATTGTTGGCAAATATATATGTACTGTGATATTTATTTTATTCTTACTCAGCAATAGATGCAATAGATTCCAAATGCAATTTGACCTTGGATGTATTCATTGTTAAGCATTTAAGTGTGTTTTCAGTGTATTTTAATGTGAAAACTGGACTGCCTGCAGTTACCTATATTTATTGGTTCTGCTACTTTCCATACCATTATAACATTTTCAAAATCATTACAGACACCAGAAACTCAAATTAGACAAATGTGTTTAACCAGAAAGAGAGATAACTAATACAAATTCTTACCTTAAGTCTCAGCTCACTAGCAGCAGCATGCTTTAAAACACTGCACACAAACAGCACAGATAAGAGAACCCTGTATGTGATCATGTGCTGCTGTCAATCTCTCCTGTGAGGGGTTCCCACACGGGGGGTAATGGGATAATGATAGTCATCAGTAAATCACAGTGATTACTACAAATCACTGTCCTTGCAAAGAAATTCCTTAGTTGCACCCTTGGCAGAATCTAAAGAATCTGGGAGATTTGACCTACAAAGCAGGGCAGCAGGATATTTATGGTTGAACTGGGAGCCTCTCGCAGGATGCAGTAGGATAGGCAACTAGGTTTTGCTGTCATTTACTGTAGCTAATATGTCCTATATCACCTAGCCATGTCTTATTTCTTGGTTTATTATTTCTTTACTGTTGTCATTATTTTTCTATTTTATTTTTATAGAGTAGAATCAACATTTTACAAATCATTTTGCATTAAGGTAATCATGTTGCATATACTGTAAATACAAAGTATATTTGGAAATGAATGACCTCAAAAATACTTAAGAGCCTAGTTTTAAATGGATTTCAAAAATTATTATTAACTAGTTCTGGATGGTCAGTCCTATGTGCCCACTGAAAATCACCCATTTCTAAAATCAACTTTATGTTTTTTTCCTCTCATCAAGTATCTGAAATAGGTTATGGCCAATAACTTTATTTTTGCAATAAAATGCTAGTCTTACCTTCAATGATTATACCAGGCTTCTATTTACATATGTTTCATTGCAATATTGACTTTGTGTCATCTTTCTAGCAATCACAGTGTTATATATTGAAAAAAGAGATGTGCTGCAGGCACTTTTCGTGTTTTGTGTTTTGGTTTTGGTTCTAATTCCCTGCTCGTGTGTTGGTTTTGGATTGGTTTTGCCAAAACCACCGTTTTGTGTTTTGTTTTCGATCTGGATGATTTTTGAAAAAAAAACATAAAAACAGCTAAAATCACAGAAATTGGGGGTAATTTTGCTCCTACGGTATTATTAAACTCAATAACATTAATTTCCACTCTTTTCCAGTCTATTCTGAACACCTCACACCTCACAATATTGTTTTTAGGCCAAAAGGTTGCACCGAAGTAGCTGCATGACTGAGCTAAGGGACACAAGTGTGTGGCACAAACACCTGGCCCAACTAGGAGTGGCACTGCAGTGGCAGACAGGATGGCAGATTTAAAAAATAGGCCCCAAACAGCACATCATGCAAAGAAGTAAAAGAGGTGCAATGAGGTACCTGTATGACTAAACTAAGCTACACAAGTGTGTGACACAAACACCTGGCACATCTAGGAGTGGCACTGCAGTGGCAGACAGGATGGCACTTAAAAAAATTAGGCCCCAAACAGCACATGATGCAAAGAAGGAAAAGAGGTGCAAAATGGAATTGTCCTTGGGCCCTCCCTCCCACACTTATGTTGTATAAACAGGACATGCACAGTTTAACAAACCAATCATTTCAGCAACAGGGTCTGCCACATGACTGTTGCTGAAATGACTGGTTTGTTTGGGCATGCACCAAAAAAGAAGCAATCAATCTCTCCTTGCACAAACTGGCTCTACAGAGGCAAGATGTCACATCATCCTCCGATTTCTTACCCCTTTCACTGTGTACATCCTCCTACTCACAGAGTATTGATTCGTCCCCACTGGAATCCACCATCACAGGTCCCTGTGTACTTTCTGGAGGTAATTGCTGGTCAAAGACTTACCGGAGGAATTTATAATTCATTTTGATGAGCATCATCTTCTCCACATTTTGTGGAAGTAACCTCCTACGCTGATCGCTGACAAGGTTACCGGCTGCACTAAACACTCTTTCGGAGTACAAACTGGAGGGGGGGGGGTGGAATTTAGGTAAAATAAAGCCAGTTTGTGCAAGGGCATTCAAGTTGCCTCTTTTTCCTGCCAGTATACGTACGGACTGTCTGAAATGCCTACTTGGATGCTTTCGCTCATATAATCCTCCACCATTCTTTCAATGGTGACAGAATCATATGCAGTGACAGTAGACATGTCAGTAATCATTGGCAGGTCCTTCAGTCCGCACCAGATGTCAGCACTTGTTCCTGACTACCCTGCATCACCGCCAGCAGGTGGGATAGGAAATCTTATCCTTTTCCTTGCAGCCCCAGTTGTGGGAAAAAGTGAAGGAGGTGCTGTTGATGGGTCACGTTCCGCTTGAGTTGACAATTTTCTCACCTGCAGGTCTTTGAACCTCTACAGACTTGTGTCTGCTGGAAAAAGAGATACAACATAGGCTTTAACCTAGGATCAAGTGTGGTGGCCAAAATGTAGTGCTCTGATTTCAACAGATTGACCACCCTTGAATCCTGGCAAAGCGAATGAAGGGCTCCATCCACAAGTCCCATATACTTTGTGGAATCACTCCGTCTTAGCTCAATTTCTCCAGCTACTTCTGCAAAAGCCTTATGAGGTGAATGACCTGACTCAAGCTGGCAGTGTTTGAACTGACTTCACATGTGACAAGTTCAAAGGGTTGGAGAACCTTGCACAAGACGGAAATCATGATCCACTGTGCTTGAGTCAGCTGCATTCCCCCTCCTTTGCCTATATCGTAGATGGATGTATAGGCTTGAAAAGCCTTTTGCTGCTCCTCTATCCTCTGAAGCATATAGAGTGTTGATTTCCACCTCATTACCACCTCTAGATTCAGGTGATGGCAGGGCAGGTTCAGGAGTGTTTGATGGTGCTCCAGTCTTCAGCACGTGGTGGCTGAATGATTAAAGTGGCCACAATTTTTCGGGCCACCGACAGCATCTAATGCAAGCCCCTGTCATTTTTCAAAAAATTAAGCACCACCAAATTAATTGTATGTGCAAAACATGGGACATGCTGGAATTTGCCCAGATGTAATGCATGCAAAATATTGGTGGCATTGTCCAATATCACAAATACCCAAGAGAGTCTAATTGGGGTAAGCCATTATGCAATGATGTCCCTCATTTACCGTAAGAGGCTGTCAGCAGTTTGCCTCTTATGGAAAACAGTGATACATAGCGTAGCCTGCTAGGAACGAGTTGGCATTTGTGAGATGCTGCTACTGGTGCCGCTGCTGTTGCTGCTGCGGGAGGCCATACAGCTACCCAGTGGGCTGTCACAGCCATATAGTCCTTAGTCTGCCCAGTTCCACTTGTCCAAATGTCCGTGGTTAAGTGGACAGTGGATACAACTGCATTTTTTAGGACACTGAGGACACCGTTTCTGACAACTCTGCCTATTGAAGTGGAACCTAGATGGGATTTAATACTGGTGACACAGTACCTCAAACAATTCTCTAAGTCTCACTGAACTAATGGCGTATACTGGATGCACGTCTAACACCAACATAGCTGTCAAGGCCTCAGTTATCAGCTTTGCAAAAGGATGACTGCTGTCATATTTCATCTTCCTCACAAAGGTATGTTAGACAGTCAATTGCTTAGTTTAAATAGTACAAGTGGTCTTCTGACTTGCCCTCTAGGATGACGATCGACTCTTAGCAGCAACAACAGCAGCGGCAGCAACAGCAGGTGTACCTCTCAAGGATCCTCCAGAGGAATCCTGGTTAAGAGAGGACTCCTCGGTCTTGCCAGTGACATGGCCAGCAGGACTACTGATGTTCCTGACTGAAAAGGAAGTTAACATTGATGGACTTGGTGGTGTGGCTTGCATGAGCTTGGGTACAAGAGGAAGAAAGAATTTAGGTGTCAGTGGACTTCTTACGCTCTCCTGAAAGTTTCACAACTTGACACCGACTTCTGATGAATGCACTGCAGGTGACGTATAAGGGAAAATGTTCCTAGATGGTTAACGTCCTTACCCCTACTTATTACAGATTGACAGAGGCAACACATGGCATGACACCTATTGTCTGGATTTGTGGAGAAATAATTCCACACCAAAGAGGTGGCTTTTTTTGTATTTTGCCCAGGCATTTCAATGGGCTTCTTCATCCCATGGACAACAGGTGTCTCCCCCGGTGCCTGATTTAAAAAAACCACATCACCATCAAAATCCTCATCATCAACTTTCTCCTCAGCCCCAGCAACATCCATATCCTCATTCTGGTGCACTTCAACGGTGACATCTTCAATTTGAATATCAGAAACTGGACTGTGGGTGCTACTTCCAGCAATTGCAGAGGACGTGCAAATGGTGGAAATAGCCTCCTCTTCCCATTCAGTGTTGGGGAGGTCAATCATCACAACCGCTGACTATTTAAAAAAAAATTTGGGTGTCTTTTTATTGAACTTTGGCTTTTTGGATTTAACATGCCCTCTACTATCACATTGGGCATCGGCCTTGGCAGATGACGTTGATGGGATTTCATCATCTATGTCATGACTAGTGGCAGCAGCTTCAGCACTAGGAGGAAGTGGTTCTTGATCTTTCCCTATTGTATACTCCAAATTTTTGTTCTCCATTATTTTTCTGGAGTTATATAACAATATGCGGTACTGGAGAGCAGCCCTGTACACCACACAGGGCAAACCCTGTGAAAATTATTTGTATTAAATATTAATAACCCCTTTGTTTGGAGTAAATAATAAAGAGTACAGGACAGAACCACATGAATTTATAAGGCAGCACCACTTGACTGGATTTATATGGAATTATTTGGACTTATACGGCAGGATCAATGCCAGTGCCACTGGAATTATATGGCAGGATCACTGGAATTATACGGCAGGATCACTGGAATTATATGGCAGGATCATTGGAATTATATGGCAGGATCATTGGAATTATACGGCAGGATCACTGAATGTATACGCCAGTACCACTGGAATTATATGGCAGGATCACTGGAATTATATGGCAGGATCACTAGATTTATACGGCAATACCTCTGGACATATACAGCAGTATCAATGAACGTATATGGCAGTGTCACTGGACATATATGGCAGTACCACTGGACATATATGGCAGTATCACTGGACTGGATTTATATGCCAGTACCACTGGAATTAAACGGCAGGATCACTGGAATTATACGGCAGGATCACTGAAATTATATGGCAGGATCAATGGATTTATACAGCAGTACCACTGGACATATGTGGCGATATCACTAGACTGGACTTATACTCCAGTACCACTAGAGTTATATGGCAGAATCACTGGATTTATACACCAGTACCACTGGAGTTATACAGCAGGATCACTGGATTTATATGCCAGTTCCACTATAATAATACAGCAGGATCACTGGAATTATATGACACGATCACTGGATTTATACGGCAGGACCGCTGGAGTATCAATGGACATATACTGCAGTATCACTGGACATATACGGCAGTACCACTGGACTGGACTTATACACCAGTACCACTGGAATTATATGGCAGGATCATTGGAATTATATCGCAGGATTACTGGAATTATACGGCAGTTCCACTGGACATATACGGCATTACCACTGGACTGGATTTATATGCCAGTACCACTGGAATTATACGGCAGGATCACTGTTATTATATGGCAGGATCACTGGATTTAAAAGGCAGTGCCTTTGAACATATACGGCAGTATCAATGGACATATACGGCAGTATCACTGGACATATACGGCAGTATCACTGGACATATACGTTAGTACCACTGGATTTATATGGCAGTACTGCTGGACATATAAGGCAGTATCAATGGACATACACAGCAGTATCACTGGACATATACGGCAGTATCACTGGACTGGATTTATACACCAGTACCACTGGAATTATATGGCAGAATCACTGGATTTATACGGCAGTACCTCAGGACATATAAGGCAGTATCAATGGACATACACAGCAGTATCACTGGACATATATGTCAGTATCACTGGACTGGACTTATACACCAGTACCACTGGAATTATATGGCAGGATCAGTGGAATTATATGGCAGGATCATTGGATTTAAACGGCAGCACTGCTGGACATATACGGCAGTATCAATGGACATATACGGCAGTATCACTGGACATATATGCCAATACCACTGGAATTATATGGCAGGATCACTGGAATTTAAAGGCAGGATCACTGGATTTATATGGCAGTACCGCTGGACATATACGGCAGTATCACTGGACATATATGGCAGTATCACTGAACTGGACTTATACGCCAGTACTCTGGAATTATACAGCAGGATCATTGGATTTATACGGCAATTCCGCTTGACATATACGGCAGTATCAATGGACATATACGGCAGTATCACTGGACATATACAGCAGTACCACTGGACATATACAGCATCACAGAGACACCACCACTGGACTTATACAGCAGCACTGGACATATGGCAGCTGAGGAAACCACCACTGTGACTGGACTGATGCAGCACAACATACCACCACTGGAATGATGCAGCACAACACACCACCACTGGACTGGACTTATACAGCAGCACTGAACATATGGCAGCAGAGGACACAACCACTGTGACTGGACAGATGCAGCACAAGACACTACCACTGAGGACACCGAGGATGGAGACACATCCTCTCTACACTCTCCAATGCCAGAATGAAAATGTTGGGGATCCGCAGCTCCTTATATAAAATCCAATCCCTGCAAGAATCCGACAGCGGGATGATGACATTTTGACTCATTCTTGTTTCCAAGTCAGGTGGGAAAACCCGAGCCTGACTCGTATCAGGACTCGGGTAGTGAAGTTCGGGTGGGGTGGGGGGGGCGTTCGGTTCTCTGAGAATCGAACCCTCTCATCTCTAATTGAAAATACACCAATCTTCTTTAAAAGGGAAATGTAGCAGATTACAGGTGCAAACAATACAATTTGTTAGCATTAAAACATTGCCCCAATATGTCTGTCAATTCAGAACATCAGACCTCAGTAACAAAGCATTGTACTATTGCTCTAGAAGAAATATGTTCAGAGTTATACTTTGCATGGATGAGCACCTTAATCACAATTGCTACCACACTGCAATAAACTCAATATTATTAATGAACCATGTTATCAACAGAACCCTAACACTATGTGCATCATACAGTAGCTCAGTAACAATGATTAATGTTACCAATAGGCCTGATTTAGAGGTGCATGCAAATGTCACCACAGCAGCATCTATTTGTTTTTTTTTTCAAAATATGCAGGAGGCATCTTTTGCAATAGGATGCCCACTGCTAGCTACTCCGAGCCACTGAGTGTGTCCGAAGGTACAGCATTGGATTCACAGTGCTAACATTGGCTGGCCCATCAGACATCTAACATATATATGTAACCCGCTCTGGTCTGCTAGTGTTTGGATGGGTTACTATGTCTGTGATTAAGGTGTTCTCATATCTTGATGTTCTGCAGTACCTCCACCAAAACCTTAGATAGACAATGAGCTACCAGGGGCTAGCTCGTGAAAATCACTATGTTAGAGAGTATTGAAGAGAGGATAACCCCTGTTACTAAATCCAATTATAGATAAGACTCAGATAAACTGTATTAGACAAAATATATTACTGGAATGTTTCAAAATGTAGATCCTATGAAAAATGGTTATGCAGATAATGCAGAATCATGTCATGCATATATCACATATTCATTACCTTAGTTATACTATAAAACAATAAATTACATCCACATATTGACAAACTCGGATGTATGTAAGTAAATGATTTTTACAATTGATATTTTAACTCTAACATACAGTACGTACAGAGATGTGCGGTGATCTAAATATTTCAGGAGGCACTGGCTAACACCAGAGCCAGATTTACATACAATATATTAGCCAAAGGATACACCTGGGCATTATACAGAGGTGCAGCAGTATAAACTCCTAGAAATTGTGTCAGTTTTGATCAGAGATGTGTGGAAAAGATAGGAAGGGGAGGCACTGCCTCACCTGCCACAGAAGTTTTACTCCAGAGTTTTGACTATAAAAATAATTAGAATAATACAAAGACGATATTTCTAACATATTCATTGTATTTTTCATATACTTTATACAGTCAAACCTCTAGGGCAAATGTTAGTATGACAGGAAAGGCTCTGCTTCCCCTGCCTCACCCCACCGCATGTCACTTTACCCCTAACATTGTTATCATTTACTACTAAGCACTAACAACCTAAATACTTATTGCTTTACATAAATTTAAATAAAGAAATATAATAAATTCAACTGCCCAGCAATCCCAGGGTAGAAAAATTTACTACCGAGGTTCCTTACTCATAAAGAATCATGTACATAAAAGTCTGTACTGGCATCACTCATTGGACTTCTTAAATGCAAAAGCAATCACGCTAACATTAATCCATCAATTCAAGTGTTTTTGAACATTTACTCAGCGTTCATCGGGCATACAGCAAAAGTACAAAACACAGCCTTACCTTAAAATAGGTACACCCCAAGTGCACAAGAGCACATTTCATCACAACAAACTGCCCCGCTCTGATTATTTCATCAGTGTACACCTGGTCGCAGCGTCTGCTTGTCAGTACAGTCAGTTACAACCTCCCAGCTATAAATTGTCTGGCTCATTATGTAGCTAAAGAACACCTACATAATAGCTTGTAGCTGAATCCTGTTCTAATGGTATTATTGCCAGCAAGTCTATTTTAGCCATGCACTGATATAGCAGTCTTTATACTTTAGCACAGAGGAGGGCTGCAAAAGAATCATTATCTCTGTTATCTGGCTAACAGTATGTTGTGTAATCTTAAGCTTAGTTTAGCAAATAGCAGGTAGTGTAATAAAATAATATAGTTAAGCAAAAGGGGAGAGATAACAGACCTTGCCTGATGTCAGCTCTAATGTTCACAGACAACTCTGGCCACTCCCCCTGGTCCTCTTACCAAATGCCGCTGGTAGAAGTAGCAGTCTCTCAGCTACACTACCAGCAGGGTGACTTGCTGTCTACTTGGTAGCATTCCTCATTCAGGTCTCTCAACTCACCCTCTCCTCTGCTAAGCCTATCTCTCTCCCTCCACTTCAAAGGGACAGGACTCTGCTCTCCATCTTATTTTCAACTGCTCATCCCTCCTTCTCATCCAAATCCGGCCACCTTGATATATCAGCTCCTTGTTGTCAGCCACCAGACATTTATCTCTAGGGAGAATAGGTGCCACCCCCTCACAATAATGTACTACACAACTGTCACTTCTGTATCAGTTTCTGTGTGCACAGTCTGCAGCACCTGTTCTCACGGCTTATAAGCAGCCAGAACCTTCTGGCAGAGTCCATTCCACACCACCAATTTTATATATATATATATATATATATATATATATACATATTTAATACATCATTGTGTAACAATAATATGTCATAGTCAAAATCCTATAGGTCCAGGAACTAATGAATGGCCATACAGTATGAGGTCAAAAACAGTTATAAATAGAAAATAAATAATATGCAACATATAATAAAATAAGCTGCAGTAATGTAATAAAGGCACAATTTAATAAAATCACACATACAGTATATCCAAATAATAACACCTTTTTTTAAACAAACAAAAAAAACAACAACAATAAAAACTGCCCATAGACATGCCACAGGCTATAGGCTAATGAAAGTCTTAAAGCTGCTTACTGGTTAAATATGCCCCAAAATTGTGTACTTGCACATGTCTTAAATTAACAGTATAATATCCAGCTTCAATCCTCTAACCCAATTTTCCTGACGCTGTGGCTGATCAGAACTGAATGCAGCAATCTCACAATGGTAATTAGTATTAACCCCTTTTATATTAAAACCAAACAATAAAAAAGGAAAATGCGCTCTTTCAAGTGGATTTTAATTTTAATTTGAAAAATTAATATGACACAAATATATTGACAATGCCAGCCAGCATTACAAGAAAATGAATAATAATAAAACACACACAATTTATAAACATACAATAAGAACATATAGTAAAAAGCTCAGTTTAGAAGAATAATAAAGCTCACACTGGTTGTTTGTTATGTGCATCCAGTACTTTAACATTTGTTGTTTTATATTACTAATCAAATGGAACATGCAAAATGTCCTTAGGTAATCCAAATATCCAAGCATAGGTTAGTGACGAAACTTGATGAAATTGAACAATCTTACAATATGCTTAGTATCCTTTTAAAAACTTTGGTTAGTATCCAGATGAATCATGCATTTCGGTTATAATCATTCATGCACATGCAGCTGCTTAGTTAGTATTCAAGCAATTTATGCAACAGTATAATACTTATTGTATACAGCAGTCCATATCTTCTTATACCATATTGCTGTCAATGATGAGTTTTGACTACTATATAGTATGCATGCATAAACCTGTAAATGTGCAGGCGATTTTAAAGTCTTCCTCCCGGTTGGATAGCTCTCTCTCAGCCTTATCTGGAGTTCACAGTTCACAAGCAGTGATAGTAGTGTGCTCACCTGATCCCCCTTAGCACTGGGGTTTCAAGTCACAAGGCCAGCCGGCCAAAGAGCATCAGCTGTAGTCAAAATGTGCTGCTCTCGTGGAGATTCCAACAGACACGTTCTCTGCCTTTTTGTATGTGTCAGCGGCTTCCTCAGTTTCAAGTAATCTCCCTCCTCACTCCTCTTGTTTAAATATTGCTTTACGCGGTTCGCGCATGTGCAGTAGGCATGCTGTTCAAGCCTCTTTTTTATTCTACTCCACTGCGCATGCATCCGGTGGTTCTTAGTGCAGTCCAACTAAACACATCATTTCCTTGATTTGGAAATGTATTACAGCAATCAGATATGTAAAACCTGATCCTCTTTCTTAGTGTCATTTTCAGGAGAATATAACCATTCTTCATAACAATTTAAATACACATATGGAATTAAAACATAAAAATGTTAAAATGTTTACATATATCCCTATACTGGCAATGTTCACCCTCCATTTATAGCACAACACTGTCATCTAGTGACAGAGGGTATATATATAAATATACACACATATTTCTAGTATAACCCTACAGCAAATTATATTATATTATATTTTACACATTTCACATATCCGGATAAACAGTTCTTTGAATATTAGTTTTATGGAACCTATCCCTGTAACCTTTTTTACGAATAAGGTCACATACATATGGTCAAATATATTCCCAAGAAAAATAACCAATTCTCATACTTGTTATTCCTATTTCTAATAACAATCTTGTTCTTTTTACTTTCTTACTTTTACTTCAACACATCTCAGGTACACACCACAATAATTGCAAGACGTTTTTCTAATAGAATCAGATAATCTAATGCTCAAAACAGAAGGGGCTTTTTTCACACAATCCATTTAATTCCACCATGTCATTCAGACCGGATGGCACCAGTGTGTCCAGTCTGAAAATCCAGTAGGCCTTGTGTCTGCTAAGACGACTGAAGAGATCACCTTCACGATTTGTTGTTTTAATGTGTTCTATTCCAATCAAGGTCATATTGTCCCAATTTGAGTTCTGACATTGTGACACATGATTTGACAATGGGTGCTTAGCACCTCTAATTATATTTCTATGATATTCCATATATCTGATATGCAAAGTTCTTGTGGAGCATCCTATGTATTGTTTTCCACATTGACATGTAATCAAGTATATAATATATGTAGACAGATAGTTCATGAAGTCTTTTATAGAAAATACTTCTTTTGTTTTAAACGACTGGAAATTTATACTCTTTTTTTGTACATTATGACATGATTGACAGCTACCTTTTCCGTATCGATGATGACCAGGTGTTCCTTCAGGCAACCATGTGTTCTTTAGGTCTCCAACTTTTCTACTATCCTTCATAAAATGACTGGGTACCAGTTTCTTCTGTAGATTGTCGGCCTTCCTGAAAATAGTATAATCTATCTGTGGTTTCAAAACTTCATCTAATAACAGTAGTGAAGAATTATTTTTAATTACCTTACTGATTTTATAGCACAACTGTTATATTGTGTAGTAAACACTGCACTCCTCTCCTCACTTCTCTCCCTTAGTTTTTTGAGGGTTTTAGGTTTTAATAATTCCTTCCTATACATAACTTCTACTTCTGTGAATGCTTTCTCTAGTATTGCCTGTGGATATCCTTGCTCAGAAAATGATTGCATAAGAGTTCTAGCCTGTATCTGATAGATAGAGAACTAAGTAAAATTCCTACGCAGTCTGATAAGCTGACCCCTGGGGATATTGTCTTTCCAACCCTGTTTATGAGAACTTTTATAACTCAGGTATCTATTTTGATCCACTGATATGATACATGTTTTGGTAACCAATTTATTCCCCTCTATTTGCAGCACTATATCCAGAAAACTTAAAGTAGTGGTACTATAGTTTGATGTGAACCTAAGATCATAATCATTATTGTTCAATCCTGTTGTAAATGATTGAAGTGAATCCAAACTACCACCCCAAATAATAAATAAATCAACTATATACTGGCCATAGTATACCAGATCCGCCCCGATTCCACCCCCCCACACGTTTGTCCTCAAAGACACCCATATATTGGTTGGCAAAACTTGGGGCGAACCTGGCCCCCATGGCCACACCCCATGTCTGTAAATGATATTTTGAGTCAAAAACAAAATAATTGTAAGATAATATGAACTTTATAGAATCCAAAATAAAGACATGTAGAGAGTCCGAAATATCATCCTGTTTTATATAACCGTCCACAGCTAGAAGTCCCTTCTCATGTAGAATATTAGCGTACAATGACTCCACATCACAAGTTAATACATAATTCTTTTTCCATGTGATTTCATTTATAATATTCAGAAAATGTTTTGTGTCCTTTATATGTGATCTCAGACTCTGTGTCCCTGTAAAAAGTGATCAACAAAAAATTGTAAATTATTAGTTAATGACCCAACATCAGAAATTATTGGTCACCCAGGTGGATTAATAAGTGTCTTGTGGATTTTATGTAAATAATAAAACGTGGCTGAGATTGGATGTGCACAAAGTAAAAAATTTAATGTTTCTCTGTATATAGAGCCACATTCGAGGGCTGTATCTATCAAATCCATATATTGTTTTTGGAAAAGGACGGTGGAGTTGGCATCCACCTTACGATAGAATTTTTAATCTTTCAATTGTCTATGACACAGGTTCTCAAACTCGGTCCTCAGGACCCCACACAGTGCATGTTTTTCAGGTCTCCTCACAGAATCACAAGTGAAATAATGATCTCCACATGTGGACCTTTAAAAATGTGTCAGTGACTAATTAATACACCTGTGCACCTGCTGGGTTACCTGCAAAACATGCACTGTGTGGGGTCCTGAGGACCGAGTTTGAGAACTTCTGGTCTATGACATTCCCCAATGTAGCCATCTACATCTAGGATCCCAACTCCACTGCCCTTATCTGCAGGTTTTATTATCACAGACTTGTCATCTTGTAATAATTTTAGTGCTGTACGTTCCCCATGGTTCAGATTATCCTGATATTTGATATCGTTTGACTTCTCACAGATATCTCTAAAACTGGCCAAAGTCGCCTTAGAAAAACTGTTCCCAAGTGGCCCATTATATGCAAGCGTGTAGAAATCTGATCTTTTTTGAAAAATATTTTTTTGGAAATCAAAAACAGGTACCTCGACCTCTATGTCTATTTCACCAATGGTACCTTCCTGTTCCAGACAGTCTAAGATGTCCTTTATGTGTTCATCCTCTTTGTCTAGTATTATGGGAACTTCCTCACTCTTTCTTTTCTTAATTTTCTTTAATGTAAAATATATTTTCCTACTTAATGTACAGACTTATCGGTTGAGGTCTACAAAAAGCTGGAACAGGTTAGGTTTAGCCACAGGTGTATAATTCAGACCTTTTTCCAATATCTTTATTTCACCATATGTTAATGATCATTTAGATAGATTAAATATACTCTTATTTTCCTTCTTAACCTTCTGTAGGGTGTTTTCAATCTGCTTTCTTCTACCTCCTCTACATCCTCTTCTTCTCTGTTTCTTCCCCTTTTTCTCTGATTGTCTGCCACATGTTTAATTCCTGATGCCTGTCTAAAAAATTACTAGTGTATAATCTTGTTCATCTTCAGTCTCAGAGGGTTTTGTTTTTATGTTTATCTGAGTATCATCTCTATATTGATCTATATTGACCTGGTACATGTTTCCATGCGAAAAACTGGTCTTTCTCTTATATGTTTCAGTATGGGGTCCTGTCCATCTCTCTTTATAACCTCTTTCACAATAATTATTCTTGGGAAATGATCTTTGTGGTTGTCTTCTCCTAATTACCTCTCTCGATGTGTACTGATTAGGATTAACATTATTTGGACGTATAGTTGTCTTTTATTATAACTTTGTGATACTCCATTCTCATAGTCAGAAACATCCCTTTCCATTTTATGTTCCTTTCTATCTATGAAGGACTGATCAAAAGCTAATAATTTCTTATTTATTAATTTATTTACTTTGTTATCCCTCTCTTTAAACTCGCATAATTTCTCAAAGTGTTTAGGGCCGCATGAACCTTCTCTATTTCGACCTGCAATCCTTTCACTCATTGTTCCCTGTACTTGATTAGTAACTGCATGAGATTTTTAGAGTAGTTATCCAGGGCACTATTCCACTAATCCAGAAAAGCCTTATCTTCCCGGAAAGGTAGACTCCTTCAGGATTCTTAGGCCTCTAGGGATGATATTACCATCCAAATATTTCTGCAGGGCTAGTGGTTCCACCAGTGCTTTTTCTCGTCCATGTAGAGGTTTTCCAACCTATTGAACAACCCATGCATTTCCGCCAAATAACTATTATCCTCCCCTAAGAATATATTTGTTCTACTTTTTAAATATAGGTCCCTTCTTTCTAACCTGTTAGTAATACAGGTTAATTGTGCAAGATTATCCTTTTTATGGGTAGTGAACAGTACCACAATATATATATATAGATAAATTTGTAATATCCAGCTTGTATGAAGATAATTCTTTAGCAGGAATCCATAAAGAGCACAATTTCCATGTGTGTAAGCTCTGCATTACCACCAAGGGAAATAGATAATCCTGATGTTAGCTAACAACAGCAGAAATCCAAACTAGCGGTGATGGTTGTTCTCAGGGTCCAGTGTACAGTGCGAAGATGGTACAACAGCACCAAATATGGAAAGCAGACATCTGAATAGTTTTGTCTCTATGGAGGCCATACCAAAACAAATAATACACCACAATGCCACCATCACTATCCCTATTTTTCTCATAACTCTCTCTCTTACTCGCTGGCTCTCTCTTGCTCTCTCTTTTTCTCTCTCTCTTTCAATCTCTCTCTATACATATATATATATATATATATATAAGTACAGATGGAGCCACGCTAATCATGGCTCCGCCTGTGCCTGGGCGTACCCAGAAAGGTGGACCATCGGGAGCAAACAGGGTGCGCATGTGTCGTAGACTCGCACATTCCCCATTTACTTTCAATGGCAGCGTCTGTGTACACTCGGCGGCAGGCCAAGGCGCAGGCGCGCCTAGACACACCACTCGTCTCTGCCTGCAATGTAGCCATGTTCAATGAGTGTGACTCCATCTGTATGTATGTATATATATATATATACATATATAAAATTTGCAGAAAAGAAAGTGGCACTCAAGGGTCTTCTATTATGATGTAAGTTCAGCAGTCACGCTGACTTAAAGCCGTTTGACTACTGAACTAATATCATAATAGAAGACCCATGAATGCCACCTTCTTTTCTGCAAAGTTGTATCTACATCACAATGGAAGGCACCAGGGCAAATTCATCCTGTTAAGGAGGAGTGCTTGTCATCATTGCTTTTATATATATATATATACACAGTATCTATCTATCTATCTATCTATCTATCCAGGAAGGACCACACTCTCACTTCCACAATCACATTGTCTGGGATGTCATCATCAGAGTTCACAGAAGAATTTCCATGCCTCCATATACCACGCAGAGAGAGAGGGCAATCACCAGGCTTCAGCACATAAAATGCTTAAATTTTGTTCCATCATTTTTAGAATACGGTCGATGTTTCGGCTCCTGGCAGAGCCTTTATCAAGACCATACAAGTGCACAAGGCACCCAAAACAGTAAAGTGCAGATCAAACCCTGCTTACCCCACCTATATTCATATATATACCACTTCATATTAGAGATGAGCGGGTTTGGTTCTCAGAGAACTGAACCCTACCAGACCTCACGCTCCGAGCCCGGATCCGAGTCAGGCTCGGGCTTTCCCGCCTGACTCAGAAACCAGAACGTGGCAAAACATCATCATCCCACTGTCGGATTGATTTTGATTCCATATAAGAACCCGCGCATCACCGCCATTTTTACTCCGGCATTGGAGAGTGTAGAGAGAGGATGTGTCTCTGTCCTCTTAGTGTCCTCAGTGTCCATGTCTTGTACTGCATCTGTCCAGTCACAGTGGTTGTGTCCTCTGCTGCCATATGTCCAGTGCTGTCCAGTGGTGCTGTGTTGTGCTGCATCAGTTCAGTGGTGGTGTGTTGTGCTGCATCAGTCCAGTCACAGTGGTGGTGTCCTCTGCTGCCATATGTCCAGTGCTGCTGTATAATAAGTCCCTTACAGTATTGCTGTGTTGCCCTGCATCAGACCAGTGGTTGTGTCCTGTGCATCAGTCAGTCCAGTGACCAGTCACAGTGGTGTCCTCTGCTGCCATATGTCCAGTGCTGCTATATAGGGTGCTGTGTTGTTCTTCATCAGTTCAATGGTGGTGTATTGTGCTGCATCAGTCCAGTCAGAGTGGTGGTGTCCTCTGCTGCCATATGTCCAGTGCTGCTGTATATCTAGTCCATTGCAGTGGTGCTGTGTTGTCCTGCATCAATCCAGTGGTGGTGTCCCTGTGCTGCCGTATATGTCCAGTAGTACTGCCGTATATGTCCAGTGATCCTGCCTTATAATTCCAGTAAATCCTGCTGTAAAATTCCAGTAATCCTGCCATATAATTACAGTAATCCTGCCATATAATTACAGTAATCCTGCTGTGTAATTACAGTGATCCTGCCATATTATTCCAGTAATCCTGCCATATAATTCTAGTAATCCTGACGCTTAAACCATTAATCCTGCCGTATAATTACAGTGGTACTGGCGCATAATTCCAGTAATCCTGCTGTATAATTCCAATGATGTTGCCGTATAATTCCAGAAAACCTGCCGTATAATTCCAGTGATCCTGCCGTATAATTCCAGTAATCCTGCCCTATAATTCCAGTAATCCTGACGTATAATTTCAGTGGTACTGGTGTATAATTCTTGTGATCCTGCCATATAATTCTAGTAATCCTGTCATATAATTACAGTGATCCTGTTGTATAATTCCAGTAATCCTGACATATAATTTCAGTAATCCTAATGAATAATTACAGTGGTACTGGTGTATAATTCCAGTAATCCTGCCGTATAATTCAAGTAATCCTGCCATGTAATGCCAGTGATTCTGCAGTATAATTCCAGTAATCCTGCCATATAATTACAGTAATCCTGTCATATAAATCCAGTGATCCTGCCGTATAATTCCATATAAATCCATTTAATTCCATATAAATCCAGTCCTGTGGTGCTGCCATATAAATTCAGTGGTGCTGTCCTGTGCTGTATATTATTTACTCCAAATAAAAGGGTTATTAAAATGTAATCCAATTTTTTACAGGGTTTGCCCTGTGTGGTGTAGGGGTATGGTTGCCTGTGCTGCATATTATTATAATATCTTCAAATAAAAGGGTTATTATTATCTAAATTCATTTTACAGGCTTTGCCATGTGTGTGTTTGATTTAGGGGGTACACTATCAATGCCACTAATATTGTGCGTGTATTACATCTGGGCAAAATCCAGCATGTCCCATATTGTTTGTGCCGAACACTTGTATTGCTTAGCTTAGTCATACAGCTATCTCATTGCACCTCTTTTTCATCTTTGCATGATGTGCTGTTTGGGGACTTTTTTTCATATCTTCCCTCCTTTCTGACACTGCAGTGCCACTCCTAGATGGGCCAATTATTTTTGTTGCTTAGCTTAGCTATACAGCTACCTCATTGCACCTCTTTTACTTCTTTGCATGATGTGCTGTTTGGGGCCTAGTTTTTTTAAGTGCCATCCTGTCTGCAACTGCAGTGCCACTCCTAGATGGGCCAGGTGTTTGTGCCGCAGATTTGTGTCGCTTAGCTTAGTCTTACAGCGACCTCGGTGCAACTTTTAGATCTAAAATCAATATTGTGAGGTGTTCAGAATAGACTGGAAATGAGTGGAAATTAATGTTATTAAGGTTAATAATACCATAGTCTCAAAATTACCCCCAAATTATGTGATTTTAGCTGTTTTTATGTTTTTCCCCAAAAAATCATCCAGATCCAAAACCAAAACACAAAAGGGTGGTTTTGGCAAAACCAAGACAAAACCAAAACACGAACGGGGAATTAGAACCAAAACCACAGCACAAAACACGAAATGTGCCCGCCGCACATCTCTACTTCATATCAGATTCCAATTTCCTGCGTGTGACATTACCGGAAGTGACGTCACGCTAAATGCTCACTTACAATACAGCCCTTAGTTATCTTTAAGGCATAGATCACCACATTATGGATATTACCCCTTAGTATGCCACTCACGCCGCTTTCACTGATGTCTTTCAGAGTACATTAGTAAGCTAACAAAAAAATATATGAATAGCGCTCCCCAATTGGGATATATATCACCAAAGCGTAATGTCCATCAGATTCTTGCAAGGAATAATGATGACAGTATTTCACGTTCTGATATCTTCTTACATAGACGTCCAAGATACCTCAAATGAGATCAGAAAAGACGCCTCTCATAGCGTAAAACAATTTTTTCATTTATTCTAAAACTTTTTAAAATTTATATGATAACAATGAACAAGTTATCCACCACCATACAGAGTAACTGCGTACCAGAGTGGGCCTATACAAGGCATGTGTTGCACATGGAAGGGTTAATCCCGGGCGTAACTCCTCCACGGTCCAGCTGTTCCGCCTTTCAAGGTTCCACGCCGTATCAGTCTCTGCCTTGATCCACCAACGCGTGAACCAGCTCGATTGAGGGGAACTATATGGCAAGAGGAACTTTCAATAATAATTCTGGTGGTCATATACAATACATCAGCTTAGGGGCACTTCTAGCCTGGTAATCACCATGTGTAAAACAAAATGAATTTTAAAAAGTTTTAGAATAAATGAAAAAATTGTTTTACGCTATGAGAGGCGTCTTTTCTGATCTCATTTGAGGTATCTTGGACGTCTATGTAAGAAGATATCAGAACGTGAAATACTGTCATCATTATTCCTTGCAAGAATCTGATGGACATTACGCTTTGGTGATATATATCCCAATTGGGGAGCGCTATTCATATATTTTTTTGTTTCACATATGTATTCTGGTTTGTGGTAACCTGTTGAGTAGCTGCACCCCTTGCATTTCAGCGCAGTTGATATATCTCTACATTAGTAAGCTATTTGCGGCATTAGAGCCGCTCTCACCAGCATCACATCACCAACTTCCGGTCAGTGGAATGCATCACCTGGTCACCTGTATCTACAAGCTGCTCACAGCATCATTTGCATTCTGTACCAAACTTCTGGACAGTGCAACACATGGACCCAAAGCTTCATCTTTGTTTATATTGTGATACAATTTCAGTGAGCAGCACCGAAGTTCTATACTTGCTACTATAGTTTATACAGGCCAGGGCTGTAACTATTATTCATTCCATATAGTATAGTAACATCATTATAGAATTCTCAATCCATGGTGTGCATTGTAAGGCAATCATTACAATATCAATTAAAAACCAAATACACAATAATATATACATACAATAAACAAATACAGTGGAATAGCCTAATGGTGTATACACGGTGAGATACTTTCTTACGATTTTGACTATACAGTCAAAATCGTAAGAAAAGTTAGTGCAGATCGCAAGGTGAAAGTCACCTTGCGATTCCGATTCAATGTCGATGTGCGGTCCTGCGCAGTCGGCATCGTAAGACTAGATAGACTGTGCAGGCAAGTCAATTTTGACTATCTCGTAGAAAAGATAGTCAAAATTGACACTTAGCCAACATTGCACATAGTCAGTTTCGCAAGCACACTAATTATGTGCTTGCAATGCCGACCTAGCCCCTGTCGCATAGTGAGAATCGGGCATAGCCCAAATCTCACCATGTGTATGGGCCATAAGAACTCAAGGAAGACTGAGAAACAGGAGGGGAGTGAAAACTTAATATTTAATCTTTCTTTGCATATTCTTTCCACTGCAGAAATTAGTCTCTTGTCCAAGGGATTGTCATGTCCCAGTATCACATATCTGATCTAAGTGATACAGGGACACACAGCACAGCACACTATTGGTACAAAACGATTGAGTGCTACTAATTTTTTTGATTCTTTGAGTATCACATGCCAATTTTTAAAATTGATTAGGTTGTGAATTATATGAATCTCCAGTGGGTTTTTGATTCCATAATTTCCACACTTTTATCCCTCCTGATTGGCCAGGCATTATTGGCTATGTACTCATAGTGGATGAGCCACTTTTTAATGATGTTAATATCCCAGAGCAAATGAATCCAATGATTGTTTGAGGCTAATTACTCGAATAAGATGTACCCCTGATGAAGTCTCTGTGAGAGACAAAACGCGTTGGGTTATCGAATTTGTTGTGATCTGACCTCCAACTTACAATCCTTGAAGGAGGAGTTTGCAAAATAAATATTTGTACATCTGTTCTTATGTGGACCACCACTGGATGTTAGTGGTGGGTGAAATGTTTTATGGACAGTTATATCAATACAGTTTCAGATGATCTTTTATAAATTGTAATAAATTTTGCATATTGGAACATATTGTTTGTTTTCCTAAACAAGATTTTATTTGACATTAGGTCATTCTGTCACAAAAATAGGGGTGTTATAACAACCCCAAGGCACCAATTACACTAATACTACATATTTTTTTTTTTGGTTTCTGATAACAGGGAACCTAGCGTAATAAGGTAGCCAACCCTAATTATTGAATGTGATCTCTACCCTATTACTCTATTTTTAATCAGCGCAGAAATAGGGTTTTTTGTTTTATATATATATATATATATATATATTTGCTGAAATATTGCATACAAGATAAAATACATAAAGATGAATTGCAGTTATTTAAGTATTGTTCTAGCAATCAATTTATTAAATGATGTGTCATGGAGATATATTACTTATAAACTTTTATCTGCTGTCAGCACTAATGGTACATTACACACAGAGATTTGTTAATGGCAACATTATGAAATACAAAATGTAATTATTTAATAAGATATACTGTAGTTCCAATTACAGAAAGAATAAATAACAAATATTAATTCTTATAGAACTATTACTTCTACTGATGCTAGCTTACAGACTTGTCTAAAAAGCAGCATTAAAAAACAAAGATTTCTCCCATTTACTATAATATGAACAATGAACAATTAATATTAATGTTTAAAGTAAAGACAATAGACAATATCCTCAAATAACTAAATGTTACTCATTGATGTTGTTTAAGTCATTAATTACTGTTAATACTTTCAGTTAGGAAATGTATTTTGAATGTAGCTCTATCAATTGATTAACTTGAGAAGAGACATTTGCATATCATAAGTCATGTGCCAGTGGATATAGATTTTGCCAAACCAGAATACATTAGTGAAATATTGCAAGTACAGTAGACTGTGATGATGCTTTTTCAGATAAATCTGCAGCATGTAAGTGTTGTACATTATGATGACAGATGTGGGAATAAGTCAATTGATACCCTTCATTGGCTAAATTAATAGATTTCTAGTGAAAGGTTTTGAAACCACTTAGAGCTCTTAGTTCAGCTTAACGTATGTACAGGTTGAGTATCCCATATCCAAATATTCCGAAATACGGAATATTCCGAAATACGGAGTTTTTTGAGTGAGAGTGAGGTAGTGAAACCTTTGTTTTTTGATGACTCAATGTACACAAACTTTGTTTAATGCACAAAGTTATTAAACATATTGTATTAAATGACCTTCAGGCTGTGTGTATAAGGTGTATATGAAACATAAATGAATTGTGTGAATGTAGACACACTTTGTTTAATGCACAAAGTTATAAAAAATATTGGCTATAATGACCTTCAGGCTGTGTGTATAAGGTGTATATGTAACATAAATGCATTCTGTGCTTAGATTTAGGTCCCATCACCATGATATCTCATTATGGTATGCAATTATTCCAAAATACGTAAAAATCCCATATCCAAAATACCTCTGGTCCCAAGCATTTGGATAAGGGATACTCAACCTGTATATATATATATATATATATATATATATATGAATCCAAAAAAGTAACTGGTAACTGGTTTTTGTATGCTGTACTGTTATGTCCTGACGACGGGGCTAAGACCCCCGAAACGTTGACTGTGGATAAAAGTTATTTCAACTAATTGTTCAGACTCCAGAGTGCCAGTTACTTTTTTGGATTCATATTGTTTTACTTCTACTGGGCACCGGAGCAGTTGCATTGGAATTGGAGTGCCAGCAAAACTGGGTTTGATATATATATATATATATATATATACAGAGAGAGAGAGAGAGTTGAAAACCTGCCAGCCACAGCATGCAGATGTGCTCTTTTACACCCTGGCTTGTTGCTGCACCAAAATGTGCATCCTATTCCTGTGAGACCACTAAAAGGGACAAAACTGCTTTGCTAAACTGCACTGATCAATTCAATTTGATGTGCAACATTGGTATACAGTATCTGTTAGTTAATGAGTCTGAATCTGTATACAAACTGCTACGATGCAGTGATCACAGCCAGTGTCAGACTGGCGCATGAAGGGCCCACCAAACTGTAATACAGTTAAAAGGGTCTATGCTCAAGGGGTTTGGCCAGCCACCACAGAGGCTTGTCCAACCATTTGAGAATCTATAGCCTGCTGACAACATAATATATCTGTGGAGTCAAATCCCCATAGAGAGGGGAAAAGAGAAAGAAACCAGGTAAATTTTACAGATGTAGCCACCTTTATCTTGAGTGGCTGAGGCGTTTGTCCCGATCGAGCATATGCAGCGTAGGGAGGCGCGCCTAGTCACAGAGAGGCGTACCTAATCGCACGGAGGCAGACAGAGCGTTTGGCGTTACCTTTACGTGTAATACCTGTAATCAGCCACCAGATGTCGCTTTTTACAATCACCACTGAGCATGCGTGTGGTCTCCCGTAAAATACAATACTGAAATATATAATAAGGACTACTTTACTAAGGCGTCTCATTACGCTGCATACAGTAAATACTCATTACGCTGCATTATTTAATACAGTACTGTATATACGACACAGACGCAAATAGTACAGCATACAGTATATGATCCATCTACAGTACTTTATGAATACTGTATGTGAGCGTCCAAGTCCCGCAGACAAAACAACATAAAACCAGTAGTGTACACTGTCGCAAATGGATGTGTGTTAGAAGTTCACTATTGCCTCTCAAGATTAGGAATTTTGTACAGTATGTTATCGTCCTAATCCCGTAGCCATTACAGCATAATCAAAACCAATGGATTTATACATTTGTCTGCGGCGAAGTGGTGAAGTGTTTCGCTTCCTATACTCAGAGTCCCGAGTTCGATTCATAAAGTATGAATGCATGTTAGTTTTTTTCAGACACTTTATTATTATTTTTATTCACATAAACCAGGGCAAAGCTGCATGAGCGGTTCTACTGTTAAGGTTCTATGCTCCGTTCAGTACACATACAATTCTGTAGCTGGGCAGACTCAATAGAAATAGCTACCACCTATGACTCCTTGCCCCACAGAGGCCCTAGGCTACGGAGCAAGTAATAGTCCAGATTGTACAGGCTATGGGGCAATGCTGAAGGAGCGTTACAATCCCCTAGCTAAAATACACAGGGGCAACAGGAATAAGCGAGATTTACAGTACAGTATGCACATTATGGTACACCGGACTCGATCGCATAGCACACTGGCACAATGGCCGCCGCCCCTGAACCCTTTTGCAGGCTATGGGGCAATGCTGAAGGAGCGTCACAATCCCCTAGTCAAAATACACAGGGGCGATGGGGATAAGCTACTGTAGGTTTGCATACAGTATTACGGTACACCGGACTCAATCGCATAGCACACTGTCAAAATGACCACTACCCCTGAACCCCCACCTCGTGGCAGGCAGCAGTCGGGTATGGAGTGAGAAATGGCATAAGTTGTGCAGGCTACGGGGCGATGCTGAAGGAGCGTCACAATCCCCTAGCCAAAATACACAGAGATAAGCGAGGTCTATGCACATTACAGTACGTTACACCGGGCTCGATCGCATAGCAAACTGACAAAACACATACATAAATTTTACATAAAGCAGGCCAAAGCTGCAGGAGAGTTTCTACTGTAAAGGTTCTATGCACCGTACGGTACACATACAATTCTATAGCAGGGCAGACTCAATTGAAATGGCTACCGCCTGTGACTCCTACAGTAGCTCCTCGGAGGCACTCAGCTATGGAGCAAGTAACAGCACAGATTTTGCAGGCTATGGGGCAATGCTGAAGGAGCGTCACAATCCCCTAGCTACAATACACAGGGGCGATAGGGATAATCGAGTGGCTGGAGGGGGTGTCCCCTTGATTTAAGGGGTCCCCACTCCTCCAGGGTACCCCGGCCAGGTGTGACTAGTTGGGTATTTAATTCTACGGCCGCAGGGACCGGTATAAAAGTGTCCCCCGGCTGTGCATTATCTGTCCAGCTAGTGGAGCCCAGTGCTGGTTCAAAAAATACGGGGAACCCCTACGCTTTTTTGTCCCCCTTATTTTTTGCACCAGGACCAGGCGCAGAGCCCGGTGCTGGTTCTAAAAAGATGGGGGATCCCGTGTCCATTTTTTCCGTATTCCTGCCGGAATTCGACCGCAATTGCATATACTGTACCCCTTAATGTCACTGCTTACAGTATACAGTATTTAGACATGAGCTTGTGTACAGTATCTGTCATGAGGTGCTTTTTTCACTGACACTATAACTTTTTTCTATTGTAATATACTGTACAGAGGCGGCAAACTAGCCAAACGGGAATAATCAGCTTCTGCTGAATAAAATGAGATGCTACAGTACATGCCTATATTCTGTGAGTGACTGCGGCTCTATGAAATTAAATCATAAAATGTAAATATGAAATGCATTACTAATGTGTGGCATTACTGTACTGTATGTGTATAAGGTGTACTACAATATTTTCTGGTGTAACATAAGGAAAGGGCACTACTGCATGGTCTAATGCAGTGGTTCTCAAACTCGGTCCTCAGGTCCCCACACAGTGCATGTTTTGCAGGTAAACCAGCAAGTGCACAGGTATATTAATTACTAACTGACACATTTTAAAAGGTCCATACAGTAGGTGGAGCTAATTTTTTCACTTGTGATTCTGTGAGACCTGCAAAACATGCACTGTGTGGGGTCCTGAGGACTGAGTTTGAGAACCTGTGGTCTAATGTAAATAAAGATGAATGTGGTGGGGTGTAATGTGAATAAGGGGCAATACTGTTAGGAGTAATGTGGTACTATGATATGATGTAATGAGAATAAGAGACACTACTGCATGATATAATGTGAATAAAGTTGCAGTACTGTGTTGTGTCATTTCATCTTGGGGTATTATTGTGTTACCATGCCCCTTCCCAGCAAGAACATACTGTACACTGTTTTGGGCTGGCACTAAATGTGCACATTGTTCTTATTTAGATTATAGGGGGTAGGAGCGCCAAAATGGGTGATGGTGCTGGGAAAGGGGTGCAGGGTTAGAGGCGGAACTACGTAGCATCTGTGCAAGAGGGCATCAGCCAAAATCTAGCCTAGGGCATCATGTTGGTCAGGTATGGCTGTGATAATACTGTATACTGTACTCTTACTGTACTTTGCATTCAATACAGATACTGTTTGCACACAGGTTTTACATGAATCATTGGCAATGCTGCAGGAGTGTCTCATTAGGCAATCTAAAATATACCACGACTATGGGTGGGGATACAGTAGGGAAGTTCTGTCACCATAAGCTGTCTGCTGTGTATAGCATATTTCCATCTGAGATGCATTTGTGTGTTTGTAATAAGAAAAAAACATTTTACTGTACATTTAGTGGATACAGTATTTCTCCCCCATAATGACGTATCATACTGTACAGGTACCCTCATGTACTGTACCGTACCATACTGTAAAATTGAATATTTATTGGAAAAGCATCAATATTAATGTAAAAAAAAGTATTTATTACAACATCCGATTCCATGTACTGCACTGATCAAAATGTACAGTACTCTTATTCAGGACTTATAAAACTGAAAATAACTGTTCATACACATCAATAACATTACTACTGTATAATATTCTACATTAGTTTATGCAATAATCAGACAAAGGCATTTTTATAATTTTTTTTAATAATGCACCAATTTAAAATTTTAAACAGAAAATACAGTACAGAACTACATATTTGTGGCTTGACCATTTCTTTCGACTACAACAGGTAATACTTTATACAGGTGATTTATATAATTATTACAATGTTCAGGTGTGAGTACTTCTAGCCAAAATTTCTTTATCCCATCCAACAGCTGCTGTTTTGTTGTTGGCTTTGCAACACTCCTAATGTACCTCTTCAATTGAGCCCACACTAATTCGATTGGGTTCATGTCTGGTGATCTATATATAAAAAAAAAAAAAAAAAAGCGTATAGAAAAAATTAATGACATTACAGTAAATAGAGAAAATGAAACATACAATATTGTACTGTTTATTAAACAAAAAATAAATTTACAGTACTAGAGTGCTATCCAAAATTTTACTTGAAAGAATACTCACTCTGGTGGTGTGCGTTCCCAATTCATACCTTTCTCTTCCATAAATTTGGCTGAGGCGGAGTGTTTAGGATCATTGTCTTGGAATATCCTATGGTGAGTTGGGTAATATTTATTCACAAATGGCACCATACATTCCTCTACTATTGTTTCTTGGAAAAATTTCTTATCCATGATCCCTACAGAAATAAAAAAATGTTGTTCATTAATAAGCAACTCCTTTTATTGTGCAGTTACATGTACTCTACAGTACAGCATGTATTTTTACAGAACACAGGCACAGAAAAAAGTATAGTACTGTACCTTCGAAAAATAATAGGGGACCAGCTCCTAATCGTGATATGCCTCCCCATACATGGACTTTCAATGGATGCTTTGGGCGTGGTTTTAATGAGATATGGTTACGTTTCCGGAATGACATTCTGGAGAACCGCTCAAGGGCAACAGACGATTCATCTGTGAAAATGACATCATCAAATGTTTCACCACTCTCAATCCATCGCCGTGCCTGTTCCACTCTCTTTTCTTTATTCACATCTCTTATCATTGGAGATATCCTGTGAAGAGCCAAAAATAATGAAATCAGATACAGTTATGAAATTACAGATTTACAGATTACTGTATATACAGTAGACTGTATGTGCAGTATACTGTATTATATACCTACTGTATACATTAAACTGTACATACATTAAGGTATATACAGAGTAATATATATATATACATACTGTACATACACACACACACACACACACACACACACACACACACACACACACACACACACAGTATACAGTATGTAATCATCACAATAAGCCGGCTCTGAGTGCCTATACAGTAGGTATCTCTTTTGGGATAGAATATATACAGTATATACACACACACATACTGTATATAGTATAAAGTACACACTCTGTATAATGATTTATGGCATTGTTATATCACGTATCAAGGGATTATTAACAGTGCATTTACTGTATGGTTTATACTGCTTTCAGTATTTCACCTTGTTGCGCCAAAGGTCCATCCCATTTTCCGTCGCATCCTTCTGATGCTGGTGGCCGATATGTCCAGGTCATACTTGGAATGGAGAATTCATTTTATTTGCAAAGCAGTACGCTCATCATCCTCACGAGTTAGTTCCTCCACAATTTGTTGCACTCACCTACAGTACAATACAGTATGAAAAATATTAATTAATGAACAGCACAATCACAGTTACAATAGATGAAGTTTTTTTTTTATTTCCAAAAAATTATCTATGGTATAAAGCAAGTCATTTAAACATTACAGTAGTGTACAGTACGTACCATGTGCATTTTGTAGGAAATACAAATCTGGGCGTTGTTCTCTCGAATGCATGATAGCGCACCGTTTCTAAAGTGACTATAATGCCACTTTCCTTGAGCCATGCATGGATCTTTTTGATGGTTTTATTTTCTTTTTTCATGTTGGCGATTATCTTGCTCATCGTTTTGTTGATAGTTACTGGCATGTTGTCCAACTATAATTCCTGTATGGAGAAAAAACATTTGTGAATACTGTAGTCTAAAATTTACACATCTGAAAATGTATAAGAGTTTTATGATAGAAGTTAATACTGTACATGTTTACTATACAGTACCTGATGTTCAAATTTTAGTATTGTATACTGTACAGTACTGAAAATACCACTTCAGTGTTATGGACTGCAATTAGTTTCCTGTATGAAACAGATACAGTAAATAACCCTCCTTGGAAGTGCATGGGCCCTGTGAGACTTACAGTAGTGTACAGCATAAGGGGGACTGACATGATGTACAAGCATTACATACAGTACATGTCAGTACTGTATGTAAATTCTTCAATTATTGCCTAACAACAATGCTGCTTACTGTATATTAAATACTGTAGCCTAGAAATGTCCATCTCAATATAGTAGTTAAAAACACAGGGGCCTATGTGGATAAGCGAGTTCTATGCACACTAAAAATGGCCGCCGACCGTGAACTCCCAGCACGTGGCAGCGCTCGGATATGGAGTGAGAGATGGCATGAGTTTTACAGGCCAGGGGGCAATGCTGAAGGAGCGTCACAATCCCCTAGCTAAAATACACCGGGATAAGCGAGGTCTATGCACATTACGGTATACTGAGCTCGATCGCTGAGCAACCTGACAAAATGTCCGCCGACCGTGAACCCCCAGCATGTGGCAGCGCTCGGATATGGAGTGAGATACAGTATGGTATACATTTTAGAGGCCACGGGGCAATGCTGAAGGAGCGTCACAATCCCCTAGCTTAATTACACCGGGATAAGCGAGGTCTATGCACATTACGTTATACCGAGCTCGATCGCTGAGCAACCTGACAAAATGGCCGCCAACCGTGAACCCCCAGCACGTGGCAGCACTCGGATATGGAGTGAGATACAGTATGGTATACATTTTAGAGGCCAGGGGGCAATGCTGAAGGAGCGTCACAATCCCCTAGCTTAATTACACCGGGATAAGCGAGGTCTATGCACATTACGTTATACCGAGCTCGATCGCTGAGCAACCTGACAAAATGTCCGCCGACCGTGAACCCCCAGCACGTGGCAGCGCTCGGATATGGAGTGAGAGATGGTATACATTTTAAAATACACCGGGATAAATTGTACAGGCCAGGGAGCAATGCACAGGGACATTCATCATTTACGTATATAAATAATTGTAAACCGTAAATGAAAGAATTACCGGTCAAATACTGTATGACGAAACTGTGTCAATGAGCTGGAACACGTGAGCCTAGCAGAAGTTTTCAAAGGCAGAAACAGAGAGCAAATTATCAGGAGATTTCTGAAAGGTCGGAGAAGATCCACACAGCAAGTCTGCTTACGAGGAAACAGCTTTGCAAAGTGGGTAGCGGGCGGTGACTGAGACGCTCTTTTATTCACATTCACACAAAAGGAATTCTTACCGCTGTGATTGGTGCCAATAAAGGCGCATTCATCCCTACACCAATCACAGAGCATACTTTGAATGTGAATAAAAGAGCGTAAGAATGGGCTTGAGCAAATCCTACTGTACTTACTATACTCTGGCTCCTCTTCCTCCCCCGACTCGACGTAAGTGACATCTGTTTTGAATATAAAAAAAATAATTTATAAACCAAAGAGAAAAGTCAAATTTGCCATTGTTATTTCTAATACTACTGTACTAAAGTATTATCCAATACTTTACAGTAGTACAGTGCTACAGAAAGTAGAGAGGCAGAGAGAGACATTCTTAGCCGGAGTGTGGACTGACCGCCCATTGGTAGGGGACGTACTGTACCTGCATCTAAAACACCAGCTGTCCGGATCCCGGCATTCAGAATGAAGAGGCCGGAATCAGAGTATAAATGGAGGGTTAGTGGGTAGTGGAGGAGGGTTTCGAATCGATACCATACCTCAACCTGATGGGATTTCTGCAATCAAGATGCCGCTGTCGGTCACTTGACTGCTGGAATCCTGACCACTGGTCACGCAAAACCAAGCCATTGGTACACAATTGGAAAACTCATCTCTTCAGACAAGCCTACTGTATCATATTCCAGACCCACCCACATAACCTTCAATGTTTCCCTATACAATTACATCCTCTCTGTACAGAACACATAACCTCACCTATTTCCCTATAGATTGTAAGCTTGCGAGCAGGGCCTTCCTACCTCTACTGTATGTCTGTCTGTTTTTACCCAGTTTTGTTCTATGACTGTTATTCTAATTGTAAAGCGCAATAGAATACTGTATGCTGCACTACAGTATATACAGTATGGTAAGAAACTGTTAATAAATCAATAAATAATAAATGTACAATACAGTACAGTAGATTACAATTCTTACCAGGCTGGCCTGAGGGCTCCCCCATTTCCTCCTCCGCCTCCGTATCAATTACGAGGCGGTCTGTGTGTAAAAGATAACAAGTATTGTAAAATACAAAAATTACAGTAATACTGTAGGAAACTAGTGTGTCTGCAACAAAAATAATTATTACCACTTCCGGAGCTCTCTGATGGTGGCGGCGCCTCCTCCGTGCCAGTCGGGTGCGGGTGGGCAGGTGGTGGTGGTGGTGGTGGTGATACTGTGGGAAAAAAAATAACAGTACTGTAAGTGAAGCTGTCGATTTGTAACATCTACTGTACAGTATCCAGGACATATGTACAGTAGTGTAACGATGACAGTCGCACCAGAATTCTCGTTACACAATACCATTGGGAAGCAAAGCAGTAATCAGAGAGTAGTGTGCTTACTGGCTGCACTGGTGCCTGGCGGCGCCTCCTCCGTGCCAGTCGGGTGCGGGTGGGCAGGTGGTGGTGGTGGTACTGTGGGAAAAAAAATAACAGTACTGTAAGTGAAGCTGTCAATTTGAAACATGTACTGTACAGTATCCAGGACCAAAAAGGGGTCCGGCCACTACACAATCTGCATCAGAGAAGCAAGATACAGTATGCTTAAAGTATACCGTATACTAGATTGCCAACAAACGTAAATTAACAAACAACTATCACTGGAATTTACCATCCTCATCCCGTAGCGAAGCACGGGTATTCAGCTATCTACAATGTTATTTATTCTGTGTGTTTAATATTTACATTTAGTTTTGTAAACAGACATTCGTAACATCACGGGCAACCAGATCTCACAGGAAGTGTCCCACCCTCCCTCCCATCCGGATTGCAGCGAGTTATCTGTGATGGTCAGGACAGGGGGGTGGGGCTATAGAAATCACTATGTACTGTACACTACTGTATTTGACAATACTTACCAGCTTGGCGGCGCCTGTTCCGCCTCCTGTGCCGTCGTGCTACCAGCCCTGTAAAAATATATATACAGTATAATGGCAGCATACTGTACAGCCAATGAAATTCAACATTGACAGCATCTTTATGACATCACAATAAATGGAATTGTTCATTCTAGTACCCTGCACCTAATCACTCAGGAGGGCATAGTGTACTGTACTGTCTTCAAAACTTAAGGGGCACATTTCTAAATGTGACATACAGTACACTTACAGTATCGCTACAGTACAGTAGGTCCAGGGTATTAGACAGAACACTACCTTTATAGACATTGTAACACACATTAGCATTGCCCTTATAAACATTATGACACACATCAGCATGCAGCCCTCCCACCCTTAACCATCTCAGTACTGTTCATTACAGTATAAATTGATTTCATGACAGATGATGCAGCACTCACCTGAATTCATCTTATTCACGTCATGTCACAGTAGTGCAGTTTATTCACGTCACAGTACTGTCCTTGATTCACGTTGTGTCACACAGTAGAGCACCTTATTCACGTTACTGTACTGTACGTCACAGTAGTGCAGTAGTATATCCACATTATGTCACAAAGTAGAGATCTGCCACAGTCATGAACCTTATAACACATTATGCAAGAGTAATGCACGTCAGAACACATTAGGCCACTGTAACATCCCTTAGAATAATTTCTGCCAAAGTAACATCCCTTAGAACACTGTACTATCTGAAACACAAATCTCTGCACACTGCACAATACACTGCAGGTACACTGCACGACACACTGCAATTAAACCACACAATGCACTGCACGACACTGCATACTGTATGCATACTACGTGATACGACAAACTGCACATTACACTGCACATTTCCCTGCAAAATATGATACAATGTACACTGCACAAAAAACTGCAATTACCACATGTGTATACAGTACACTGCACAACAGTGCTGGCCCTAGCCAATATGATGCCCTAGGCAGGATTTAGCACCGCCACTAGTTCTGCAGGAGATGCCTGGCATGAGTCAGCTGGCAGTTCTGCTAACGTCGGGCGCCTTTTATTTATGAAAATGCATCTTATTTGCATTATTATGTGGCTAGGATGCACAAGCAGCTTCTGCTGATTAAAATTATATGCAGCATGCCTATATTCTGTGTGTGACTGTGGCTGTATCTGCATACGAAATGCTACACTACAGTGATTTCCAGGAATACACTGCAATGTAGCATTTTGTATGCAGATACAGCCGCAGTCACACACAGAATATAGGCATGCCGCATATCATTTTAATCAGCAGAAGCTGCTGGTGCCCCTAAGCATACCAAATGCCCTAGGCATTTGCCTAGTTTGCCTATGCCTAAGGCCGGCTCTGCTGCACAATGTGATTCACTATGCATTACACTCACTGCACAATACCATATACTGAATGTACACTGCATGACACGCTGCAATTACGCAGCACGATACACTGTGATACACTGCATATACTGTACACTGCATGATACTGTACACTGCACAATCGTAGACCACGTGGATTGTAAAGAACTACTGTATATACACAAGTTTAAAAAAATAATAATTGTTTTTGTAAAACGCATGTCGATCTTTTTCCATGTCAACTTAACGACCATGTCAACCTACAGTAACTGGTGTCAACCAATTTCAAAAGCCGCACCATCTAGGTCGACACCAAAAAAAAATTGACCTTTTGACCCGGGTTAATGTTTGGTCCTTGTTTAACCATTTGTTTACCACAAATACAGTGCTGTATAGACCGGATACCTGCTGCTACAGCAGCCCCTGCTATAATGTACTGTACCTGTAACTACAGTAACTTAAAGTACAGTAATCTACAGTAATGTACTGTACTTACAATCCCTTATGGCCTGCAGGCGTCTTGGGGTCCTCCGGACGAGGTCACTCCATCTCCTTTGGAGTGACCTCACTGTTCTCCTCCGGTTGTACGTCCGCAGGATATCCCTGCTGGCCCTCCTATATGCTCTCACCTTCTCCTCGTTGCTGGCGAGAGTTCTGTCCCGCCAGCGAACGAGGAGACGCAGCTCACCCAGAGCATAAGGACGGTCCCGTACAGCAGCCATGACACCGTCCTTATGCTCAATGAGCGTCTCAGACGTCGTGCGTCTCAGACATCGTGCGTCTCAGACGTCGTGCGTTCCAGGCATTCAACGTAGTTACTGTACTTCGTGCTTCCCTTAGTTTTGAATATGCCCTTTCTTTGACCATGGTATTTTCCACTGTCTTGCCCTACGCCCTTCCCTCCTGGGAGCCTGCACAGGTCCTATGCAATACACAAATACCGAAGATGTACAGTACGTCAGAATACACTCATTTCATTGCCGCTGTGCAGTTGCATTTAGCGTAAAGAATCGCTCCTGCAGATGTACTCTGATTTATATGTAACTTGTGTGCACCTTTCCATTGACTGTCTTCCAATGTAAATAAAATAATACAGTGTATTATTACAATAAAAAAAAAAAAAAAAGAAAGCACATCAGGTCTCGAACCCTGGACCCCCAGCGTGGGAGGTGGGAGCCTTCACCCCTAGCCCACGACACCTCATGAGAGATTCCCAATTTCACGTGTGAAAGTACTGCAAACAGCGCCCGGCCCTCACCCCATTGGTGTTGGTTTATGCCTTAGAGGACTCGGACGCTCGCATTTGTAAAGCACGGTATTTTCCACCGCCTCCTGCTAGCCTGTTGCCCTTCCCCCCTGGGAGCCTGCACAGATCATGCAGTAGACAGGGAGGGAATTCAGGTCATGTGCAATACACAAACGCCGAATATCTACTGTATACTGTAGTACTGTTTTGCTCACTGAGTAGCGTCAGAATGCACTCATTCCTACTCATTGTCGCTGTGCAGTTGCATTTAGCGTAAAGAATCGCTCCTGCAGATGTACTTTGATTTATGTGAAACCTGTGTGCATCCTTCCATTGGATGTATTAGAGAGAATTTTTTTTTTTAAATGAATGTCACGGGAACACATAAAAAAAGGTTGGCACTTCCTTCCCATTGGTGTTGGTTTACAGTATGCCGTAGTGGACTCGGACGCTCATGTAATTGCATTTCAAAGGCACAGTATTTTCCATCGTCTCCCCCTACCCCCATCGCCCTTCCCCCCTGGGATCCTGCACAGGGAGGGAATTCACGCTGAAGATCTACAGTACTGTTTTGCTCAGTTAGTAGCGTCAGAATACACTCATTTCATTCCCGCTGTTTAGGTGCATTTAGCGTAAAGAATCGCTCCTGCAGATGTACTCTGATTTATATGTAACTTGTGTGCACCTTTCCATTGACTGTCTTACAATGTAAATAAAATAATACAGTGTATTATTACAATAAAAAAAAAAAAGAAAGCACATCAGGTCTCGAACCCTGGACCCCCAGCGTGGGAGGTGGGAGCCTTCACCCCTAGCCCACGACGCCTCATGAGAGATTCCCAATTTCATGTGTGAAAGTACTGCAAACAGCGCCCGGCCCCCACCCCATTGGTGTTGGTTTATGCCTTAGAGGACTCGGACGCTCGCATTTGTAAAGCACGGTATTTTCCACCGCCTCCTGCTAGGCCTCCATTCCCATTATGCATTAGCGAACTCAGACGCTCATGTATTTTAAAAGCACTGTGTTTATACATTGTCCTGTACATTCTTCCTTTTACACAATTACTGTAGTTGCGTCTCCATACACATACAGTACTCCATACAATACAGTACAGTACTCTACATACAGTACTGTAGGTCACCATCTTTTTCCACCGCCTCCCGTTACGCCTACAGTATTGCCAGAGCTGTAGATCAATCCACCGCTATACTGTACGATCGAAAGTACTGGATTAGTGGAGCATTAGCCACACAGTGGTGGAGATGTGTAATGCATGCTGAGTATCTAGATCGCCTCAACGCGCCTACCTGTGATTAAACTCAGCTATCGCCTTAGCGTGACTAAACGCCCGTCTAGGCGGAGAAACAGTCAAGATAAAGGTGGCTACATCTGTAGGTGCACTCATCCAACTGATAAATTTTAATATGATTGTTATTGTAAAGCGTATATATCCTCAGCAGCAATATCAAATACAGGCTTAAATGCTTAATAATCTAAATTGTTGTAGAAATTTATTTTATATTTATATATTTGTATGGGACTAAATTGTCGTTTATTAAGAATGGAGCGAAATATTAAAATTCATAGAGAGAGAGAAAAAGTGTAAAGTATGAGAAATTAAACAATATGTGAATAAAGATTTAAAAACAAAGATAATGTGTTATTCCCTTAGTATAATTTCTTGTATTTATTTCAATTGTGCACTCACATACATGTATTTATGCAGCACTGTATCAGTGCTATGTTCATATGAGACCTACAATTTTCGTATTAGCTGGAGCCTATGTACTGTAACAGCGAAAAATATGCTGTCTTTCTTTTGAGTCACAAACTGTTGCAACAAAATTTAAGTCACCACTCCTGCCCTTAAGGCTATGATTGATTATAGTAAACTGATTCTAATGTTATAAACTCTGTGGTGAAACAATGTTGCTAAGTATGTGACTCAGGCTTGAAATCATAGACTATCATACACAGTAAAGAAGCTTATATAATATGGTGTGAATAGCCTAGATATTAAAGAGAGCTAATGGGGATATGCTTTGATTAGAGTCTCACTGCACTGTGTTCAAAACTATCTGTTTTATAAACCTCAGCAATCTCTGATACCAACCACTGCTATTAATAATACATAAAATAGTGTGCAGAAGAGATGGGTTTAGTATTTCCCATGTGATGTTAATTCACAGAAATAGGTAATTCCATTATACTGTGATGGAATATATCCCTGTGATACGATGCTACATTGATTAGTATCCACTGGCCATACTCATAGTATATTAATCCCAATACATAAAGGTATTTAAAGAATATACAGGGAACGTATATACTCCAAATTTCTGCAATGCATATATGAGTTGGTATTACATATGCATATTAGCAGCAGTTGTCACTCGTGTTGCACAGTGTTACATTGTGTCCTTGCAGGACATATTGATAGCGCATTCACTGTTAATCGTATTTAACTGAGTTGCAGTTTGTGTCAGTACCAGAGAATCATGCCCGTTTACAGATTAATAGCAGTGTGTATATAATTGCACTGAATGTCCACTAAACACAGAAACAGTATTGCATTTGAGACATTTTAAAGAAGGATTAGTTCATATCATCCAATATCTGGTATAAACCCCACATTGTCTCTTTTGTTAAATATTACTGAGATCTAGCCCGCAGCATACAGATAAAGTATCAATAGATATAGTATGCGCTCAAGGATTTCTCTGAGACATAAGTATATTTGGCTCCTTATCACACTCTATAGGTCTCAGACGTATGTGTTATGCCATTTGCACATTTAGATATTGTTAATACGGGAACACATAGCTACAGCCTATGCGCATTACACTCCTATTGAGCTTCCTCAGGGCACTATAGCATCGATTCACAGGGATATATTCCATCACAGTATAATGGAATTACCTATTTCTGTGAATTAACATCACATGGGAAATACTAAACCCATCTCTTCTGCACACTATTTTATGTATTATTAATAGCAGTGGTTGGTATCAGAGATTGCTGAGCTTTATAAAACAGATAGTTTTGAACACAGTGCAGTGAGACTCTAATCAAAGCATATCCCCATTAGCTCTCTCTAATATCTAGGCTAATCACACCATATTATATAAGCTTCTTTACTGTGTATGATAGTCTATGATTTCAAGCCTGAGTCACATACTTAGCAACATTGTTTCACCACAGAGTTTATAACATTAGAATCAGTTTACTATATTCATAGCCTTAAGGGCAGGAGTGGTGACTTTGTTGCATATTTTTGAAACATGGTTAAAATTTGATGTAACAGTTTGTGACTCAAAAGAAAGAGCATATTTTTCTCTGTTACAGTACATAGGCTCCAGCTAATACGAAAATTGTAGTCTCATATGAACATAGAACTGATACAGTGCTGCATAAATACATGTATGTGAGTGCACAATTGAAATAAATACAAGAAATTATACTAAGGGAATAACACATTAGCTTTGTTTTTAAATCTTTATTCACATATTGTTTAATTTCTCATACTTTACACTTTTTTTTCTCTCTCTATGAATTTTAATATTTCGCTCCATTCTTAATAAAGGACAATTTAGTCCCATACAAATATATAAATATAAAATACATTTCTACACCGATTTAGATTATTAAGCATTTAAGCCTTTATTTGAAATTGCTGCTGAGGATATATACGCTTTACAATAACAATCATATTAAAATTTATCAGTTGGATGAGTGCACCTAAAATTTACCTGGTTTCTTTCTCTTTTCCCCTCTCTATGGGGATTTGACTCCACATCCTTGTTCAAACCAGTTGGTAGCACCTTTGTGAGCCTTCAAATTTTCTTTCATATTTATACAGGTGAATTCCTAAAATAGGATTAAACTAGACCTAATGAAAGGCATCCCAACTTTATGATTCATATATAATTCATACATCTCGGTGCGGGTTACCCACCAGATCTGGTAGGAGCCTTGTGCTTGACCAGTATTGGAACCTCTAAACATAATCTATCTATCTATCTATCTATCTATCTATCTATCTATCTATCTATCTATCTATCTATCTATCTACATATATATATATGGGGGTAATTCTGAGTTGATCGCAGCAGCAAGTTTGTTAGCAATTGGGCAAAACCATGTGCACTGCAGGGGGGGGCAGATATAACATGTGCAGAGAGAGTTAGATTTGGGTGGGTTATTTCATTTCTGTGCAGGGTAAATACTGGCTGCTTTATTTTTACACTGCAATTTAGATTTCAGTTTGAATACATCCCACTCAAATCTAACTCTCTCTGCACATGTTACATCTGCCCTCCCTGCAGTGCACATGGTTTTGCCCAACTGCTAACAAATTTGCTGCTACGATAAACTCAGAATTAGGCCCTATATATATATATATATATATATATATATATAGCATAGACAGAGTATGGGCCCTCTGTCAGTAGGGCCCGCCAGGGATTTCCCTTGTTCCTCTGTGGGCGGTCCAACCTCTACCCTCCCCATGTTCAACCAACCTCTCATCTCCTGTCTCATAGAGCAGGGTGTCTACTTACTAGGCAGACCTGTGGATGCAGTGCTGGACAGGGCCATGAAGGGCCCATCGGGGGAAGGCAGTGGTGGGGTACCTTGCTTAGAGGCTTGGCTAACTATTAGTGAGTACATGGTCTGTACCCCTTGATGATTATATTTAGTAAATACAGTACTGCTAGTGCAAGCATGACAATGTACCATACAGTATTAATAATATAATTCAAGTGCACAATCTGGAGCTTGATCTCTGGAGGTAGGGTGGGGCCCAAGGTAGCAGGGTCCACCAGGGGGGTTTCCCCTGAACCCCTATGGGCCAGTTCACCTCGGACCACAGCTTTTTATCACTCAAAGTTCCATTGTGCTTCATCTGCAACTTTGTGTGTAAAACTAATATCTAAAGTCACAGCCCAGTACTTGTAATACACTTTGCTTGGTGCTTTGCTGCATTGTGATGCAAATAAGATGCAACATTTAAAGAAAAAAATGGTACATGACTCTAAAAGTGGCTCCGGTGTGTCAGGTATTTTGTGCTGTATGAGGACACATCTGTATGTCACATTAAAGTACATTTGTTGCGTATGACATATGGTACAGTCCTTTGCAGCTTATAGTGTACCAGGGGCATTGTGCCGGAGTCTACTGCGTATGCGCAGGTCTCCGGAAACATGGCTCCCGTCATGATCTGGAGACCAATTTGCCTACCGAGCATGCGCGGCGGCCATTTTGGCTGCAATTTCTGTTGAGATCATAGCTCCTGGCTGGACTCCAGAATGGTAAGTATTAAAGTGGGTGCAATGAATGCGGGGTGGCCCCCCTGGACCCAGGGGCCCCTGTGCACAGTACCTATTGCGCCCATTATAGTAACGCCAATGTAGTGTATGCATTGCTGCAGGCTCCCTAAGAGGTCACTGGGAAGCCGGCGCATGAAACTCCGGCTTCCATAGAAGTATATGCATAGCAGGAGCATAAGATCCGCTAAACCAGGACTTGCTGGGACCTGTGAGCTGCAATCCATACGCATCGCAACCACAGTGTAAAAGAGCACATCTGTGCTGTATCATGTTGTAACATAGCATATCTTTAATGATGTCTAAAAATATTTTAATCTGATGTTTGGTGCATTTAATGGTAAATCATTAAAAGAAATGTACCCATCACAGAAAAAAAATCACACATTTCTCATGAAGAAACTATAAAACCTTAATTGCAAATAGCGAAAAATCCAACAAAAAAGTTAAAATGTAATTAAAGCTGACATCTTTTCCCATGCTGATTGGGAAATGTTGTGCTTTAGATCACTTATTCTTCCTAGGTGTGGCATGTTAGTAAAGACTAAAAAAAAAAGGAATTCCTCAAACATAAGTGAGGACAATGATAATATTTTACTATTATTATAAATAAAGAAGTCATGCAGTACCTATTATTAAATAGAAGAAGACACCACATTGCATTTATTACATTATTCATTTTCAATTATTGATCTTTGTTTACTAAACTATTATAAACAACTATGATGCGCATTCGTAAATAATTTTTTATTGTATTTCTTTAACTTATTCTTATGAGAGGGATGATCCTGCTGCAATAACAGGGTCAGCATAATTATATAAAAGGATGTATGAGGAACTGCACAGCCTTATTATTTATTTATTTATTTATTAACAGTTTCTTATATAGCGCAGCATATTCCGTTGCGCTTTACAATTAGAACAGTAATAGAACAAAACTGGGTAAAAACAAACATATAGAGGTAGGAAGGCCCTGCTCGCAAGCTTACAATCTATAGGGAAATAGGCATAGATACACAAGGATTGATGCTACCTATTGCATAATGGTCCACCAGATTGCTAGGTTCTTAATGGGTTGTAAGATGATACCCCACAAAGTTGGCCAAGTGTCAGGAGGGTGTGAGACTAAAGAAAGACAAGATATGTGATGTTATGAATACTCTAGAGGATGTAATTAGATAGGGAAGCACTGAAGGTTCTGTCGGTAGGCCTGGAATTTGATAGGATTGTCTGAAGAGGTGAGTTTTCAGGGAACATTTAAAGGTTTGGAGACTAGAGGCAAGTCTTACTGTGCGTGGGAGGGCATTCCACAGAGTGGGTGAAGCCCTGATAAAGTCCTGTAATTTTGAGTGTGAACAAGTAATGCGTGTGGATGAGAGACGTAGATCTTGTGCAGAGCAGAGAGGTCGGATAGGGAGATATTTTGAGATGAGTGAAGAGATGTATGTTGGTGCAGTTTGGTTAATAGCCTTGTATGTGAGTAAAAGTATTTTATATTTAATACGGTAGAATACCGGTAACCAATGGAGGGACTGACAGAGCGGATCTGCAGACGATGAACGTCTGGCAAGGAAGATTAGCCTCGCAGCTGCATTCAAAATGGATTGTAGTGGTGAGAGCCTATGTTTGGGAAGACCGGTCAGGAGACTGTTACAATAATCAATGCGGGAGATAATGAGAGCATGGATTCGAGTTTTTGCTGTGTTTTGTGTTTGATATGGTCGTATTTTGGATATGTTTCTTAGATGTATGTAACATGATCTTGAGACAGATTGAATGTGGGTAACAAAGGACAGTTCAGAGTCACGAATGACACCTAGGCAGCGAGCTTGTGGGGTAGGGATGATTGCCGAGTTCTCAACAGTGATAGAGATATCAGGTTGGAAACTACTATTGGCTGGTTGAAATATAATTAATTCTGTTTTGGAAATATTAAGTTTGAGGTGGCGAGATGTCATCCAAGATGAAATGGCAGAAAGGCATTCAGTGACACGGCCCAATACAGATGGTGACAAATCAGGGGAGGATAGGTAGATTTGAGTATCATCCGCATACAGATGGTACTGAAATCCGAAAGTTGATTAGTTTGCCAAGAGATGAGGTATAGATAGAGAAAAGCAGAGGATCTAGGACTGAGCCTTGCGGTACTCCAACTGAGAGAGGTAGCGAAGGAGAGGTGGAATCAGAGAAACGAACACTGAAGGAGCGATTAGATAGGTAGGATGAGAACCAAGAAAGGGCTGTGTCCTGAATACCTAGGGATTGTAGTGTTTGTATGAGAAGAGAGTGGTCAACAGTGTCAAAAGCAGCAGAGAGATCAAGGAAAATAAGTAGAGAGTAATATATACACACTATATATATATATATATATATATATACACATATACACACACATATACACACACACCTACATACACATATATACATACACACCTAGCTGGATGCCAGCCATTGCTGGCCGCAGGTACCAGGATATGTAACCAGCCTCCCACATTACTGGTATCACAGCACATAGGGCCTGGCTGCAGCGTAGGGAGCAGCCTGTAAAGTCGGGACACTGTCCTTGTAGCAGTAGCTACAGGGGCCCCGGATGTAGCAAGATGAAGACTCCCAGGGATCCCGGCCGCTGACACCGGCCTCTCTAGCAGCGTTCAGGTCGGACCCCCAGCACGGATGCCCGTGGAATCCCCCCCCCAATCCCAGCCTTCAATGGTTTGTCCGAGGATTCAAATACTGTGCGCAAGCATTTTTGTCTTAATTATTTTCAGTCAATGCTTTATTTGATGCACACTGATTGTGTTGAGAATTGTTTATACAAATTGGTTTGTTTTACAGTTTTTGTAAAATAAACCAGCTGTATATTATTTAGAACATACATTATATGGTCATCTAGCCTGCAGCTTAATGTATTCGCAGCAATCCAGGTGTGGCAAGTGTGCCCATGACAAAAACATGTGCATGCATCTATGTACACACGCCCATAGGAATACATGGACATCGTACTAAGCCGCAGCTTTGTGTACTAAGTCACACATGATGACTGGAGGCAGCAGCACTAGTATTTTGTTGCTGTTCTCTAAACTTATGTCTATCCATATGTCAAATTGGAGATTAATGCATGGATCACAGGGCTTATAGATGTATGTGAACAAAGCACATTGGAGTAGAGCACACCACCCAGTACAAACAATAGATAGATTTATTTGTGCTATTTTTGTAACATGCAGCTCCAATAAAACAGCGTGGATCACAGGGCTTATTATAAATGCATGGGAACAAAGCGTGCCAAACAGTACAAGTACAAGATATATATATATATATATATACTGTACGTATATATTTTTTTTCAACTTGCTGTTTCATTAAACTGCATGCATCACAGGACTTCTTATTAATGCACATGAACAAAGGGTACCAAACAGTAAAAGTACAAGCAATAGATATATATTTTTTATTTTTATTTGTTTTCTTGAAGCTGCGTTAAAACTGCATGGATCAAAGGAAATATTATTAATGCACATGAACAAAGCACACCAAACACTACAAGAACAAGCAATACTGCAGATTATAGTGCAGCACACAGCAGCATTCAGCACGCCCCTTATACATAATCACTATACTGCACAGCTACTGAGTCTGGACACAGCCTAATACAGCTCAGTATCGCGCAACACACAGCGGTGTCAAGCATGCCCCCTATACACAGTCACTTTACTGCACAGCCACTGAGTCTGGACACAGCTCAAAAAAGCACAGAATGGCACAACACACCGCAACATTCAGCATGTCCCTTATATACACAGTCACTATACTGCACAGCAAATAATGAGACTGGACAAAGCACAATGCAGCAGAGTATAGTGCAGCATACAGCAACATGCCCCATATAACAGAGCCACTTGTGAGTCTGTACACAGCATGCAGCCAATAGATCAGAGTCAGTATAGCATATAGTAGCTTGTGTTTCTGTGAAATGGTGCAGAGCCCCAGCCACGGTGCCTTATATAGAATCCAACTCCCATGAGTATCCGACGCCATGGGGATGACATTCGGCCTCAAAGTGGGAGTTTGGCGGGAACAACAGAGCCAAGGCTCGGGTGGACTCAGATCTCTGGTGTTCAGAGCAGTTTAGATTCCACAGAATCTGAAGCCCTCATCTCTACTGCTTATATACAAAAAAAGTATCTTCTTACCGACACATTTTTCTTCACATTTTGTTCATATACAACACTTGTATCACTTCATTAAAAATGTATTAACTGTGTGAAATAGAGTGGTGTTGCGGTCAAAATGCTGGCAGTTGTGATCCCAACAGTAAAAAGACCAAGAGCGGGATTTTGATGGTCAGATTCCAAACTCATTCTGGAGTTAAGTACCGGGGTTGGGTTTAGGCAATAGGGGGTGGGTTAGGGTAAGACTGTGTGGGAGGGATAGGGTTAGGCTGTGGTGGGATTAGGGTTAGTCTTTGGAGGGTGCTGTTAGGCTACAGGAGAGAGAGGTTATAGTTAGACTGCGAGAGGGGTAGGTTACAATTAGGTTTAGGGGTACTTTCTGGGATGTGTAGGAATTTTTGTCCACTGGGATTCTGATGTAAGTTTTCTGACTTCCAGGATTTCATACCCAACTTCTAAGAGGCGGGAATAAGTAGCTTTTGTTGTGTTAGATGAAGATATGCACAGAAATTACAATTTTGTGGCTGACACTTGAAGGATTATTTCAAACTGCAGCCAAAGGGAATGGAGGAGCTTCCCAAGGTACACTCAAGTATCTTACACAGAGTACTGTAACTCACCAGTGCAGACTAGAATTATATGTCTATAAATCCTTTTTGAGGCTATAACTATCCAAATCTGATGTGTTCCATGGGCAAATTTCTTAGTCACTACTTCAATGAGCTACAGTAAATACAGTGTGTATGAAAGTAGTGCATTAGGTGGTTTTTGAGATTTAAGCAGCTGTATCCGCAAAACATGCTGCAGAAGAATTATAGTAAGCTAGTCTATTTTTATACAGTAACTCAGATTATTCATTGTAAATTTCACCAATCAGGTCCTAACTGTCATGTCACAGGCTGTGTTTGAAAAATGGTATCTAGGAGCCGATTGTCTGGTACTTGTTCACTCTCCATTTTATCACTTTCCAAGCGATGATGCATCCGCCCCCATATCTGAAGTTTATAGAAATATATATATATATATAGTGGGGCAAAAAAGTATATGGACAGCCACCGATTGTGCAAGGTGACCCACTTAAAAAGATGAGAGAGGTCTGTAATTTCTATCATAGGTACACTTCAACTGTGAGAGGCAGAATCTGAAAAAAAAACCAGGAAATCACATTGTATGATTTTTAAACAATTTACTTGTATATTCTTGTGGAAAATAAATATTTAAACACCTACCAAGCAGCAAGATTTCTGGCTCTCACAGACCTGTTACTTCTTCTTTAAAAAGCTCTTCTATCCTCCACTTGTTACCTGTATTAATGGCACCTGTTTGAACTGGTTATCTGTATAAAAGACACCTGTCCACACCCTCAAACAGTCAGACTGCTACCTCTCCACCATGGCCAAGACCAGAGAGCTGTCTAAGGACACCAGGGACAAAATTGTAGAGCTGCACAAGGCTGGGATGAGCTACTTGACAATAAGCAAGCAGCTTGGTGAGAAGAGATCATCTGTTGGCGCAATTATTAAAAAATGGAAGAAATACAAGATCATTGACAATCTCCCTCGACCTGGGGCTCCATGAAAGATCTCACCTCGTGGGGAATCAATGATCTTGAGAACGGTGAGGAATCAGCCCAGAACTACAAGGGGAGACCTGTTCAATGACCTCAAGAGAGCTGGGACCACAGCCACAAAGTTTACTATTAGTAACACACTACATCATCATGGATTGAAATCCTGCAGTGCCCGAAAGGTCCCCCTGCTTAAGCCAGCACATGTCCAGGCCCGTATAAAGTTTCCAGTGACCATCTGGATGATCCAGAGGAGGATTGGGAGAATGTAATGTGGTCAGATGAGAGCAAAATCGAACTTTTTGGTATGAACTCCACTCGCCGTGTTTGAAGGAAGAAGAATGATGAATGGCATCCCAAGAACACCATACCCACTGTGAAGCATGGGGGTGGAAAAATCATGCTTTGGGGCTGCTTTTCTGCAAAGGGGACAGGACGACTGATCCGTATTAAGGAGAGGATGAATTGGGCCATGTATCGTGAGATTTTGGGCACAAACCTCCTTCCCTCAGTAACATCATTGGAGATGGAACATGGCTGGGTCTTCCAGCATGACAATGATCCCAAACACACTGCCCGGGCAACTGAGGAGTGGCTCAGTAAGAAGCATTTCCAGGTCCTGTAGTCGCCTAGCCAGTCTCCAGACCTCAACCCAATAGAAAATCTGTGGAGGAAGTTGAAAGTCCATGTTGCCCGACGAAAGCCCCAAAACATGACAGATCTAGAGACTATCTGCATGGAAGAGTTGGCCAAAATAACTGCTACAGCGTGTGTAAACCTGGTCAAGAACTATAGGAAACGTTTGACCTCTGTAATTGCCAACTGAGGTTATATTACAAAGTATTGAGTTAAACTTTTTGATTGTCCCAATATTTATTTTCCGCAAGAATATACAAATACATTTTTACAAATCATACAATGTGATTTCCTGTTTTTTTTTCAGATTCTGCCTCTCACAGTTGAAGTGTACCTATGATGGAAATTACAGACCTCTCTCATCTTTTTAAGTGGGTCAACTTGCACAATCAGTGGCTGTCCAAATACTTTTTTGCCCCACTGCATATATATATATATATATATAAAAGGCAAATACCACGGACTTATCACAAAATCTCCTGAACCATAAGGCTTCACTTCCTGCCAGTGGTAGATTTAGAGCAGTCCAATATTTAAGTAGGGGAGCCATACCCAGCAATGTTTGACAGTGTTTAGGGGTGGCAGTTGATGTGGCTCCCCTATTTGAATAATGGAGTGCTCTGCAACTGCCACTGCAAGGAAGTCCAGGAACAGTGAATTGTGTCCTCCCCTTCTGTGACTTGGTATCGTCGGCACCATGCATTATTTATACCCAGGTTGGAAGGGCTGTCTTAACTCTCCTCTGTGAGGGGGGAATTATCTTACTCCTTTTAACCCCTTTATGGGTGGAATTTTGAATAATCCCTTGATAGTGGGTGCCTATGTCACAAAACCAATCTACTGTCCGAATTTCAAGTTCCTAGTCCTTATGGTTCAGGAGATTTTGTGATGAGTCAGTAGTGTTTGCCTTTTATATATTATTATTATTAATATTATTGTTGTTATTATTATTATTATTATTATTACTATTATATTTTCAGTCTGGCCTCTTACAACTGCACTATCCTATTTTACCCCTAATGTTGGCCATGCCAAAGATTGTTTACTTATTATTTGGGTGGTGGTGGGGATCTGGCATGGGATTTTGTTTAAGCACTGAACACAAATTAAATTTATGTAACATTTTATAAAAGTTTTAACAAAAGTTCTACTGAGTTTGGGGGGATTTGATGTAATCAGTAGAAGATGAAATAATTTTGACAGCTGTCTGGACCTGACCTGGTGTATAACAAATATTGCAAAGAGGCATTTAGACAGTTTTGAATTGAGTAGGTATATACAGTATGTTTAAATTGGAGGTGCTTTTTAAGAGAGCATGATTTTTATTACAGAGTAACTTAATAGTAGTATAAAATCAGACATGAAGGTTTAAACTAGTGTAAACTGAGTTATTGTATTGTTATTTAAATGTTTACTATTGTAGAAGGATTTTTCTTTAATTGCAGATGTTCTACAGTATATTTCTAATGATTGTTTAACTTTAGGTAACCTCAACCCTATTTCTATTTGATCCTTAGTTCTTTGTAAGGCTATTCATATGCCTATCCCAAGCATGTTTAATCTGCTCTATTTTAGCCTCTACCACCTCTGGTAGGAGGCTATTCCACTTATCCCATACCTTTTATGTGAATTAATTTTTCCATAAATTTACTCTGAACCTACCTCCCTTCAGGGCAAGATTTTGCGTTGTTTAGCGTTAAACTGTAATAGCCACATTCCTAACCATTCCTGAAGTCTAACTATACAATCAATAATTTGTTTCACCCCTACTGGTGTGTCTTAACTGTTGCATACCTTTGTATCATCTGAAAAAAGGCATACTTTCCCTTCAATACCATTTGGGAAGTCACCAACAAAGATATTAAAAGAGCACTGGTCCAAGGGCCTAATTCAGATCTGATTGTAGATGTGATAAATTTAGCACATCTACAATCATTTACTCAGACATGTAAGGGGACGCTCAGCACAGGGCTAGTCCGCCCCGCATGTCTGGCTGTGCCCCCCCTGGCAATGGTGCAAAAGCATCACACGGCGGCGATGCTTTTGCACCCGGTGCGTAGCTCTCTGCCTGCGCAGCTCCTCTGTGCTGGCAAGGGGCTACCTGCAGCATCCTGGGTCACAGCTGCTGCAAGTGATGTCTCACAGACACCACGGCCTGCGCCCACAATGGTCCATACACACCTGCATTGTCCAGACTGTGCCCCGCCGAAGGCATTCTAACGCCATTGGCATGCCACATCCCACCCCCCGACCGCCTCTGTCTGTCAATCAGGCAGAGGCAATCGCAGCCCTGAGATGCTTTTATCATCTCACTAGGCTCCCAGGGTGCGCATGCAAAGTGTGGCCATTGCGTGTGCGCACTCCCCAAAGGACTTCAGACTACAGTTGCTGCCGCTAATTGCCACTTTAAAAAACGTATGAGTTTGGACGTAATCTTGGAGTTCCGTCCGTCTTGCACTGCATTATATCCGGTCCGTTATGTTCATGAGAAATCAACGTACTGTATATAAAGTTTATCTGAAGAATTTGCTTTTGGAACTATAATTTGTGCTATGGAATGTTACCATACTTGTTTGCCTTATCATTTCATATGTAAATGTGGGGTCAATATAATCACTATCCAAAGTCCAATTGGTTCCAAATATAGCATAGTTGCACACGTGAAGTAACCATTGTAACTAAACTTACAAAGTGTACAAAACAGAAATGAAGCAATGTCAGCATAACAATACTGATAGATATTAAAGTGCAGGAAACAGAAATGATTGCATTAAGGTTAAGGAAAACCAGTAACTCATCAGAAACAGTGTCAAGGTAGTTATATTCAGTGAATCAGCTACTTAACTTGCAGTAGTTATAGAAGCCCTATTTTTGTTATTTTGCTGAAGATATGATTTTCCTGCTAATATTTTCAACATACAGTATAATAGACTTGTGTTCATCAATAAAATTACGAAAATTGTTTTCATTTATAGTACTTTCTTTACTGTGATGCATTTTTTCATATATGTATTTCATAAAATGAACATTTAATTACAGTTAATTTTGCTAAGGAAAATTAACATTCTAAAAGTTAAAAATATTAAGGAAAAATACACAAAACATATTAATAGCAGACAACTTCATAACTCTACCACTAAAAATGGTTTGCAATGAAAACACACAGTAGGCCTGAAAAATTATGCAGCTTTCTTTAAAGCCTTGATGAAAAATTATATGTCAAGTCAGTGGATGTCAAGATGTGCTAATTTTTGAGTCCTGCATAAACCACCATATGAATATTCAAAATATTGTCCTTACCATTGTCACTCTAAAGTGACAGACCTTAATCTACATTTATGTGTTTTTGACAACCTTCTAATTTCTTTACAAGAGGCATACCAAATCAATCTGTCAAAATCCTTACTGACTATGCTGTTGTAAGTACACATGAACAAAATGCAGAGTAAGTTAACCTATATTAAAGCATTTTCAAATCATCTGTCTAAAAAGATATTGTTAAACCAAACTCACCTTCACTTTACATAAAAGCACAATGTTGATGTATAGTACATGGCGGAAAATCATATACATATGGGACATTTTTACTGTCATAAAATCTACTTACGAATTATAAGCATAAATCACTCTAGCACTAAAATTATGTGTTTAAAATGGTGTAGATTAACGGAAATATGACACAATGACAAATGGCTGAAATCTTCAGCGATATGAATGTGCCATGTGAGATGATAATATTTCGGTAAACATAGAAAGAAAAGTGTAATACAGTAGACTAATTATCAGTGAACTGTCCAATGATACAAAAAATAAATAAAGATAGATTGGTAAATTCCACATATATAACTTATTGAGTATTTTTTTTACAGGTTTACTATTGGGCAAAATGTTTTAATTTGTTACATGGCTTGATTTTACAAAAAAAATGAAAAATACAGTATGTCCAAAATTATAGAATGTACTTTTTTTTTTAATACCGTAGGTACTGTACTGTAATTGCTCCAGAAAGTATTCCGCAGAGCCTATTAAGATATTTTGCTGCACCCCTCACTGCCAGTGGAAAAATCTAATTTGATGTTTTCCAGAATAAAGACAATATGGAAATAGTGCAATGACTGCTTTTACCTAGAATGTTATTTTTTCCACACTACTAATGGCTTAGGGACTGTAATTGGCTGTCAGTTACTGCAGTGTTAGGTACATCACTATTTATTATATTTCAAACTCCCCCTCTAAAGCACACAAAGAGACATAAGGGTAGCTTTATTAAGTAGTGACTTTTGGAAGCTGACTCTTCTCGTGTTTTTAACCCTAAAATATAAAAGAGCAATCATATTAAGAGGAAAATATGCTGTGACTTGCTTTTAACATGATTGCAGTTTTACATTTCGGGAAAAGCACGCTTAGTTAATTTACCTATAATATCCTTGATGTATTAATCTACTTTAGCAGGTTAAATCTAAATATCACAATTTAAAAGCAATAAAGCTTTTCTATTTATAATACAAGAGAAGGTTGGCTATTATAAATCTCCATGGTTATTTTTTGGTACAGGATTGATGGAGTTTAAAGACTCTTTTTGATGTGATCATTATACAGTTCTTAGCCTAAAAATTATGGCACACACACACATTTGCTGTATGACATTAAATATCTCTGGCTTTAACAGTTGTTTTAATAAGAATGGTAAAAAGGAATACAGTAGTCCCTGAATTTTTCAAGGTGTTATTTACAGATGTAAACCAAAACATCTGTTATAGTCCATGGATTTTACTCATTAGGGAAAAACAATGATGGTTTTGTTTTACCATCGATAATCTTTATTCATGCATGAGCTAGATTTGGCCACATATGCACAGACCTCATACTGCCATTTGCACCTTGGACCCCTGTCGACAATGTTCACAATCAGTGAATAGCCATATACAGAATGACAGTTTGCTAAATTCATCGATGGCTATTTGCCATCAGTATCAAATCATTGATGGTATTTCTATCACAAGGTACTGTATTTTTATCACAAGTACGAAGGGATGAGTTGTATCTCTTCTACCCATTGGTATCAACCCTTAAGAGTCACCATCACTACCAAGTCCTAGTAGTAACTAGTAGTAACTACACAACACATACAGTAGAGACATATGAATATAAGTAGTGATGCACTGAAAAGCACTGCTATATAAAAAGCTATATAATGATATAATGACATAGCTTCAGGTACTTCCAACACATGGAGCAATTATGTATACTTTGCAAGTACAACCACCGCCCCACCCAATGTGCTTACACTCACTAATCATTTTAAACCACATGGATCCCACAATCAAAACATAAGATTCATATAAACACTATGTTTAAGAGTTTCATTGTAAATGTATGATTTATTCGTAGCAAATATACATTAGAAGTTTTCCATTTCCAGATTTCTTAGAGCAATTTTTAAAGTTGAAAGGTAATGAATTTATTATAGCTAAATCTAATACTTAAGTTACACATAAGATCAATGTTGAAGCTATATACTGTATACAGCAGGATGTGCACCTGTTAAGGAGCTTGGTATTAAATATGACCAAGCATTGCAGAGCAATTGCTACCATTCAGTACAGTATGTCTGTATAGTTTTAATATGTCCACTTTTTGAGTGACAATCCCAGAGTTTGGAGGGATTTTCTTTGGAACTAATATTCTTTTATTGTTATAATGTTCTTTGGGAATAATATTTTCCAATGCTTAAACTGGGCATACACTATACATTTGTCAGATAATCTGGCAGATCTGGCTAGTTGGAATGAAAATCTGGTAATGGATGAGAGCAAAAGACAATAAATCATTTGCTCCCAAACACTGGAAAATAGATAGTTTCAACCAATTTATTGTACAAACAAATTGGTTGAAACTGTTATTTAACTAGTGTGTATGAGCAACACTTTTTGTCCATTTTCCAGAGTTTGGGAGCAAATGGTCATTTGTCATTTGTTCTCATCCATTACAGATTTTCATTCCAACCAGCCAGATCTGGCAGATTGTCTGCCAGATAATTTTATAGTGTATGCCCAGCTTAAGCCTGTCACTGCCCTCACATAAACCAACAGTTAATAACTTGATAATTTAACTGCTAAATGCTTCTTCCTAGTTTCAGTAAACCATATGAGGACTGCAACAAATTTTCCTTACCACAAACCCAGGTGAGACTACTCCCACTTGCAGACATCCAGCTGCTTTGGACTTCCATTTATTGATGAAGGATATTAATTTGCTTATAACTGAGATGCCTTTAACTATAGTAGAAATGTTATCAGAGTCAGTGCTGCAATATTAAAATGTATACCAAGGGTAATTTTGGGTGCCCAATGCAGCAAATTCTTGTGGCTTCTTCTTTAGATGTGCAGAGCAGAGTTTGTCCAAATCGTGGTAAGTGTGTGGGGCCACCACATCACCTAGCACACAATAATCACTGGGACAACACCTTACAATTAAAACCCTACATTTGTTAGAACATGTGTTAGAAAATGGCGGCTGATGAGCCACTGCCAAATTTGTCTTGTCTACTTTCACAATAATACCAATCCATGATAAATACTCACTACCTGTGCTGAAGTCATGGTGGCATCTACATAATAGTAAAGGAATAGAGGAATAGGTGAAGATCAGTCTTCTTGTTCTTGGGATTTATCACAATTTCAGCTTTGTGCAGCTCCCACTCACCTCTGCTCTACAATGCAGTTGCTTTTAAGTGTGTGGGAATGTTAATTCATCACAGAGGTACAATATAGCTTGGAGCCATGTCAGCTGGAGCATGTGCATGCTTCAGCGCTCCCCCATGTAATTCACTGACAAATGTGAAGTGTTGTTGACTGAAGGGGACATGTACTAAGCAGTGATAAAAGGGGAGAAGTGAGCCAGCAGAGAAGCTGCCCATGGCAACCAATCAGCATTGACGTAACATTTATAATTTGCATACTATAGAAATATACAGAGCAGCTAATTGGTTGCCAGGGGCAACTTCACCACTGGCTAACTTCTCCACTTTTATCACTGCTTAATACATGTCCCCCTTATTCTGACTGGTCTGTTCTTTTCTGGAACAGGGCTAGAGAGGCTTGAATCAGTGTACACTATAAACTAACTTTGTAACTGCAAGTCTGATATTTTAAGGTTTCTTATTCAACTGTGGATTTATACAGTATGGATGCAGGCTGTGCAGGGAGAGGAGTGGAGTACTGTAGCACATGCACTGCACCCAATGCTTTACTCATCTTCTGCCCATCCTGCCAGCTGTCCAAGTCATGTTTCTGGCATTATCTTAATAAATATGGCACCAATAGTAAATCCACAGAGAACTCACTCTGAAAACAATGGTGGAAATATGCATATGGGCAAAAAGGCTCTAGCAATGTCCCGCATGCACCACCATAAAAAGAAAAAAAGTAAAATATATACCGTTTATTCAAATGAAAGGAGCACATAAAAAAACTCTATACATTAATGTAGCAGGAATAAAGCATTGTTTTTAGAAGATTATTAAATTATTTAACTCTTATCAACAGAATAGATGCTACAGTATGTCAGTATATGTATCTCCATGAGGGTATTACTCAATATCCCAGCTTTTGGGATCCCAGCGCTCAGCATACCAGTGCTGGGATCCCAACAGCTGGGATACCGACAACTATTTTCCCTCTTGGGGTGTCCACAACACCCCTGGAGGAAGAATAAATAGCATGGCATGCGTAGCGCAACATCGTGCCTGCAGCGTGATGAGTGCAGAGAGCCAGCAAGGGTCTCTTTTGTGCTCACCACGCTGCTGGCATTCTGGCGGTCGGGATCCCAGCGCTGGTATGCTGGGCGCAAGGTTCCCAACTGCCGGCCAATCGTAGTAGACCCCTCCATAATTCTTGTACAATTCACGCAGGTAAACCTTACTTGAGTAAAGCAGTAAATCTTCTGCCATCACAGTTATCACTAGTGGTGAGATTCTTCTGCTCTGTTGGGAACAAAATATTTAAAAAAGATTATTGTACTTAGCAGCCATGCCTGGGTTTGTCCGTGACACTTCTGATCAGCAGCAAGTAGTATTCCAGTGATGTCAGCAGATGAGGAAGAGGAAGGTAAGGGAAGGATAGGTCAGACATAGTAGAAGGGGGTAGTGTAGCAGGAAAATGTGCAGGGCAAGAGGAAAAATATGACATGAGGAGCACATGGGAAAAGTATGTTGTTGTAGAAGTTGAAGGAGTAGATTTATACAATGGGGCTGATTCTGAGTAAGATGCAGTATAATATGCAAATAAATGTTTTTTCATCTGCATTGTACCAGGCATGTGTCTCCATTGCACACAGAGATGCAGTAAAGATTAGGATGCAGGGTGTGTTAGAATTATAGTAGGTGTTCCTGGGAGGTGACTTTGAGATAACAGGTGGATGGCAAAACCAATGCATGCAGAGATAGCATATTTTGAATTAACAATAACCACAGGAGGTCATACGCAGACCAAGAATCTGCCACAGGGCTAGGACAAGTTTTGATTATATGACCAATGATTCACTGATGGTTAGTCTAAAGATGCTCCAGATGGAAATACAGCATCTTAAGTTGCTGCAAGTGGGTGTCTCAGTCCTTGAACAGTTGGATGCACACTTGTAGTGGCATTAGCATACAGATGCATGTGGAATAGTAGCAAAAGGTGCAGCCATGCCCAAATCTGCTTACAAGTCAGAATCAGCCCAAAAGTAGAGGTATAAGGGTAAAATAATTAGGGGAAGGGAGGTAAACCCACATGAGGATGAAACGGGGACTCACAGTGTGGTGACATATAGGGAGAAAAATGCACACAGATGCAGAATGAATAAATTAATTAATGCAGCTGACCTGATGAATGGGTGAAGTAGAGGAGAAGTGGCAGCCAAGCACTGTGAGCAGCACAGACTCAGAACAGCCACTGGAGGAGCAGGAAGCAAGAAGTGATCACTGTGGGGGAAGGAGCAGTGGTAAGTGGGTGCAGAATGTGAACAGAGACCCCTTAGAGCTGCATCCCCCATTAAGAGGCTGCTTGCTGCCAGCACATGGCCAGATCTGTATTCTGCATGGGGGCACTCCCACTGGCAGGGGCAGATTGAGATGGGAATCCAGACCAGCAAATTTATGGACGCAGCCCTAAGGGGGGCAGGATCTGTTGTGGGGGTGTACTCTGTTGAGGAGGTGGGATTCCTCCTCATGGGGTCTGATTCTGAGTTGGATGCATTTGCAGCCTTCCTTACATCTGTTGCTGAAGTTGTGTCTGTGGCCTTATGCTAATGACCCTACAATACCTTTCCCTGGTGTACGTCCATTCATCCAAATATGCAAGGACTGAGATACCCACTTTCAGTATCTACAGATGCTGCAATCATGCTTTGTGCATCTTTAGATTACACCATTGGTCGCATCATTGCAACTCTTTCCAGCCCTATGATAGATACAGATCATCAGAGTATGGCCTCCAATGTGAGCAATTGAGTCTCTTTGTACGCAACCTCTTTCAGCAACACATACATACTATGTTATATCTGTGTCTGATTTGCCAACATCTTGTAACCACTCAAGAATGCTCAACATATTTCTAATACACTTTCGTGCATGCGTCTAACTCTGTATGAACACAGTCGCAGTGCATGCATGTGCAGAGCAACTGAGACAAAAGCACAGATGAAAAACATTGCACAAGAAAAAAAAACACATTGGCCCCCACAGGAAAAAAACACACATTGGCCCCCACAGAAAACAGTAAAACAAATTGGCCACCACAGGGAAAAATAATACATCTATTATATAGCTTTTGATATTACAATTTGTTTAAAATTTCCACTGCTGTTTGAAAGGCCCAGTAATACCAAGAGGTTTTATGATTCTTGGCTGTAACAACTATATATATTCATTTATTTATTAACATTTATGTAGTGCTAGCATATTTCATTGCTTTATGTCAAAGTCAGGCAGGGGCATATTGGGAACTGATATTGGCCCTGGAAAAAGTTGTAGATGTGGTCTCACATGGGCAGCACCAGAGGAATACCATGTAACCATGGCGGTAGCATCACCCAGTGCCGGCGTTACCCACTCAGCAAAGGAATGCAGAGCAGGGAGTTGCCAGGCTGGATAGGTGGTCTCTCTGCTCCTGTGGCTTCTGCTGCATCGGTCATGCTGAAAAGGGGGTAGAGCTACATAAAGGTAAGGGGGTGGAGTTACATGGAACCAGGACTGGGCTCCTGTACTATATGTCACAGGATGAGCTGCTGTTTCCTAAGTGGAGGAAAAGAGAATGAGTGGTGTGTGTGGCACTATTAATGTGGCATGATTTGTATATGCAGCGTTACTGTGGGCATTATTTGTATATGTGGCCCTATGGTAGGCATTATTTGTATATGCATTGCTACCGTTGGAATTATGTGCATAAGCGGCAGCACTGTAGCATTTTTTGTATATGCGGTGCTACTGTGGGCATTCTGTGCATATGCAGCACTACTAAGAGTTTTATATGCATATGCAGCTCTACTGTGTGCACTATGTGTGTATGCGGTGCTACTGTGGCCATTATTTGTGTATGCACTGCTACTGTGGGCATTATGTGTATTTGCGGTGCTACTGTGAGCTTTATGTGTGTAAGCGGTGTTACTGTGGGAATTCTGTCTACATGCGGTGCTACAGTGGGCATTATTTATACATGTAGCACTACTGTGAGCATTATGTGTATAAATGGAGCTACTGTGGGCATTATGTGTATATACGGTGCTACTGTGAGCATTGTTTGTATATGTGGTACTACTGTGGGCATTATTTGTATATGCAGCACTACTGTGGGAATTATGTGTATGTGCGGTGCTACTGTGGGAATTATGTATATAAGTGGCACTACTGTGGGCATTATGTGCATATGTGGTGCTATTGTGGGCATTATGTGTGTATGCAGTGCTACATTGGGAATTATTTGTATATACAGTGCTACTGTGGGCATTATGTGTATATGCAGCACTACTTTGGGCATTATGTGTATATGCAACGCTTCTGTGGGCATTATGTGCATATGTGCTACTACTGTGGGCATTAAGTATATAAGCGGTACTACTGGGGGCATTATGTGTATATGTGGTGCTATTGTAGGCATTATTTGTATATGTGGCACTATTGTGGGCATTATGTGTATATGCAGTGATACAGTGGGCATTATTTGTATATGCAGAACTACTGTTGGCATTATGTGTATAAGTGGTGCTACTGTGGGCATTATGTGTATATGTGGCACTACTGTGGGAATTATTCATATATATTATGCTACTGTGGGCATTATGTGTACATGCAGCACTACTGTTGGCATTATTTTTTATATGTGCACTACTGTGGGCATTATTTGTACATGCGGTGCTACTATGGGCATTAATTTTATATACGGCACTACTGTGAGCATTATTTGTATATGCAATGCTACTGTGGGCATTATGTGTATATGCGGTGCTACTGTGGGCATTATGTGTATAAATGGAACTACTGTGGAAATTATGTGTAAATGTGTTGCTAATATAGGTATTTTGTGTATATGCAGTGCTACTGTGTTTATTATGTTTATATGTAGTGCTACTGTGGGCATTATGTGTATAAGTGGCTCTACTATGGACATTTTGTGTATCTGCAGCACTACTGTGGGCATTATGTGTATATGCAATACTACTGTGGCTATTATGTGTATATGCGGCACTACTGTGGGCATTATTTGTATATGCAGTTCTACTGTGAGCATTATTTGTATATGCAATACTACTGTGGACATTATGGAGGTAATTCAGATCCGATCGGTGGGCAGCAATTTTTGCAGCCCTGCAATCAGATAGTCACCGCCTATGGGGGAGTGTACTTTAGCTGTGCAAGTGTGTGATCGCATGTGTAGCAGAGCTGCACAAACAGATTTTGTGCAGTCTCTGAGCAGCCCAGGACTTACTCAGCCGCTGCGATCACATCAGCCTGTCCGGGACTGGAATTGACGTCAGGAGTACTCCCTGCAAACACTTGGACATGCCTGTATTTTTCCAAACACTCCCAGAAAACGGTTAGTTTCCACCCACAAATACCCCCTTCTCTTTGCAATCGCCCAAGAAAATGGATCCTTCGCACAAACCCATCACTAAGCGATCCACTTTATAGCCATGCGATGCGCCTGCACATTGTGCTACTGTAGGCATTATGTGTATATGCAGTGCTACTGTGGCCATTATTTGTATATGCAGAGCTACCGTGGGCATTATGTGTATAAGCAACACTACTGTGGGCATTGTGTGTATATGCAGTGTTACTGTGGGCATTATGCATGTAAGCATTACTTTTACTGGGAACATTATGTATGTAAGTGGTGTCACTGTGGGAATTGTGTATATACTGTATGTGGCGCTACTGTGGGCATTATGTGGTTAAGTAGCACTACTACTATGGACATTATGTGCAAAAGAGGCATTACTGTGGGCATTATGTGTTTAAGGGGCACTACTGTGGGCATTAGATATAAGGGGCACTGATAATGTGGGCATTATATGTATAAGATGTGCTTCTACTGTGGGCATTATGTTTAAGGGGCAATACTGTGTGGTGTAACGAATATAAAGGAATACTACTGTGCAGAGTAATGTGAATAAGGGTTACTGCTGTGTGGTGTAATATGAATCAAGGGCACTACATGCAGTGTAATGTGAATAAGAAAGCACTACTGTGTGGCGTAATTTGAAATGGGGTTACTATTGTGTGGCCCCCCACCTTCCTTGTGTGATCACACCCCTTTTTCAGCACATGCCTCAGGCACTTAGTAAAGTGTGGGAGGGCACAAATGTATGGTTTGCAGGAGAGCACCGCATACTCTAGCACCGTCCCTGGCACCACCCCTCACATGTCAACAAACAAAACATGCCCCTCATGCACATCGGCCCACTGGACATTTTCCCTGTTAGACCTATGATCAATCCGCACTTGCACGCTGGTTTCCCATCCATCTCTGTATAGAACCTGTACCTCTGGAGATTGGAAAACATTGTGATCAGTGGCAATAAGAATTCTTCATTTTGGGGGTCTGCTCTCATATTATAAGAAATATTGTGTGGTTATACTAGGTGCATAAATATTGTCAACATTTGAAAATATTTTCTGGAGACACTTTGCTACTGAGACAGTACAGCTACATACTGTAAGAATTGTATTCAACATGCAAACAAATTGTGAATTTCATCATGCAGGTGTTCAATTCACAAGAATCATCTCACTGGGTTACATAATTATGGTTAATGTAGAGTGCAAGTGTTGGCAAAAATATTACTGTAAGCAAGTGTTTGAATAGATATGGGAGTTTTATTGGGATAATTAAATTTGCTCATTTAAAAAGTGACATACAAGTGGCACAAGACAAAGGATATATAATTGCAAAAGTCTTTTAATGATCAAAATTACCTTTACTGTGCATATCCCAGACTTTAATACTGCAGTCAGTTGTATCAGCCTCACTTTAATGACCCTGAAAATACTATTATGAATGCAATCCCTGTAGCTGAATTCATCCCTTCACCCTGTGATGTCCATTGTTGTCTATTATGCCGGATAAATGACCTATAGTACCTCTTCTAAAGTCCTTGGTATTTTGTTCCCTCAAGCTGCTTTTCAGACTGTTCTGATTGTTCTGCATTAGAATGTATGGAGTGAATATGTGGCTGATATGTTAGGCAATCAAAATAAAAAAAGTAATTCTAAAGTATATTCAGCGGCTAAGTGATAAAGAAAGCTAGACGGAGTGAAGATACTGTAGAATGTTTTCAGCTTGACTGAAAGAGAATGCCCTTATTACAAGTGTGTGTGTATACTGTATATGTGTGTGTGGTGTTGTGTTTTTCAATAAACATTTTTTTAAAATAGGTAATCTGTGAACAGTCACAAATTTTAAATGGCCAAAAGGTCACTAGAAGATAGGCAATAAGCTTGAGCTCATCCAAATGGGTATGGATGGTGCAGATCTACACAAGGTTGGATGGATCTGGGTGTGATTCATGAAGATCCCACGTGTAGCCTATTTTGCAAATGCATTCAGTATTTTTAATTTGCCAAAGCAAGAAAAACAGTAAATGGTACAAATACATCCGCTAAATGTAATTGCCTCCGACATCCAGAGGTGCGAGAGTTTTGTGTGAATCTTCCCTTTTTTTATCAAAATATTTTTTATTGATGATTCTGAAGCTTGATACAAAATAATATCAAAGACCTTTGTTGCAAGTGTGACAGTAATGAATTCTTCCCTTTTTTTTAAAGCAGCAATCATTTGCAAGGCAAGTTTTACCTTGTAAATGATTGCTGCTTTAAAAAAATAGGCAGACTTGCACAAAATTCCAGCACCCACCAGCAACTTGGAGGGTATTACATTTAGCCACAAAAATGACTTAATTACGTCGGGCCTGATTCAGAGGTAGACACAGTGCCGACAGTGCAGGCATTTCCCTGAATGTATGACTCTGTGCACTGTTGTGTATGGGATCCCTGACATTAGAAATAGTGATGCAAAACTATGGGCATTCCTGTTTGGTGATTGGGAAGTTGTAGAAGTTAACACATAAAAAGGTTGTCTAAAGGGCATGTCAAGGGGCTGTCACAGGCATGTTAATGCAAGTGGCTGCAATTTCAGGCACAGTACATTATACACAGAGGTCATGCTTAAGGAAAGTTGAGAAGACACTGTGCCTTGTATAGGCTGGTGCACATGTCTTAGAGTGATGATGTTGTGATGGTGGAGAAATTACAACCGCCAGTAGATTTTCACCATCCAAGGCCATTGAAATTAGGTATCTCAGGGCTTGCGCATTCTGTTGCATGCAAGTACAAAAAGGGAAGGCTGAAACTAGCTATTGCATATCTCCAGAAACATTCTTGACAGTGAATACAACTGAACCACCTTTGAATCAGGCCCATTATCCCCCGGAAACATTAAAAAGCTGGTTTTCTCATTAAATATTCCATGAATACTTTTGCTGATTACACTTAGCAACAAAGAACAATTTCTGCAAACAGATTGCATACAAATAGAAGGATAAAATTAAATAAAACCTGTATTGTGTTTATAATCATTCCATGAATATTACACATCAGTTGTGCATAGTTAAAATTCTTGTATATTCAGATGAAGGACAATTTACTAGAAAATAATCACGTTTTTGACATTTGTGAAACACATTAATGGATTCTTTTAAAAATGTTTTACCAACTATTACCTAGTTATTTTTTGGATTGCAGTTTAACCTTGAAAAATGTTGTTTTTATGTACTGCAAAATTCATAAAGTTCTTGAATAATACTGAATAAAATTTTTGGTTGAGTTATGCGTTTGGTATATGTATGTATGTCAAGTGTGTATGTGAGTCATAAAGGTGAAAAACACCTTTGTTCTATAAAGTTTTTGAGAATACACATATTTTGAGCAACCTTCTTAAATTTTCTTAATTGCTTTGTATCCCAGAGGTTCATTGTGTATTTCCTGAATTTATACATAACCTTTCTATCAATATAAATACGTTCTGTAGAAAGTTCAATATTAGCATAACATACTATTAGAGTTTTGTAGAACATTGCATCACCAATCTCTGTACAAAATATCTGTTGCACGATAATGTCAAATCATTTTTAGCCATTTCTCTATACCTTTGCTCCAGCTGCCCACTAGTTAAATACATGCTTTTACAGTTAGACTGCCATTTAGGTAGGGAGTAGAACTATTTCCCCCCATTTCCTAGTCTCACAGCCCAGGCTGATTTTTTAACTATGAAATAAATAATGAAAAAATCAAGACAGCATGCTCTTCACAAAAATACATTAACTGCCCATAACATTAAACAACCTGGACTAGTTCCCATTAAAGCAGGGGACAGTAGTATTATCCTACTGCAAATGTTGGAACTTTTCACAGCCTGGACAGCCTGGGCATGTTCCCCCGATTAACAAGGTCAGCAATTATCTAAAGTCTCTGTGGATGGGGAAGTACGCTAGTAATATCCTGCTTTTGGGATAATTAGGAATATTTGGATGCAATTTGCTTATTAACCAAAAATCTCATATGTACAACTCTATTCAATGGGCCATTCATGTATATTGGGCCTGTTCAGAGAAGTAGGTAGATATAGTGGTTTACGTACATTGCTGATTTTTGTAGGTCTGCACATGCACATGACCTCTTCTGACATGCACATAATACCTCAGCTGTCCTCCTTAGTAAATATGTATATATAATTAAAAATATAATAATAATAATAATAATAATAATAATAATTTGCTTATTGTTATTATTCTATAAAATTGGCTTTCATCATGCAAGGGTTTATAACCAATCAATAAAAATAATGAAATTAGGGTGTGAGGGGCATTACTGTTGTATCTAGGGGCACCCTCACCCTTGAATCTGCCCCTGTACCTACAAGTACTATTCTGTGTGTTATGGTTTGAAATTTAAAATTCCCTTTTTGTATATGGTCATCTAAGAATTCCAAATCACTATAGAAACCTCTCCATACTTTTATTGCTTTAATTAGAATTCTGAGAAAGTCAAGTGTATTATCTTAGCAAAAGGTTGCATACAGTATGTAGAATTATAGGCTTGGAAGCTTGTTAAATATATGTTAACTGATTATACACATACTTATAATGTTTATATGCTCCTCAGTTTAACCCAGTGGCAGAACTACCACCAGTGCAAGCTGTGCCTTGCACTGGGGCCCGCCACTGTCAAGGGGCCCAAAGCCAGCACGGCATGTAATGAGTCAAACTGACTCATTACATGCCGCTGTGTGCTGCATGCCACCACCGCCCGCCGAGGAGAGGAGTGCAGCGGCCACAGGGGAGGGGGGAGAAGGAGGAGGAGGAGGGAGGGGACTCAGGAGCTGCAGCAGCACTCCATAATTGGAGGCGCTGTTGCTGCTGTCGCTCTCCTTCACCATAGGCTGTCCTCCACCACTGTGAATGCTGGGATGTGCTTCCCTCATCACAGCAGTGGAGGACAGCCTATGGTGAAGGAGAGGGACAGCAGCAGCAGCGTCTCCACCAATTACACTGCACTGCTGCTGCTCCCGAGTCCCCCTCCCTCCTCCTTATTCTCCCCTGCCTGGGATCTGCCAGAAGCTGCACGAGGAGCCTGAGCCAGTGGAGACAGTAAGTATATCTATTCTTTCTTTCTATCTATCTATCTATCTATCTATCTATCTATCTATCTATCTATCTATTCTGTCTGTCTGCCTTAATGTGTAAAAAGGGGACGCTGTCTGCCTTAAGGTGTAAAAAGGGGATGCTGTCTGCTGTAATGTGTAAAAAGGGGGATGCTGTCTGCAATAATGTGTAAAAAGGGGGACGCTGTCTGCTGTAATGTTTAAAAAGGGGACGCTGTCTGCTGTAATGTGTAAAAAGGGGGGCGCTGTCTGCCGTTATGTGTAAAAAGAGTGATGCTGTCTGCCATAATGTTTAAAAAGGGGATGATGTCTGCTGTAATGTGTGTGAAGGGGGATGCTGTCTGCCATAATATGTAAAAAGGGGACGCTGTCTGACGTAATGTGTAAAAAGGGGGCCGCTGTGCGCCGTAATGTGTAAAAAGGGGACGCTGTCTGCCATAATGTGTAAAAAGGGGGATGCTGTCTGCCGTAATGTGTAAAAAGCGGGACGCTGTCTGCCGTAATGTGTAAAAAGGGCATGCTGTCTGCCGTATTGTGTGAAAAGGGGAATCTGCCATAATGTGTAAAAAGGGGACGCTGTCTACCGTAATGTGTAAAAACTGGATGCTGTCTGCCGTAATGTGTAAAAGGTGGACGATGTCTGCCATAATGTCAATGCCTATTTCCCTATAGACTGCAAGCTTGCGAGCAGGGCCTTCCTACCTCTATGTCTGTCTGTCTTTGCCCAGTTTTGTTCTATAACTGTTGTTATAATTGTAAAGCGCAACGGTTTATGCTGCGCTATATAAGAAACTGCTAATAATAATAATAATAATAATAATAATAATGTGTAAATAGGGGAATCTGTCCACCGTAAGGTGTAAAAGGGGCTCTACCTGGTGTAGTGGTGCTACTGTGTGGCGTAATTTGAATAATGGAAACTACTGTGCACTGTTATATGAATTGGTATTATTTTGTGGCCACACCCATTCCCCACGAAGTCATGCCCCTATATTTTTTGCATGCGCCTACGGTGTGCACTGCCCCTTTTTTGCATAGAGGTGGGGGGCTCCGATGCCATTTCTTGCACACAACGCTAAAATGTCTAGTAAAGGCACTGTTACTAGGTATTCAGTTCCCTGGCCCTGAGCAGATCCCCCTCACCAGATCCTCTCCAGGGGTGAGGGGGTGGACTTGGATGGGATGAGGGGAGGGGGCCCAAAGCATTTTGTTGCACCTGGGCCCACCGCTCGCTAGTTCCGCCACTGGTTTAACTGATAGCAAAACTGCCATATCTGGATCTTACTTTTTGACTATAACATGGGGCATAAATGTGCATTGTGGAGGGCATGATGGCAAAATTGCATCATTGTGCCCCCCCCCAATACAATCCCAAGATTATTAGCAAGTGGGATGACAATTGAGCATGAATCACATCATCGGCTGCACAGACTGCGCACTTCACTCGAGAAATGGGTGGCAATATGGGGACTCAAGCAGCTCTGGGAGACTTGAATACTCTTCCAGGCAGCCGGGATGACATCCCAATATTCTGGAGCTTCTGGGACCTCTTGGGAAAGTAGGCAAGTCTACTGCATATTCTGTACATATACAGTATAGAGATTTAATCCGTACGTATAACAACAATATTTAAAAGTTGACTCCAAAACAGTATATCTCTGTACTTGGTAAGGTATTGCTGAATGATGATGGGACTGAGTTTGATATACTGTATCCAATGATCTTATATGTATATTAACAAAAACACATGTAAATTGGACACCAGGTCAAACACTATTGCACATTATTTTGAAAGAAAATCAACATTACCTCCATGAACACTGTGTGTGCATGTGTCTGTGTGTGTCCATTCTTCCATGTGTTTTAATTCATGTACAATGCGCTCATGTACCAGCCTTCTATGTTTTGAATTTGATTGCAGGCACAACAGGTTGTAGCATGTACCTTAATTATTATGGGTATATATATTAATATAATGCTAGGGAATGTTGTTCATTCCTTAAGGTGCTGTACTGGTTAGATAATGGAGTGCTATTGATATGTTTTAACAAAGTTCTGTGGTGAGAAAAACTGTTGAAATGTTGTATCTGCAAAGGCTGGTAGAACCTTTTATTTGAAAAGTGTATAGATAAATAGATAGTTTTACTACAACTCTCTGTTCATATGTTGTTTTAACCCTTAAAAGGACACAATCGTTAAAATTGACTGTGTCCTTTACATTAAATAATAGTAGTGTTCTTTATCACAACAGAACAAAAAAAAAAGGAGAGCAAATGTAAATTTGACATTTTACTCACTGCTTTATGCATTTGCATTCCCTGTGCAACTCAACACACTTGGAATATTTTATTAGAACAAAGAAAGGTGTTCAAACAAGGCCAGTATTAACATGTTGTAGGGCACAAACAGTAAATTAGCATTGGAAAATCTTATAAACAGCCCACGTAACATTATGTTCAATACAGAACACTTTCTGGCCTGTTTCTGCAGTGCCCCAGATTTAATGACTAACCCCCATTGTCACTAACATCTTTCATGTATAATATGACAGATCCTGTCATAGACACCTGCAGTGATTTGACTCATGAGTATGAGAGCAACTATAATAAGACACATATATTGAGTAACAGGTTTACTTTTAACTCATTTTCATTTTTTGTGCACTTCTTAAGAAGTGAGAGTATATGTTATGTGGCAGTCTAAATATAAATATTACAAATGTGATAATTTATTTTTTAGAGATGATGTGTACAGTGATAAAGGGGAGAGAGAAAATAGATCTACTATTGTAAATTGTAAATCTATTTGTGTCTATATTTCTAAACTATAGTAGGAAACGATTCCAACTTGTTAATTACTAAATCTTAGCTTTTCAATTTTCCTACTAAGATACTGCTTGGTTTAAATTAACAATGACAGTGATTAAACATTTGGGCTGCCTTTATTCATCCCTCCCAATTTAAACGTGTCATTCCCATTATCGCAATGGGAAAAATCTTAATTTCCAACCATAATACACAGTTGACAGTATAAGGTTGTTTTAGTAGATGAATGGGAGAAAGTTAGGAGATCCCAGTTTGATGTGAAAACTAGAGATGAGCGCCTGAAATTTTTCGGGTTTTGTGTTTTGGTTTTCGGTTCGGTTCCGCGGCCGTGTTTTGGGTTCGAACGCGTTTTGGCAAAACCTCACCGAATTTTTTTTGTCGGATTCGGGTGTGTTTTGGATTCGGGTGTTTTTTTCCAAAAACACTAAAAAACAGCTTAAATCATAGAATTTGGGGGTCATTTTGATCCCAAAGTATTATTAACCTCAAAAACCATAATTTACACTCATTTTCAGTCTATTCTGAATACCTCACACCTCACAATATTATTTTTAGTCCTAAAATTTGCACCAAGGTCGCTGTGTGAGTAAGATAAGCGACCCTAGTGGCCGACACAAACACCGGGCCCATCTAGGAGAGGCACTGCAGTGTCACGCAGGATGTCCCTTCCAAAAAACCCTCCCCAAACAGCACATGACGCAAAGAAAAAAAGAGGCGCAATGAGGTAGCTGTGTGAGTAAGATTAGCGACCCTAGTGGCCGACACAAACACCGGGCCCATCTAGGAGTGGCACTGCAGTGTCACGCAGGATGGCCCTTCCAAAAAACCCTCCCCAAACAGCACATGACGCAAAGAAAAAAAGAGGCGCAATGAGGTAGCTGTGTGAGTAAGATTAGCGACCCTAGTGGCCGACACAAACACCGGGCCCATCTAGGAGTGGCACTGCAGTGTCACGCAGGATGGCCCTTCCAAAAAACCCTCCCCAAACAGCACATGACGCAAAGAAAAAAAGAGGCGCAATGAGGTAGCTGACTGTGTGAGTAAGATTAGCGACCCTAGTGGCCGACACAAACACCGGGCCCATCTAGGAGTGGCACTGAAGTGTCACGCAGGATGTCCCTTCCAAAAAACCCTCCCCAAACAGCACATGACGCAAAGAAAAAAAGAGGCGCAATGAGGTAGCTGTGTGAGTAAGATTAGCGACCCTAGTGGCCGACACAAACACCGGGCCCATCTAGGAGTGGCACTGCAGTGTCACGCAGGATGGCCCTTCCAAAAAACCCTCCCCAAACAGCACATGACGCAAAGAAAAAAAGAGGCGCAATGAGGTAGCTGTGTGAGTAAGATTAGCGACCCTAGTGGCCGACACAAACACCGGGCACATCTAGGAGTGGCACTGCAGTGTCACGCAGGATGGCCCTTCCAAAAAACCCTCCCCAATCAGCACATGATGCAAAGAAAAAGAAAAGAAAAAAGAGGTGCAAGATGGAATTGTCCTTGGGCCCTCCCACCCACCCTTATGTTGTATAAACAAAACAGGACATGCACACTTTAACCAACCCATCATTTCAGTGACAGGGTCTGCCACACGACTGTGACTGATATGACGGGTTGGTTTGGACCCCCCCCAAAAAAGAAGCAATTAATCTCTCCTTGCACAAACTGGCTCTACAGAGGCAAGATGTCCACCTCATCTTCACCCTCCGATATATCACCGTGTACATCCCCCTCCTCACAGATTATCAATTCGTCCCCACTGGAATCCACCATCTCAGCTCCCTGTGTACTTTGTGGAGGCAATTGCTGCTGGTCAATGTCTCTGCGGAGGAATTGATTATAATTCATTTTAATGAACATCATCTTCTCCACATTTTCTGGATGTAACCTCGTACGCCGATTGCTGACAAGGTGAGCGGCGGCACTAAACACTCTTTCGGAGTACACACTTGTGGGAGGGCAACTTAGGTAGAATAAAGCCAGTTTGTGCAAGGGCCTCCAAATTGCCTCTTTTTCCTGCCAGTATAAGTACGGACTGTGTGACGTGCCTACTTGGATGCGGTCACTCATATAATCCTCCACCATTCTATCAATGTTGAGAGAATCATATGCAGTGACAGTAGACGACATGTCCGTAATCGTTGTCAGGTCCTTCAGTCCGGACCAGATGTCAGCATCAGCAGTCGCTCCAGACTGCCCTGCATCACCGCCAGCGGGTGGGCTCGGAATTCTGAGCCTTTTCCTCGCACCCCCAGTTGCGGGAGAATGTGAAGGAGGAGATGTTGACAGGTCGCGTTCCGCTTGACTTGACAATTTTGTCACCAGCAGGTCTTTCAACCCCAGCAGACCTGTGTCTGCCGGAAAGAGAGATCCAAGGTAGGCTTTAAATCTAGGATCGAGCACGGTGGCCAAAATGTAGTGCTCTGATTTCAACAGATTGACCACCCGTGAATCCTTGTTAAGCGAATTAAGGGCTGCATCCACAAGTCCCACATGCCTAGCGGAATCGCTCCCTTTTAGCTCCTTCTTCAATGCCTCCAGCTTCTTCTGCAAAAGCCTGATGAGGGGAATGACCTGACTCAGGCTGGCAGTGTCTGAACTGACTTCACGTGTGGCAAGTTCAAAGGGCATCAGAACCTTGCACAACGTTGAAATTATTCTCCACTGCACTTGAGACAGGTGCATTCCATCTCCTATATCGTGCTCAATTGTATAGGCTTGAATGGCCTTTTGCTGCTCCTCCAACCTCTGAAGCATATAGAGGGTTGAATTCCACCTCGTTACCACTTCTTGCTTCAGATGATGGCAGGGCAGGTTCAGTAGTTTTTGGTGGTGCTCCAGTCTTCTGTACGTGGTGCCTGTACGCCGAAAGTGTCCCGCAATTTTTCTTGCCACCGACAGCATCTCTTGCACGCCCCTGTCGTTTTTTAAAAAATTCTGCACCACCAAATTCAAGGTATGTGCAAAACATGGGACGTGCTGGAATTTGCCCATATTTAATGCACACACAATATTGCTGGCGTTGTCCGATGCCACAAATCCACAGGAGAGTCAAATTGGGGTAAGCCATTCCGCGATGATCTTCCTCAGTTGCCGTAAGAGGTTTTCAGCTGTGTGCGTATTCTGGAAAGCGGTGATACAAAGCGTAGCCTGCCTAGGAAAGAGTTGGCGTTTGCGAGATGCTGCTACTGGTGCCACCGCTGCTGTTCTTGCGGCGGGAGTCCATACATCTACCCAGTGGGCTGTCACAGTCATATAGTCCTGACCCTGCCCTGCTCCACTTGTCCACATGTCCGTGGTTAAGTGGACATTGGGTACAACTGCATTTTTTAGGAGACTGGTGAGTCTTTTTCTGACGTCCGTGTACATTCTCGGTATCGCCTGCCTAGAGAAGTGGAACCTAGATGGTATTTGGTAACGGGGGCACACTGCCTCAATAAATTGTCTTGTTCCCTGTGAACTAACGGCGGATACCGGACGCACGTCTAACACCAACATAGTTGTCAAGGACTCAGTTATCCGCTTTGCAGTAGGATGACTGCTGTGATATTTCATCTTCCTCGCAAAGGACTGTTGAACAGTCAATTGCTTACTGGAAGTAGTACAAGTGGGCTTACGACTTCCCCTCTGGGATGACCATCGACTCCCAGCGGCAACAACAGCAGCGCCAGCAGCAGTAGGCGTTACACGCAAGGATGCATCGGAGGAATCCCAGGCAGGAGAGGACTCGTCAGACTTGCCAGTGACATGGCCTGCAGGACTATTGGCATTCCTGGGGAAGGAGGAAATTGACACTGAGGGAGTTGGTGGGGTGGTTTGCGTGAGCTTGGTTACAAGAGGAAGGGATTTACTGGTCAGTGGACTGCTTCCGCTGTCACCCAAAGTTTTTGAACTTGTCACTGACTTATTATGAATGCGCTGCAGGTGACGTATAAGGGAGGATGTTCCGAGCTGGTTAACGTCCTTACCCCTACTTATTACAGCTTGACAAAGGGAACACACGGCTTGACACCTGTTGTCCGCATTTCTGGTGAAATACCTCCACACCGAAGAGCTGATTTTTTTGGTATTTTCACCTGGCATGTCAACGGCCATATTCCTCCCACGGACAACAGGTGTCTCCCCGGGTGCCTGACTTAAACAAACCACCTCACCATCAGAATCCTCCTGGTCAATTTCCTCCCCAGCGCCAGCAACACCCATATCCTCCTCATCCTGGTGTACTTCAACACTGACATCTTCAATCTGACTATCAGGAACTGGACTGCGGGTGCTCCTTCCAGCACTTGCAGGGGGCGTGCAAATGGTGGAAGGCGCATGCTCTTCACGTCCAGTGTTGGGAAGGTCAGGCATCGCAACCGACACAATTGGACTCTCCTTGTGGATTTGGGATTTCAAAGAACGCACAGTTCTTTGCGGTGCTTTTGCCAGCTTGAGTCTTTTCAGTTTTCTAGCGAGAGGCTGAGTGCTTCCATCCTCATGTGAAGCTGAACCACTAGCCATGAACATAGGCCAGGGCCTCAGCCGTTCCTTGCCACTCCGTGTGGTAAATGGCATATTGGCAAGTTTACGCTTCTCCTCCGACAATTTTATTTTAGGTTTTGGAGTCCTTTTTTTACTGATATTTGGTGTTTTGGTTTTGACATGCTCTGTACTATGCCATTGGGCATCGGCCTTGGCAGACGACGTTGCTGGCATTTCATCGTCTCGGCCATGACTAGTGGCAGCAGCTTCAGCACGAGGTGGAAGTGGATCTTGATCTTTCCCTAATTTTGGAACCTCAACATTTTTGTTCTCCATATTTTAATAGGCACAACTAAAAGGCACCTCAGGTAAACAATGGAGATGGATGGATTGGATACTAGTATACAATTATGGACGGGCTGCCGAGTGCCGACACAGAGGTAGCCACAGCCGTGAACTACCGCACTGTACTGTGTATGCTGCTAATATATAGACTGGTTGATAAAGAGATAGTATACTCGTAACTAGTATGTATGTATAAAGAAAGAAAAAAAAACCACGGTTAGGTGGTATATACAATTATGGACGGGCTGCCGAGTGCCGACACAGAGGTAGCCACAGCCGTGAACTACCGCACTGTACTGTGTCTGCTGCTAATATATAGACTGGTTGATAAAGAGATAGTATACTCGTAACTAGTATGTATGTATAAAGAAAGAAAAAAAAACCACGGTTAGGTGGTATATACAATTATGGACGGGCTGCCGAGTGCCGACACAGAGGTAGCCACAGCCGTGAACTACCGCACTGTACTGTGTCTGCTGCTAATATATAGACTGGTTGATAAAGAGATAGTATACTCGTAACTAGTATGTATGTATAAAGAAAGAAAAAAAACCACGGTTAGGTGGTATATACAATTATGGACGGGCTGCCGAGTGCCGACACAGAGGTAGCCACAGCCGTGAACTACCGCACTGTACTGTGTCTGCTGCTAATATATAGACTGGTTGATAAAGAGATAGTATACTCGTAACTAGTATGTATGTATAAAGAAAGAAAAAAAAACCACGGTTAGGTGGTATATACAATTATGGACGGGCTGCCGAGTGCCGACACAGAGGTAGCCACAGCCGTGAACTACCGCACTGTACTGTGTCTGCTGCTAATATATAGACTGGTTGATAAAGAGATAGTATACTCGTAACTAGTATGTATGTATAAAGAAAGAAAAAAAAACCACGGTTAGGTGGTATATACAATTATGGACGGGCTGCCGAGTGCCGACACAGAGGTAGCCACAGCCGTGAACTACCGCACTGTACTGTGTCTGCTGCTAAAATATAGACTGGTTGATAAAGAGATAGTATACTCGTAACTAGTATGTATGTATAAAGAAAGAAAAAAAACCACGGTTAGGTGGTATATACAATTATGGACGGGCTGCCGAGTGCCGACACAGAGGTAGCCACAGCCGTGAACTACCGCACTGTACTGTGTCTGCTGCTAATATATAGACTGGTTGATAAAGAGATAGTATACTCGTAACTAGTATGTATGTATAAAGAAAGAAAAAAAACCACGGTTAGGTGGTATATACAATTATGGACGGGCTGCCGAGTGCCGACACAGAGGTAGCCACAGCCGTGAACTACCGCACTGTACTGTGTCTGCTGCTAATATATAGACTGGTTGATAAAGAGATAGTATACTCGTAACTAGTATGTATGTATAAAGAAAGAAAAAAAACCACGGTTAGGTGGTATATACAATTATGGACGGGCTGCCGAGTGCCGACAAAGAGGTAGCCACAGCCGTGAACTACCGCACTGTACTGTGTCTGCTGCTAATATATAGACTGGTTGATAAAGAGATAGTATACTCGTAACTAGAGATGAGCGGGTTCGGTTTCTCTGAAACCGAACCCGCACGAACTTCATGTTTTTTTTACGGGTCCGAGCAGACTCGGATCCTCCCGCCTTGCTCGGTTAACCCGAGCGCGCCCGAACGTCATCATGACGCTGTCGGATTCTCGCGAGACTCGGATTCTATATAAGGAGCCGCGCGTCGCCGCCATTTTCACACGTGCATTGAGATTGATAGGGAGAGGACGTGGCTGGCGTCCTCTCCATTAGAAATTAGATTAGAAGAGAGAGAGAGATTGTGCAGAGTCAGACAGAGTTTACCACAGTGACCAGTGCAGTTGTTGTTAGTTAACTTTTATTTATTTTAATATAATATATCCGTTCTCTGCTATATCCGTTCTCTGCCTGAAAAAAAACGATACACAGCAGCAGCCAGTCACACAGTGTGACTCAGTCTGTGTGCACTCAGCTCAGCCCAGTGTGCTGCACATCAATGTATAAAAGGCAAAGCTTATAATAATTGTGGGGGAGACTGGGGAGCACTGCAGGTTGTTATAGCAGGAGCCCCCAGGAGTACATAATATTATATTAATTTAAAATTAAACAGTGCACACTTTTGCTGCAGGAGTGCCACTGCCAGTGTGACTAGTGGTGACCAGTGCCTGACCACCAGTATAGTAGTATATTGTTGTATGTATTGTATACTATCTCTTTATCAACCAGTCTATATTAGCAGCAGACACAGTACAGTGCGTTAGTTCACGGCTGTGGCTACCTCTGTGTCGGCAGTCGGAACTCGGCAGGCAGTCCGTCCATCCATAATTGTATTACAATATATACCACCTAACCGTGGTATTTTTTTTTCTTTCTTTATACCGTCGTCATAGTGTCATACTAGTTGTTACGAGTATACTACTATCTCTTTATCAACCAGTGTACAGTGCGGTAGTTCACGGCTGTGGCTACCTCTGTGTCGGCAGTCGGCAGGCAGTCCGTCCATCCATAATTGTATTATTATTATAATATATACCACCTAACCGTGGTTTTTTTTCCATTCTTTATACCGTCATAGTGTCATACTAGTTGTTACGAGTATACTACTATCTCTTTATCAACCAGTGTACAGTGCGGTAGTTCACGGCTGTGGCTACCTCTGTGTCGGCAGTCGGCAGGCAGTCCGTCCATCCATAATTGTATTATTATTATAATATATACCACCTAACTGTGGTATTTTTTTTTCTTTCTTTATACCGTCGTCATAGTGTCATACTAGTTGTTACGAGTATACTACTATCTCTTTATCAACCAGTGTACAGTGCGGTAGTTCACGGCTGTGGCTACCTCTGTGTCGGCAGTCGGCAGGCAGTCCGTCCATCCATAATTGTATTATTATTATAATATATACCACCTAACCGTGGTTTTTTTTTCATTCTTTATACCGTCGTCATAGTGTCATACTAGTTGTTACGAGTATACTACTATCTCTTTATCAACCAGTGTACAGTGCGGTAGTTCACGGCTGTGGCTACCTCTGTGTCGGCAGTCGGCAGGCAGTCCGTCCATCCATAATTGTATTATTATTATAATATATACCACCTAACTGTGGTATTTTTTTTTCTTTCTTTATACCGTCGTCATAGTGTCATACTAGTTGTTACGAGTATACTACTATCTCTTTATCAACCAGTGTACAGTGCGGTAGTTCACGGCTGTGGCTACCTCTGTGTCGGCAGTCGGCAGGCAGTCCGTCCATCCATAATTGTATTATTATTATAATATATACCACCTAACCGTGGTTTTTTTTTCATTCTTTATACCGTCATAGTGTCATACTAGTTGTTACGAGTATACTACTATCTCTTTATCAACCAGTGTACAGTGCGGTAGTTCACGGCTGTGGCTACCTCTGTGTTGGCAGTCGGCAGGCAGTCCGTCCATCCATAATTGTATTATTATTATAATATATACCACCTAACTGTGGTATTTTTTTTTCTTTCTTTATACCGTCGTCATAGTGTCATACTAGTTGTTACGAGTATACTACTATCTCTTTATCAACCAGTGTACAGTGCGGTAGTTCACGGCTGTGGCTACCTCTGTGTCGGCAGTCGGCAGGCAGTCCGTCCATCCATAATTGTATTATTATTATAATATATACCACCTAACCGTGGTTTTTTTTTCATTCTTTATACCGTCATAGTGTCATACTAGTTGTTACGAGTATACTACTATCTCTTTATCAACCAGTGTACAGTGCGGTAGTTCACGGCTGTGGCTACCTCTGTGTCGGCACTCGGCAGGCAGTCCGTCCATCCATAATTGTATTATTATTATAATATATACCACCTAACCGTGGTTTTTTTTTCATTCTTTATACCGTCGTCATAGTGTCATACTAGTTGTTACGAGTATACTACTATCTCTTTATCAACCAGTGTACAGTGCGGTAGTTCACGGCTGTGGCTACCTCTGTGTCGGCAGTCGGCAGGCAGTCCGTCCATCCATAATTGTATTATTATTATAATATATACCACCTAACCGTGGTTTTTTTATACCACCTAACCGTGGCAGTCCGTCCATAATTGTATACTAGTATCCAATCCATCCATCTCCATTGTTTACCTGAGGTGCCTTTTAGTTCTGCCTATAAAATATGGAGAACAAAAAAGTTGAGGTTCCAAAATTAGGGAAAGATCAAGATCCACTTCCACCTCGTGCTGAAGCTGCTGCCACTAGTCATGGCCGAGACGATGAAATGCCAGCAACGTCGTCTGCCAAGGCCGATGCCCAATGTCATAGTACAGAGCATGTCAAATCCAAAACACCAAATATCAGAAAAAAAAGGACTCCAAAACCTAAAATAAAATTGTCGGAGGAGAAGCGTAAACTTGCCAATATGCCATTTACCACACGGAGTGGCAAGGAACGGCTGAGGCCCTGGCCTATGTTCATGGCTAGTGGTTCAGCTTCACATGAGGATGGAAGCACTCAGCCTCTCGCTAGAAAACTGAAAAGACTCAAGCTGGCAAAAGCACCGCAAAGAACTGTGCGTTCTTTGAAATCCCAAATCCACAAGGAGAGTCCAATTGTGTCGTTTGCGATGCCTGACCTTCCCAACACTGGACGTGAAGAGCATGCGCCTTCCACTATTTGCATGCCCCCTGCAAGTGCTGGAAGGAGCACCCGCAGTCCAGTTCCTGATAGTCAGATTGAAGATGTCAGTGTTGAAGTACACCAGGATGAGGAGGATATGGGTGTTGCTGGCGCTGGGGAGGAAATTGACCAGGAGGATTCTGATGGTGAGGTGGTTTGTTTAAGTCAGGCACCCGGGGAGACACCTGTTGTCCGTGGGAGGAATATGGCCGTTGACATGCCAGGTGAAAATACCAAAAAAATCAGCTCTTCGGTGTGGAGGTATTTCACCAGAAATGCGGACAACAGGTGTCAAGCCGTGTGTTCCCTTTGTCAAGCTGTAATAAGTAGGGGTAAGGACGTTAACCACCTCGGAACATCCTCCCTTATACGTCACCTGCAGCGCATTCATAATAAGTCAGTGACAAGTTCAAAAACTTTGGGTGACAGCGGAAGCAGTCCACTGACCAGTAAATCCCTTCCTCTTGTAACCAAGCTCACGCAAACCACCCCACCAACTCCCTCAGTGTCAATTTCCTCCTTCCCCAGGAATGCCAATAGTCCTGCAGGCCATGTCACTGGCAAGTCTGACGAGTCCTCTCCTGCCTGTGATTCCTCCGATGCATCCTTGCGTGTAACGCCTACTGCTGCTGGCGCTGCTGTTGTTGCCGCTGGGAGTCGATGGTCATCCCAGAGGGGAAGTCGTAAGCCCACTTGTACTACTTCCAGTAAGCAATTGACTGTTCAACAGTCCTTTGCGAGGAAGATGAAATATCACAGCAGTCATCCTACTGCAAAGCGGATAACTGAGTCCTTGACAACTATGTTGGTGTTAGACGTGCGTCCGGTATCCGCCGTTAGTTCACAGGGAACTAGACAATTTATTGAGGCAGTGTGCCCCCGTTACCAAATACCATCTAGGTTCCACTTCTCTAGGCAGGCGATACCGAGAATGTACACGGACGTCAGAAAAAGACTCACCAGTGTCCTAAAAAATGCAGTTGTACCCAATGTCCACTTAACCACGGACATGTGGACAAGTGGAGCAGGGCAGGGTCAGGACTATATGACTGTGACAGCCCACTGGGTAGATGTATGGACTCCCGCCGCAAGAACAGCAGCGGCGGCACCAGTAGCAGCATCTCGCAAACGCCAACTCTTTCCTAGGCAGGCTACGCTTTGTATCACCGCTTTCCAGAATACGCACACAGCTGAAAACCTCTTACGGCAACTGAGGAAGATCATCGCGGAATGGCTTACCCCAATTGGACTCTCCTGTGGATTTGTGGCATCGGACAACGCCAGCAATATTGTGTGTGCATTAAATATGGGCAAATTCCAGCACGTCCCATGTTTTGCACATACCTTGAATTTGGTGGTGCAGAATTTTTTAAAAAACGACAGGGGCGTGCAAGAGATGCTGTCGGTGGCCAGAAAAATTGCGGGACACTTTCGGCGTACAGGCACCACGTACAGAAGACTGGAGCACCACCAAAAACTACTGAACCTGCCCTGCCATCATCTGAAGCAAGAAGTGGTAACGAGGTGGAATTCAACCCTCTATATGCTTCAGAGGTTGGAGGAGCAGCAAAAGGCCATTCAAGCCTATACAATTGAGCACGATATAGGAGATGGAATGCACCTGTCTCAAGTGCAGTGGAGAATGATTTCAACGTTGTGCAAGGTTCTGATGCCCTTTGAACTTGCCACACGTGAAGTCAGTTCAGACACTGCCAGCCTGAGTCAGGTCATTCCCCTCATCAGGCTTTTGCAGAAGAAGCTGGAGGCATTGAAGAAGGAGCTAACACGGAGCGATTCCGCTAGGCATGTGGGACTTGTGGATGCAGCCCTTAATTCGCTTAACAAGGATTCACGGGTGGTCAATCTGTTGAAATCAGAGCACTACATTTTGGCCACCGTGCTCGATCCTAGATTTAAAGCCTACCTTGGATCTCTCTTTCCGGCAGACACAGGTCTGCTGGGGTTGAAAGACCTGCTGGTGACAAAATTGTCAAGTCAAGCGGAACGCGACCTGTCAACATCTCCTCCTTCACATTCTCCCGCAACTGGGGGTGCGAGGAAAAGGCTCAGAATTCCGAGCCCACCCGCTGGCGGTGATGCAGGGCAGTCTGGAGCGACTGCTGATGCTGACATCTGGTCCGGACTGAAGGACCTGACAACGATTACGGACATGTCGTCTACTGTCACTGCATATGATTCTCTCAACATTGATAGAATGGTGGAGGATTATATGAGTGACCGCATCCAAGTAGGCACGTCACACAGTCCGTACTTATACTGGCAGGAAAAAGAGGCAATTTGGAGGCCCTTGCACAAACTGGCTTTATTCTACCTAAGTTGCCCTCCCACAAGTGTGTACTCCGAAAGAGTGTTTAGTGCCGCCGCTCACCTTGTCAGCAATCGGCGTACGAGGTTACATCCAGAAAATGTGGAGAAGATGATGTTCATTAAAATGAATTATAATCAATTCCTCCGCGGAGACATTGACCAGCAGCAATTGCCTCCACAAAGTACACAGGGAGCTGAGATGGTGGATTCCAGTGGGGACGAATTGATAATCTGTGAGGAGGGGGATGTACACGGTGATATATCGGAGGGTGAAGATGAGGTGGACATCTTGCCTCTGTAGAGCCAGTTTGTGCAAGGAGAGATTAATTGCTTCTTTTTTGGGGGGGGTCCAAACCAACCCGTCATATCAGTCACAGTCGTGTGGCAGACCCTGTCACTGAAATGATGGGTTGGTTAAAGTGTGCATGTCCTGTTTTGTTTATACAACATAAGGGTGGGTGGGAGGGCCCAAGGATAATTCCATCTTGCACCTCTTTTTTCTTTTCTTTTTCTTTGCATCATGTGCTGATTGGGGAGGGTTTTTTGGAAGGGACATCCTGCGTGACACTGCAGTGCCACTCCTAGATGGGCCCGGTGTTTGTGTCGGCCACTAGGGTCGCTTATCTTTCTCACACAGTCAGCTACCTCATTGCGCCTCTTTTTTTCTTTGCGTCATGTGCTGTTTGGGGAGGGTTTTTTGGAAGGGACATCCTGCGTGACACTGCAGTGCCACTCCTAGATGGGCCCGGTGTTTGTGTCGGCCACTAGGGTCGCTTATCTTACTCACACAGCGACCTCGGTGCAAATTTTAGGACTAAAAATAATATTGTGAGGTGTGATGTGTTCAGAATAGGCTGAAAATGAGTGTAAATTATGTTTTTTGAGGTTAATAATACTTTGGGATCAAAATTACCCCCAAATTCTATGATTTAAGCTGTTTTTTAGGGTTTTTTGAAAAAAACACCCGAATCCAAAACACACCCGAATCCGACAAAAAAAATTCGGTGAGGTTTTGCCAAAACACGGTCGAACCCAAAACACGGCCGCGGAACCGAACCCAAAACCAAAACACAAAACCCGAAAAATTTCAGGCGCTCATCTCTACTCGTAACTAGTATGTATGTATAAAGAAAGAAAAAAAAACCACGGTTAGGTGGTATATACAATTATGGACGGGCTGCCGAGTGCCGACACAGAGGTAGCCACAGCCGTGAACTACTGTACTGTGTCTGCTGCTAATATATAGACTGGTTGATAAAGAGATAGTATACTCGTAACTAGTATGTATGTATAAAGAAATAAAAAAAAACCACGGTTAGGTGGTATATACAATTATGGACGGGCTGCCGAGTGCCGACACAGAGGTAGCCACAGCCGTGAACTACCGCACTGTACTGTGTCTGCTGCTAATATATAGACTGGTTGATAAAGAGATAGTATACTCGTAACTAGTATGTATGTATAAAGAAAGAAAAAAAAACCACGGTTAGGTGGTATATACAATTATGGACGGGCTGCCGAGTGCCGACACAGAGGTAGCCACAGCCGTGAACTACCGCACTGTACTGTGTCTGCTGCTAATATATAGACTGGTTGATAAAGAGATAGTATACTCGTAACTAGTATGTATGTATAAAGAAAGAAAAAAAAACCACGGTTAGGTGGTATATACAATTATGGACGGGCTGCCGAGTGCCGACACAGAGGTAGCCACAGCCGTGAACTACCGCACTGTACTGTGTCTGCTGCTAATATATAGACTGGTTGATAAAGAGATAGTATACTCGTAACTAGTATGTATGTATAAAGAAAGAAAAAAAAAACACGGTTAGGTGGTATATACAATTATGGACGGGCTGCCGAGTGCCGACACAGAGGTAGCCACAGCCGTGAACTACCGCACTGTACTGTGTCTGCTGCTAATATATAGACTGGTTGATAAAGAGATAGTATACTCGTAACTAGTATGTATGTATAAAGAAAGAAAAAAAAACCACGGTTAGGTCACTGGTATATACAATTATGGACGGGCTGCCGAGTGCCGACACAGAGGTAGCCACAGCCGTGAACTACCGCACTGTACTGTGTCTGCTGCTAATATATAGACTGGTTGATAAAGAGATAGTATACTCGTAACTAGTATGTATGTATAAAGAAAGAAAAAAAAACCACGGTTAGGTGGTATATACAATTATGGACGGGCTGCCGAGTGCCGACACAGAGGTAGCCACAGCCGTGAACTACCGCACTGTACTGTGTCTGCTGCTAATATATAGACTGGTTGATAAAGAGATAGTATACTCGTAACTAGTATGTATGTATAAAGAAAGAAAAAAAACCACGGTTAGGTGGTATATACAATTATGGACGGGCTGCCGAGTGCCGACACAGAGGTAGCCACAGCCGTGAACTACCGCACTGTACTGTGTCTGCTGCTAATATATAGACTGGTTGATAAAGAGATAGTATACTCGTAACTAGTATGTATGTATAAAGAAAGAAAAAAAACCACGGTTAGGTGGTATATACAATTATGGACGGGCTGCCGAGTGCCGACACAGAGGTAGCCACAGCCGTGAACTACCGCACTGTACTGTGTCTGCTGCTAATATATAGACTGGTTGATAAAGAGATAGTATACTCGTAACTAGTATGTATGTATAAAGAAAGAAAAAAAACCACGGTTAGGTGGTATATACAATTATGGACGGGCTGCCGAGTGCCGACAAAGAGGTAGCCACAGCCGTGAACTACCGCACTGTACTGTGTCTGCTGCTAATATATAGACTGGTTGATAAAGAGATAGTATACTCGTAACTAGTATGTATGTATAAAGAAAGAAAAAAAAACCACGGTTAGGTGGTATATACAATTATGGACGGGCTGCCGAGTGCCGACACAGAGGTAGCCACAGCCGTGAACTACTGTACTGTGTCTGCTGCTAATATATAGACTGGTTGATAAAGAGATAGTATACTCGTAACTAGTATGTATGTATAAAGAAATAAAAAAAAACCACGGTTAGGTGGTATATACAATTATGGACGGGCTGCCGAGTGCCGACACAGAGGTAGCCACAGCCGTGAACTACCGCACTGTACTGTGTCTGCTGCTAATATATAGACTGGTTGATAAAGAGATAGTATACTCGTAACTAGTATGTATGTATAAAGAAAGAAAAAAAAACCACGGTTAGGTGGTATATACAATTATGGACGGGCTGCCGAGTGCCGACACAGAGGTAGCCACAGCCGTGAACTACCGCACTGTACTGTGTCTGCTGCTAATATATAGACTGGTTGATAAAGAGATAGTATACTCGTAACTAGTATGTATGTATAAAGAAAGAAAAAAAAACCACGGTTAGGTGGTATATACAATTATGGACGGGCTGCCGAGTGCCGACACAGAGGTAGCCACAGCCGTGAACTACCGCACTGTACTGTGTCTGCTGCTAATATATAGACTGGTTGATAAAGAGATAGTATACTCGTAACTAGTATGTATGTATAAAGAAAGAAAAAAAAACCACGGTTAGGTGGTATATACAATTATGGACGGGCTGCCGAGTGCCGACACAGAGGTAGCCACAGCCGTGAACTACCGCACTGTACTGTGTCTGCTGCTAATATAGACTGGTTGATAAAGAGATAGTATACTACTAATATTATATACTGGTGGTCAGGTCACTGGTCACTAGTCACACTGGCAGTGGCACTCCTGCAGCAAAAGTGTGCACTGTTTAATTTTAATATAATATTATGTACTCCTGGCTCCTGCTATAACCTATAACTGGCACTGCAGTAGTGCTCCCCAGTCTCCCCCACAATTATAAGCTGTGTGAGCTGAGCAGTCAGACAGATATATAATATATATAGATGATGCAGCACACTGGCCTGAGCCTGAGCAGTGCACACAGATATGGTATGTGACTGAGTCACTGTGTGCTGTGTATCGCTTTTTTCAGGCAGAGAACGGATTATAAATAAAAGTGGTGGTCACTGGTCACTATCAGCAAAACTCTGCACTGTACACTACTGAGTACTCCTAATGCTCCCCAAAATTAGTAAATCAAGTGTCTCTCTAATCTATTCTAATTCTAAACGGAGAGGACGCCAGCCACGTCCTCTCCCTATCAATCTCAATGCACGTGTGAAAATGGCGGCGACGCGCGGCACCTTATATAGAATCCGAGTCTCGCGATAGAATCCGAGCCTCGCGAGAATCCGACAGCGTCATGATGACGTTCGGGCGCGCTCGGGTTAACCGAGCAAGGCGGGAAGATCCGAGTCGCTCGGACCCGTGAAAAAAAACATGAAGTTCGTGCGGGTTCGGATTCAGAGAAACCGAACCCGCTCATCTCTAGTGAAAACAACTCTCGGTTAGGGGTTCACACTTTCCAGAATAATAGAGTTAAAAGGTTCAAAGGGACTGTATGCTTTTTATATTTGACATCTTTGTATTTTAAAGCTTCTATTCTTTTTTTTCAATGCACAAGGATCAAAAATGTGCACTGGCCTGCTGAATTGCAATTGGAAATTTCCAGGTCAGAAACAGTGTGAGGCCACATTGTTATTGCTGTGCGTTTGCAGGCTCAGTGAGACGCGATCATAAATTGATTGATAGGAAGTGACCATTTGTGGGAAGCAACATGGCGTTTGTGGGGAGTGGTTCGAAAAACTCAGTCGTGTCATGGCAGTTTTTGGGGCATATATCTGATATCAGCTGCGATCGCTTGCAATTTAAAAAAAAAATGCAGGTGAGACTGCATCCGCCTTATTCTGAGCAGGCAGGGGTCAACCGCCACTGACGATGGTACTCGTTCCTGTGTATGGATCGCAATTCTGCGAATGCATATACAGAGTTGCTATTGCATCAGTGGGCATCTTTTACCATTTCAGGGCAGTTCTTTACATGCAATTTTTAGCAGTAGCAGGTTTAAGACGATAGCAATTTCAGTCTCAATAGCGATCCATACTGAATTCCCCCTTTAGTGTGGTGTACATAGCCATATAAATGCTTCTTGTGATATCAACTGTAAAATTAACATTTCACTTAAAATTTCAGCACTGAACTAAAACATTGAAAACCAGTCTCACAGGAATTTAAAATTTCACTGCCAAAAATGAGAATAGGTACTGTCAATAATGCAAAAATATTTCCAAATTCTGACTGAGTTGCCAACTGTTTTAGGGGGTTGGGTACGGGATGCCAGTGGTCATAATAATGACCCTGGCATCCTGACTGTTTGAAATGCCGACAAGGGTGCAGGAGGGAGCTAAGCATAAATGTTTCCCTTCCCTCTAACCCCCTTCTCAAAACTCTAACCCTAACCTTTGTTTCCCACAGCCAAACCCTAACCTCCCCTCACCACAGCCTAACCTTCACTCTTCCTCCCTGCAGCTTACACCTAACCCTCCCCCGCAGCCTAACTCTAACCTCCCCGGCATACTTACTTCAGGATCCCACCTATCAAGATGCCGGTGTTGGTATTCTGACAGACAGAATCCTGAACACTAGGATCCCAACTTCATCCCATTTTAGGCCCTCCCAAAGTAGGCTTACTCACACCCCCATGTAATATCTTGTAATACCTCTCCCATAGGTAGCTCATCCCTAATTACAGGTTATTAGCAGACACTCCCACTAAAATGATTGGGAGCACTTTAATTGGTCAGAGCCTGGCAGCCCATGGTGTATTCACTCTGCAGCTGGATGATATGTTGGAAGGCATCTGTTTCTCTAATACAGAAAACACAGTGTGAGACAGAATTATGGACTTGCTATGAGATAAAAAAAACTGCATGGAATTGTTAATGCATACACATGAGCCAGAGATGTTACAGAAATTCAGATGACTACATTATCATACCAGGTCCCATTAGAAAATCACTGTCCTAGAAGTGAGGGAGCTTTAGCTGCCCTTAGTGAAAATGAGGGGTTCAACTTTAATTTTTAGCAAGAGCTACACTGGCAAGTCATCTTAACATTGAAAGTATTTTACCTTTGTAGTCCTTGCACCACTCAATGCATTAATACATTCTTAACACAATGCTTCCACCTTAATTGATTTCTCTCCTCAAGTTATTGGCTCTTCCAGAAATGCCATTGGTATGCTTGGGACACCTTAAACAATTCATAAAAATGCAGGAACATATTCATACTAAGGGGTCTATTTACTAAGCCTTGGAGAGAGATAAAATGGATGGAGATAAAGTACCAGCAAATCAGCTTCTAACTGCCATGTTACAGGCTGTGTTTGAAAAATGAGAGGAGCAGGTTGGCTGATACTTTATCTCCATCCACTTTATCTCTCTCCAAAGCTTAGTACATAGGGCCTAATTCAAAGCAGATCGTTGCATCGACAGCAATCACACTCTGAAGCCCTAAGCGTTGTGCACACATGCAGTGGCTGCATTGCACGTGTGCACCCAGTGAGACCTAGGGCCAGATGTACTAAGCCTGAAAAGTGATAAATATCACAGTGATAAAGCACCAGCCAATCGGCTCCTAACTGTCATTTTTCAAACACAGCCTGCGACATGACAGTTAGGAGCCGATTGGCTGGTGCTTTATCACAGTGATATTTATCACTTTTCAGGCTTAGTACATCTCCCCCCTAGTGAGATGAGAAAGCATCTAACTGGTGCAATTTCCTCTTCCTGATTGACAGGGAGGGGGAAGCAGGGGATGTGCCAACAGTGTTAGAATGCAATTGGGGGGCACAGTCTGGACAACGCAAGTGTGTCCGGACCATTGCTGGGGTGGGCCGTGGCTGCTGTGTGATGTCACATGCAGTTGCTGCAACCCTGAATATGGTGGGTAGTCGACTGCCAGCACAGCTAGGCTGAGCAGGCAGGGAGCTAATTGGGGTGTGTGAAAGCATCACCTCTGTGTAATGCTTTTGCACCTGTGCGGGAAGGGGGGGGGGGGGGTTGGAAGGGCCTGACATGTTAGCCCTGTGCTGGGTGTTCCTCTGCATGTTAGAAAAACTGATTGTAGATGTGCTAAATTTACAGTACATCTACGATCAGATCTGAATCGCCCCCATAGACCCCCATAGACCCCTTAATGGTATAAGTCACTTTGCTCTTTAAAATTGTGACCTAACAAAAATGTAAGTGATAAGTAGTTGGTAGTTTACAGATTTACAATATGAATCAAATACATTAAATACAGGTAATATCAATGAATTTAAGGAACTAACACAAATGGGAACATGTACATTCTAGGACAGAATGTGCACTAATCTCACAGACTAGAAAATAAATCACAATGTCACTATCTGAATTGAGTTGAGATGAGTTGAGAATCACTGTAAATGTGGCTAATTTACAATATATCCACCAAAAAAACAACAATAATTAGTATTATAATTTGATTGTATTAATAATATGAGGAAAGTTTCTGTAAAGTCATGCAGTATGCTCAAGTGTGGTGGTAATGGAGATTTATCACATAGCAAAAATATACAGTATTATTTTATAACATATATATAGACATAACACCTGCTTACCATTCTTCTGTTGTATTCTTCTGGGAATCAGCAGGGTTACAAAAGACCCTGTCACTTTCTCATTTTGGCGATGCCTTCACCAAAGTCAGTAAATCTTGCTTAATGACAGTGGACTTTGATTGTCAAAGTTTTAGATGCCTTTATTAAGCCAGGATCCTGGATAAATAAAGGCGTCTGAAACATTGACAATCAAAAGCTTGTGTAGCTGCATCTTTGCTTCAACCCGGGGAGTGCCACCCGTCACTACTTGCAACTATATATATATATATATATATATATATATATATATATCTTGGGGAATCCAGCACTCATGTGCTGAAGTTAATAATGCTGGGTGCACGTGCTATTTATGAATAATGTCCACTGTTGCTGCGAAAGCAGAACTGCACGTCACTCCATTGAATGAAAAAAAGCCTTTAATAAGCTTCTGAGTTAAACATCACGTCATGCATAGTGAAAAAAACAGCCAACCTGTGAATATTTACGGCTCGTTTCGGGACCTAGCATGGTCCCTTCGTCAGGATAGAATGCGGCTGCTATAGTCAGTGATGAAAGACACAGCATGTCTTTCATCACTGACCATAGCAGCCGCATTCTATCCTGATGAAGGGACCATGCTAGGTCCCGAAACGAGCCGTAGATATTCACAGGCAGGCTGTTTTTTTCACTATGCATGATGTGATGTTTTTAATTCAGAAGCTTATTAAAGGCTTTTTTCATTCAATGGAGTGACGTGCAGTTCTGCTTTCGCAGCAACAGTGGACATTATATATATATATATATATATATACAAAAACTGATGGTACTCCACCATTCATAGGCAATGGGCTCAGGTGCTTCTTCCACATAACATCTATACATCCAAAAATGTATTGTAGTCGGAGGCTAGTAATGAAAAAGTAACTGTATACACAGTACCATGGTGTAATAGATCAAACATTTTAGAGGGGATCCGTCCCTTTATCGAGACCACAGACAAACAGAATATGTGTACACTTACCCCCTTGTATAGGTCCAGCTCACTGCTGCATCCCCCTGCATCTATCTATCTATCTATCTATCTATCTATCTATCTATCTATCTATCTATCTATCTATCTATCTTTCTATCTATCTTTAGTCTACTAAATTCTTCGGCTGGGTAATATATTTATTTATATATTATTAAATGATATTAAATTTCTGCTGATGAGTTGCTGAAAATAGCTAGATATATTTATGTAAACCTTGCCTTAGAGTCTGTTGAGTCACAGGTTGCTAATTGTCATAGCATATGAGGGCTGGTAATGTGGATGTTAGTCTGTATATGTAATTTTGCATAATATCCCTTTAATCTGGGACACCTACAATTTACACAGGTTCTTTGATTGGCTAAATTCATACCTGCATTTCACCTTTCATCACGTATAACAGCTCCCTGCTATCAGCCACTTTACTCCTCCACTCTAGGGAGTACAGGCTCCATCTCTCTACATCATGAATCTGACTCAGACTCGCGCCTTTTCCAGCCTTTTGCTCAGGCCACTTGTCATTCTCCTTGCCCCATTGCTGTTTGTAGCTCTTCTTGGGTTGTCAAGGAAATCTTCAAATCACCCCATAGTTTACCAATTAACTGACACTCCTACTCACTGCCCCAAAAATATTGGCACATGTGGCTACTGGAAAGCTGTTAGAGGTTGACAGCTACTGTCAGTTACATTTATAGTGCCCAACAGGTACTCCGGACATTGCTTCAGTGTGAAATTAAAATGACCAGTCTTTTCTCTGTCTACCTACATTTAATAAAAATCCTTATTAGTTATTAATATTTAGTGATGAGCGGGTTCGGTTCCTCGGAATCCGAACCCGCCCGAACTTCACTTTTTTTTTACACGGGTCCGAGCGACTCAGATCCTCCCGCCTTGCTCGGTTAACCCGAGCGCGCCCGAACGTCATCATCCCGCTGTCGGATTTTCGCGAGACTCGGATTCTATATAAGGAGCCGCGCGTCGCCGCCATTTTTCACATGTGCATTGAGATTGATAGGGAGAGGACGTGGCTGGCGTCCTCTCCGTTGTATTAGAAAAAAAAAAAAACTGAGTGACTTAGTTTTAATTGTTGGGAGGATTGGGGACGGGGAGCAGCTGTTAGGGAGTACAGTGCAGGGTTTTGAGTTTAGTCCGTTGTTTCTCTGCCTGAAAAAAAACGCTCCACCATATCTGTGCTCACTCAGTGTGCTGCACTGCTGCATGATATATCTGTGCTGAGTGCACTGCTCACACTGCCTAATTGTGGGGACTGGGGAGCAGTTATAGCAGGAGTACAGTGCACAGTTTTGCTGACAGTGACCACCAGTCCAGTATACGTTTGTCTGCCTGAAAAACACTGTGGTGTTTTTTTTTTCTTTCTTCATGCTAGTTTGTTAATAGCAGTCTGCTGACAGTGTCCACCAGGTCCGACCGTTATACAGTATTTTATATATATTATTAAGCACTAAGCAGCAGTACGGTAGGCCACGGCTGTACCTACCTCTGTGTCGTCAGTGCACTCGTCGTCCATAAGTATAAGTAATACTATACTATCCATCCATCTACATTGTATACCTGTGGTGGTTTTTTTTTCTTTCTTCATACTAGTTTAGCAGTCTGCTGACACTGTCCACCAGGTCCGTTATACAGTATATCATATATATAAGCACTAAGCAGCAGTACGGTAGGCCACGGCTGTACCTACCTCTGTGTCGTCAGTGCACTCGTCGTCCATAAGTATAAGTAATACTATACTATCCATCCATCTACATTGTGTACCTGTGGTGGGTTTTTTTTTCTTTCTTCATACTAGTTTGTTTAGCAGTCTGCTGACACTGTCCACCAGGTACATTATACAGTATATTATATTTATATATAAGCACTAAGCAGCAGTACGGTAGGCCACGGCTGTACCTACCTCTGTGTCGTCAGTGCACTCGTCGTCCATAAGTAATACTATACTATCCATCCATCTACATTGTATACCTGTGGTGGCTTTTAGTTGTGCGCAAAATATGGAGAACAAAAATGTGGAGGTTAAAAAAATAGGGAAAGATCAAGATCCACTTCCACCTCGTGCTGAAGCTGCTGCCACTAGTCATGGCCGAGACGATGAAATGCCATCAACGTCGTCTGCCAAGGCCGATGCCCAATGTCATAGTACAGAGCATGTGAAATCCAAAACACAAAAGATCAGTAAAAAAATGACCCAAAAATCAAAATTAAAAGCATCTGAGGAGAAGCGTAAACTTGCCAATATGCCATTTACGACACGGAGTGGCAAGGAACGGCTGAGGCCCTGGCCTATGTTCATGGCTAGTGGTTCAGCTTCACATGAGGATGGAAGCACTCATCCTCTCGCTAGAAAAAAGAAAAGACTTGCGGCAAAAGCACAGCAAAGAACTGTGCGTTCTTCGAAATCACAAATCCCAAAGGAGAGTCCAATTGTGTCGGTTGCGATGCCTGACCTTCCCAACACTGGACGGGAAGAGCTTGCACCTTCCACCATTTGCACGCCCCCTGCGAGTGTTGAAAGGAGCACCCGCAGTCCAGTTCCTGATAGTCAAATTGAAGATGTCAGTGTTGAAGTACACCAGGATGAGGATATGGGTGTTGCTGGCGCTGGGGAGGAAATTGACAAGGAGGATTCTGATGGTGAGGTGGTTTGTTTAAGTCAGGCACCCGGGGAGACACCTGTTGTCCGTGGGAGGAATATGGCCATTGACATGCCTGGTGAAAATACCAAAAAAATCAGCTCTTCAGTGTGGAAGTATTTCAACAGAAATGCGGACAACAGGTGTCAAGCCGTGTGTTGCCTTTGTCAAGCTGTAATAAGTAGGGGTAAGGACGTTAACCACCTCGGAACATCCTCTCTTATACGTCACCTGCAGCGCATTCATAATAAGTCAGTGACAAGTTCAAAAACTTTGGGCGACAGCGGAAGCAGTCCACTGACCAGTAAATCCCTTCCTCTTGTAACCAAGCTCACGCAAACCACACCACCAACTCCCTCAGTGTCAATTTCCTCTTTACTCAGGAAAGCCAATAGTCCTGCAGGCCATGTCACTGGCAAGTCTGACGATTCCTCTCCTGCCTGGGATTCCTCCGATGCATCCTTGAGTGTAACGCCTACTGCTGCTGGCGCTGCTGTTGTTGCTGCTGGGAGTCGATCGTCATCCCAGAGGGGAAGTCGGAAGACCACTTGTACTACTTCCAGTAAGCAATTGACTGTCCAACAGTCCTTTGCGAGGAAGATGAAATATCACAGCAGTCATCCTGTTGCAAAGCGGATAACTGAGGCCTTGACAACTATGTTGGTGTTAGACGTGCGTCCGGTATCCGCCATTAGTTCACAGGGAACTAGACAATTTCTTGAGGTAGTGTGCCCCCGGTACCAAATACCCTCTAGGTTCCACTTCTCTAGGCAGGCGATACCGAGAATGTACACGGACGTCAGAAAAAGACTCCACAGTGTCCTAAAAAATGCAGTTGTACCCAATGTTTACTTAACCACAGACATGTGGACAAGTGGAGCAGGGCAGACTCAGGACTACATGACTGTGACAGCCCACTGGGTAGATGTATTGCCTCCCGCTGCAAGAACAGCAGCGGCGGCACCAGTAGCAGCATCTCGCAAATGCCAACTCGTTCCTAGGCAGGCTACGCTTTGTATCACCACTTTCCAGAATACGCACACAGCTGAAAACCTCTTACGGAAACTGAGGAAGATCATCGCAGAATGGCTTACCCCAATTTGACTCTCCTGGGGATTTGTGGCATCGGACAACGCCAGCAATATTGTGCGCGCATTACATCTGGGCAAATTCCAGCACGTCCCATGTTTTGCACATACCTTGAATTTGGTGGTGCAGAATTATTTAAAAAACGACAGGGGCGTGCAAGAGATGCTGTCGGTGGCCAAAAGAATTGCGGGCCACTTTCGGAGTGCAGGCACCGCGTACAGAAGACTGGAGCACCACCAAAAAAACCTGAACCTGCCCTGCCATCATCTGAAGCAAGAGGTGGTAACGAGGTGGAATTCAACCCTCTATATGCTTCAGAGGATGGAGGAGCAGCAAAAGGCCATTCAAGCCTATACATCTGCCCACGATATGGGCAAAGGAGGTGGAATGCACCTGTCTCAAGTGCAGTGGAGAATGATTTCAACGTTGTGCAAGGTTCTGCTGCCCTTTGAACTTGCCACACGTGAAGTCAGTTCAGACACTGCCAGCCTGAGTCAGGTCATTCCCCTCATCAGGCTTTTGCAGAAGAAGCTGGAGGCATTGAAGGAGGAGCTAAAACAGAGCGATTCCGCTAGGCATGTGGGACTTGTGGATGGAGCCCTTCATTCACTTAACCAGGGGTCACGTGTGGTCAATCTGTTGAAATCAGAGCACTACATTTTGGCCACCGTGCTCGATCCTAGATTTAAAACCTACGTTGGATCTCTCTTTCCGGCAGACACAAGTCTGCAGGGGTTCAAAGAACTGCTGGTGAGAAAATTGTCAAGTCAAGCGGAACGCGACCTGTCAACATCTCCTCCTTCACATTCTCCCGCAACTGGGGGTGCGAGGAAAAGGCTACGAATTCCGAGCCCACCCGCTGGCGGTGATGCAGGGCAGTCTGGAGCGACTGCTGATGCTGACATCTGGTCCGGACTGAAGGACCTGCCAACGATTACTGACATGTCGTCTACTGTCACTGCATATGATTCTCTCACCATTGAAAGAATGGTGGAGGATTATATGAGTGACCGCATCCAAGTAGGCACGTCAGACAGTCCGTACGTATACTGGCAGGGAAAAGAGGCAATTTGGAGGCCCTTGCACAAACTGGCTTTATTCTACCTAAGTTGCCCTCCCTCCAGTGTGTACTCCGAAAGAGTGTTTAGTGCCGCCGCTCACCTTGTCAGCAATCGGCGTACGAGGCTACTTCCAGAAAATGTGGAGAAGATGATGTTCATTAAAATGAATTATAATCAATTACTCCATGGAGACATTCTCCAGCAGCAATTGCCTCCAGAAAGTACACGGGAATCTGAGATGGTGGATTCCAGTGGGGACGAATTAATAATCTGTGAGGAGGGGGATGTACACAGTGAAAGGGGTGATGAATCGGACGATGATGATGAGGTGGACATCTTGCCTCTGTAGAGCCAGTTTGTGCAAGGAGAGATTGATTGCTTCTTTTTTGGTGGGGGCCCAAACCAACCAGTCATTTCAGTCACAGTCGTGTGGCAGACCCTGTCGCTGAAATGATGGGTTGGTTAAAGTGTGCATTTCCTGTTTATACAACATAAGGGTGGGTGGGCCCGGGTGGGTGGGTCCAAGGACAATTCCATCTTACACCTCTTTTTTCTTTCATTTTTCTTTGCGTCATGTGCTGTTTGGGGAGTATTTTTTAGAAGGGCCATCCTGCCTGACACTGCAGTGCCACTCCTAGATGGGCCAGGTGTTTGTGTCAGCCACTTTGGTCGCTTATCTTACTCACACAGCTACCTCATTGTGCCTCTTTTTTTTCTTCTTTGCATCATGTGCTGTTTGGGGAGTATTTTTTGGAAGGGCCATCCTGCCTGACACTGCAGTGCCACTCCTAGATGGGCCAGGTGTTTGTGTCGGCCACTTGGGTCGCTTATCTTACTCACACAGCTACCTCACTGCGCCTCTTTTTTTTCTTCTTTGCGTCATGTGCTGTTTGGGGAGTAGTTTTTGGAAGGGCCATCCTGCCTGACACTGCAGTGCCACTACTAGATGGGCCAGGTGTTTGTGTCGGCCACTTGGGTCGCTTATCTTACTCACACAGCTACCTCATTGCGCCTCTTTTTTTTCTTCTTTGCGTCATGTGCTGTTTGGGGAGTATTTTTTGGAAGGGCCATCCTGCCTGACACTGCAGTGCCACTCCTAGATGGGACAGGTGTTTGTGTCGGCCACTTGTGTCGCTTAGCTTAGCCATCCAGCAACCTCGGTGCAAATTTTAGGACTAAAAATAATATTGTGAGGTGTGAGGTGTTCAGAATAGACTGAAAATGAGTGGAAATTATGGTTATTGAGGTTAATAATACTATGGGATCAAAATGACCCCCAAATTCTATGATTTAAGCTGTTTTTTAGGGTTTTTTGTAAAAAACACCCGAATCCAAAACACACCCGAATCCGACAAAAAAAATTCGGTGAGGTTTTGCCAAAACGCGTTCGAACCCAAAACACGGCCACGGAACCGAACCCAAAACCAAAACACAAAACCCGAAAAATTTCAGGTGCACATCCCAATTAATACTGCAATAACAATAAAAAGTAGACATATATGATTATTATTTACAACACTAAAATCCATTAATTTTACATACAATAGATCTAACCACCACTCAAAAAGCACAAGTAAGTGTAGTAAAAAGTTGTTATTGCTGTTGCCCTGCTAGATGTATTTCTATAAATTGGTTGATGCTGGAGTTGACCCAGTAATGCTGAGTAAGTCAGTACATTTTGTATATTGGCAAATTAGTCTGGTTGTGGTGTAGTGCAGTGATTTGTTTACTACTCAAACATTCAAGGAACATTGCCCACTGTGCTAATTGGCACAAATCAAAGATATGGTTATTATTCAAGTCTAAATACAATTAGAAAAATATTTTTAGGTGTCCCACAATTGCGCCGCCAAAGGTTATCCAATCACCTTAACAGTAGAGTCACTTAATGATTTATTACATAAACTATAAAAGTTTGGAAGGAGTCTTCCCCCCAAAAAACCCAGATGTCCAGAGAGGTTTTTCTCATTAAGTGAATTCTTCTGTAATGGTATTCAACTTAATCAGCATATATCACTATCCTCATAGTGTCATCTCATAGAATAAAAAAATATCCAAAGATGTAATAAATGTAATAGATGGGTTCTTCTATGCTAGAACTCAAAGGATCAAAATATAGTGCAATACTGTTTGCATTAAATATACAGTATGTTTTCTTACCATAAACTCCAATATAATAATAAATAAACAGCATTTATCACCATTATTAAGGTGTGATCCCACAGGATCATCAAGTCTCAGAAACTGCAGCAGATTGCCTTACACAGATGATGAGAAAACAACACAGACCCTCAGTACTGAAATCTACAGGTACAGCTGTTCATCAGGCAGAGCTCCACTTGTTATGAAGCAATGTTCAGTAAGATGGTGTCCCCCAGCTTAACATGTTTCAGACTAAAAGTCCTTCTTCAGAGATGTCTGAAGTTCTGAAGAAGGACTGTCATCATCCTGATTGTAAGTATGCAGGAGGGGAGGGGGTAGGTAGATTTAGGCATTAGAGTTAGTGTTAGGCTGCTGGGGAGGGGAAGGTTAGGGTTATGCTGCGGGGAAAGAGATTTAGGATTAGGCACTAAAAATGGAGGGTTAGGCAATAAGGAAGGAGGGTTAGGGTTAGGCTGCTTTTATGCACTAAGCAGGGAAGATTAGGGTTAGGTTGCGGTGGGGGATAGGGTTAGGCTGCGGGAAAGGAGGGGTAGGGGGTAGAGGGGGAGGGATATAATACTTACCTAGCAGGTGTCGGTAATTTTTGATTCAGGATGTCACTGACGGTATTCTGACTGCCAGCATCCCAAGCACCGGATCCTGATACCAGCCCCTGGGATCTAGTTTTTCTTTATTGCCACTTCAGCTGTTTATTAGATGTATATTTTTTTCTAATTAATTGGCAGTCCTGAATGTACTGGAAACCTAGCTCCAGTACAAAGCATGAACCAGGCACTATAGCATCTATTTCTAAACACTGTGATTTAAAACCTACCAACTTAAATGTTAAAATACATTAAATATCAGCACAATAATGACACAATAATATCTCAATGAAATGAACTCCAGAAAAACATATATCAAAATTAATGTAATAGTCGCCATGTGTCATAAGTAACATTCCCACAGTGCTGTATAAAAGCCCTTTTTTAAAAAAAAATGGAGCAAATACTGTAGCTAGCAAGTGACCCTTAGTGCCCCAGTAGGTCCGCTGGCGGCTGTACATTCCATTACTGTACAGTGATATTCACTCCTGTTAAGATACTGTCAAGTGTTCCTTGTTAATGTAGATTTCAAAAGCAGACAGTCCCAGAGGGTTAATAAACTTATAAATGACAAATAGCCAAAGCTCATGTTTGCCTCACTCACATAGCAGTTAATTCCTTTTGAATCCAAGTTAATTGGGTGACTGCAGGTGCAAAGTGCAATGGTGTTTAAGTGAACAGAAACAATTTTCACAAATACCTTACTCAGAAAGAATTATTCTGGCATCCATCTTGGGAACTGCAAGCACATGTTTCTTATCTGACTGGTATAAGAGTTGTTATATCACCTGAATCAGGCCTCAATAGGAACATTGTTCACCAGCCACTGTCATAGAATCCCGGCTGAATTATAGATAGTGGCTCATACACCTTACGTTGCTGTATTAGCGGAAGTAGTGGGAATGAATCATCCGTGTGTAGGAGATGTAATCTGCCTCTATTATTTTGATCCAGGCTGAGTGGCTGTGGCTCACAGAGACCATGTGCAGTAATAGCAGTGGCTTGGTCATTTTTCATAGATGGTATTGCCCCTGTATCAGCACCGCAGAAGGAAATGCTGCTGACTGCTCATCTCTACATGGAGGCATAGGTTTGTGTACGATAATGTCAAGGACACGACAGCACTGTCCTTGATGCGTTTCTATCCAGGCGGCATCCTTTATTCAAAGGTGCTGAGTGATTATTAATTTTATTCAATTATATTATTTTCTTTCCCATATTTTAGTTTAATCACCTGTCAGGCATTTTTGCAGAATTTATATTATAAGGATGGAGATAAGATGATGAACAATTAATTCTTTTGTGTGGTGGTGTTGCAAACAGACTAGGAACATTGAAGGAAACAGTACATGTTACTCTTGTCCCTTATTGGAGTGAGAATGGGAACTTTTAAGTGACATCTTACAAATGCCAATATCCATGAGTCCATGGATGGCCCTATTAGGGCTTCTGGCTCCAGGGTGAAGTAAGTTTTCTAAAAAATGTAATTACACGTGTTGCACATACCAGATGCTCCATAGCAAACTGTTGTAAACAACATTCATCTCCACCATTGCATATGGTTAAGTCAAACATTTGGTTTGTTTCTAACATAGAGAAAATTGCTGCTTCTCTTCACATTGAAGTCTTTTCCTCTTTTTCCTCTCTCTGTCTGTCTTTTCATATTTTACCTTTCTTATATGACCTCGAATAGGATGGTTATTTTATTCTATTCTTAAAAAAATTATTAAAATACATTTCTATTAAGAAAATAGCAGAAGCATTGCATCATAAATTGCAGTAATTTGCGATCTCAAGGTGGTTATTTTTTATTTTAATTAGTGCAAGCATGTTGTATGCCAATCAATGCTCATGAATGCCTGAGTTGTCCCTGCCATATATTGTTTGCCTCTTAAATTGTTACAGTTTTCAAGGTATAACCTCAAAACTCTGTATTAAGTGGTGTTAAATATTTGTTTCTATCTATTGAAATGTTTTGTACTGATGCATATGCTTTAATAAAAAAAATGAATGTACAATATACATTTTACTGGTGACAAATGCTTAATTATGATGAAATGGGGAATGAGGAGAATATTTTATGGAACAGTTTCGAAATGCTTATGTCTACTTGCAAAATCGAGATAGATAGATAGATAGATAGATAGATAGATAGATAGATAGATAGATAGATAGATAGATAGATAGATAGATTTCATGGGGGTATTTTTGTTGCAAAATATTTGCATTCCTGTACTAAAACACGTACATATATAGTACTTGCTTTTACATGAGAATCTCTATGCCTGGAAATGCAAAGAGGGAGGGTAGTGCATACATTTGATTATGATGTAAATAAGCATAGATACACCCTTAGGTTTACCTTTTAGGTGGCTTACCTTTTGTGAGCGATGGAGGTCAAGTGCTACAATATGCAGTGATGTTGAGGGTGATAATGACAAGTATCAGCCATTTCTGATTGACTAATTGCATTTTGACCTCTAACAGAGAGAATTTCAATATTTAACATGGCAACTATCTCATGTGAATTAATGGTTGTCTGTTTGCACATGTTACTGTAATTGACATTTCCATTTGTACTACTGTAAAAAGTAATATTCAATTTTAACTTATAAAGGGGGAAACAATACTTACTTTGTATAGTATTTGCAGTTTTATTTAAATACATTTTAGATTGTGGAGAAAGTGGAGATAAATAAATGCCTCTAGTGTTGTATTTAAGTAAAACCAATAAACATATTCAAAATTTACAAATATGTGTATGAACCATAAATTCTAACCATAAATTCATAGATTTGAGTCCTCAAATAGTATTTAAGCAGGGGTCAATGTAGAACAGACCTAATGCATATCCTTATTTTCACAAAGTTCTTGAGTTCATCAGGGGCCTAGGTAAATATAATGTGCACCCTAAGGTCCTTATATATCCTTAATTCATTAAGAAACAATTTACATCTGATTTACAAAATGTAACCAGAAATACATAAACGTCCAGTTTTCATAAAATAATGGACTTTTGGATCTCAACAACAAAGTGTGCATGGGCTAGATGTCCTATTCCAATTCCAAATAGAAAATGAGAGATCAGATGTCTCCATTAGAACAGGAACCGATGTAACAATCGGTACTGAAGCTGTACCTCCAATTTCTGTTACAGCAGGGTTTTTTTTTAGAAATGCAGGTGTATTCGGTGAGGACAGGTGTTTGCTCTGGCTCATGGAGAAGACAATAAAAGGATCCTCACTAAAGAGGAATATATCAAGCGCTCCCAATTAAGCAATAATATTGTAAAAAATACAAATACACATACACCTATAGATACACAGTAGCTGCTCTCAGGAGGTGCTCTGAACACCTAATGCTCAAAACCAATAATGTCTAAAAATAATTAAACAATAGAGAGAGCGCATAAATAGTATATACCAATTTATTGTTGGATAAAACACTTAAAATGCAATATGCTAATCAAAATAAATGAATGAAACCGCACAAAAGGAAACCACTGAACTGACAATGATATATACTTGTATTCCCAAATGATTGTGGGAAAGGAAGCAAACGTTCTCAATGCAACTGAGGAAAGAAAATGTTCAATGTCCCATCAAGCAGGTGATGGCTAATGAGCAGAACAATAGAACCATAGCAGGTCCACTTTATCCTCTTAAAAGATTTGTAACATTTGTTGAGATGAAGTATGAATTCAAGTGATTCCTCCCACAGCAAGTGGGTAGGCTACAACCCCCCGCCGCAATCCGACAGTATGGTAGCTCACCGCTGCAAATGTAGAGAGTGGTCCGCTTCCAGACCTCCTGGGCAATGCGGTAATCACAGGTGCGGCGGTCAGATGCGGACAACGTCCCAGCAAGGGAGATGGGGGGGGAACCCACACCACGGCTGGAGCTGGTGACTGAAGGTGACAGTCAAAGTGCTGGATCAGCGCTGCGGCTGTAAAGGTGCAGTAGTCAGGGCTCCCAATGATGCGGTTATCGTCCCTTATCCTTAACGCGTTTCTCCTACATAGGGCAAGTCGGTTTCATCAGAAGGTAATTTTGAGGCACAAGGGTTGCACTATTTAAGGTGATTGGTAGCCTATCAGCATTTTTCCTCACCATAATTACAATTAAGATAACAGGTGCATATCAGGTGTATCTAATCATTACGGTTTCAAACATACTTATCTTTATACATACAAAGAAGAAAACAAAATAATACATTTAAAAAACCTTATAACAGACTTATTAAGTCTGATTAAGAACACAGAACATTTAATAAGTAATACAATAATATTCTTTAGAGTGATATGGCATCACGGAGAAATCTAAATTTATAAAAACCTAAATGCATATAAAGTATATCATCCAGCACATTCGCTGTAACATTAATCAGTGTGGCTCACCACACTAATGCCTAGGACGGAAAACAATGGCGAACGACAGAGACCCAAGTTCGAATCCCCCTTCACAATTAATTATTTTACCATAAATTAATGATAAATATATATAGAATTCACAACGTATATAATACGTACAAAATCCCAATTTTTAAGAACATAATTGACCATAAATGGTAAACATAATATAAATAATACAAAAAAGGATAGTTAGATGAATAAATAGAGATGAATAAATTGTCCTACCTAAATATTATTCATCTCAATACAGTCATTGAGACCCATGGGGAATACAGGTTTTTTAAATGTATTATTTTGTTTTCTTCTTTGTATGTATAAAGATAAGTATGTTTGAAACCGTAATGATTAGATATACCTGATATGCACCTGTTATCTTAATTGTAATTATGGTGAGGAAAAATGCTGATAGGCTACCAACACCTTAAATAGTGCAACCCTTGTGCCTCAAAATTACCTTCTGATGAAACCGACTTGCCCTATGTCGGAGAAACGCGTTAAGGATAAGGGACGATAACTGCATCATTGGGAGCCCTGACTACTGCACCTTTACAGCCGCAGCGCTGATCCAGCACTTTGACTGTCACCTTCAGTCACCAGCTCCAGCCGTGGTGTGGGTTCCCCCCCTCTCCCTTGCTGGGACGTTGTCCGCATCTGACCGCCGCACCTGTGATTACCGCATTGCCCAGGAGCTCTGGAAGCAGACCACTCTCTACATCTGCAGCGGTGAGCTACCATACTGTCGAATTGCGGAGGGGGGTTGTAGCCTACCCACTTGCTGTGGGAGGAATCAGTTGAATTCATACTTCATCTCAACAAATGTTACAAATCTTTTAAGAGGATAAAGTGGACCTGCTATGGTTCTATTGTTCTGCTCATTAGCCATCACCTGCTTGATGGGACATTGAACATTTTCTTTCCTCAGTTGCATTGAGAACGTTTGCTTCCTTTCCCACAATCATTTGGGAATACAAGTATATATCATTGTCAGTTCAGTGGTTTCCTTTTGTGCGGTTTCATTCATTTATTTTGATTAGCATATTGCATTTTAAGTGTTTTATCCAACAATAAATTGGTATATACTATTTATGCGCTCTCTCTATTGTTTAATTATTTTTAGACATTATTGGTCATGGAGAAGACTGCTACACTCTGAGTATGACCCTCTGCTATCAGAGTCCAACTTCTGATTTTCAGTCAACTGTAGAGGTCTCAAAGGTGTAAGTGCGCATTTGCAGAGCTTGCTGACTGAACATTGAAGAAATAAAGATTAATAATAGAACCCTCTTTAATTTTAGCCATGTTAATTTTCAATGTTGTTGTTGGTAAATATTTACCATAGCCATATTTCTTATGGTATATTCACAAATAATTGATGGGCTTCAGGATACAAACACATATAAAGAAAAACATAAAACTAACAACATTACAGTAAAGTGCATATAGAAATAAAGCATCTAATAAAAATATATGAAAAATCTATAAAATTAAATATATAAAAACATACTAAAAAGTAATAACTAAGATATCTTAAATGTAGGTACAGATGTAGCCACGCTCATCCCGCCTGTGCCATGGCCACATGGGCACACATACCGCGCCTAAACAGGGGGTTCATCTTAGTACACTGAGCCATGTCTTAGTATGCTGCCTATGTATTCCTATTGGTGCACATACCAAGATGCACACACATATCCTAATTGCGGGCACACTTGCCACATCTGGCATGTGGTGAATATGCCAAGCTGTAGGCTAGATGAGTGTGGTTGAATCTGTAACTTATAAAAAGGGAGCAATTTAATAATTATCCTTAAGACAATAAGTGGTTAAATAATTAAAATAAAAAATTGATAGTTTATTCTGAAGATGTCCACCTCTTTTGCAGAGTGTAACATGATCAATGTCCTTACATCTAAAAAAAATGTACTCAGAATTACAGTATGTGTAGAACGAAAATATTTGGAAATACTGTAGAATGAGTATTTCATATCTTGCAATATTTGTTTAGTGCTTGGAATCAGAATTCATTCTACAGTACATTTGATGACATACATGTTTTGCCCCAAGGTAGGGTGTATACACTATATTACAATACAAATTGACATACAGTATATGAACCCGTAGGTTCACCAGGAACCATTCTGATGGTCGGGATCCCGGTATCGGTATACTGACCTCCGAGATCCCGGCCACCGGGATACCATACATAACCCAGTTCACCAAAGGTGCAACTATATGCAGTGATGTTGCTGCTGATGCTGCTAATGATGATGGTGATGATGAGTATCAACAATTTATTATTGGCTGATTGCATTGTGACCTCTCTTAGAGGATATCAATATTAAACATGGCAACTATCTCATATGAAACACTGGTTGCCTATTGGCACTAGTTAATTGGCATTTCCATTTAGATCACTGCAAAAAGGAAGATTGCATTTTATCAGGAACTACAGTACTTTCTTCTTACAATTTTATTGAAAAATATCAGGTACTACAAAAGAGGTCATGGTGAAAGTGATGGTAATCTTTTTAAAGTAAACAAAAATCTATAAAAATATATCTGAAAATAACTGAAAAAATAATAAGCATATTATTGATTAAAATGCAAAAGAATTAAGTATCAGTACAATATTTTCAAATACAATATGTTCAATGTGCACATAGAATTGATATCAAATATTGAATATAGTATAGGAAATAGAGAACTGTACTAAATGGACTTGAACACAGTCTCAGAAGAATAGAATGATGTTTCCTATGTGGCTAATTATAGAGATACATCTAAATGAACATATACAGTACATGTAAATCAGAAGCATGTGCTACACATTTTGTTAGGATCTGCAACCAGAGATATCTAGACAGGGACATTATGTCACACAGTAGTATCTCATTTCATATAACACTACACAGTAGTGTCCCCAATTTATATGTCACATAAAAACTACACTGCTTTATGATACAGCTCTTTACTGTTACTCCTGATCACAAGTCCCCAAATGTTATGAATTCAATCTCTAAAAAAAACACTCAGGGAGATGCGGGGAGTAAGATACATTGTCAGGACTCTGCAGATTACAATTAATTACACCTCTAATATTTCATAAAACTAATTACTCAAAGCAAATTACATGAAAATTAAAAATGTCTACACCAGTAGTTAAAACTCAGAATTCATGAGACAAGAAAATGTGTATTAATAAAAATGAAAATATATTTTTCTAATCAGTTTAAGTAACCATATTAATTAAAATTAATTAAGCACATATAGTCCTGTATTATTCTAAATATGTAATACTACAACATAGGAACAAAGGGTGCAGGTGCACCATACACCATTAAAATTATTATAACCATAATATAATATTTGAGGTTCTTGGCATATATTGGCCAGTATATGAGCCTGGCCACATGCTTCACGGTGACCTAATCGGACAGGTCCCTAACACCATAGGGGTTCACCTCCGGGACGCAGAGCACCCCCAGACCACCCCAGCCAAACCACCCCAGGGCATCACACAGAAAAAAGGATAGAAGTGAAAGATCAGTGTTAAGCAAATGAAAGAGGCTGCTGAATGTAAAAGAAAAGAAGAGGACAGCAGTAAAGTGTTAGAATGTGAAGTTTAGCTGAGCAGTGTTAGAAGTGTAAAAAATATGTGAAAAAGCTACATAAATATAAAACAAACACAATGTGATATGTGTTAAAAGTAAATGTAAGGTGGTGATACCCCAAGGTGGCCCAGCCAGAGCAATATAGGGAGCTCCACGCCGCAAAAGCTCACCCCAAACTGACTTTGTATATAATTAAAAGGATCAGACCTATGTCTTTTGTGCAGTCAGAATGTGCTGGTTCCCTGTTTAAAAGCCTGAGAGGCAGTGGGTGGGGTGCTAATCCAGAGATGAGGGCTGTCCCAATCCCTCAGGTGTGTGTATACACACACATAATATAGACTATATAGAAATGGGGCCTGGACTGCACACCCTATCTTATTATAATGGGATGTGCTACCTTGCTGGGACTAAGTACTGTAATACTACAACATAGAAACAAAGGGTGCAGGTGCACCATACACCATTAAAATTATTATAACCATAATATAATATTTGAGGTTCTTGGCATATATTGGCCAGTATATGAGCCAGCCCACCTGCTTCACGGTGACCTCATCGGACAGGTCCCTAACACTATAGGGGTTCACCTCCGGGACGCAGAGCACCCCCAGACCACCCCTGCCAAACCCCCCCAGGGCATCACACAGGAAAAAGGATAGAAGTGAAAGATCAGTGTTAAGCAAATGAAAGAGGCTGCTGAATGTAAAAGAAAAGAAGAGGACAGCAGTAAAGTGTTAGAATGTGAAGTTTAGCTGAGCAGTGTTAGAAGTGTAAAAAATATGTGAAAAAAGCTACATAAATATAAAACAAATACAATGTGATATAAGTGTTAAAAGTAAATGTAAGGTGGTGATGTCCCAAGGTGGCCCAGCCAGAGCAATATAGGGAGCTCCACGCCGCAAAAGCTCACCCCCAAACTGACTTTGTATGTAATTAAAAGGATCATACCTATGTCTTTTGTACAGTCAGAATCTGCTGGTTCCCTGTTTAAAAGCCTGAGAGGCAGTGGGTGGGGTGCTAATCCAGAGATGAGGGCTGTCCCAAAACCCTCAGGTGTGTATAGACACACATAATATAGACCACAGGTTCTCAAACTCGGTTCTCGGGGGCCCACACAGTGCATGTTTTGCAGGTCTCCTCACAGAATCGCAAGTGAAATAATTAGCTCTACCTGTGGACCTTTTAAAATGTGTCAGTGAGTAATTAATACACCTGTGCACCTGCTGGGTTACCTGCAAAACATGCACTGTGTGGGCTCCCGAGGACCGAGTTTGAGAACCTCTGATATAGAATATATGGAAACGGGGCCTGGACTGCACACCCTAGCTTATTATAATGGGATGTGCTACCTTGCTGGGACTAAGTACTGTAATACTACAACATAGGAACAAAGGGTGCAGGTGCACCATACACCATTAAAATTATTATAACCATAATATAATATTTGAGGTTCTTGGCATATATTGGCCAGTATATGAGCCTGCCCACCTGCTTCACAGTGACCTCATCGGACAGGTCCCTAACACTATAGGGGTTCACCTCCGGGACGCAGAGCACCCCCAGACCACCCTAGCCAAACCACCCCAGGGCATCACACAGAAAAAAGGATAGAAGTGAAAGATCAGTGTTAAGCAAATGAAAGAGGCTGCTGAATGTAAAAGAAAAGAAGAGGACAGCAGTAAAGTGTTAGAATGTGAAGTTTTGGGGGTGAGCTTTTGCGGCGTGGAGCTCCCTATATTGCTCTGGCTGGTCCACTGTTAGGGTCTCCTGCCCTGTGCTGCCACGTCGTCATGGCAACCGGGAGACAAGTGCTAGTGGAGTAACCTGAGCGCAGCTGATACTCCGGTTCGGGTCTTTTGCTGTGCAGTGGTTATAGGCTCTGTGCACGGCAGGGGATCCGGTGCTGGTTTTTGTGCTCACAGTCTGTGAGGTCTGAGTGGGGCGTGGACAGCACCTGCTTTATAAGGCCTCTTTTCAGGGTAAGCAGATGCTGCTGAATCTTTGTTGGTTAGTCAGTTCATGAAAGTTAGCCAGTACTGTGTAGCTTTGTATTTGTTTGTTGCTTACTGCAAATAGGCCTGGGAATTTGGTATTGCACTCTGCCAATCCAGACCTAGCAGTAGGACTGGAGTCAGTCGTTTAGCTTGCTGGGGTTCTGTTGCTACTCTGTGAACTTAGCAAGTTTGCGGCTGTATTCTAAGACTTGCCTGTCTAATCCTGTCTCACTGTGCTAGGTGTCAGGGGTCAGTTTAGTGGCAGTAAGCTAAAACCTGTGCACTGCAAGTGAGAATTAGGATTGTGGAGATTCTCCTTGTGTCTATCATTCCATCTCTGACCAAGGAGTTTACTGCCACACCCGTTGGTAACCCTTTAGGGTTTTGCTGTTGCCCTTAGCAACAGCATTTCGGGTTCTCTACGTTTTAAAACACAACATCTTGCTTTTTCCATCTTAGCAGTTCTAATACAAGGGAGATACCCAGTTCCTTAGCCTCTGGGCTTCTCTGTTCACTTTGTGTGTATTTTGTTACCCTATCACCTTCTGTGTACGTTATGTCATATCCCCCAGTTTGTCTGTGAGTCCATCTGTTTTGCATAACAGTTCAAACACCAGTACATTCCTGCAGACACTGGAGTGCATAACAGTTCTGACACCAGTACTTTCCTGCTGGCACTGGTGTGCATAACATATTCAGCAGCCTAATACTCCTGTTGAAATTTTGTGGGAATATGGAGCATACCCCTCAAAATACGTTGCAACAGGTGGTCGATCAGGTGCAGGTCCTGACTCGACAATTTAATGATTTGTCCATTAAAATGCACACCTCCCAGGCTGCTGGCGGAGCTCCCGCAGCAGCAGCACCTGCAGGGGTTAAGGAGCCGAAAGTAAATCTCCCGGATCGTTTTTCTGGAGATCGCTCGCAGTTCTTTTGTTTCAAGGAGAGCTGCAAGCTATACTTCCGGCTTAGGCCTCAGTCTTCTGGGTCGGAGATTCAGCGGGTGGGCATAGTGATTTCCTTGCTACAAGGAGACCCACAGGTCTGGGCATATGGGTTGCAGCCTGTCCGTCGCTTAAAAGTGTTGATGCTTTTTTTACGGCACTGGGCATGTTGTATGATGACCCTGACAAGACGGCCTCAGCCGAGGCTCAGATTTCGATCCTTAAGCAAGGGCGAAGGTCAGTTGAGGTTTACTGTACGGAGTTTCGGAGGTTGGCCCATGATACCCAGTGGAATGACCCAGCCCTGAGACACCAGTACCGAAGAGGTCTTTCTAACCAGATAAAGGACCAACTGGTACAATATCCCTTGCCTGATAGCTTGGATCAGCTCATGCAGTTATCCATCCGGGTGGATAGACGGCTGAGAGAGCGTAGGCTTGAAAGGGAGACTGAGATTTCCTTCCTTCCCAAGGGAACCTCAGACTCTGAGGAATTTTCTGAAGAGCCTATGCAGATTGGGGATACCCGCCTCTCCTCGCGTGAGAAGACGCGGAGGAGACAGCAGGGGTTGTGTTTGTACTGTGGGAATAAAGGTCATGTGGTAGTATCATGCCCAGAAAAGCCGGAAAACTTCAGGGCCTGAGGGTGATGGGAAATATCCTGTCAGGCCAGAAGTCAGAATTTCCCAAGAAGACTTTTATCATTCCGGTGACCTTGAAGATCCTCGGTCAAACTGTCAAGACTGAGGCCTTTGTGGACAGTGGGGCCGACGGGGTTTTTATGGACCGCCAATTCGCCCTGAAACACTCTGTTCCCTTAGTACCCTTGGCATCGGAAATTGAGATTTGTGGGTTAAACGGGGAACCATTATCCCAAGGTAAAATTACCTCTTGCACTAGCCAGATTTCTTTGTTTATTGGAGCCACACACTCTGAAAAATTGTCCTTTTATGTGACTGTCTGTACTTTTGCCCCATTGGTGTTGGGGTTACCCTGGTTAAGGGCCCACAATCCTCAATTTGACTGGGTCTCTGGGGAGATTCTTAGTTGGGGTACTGATTGTTTCAGGAGTTGCTTGAGCCTTCCAGTCAGGCTCTCGCAGCTAAGTTTGCCAGGATTGCCAGGGTGTTATGCAGATTTTGCGGACGTGTTCTCCAAAAAAGTTGCAGAGGTACTACCTCCCCATCGCCCCTATGACTGTGCCATTGATTTGTTGCCAAATGCTAAGCTTCCCAAGAGCAGGTTGTACTCCCTGTCACGTCCTGAGACTCAGGCTATGGCAGAGTACATTCAGGAGAACTTGGCTAAGGGATTTATCAGACCTTCACAGTCTCCAGTTGGGTCGGGGTTCTTCTTCGTGGGTAAAAAGGACGGTTCGTTGCGACCCTGCATCGACTTCAGGGAATTGAACCGTATCACGATTAAAAACTCATACCCACTGCCTCTCATTTCGGTCTTGTTTGACCAGCTTCGTACTGCCACCATTTTTTCTAAGATTGACCTACGCGGTGCGTACAATCTAATCCGAATAAGAGAGGGGGATGAATGGAAGACTGCCTTTAATACCCACTCAGGGCATTATGAATATTTGGTGATGCCTTTTGGGCTCTGTAATGCCCCGGCAGTCTTCCAGGATTTCATGAATGATGTGCTCAGGGAATATTTGGATAGATTCTTAGTTGTATACTTAGATGACATCCTAATCTTCTCCCATTCCCTGGAGGAACATCGGAAGCATGTACGCTTAGTCCTCCAGAAACTCAGAGACCACCGGCTTGGGGCGAAGCTGGAGAAGTGCGAATTTGAAGTTCAGCAAATCGCATTTCTAGGATATATTATCTCCCCAGAAGGTTTCCAAATGGAGGGTTCCAAGGTACAGGCAGTCCTGGATTGGGTGCAGCCCACTAGTTTGAAGGCGCTTCAGCGTTTCCTGGGCTTTGCAAATTTTTATAGACGATTTATCGCTGGATTTTCGTCTATAGTGGCACCCTTGGTGGCACTCACTAAGAAAGGGGCGGATGTTGCTCACTGGTCTTGTGAGGCTAAAGCGGCTTTTGCCCGTCTCAAAAGGGCATTTGTTTCGGCCAAGGTGCTGCGACACCCAGATCCAGAGCGTCCTTTTGTGGTGGAGGTGGATGCCTCTGAGATGGGTATTGGGGCAGTGCTTTCTCAGATGGGAGTGTCTGATAATCGCCTTCATCCCTGTGCTTACTTTTCCCGTAAATTTTCGCCTGCCGAGATGAATTATGACGTGGGTAACCGGGAATTGTTGGCTATTAAGGATGCACTCGAGGAGTGGAGACACTGGCTTGAGGGGGCTACGTTTGTGGTCTCAATTCTCACTGACCATAAGAATCTGGCATATTTAGAGTCAGCGAAGCGTCTCAATGCCAGGCAGGCACGATGGGCTTTGTTTTTTGCTCGCTTTAATTTTTTGATAACATATCGCCCTGGGTCAAAAAACATCAAGGCTGATGCGCTCTCGCGGAGTTTTGCTCCAATCCAGGAGACCACCGAGGAGCCGTTGCCCATTGTTTCCCCATCATGTATTAAAGTGGGCATTACCCAGGACCTCTTATCATTAGTCCTTAGAGCACAGGAGCAGGCTCCTCCAGACCTTCCGGTAGGTCTTTTGTTTGTGCCTCCTAGGTTAAGACAGCGAGTGTTCCTGGAATTCCATGCCAAGAAGTCGGCAGGTCACCCGGGTATTGCCAGAACTCGGGAGTTGCTATCTAGGGCGGTGTGGTGGCCCTCGGTGGCTAAGGATGTGGATCAGTGGGTTCGGGCATGTGACATCTGTGCCCGAAATAAGACTCCTAGAGGGGTTCCTGTTGGCCCATTACATCCACTCTCTATCCCATCTAAGCCATGGACCCACATTTCAATGGATTTTGTGGTGGACTTGCCCAAATCCTCGGGGATGACAGCCATCTGGGTTGTCGTTGACAGGTTTTCGAAGATGGCGCACTTCGTTCCACTGGTTGGGCTGCCATCAGCCAGACGCCTGTCTGAATTATTTATGCTGCATGTTGTGCGTCTCCACGGGTTGCCACTTGATGTGGTCTCTGACCGCGGATCCCAGTTTGTGGCCAAATTCTGGAGGGCATTTTGTTCCGATCTCCAGATTTCTGTCAGCTTGTCGTCAGGCTACCATCCGCAGTCTAATGGGCAGACTGAAAGGGTGAACCAGTCCTTGGAGCAGCTCCTCAGGTGTTATGTCTCCAAGTGTCAGACTGACTGGGTTGCTCATCTGTCCATGGCGGAGTTTGCCTATAACAACGCGGCTCACTCTGCTACAGGGATCTCTCCCTTCCTTTGTGTGTATGGGCATCATCCTAAGGCCAATTCTTTTGACCCCCTGGACTCCACGCCTGGTGGTTCCTCTGTGGTTTCGGTCCTTAGAGGTATTTGGCGGAAAGTGAAGAAAGCCCTTGTGTCTGTGTCATTAGTGACCAAAAGGGTTTTTGATAAGCGGAAAAGACCCTGCAGCTTCAAATTAGGAGACTTCGTCTGGTTGTCTACCAAGAATTTGAAGTTGAGACAGCCATCTCATAAGTTAGGGCCCCGGTTCATCGGCCCTTATAAGATCACCAGGGTTATCAATCCGGTGGCATTTCAGTTAGATCTGCCCCGTTCTTTGGGTATCAATAAAACATTTCATTGTTCCCTTTTAAAACGGGCGATTAGTAATCCTTCTTCCAGTGGAAGACCTTCCCCTCTTCTGATACGTGGCCAGAGGGAGTTTGTTGTTGAAAGGATTCTTGACTCCAAGGTGGTTCGGGGTCGGCTGTCATTTTTGGTGCACTGGAAGGGGTATGGCCCGGAGGAGCGGTCGTGGGTGCGCAGTTGTGATCTTCATGCCCCCAGACTGATACGCTCTTTCTTCTCGCAGTTCCCCGATAAACCCGGTGGTAGGGGTTCTTTGACCCCTTGTCAGAGGGGGGGTACTGTTAGGGTCTCCTGCCCTGTGCTGCCACGTCGTCATGGCAACCGGGAGACAAGTGCTAGTGGAGTAACCTGAGCGCAGCTGATACTCCGGTTCGGGTCTTTTGCTGTGCAGTGGTTATAGGCTCTGTGCACGGCAGGGGATCCGGTGCTGGTTTTTGTGCTCACAGTCTGTGAGGTCTGAGTGGGGCGTGGACAGCACCTGCTTTATAAGGCCTCTTTTCAGGGTAAGCAGATGCTGCTGAATCTTTGTTGGTTAGTCAGTTCATGAAAGTTAGCCAGTACTGTGTAGCTTTGTATTTGTTTGTTGCTTACTGCAAATAGGCCTGGGAATTTGGTATTGCACTCTGCCAATCCAGACCTAGCAGTAGGACTGGAGTCAGTCGTTTAGCTTGCTGGGGTTCTGTTGCTACTCTGTGAACTTAGCAAGTTTGCGGCTGTATTCTAAGACTTGCCTGTCTAATCCTGTCTCACTGTGCTAGGTGTCAGGGGTCAGTTTAGTGGCAGTAAGCTAAAACCTGTGCACTGCAAGTGAGAATTAGGATTGTGGAGATTCTCCTTGTGTCTATCATTCCATCTCTGACCAAGGAGTTTACTGCCACACCTGTTGGTAACCCTTTAGGGTTTTGCTGTTGCCCTTAGCAACAGCATTTCGGGTTCTCTACGTATTAAAACACAACATCTTGCTTTTTCCATCTTAGCAGTTCTAATACAAGGGAGATACCCAGTTCCTTAGCCTCTGGGCTTCTCTGTTCACTTTGTGTGTATTTTGTTACCCTATCACCTTCTGTGTACGTTATGTCATATCCCCCAGTTTGTCTGTGAGTCCATCTGTTTTGCATAACAGTTCAAACACCAGTACATTCCTGCAGACACTGGAGTGCATAACAGTTCTGACACCAGTACTTTCCTGCTGGCACTGGTGTGCATAACATCCACCTTGGGACATCACCACCTTACATTTACTTTTAACACTTATATCACATTGTGTTTGTTTTATATTTATGTAGCTTTTTTCACATATTTTTTACACTTCTAACACTGCTCAGCTAAACTTCACATTCTAACACTTTACTGCTGTCCTCTTCTTTTCTTTTACATTCAGCAGCCTCTTTCATTTGCTTAACACTGATCTTTCACTTCTATCCTTTTTTCTATGTGATGCCCTGGGGTGGTTTGGCTGGGGTGGTCTGGGGGTGCTCTGCGTCTCGGAGGTGAACCCATATAGTGTTAGGGACCTGTCCGATGAGGTCACCGTGAAGCAGGTGCGCAGGCTCATATACTGGCCAATATATGCCAAGAACCTCAAATATTATATTATGGTTATAAAAATTTTAATGGTGTATGGTGCACCTGCACCCTTTGTTCCTATGTTGTAGTATTACAGTACTTAGTCCCAGCAAGGTAGCACATCCCATTATAATAAGCTAGGGTGTGCAGTCCAGGCCCCATTTCCATATTATTCTAAACATGGTAACAGCTATTTTGAATAAATGCATTAACATCCATGGGGTTGTTTTCAGATACTTAAGATTAAATTGTCTCTATGTATATTTTGTAGATATTAGCACAAGTTTATTATTTGCTAAACATCCATTTACAAGGCCACACGTACACTAATCTCTTGCTGATTTCAGGAGTGTAGTTTCATACATAGTTTTGCAGTGTAGGTAGGGGCAGGCATGTGGGACGATTGGCTGAGTTACTGTTTGATATTTGACTCAGCCAATAGCAGTACAGCAGAGGCTAATGAGTAGTTCCTGGCTAATCAGGACACTCCTTAGTATTGCAACTCATCCTCGGCTTCTTTGTAGTACTAGGTGGACAGGCTCTTAACACTACACAGATGGAGAGAAGGGGAAAGGGCAAAATTTAATAAAGGTACAGTCATTTTTGACAATTTGGTGTTTTTCTGCAATATCTAATTGATTTTGCAAATTGGAGATTACTAGAGGCAAAAGCTGCAGTGAAATTACATGAAATACCCAACTTTAGACTAAAGGACTAAACATTCTATCCTTTAGTAGACAGCAATAGAAATCCCAGATTTACTAAGAATCCTGTTGTTAAAACTGATAGAACCCACAGAAAATTGCATAATATTAGAGTAAGTAAATAGACCTACCTGTGAGTGTTGGATTTGGTCAAAGCACATACTGAGCGGTGCAGGTTTTGGTGTGTAAAACAGTAAATTAAAAAATGCATGACACCCCACAAACCATAGTCATCCCCTCTCAGCCTGTTCTGTTACTGGAAAACCTAGAATGGGTTCCCACCCTGATGATTTTCCAATAACCAGCACTGGGTTTTACCAGCTGGGGGCATATAGCAGGAGGACACACAGCACGGGGTCCCCCTGTGATACTGTAAAGTCAGCCTTAAACTAATCAGCCCAGATTTAGAAATCCTTACAAAGTGGGGATGCCTCCCACAAAAGGTGCCCCCCCCCATTAAACCCCCATCCTGGGCTGAATGCCCAGGACTATTCCCTGCTGTCCTGGTGGTGGATGCAGGGTTAATTGTGTAAATTATATAAAATAATATTATTTGCTGTATGTAGACCCACTGTAAATAAATTATTAAAATACTGACACTATGCAAACACTGAAGGGGGAATTCCTTTATTAAAAAAAAAAAAAACAATAAATGGATCAGATCCACTTCAGTCCATGTAAAAGTTCACTGGTCTTAATAAAACAAAAAAATGCAATTCTCATGCCCAACCAGATGCTCAGTTCTAGCATGTACAGCAGGTAATTCCTGGTTACTTTCATATGAATGAATGGACGAAGCACTGATTGGCATAGGAACCTGAGAACATTCATTCCAATGAGAGTGACTGGGAACGACCTCCATTACACTCTTATACTCTATGGAGAGTACAGTCCTGGCTAGCAGTAGAACAAAATTTTGTTGCAGTTAAAGCCTTAAGGGGGTATTTAATTAGGGCTGGTGAATCAACGTGTTATCACCACCGCGCCGGCAAAAAAAGGGGTCTGTTTTCGCTGGTTTTGAGGCATTTTTTGCCAATGCCTTTTCGCTAAAAAAAAAGAAGGGAAAAGGCACTGGCGAAATTGCCTTAAAGACGGGTGAAAACAGCCCGCAATTGCATATGAAGGGTGGTGTATTTGATAGCTCCGAAATTGTCAGAGCTAATTGATTAACCCACGTTTTTTGGGTAAGTATCTACAAGGTTTGCACACTATCTGGGAGTGATTTTTGCCCATTCTTCAATGAAGGTTTGCACTACAATAGATTGTACAGGTTGGTTGGATGACACTTGTGAATGGCCATTTATAATCAATGACACATAATCTTGATTAGATTAAGGTCTTGACTTTTGCTTAGCCATTGCAGAAATTTTACCTTTTGATGTTCAACCATACCAATAGTGTTTTGGCATTTACTTAGGATCAATGCTGAAAGTTAAACATTTTACCAAGCTTTAGTCTTCTAGCAGACTGTAGCAGGTTGTCCTTCAGTATCCCCCTGTAATTTGAACCATCTGTTGGTGTTTCATTTGTAACAAAAATACCCTGCTGAGGAATAGCATCCCCACAACATGATGCTGCTACTTGACTGTTGAGATGGTGTTTGCATAGAAATGAGCAGCGTTTAGGTTTGTGCTACATCCAGTTGGAGGCCATAAAGAACTATTTTTGTCTCATCTGACCACAAAACCTTTTCCCACATTTTAGCTGGGTCATAGATTATTCTCGCAAACTCTCGATGTGCTTTGGTTTTTATTTAGTAATGGCTTCTTTCTAGCAACCCTCCCATCTAGGTCACTTATATACAGAACTCTTCATATGAATTGCTGGTGAACCTACTGTACCTTCCAATCTCAGCCACTGAACTCAGCTCCTTCAAAATTATGTGCTTATGCCGCAGCCAATGGACTTTGTGCAGAGATGTCCACCAACTGCTTCTCTAATCCAATGTCTGTGTGTGTGCAAAGGGCTTGATTCATGTTTGTAATTAAAGCAAAAAAGCAAGTAACTTTATGTGTGTTCAACCCATCTTGCTATACAAAGGGAGCAAATACATTTTAATTGCAGGCTGCTTTTTGCGTCTAGCCCACAAATGTTAGACAGCTTTTTTACACTGCAATTTAGGTTACAGGGGGCAGATGTATTAAGCCAGGAGAAGTGATAAAGCAGTGATAAGTGGAAGGTGATAACTCACCAGCCAATCAACTCCTGTCTTTTAAAACCCATAATGATTGGCTGGTGCGTTTATTACCTTCCACTTATCATTGCTTTATAACTTCTCCAAGCTTAATACATCTGCCCCTCAGTTTGAATGAACCCTACCCAAATCTAAATGTCTCTGCACATGTTACATCTGCCCCACCTGCAGTGCAGCATGGTTTTGCCCAGTTGCTTGCTTTTTTGTTTCACTTACAAACATGAATCAGGGCCAAAGATGCACCATTGTTTGCACCATCAAACATTTGAGCAACCCTATGGGTGGTAACAATGTATGCTTGAAATAAGCCTCTAGAGTCATTGCCATTGCATACACAATTGCAGCTACTGCCTGCAACATGCCCATAAAATGCTATCAATGCACCTGTATTTGAGTATCCACCTCCCCTCATTATCTTTAATAAACAAACACTGACTCTCAATCAGTCTGTGTCCAAATTTGTCAACCGTTGTGACATGCACAGTACAAACAAATAAATATGTCCAATAATGCAAACATTGGCAAACCATACACCTCTGTATCAGGCCCTCAGAAAGTAGGCTTTTCCAGCTCCAGCCACCACTTTCACTACAGTACCTTCCATTTCCAGTTCCAGACATCTCTGCCTGCAATTTCCAACACTATTCCCTACATTCACTGCTTTCCATTTTTAGTTTCAGTCCTTACACTGTTCAATTCCTCTCATTCTCAACACTAGCCCACAAAACTATGCAATAAATAGTCCATTAGGCAACTCTTTATATTCATTATTACTTTATACGGCAGTACCGCTGGATGTATACGGCAGTATCACTGGACATATACACCAGTACCACTGGAATTATATGGCAGGATTACTGGAATTATATGGCAGGATCACTGGATTTATACGGCAGTACCGCTGAACATATACGGTAGTATCAATGGACATATACGCAGTATCACTGGACATATACGGCAGTATCACTGGACATATACGGCAGTATCACTGGACTGGACTTATTCGCCAGTACCAGTGGAATTATACGGCAGGATCACTGGATTTATACGGCAGTACCACTGGAATTATATGGCAGGATGACTGGAATTATATGCAGTACCACTGGACATATACGGCAGTATCATTGCAATTATATGGCAGTACCACTGGACATATACAGCAGTATCACTGGACCTATATGGCAGTATCACTGGACTGGACTTATACGACAGTACCACTGGAATTATACGGCAGAATACTGGACTTATACGCCAGTACCACTGGAATTATATGGCAGGATCACTGGATTTATATGGCAGTACTACTGGAGATATACGGCAGTGTCAATGGACATATACGGCAGTATCACTGGACATATACGGCAGTACCACTGGACATATACAGCAGTACAGGGACACCACCACTGGACTGATTCAGGACAACACAGCACCAGTGCAATGGGCTGGACTTATACAGCAGCACTGGACATATGGCAGCAGAGGACACCACCACCACTGTGACTGGACTGATGCAGCACAACACACCACCACTGGAGTGATGCAGCACAACACAGTATTACTGGACTGAACTTATACAGCAGCACTGGACATATGGCAGCAGAGGACATCACCACTGTGACAGGACTGATGCAGAACAAGACACCACCACTGAACTGATGCAGCACAACACAGCACCACTGGACCGGACTTACACAGCAACACTGGACATATGGCAGCAGAGGACACAACCACTGTGATTGGACAGAAGCAGCACAAGACACTACCACTGAAGACACTGAGGACAGAGACACATCCTCTCTCTACACTCTCCAATGCCGGAGTGAAAATGGCGGGGACGTGCGGCTCCTTATATGGGATCCAAACCCCACGAGAATCTGACAGCGGGATGATGACGTTTTGCTCTGGTTCAGGTTTCCGAGTCAGGTGGGAAAACCTGAGCCTGACTCGTGAAGTGAAGTCTGGGGAAAGTTCGGTTCTCTGAGAACTGAACCTGCTCATCTCTAATAATTATTAATTACAGGAGGGATAGAACAATTAGGCAAATGTTGAATTCATGCTGAAAATTTACATCTTTAGGATAAAACAGAATTTAAGGTCCACAGTAGACATAAATACCTGTGGTTTAAAAAGCCAGATAACATTTCTCAATCTGGCAAAGTGTAGTGTACTGTATATATAATAGTCACTAACTGTACCACATCGAATACAGAAAAATGAGGAGCACATCTGGTTGAGTCAAAAATAAAAAGAGAAGATGGACTACAGTGGTACAGTCCATTATTCAGCTATATATTTATTGATATTTTTATGTATACACAGATTGGAAAAGGGGTTGCAAAAATAGGAAAAAGATCTGAAGGGCTCAGAGAAGTGTTACAGTAAAAACTTCAGATGTTGTCATCTCCCATTATTTTCTCTGTAGTACTGTATTTATGGGTTTCTTTTTCTAGTAGGTAATTTAGTCAGTTTGCTTTATGTATTGTATATTGGTTTATTTATGTATTAGGAGACTACCCTTTGTATTGTGCTGATATTTTGATACCAAAGATAATCTACTGAATTTTCCTGATAAATGTTGATAACATTCTTAAAACAGCAGCACGTGTACCAACTTTGTTGAATATCTTTTTCTTACTACAGTTTATATAATAAATAGGTTACATAAATTTCAGTGAAGATTAGTGTGGAATATATACTGTGTGTAATAAATGACCTGAAGATAGCTAGAGACAAGTGCAAATTGTCAATTGTAATCTTCCTTGATGTTTCTACATTACTTGATATGATAGGCATGACATTTTTATAGAGCATCCGAGAACACTTTTGCAGTCTGAAATGTACAGAGCTCAGTTTTTTCAATGGTGTCTTGATAGGCATATCACAAAAAGACTCATAGGAAAGACATTCCTTTATGTCACTGTCATTACTATATACTGTAGAGTATCACAGGGTTCTATTTTATCCCCAATGTTGTCTACAGAAAATACAGTTTGCTGTCACTGGGGAATGTAACCCAATATCATATTCCAAGTTAGCAATGCAAAGAAGATGACACTTAATCAGTTTGGAACTAGAACCCTATCATTTATCTTCAAAATAAAATAAAAAATGCCTTCCCAACTATTCTGAATGGCTGCAGAATTGGGTAAAAGTAAATTGTTTGTATCATAAAATACACTGGCATTTTTAAACATTTGAAAGTAATTTATCATAGGTAGCCTAAATTAGGTACAGTAGTTGTTTTACAAATTAACTATTGAAACAATACTTTTGGAAATATGATAATAATGATGATGATGATGATGATGATGATGATAATAATAATAATTAACAATAATAATAATAATAATAATACTATTAATAATAATTATAATTATTATTATAGTTTAAAAAATAAAATAAAACAAATTCTTAGGATTTAGAATGAACATATTCTACATGATTACATATTTAAGTGGTTATTTAACAAATTTCTTAATTTTAACTGTTAAGCATTAAGCATTGGGACAAAGTGTGAAATGTATTACAAAATGTAATATAGATTGGTACAAGGCATGTTAGTAAAAAGCAGAATAAAATATGGTTCTCCGGAGAGGTTGCCCATACCCCACAGCTTTTAAAGAGTGTTGGAAATATACTAATTAATCATATGAATATATATGTTGTATCATGGTAAAAAAAAATGTGCAGTACAGCATATACTGTATATAGGTTAGAAAAAGATCCAGTTGTTGGAAAGAAATTAATCAATAAAGATGAAAAAAACTGAAATAGTGTATCACAATAAAATAACAGTTTAAAAAAATTAATAATCTGTCTCTGCAAACAATACTTTATGGCCCTCATTCCGAGTTGTTCGCTCGCTAGCTGCTTTTAGCAGCAGTGCAAACGCTAAGCTGCCACCCTCTGGGAGTGTATCTTAGCTTAGCAGAAGTGTGAACGAAAGGATCGCAGCGCTGCTACAAAAAAAAATTGTGCAGTTTCAGAGTAGCTACAGACCTACTCCTACCTTGCAATCACTTCAGAATATTTAGTTTCTGTTTTGATGTCACAAACACGCCCTGCGTTATGCCAGCCACTCCCCCGTTTCTCCAGCCACTCCTGCGTGTTTATCTGGCACGCCTGCGTTTTTTCACACACTCCCCGAAATCGGGCAGTTAATACCCAGAAACACCCACTTCCTGTCAATCACTCAACGATCAGCAGTGCGACTGAAAAGCGTCGCTAGATCTTGTGTAAAACTGCATTGGCTTTTGTGAAAATACATCGCGCGTGCGCACTGTGCCCCATACGCATGCGCAGAATTGCTGATTTTTAGTCTGATTGCTGCACTGCAAACATTGGCAGCTAGCGATCAACTCGGAATGTCCCCCTATGCTCAGTGTTTAACCATCAATATGTGTAAAGGAATTTAAGTGGACAGCTCTTTAAAATACAGTATGTTAGTTCCATGTTCTTTTAATAGTTTTAATTGTTCAGTTGAGGTTAATATACATTTTGTATGTGAGAGTGTCAAATATAAAAGTTTATTTCCACACTGATAATTATGCTACTGGTCCTGCTTTGCTTTACTGAGAGGGGACTCATGTGAGATCATAAGGCAAATTTGACAGCAGAGTTTATTTATTACAGATCTTCTCCAATCTAGGGGACTAATTCAGACTGGATCACTGCAGCGACAGCGATCGCAGTCTGAATTTTTCAAGCACTGCACGTGCACACCCCGGTAGCCCAGTGGGATGCAATTGCCTCTGCATAATTGACAGGCAGAGATGGTCACGAGGCCGGAGGGGACAACTTAGGCATGTCCAGACCAATGGGGGTGGCAGGCTGCGGGGCGTGGTCTTGACAACTCAGGCGTGTACAGACCATTGGGGTGGCAGGCTGTGATGGCTGCGTGACATCACATGCAGCCGCTATGACCCAGGACGCTGTTGGTAGTGGCATGCCAGTGCGTAGGTGCTGCGCTGACAGGGAGCTACTCACCAGGTGCAAAAGCATCGCCGCCGTATGATGCTTTTGCACATGTGTTGGGGATGAGGGCCTGACATGCAGGCATAGACTAGCCCTGTGCTGGACATCCCCCGCATATCAGAATAAATGATCATAGATGTGTTAAATTTAGCACATCTATGATCAGATCTGAATTACGCCCAGATCCTCCAGATTGTTTATTTTCATAAGGTAGTCAGTAGACTACTGTACAGTATGTACAAATAAAAGGGAACTAACTGTAGATACAGTACCTATGGTACACACACAAATGTACTTTACCAAGAAAAGGGAGATGCTACCGTACTTGGTGCATTTTCTAATGAACACTGTATATTCTGAATTGCCCTAAATTAGCTGAAAGTAGCTTGGATTAAGATTGATTTTTGTAAATTAAAATTACAACCATTGATAATGATGATTATGGTGGTGGTGGTGGTGGTGGTGGTGATGATGATTATGATAATAATAATATGATTTGGTACAGAAATAAAAAAGTATTATTTCTATACATTTGCTTAAAAATGAACTCTAACATGGTTTACCTCCACAAAATCCCTGAATGTGAAGTTATCATAACATCTAAACAATGATAATAGTTGTAAATACAGTATGCAATGTTATAGAAATACAGATTTACTTTTGCACTGGAATTGAAAGCAGAAATGTACAATTATGTTGAAGCAACAATTTCAATAATGTAGCCTATGGGTTTCCTTTATTTGTAAGGTACCCTAGATTTAGCATGTTTATAGAATATATGAGAGAAAGACAGAAGACTCTTTGTGGGGCACACTTGTAATAATAGAGAAAATTAAACTTAGTTTTTATTGTTAGAGTAAAAAAAAAACCTGTGTAATTCTAGACAGGCAAACAAAAATTGTTTAAGTAAATACATTTTATTAATAATGTCTCATGAGAAGTGAAGGGGTTTTGTTTATGTATCTAGTTAACCCTTTTGTGCCTATGTACTCTCACTAGTATGTCATACAGTATGATGGTAAGCACTTTACTACTCTGATACTGTACTCCAGCATTATCATAAGGATTTTGGCCTTGTTGCATTGAGCTAAAATATGTTTTTGTTTTCAAGGTGTGTGTATCTCTGTATTCCTTAATAATTATCTGGTTGAAAAGAATACCAACCGTTAAAGGAACAGTGATGATTCACACGGATATCATGTTGCATCAAGTTTCTAAGTGGAAATGTTTTACATACTTTATAGCAGGCCTAGCCAACTTGTGGCTCTCCAGATGTAGTGAAATTTCACATCCCTGCATGCCCTGCCACAGTTTCCACATTCCCTAATAGCAAAACTGTGGCAAAGCATGATTGGACTTGTAGTTTTACAACAACTAGAGAGCCACAAGTTGGCCAGGCCTGCTTTATAGTATCATATTAAAGAAAATAAAAGGATTTTGAATGCAATATACAGTACAATGCTAGTATTGTCACTTGGGGGAGCTCTTACTCAGATTGTTTGAGTTTTAGAAGCTGCACATCTAGATCATGACTTGAATTACACATACTGAATCAGCAGTGTATATGTATTGAGTATATGTTGTACAGTGTCTGACTCAGTCTACTCCCCCTTCTACTATCTCTAAACACTTTTACCCTGTGCCCCTCACATCACACTTTCTCGTTATCCTGCACATTTTCCTGCTACCCCCCTTTTGCCATGTCTGGTGTCTTTGTCTGTTACCTTCCTCTACTTTATCTACTGCTGTTGCTGAGTACTACTATCTGCCAATCTGAAATGCCATAGACAAATCTTTCCCAGTAAAGAACAGATAATCCTGATGGCAGTAAGATTCACTGCTTTCCTCAGATAGAGAGGTGTCCTCATACATCATTGCTGCAGTCATGTCAAACAGCCCCTCTCAGCATTCCATGTCCCATGAGGCTCTGTTAGCATCAATCTTAGTTGCAATGTAATGCAGCTGGGAAGCACCTGGAGACTGCTGATTAATTTGATATGCAAGACTTTTACAGTATCTGTATCATTTAATATAATTTTGTAAATATATTTTTGTTGATATATAATAAAAGCAGAAGTATTTTAAGGCTGCAGGAGGCCAATGTGAAGCTGTCAGTGGGCCTGCCCTGGAAAAAAAAATCAGCCCTGGTTCATGAGCAGGCTATCAAAGCCTCTGGAACATTGCCAGAGTCTTTTCCACATGCTCATATATCTGGCGATTTATTACTGGAGCCATATTTCTTAAGATAATACTGGAAAAAAGACTCAGCCAACTGGCAGGAGGGGCAGAAGTTGAGTTAAGCCTTGGGTGCAGAGAGAGTGGTCTGGGACCCTTTGGATATAGGAGACTGTATGCACCAAATACTATGCTACTATTATGAATACACCATTTTGTACAAAACATAAAATAAACACAAACACCTTAAAAATTCAGACTTTTAATTACATAGTAAATTTATATTATAGAGGGATTAAAGTTTCCACAGACCTGTTCTGGTGAAGTAACAGAGGTAAAAAGCAGAGCATACAGACTATAAATTGTAAGATTTTCCGCTAATAGCACTTCACTTCTGTCAGTGATGTACAAAGGGGAGGGGCACTGTAGCACGCACATGCTCTTTGTGCCATGGCTTTATCAAGGAGACATTAGGAAAGAGATTAGAAGAGGCAATAATGAGGCACATAAAAGTAAACATATAAGTCAGTATGTAAAAATTATAGCAACAAATGCTAGGAGCTACAGTATTTCATAAAGTAGGAGACCTAGAATTAAGGATGTTGTAAGAAAGTTATTGTGTATTGAGTATAATTATACTCAGCTAAATGAAAGGCATAGCTTGGCAGTAAATTTTCAAGGATATAGCATGTTTAGGAAAGATAATAATATAGTTGGATTTGTGCATATGTAAAATCTGTTTATAACCTGCTAGGTGGGAGGATATCTATTTAAATTATGACAATATGAAGTTCATATACAGTAGCAGTGGCAGATCCAGGGGGGGGGCACTCAGGCCCATGCCCCCCCTGTCATTTGTGGCCTCCGTCCCCCGTCCCCTCCTGGCGCCGCACAGGGAGATGACGGGCGCCCGCTGAGATTGTGTTACCAGCGGGCGCCCGTCTCCCTGCACAGCGGCAGCCGGAGGCAGGAGCTCAGTACTGAGCTCCGGCTTCTGGCGCTGTCACTGTGCGGCGTGCGCTATGGGAGAGATGTCAGCGGAGGAGGAGCGGACGCCAAAAGGAGGACTGCAGCTGACTGGAAGCGGGAACGGGGCTCGGTAAGTATGATTTTTTTTCTTCCTTAGTGCAGTGGGGGAATCTACTGGGGGCAAACTACGGGGGGACATTACTACTGGGGGGCATTAACAAGGGCATTACTACTGGGGGGGCATTACTACTGGGAACAAACTACTGGGGGCATTATTACTGGGGGGCATCTACTGGGGGCATTACTACTGGGGGGGTCATCTATTGGGGGCATTACTACTGGGGGCAGCTACTGGGGGACATTTTTAATGGGGGCCATCTACTGGGGGCATTATTACGGGGGGGCATCTACTGGGGGCATTACTACTGGGGGGTCATCTATTGGGGGCAAACTCCTAGGGGGCATTACTACTGGGGGCAAACTACTGGAGGACATTATTACTGGGGGTCATCTACTGGGGGCAAACTACTGGGGACATTATTACTGGGGGCCAACTACAAAGGGGCTAACTACTGTGGGCTTACTACAGGAGGGCATTACTACTGGCGGTGTAACCACAGGGGCATTACTACTGGTGGCTTAACTACAGGGGCATTACTACTTGGGGGCTAAACTACAGGGGGGCCAAACTACTGGGGGCATAACTACAGGGGCCAAACTACTGTGGGATAACTACAGGGGCCAAATTACTGGAGGCATTACTACTGGGGGCATTACTACTGGGGGCTAAACTACAAGGGGGGCATGACTACAGGGGCTAAACTACAATGGGGCAAACTACAGGGGGGCATTACTACTGGTGGCTAAACTACAAGCAGGCAAACTACTGGGGGCATTACCACTTGGAGGCTAAACTAAAGGGGGCAGGGGTAAACTACTGGGGTCATAACTGCAGGGGCATTACCACTGGGGGCATAACTACTAGGGCGCTAAATGACTGGGGGCATTACTACAGGCAACATTACTACTGGGGGCAACACGGGCATTGCATAAGGGGCACCACTACTATGGGGTCTATATAAGGGGCACTACCAGTACAGTGGACATTGCATAATGAGCGCTACAACTGTGGGCATTGTATAAGAAGTGCCACCTCACATGCACCGAAGCCGCACGCAATTGAACTTGCCCCTTCCATGGTGCCCCCCTATCATTTTCTTCTGGATCCACCCCTGTACAGTAGTTACATTTACATACAGAAAAGCACTAATAGCATATTGATTATTATTTTGTTAGAAACCATCCACTGTAAAACTGGTAATATTACTAAACTCAATTATTTGCTGAAATTTAAAAGACAGCAAAGTAAAATATGCAGCTATAACTCTGGACAATTAAACTAGTATATCTGGTAAATTAAGCTATATTTTATTAACTTTTTTCAAGTGATAAAAGAACCAGCTAGAGGGAAAATGCTCCTGTTCATGGTACTATCTAATACCGTTGCACACAAGGCTGCATTGGGATAATGTATTAATCTAAAGGGGCCACAGTCAAGCTTAGCTTATTAAAGCATGTAAATACAGTATGTAGAATTGCCTAGAGGAGAACATTATTTTTTTTTGTCATAATCATTTTTTATTGAGTTTTCAAAGAATGTCTTTTCACATACAAAGAACCAACATTCCCATATCTATTGTAGAAAAAGGTAATAAAACAGCATAGAGCAAACAGTGGTAAAACATACAATGCCACAAAAGGCGTAAGAATCAAATAATTTCGACACATACATTTTTGTGCTTCATAAGAGATATGTTGGCATACATAATTACAGACTTATCAGAAAAGGAAGAAAGTTAACTTACAGAAGCATAGAGAAAGAAGCCGAATAGAGTAGGAGGAGTGAAAAGAGAGAGGAAGAAAGAGGTGGGGGGGGGGTTGTATCATGAAGACCACTAAGATTAGGCAGTAAAGGTACCTATAACATTTTGTAAGTATCCCAAGTTAATGCAGTATTGGAATTTAGGAAAGCCGAAGCAAGAGAAAGTATAACCAATGTCCCACCGGTTACTGCTTTACTAAAAACATAACTTAGACGGTGTCATATCGCATCGGCTATACAATACTATAAGGATTCTGAGACATAAGACAGCTATCATATCGTGGAAATAAGCAGTAATTGTCCATCCCCATCAAGGGTCAAATAACACGTAGCATCAGTTCATGTTGATTCCATTCATTTGATCCAAAACATGCAAAAATTCGAGACTGCATATCAAGTGATAAAGTGATGATATACGGTTTCCATTTCTTATAGAAGAGCAATATGCCCTTCTCAACATTAGGAAGAGTATAATACCTATCGTAATACAGGATCCTCAACAGTTTTTGATGCACTTCCCGCAGGGAAGGAGCATGCTTATAAATCCAATATTTAAGTATAACCTGTTTAAAGATTGTGACCAGTAGTGTTAAAAACGGGTATAAGTGTGTATGTCGCCTGTCGAAATTCCAAGGTGTAAAATCTGCTAATAGTAAAGCTTGCGGGAGAAGAGTGGCTCTAATACCATAAGAACGCTTAATATATTGAACTATTTTGTTCCAGAATTTCTTTATAACTCCACACTCCCAGAAGTTGCAAAAGAATGTAGCTGAAGAGTGAAAACACTTCAAGCATCTTCCAGATTCTTCCGGGACAAAATGTTTCCTCTGAGCTTGTGAGATGTATGCTCTGTAAATTGTTTTAATGTGTACTTCTTGTAAAGAGGAAGTTTGTAATAATCATAACGTCCTGTCAAACTGATTAAATATACCTGTTGAGTCACCTATAGTGGGGATAAACTGTGTCCATGACATCACAACCTGACTTTGGGTTTTTTCATTATTCACAGCAACCAGCTTATGATATAACAGTCTTGTTTTGTATGGTCGATTACCTGCTCCTTGTAGTATAGAGAACAAAGGGTCTGAGCGTGACAAATTAGTCATATCTACTGACAGTGATAAAATATAATGCCTAATCTGTAAGTATGCGTATAGAGTTGATCTATGTACACCATACCGTTCCTGTACACCTAAAAATGAAAGCATAACACCTCCTGGATCGAACACATCTGCTATTTTTTTATACCTTTTAGTTGTAGCCGGTAAAAGACCGCATCCCCCAATCCAGGCAAAAACATAGGATGGCCCCACAAGGGTAACAAATGAGAATAGTTAGAGTTTCTATTTAATCTCTTGTTTAGAGCCTTCCAGGAAGCGTATGTATCTCGGAACAGCAAATGGTTTTGGGCGGTAAGGGGGATTTTAGATTCGGGCATATGCAGTAAAGCCCCTGGGGAAAATGGTGCCATCACAGCACAATCCAAGGGATACAATGTGTAAACACTTCTCTCATACAACCAATCTAATATGTATCGAAAATGGACAGAGTGTGAAAATTGTAGAACATCTGGCAAGCCGATCCCCCCTTTTGCACGCGGTAATTTCAGATGTGCATTAGAAATCCTACTCTTTCCTCCATTCCAGATAAATTTACTAAATAATTTTTCGACGAGTATGATATCCGCTCTGGACAGACGTATCGGTAACATCTGAATCAGATACGATAGCTGGGGGAAGAATACCGATTTAATCAGTGCGTTCCGTCCTAACATTGACAACGGCAGAAATCTCCATGTGTGGATTTTTCTCGACATGGCAAGTATTGTAGGGGTATAGTTGAGTCTATATAAGTCATGTATTTTTACAGGGATCTGAATACCTAAGTACTTTATTGCTGTGGTGGCTACTCTTAGATTGTGGAGTGGACCCAGTGAGGCCATATATGTGGGTTCTCCATTTAGAGGGATGAGTTCCGATTTTTGAATATTTACTTTATAACCCGAGAATTTACCAAAGTCAGTAATCAAACTAAATACCACTGGCAATGTTTCATGAGGATTCAAGGCGAATAGTAACATGTCATCTGCGAACAATGAGATGCGAAGATCCACTTCCGTAATCTTGATACCCTGGTATAAGGGTGACTGCCGGATGGCAATAGCTATGGGCTCCAAGGCTAGCATGAACAGGAGGGGTGAGAGTGGACAGCCCTGTCTGGTGCACCGATAAATAGAGAACGCTGGTGACAGATAACCATTGCATAAAACATGAGTATTAGAGTTGGTATACAATGTTTTGATAAAATTAATGAAATAATGGGGGATGCCAAATCGTTGCATTGTGTCATACAGGTGTTCCCAATGCACCATGTCAAAGGCTTTTTCTGCGTCCAATGACAAAATCACTGCAGGGATCTTTGGCAACTCACGCTGGGATATATCCATAGCTGTTAACACTTTCCTGATGTTGACCACAGAGGATCTGCCCGCTATAAAGCCTGTCTGACAACAGTGGATCGAAGTGGGTAATACTGATTTAAGCCTTTCCGCTAATATTTTGGTTAGAAGTTTATAATAATAAGTTGAGCAAGGAGATTGGTCTATACGACCCCGGATCAGATAAGTCTCTTCCCACTTTGGGAAGGACATTAAGCACTGCTGAATTAAAGTATAGTGGCATATTCCCTGTGGTCAAGATACTGTTAAATACTTTAGTAAGTAGGGGGATCAGCCTAGGGGCCAGTAATTTATAGTATTCGGATGTAAGGCTGTCCGGGCCCGGTGCCTTGCCGGTTTTAAGGTTCGCGATGGCCTTGGATACCTCCGCCTCAGAGATAGCCAGGATCAGCTAATCCCAATGTCTTTCTGATAACTGGGGGACTGGTAAGTTCTCCCAAAATAATTTTGCGTCTGAGTTTGGCGGTGGGGGTTCTGAATATAAGTCCGCGTAAAATGCTTGCATTATCTGGGAAATCTGAACACTATCTGTTGTAACCGAGCCCGTGCTAGTCTTAAGAGGATGTACAAGCATAGGTGACCTTTGTCCTCTCAGTAAACTGGAGAGGAGTTTCCCTGATTTGTTGCCAAAACGGTGGAATTTGGCGTCTTTTTTAAAAGTATGACGGGATTCCATTTTGGCAAACAAACTCTCAAACACCACCCTCGCCTTTGAGTAATTGTCCCTGTTCACTGCCGTCTGGGAAGTTTTATAAGCCTGAAAATTGTCTGTCAATGATTGCAGGGCTTGGAGAAAATCATTTTGCAATTTTTTATAAACTTTAGAGGTATAGGAAATAATTTAACCCCGTAAGACTGTTTTAGAGGCCTGCCAGAATAACTGTGGCGATTCTATTAAAGTACTCTCATTATTAGCCAAGTAAGAGTCCCAGGCCTCATTAAGCATCCCTCTAAAATCAAGATATAATGCCATTGATGATGGGAATCTCCAAGATCGGCACGTATATGCCCTATCTGTTGGATTAAGAGTTCTCCATATATCTAACAAGTTCATTGATCTTGTAAACCAGGGAACACCTTTTTTGGGTAGTTTGACCTTCCTACATCTGGGCATTTGTCTATCTAGCAACAAAGAGGACACCGCATTGAGGTCACCCCCTACGATAATAGGAATGTCTGAATAGGGCGTGAGAATCTGCATTATATTTTGCAAGAAGGGCTGCACATTCGTATTTGGGGCATACAAATTACATAGACAATAGGCATTATTATCCAGAAGAACTCTACATACCACATATCTACCCTCAGGTTCCACTATTGTTTCCTTAATTTCCATCCTAACATGTTGTTTAATTAATATAGCTACACCTCTAGCCTTGGATGTATATGGTGAGGATGCAATCAGTTTCCACGACAGAGAATTCAGTTTGAGCATCTCAGATTCTTTTAAATGGGTTTCCTGCAAATATATCACATCTATCTTCAATTTGTTTAGGTATAACACAACCTTTTTCCTTTTATGTGGAGAGTTGATTCCTCCAATATTCCAAGACCCTATTTTAATCGTAGTCATCTAATTATCAATTTGTAGTAAGGTGGATACAGGTGAGCATGATAATATATAAGCAGCAGGTATCAGATACACATCTAAATATTGGTACCCTTTACTCCATCGTGACAAATCAGTATTTGGGGAAGGGAGAGAGAAGAAAGAGAGAGAGAGAGAGAGTTGAAAAGCATAGAAAAGGAGACGTAGAATTAATAATCCACGTATCGCAACGAAACATTAAAAGAAGCAGCCGATGCCGCCCGTCTAGCAGCGAGGCAACTAAATTACACGTCAGAAAAATAGCATTCAAGAAAAACATTCTCAACATAATTAAACAACTCCCGGGGTTAAACGAAGGAAGTATTAACATAACCATAAGGAAGGAGAAGAAGCTCCTCGCCTACCCCGCCGGGTAGTAAAAAATAGACCAGTACGGCCTGCTCTCTCAAAAATAAACAGTTACAGCAATAAAGACCCACATGCAGCAAGGTACAACAGCCCATTATCGCACACAATACAAGTAGAAAGTCTATAGATTTCCCGGATCTCTTAAATACAAAGTCTAAAGGTAGCAGTATAAAGCAAAATTGGCAATAGAGCGTCAGATCAAAGCAAGCAGTTATAATAAACCCATGTGGTAATATAAAAACAGCACTCTTGTTAGCAGAGGAGCTTAATTATGAGAGGTCATATGTCCCCAGATGCATCTCCATGTGTTCGTAGAGAATCTTGCTCCTCATTTAAGAAAGCATCCGCATCATCTGCCGAGAGGAAGTCCGTAAAAGAGGTGCCTGAGTAAATACGGAGCCTTGCAGGGTATAATAGTGAGAATTTCCTGCCAAGTTGTACTAGCTTAGAGCATATTGGGGAAAACGCTTTCCGTGCTTTCGAGAGTTCCACCGAATAGTCCTGAAAAATTAAAACTTTATGTGATTCCCACATGAGATTCCGGATTTTTCGGGATGCTTTCTAAATTTTTTCCTTGTGCAGGAAATTAAGACATTTAAACAACACCACTCTGCGTCTGGCTCCCTCATAACTTTTCTGAGCACTCACTCTATGTGCTCTTTCTATAACCATGTCCCGACAAGAATCAGTGATATTCAACAGTTCTGGGAGTGTGATACGGAGAAAGGTATACAGTGGCGCACCCCGAAGGGTTTCACGGAGCCCCACCACCTGTAAATTCGACCTGCGCAACCTATTTTCCAAATCATCTAGCTTGTTCCAGATCTGGTGGTGAGAGCGGGTAACATGGGCCATATCTTGTTTAAGCTCAGATATGTCATGAAACATTTCTCCTGCCCTTTGTTCAGTTTGCAGGACACAGTGAGTAAGCTGAGTCAATTGTTTATTTATATCTTCTGTCTGGGCTTTAATTAGGGGCCCCATAGCCTTACGTATCGCCCCCACCATGTCCTCATATGTAATGGGTACTGCGGGTGTAAAAAGTACCTGATCTGCTGCCCGCGCAGTTGGGCAGGGTCCATTGTTGCTGTAGGCATCACAGCCTCCGCTGTCAGTGTTGCTAAAGAGGAGGAGGAGGAGGAGGAGGGAGCCGCCGCCGGTGCCTCCGCATCCAGCGCCATTTTAAGTACCAGGCGTCGCTTTTCCTTTTCCCGCTTTTTCTCTTTTTTCGAGAGCACAGCGGGGGCTAAATAGCGGTCCATGGCGGGCATGGGGTTTCCACCAGCGGTGTGGGGGAGAACACCGGGCCGTAATGGAGGTTTTACAACCTTTTAAAAGTGTTTTCCCGGTGGGCGGCAGCGGAGTTCTTTCCACACGCTGCTAGTGCATCGCAGCCGGAACCGGAAGTCTCAGGAGAACATAATTTTTTTGCAGTTATGCCATAACTCAGTTACAATATATCAAAGCTCTCAATATTGTTAAAAGTCCTCTGAAGCAATGCATTCTTCTTTCTCTCACACTTATAGCATCACATTATTTTATTCTCTCTAGCAGAACATTCTTCCCTCTTCTCCATGTAGCACTCCACTAACATGTTCCACCGCCTCCCTAACAACAGCTTCCCCTACAACATATTACTCTGCAAAGTACTTATTTTTATGGAAGTATGAAGATAAATTGCATTACTGACACAAGTATTCTTTGTGCAGCAGGAAGGATCTGCCAACACAGGGAAGAAAAGCCACGTGTAAGCACACCTAATTGCTAAAGACTAGAGCCAGTTTGAAAGACTCTGCAGTCAGGACAGACTGTGGCCTGTTTATTGGAAAAGCAGGTCAGAGGTCAGTCTGATAGGAAACCACTGAGGGCCAGGAGACCTGAGCCTATACCTGTAGGAGACATGGAAGGCCACCAAATTCTGGGACTGGGTTACATCTTGCTTAGAAGAAGCCAGGACTTGAATGTGGAGCCTGTAGAATTTGTAACTACAGGTAGCTGGAAAGGTTGATAAATGATAAGCCAGAGGCAGGCCAGGCTAGCTACACCTTTGAGAAACAGGACTGACAAAGACTTTTTAAGACTTTGTTTGCAGACTAGCTGCACAATCACAGTCAGGAGCAAAGAAGTGAGTTAGTGCCCTGAATAGGGGATAAGTGTTTGTTTGTTTGTTTGTTTGTTTGTTTGTTTGTTGCTTGTTTCATTTATTCTGCCAGTAAAGCACCATTTTGTTTGTTGTACATGAAAAACTGTGTTTGGATCCTGTTTAAGCACCTAGACACTGCACCATTACACCCCTCTACCGAGGTAATAACTCCAAGTCATCAGACCTTCCATGAATTAACTTCAAGTGGTAAATTTACAAAGCATCAGTTTTGTTGCCAATTCCAAACCAATGGGTATTTTTGGGGGATAAGTGTCTAAAAAAGTCTGTCTAAACTGACCATTGGCTTTCAGCATCACTAGAAATCTGTTGAAATCCACTGGTTTTTCCTGTCAAAAAAGTCTATAATACTGTGCAGTGGTGTTAGTTCATACCAGCTACTCAGTGCAAGTTGGAGTTAGGTGCCACCCTCTTAAAAAAACAAACAAAATTTACATAATTTTTTAAGATCATGCTCTCAGTCAGTCTTCAGGGACAGGAGCCCACAGTGAATTGGCAGGGCTCTAGCTATGCTGTGTAACAACAGCCAGTGAGTCAGGGTCAGACACTTAGAATAAAGCCATCTGCAGCATGTAGAATCAGTGTTCACCGGTGGGTCCCATCTCACAGTCCAGCTGCAGCGGTGGGTGCACCATCCCTTGCTGTAGTGCTGGCTGAGCATGCCAGGTGAAAGCCATCCTGTCCCCTATTGCAGGTGTTAGCAAGGCTCCTGGGGCAGAGCCGATTAACTCTGCATTAGAAGTGGGTGCACTGCAGAGCTCTGTTGGAAGAGCAGCAGTCACACCTGGATCCTGCTGTGAACTACACAGGTGCAGCTGTACATATATGTGCACCTTGAGGGATTGGAGCCCGGAGGCAGGCGTCTCCATTGCCTCTGGGAGTTACACTCCTAATACTGTGTTCAGTTCTGGAGGTGATATATCCAGACGGATATAAACACATTAGACACTGTACGAAGAAAGGCAACTAATATGGTGCATGGTCTACATCACAAAACCTGGAAAGACTAAAACATCTCAATATGTATTGTCTGGAGGAGAGAAGGGAAAGGGGGCACATGATAGATACTTTTAAATATATGAAGGATTTTAACGGGGTATAGTAAGAAAATATTTTTCAAAATAAGAGAAGTGGAGTTCACGCCAAAACAAATGAGTAAAAATGAGCAAATGTCAATAAAGCTTAGCAGAGTAAATTTACGTTATCCCCTATGAATAACAATTTTCAGTGGTTGTGTACATCCATAAAGGAACAAACATCTGCTATAATTAGATTGCAAGAATCCCAATGAAATGCTTTCCATAGATTGCAAGAGGCACATACTGTACAAATTAAATGAGTGCTATCGAGTAATATTGTGCATGAAACACATAGTACAACCCCAGTCAGCAGCACACCACCAAACATTTGTCAGCTACTATCTCTGCATGTGTGGTCTCTGTACTCATGGAGGTTGTACACAGAGACACCCTGATAATACTTCTCTGGCTTCGCTTCCTAAATGGGAAAAAAATAGTTTCTTTACAATAATGTTTGTTGATATTGTACTTAAGTTATAAAATTAGAAATGTGTGATGCAGTTTTTTGACGATATTTTCAAGAATGTTTTGTATATAAATATTATATCTTGGGGTACACAAAAAAAAATGACTGATAGGTGGTTTTCTATTATAGTTACATAAATGTGTTTAAACGTGTGAAGTAAATTGTTTCATTAAATATTATTTTCAAGTTATGCTGTTTAAAACTCAATGGCTGTGTTATGATGCATCACACACCTAGCTTAAACTCTGTTATGTTTGCAATTAGATTGGTAATAGTACAAAACCACAAATGAAGGTAGACTAAAGGGTCCTACACACTGGCCGATTGGCCGCCAAGGTGCCTGACGGCCGATATGAATGACGGACGGCCCATCGGCAGGTGGGGTGGCGGAAGGGGGGAGTGAAGTTTCTTTGCTCTCCTCGTCACCCGGCCCCATAGCTCTGCATACTACTATGGATGATATTTTCCATGTTGGCTGCAGGCATTAACGAGCCGGCACCAACCAAGAACGAGCACGGGGCCGAGCATCGGTCATCGGTGGTGCATATATACTGAAAGATATGAACAACATCTCGTTCATTAATGAACAAGATCCTTCATATCTTTCAGTGTAATCAGTAATTGTGTAGGGCCCATTACATATAAAGAAGTTGTTAATAAAATTTTGCCTGACCTGTCTCCCACTTTCTGTGATCTGACAGACACATGAAGATAACAAGGGGGGTAATTCTGAGTTGATCGCAGCAGGAATTTTGTTAGCAGTTGGGCAAAACCATGTGCACTGCAGGAAGGGCAGATATAACATGTGCAGAGAGAGTTAGATTTGGGTGTGGTGTGTTCAATCTGCAATCTAAATTACAGTGTAAAAATAAAGCAGCCAGTATTTACCCTGCACAGAAACAAAATAACCCACCCAAATCTAACTCTCTCTGCAAATGTTATATCTGCCCCCCCCTCCCCCCTGCAGTGCACATGGTTTTGCCCAACTGCTAAAAAATGTCCTGCTGCAATCAACTTGGAATTACCCCCAAGATTCCTACCTACTTGGCAAAATCTGGTAGTAGAAGTTTATGTGATTCCATGTATCACAACAGACAGCAGCAGAGCACAATATCTGAGACTTCTCTTTGGTTTGAGAAAGATTATCTTCCCAAAATTGACAAGTGCCACAGTCATCAACATAATGAAAAGACACTTTTCTGCACATGGCATACCACTTACTGACATTGCCAAACAGTTCATGAGTAGTGAGTTCCAGATTTTCATCATTGAAGTGAACGACTCACATGTCCTTGCTACCCACAGTCCAATAGACTAGCAGAAAGGGTAGTATATTCAGTAAAGCACCTGTTAGCCAGATGTGATAGAAATGGTTCTGATATGTTTATGGTGCTTCTCAATTTGACAAATACACAGAGAGATGAACTTTCTTCTCCTACTTGGTGACTTATATCTAGATGCATCCTCACAATCATCCTACTTGTGGTCTAGTTTAAACTTTGAACTCAAATATAGAACAATGCAGAATTGTTCTTCAGAATTCCAGGTTGCATCTTAATGCCACTTTTGATAAACCATCCCATCACTTAAGACCAGTGTCCACTGGGCAGTCCTGACTCCAGAGTCCTTTTTGGAGTTAGGACTGTGCAGGAATCTTCCAACAGGCCCAACAGCTTTGTGGTATATTCTAATGGTGTTCTCTATGAGTGCAACAAGTGCCACCTTCTAGGGGTGTATGAGTGAATGACTTCACATAACATGAAACTGACTGTTGGTGTCAGAATACCTATCATCATGGATGATAAGTCTCTTGAAGAGGCAGCTACTGGGGTGGAGGACAGTTCCATTCCCTTGCTCAATAGTGAACCTATTCAAATACTGGACACACCAGTATTCCCTTTCTTTGTCACCAGGTCTGAGTCAATTTACAGACCTAATCCAATACTCCAGGACTATGTTATTTAACCTACCATTTTCTTTACAGTTTAAATTTGTTCTTCATTGCACATTGTCTCTGTACAGTATCCAACAACTGTCACATGTTCTTATACCCACACACTTATTTATTGCACTTTATGTTGAAAAGGAGGTTTGTAGATGTTCTATGTGGATATTACATCATCGCCACCCACTTGTTATACAGGAAGTATTTATTATACAGGAAGTATATCTACAGCCATTGTTCAATATGATTGAAGCTAGTAAAGAGCCACTTCTGCAGCTCTCTAGAATTCTGTTGTGATTTGCATACAGACCACATTACAGATATCCTGATAGATGATGGGGACATTCTGGTAAAAGTGGGACAATAACCTGCCAAGCAATGCTCTGCATCCAACTCATATCAGTTCCCAAAGGCCACATTACTCTACAGTGCTGTTATGTGTGATTGGCAAAGTAGTACCCCTAACAGTGGTGTATAAATTCAGACTTTATGAACAGCCATTTGGATTATGTTAAATATTTCTTATAATAAGTGCTGCTGCAAAAATAAATGCATTCCTATTAGAGATGAGCCAAAACGAACCCCTCCAAACTTCACTATCCAAGTTGGGATCCGAATCTGGCTCAGGACTTCCTGCCAAATTTGGATCCCAGAAAAAGGCCAAATGTCATGATCCCACTGTCAGATTCTTGCGGGTTTTGGATCACATATAAACAGCCGTGCATCGCTGCCATTTTCACTCAAGACTTGGAGAGTGAGGGAGACAGACCTATGTCTCTCTCTGTGGGTGGTGGCTTCAGGTGGAGTCAGTGTTTGCTCTCTTGGGGTGCTGCTGCAGTCACTATGGTGTCCCTGTGATGTTAAGGGTGCTGTCCTGGCAGTCATGTGCTATTAGGGGTGCTGCAGCTATACATGGGTGTTGCTTTCCTGGCTGCTGTGCTGTACAGGGGCACTGTCCTCCTTATGCTGTGAAAATGCAGGGGTGCTTGCCCTGTCTTGTATGCTGTAAAAATGCAGGGGTGCCGTGAAAATAAATGTACACTGGCCCTGTTTTATATGCTGTAAAAATTCAGGGGTGTAGTGAAAATAAATGTACACTGGCACTGTCTTGTATGCTGTAAAAATTCAGGGGTGCAGTGAAAATAAATATACAATGGCCCTGTCTTGTTTGCTGTAAAAATTCAGATGTGCAGTGAAAATAAATGTACACTGGCCCTGTCCTGTATTCTGTAAAAATTTAGAGGTGCAGTGAAAATAAATGTACACTGGCCCTGTCTTGTATGCTGTAAAAATTCAAGGGTGCAGTGAAAATAAATATACACTTGCCTTGTCTTGTATGCTGTAAAAATTCAGGGGTGCAGTGAAAATAAATGTACACTGGCTTTGTCTTGTATGCTGTAAAAATTCAGGGGTGCAGTGAACATAAATGTACACTGGCCTTGTCTTGTATGCTGTAAAATTCAGGGGTGCAGTGAAAATAAATGAACACTGGCCCTGTCCTGTATGCTGCAAACATACAGGGGTGCAGTTGTTAAAATAAATGTACACTGGCCTTGTCTTGTAGTCTGTAAAAATTCAGGGATGCAGTGAAAATAAATGAACACTGGCCCTGTCCTGTATGCTGCAAACATACAGGGATGCTGTTATTAAAATAAATGTACACTGGCCCTGTCTTTTATGTTGTAAAAATACAGGGGTGCTGTGAAAATAAATGTACACTGGCCCTGTCCTGTATGCTGTAAACACATAGGGGTGTTGTTGTTGTTAAAATAAAGGTACACTGGCCCTGTCTTGTATGCTGTAAAAATTCAGGGGTGCAGTGAAAATAAATGTACACTGGCCCTGTTTTGTATGCTGTAAAAATTCAGGGGTGCTGTGAAAATAAATGTACACTAGCCCTGTCTTGTATGCTGTAAAAAATCAGGGGTGCTGTGAAAATAAAGTGGCATTGTTCTGTGTGCTGTCCTATGAAATGGAGTGCTGTCCTAGGGGTGATGTCCTATGAAATGGAGAACAAAAGAAAAATTTGGATGAGAAAATAGTAAAAGATCATGTACCACTTCCAGTTCCTAGTACTAGAGTTGAACCTGCTTCTGTCACCATTCATGACATTGACAATGCAATTCCATCAAAATCGTCTGCTAAGGCCGATGCCCAATGTCATAGAAGGCATGTAAAATCCAAGAAGCAAAAATCAAGAACCAAAAAAAATTGTGCCAGATACACATTGCTCCACAGTGCCAGATACATATTACCCCACAGTGCCAGATACACATTGCCCCACAGTGCCAGATAGATATTGCCCCACACAGTGACAGATACACATTGACCCACACAGTGACAGATACACATTGCCCTACACAGTGTCAGTCAGATACACATTGCCCCACACAGTGACAGTCAGATACACATTGCCCCACACAGTGACAGATACACATTGCCCCACACAGTGAAAGATACACATAGCCCTACACAGTGAAAGATACACATAGCCCTGAGATACACATTACCACCACCACCACCCTCCCCGCGCTCACCCACTCACCGCTGCCTCTGCTATGTGAGGGGAGGAGAGCACAGTGCAGCACCTCACCTGTCACTTAATGCTGCTCCATGAAGTCTGGTCTCCGGCGGCGGGTATCTTGGCACCGGTTAATTAGCCAATCAGAGCTTGCGGAACTGCAGCCAATCAGGAGCCGGTCCATGAGCTCTGATTGGCTAACAAACCAAACCAAACGGAGACCAGACACAGTACATTTAGGAGCAGGAGAGGCACTGAGCTCTCCTTCCCTGACATAGCAGCGGGATGGGGGAAGGCCCGGAGGGCATGCAGAGCAAAAGCGGGGATGAGTGGGCATGATGCCCTGGCTGCCGGCAGCACCCCTCTCTACTTGGCCTGCCAAGGTGCCCAGGGCACGTGCCCTAAGTGACCCCCCTTAGTTACGCCTCTGCTAATGAGTAGTCTATTAATTGGTAAATTAGATATTACAATCTATAGTTGCTTGTAATTCTTGCAAAACAGCTACATTTCACTATAGCAAACATGCTGTGATTAGAAAAAAATGAGAACAAATAATTACAGTGTATACACTGCAGTACACTAAATAAAAATACATCTTGACATTGATGTTACCTACTTTTTCAACTTTTTCATATAAATGACATACAGTTATCCTATTATCATGGTGTTTTATTTAGAATATTTTTTTCTTACATTTTTTTGGATATGCATTTTTATACTGTTTATATCAGTCCTGAAACAAACAGAAATGGTTATTCATGGTACATAAGTGGAAAAAATGCAAAACAGTGGGCAAAGTTATAAAAATACTGGTTGTGGCTTCTTTGGTGATATCTCAGTGAAATAATAGGATGATAAATAGGTAAATATTAGAGATGAGCGGGTTCGGTTTCTCTGAATCCGAACCCGCCAGAACTTCATGTTTTTTTTCACGGGTCCGAGCGACTCGGATCTTCCCGCCTTGCTCGGTTAACCCGAGCGCGCCCGAACGTCATCATGACGCTGTCGGATTCTCGCGAGGCTCGGATTCTATCGCGAGACTCGGATTCTATATAAGGAGCCGCGCGTCGCCGCCATTTTCACACGTGCATTGAGATTGATAGGGAGAGGACGTGGCTGGCGTCCTCTCCATTTAGATTATAAGAGACTGAGAGAGATTTACTGGAGCTGACTAGGAGGAGTACTGTTACTGTAGAAGTGTAGAGACTGAGTGGAGAGAGTTTACTAGTGAGGACAGTGCAGTTTACTTTATAATCCGTTCTCTGCCTGAAAAAAGCGATACACAGCACACAGTGACTCAGTCACATACCATATCTGTGTGCACTGCTCAGGCTCAGGCCAGTGTGCTGCATCATCTATTATCTATATATAATATTATATATATCTGTCTGACTGCTCAGCTCACACAGCTTATAATTGTGGGGGAGACTGGGGAGCACTACTGCAGTGCCAGTTATAGGTTATAGCAGGAGCCAGGAGTACATAATATATTATATAGTGAGTGACCACCAGACACACAGTGCAGTTTATTTAATATATCCGTTCTCTGCCTGAAAAAAGCGATACACACAGTGACTCAGTCAGTCACATACCATATCTGTGTGCACTGCTCAGGCTCAGGCCAGTGTGCTGCATCATCTATTATCTATATATAATATTATATATATCTGTCTGACTGCTCAGCTCACACAGCTTATAATTGTGGGGGAGACTGGGGAGCACTACTGCAGTGCCAGTTATAGGTTATAGCAGGAGCCAGGAGTACATAATATATTATATAGTGAGTGACCACCAGACACACAGTGCAGTTTATTTAATATATCCGTTCTCTGCCTGAAAAAAGCGATACACACAGTGACTCAGTCAGTCACATACCATATCTGTGTGCACTGCTCAGGCTCAGGCCAGTGTGCTGCATCATCTATTATCTATATATAATATTATATATATCTGTCTGACTGCTCAGCTCACACAGCTTATAATTGTGGGGGAGACTGGGGAGCACTACTGCAGTGCCAGTTATAGGTTATAGCAGGAGCAAGGAGTACATATTATATTAAAATTAAACAGTGCACACTTTTGCTGCAGGAGTGCCACTGCCAGAGTGACTGACCAGTGACCTGACCACACTGACCACCAGTATAGTTAGTAGTATACTTATATTGTGATTGCCTGAAAAAGTTAAACACTCGTCGTGTGACTTCACTTGTGTGTTTTTTTTTTTTTATTCTATAAAAATAAAACTCATTCTGCTGACAGACAGTGTCCAGCAGGTCCGTCATTATATAATATATAATATATACCTGTCCGGCTGCAGTAGTGATATATATATATTTTTTATATCATTTATCATCCAGTCGCAGCAGACACAGTACGGTAGTTCACGGCTGTGGCTACCTCTGTGTCTCTGCACTCGGCAGGCAGTCCGTCCATAATTGTAATACCACCTAACCGTGGATTTTTTTCATTCTTCTTTATACATACATAGTTACATAGACATCTTCTCTTTATCAACCAGTCTATATTAGCTGCAGACACAGTACAGTACGGTAGTTCACGGCTGTGGCTACCTCTGTGTCTGCACTCGGCAGGCAGTCCGTCCATAATTGTATACCACCTAACCGTGGTTTTTTTTCATTCTTCTTTATACATACATAGTTACATAGACATCTTCTCTTTATCAACCAGTCTATATTAGCTGCAGACACAGTACAGTACGGTAGTTCACGGCTGTGGCTACCTCTGTGTCTGCACTCGGCAGGCAGTCCGTCCATAATTGTATACCACCTAACCGTGGATTTTTTTCAGTCTTCTTTATACATACATAGTTACATAGACATCTTCTCTTTATCAACCAGTCTATATTAGCTGCAGACACAGTACAGTACGGTAGTTCACGGCTGTGGCTACCTCTGTGTCTGCAGTCGGCAGGCAGTCCATAATTGTATACTAGTATCCATCTCCATTGTTTACCTGAGGTGCCTTTTAGTTGTGCCTATTAAAATATGGAGAACAAAAATGTTGAGGTTCCAAAATTAGGGAAAGATCAAGATCCACTTCCACCTCGTGCTGAAGCTGCTGCCACTAGTCATGGCCGAGACGATGAAATGCCAGCAACGTCGTCTGCCAAGGCCGATGCCCAATGTCATAGTACAGAGCATGTCAAATCCAAAACACCAAATATCAGAAAAAAAAGGACTCCAAAACCTAAAATAAAATTGTCGGAGGAGAAGCGTAAACTTGCCAATATGCCATTTACCACACGGAGTGGCAAGGAACGGCTGAGGCCCTGGCCTATGTTCATGGCTAGTGGTTCAGCTTCACATGAGGATGGAAGCACTCAGCCTCTCGCTAGAAAAATGAAAAGACTCAAGCTGGCAAAAGCAGCACAGCAAAAAACTGTGCATTCTTCGAAATCCCAAATCCACAAGGAGAGTCCAATTGTGTCGGTTGCGATGCCTGACCTTCCCAACACTGGACGTGAAGAGCATGCGCCTTCCACCATTTGCACGCCCCCTGCAAGTGCTGGAAGGAGCACCCGCAGTCCAGTTCCTGATAGTCAGATTGAAGATGTCAGTGTTGAAGTACACCAGGATGAGGAGAATATGGGTGTTGCTGGCGCTGGGGAGGAAATTGACCAGGAGGATTCTGATGGTGAGGTGGTTTGTTTAAGTCAGGCACCCGGGGAGACACCTGTTGTCCGTGGGAGGAATATGGTCGTTGACATGCCAGGTGAAAATACCAAAAAAATCAGCTCTTCGGTGTGGAGGTATTTCACCAGAAATGCGGACAACAGGTGTCAAGCCGTGTGTTCCCTTTGTCAAGCTGTAATAAGTAGGGGTAAGGACGTTAACCACCTCGGAACATCCTCCCTTATACGTCACCTGCAGCGCATTCATAATAAGTCAGTGACAAGTTCAAAAACTTTGGGTGACAGCGGAAGCAGTCCACTGACCAGTAAATCCCTTCCTCTTGTAACCAAGCTCACGCAAACCACCCCACCAACTCCCTCAGTGTCAATTTCCTCCTTCCCCAGGAATGCCAATAGTCCTGCAGGCCATGTCACTGGCAATTCTGACGAGTCCTCTCCTGCCTGGGATTCCTCCGATGCATCCTTGCGTGTAACGCCTACTGCTGCTGGCGCTGCTGTTGTTGCCGCTGGGAGTCGATGGTCATCCCAGAGGGGAAGTCGTAAGCCCACTTGTACTACTTCCAGTAAGCAATTGACTGTTCAACAGTCCTTTGCGAGGAAGATGAAATATCACAGCAGTCATCCTACTGCAAAGCGGATAACTGAGGCCTTGACAACTATGTTGGTGTTAGACGTGCGTCCGGTATCCGCCGTTAGTTCACAGGGAACTAGACAATTTATTGAGGCAGTGTGCCCCCGTTACCAAATACCATCTAGGTTCCACTTCTCTAGGCAGGCGATACCGAGAATGTACACGGACGTCAGAAAAAGACTCACCAGTGTCCTAAAAAATGCAGTTGTACCCAATGTCCACTTAACCACGGACATGTGGACAAGTGGAGCAGGGCAGGGTCAGGACTATATGACTGTGACAGCCCACTGGGTAGATGTATGGACTCCCGCCGCAAGAACAGCAGCGGCGGCACCAGTAGCAGCATCTCGCAAACGCCAACTCTTTCCTAGGCAGGCTACGCTTTGTATCACCGCTTTCCAGAATACGCACACAGCTGAAAACCTCTTACGGCAACTGAGGAAGATCATCGCGGAATGGCTTACCCCAATTGGACTCTCCTGTGGATTTGTGGCATCGGACAACGCCAGCAATATTGTGTGTGCATTAAATATGGGCAAATTCCAGCACGTCCCATGTTTTGCACATACCTTGAATTTGGTGGTGCAGAATTTTTTAAAAAACGACAGGGGCGTGCAAGAGATGCTGTCGGTGGCCAGAAGAATTGCGGGACACTTTCGGCGTACAGGCACCACGTACAGAAGACTGGAGCACCACCAAAAACTACTGAACCTGCCCTGCCATCATCTGAAGCAAGAAGTGGTAACGAGGTGGAATTCAACCCTCTATATGCTTCAGAGGTTGGAGGAGCAGCAAAAGGCCATTCAAGCCTATACAATTGAGCACGATATAGGAGGTGGAATGCACCTGTCTCAAGTGCAGTGGAGAATGATTTCAACGTTGTGCAAGGTTCTGATGCCCTTTGAACTTGCCACACGTGAAGTCAGTTCAGACACTGCCAGCCTGAGTCAGGTCATTCCCCTCATCAGGCTTTTGCAGAAGAAGCTGGAGGCATTGAAGAAGGAGCTAAAAGGGAGCGATTCCGCTAGGCATGTGGGACTTGTGGATGCAGCCCTTAATTCGCTTAACAAGGATTCACGGGTGGTCAATCTGTTGAAATCAGAGCACTACATTTTGGCCACCGTGCTCGATCCTAGATTTAAAGCCTACCTTGGATCTCTCTTTCCGGCAGACACAAGTCTGCTGGGGTTGAAAGACCTGCTGGTGAGAAAATTGTCAAGTCAAGCGGAACGCGACCTGTCAACATCTCCTCCTTCACATTCTCCCGCAACTGGGGGTGCGAGGAAAAGGCTCAGAATTCCGAGCCCACCCGCTGGCGGTGATGCAGGGCAGTCTGGAGCGACTGCTGATGCTGACATCTGGTCCGGACTGAAGGACCTGACAACGATTACGGACATGTCGTCTACTGTCACTGCATATGATTCTCTCAACATTGATAGAATGGTGGAGGATTATATGAGTGACCGCATCCAAGTAGGCACGTCACACAGTCCGTACTTATACTGGCAGGAAAAAGAGGCAATTTGGAGGCCCTTGCACAAACTGGCTTTATTCTACCTAAGTTGCCCTCCCACAAGTGTGTACTCCGAAAGAGTGTTTAGTGCCGCCGCTCACCTTGTCAGCAATCGGCGTACGAGGTTACATCCAGAAAATGTGGAGAAGATGATGTTCATTAAAATGAATTATAATCAATTCCTCCGCGGAGACATTGACCAGCAGCAATTGCCTCCACAAAGTACACAGGGAGCTGAGATGGTGGATTCCAGTGGGGACGAATTGATAATCTGTGAGGAGGGGGATGTACACGGTGATATATCGGAGGGTGAAGATGAGGTGGACATCTTGCCTCTGTAGAGCCAGTTTGTGCAAGGAGAGATTAATTGCTTCTTTTTTTGGGGGGGTCCAAACCAACCCGTCATATCAGTCACAGTCGTGTGGCAGACCCTGTCACTGAAATGATGGGTTGGTTAAAGTGTGCATGTCCTGTTTTGTTTATACAACATAAGGGTGGGTGGGAGGGCCCAAGGACAATTCCATCTTGCACCTCTTTTTTCTTTTCTTTTTCTTTGCATCATGTGCTGATTGGGGAGGGTTTTTTGGAAGGGACATCCTGCGTGACACTGCAGTGCCACTCCTAGATGGGCCCGGTGTTTGTGTCGGCCACTAGGGTCGCTAATCTTACTCACACAGTCAGCTACCTCATTGCGCCTCTTTTTTTCTTTGCGTCATGTGCTGTTTGGGGAGGGTTTTTTGGAAGGGACATCCTGCGTGACACTGCAGTGCCACTCCTAGATGGGCCCGGTGTTTGTGTCGGCCACTAGGGTCGCTAATCTTACTCACACAGCTACCTCATTGCGCCTCTTTTTTTCTTTGCGTCATGTGCTGTTTGGGGAGGGTTTTTTGGAAGGGACATCCTGCGTGACACTGCAGTGCCACTCCTAGATGGGCCCGGTGTTTGTGTCGGCCACTAGGGTCGCTAATCTTACTCACACAGCTACCTCATTGCGCCTCTTTTTTTCTTTGCGTCATGTGCTGTTTGGGGAGGGTTTTTTGGAAGGGCCATCCTGCGTGACACTGCAGTGCCACTCCTAGATGGGCCCGGTGTTTGTGTCGGCCACTAGGGTCGCTAATCTTACTCACACAGCTACCTCATTGCGCCTCTTTTTTTCTTTGCGTCATGTGCTGTTTGGGGAGGGTTTTTTGGAAGGGACATCCTGCGTGACACTGCAGTGCCACTCCTAGATGGGCCCGGTGTTTGTGTCGGCCACTAGGGTCGCTTATCTTACTCACACAGCGACCTCGGTGCAAATTTTAGGACTAAAAATAATATTGTGAGGTGTGAGGTATTCAGAATAGACTGAAAATGAGTGTAAATTATGGTTTTTGAGGTTAATAATACTTTGGGATCAAAATGACCCCCAAATTCTATGATTTAAGCTGTTTTTTAGTGTTTTTTGAAAAAAACACCCGAATCCGACAAAAAAAATTCGGTGAGGTTTTGCCAAAACGCGTTCGAACCCAAAACACGGCCGCGGAACCGAACCCAAAACCAAAACACAAAACCCGAAAAATTTCAGGCGCTCATCTCTAGTAAATATGCATATGTAATCAGTAACCTTAACATATACTGTATGCAAGTTTTTTTTTAAATATTGACATCAAGGGGTATATCTACTGAGGTGTGGGTTTATAGAAGGTAAGATGTTGCCCATAACAACCAGATTCCAGCTATTATCTTCTAGATAATGCTAAATAAATGATAAGTAGAATAATTGGTTGCTAAGGAGAACATCTCCACTTCTATAAACCTGCACCTTAGTAAATATAAACCCATAAATACACTCAGTGAGATATTCAATTAGCCATGTAATTTAGCACCGAAAGCCAGCAGTCATTGGGGATTTGTGAAAAAAATCCCTGATATATGACCCACTTTCACTATGGCGGCCATAAAAACACATGGGTCTGGGATCTTATCTCGAATCCTATGTGTTTTCGCCCCCAAAATGTGTAATTTTTCATACCAAAAAATGGGCTACGCTTGATTTTCCTGATACACATTTTTTCCACCCAATTATTTTTCATGGGTAATTGAATATCCCCCCATAACTTATACAGTACATTATGCCAGAGTTTCCCAAACTCCACCATCACACTCCAAGTTGCAAGGATATTAATGCTTGAGTCTAGATGGTTAAATCACTAAATCACTAAGATACTAATTAAGTCACCTGAGCTCAAGCATGAATATCCATAAAACCTGAACTGTAATGATGTGCACAGTGGGGGTAATTCCAAGTTGATCACAGCAGGAATTTTTTTAGCAGTTGTGCAAAACCATGTGCACTGCAGGGAGGCAGATTTAACATGTGCAGAGAGAGTTAGATTTGGGTGTGGTGTGTTCAATCTGCAATCTAAATTGCAGTGTTAAAATAAAGCAGCCAGTGTTTACCCTGCACAGAAACAAAATAACCCACCCAAATCTAACTCTTTCTGCACATGTTATATCTGCCTCCCCTGCAGTGCACATGGTTTTGCCCAATTGCTAAAAAAAATTCCTGCTGCGATCAACTTGGAATTACCCCCTATATGCAAATAATCCCACAGTTCCACAATTCATACATTGCCTTTGGGCGTAAAATTATAGAGACACGATTCTTTATTAGCATGCCTTTCTTACTTTTACAGTGCATGGCAGGGGTCATTTGGTGGTAAACATGTAAAGCATGATATTTTCTAGTGGCAAGGATACACTTCCAAAAGATTGCATGCATTTATCAGGGAACATACTGTAAAATATATCATTATTTTCTAAATAGCACTAGACATATTTAAAAAACTAAACTGATTTCTGTAGGTTTTAGCATATTTACCTATGTATTACTTTTCATAAATGTCTCTAATTGTGTTATACTGTCAATCAAAATATATTGGTACATGAATAAACAAAGGAACATAAAATACTACATGCCCAAGTAAATAGAAGACTTAGTTAGCAGTCACACCTTAAACTTTTCATAAAGGTGACCAAACACTGTCAGACTGTCAGAAGACCAGTTATCTAACATTGCCATACGCTGTCAGACTGACAGAAGACCAGTTATCTGACATTGACATACATTGTCAGATAATATCTGTCTGATGATTAGTATATCCGAGTTTGGGTATCCTGGAAGATTTTCATGTCTGACAAACTGTTATTTAGTGCGCTATTGCAGTCATACACTGTGCAGTTATCATCGCAATCAGTCAATAGTTGACTGATTGGGCTGATAATTGCACAATTTACAGTATGGCCACTTTTAGCGACCCACAAAGTAAAAAGTTGCATACAGCATGGTAACTAATATGACACAATATTATAATTTGCATCCCTAAAAAAAGCCTCAGTATGATTAATATGTACTGTATTTTGCAACACTGTCAAATCTTGAGGTGTCTAATAAGTAAAATATGATAATAAATGATTTTTTATAAGAAATAATAAAAAATGACTTATTAGAAAAAACCATAAGTAATGAAGAAATGTATTTGTTTCCATTTACAAGCATAGTGTGTTCTTCTGTGGAAATATACACATTTTGGGATATTTCTGTAAACATTTACAGTGTCACAACTTTCAGATAGATGGTATGAATATCATCCATACTAGTAGGATTTACTAATACCCAGAGCAGAGGCACAGAGTGTAACATATGGGTGTTTTGTCTTTGGTGATATCTGAGTGAAATAGTAGGATGATAAATAGGTATGCTTGTAGAATCAATACCTTAACATATAAGTATGCATTCTTTAATATTGATACCATCACACTGTAAATACACACAGAATAAGAACCAACATCATATGAACATTAAAATCTAACTACAATCTATCTCACTTATATATTATGTCAGTTTCCCAAACTCCGTCATTACAGTTATGAGCCTAATACTCGGCACTGAATAGTGCTCAGAAACTTACTTTTATTGAGAGGAGTTCAAATTTAGTGTCAACATGATGTAACACTTTTGGCACTCCTGTCTATAAATCTCAGAGTAGTGTGCATCCTTTTGGGAGACGCAGCCAACTGTGACAGCTACTGTCCAATTTACAACAATACATTTCATAAATAAATTAATAAATACAATAATAACATTAGGTACGTCAGTGGAAAGTACCTTCTCTTGTTTACTTGCAGTGTAATGCATGTATCCATGATGGCCATAAAGTTTACTATCATTTTGGTGGTCTAAAATACATGGCAATTATTATTATCTGTTGTTATAGGGGGAAATGTTGGTGAAACCAAATATGTGTTTGTGAGCTGTTTTTCATAGTAGTAAAAAGGCTAGTTATTTCCACGTGTGAGGCAGAATCATGCTTTATTCATCATGGTGCCTGTGTAGCTAAGTACAAACTATACAATTATTGGGTCGAATTGCCAAAAATTGGGAGATTGGACTGATTTATTGCATGGTGTGTATGAACATTCGGCAAATATTGCCCATCCATAACCATAAAATTATCCGATCTGTGGGGCAGGATCGAAAATCTCAGCCACAATCTCCCAATATCAGCCAGTATGTGCCAATTTTTATTAATCTGACCATATGTCCAGGTGGAAAAATTGAGTTGCGTTTGGATAAACCCAATTTTTCCCCTCGACCGATTTCACAAGAAATCAGCAGATTTTTCTAAAATAGAATAAAGTGTGCCGCACAGATATTAGGACCTTCCTCAAGGTCAGGCTTGATCAATCTGTGACTCTCCAGCTGTTGTGAAATGACACATCCCAGCATGCCCTGCCACAGTTTTCGCATTCCCTAATGGCAATAGAGTGGCATGGTATGCTGGGACGTGTAGTTTTACAACAGCTGGAGAGCTGCTCTAGGTGAATAATCACCTGATTGCCACCCCGAAAAAAACCAAATTGGAAAGTGTGTACCTTGCTTAGTGCCTGAGAGGCTTGTCCCAGTTTGTAGCTTGAGGAAATCTTAGTATGTAGTATCCAGTGTATCTTCAGTAATATGTCCCAGTACTTTTTCTTTAACATTTAATGCTTGTAGATATAATATAGGTCAAAGTGGTGCTTGGGGGGTGCCATTATCCACTTTGGTCTTTTTTTTTCTTGAGATCTTAGATTTGCCACCCTTTAGAATCTGCTCAGTGGTTTTTATTGTAATTCAATGGCCACTATTCAAGTCTATATTAACCAAATCATGTCATTACCACTCATCTCAAAAAGTTAAAGTCATTAACACTCATCCTATCTTCTAGTTATTTATTTTTAATACTATGGTATAAGGTCCCCGTGATTTTCCAGTAATCAGATATGCCAGTCACCTGACAATAGTTTCTTAATGGTATTTTAAACATTTTAGGGTTTTTTTTCATGCAAAAAAAAAGAAAAGTATGCACTTAGTCTTGTCTTTTTATCTACAGTATTTTTTACTAATGATATTGACAGGGTCAAACTGGCCCACAGGGGTACTGGGGAAACCCCCAGAGGCACTGCCAGAGAGCACACCTCCTCCTCTAGGGAGGATTCAGACTGTGCACTTGAATAATACATTATACATATGTTACATTACACTGCACAGGACTTTATATTTACTATGTGTAATGTAAAGGTGCCTTTATATTTACTATATGTACTATAAAGGGTCCCAGGCCATGCACACTCTAATGGTTAGCCACTTCTCTATGAATGTTGGCCACACCCCCTCTGGAGGCTGGTCATACCCCTAAGATGGGTCCCTATCATTGCATTCCCCGGCGGGCCCTTAATGCCCGAGTCCCACACTAGAGATTGATATTTATAAACATTGACAGTGAAATGTAAAACAGCATGAAGACCGTTGATTATTAAATTCTGTATTTTGGTCACCAAACTACCAATGATGCTTGTAGACACAGGGCAACCAGTCGCTTAGAAAATTTAACCCAGAGAGTTGGGTCTTTTTTGGTCCCTAATTTTGTTCTGGAATAAGTTGTCTTTGAGGGACACTCAGTAGTACAGATATCACTTAATGAGGAACACCATGTTAATAATCGGCATGCTAAAGAGAAAATATATGTCTAACAGATTCATCTCTTAGGAACCAACTATTTGTAGCTCAAATTGATGCGAAATATTATAAAATTATATTATCTGTGAAAAAAAAATAGCAAATTGCACAATGAGCAGGTATGGCAGGGAGAATAGCAAAGTAAGCAAATCAGACAATAGATCTACAGAGGTGAAAATGTGACATTGATGCTGGCAGGACATGTATAATAGTCAGGCTATTATGGAGCAGACAAAATACAATAGTATAAAGTACAGTATAAAGATAATATAACCATTTGGCCCATGGTCTGAGTGGATGGATCATTGCTTCAAGGACACATATCATTAATCTCATGCTGGGACTGTGCATCTTATAAAAGCCTGCCCCAGTAAAGAGTCACAATATCACTATGGGGGTCATTCCGAGTTGATCGTAGCCATGCAAAATTTTGCAGGGCTACGATCATGACAATAGACATGCGGCAGGACGCCCAGCACAGGGCTATCCCGCCCCGCATGTCAGTGCCAGTCCCACCCCCCACAGAAGTGCAAAAGCATCGCACAGCTGCAATGCTTTTGCACTTTAGGAGTAGCTCCCGGCCAGAGCAGCTTTAGCGTGCTGGCCGAGAGCTACTCGTCGCTTCCCGGCCCACAGCGGCTGCGTGTGACGTCACGCAGCCGCTGTGGCTCACCCCCCCACACGGTCCGGCCACACCTGCGTTGGCCGGACCACGCCCACAAAAGGGCGGCCAAACACCACCATTCTGCCCCCCTGCTTAGTGATCGCCTCTGCCTGTCAATCAGGCAGAGGTGATCATAGCTCAGCAATGGCCTTTGGCTATCTGGCATGCACCGGCACACTGCGGCGCTGGCGCAGGTCTGACCCAATCGCTGTGCTGCGATAAACTGCAGCATGCGATCGGGTCAGAATGACCCCCTATATTTCCACTGGGACTTACTAACTGTACATGTGCAGTCCTCAGCCCAATTATGGAAGAAAGGTCAGGCTGCTGGGAGGGATCTGAAGTACCATCCCTTGGAAAAAGATGCAGAGAGGTAGCATACAGGCTACAATGCCATTTTGGTAATTTCACAATTTTGCAGCTCCCTTAGATAGCTATAGGGGTTGAATTTTATGAGCAAAATAGAGAGATATCTGCATCAGTAACCCAATGTTAAATGGTCCATATAATAAATAACAACAATATTTGGAAAATTGACTGCAAATAATATATCAATCAGTAGGCCACTTAGATACCTATAGTATACAGTATGTGTCACCACTTTATATGAGCAGCTGTCTGCCAGTCTGGGGTTATCAATAACCATTTTAAAATGATGAAAGTCTAGGTGCTGTATTTAATTGTACTGTTATTGTACTTCATTTAATTTATTATTAGTCCAGCATTATGCCAAAATTACTGTTTCCTCTTAAACATTTCCTTGTAACCAATACATACTATACTTATACAAACTCTACCTATGTACAGTAGTTCTTTTTTACTAGTACAGTACTTTTGTCCATACATATTTACTTAAAAGTGTGTCTACCTGTCTCTTTGTGTAAAGTAACACAAATCGTTTTCTAATTTAATGTAATATTTAGGCTATATTTTTATTTAGTGTACTGACTGAGTTGATACAGTGTTGATTGAAAAAGTATTTAACTAAAATAAATTCATAATATATGTATTCATTTATATCTAGAGATCACGTTGTTGTAGTTCTAATAGATATTGATTTATAATGACGTACAGTCTCACCTGTGACTTTATTGAATGGACCTCCACAGCAGTTGGGAATCCATAGAAATTGGATAGCGTTATTCTCACCTATATGTTTTTTATGAGATAATACAATTACTATGGCTACTATACCTACCACACTATTTTCATGATTTGCCCTGATTTTATCAAGACAATAAATATAATTAAAAGCATGTAATTTGATCGCAATAAGACAATATCAAAGTAATTTTCTTTTATTCAAAGACATTGTACTGTAAATTGTATTTTAATAATAGTTATCCTTTAAAAACAATATATATTTCATACATATTTTCATGCACTGATTTACATTTTTTTTTTCTACAGCTCCATTCAGATCAAGATAAAGGCGATGGGAATCTAAAATATATCCTCAATGGAGATGGAGCAGGAACACTTTTTGTCATTGATGAGAGAACAGGTGACATTCATGCCACACGAAGAATTGACAGAGAAGAAAAAGCATATTACACCTTGCGTGCCCAAGCAATAAATAGAAGGACAGGGAGACCTGTAGAACCGGAGTCTGAGTTTGTCATAAAGATACATGACATTAATGATAATGAACCAACTTTTCTAGAACACATTTATAGTGCCAGTGTCCCTGAAATGTCTGATGTTGGTAAGTAAGATATCTGTCTCTCTCCTTGCTTTCTGAATGTGAGAGGCTTTTTGTATTATTAAACAGTAACACTTTTGTTAAACGTATGTAAAATAAATGATAGCTAATTAATGCTTTGAGAAAAAGTTTAACTGATAAAAGAAAGACTGTGTAAAAAAACTTTTGACATGCCATATCAAAGTGAACCTATGCAAATTTTGGTTTACACTTTTAATAATTAGCATTCAGTCGGTATTCCAACAAATTTATGGGGAAAAAGCGTGTTAAACCACTCAAGTATTCTTTTATATCTTGAATAACAATGCATTGGGAATGAGTACACAATAGTAATGTTCAAAATTCTAATGCAATGCTATTAAAAGTACTGTTAGCAGTTGCAAGAAACATTTATTCTTGTACTGTAACTGTAAAAACAAGGAAATATCAAGTATTTCAACTTCATTTTGTGTTTGTTGATTTTTTATCACTTTATAATCCAGCAGCAATTTATAATGCAGCATTTACAGAATTATATAACCAATTGTTATTACAGCAGAGCTGTTCTGCTAAACCTTTATTTGCCCTAATCCATTAAATCAGTACAAAAAAAAACAAGTTTTATCTAGTACTTACTGTACTTTCCAGGAATACAGAGCTACAGTATATTACAATTGCTCTTGAGGAAGCATAAATACTTTGGACAACGTCTGGATTAACACAGAAATGATTCTTAAATGGAAAAAAAATTTTTTTATATACCTTTTAAATATGTTTGATGAGTAGGACGGGAGGGGTTCCTCCTCCATCTAGGAGAGAATTCAATTGGACATGAGGTTTTCACCACCCCCAAAAAAATCTTTGCACTCATCGTGCCCAATTTTGGTTTACGGCAGGAATGTGTACCTGCCGATACCTGCAGTATCCAATTTTTAAAAAAGGGTCGAAGGGTTTTCAGATTTGAAAACCATGTGGCGTGGGAATAATAATAATAACAATAATAATAATAATAAATATATATTTAAAGTTCCAGTGGAATCCATGTCTACCCTTCATCTTTTTACTGGCGAGGGGGCTGCTGGGAGGGTTGGTGCTTGCTGGAAGATGTAGTTCTCCCTGTGACTGCTGCTGCTGGGGGTTCATACACATGCCAGGGGTGACATACACACATACAGTACTTACACACACACACACACACACACACACACACACACACACACACACACACACACACTCACAGACACTCACAAACTCACCATTGCTGCAGAAGTCAAGCTTCTGATTCTGGAGGAAGAGGACACCACTTCAGAAGGTAAGTAATTACTGACTAATTAAGTTAATTGGGAACTTCCAATTGCTTAATTAGTCATGGGGTGGGGGTGCCGCAAGGGTGCCAAACAGGGCAGTCTTTTCCTTTAGGTGCAATGGTCAGTTGCCCAAGGGCCCCAAGAGTATTAGGCCCTGGGAAACTGGAGATATCTGACTTCAAAGCACTAGTCCCTATCCAAGCCTGTTAATTGCTCTTCCTAGCCAGATATCTCGGGTTCTTTCTGACTTACAGTTTTTCTGAGGGTGTTCTCTCCCCTTTCGGTGGACACTGGAAGCTTGTGTCTACCATTCCTAGAAGTAAGGGTGTAGTGATTTTTAAGTCCTTATTATCTCCTCAACCATAGTACTTACAACAGTGGGGCACTATCATTTGAAAGAGGGTGGTCCCCTCTTCCAAACTAGTTACCCTATTATAAAGTATTGCCTGCTAATGAGTATGACCACTGACAATATTGCCCTGCACTATAGAACACATACAATTCCTGTCAATGGGTGCTAAAGCACAATGTATCCATCCTATAAATACTGTATACAGTACATGAACATGTGTGGGTTCAAATTATGTGGCCCTCTAACAGTTATTTTCCGGTAATCACTAGACAATGACTGAAACAGTAAATAAAATACAATAATGCACAGATGTGCAAAAAGAATGCAGTATATTTTCTGGTTTAAACAAAGTTTGAACTTTTTCTACAACACATAATGAGCATTTAAATCTATAAAGGCACAACTATATAAAAGTGTATTATCATAATCAAGTTATAGTATCCTGTTGTTTTTATGCCTTAAATTCAGTCACTATCTTGAATTTTCCATAAAAAAGTGCACGTTTTTAGCATTTTATATGATGTGTTAAAAGAAGCAAAAAAAAGGACATTTTTTTTAAAGCAATGTTTTCTGAAAAAGCAAGGTATAATTTGTGTGGGTACTGCTTGAAAAAATATTGATATTATTGTTGGAATACTGTATAATTATCACAACCATGGAAAAATGGGCTCAGTACAAGATTGATAAAACCTCTAGATGCGTAAGCTAAAAATTTCAACTGTAATGTTACTTCAGGTTTTCTAAAAGTAAATACATGTTTTATAGTTACCATTAATCCAATTCACTTCTTACTATCTGAACAGCAGGAAGAGTCAGCAACAAGCACAACAGGGAAAATGGGAAATTAGAACTCTATTTAGTTCTAGACACTTTTATATCCGAAAATCACGAGTACTCCTATAATTTAAACCAGAAACCTGCGGTACCCATATTATTTGAGGTTCTCTCAGCAAAAAAATATCAACCAGTTTATTTTCTTACAGGCTATAAGTTAGAAGAAAATCACTTAAATGGAATGACTGTAAACAAATCTGTAGTTTGAATTGTGGACAAATATACATTGCATTCTGGATTAAATTGGCCAATGTTAAAATCTAGTAACAACATTTGTAGACACATGGGAGGCATAATCATTATTATGTATCAATATGTTTTGCTTAAAAAATACATTTGAGACTGTTTTTAATTCTGTCAAAGCAGAAAAAATAAGATTTTACTCACCGGTAAATCTATTTCTCGTAGTCCGTAGTGGATGCTGGGAACTCCGTAAGGACCATGGGGAATAGACGGGCTCCGCAGGAGACTGGGCACTCTAAAAGAAAGATTAGGTACTATCTGGTGTGCACTGGCTCCTCCCACCATGACCCTCCTCCAGACCTCAGTTAGGATACTGTGCCCGGAAGAGCTGACACAATAAGGAAGGATTTTGAATCCCGGGTAAGACTCATACCAGCCACACCAATCACACCGTATAACTCGTGATACTATACCCAGTTAACAGTATGAAATATAACTGAGCCTCTCAACAGATGGCTCAACAATAACCCTTAGTTAGGCAATAACTACATACAAGTATTGCAGACAATCCGCACTTGGGATGGGCGCCCAGCATCCACTACGGACTACGAGAAATAGATTTACCGGTGAGTAAAATCTTATTTTCTCTGACGTCCTAGTGGATGCTGGGAACTCCGTAAGGACCATGGGGATTATACCAAAGCTCCCAAACGGGCGGGAGAGTGCGGATGACTCTGCAGCACCGAATGAGAGAACTCAAGGTCCTCCTCAGCCAGGGTATCAAATTTGTAGAATTTAGCAAACGTGTTTGCCCCTGACCAAGTTGCAGCTCGGCAAAGTTGTAAAGCCGAGACCCCTCGGGCAGCCGCCCAAGATGAGCCCACTTTCCTCGTGGAATGGGCTTTTACTGATTTAGGATGCGGCAATCCAGCCGCAGAATGCTCCAGCTGAATTGTGCTACAAATTCAGCGAGCAATAGTCTGCTTAAAAGCAGGAGCACCTATTTTGTTGGGTGCCTACAGGATAAAAAGCGAGTCAGTTTTCCTGACTCCAGCCGTCCTGGAAATATAAATTTTTAAGGCCCTGACTACGTCCAGTAACTTGGAATCTTCCAAGTCCCTAGTAGCCGCAGGCACTACAATAGGTTGGTTCAAGTGAAAAGCTGATACCACCTTAGGGAGAAACTGGGGACGAGTCCTCAATTCTGCCCTATCCATATGGAAAATCAGATAAGGGCTTTTACATGACAAAGCCGCCAATTCTGACACACGCCTGGCTGAAGCCAAGGCCAATAACATGACCACTTTCCACGTGAGATATTTCAAATCCACAGTTTTAAGTGGCTCAAACCAATGTGATTTTAGGAAACTCAACACCACGTTGAGATCCCAAGGTGCCACAGGAGGCACAAAAGGGGGCTGAATATGTAGCACTCCCTTTACAAATGTCTGAACTCCAGGCAGTGAAGCCAGTTCTTTCTGGAAGAAAATCGACAGAGCCGAAATCTGGACCTTAATGGAACCCAAGTTTAGGCCCATAGTCACTCCTGACTGTAGGAAGTGCAGAAAACGACCCAGCTGAAATTCCTCTGTTGGGACCTTCCTGGCCTCACACCACGCAACATATTTTCGCCAAATACGGTGATAATGGTTTGCAGTTACTTCTTTCCTGGCTTTTATCAGCGTAGGAATGACTTCCTCCGGAATGCCCTTTTCCTTTAGGATCCGGAATTCAACCGCCATGCCATCAAACGCAGCCGCGGTAAGTCTTGGAACAGACAGGGCCCCTGCTGTAGCAGATCCTGTCTGAGCGGTAGAGGCCATGGGGCCTCTGATATCATTTCTTGAAGTTCTGGGTACCAAGCTCTTCTTGGCCCATCCGGAACCACGAGTATCGTTCTTACTCCTCGTTTTCTTATTATTCTCAGTACCTTTGGTATGAGAGGCAGAGGAGGGAATACATAAACCGACTGGTACACCCACGGTGTCACTAGAGCGTCCACAGCTATTGCCTGAGGGTCCCTTGACCTGGCGCAATATCTAGTTTTTTGTTTAGGCGGGACGCCATCATGTCCACCTGTGGCCTTTCCCAACGGTTTACCAACAGTTGGAAGACTTCTGGATGAAGTCCCCACTCTCCCGGGTGTAGGTCGTGTCTGCTGAGGAAGTCTGCTTCCCAGTTGTCCACTCCCGGAATGAACACTGCTGACAGTGCTAAGACGTGATTTTCCGCCCATCGGAGAATCCTTGTGGCTTCTGCCATCGCCATCCTGCTTCTTGTGCCGCCCTGTCGGTTTACATGGGCGACTGCCGTGATGTTGTCTGATTGGATCAGTACCGGCTGTTTTTGAAGCAGAGGCCTTGCCAGACTTAGGGCATTGTAAATGGCCCTCAGTTCCAGAATATTTATGTGTAGGGACGACTCCTGACTTGACCAAAGTCCTTGGAAATTTCTTCCCTGTGTGACTGCCCCCCAGCCTCGAAGGCTGGCATCCGTGGTTACCAGGACCCAGTCCTGTATGCCGAATCTGCGGCCCTCTTGAAGATGAGCACTCTGCAGCCACCACAGTAGAGATACCCTGGTCCTTGGAGACAGGGTTATCAGCCGATGCATCTGAAGATGCGATCCCGACCACTTGTCCAAGAGGTCCCACTGAAAGGTTCTTGCATGGAACCTGCCAAATGGAATTTTGCTTCGTAAGAAGCTACCATTTTTCCCAGGACTCGTGTGCAGTGATGCACCGATACCTGTTTTGGTTTCAGGAGGTCTCTGACTAGAGATGACAGCTCCTTGGCTTTCTCCTGCGGGAGAAACACTTTTTTCTGTTCTGTGTCCAGAACCATCCCCAGGAACAGTAGGCGTGTGGTAGGAACCAGCTGTGACTTTGGAATGTATAGAATCCATCCGTGCTGTTGTAGCACTTCCCGAGATAGTGCTACTCCAACCAACAACTGCTCCTTGGACCTCGCCTTTATAAGGAGATCGTCCAAGTACGGGATAATTAAAACTCCCTTTTTTTCGAAGGAATATCATCATTTCTGCCATAACCTTGGTAAAGACCCTCCTACTCCTAGTGAGGATGGTAAATGGGGACATGTAGGTAAGCATCCTTGATGTCCAGGGATACCATGTAATCCCCCTCCTCCAGGCTTGCAATAACCGCCCTGAGCGATTCCATCTTGAACTTGAATTTTTTTATGTATGTGTTCAAGGATTTCAAATTTCAAATGGGTCTCACCGAACCGTCCGGTTTCGGTACCACAAACAGTGTGGAATAGTAACCCCGTCCTTGTTGAAGTAGGGGCACCTTGACTATCACCTGCTGGGAATACAGCTTGTGAATTGCCTCTAGCACAGCCTCCCTGCCTGAGGGAGTTGTTGGCAAGGCAGATTTGAGGAAACGGCGGGGGGGGAGACGCCTCGAATTCCAGCTTTTACCCCTGAGATACTACTTGAAGGATCCAGGGATCCACCTGTGAGCGAGCCCACTGATCGCTGAAATTTTTGAGGCGGCCCCCCACGGTACCTGGCTACGCCTGTGGAGCCCCCGCGTCATGCGGTGGACTCAGAGGAAGCGGGGGAAGAATTTTGATTCTGGGAACTGGCTGACTGGTGCAGCTTTTTCCCTCTTCCCTCGTCTCTGTGCAGAAAGGAAGTGCCTTTGACCCGCTTGCTTTTCTGAAGCCGAAAGGACTGTACCTGATAATACAGTGCTTTCTTAGGCTGTGAGGAAACCTGAGGTAAATTTTTTTTTTCTTCCCAGCTGTTGCTGTGGATACGAGGTCCCAGAGACCATCCCCAAACAATTCCTCACCCTTATAAGGCTCTATGTGCCTTTTAAAGTCAGCATCACCTGTCCAGTGTCGGGTCTCTAATACCCTCCTGACAGAATGGATATTGCATTAATTCTGGATGCCAGCCGGCAAAATATCCCTCTGTGCATCCCTCATATATAAGACGACGTCTTTAATATGCTCTTATGTTCGCAAAATAGTATCCCTGTTTGACAGGGTCACAGACCACGCTGCAGCAGCACTATCTGCAGGTCTCAGTCTAGTACCTGAGTGTGTAAATACAGACTTCAGGATAGCCTCCTGCTTTTTATCAGCAGGTACCTTCAAAGGGGCCATATCCTAAGACGGCAGTGCCACCTTTTTTGACAAACGTGTGAGCGCCTTATCCACCCTAGGGGATATCTCCCAGCGTAACTTATCCTCTGGCGGGAAAGGGTACGCCATCAGTAACTTTTTAGAAATTACCAGTTTCTTATCGGGGGAACCCACGCTTTTTCACACTTCATTCACTCATTTGATGGGGGAACAAAACACTGCCTGCTTTTTCTCCCCAAACATAAAACCCTTTTTTAGTGGTACTTGGGATAATGTCAGAAATGTGTAACACATTTTTTATTGCCAGGATCATGTAACGGATGTTCCTAGTGGATTGTGTATATGTCTCAACCTCGTCGACACTGGAGTCAGACTCCGTGTCGACATCTGTGTCTGCCATCTGAGGGAGCGGGCGTTTTTGAGCCCCTGATGGCCTTTGAGACGCCTGGGCAGGTGCGGGCTGAGAAGCCGGCTGTCCCACAGCTGTTACGTCATCCAGCCTTTTATGTAAGAAGTTGACACTGTCGGTTTATACCTTCCACCTATCCATCCACTCTGGTGTCGGCCCCACAGGGGGCGACATCACATTTATCGGCATCTGCTCTGCCACCACATAAGCCTCCTCATCAAACGTGTCGACACAGCCATACCGACACACTGCACACACACAGGGAATGCTCTGACTGAGGACAGGACCCCACACAGCCCTTTGGGGAGACAGAGAGAGAGTTTGCCAGCACACACCAGAGCGCTATATAATTTAGGGATTAACACTATATTGAGTGAATTTTTCCCAATAGCTGCTTGTATATACAATATTGCGATAAATTTAGTGCCCCCCTCTCTTTTTAACCCTTTGAGCCTGCAAACTACAGGGGAGAGCCTGGGGAGCTGTCTTCCAGTTGCACTGTGAAGAGAAAATGGCGCCAGTGTGCTGAGGGAGATAGTTCCGCCCCTTTTTCGCGGACTTTTCTCCCGCTTTTTAATGGATTCTGGCAGGGGTATTTATCACATATATAGCCTCTGGGGCTATATATTGTGATATATTTGCCAGCCAAGGTGTTTTTATTGCTGCTCAGGGCGCCCCCCCCCCCCAGCGCCCTGCACCCTCAGTGACCGGAGTGTGAGGTGTACATGAGGAGCAATGGCGCACAGCTGCAGTGCTGTGCGCTACCTTGGTGAAGACTGATGTCTTCTGCCGCCGATTTTCCGGACCTCTTCTTGCTTCTGGCTCTGTAAGGGGGACGGCGGCGCGGCTCCGGGAACGAACACCAAGGCCAGTTCCATGCGGTCGATCCCTCTGGAGCTAATGGTGTCCAGTAGCCTAAGAAGCCCAAGCTAGCTGCAAGCAGGTAGGTTCGCTTCTTCTCCCCTTAGTCCCTCGATGCAGTGAGCCTGTTGCCAGCAGGTCTCACTGTAAAATAAAAAACCTAAAATAAACTTTCTTTCTAGGAGCTCAGGAGAGCCCCTAGTGTGCATCCAGCTCGGCCGGGCACAGAAATCTAACTGAGGTCTGGAGGAGGGTCATGGTGGGAGGAGCCAGTGCACACCAGATAGTACCTAATCTTTCTTTTAGAGTGCCCAGTCTCCTGCGGAGCCCGTCTATTCCCCATGGTCCTTACGGAGTTCCCAGCATCCACTAGGACGTCAGAGAAAAGAAAATATTCACTGTTAAGCAATTTCAGTAAGCTGCTAGCTAGGGGTAAAATCACCTCCCCTTGGGGCAAAAAGGCCTATAGCATGGACAGAGATATATAGTGCCTATTTCTGAACACTGTAAATATAGAAAAGATTAAAATTACATATTTAATCGAAACACAATTAAACATTATGCAAAAACATACACCATGAATGTAATAAAATCATCGCCATGTATCAGCAAATATATATTCCCACAATGATTATATGTGGGAATGCTTTTTCCCAAAGAAGCAGGAAAGCGAGCAAGTGTCTCCAAGAACCCCAGTGGGTCCACTGGTTGCACTAAGAGCCCACAATACTTCAATTCTAGTCACTCCTATTAAGAGATTGTCAAAATTGTCCTAGTTATAAAACCATAGATTTCAACAGTAGGCAGTCACAGATGGTTAAATCAAATTGGGATGGAAAACCAGCACGAAAAATTTATGGAAACAGCCTAATGGGGACGGGGTCTGTTGTGGGGGTGGGATCTGTTGAGGGAGAGGGATTCCTCCTTATAGGGTTTGATTCTGAGTTGGACACAGTTGTGGCCTGCCTTACATTTTTTGCTGCAGTTGCATCTGTGACTTTATGCTAATAATGCTACAATGCCTTACCCTGGGGTACATCTGCACATCCAAATATGCAAGGACTGAGATGCCCACAGATACTGTAATCATGCTCTGTGCATCTTCAGATACCACCATCGGTCGCACCATTGAAACTTTCATCTGTCAGAGTATGTGACAATGTGAGCAATTTAATGTCTCTATGTGCAAACATTTCAGCAACATGCCCAGACTACATTACATCTGTGTCTGATTAGCCAACCACTTGTAACCACACAGGAATGTCCAACACATTTCTAATTCACTTCTCGGTGCATTTGTCTGACTCTGTACTGCAACTCAGTATGAAAACCATCATGATGCATGCATGCACAGTACAACTCAATTATAAGTGCAGATGAAACACACTGCACAAGAAAAAAATAAAGCCAATTAGCACACAAAGGAAAAAATATACACATTAGCTCGCACAGAAAACAATAAAACAAATTGGCCCACAGGGGGAAAAAATGAAATGTATAATATAGCTTTTGATATTACAATTTGTTTAAAATTTCCACTGCTGCTTGAAAGGCCCAGAGACACCAACAGGTTTTATAATTCTAGGCTATAACATCTATACAATAATTTATTTATTAACATTTATGTAGCGCTAACATATTTCATTGCACTTTCTTTCAAACCCAGCCTAATCTCATCCTAACCCTCTTCCACGCTCTCTGTCTACCACATCTGTACCACCCCTGTCTGTCTGCCTCTCCCCTTTAGAATTTAAGCTCTCACGTGCACGGCCTTCAACCCTAAAGTGCTTATCCTTCTCTTACTTAAACCATCCTCGATGGCACCGAATCCTGCAGTTTTCTGCCACTCTGATACTAATGTCAGCATTATTTACCCTGTACTTGTTCAATATTGTTTTCAACTGTAAGTCACTATTGTTCTGTTTTGATTTTTATGTACTCTGTAATTGGGCACTGCGGATGCCTTGTGGCGCAATATAAAGTATAATAATAATAATAATAATAATAAGTTGGGCAAGGGAGGATTGGGAGGTGAAAGTGGCTCTGGAAAAAATTATATAAGTGGCCTCACATGGGCAGTGCCAGAGGTATACTGTGTAATCATGGCAGCAGTACCACCCCTCACATGTCAACAAACAAAGCATACACATCAACGCACCGGCAACCTTTCCTGTGCAGCTATATGTATATTAGTTTATATTCCTCTTTTCCAATTACATTGATGTCTTGAAAGGTTCTTATTGCCTTGCTTTTGTAATTTATTACAAATAATTCCACTTAGATGTTTGATTTATAAAAACAAACCAGTCCTGTTCTCTAGAATGCAGGGGAAACTTATGAGATTAGGGGTACTGTGTGCAGTGTCTGGGTCTAACTTGCCGGGAGAAGGCTGAGAGGCAGAGTCGGCCTTAGGCATAGGCAAACTAGGCAAATGCCTAGTGCATTTGGTATTCTTAGGGGCACCAGCAGCTTCTGCTGATTAAAATGATATGCGGCATGCCTATATTCTGTGTGTATTCCTGGAAATCACTGTAATGTAGCATTTCGTATGCAGATACAGTCGCTGTTGCACACAGAATATAGGCATGCTGCATATTATTTTAATCAGCAGAAGCTGCTTGTGCATCCTAGCTACATAGTAATGCAAATAAGATGCATTTTCATAAACAAAATGCGCCCGATGTTAGCAGAGCTGCCAGCTGAATCATGCTAGGCATCTCTTGCAGAACTAGCGGCGGTGCTAGGGGGCACCAGCCAAAATCTAGCCTAGGGCATCATAATGGTTAGGGCCGGCTCTGCTGAGAGGAGATACAGGTGGCTGGTGATGGGTTATGAGCTGGACTATTTGTATTATTAGGCCCCACTCCTTCACTGAAAAAATGCTGCAAATCATGCATACTGTATATGAATAGAGAAAATGATGCATTTAGCATAGAATCCAGTCGCTAGATCCCAACCCCTCTTTATGGACCGCAATTCTAGATACTATTCTCCCCATTCTACTTTCTTCAAAAATGTATACATTCTGCACTTATAAACTCATATTTGACATGGCTAAAAAAAAAATCTTAAAACACACACACATGGATAAAACAGATATAACAGATTTAATTAAGTTTATACTTAATTGCAGGAATAAAAATTTAGGTAAATCTCACTGTAACAATGAAAACCTGGACCACAATCAACTATTACAGTATATTGGTTTTCATTGCAGGATATTATATGAAATTCATATGTCTGTGCTGTGACTTTATATGGAGTTTTATACTTTATATGTCCGGCTTGAGCCTTAATTTTACTCCTTAGATGAAAGGATCTTAATGGTTTTGCTCTTTTCTCCAGATGCTTCTAACCAGTGTCCACCAATGAGTGCACAGAATTCACAGGAAACTACCCTGCATCCTATATATATATATATATATATATATATATATATATATATGGCAGCAATGGCAGCAAATGTGTGAGCTAAGATTAGGGGCACTGAGATGGGTGTGTGGTGGGAACAGAGCACCCCAGCCTGGGCCTATCTTTCGGCACAGAAGAGACATCCCACCCCCATCATTGTGTGGCCCTGCCCTTACAGTGACAAAACTCTCATTTAACCAAGTCCAAAGCATTAACAATTGGTCACAGTCATGCCCCTGTACTTTGCCACACATCAACTAGTAGGCCTGAAAAGTCTCTTAAAAAATAGATATGTGTGAGTTCTGGCGCAAAATAAAGTTAGCAGCCCAATCCAAACCTTCCTATGATCCGCCCAAATCCAGATCACACAAGAGACAAGTGAAAAATAATAGGTGGAAGGAAGATCAAAGGCGCTACTATAAAAAGGACAAATATAATAAAGGAAAGTATAGTATACTTGCAAACTTCGTAGTCCTTCGTTAATTTCTTTCTATTAATCCAATGATTACCGGATGTTTACATGCAATAAAAACAAAAATGAACAACAAGTGTGTAGTATTGTCTATAATGAGTTCAATTTTTTTGTGAGTTCTCCGTTGAAACAGAACCCTATGATATGGAGGTTTCTTGATAGAAGATAAGGATAGTTTCTCACCACCACTTCACAAACATAGGTAAACGTACCAAGACTCACTTAGAGTTAAATATCACCATACACATAAAGGTTTCTTTTCTACTTCTGATCATAGCATGTGAAGCAAGCTCTGTTCAATAAAACGTACCACACTCACTTTTCAGCAGATGGAATTCCACACGTAGCGGTTTCTTTAAATAGATTAATCACTCTTCTCTTCCAAAAAAATAATTTATTTGTGCATGATACAATTATAAAAAACAATTAAATAAATAAAATCTCCTTATTCAATTCCCAAAAAAATTCCAGGATAAAACAAATGTGTGTCAGAATGAAATGCGACAATCACAAGTGAATTCCGGACTTACACTTGCGAGCACAAATGTTGAATGTTACCTTGGAATGGTATGAATAAAGGAGGATTAAAAAAGCACTGTCTGGTATCACCAACGCCGTTTCGACACGAAGTCTTTATCAAGGTAGATGCATATTTAATTGTTTTTTATAATTGTATCATGCACAAATAAATCATTTTTTTGGAAGAGAAGAGTGATTCATCTATTTAAAAAAAACGCTACGTGTGGAATTCCATCTGCTGAAAAGTGAGTGTGGTACGTTTTATTGAACAGAGCTTGCTTCACATGCTATGATCAGAAGTAGAAAAGAAACCTTTATGTGTATGGTGATATTTAACTCTAAGTGAGTCTTGGTACGTTTACCTATGTTTGTGAAGTGGTGGTGAGAAACTATCCTTATCTTCTATCAAGAAACCTCCATATCATAGGGTTCTGTTTCAACGGAGAACTCACAAAAAAATTGAACTCATTATAGACAATACTACACACTTGTTGTTCATTTTTGTTTTTATTGCATGTAAACATCCGGTAATCATTGGATTAATAGAAAGAAATTAACGAAGGACTACGAAGTTTGCAAGTATACTATACTTTCCTTTATTATATTTGTCCTTTGTATAGTAGCGCCTTTGATCTTCCTTCCACCTATTATTTTTCACTGAAAAGTCTCTTGGCAGCTCTGATAATAATATCACATACAGTACTAATATCAGGGACATGCAGTCAGGGGAAGCAGAGACACACCTACCATGCTTACTGTCCATAATTCAGTGTTTTGACTATAAAAATTATTACAATAATACATAGAAGATACTGTATGTATAATTTACAAGCATCTTCTTTTTATTATTGCATTCATTTGTATAGCTACACCTGTCTAGATTTTCAGTGCTCCTGGAATTGCAGGGAGAGACAGAGATGAGGCAGTGAGAGCTTAGCCTCATTACTCACACTGTCAGACACTGCCTTTAGAGGGACCGGGCTACACAGCGGCCAATCATACCGCATAGAAAAGAGAAATGGGAGGCATGCCTCTATGTGTGGACGTGCTTGAGGTCCGATGGACACTTCACAATGGTCATGTGACCAATCCAGGAAGTGCAAGAAGACAGACACTGGAGCTGAGCAGCTTGGCAGGGGAGGATGGAGATGGGGACCTGAAGTCAGCAGAAGCCACCCGTGCACAGTGATTGGGGTTAGTAGCAGCCAGTTCCTGGAGTCCGTGTATGTGTTTGTGTGTGTGACATCTGTAATGAGTGTGGGGACTGGACTGCCTGTGTGGTGTGTGTGGTGTAACACCCCATGGGTTGAGGGGACAACTTACATATCTCTAGTGTATTATATTTTGCACATGCTTAATTAATAGGTTATCACCCCTATATATGTACAACATAGGTGCCCCTCATAGAGGGACCATATGAGCAAATAATGTGCACCTCACAGAGGGTAACTGTGACCTCCCATACTCCTTTAAAATAAAGGAATGTGTGTAGTGCTAGACTGTACCAATTCATGCAAAAAGTGGGTACTCACAGACTCGGACAATGTCCCAAAAGTGTGAGGACATCAAGGGGCTTGAGGGGTGAGCAGGTGGAGGTCCGCATGCCCCATGGTGAAAGAGAGGAGTTCGTGGGATTCGAGGGAGGTCAGAGGTGGTAGTAACAGTCCAGAGGAGAGTGACGCAGTGGAGAAGGAGCTGTGACCCTGACCCGTGTGTAGGAGGCTGCAATTGACCTAGCCTGGTGTTTGGAATTAAGAGAATCATTCCCTCCGGTTCCCCCGTGTGTCAAAGTAGAGCGGGTGTCAGGATTCTGATTTTGTCTGTCCCCGGCGGGGGCGCTAGTGGGTCAGTGTTGGTGTGACGTAATACACGAGGAGACCGAAGACTAGTCCTGCGCATAGGCGCTGATATTTATTATGTCACAGGGATCAGAAAGCAATTGAATAACAGGTGCAGTGGAATGCAATAGCAGTGGAATGCAAAACCAGAAATAACAGGAAATAAATATTCAAAAGTCACTGGTAACTATGATTGACACAAACAGAACTCCGGTAATTGTAAAAAGCACACAGTCTCAGTATAACTCAGGATGAAATAACTTTGGAAAAACAGAATCTGATAACTGTACAGTCTCTATTAAGCACAAGTCCAGATAGCCTAACGGGCTTAAGCAGGAGACAGTCTCTAAGCAAATAGATGTTAACTGCTGAGATGCACAGATGGTAATAATAAAACACCTGAGGAGAGTCTCTTACTGCTGGTGGATTGCGGCTGACTGTGGCTGGAGTTTGTAGTTCCACAGGAACACTGGAACAGGGAGATGACTTGGAGATGCCAGAAATAGAAGACTGCTGGAAACAAAGGCTTGAAGACTGGAACCTGGAACTGGAAACTGGAACAGAACTGAACTGCTGTAACCTGTAGTTCCACAGTAGAGATGCGACGGAGAATGCAGATTCCTGACAGTACCCCCCCTTTTATGGGTGGGCACCGAACACCCACGCTGGAACTTGGAAGGCTGAATGTCAATTGAAGTCTCAGAAGACAATGTAGGACACTTGAGAGTAGTGGACTGGAATAAGCATTCATAAGCAGGAGTAGAATCAACTTGAAATATTCTAGGATGGAGAGAGGACGTCATCTCCAAAACTGACTGACAGGAGTTCCTTACTTGACACACTGGAGAGAACCACACCGGGTTCGGAGGAACTGGAATCGGTAGGAACCGACGGCGACTTTGGACAGACGGATGGATCCGGGATTTGTCCAGGACTACTTAAATTGACTTGAAATGAAGGAACCTGATCTGGACAGACGGATGGGACCGGATTGGGTCCGGAAGAGCTTGAACCGGCTGGAACCGGAGGAGTCTTACTGGAATCGGCTGGAACCGAAGGAGGCTTACTGGAATCGGCTGGAACCGAAGGAGGCTTACTGGAATCGGCTGGAACCGAAGGAGGCTTACTGGAATCGGCTGGAACCGAAGGAGGCTTACTGGAATCGGCTGGTACCGAAGGAGGCTGATCCGGACAGACGGATGGGACCGGATTGGGTCCGGAAGAGCTTGAACCGGCTGGAATGGGAGGATGGGACCGGATTGGGTCCAGAAAAGCTTGAACCGGCTGGAACCGGAGGAGGTAGCCCATCATTGGAGCCACTCAGGCTGGCTGGTACCAGTGGGGTCTTACTGGAATCGGCTGGAATCGAAGGAGGCTTACTGGAATCGGCTGGAACCGAAGGAGGCTGATCCGGACAGACGGATGGGACCGGATTGGGTCCGGAGACAGTTGAATCAGCTGGAACTGATGGAGTCAGAATCCGGTTAGAACCGGAATGAGTGGTATCTGAGTGTTCAGTTAGACCATCCTGGATCTGGTCCATGCTGGATGCCAACAGGGTGGTGCTCTCTGAAGACGGCAAACAGGAGTTCATAACTGCATCTGTAGCACAAAAATTTCCATCTGGGAACTTGACTCTGGATACTTCCCTTGGGGCTGAAATTTCGGTGACCCCTCCTGGGGTTGACGAATTAGACACCTCTCTCAGGGTTGTTTTCTCCAGCACCCCTCCTGGGGTTGACAGATCAGAAACTCCTTTTTGAGAAGACTCATATGCCCCAACTAGAGCTTGAACATTGGATACCCCTCCTTGGGCTGTAGACACAGACGCCCCTCCTTGGGCTGTAGACACCAAACTTTGGAGTGATCCTGACCCCACACTCTGACCACCGTCCGGGTCCATGGGCCTTGGACAAACTGTCAGGATTCTGATTTTGTCTGTCCCCGGCGGGGGCGCTAGTGGGTCTGTGTTGGTGTGACGTAATACACGAGGAGACCGAAGACTAGTCCTGCGCATAGGCGCTGATATTTATTATGTCACAGGGATCAGAAAGCAATTGAATAACAGGTGCAGTGGAATGCAATTGCAGTGGAATGCAAAAACAGAAATAACAGGAAATAAATATTCAAAAGTCACTGGTAACTATGATTGAAACAAACAGAACTCCGGTAATTGTAAAAAGCACACAGTCTCAGTATAACTCAGGAAGAAATAACTTTGGAAAAACAGAACTCTGATAACTGTACAGTCTCTATGAAGCACAAGTCCAGATAGCCTAACGGGCTTAAGCAGGAGACAGTCTCTAAGCAAATAGATGTTAACTGCTGAGATGCACAGATGGTAATAATAAAACACCAGAGGAGAGTCTCTTACTGCTGGTGGATTGTGGCTGGCTGTGGCTGGAGTTTGTAGTTCCACAGGAACACTGGAACAGGGAGATGACTTGGAGATGCCAGAAATAGAAGACTGCTGGAAACAAAGGCTTGAAGACTGGAACCTGGAAGTGGAAACTGGAACGGAACTGGAACTGCTGGGACCTGTAGTTCCACAGGTCCAATACACAGGGGTATCTCTGCAGACAGATGACTGCAAACAGGAGACGCCTGTTCACAGAATGTGACGTGTTGTCCAAGGCCATGAGACTGAGTCAGGAACTAGAGTTTATACCCCTTGGTCTGTGATGATTGGATGTTGCATCTGTGAGAACACCCCCCGCTGGATTAGGTGTTCAGATCAGCTGTGGGTTAGCTGAAGAACTGTGTACTCCAGGCTGCAGTAGACTGAAAACTGGAACTGGAACAGAACTGAACTGCTGGAACCTGTAGTTCCACAGTAGTGATGCGACGGAGAATGCAGATTCCTGACAGCGGGGTTGAGCCGGGACATTGCTCAGGAGGTGGGTCGTCTCCGCCTGAGAAGGCGGGTAGAGGTAGAGCCATCTATCTTCAAGCCTGCCTGGGGGTGCGGCCTCACTGAAGATTGGCAGAGACTGGGAGGAGCAGTGCCATAAAAGCCGGCCTTTCCCCTTCAGCACAATAGGAAAGGAGGTGCAGCAGAGGCGGAGTAAGTCACTGGGAGGCCTGGAGGCAGGACTGGAGTCACCACCCTAGCCCACTTCTCCTAGTGATTGTGCCAGGGTCCGTTTTGATGACTTTCAAGGACTGACAAAGGACAGGCTGGCTTGCAGAGAGGAGAGATCGCTGCCTGAGCTTGGCATTATAAGTCTCCTGAATGGCGGGGACCAGGTTTGACTACTTCCCACAGAATGGTTTTAGCACACATTGCTTGCTCCATCTATACACATGTTGCTTAACAGACTGCAGCAGTCAATAGTTATTAGTGGCAGAGGAACAGGTACAATATGTAAACTAGTTAAGATCCAACTCACACTGCTTCAAAAAAGGTACCTACCTAGCCCAGCCTATTTGAGTTAGAGTAAAGACCCACGGTCAGCTGTCAGGGAGTGGATGAGCTTGCCTATCCCCTTTTTTTCTCAGGACAGTGAGGGATCTTATCAAAGCCAAAATAATGGTGATCCAGTGAGACACTAAACCGGCAACTCTTTGTCCTCCACGTTAAAGCAGTGCCTGTTTTCGCTCATTCACGTTTACTTTAAGGAGATCAGTGTCCATAATGGGAAGTTAACAAAGTCCGCAGGGAAATAGCTATCAACAAACCTGGGTTTGCACCATTCAAGTTTGCAGCGTGCACGACCAAGGTTCAGGATTATGTGTCAGTTAACGGGTAAAATTGGAGGTCAGCACCTCGCTTTTATTAGAGGGAATAGTGAGCTATCTTTATATCTAAGTGCACCGCCGTATTACTCAGCTGAACTGAATTAATGTACTGTATTTGATGTTTGTGGAGTATACTCCGTGAATACCTATGCTAATGACTTGCTTTATTAAAAGGTTAAGCTTTTATTAGTTAAGAAAAGAGCTAGTTAGACAAAATTACTATAGTAGAGTTTTATGCATATTATATTGATAGTTGTAGTATCCATAATATTGTATCGCTGATTGATCTACATGGGGAAAATTGGTCTGCACTACTAAGCCAACCGGCATCCGTGCTTGTCACCGAAGAAAACAGTAGAACTCTTTGTTGCTGAACAATAAAACTGTTTAGTGTTTTATGTTTATGTGACATACTTGTTGCCATCAAGTTTGCATCAATTCCAGCAGTAAAGGCCATAGAACAACTCTTCATGTCTATTCTTTTAACCACTCTGGGTCCGACTAAATAGTCAGCACACCTACCATAGGACACCCCCACAGCACTCCCTGGTATATCTAACTTCACGTAGCTGGGAGTGTCATAGTGGCATTTGTAGTGATTGTGGGGACAGGAATCTGTGTGTATGACTGCAGCGGTGAGACCTAGTGTTCCTGCTCTCTCTCTCTAGGTGCAGCTGTGGAGCCCCTGCTCTCTCCCTTCCCAGGCACTGCTGTGGAGTCCATATTCTCTCCCTTCCCATGTGCTGCTGTGTAGCCCTGGCTCTCTTCCTTCCCAGGTGCTCCTGACTGTATTACCCTGAGTATTACTGATGACTGTATTACCCTGTGTAACCTGCAGTACCAGGCCAGCGGTGTTCTGCAGGTGATAATAAAGATAAGTGTCACAGCTGGTTCATTAACTTTAATTGCAACCTACACAGAAAGCTGTTTTAAGTAATTACTAAAGCATATTAACCTGAAATGTTAGAGGGAAATTAGATTTAGGCTGCATGTGGAGGTTTAGGGTTAGGCTGTGGGAAGGAGGGGGTTAAGTTTATGCAGTGGGGAGGGGGGGTAGGGTTAGGCACCCCATGGGAGGGTTAGTGTTAATCTGCATGGGGAGGGGAAAGTTAGGTTTAGGCTGTGGGATGGGGGGTTAGGGTTAGGCACCACTGGGGAGGGTCATGGTTATGCTGCGGGGAGGGGGGTTAGGTTAAGGCTGCAGGAAGGGAGGGTTAGGAGGTTTGGGGGGTTAGTTAGAATTGATTCTGACCCCTGCATCAGTTTTACAAATAAGTGACCCTGCACTTGTAGGTTTGACAATAGTAAACAAGTATATTGTAGTTGCAGCATTGCACATTACTTATATGTGTGCCAGACACTATTAATTATAGAAAGCAAGGAGAGAGGTGCTGGATCTTTCCAGCATGCAGCAATCCAATATGAAATTTGTGGCATTTATGCCCTTATTTATCAATGAGTGATACATTTTACTGTGAGTGATAAATTGCACCAGCCAATCCGCTCCTGACTGTCATTTTTCATACTACAGTCTGTAACATGGCAGTTAGGAGCTGATTGGCTAGTGCAATTTATCACTTACAGTGAAATTTATCACTCATTGATAAATAAGGGCATTAGGATGTGGGATATTAACTTGGGTATGGACTCAGAAGGCATTCATGATGGCGCATTGAAGAAAGTCAGGGTGGGGGGATCAGATGTGGAGGAACACACAAATGAGTGGCTCTGCAGTATTTTAGAGAGTTAGGAGTGCCCAGACCACCATCATGGTTTATGAAGTATTTTAATATAAACTCTCTGCTTCCTAGCAGACAAGATAAACTTTTAGAATTTTAAAGACACAAGATGCAAACCTCCCATGGCTATAAGGAGAAGGTTAAGGTCCAGCATTTCAGTTCTATTTAGGTTAATTTTATAGTTGTAGATATCCTCAAATGTCTGGAGGTCATGAATGAGACAGGGGACTGCTTGGATTTATTAACAGTCATGAGAATATTGTCTGTATGAAGTGGGATCTGAAGTTCTTGGAATCTAGATATATAGTATGACCAAGCTGACAGGGTTTTATTTCCAAGGTTTACCTCATTAGCATGGAAATGAGTGGACTGCTCTGATAGGTATGGCTGTGGATCAGAAACAAAGAAAGCTGTAGGATTGAAATAAAGGGTTACATCACCTCAAAGGATTGAGCCTTTCATGCCCATAGCTGCCAGAGTCCAAGGTGTTTATTGTTGGAAATATGTGTGCCAATGTGATGGTATTTGGCAGAGTAGTGTACACACCAGCAAAGTGTTTCCTGACACAGTGGCGGCTTAATCAGTAGTGTGGTTTATTGAGTTTTGATGGTACAGCTACACTCATTTTTACACTGGTTGAGGCACATAGTGGATCTTGTCATGGGGCAGCGTTGTGACAGTTCACCAGCCGCTGACTTTCCCCATGATTTGGGTAGCGATGCAGGATGCTGTAACAGTGGTACATGTTGGTAATATACAGCAGGTCTATTCCCACTACTGTATGTCATGCTACACAGTTACACAATGGTGTAACTTTGGTGGCCATCTTGGTTAGGGAATGAAGCATTCCCAGTCGAGATAAAATTAAGTAGGCACAGTAGGACTCTGCTGTTTGAACATAAATAATGGAAACAAACCCAGTGAAAGGTTTGTTTTTTTTAGCATATAAAGCTATGAGAGTTTGAAGTTTTCAGCTATTAGCCATAAGAAGCAAATCAATGGCATGCGTGTTGTTATCAGAAATACAGTAAAGATAGATGGACTCACTGTCACTAGCAGCTGTCCAAGAGTTTATCAGTCCCCAGTCCAAACAAGAAAAAAATATATAGAGCATGAAGACAGCACGAAAATATTGAACAAATTAGGCACTAAAATATAAGGATGGCTTAGAATAAAAAAGCACAATTTTAGTAAAATACTAACATACATATTTTGCATTAATAATTAGAAAAAAAAAAAATCATATTAAAATGTAAATAGTGCCCAATCCCAGTTCTTATATAGTTCTCAGTTCTTAAAAATCTGTTTACGTACTCTAATATAATTTAGTTAAGTTCCATTAATTAGTAGAAATGTTGTTAATAGATACAGTGTGAAAAGGAGCTACTCAATTATTAGGCATTTTCCCAGCATGGCAAATCCACAGCTGATGTATGTTTACCCATAGATTTCAGGTTAATTGCCCAGAATCTATGGGTTACCCTACACAGTTACCCCCAGAGGGTGCATTTCATATGGATTTTTCTTTGCAACTACAGAGGCTGTGAGGAAAAACCTGCTTTATGTGCATCCTCTAGGGCTTGCCAAGCGGGGCTCTTCTCAGAGCTGGGGATGACCAAATCTGGGGAATAGCTCAGGGCTGGGGATTAGCAAATCTACCCCTAAGGTTCTGATTCTAAATTTGGAGTAAAGCAAAAAAGAGCAAGTATCTTTGTTCCTTGCCAGAACCCTGCTGCATTGCAGATGGGGAGATTTAAAATGTGTAGAGATATACATATATATAAGAGAGGTGTGTCTAATCTGAAACCTAAATTGCATTGTAAAAAATAAAGCTGTGCAGTATGTGTAATTTACATGCAAATATAAATAAGTCAGTGTATTTGGACACTTTGCATTGCAACATGGTTAGTTACAGATACAAAGTTAAATGTTTTTTTTTCTACTTTGCTCCGACTCCGAAAAAGTTCTATGCAGTATAAGAGCAAATTGGTATATGGGTTAGTTAGTTAGTTAGTTAGTTAGTTAGTTAGTTAGTAAGTATCTGTCATTATGTTAACATTTTGTTCCATATTTTGAATACATTAAAAAAAAAATATATATATTTAATGCGTTTTTATTTCATTATTCTGAACACAGGTACTTTTGTGGTGCAAGTGACAGCTGCAGATGCAGATGACCCTTCATATGGAAACAGTGCCAGAGTTATTTACAGCATACTTCAGGGTCAGCCATATTTTTCTGTGGAACCTGAAACAGGTTAGTGTGTCTAATACAGAGGTTCTCAAACTCGGTCCTCAGGACCCCACACAGTGCATGTTTTGCAGGTAACCCAGCAGGTGCACAGGTGTATTAATTACTCACTGACACATTTTAAAAGGTCCACAGGTGGAGCTAATTATTTCACTTGCGATTCTGTGAGGAGACCTGCAAAACATGCACTGTGTGTGCCCCCGAGGACCGAGTTTGAGAACCTCTGGTCTAATATGTTTAATTTGCTGCATAAGAGAGAACGGTTCTATGCTTTTGCTTGAAAACAAAAAATGGCAAAATTATACTATTGAATAGTCACTTGATTGAAAAGAAATGATCCTTGTCAGGGGTGTCTTATGTATCAAAACAGTTGTCTACTTTTCATAAATCACCTTATCCTGTCATTCTCTTTGTAGTAAACCAAAGGTTTTACTAGAAGTGTAGATGTTAAATATATTGTTTACACTATCTTGGTACACTTTGGAAATATAGGGGGATATTCAGGTTTGTTAGCAAACAAAAAAAAAACCACTAATGGGAAAAATAATGCGCACTGCAGGTGGGGCAGATGTAATATGTGCAGAGAAAGTTCAACTTGGGTGGGTTATATTACTTCTGTGCATGGTAAATATTGGCTGCTTTATTTTTACATTGCAATTTAGATTTCAGTTTGAACACACCCCACCCAAATCTCTCTGCACATGTTACATCTGCCCCACTTACAGTGCATATAAATGCTATTCCAAGCTGCACATTTGTTCTTGTTGTTTGTTCAAGGGAAATTCCAGTTGTTTTTAAAACAGCTACCATTTTAGAGTAAGACCTTCAAAGTGAAAAAACATGTATCATAGAAGTATAAGGAAAGTGAAAATCTCACAACTGAATTTCTACAAAATAGCATTCTAGAGAAATGTACCACAATTCAATTCAGTGCAATTTGATTTTCACACAATGATGTTAAATCAGATAACTGTAGAATTTTCAGTCTAGCAATAACATTATAGTATATCAAGTCTTTCTTTTGGATGCGTATATTGCTAGCTAACTTTATTGTTTTTGCTTTCGCTCAAACTAGACTTTAGAAAATATAGTCATGTGAAAATTGGCCCTCCACTCACGCATTGTGACACAGATTATAGCTTTGAGCCTTTGCTGTATAAAGATGCCAAATTCAAGAATTTACAGAATATTGCATTTCTGCCCCAAATGAAGTTGCCCATTTGAACATCCAGTTTGAGTGTTTCAGGAAACAATTGCCTCAAATCGCTGCATATATTTATCCACAATGATTGACAATAATAGTCAACATGCTCATTATATTAGCTGGTACTTGTGGGATTTCATTCAGTCAAATAGTTTCACTTATGTGGGTTGCCAAACTGCACGCAGTTGCAGTGTTTGGTGACCAGGCTGAGATATCGGATCAGCCCATTTATCAACAGTATGAATCTATACACTACACATTCACCTGCCATTTTATTGCCCAATGTTCATTGTACTTTGGCGAAAAAAATATTTGTCCAGAGAGGACTAAGGATGTTAAATGAAAAAATGTGGATTGTTCTAATTTGCAGTACGCGTAGCATAGATTATGTTTGGGTGACTGTAATATGGTAGTTTAGATTCATGGAAAGGATTTGGTTACATTTATGGAGGTTTTCTAACATGGCTGAATGTTAGCCAGTTGAATGTCTAAGGAATTTGGCAAGCCGAGGTTATACTCCATATATGGTGTCTGAAGGAGCTTACTTCCTCTTTGATTCTCAAGCAGTAGGTTATATGTTTCTTTTTCCCCCCTGCCCATTTGTTCTTTCACCTCTCCCCGTCTTTTGGTACCCTGTCCTTATCTCTCTCCCTTCCCCTGCTTGATTTCTGTGTGGATCTCCCCTATTTCATTCTTTATTGCTTTTCACTTTCTCTATTTTTTTCCTCATCCTGCCAGAACCCACACTGATGCAACTGGGCTCCTTTCCTGTTATTGTATCTGCTTCTGCCCACCCTGGTCATCTGTTACCTCCACAGCATACTTCACACACAACTGCTGTTGGCTGTATGTCCATATTTGGACCCAAGGTGCATGTCATGTGATGGGTTTCCACTTGCTGCCGTAGATTTTAATTTGGTTTCTTCCTGGCCGGATTCTACCCTTGCATCAGCCATTTGGCTCTCACCAGAATTGCTTGCCCAATGTTGCCCGCCAGCATGTCATTCTCTGGCTACTCCCTAGTCACACTTTTGGGGCTGAAGGTAACCCTTCCTTCCTTGCCAAGGTGATTTGGCTGCCGTCCCCCCACTTCCCTGGTGTCCCCTCTCTAACTCTTTCTGCCATCTCCTTGCTGGTCAGAAGCTAATGCTGCTTTTTCATGTCACTGGGACTGCTTCTGCATCCAATCTCGATTTACCACTACCTAGTTGTTCTCTGGTGGATTGTGGAATGAGCGTGCTCTTTCTGGCCCAGGTGCTTGACTGGTGGCCTATTCTAGCCTCCCCTTTCACATGGTCCCCTCACCTTTCCCTTTTGTGGTCAGCAGCTCGTCTGCTTTGACTGTAGTGCTTGTTTCCATGTAGCTACTGACAGAACTTCCCAATCCCCTGCCTGTCATTTCTATTACAGCTACTAGGTCACCTGATTGTGGCTGGTGAGATCATACTCTTTCTGACCTGTCAACACTATTTACTCTCTTACCCACATTGTAGTTTCATATGGACCCAAACCTACCCCTACCTCCCATTCCCATTTGTCATCAGCAGGATCAGTTGCTTTGACTTATCTAGTACTGCTGATTCTTATCCCATCTTCCGATACCCAGTGCTGCTTTTTTTTGCATCTTCTAGCTACTCAGCTTTGCCTACCCACTCTCTCTATACTCTTTTTTTTAATTTGTATTAACTTTCTCTACAGAACCCATCTGTACCCCTTTTTGCCATTTTTGTACTCCCTGTGCCTTCATTGCCTCCACAGTTGCCTTTCCCTCCCCTTCACAGGTATATTTACTGTGAAATTCTCCCACTCTAACCCACTAATTCTGGATTTCACATGGTGCTGTGTCCTGTTTAAGATGTCCTCCTCTCCTTTTGTGAGTGGCTTTGTCACTGAACTTTGTCACATGATAAGACAAGCATAATGAAATGAAACATAAATTAAAGGGATCATCTCCCTTGCTACATATCTTTGCTTTAACATTTACAGTGCAGTAAAAGGTGCCCGAGTCATGGCTGCTATTCTGAGAGATTTTGGTAAAATTCTCCTTTTTTTTAAAGTGGCAATCATTTACATGGCCAAAGCAACCTGGGTTCGCCATGTCAATGATTGCCACTTTAAAAAAACAGGAGAATTTTACCAAAATCTCTCACTTTCTGATTCTCACACCCTATTACATTTCCCCCCCCATGTATTTCAGATTTGATATACTGTAAGTCCCTCCGATTATGATTTGGGTGACATTTCACACTGGACTGCCCAGGGTTCTTGGATACCTGCCATTCTATCCATATATACAGAGAGAGACAGTGGCACCAACATGTCCCTTACTGTCATTTAGTGTTAATACTGGCCAAGCAAGTTTTGATCTGTAGGCAGTTAGCAAAATATTTTTATAGTGCAAGTTTCATCCATTGTCTAAGTATGTCATAATGGTGCTGCCTGTAACTCTAAATGTGTCACTGCACATTGGTGTTTTATTTTGTCACTCCCCACGGTGCAACTGCACCCCAGCAATCCTAATACAGGACAGCCTTAACCCTTTATTGTTGCACAGTGCATGTTGTGCCTGCAAAAGTTTTTGGTGAAGTAGTCATTTAAAAAAAAAAAAACAGAAAAAAGTTGTTTTATTGTTTTGAACTACTGATGTGTTCTCTTTTAATGTTGCCCGTGATTGCTACAGTATATTTCCCGGTATAGCATACAGTAGCAGGAGCATGCATACGCATGCTCTCGCTACACAGAAACCAGATCCCTTAATTGCAGATACAGGCAGCGATGGAGTGATGCTCCTGCAGCCTACAAGAGAAAGGTGGAGACAGTAGAGGTCAGTTAGCTGGGATAGCAGGAAGCTATGCTCCTGCTACCTGTAGTTTTGTGGTTAGTACTCAGCAACAATAGCATGTATCCGTGACTAATAGCAGAGCAATCGGGAGCTGTTGGCTGTGGGAGGAAGCAGCGCCGAGGTAAGCAACCTCCTGCAGCAACAATATAAGAGGACACATCTGTACAGTACAGTACTTGTGCATTCAAAAAACATCAGTAGGTGCTGTGCTCCACTGCATTAATATAAGCTCTGTGAGTCCTCAGTGTGATTTTGTGATTTGTGAAAAAAAAGTTGGTTTTTTGTACAACTTGTGCATTCAATAAAACCCAGTAGATGCTGTGCCCCACTGTTTTAATAAATAAAAACAATAGGAGTTCACAGTCTGAAGCTATTTGTAAAAAAGCAAAAAAAGTTCTTTTTTTGTGCATTCAATAAAGCTCAGTAGGCGCCGTGCCATTGTGTTAATAAATATAGCACTGTAAGTTTGCAGCGTGAATTTGTCATTTGGGAAAAAACAAATAAAAGCTGTTTTTTTGTACATCTTGTGCATTCAATAAAGTCTAGTACAGTAGGTGCCGTGTCCCACTGCTTTAATAAATATATTCACTGTGATTCCAAAGTGTGAATTTGTCATTTGTAAATAAAACAAAAAAGTGGTGTTTTTTTGTACAACTTCTGCATTCAATAAAGCTTAGTATTTGCTGTGCCATAAAATAAAGAAATATCAGCACTGTGATTCTGCAGTGTGAATTTGTCATTTGTAAAAAGACAAAAAAAAGTTTTTTGGGGTACATATTATGCATTCAATAAAGGCTTAAATACGTGCCCCACTGCATTAATTTAGCACTAAGGGGGTTATTCAGAGTTGTTAGCAAACCAAAAAAGTTAGCAATTGGTCAAAACCATGTTGCAGTGTAGATGGGATAGATGTAACGTGTAGATAGATTTAGATTCGGGTGGGTTATTTTGTTTCTGTGCAGGGTAAATACCGGCTGCTTTAATTTTACACTGCAATTTAGATTTCAGTTTGAACACACCCCACCCAAATATAACTCTCTGCACATGTTACAACTGCCCCACCTGCAGTGCAACATGGTTTTGCCCAATTACTTACTTTTTTGGTTTGCTAACAACTCTGAATAACCCATAAGTCGAAATGGATCATGAACAGTTCATAGAAGGGCAGAAGCCACAACCAAGTACTAGTGCTTTTGCTGTACCCAGTCATGATGATCATGAGATTAGTATTGCAAAATCTACTAAAGATGGAGCTCAATGGCATAGAGGGTCTAAAAAAGGCACCTGAAATCAAAACAATATTCTACAATGCTTAAAACCTCCCACCTTTAATACAGTGGCATGGAAAGGTTCAGGCCTTAGCCTTTATTTATGAGTGGCAATTCTGTATCTGACAATAAGGCTTCTTCTGCCTCTCAGAACAATGAAAGACCTTCTTACTCAGAGTCTAAAAGAAGTGTAAAGAAATGAAAACCGAAAACTCAGTGCTGAAAAAAAGGCAATAGAACAAACTGTGTGTTCAAAAATGTCACAAATCCCTGAGGAAAGCCTAAATGTGTCACATGTGCTATGTGTGAATCTGACCTTTCTGATACTGTACTCATAGAGAAGCTTCCTTCCATCATTTCTGCACCCTCTGCACATGTGGAAATGGCAGCACAAGTCAACATGTTGACATAGAAATTGAGAATGCTAATGTGGAGGTGCAATAGATGAGTATATTTTTATTGCTAACTCCAGCACTAACAAGGAGATTAATGATGAGGATGGTGTTTTTGTAAGTCAGGTACCAATGAAAGCATTTCTTTCTCATGATAAAAAGGCCATTGTCATGTCTGAGCATAAGACCAAAAAATCCAGCTCCTATGTGTGTAATTATTTTTACCCAAATCCTGACAACAATTATTTAAGACATCTGTATAATTTCTAAAGTCACAGCAAGTAGAGGTAGGGACGTTAACCATCTAGTGATCTCCTCCCTTTTACATCATTTACAACAAGTTTATGAAAAGGTTTTGTCAAAATAAAAAACTTATGCTAAAAAAAAACAGGCAGCCCAGCATCAGCTGACGCTCTTATTTCAGCTAGATCCCAGAACCAGCAATCTCCAACACCAACACCTTCATCATCAATATCCTCACTAATGATCAGAGGTAGTTATGCATTCAAATTGATAAGTCTAACTGACTCCTCCCATATCCAGGATACTTCAGAAGAATCCTTGAATGCTAGGCCTGCTGCTGCTGCTGGGGGTGGATACTCACCATTGAAGGGCCAAGTAGACTACTAGTATTATTAAAACAAAATTGACTGTGATGGGAAAATGTGTAAGTGATTCTTTGGCAGAGTGGAGGAACTTAGAAGGAGTGCAGGAGAGGTGGGAATCAATAAAAAGTATAATATTAAAGACAACATTCCTTAGTATCAAGTGTTAGGAAAAACACAAGGAAAAGGAGGCCAGTGTAGTTTGCAAAAGAAGTAGCAAGTATTGTGAAAGCAAAAGATATGGCTTATAGGAAATATAAGCAGACAAAAAATAATGAAGACAAAGAGATATACAGTATGTATTTTTATTATTATTATTATTATTATTATTACATGTTATTTATAAAACGCCACAAGTATTTTGCAGCGCCGTACAAAGTATAGTACAGAGAGACAAAACAAGGCATTACAGTAAATAAATAAAAATAGTACAGGTAACAAAGAGCACCATAATTCTCAAAACATAATACAGCTAAGATGTAAGTAGCGAGGGCGTAACCATCAAAGTACTTGGGGCTGGTGGCCATAGATGGAGATGAGCCTTTACCAGCAGGAGAAAAAGCGGATAAAGATGGTCGCACTTTTCATGTTTTGTGTTTTGGTTTTGGTTCTAATTCCACTTTTGTGTTTTGATTTTGGCTTGGTTTTGCCAAAACCACCCTTTCGTGTTTTGGTTTTGGTTTTGGATCTGGATGATTTTTTTGGGGAAAAACAAAACATAAAAACAACTAAAATCACATAATTTGGGGGTAATTTTGCTTCTATGGTATTATTAACCTCAATAGCATTCATTTGCACTCATTTCCAGTCTACTATGAACACCTGACACCTCACAATATTGTTTTTAGGCCAAAAGTTTGCACAGAGGTTGCTGGATGACTAAGCTAAGCGACACAAGTGGACAACACAAACACCTGGCCTTCTAGGAGTAGCACTGCAGTTTCAGACAGGATACAAAAAAAGGCCCCAAACAGCACATCATGCAAAGACGAAAAATAATTGCAATGAGGTAGTTGTATGACTAAGCTAAGCGACACAAACAATTGGCCCATCTAAGCATAGCACTGCAGTAGTAGACAGGAGGGCAGATATAAAAAAAGGTCCCAAACAGCACATCATGCAAAGAAGAAAAAGAATTGCAATGAGGTAGTTTTATGACTAAGCCAAGCGACACAAACAATTGGCCCATCTAGGCGCGGCACTGCAGTGCCAGACAGGATGGCACTTAAAAAACAAGGCCCCTAACAGCACATGATGTAAAGAAGAAAAAAAGCTGCACCGAGGTTGCTGTATGACTAAGCTAAGCGACACAACCACCTGGCCCATCTAGTAGTGTCACGCAGTCAGTAGCTGATTGTTGAGAGTGGGCCGCAAATGTTCGGTCCACTGACAGAATCTCCAGCACGCTCCAGTCACTTTTAAAAAAATATGCATTTGGTGAACTTACAGAATATGGAAGTACCTCAGGACTAATACAGCATTACCCCTGGACTCATATGGCAGTGTCACAGAGGATGGCACGTTGCAAAAACTAGGTCCCAAACAGCACCTCATGCAAAGATGTTGAAGAGGTGCAATGAGGTAGCTTTATGACTAAGCCAAGCGACACAAACAATTCCAACTGGAATTACACATCCAAATCACTGGAATTATACATCCAAATCACTGGAATTAATTGCCAAAATCACTGGAATTATACATCCAAATCACTGGAATTAATTGGCAAGATCACTGGAATTATACATCCAAATCACTGGTATTAATTGGAAAAATCACAGTGATTAATAATTATACGTCTAAATCACTGGAATTAATTGGCAAAATTACTGTAATTATACATCCAAATCACTGGAATTAATTGGCAAGATCACTGTAATTAATAATTATACGTCCAAATCACTGAAATTAAATGGCAAAATCTCGACATCGCCTGTCTAGTGAAGTGGAATCTACCGTAGATGGGATTTGGTACTGGGGACACAATACCTCCATCAATTGTCTAAATCCCACTGCACTAATGGCGGATACCAGACGCACGTCTAAGACCAACATAAGTGTCAAGGCCTCAGTTATGAGGGCTTCCATCGTCATGTGAAGCTGAACCACTAGTAATGAACAAAGGCCAGGGCCTCTGCCGTTCCTTGCCACTCTGTGTCGTAAATGGCATATTGGCAAGTTTACATTTCTCCTCAGACCATTTAATTTTTATTTTTTTTGTCTTTTTACTGAACTTTGGCTCTTTGGATTTTACATGCCCTCTACTATCACATTGGGCATCGGCCTTGGCAGACGACGTTGATGGCATTTCATTGTCTATGTCATGGCTAGTGGCAGCAGCTTCAGCACTAGGAGGAAGTGGTTCTTGATCTTTCCCTATTTTATCCTCCAAATTTTTGTTCTCCATTATTTTTCTGGAGTTATATAACACAATGACTGATGGCTGATGCACAGGACACTACCACTGGTCTGATGCAGCACAACACAGCAACACTGTGAGGGACTTGTTGTTGTTGTTATTATTATTATTATTATTATTATTATTACTACAATACTGTAGCAGTGGACATGTAGCAGCAGCATATACCACTGTGACTGCCTGGTGACTGGAATGACTGATGGCTAGAACACTACCACTGGTCTGATGCAGCACAACACAGAAACATTGTGAGGGACTTGTTGTTGTTATTATTATTATGCGTCAGCAGTGGACATATAGCAGCAGCATAAACCACTGTGACTGCCTGGTCACTGGAATGACTGATGGCCAGGACACTACCACTGGTCTGATGCAGCACAACATAGCACCACTGAAAGGGACTTATACAGCTACACTGGATATATGGCAGCAGAGGACACCACCACTGTGACTGGTCACTGGACTGATGCTGCACAAGACACTACACCTGGTCTAATGCAGGACAACACAGCACCACTAAAAGGGACTCATACAGCTACACTGGATATATGGCAGCAGAGACCACCACCACTGTGACTGGTCACTGGACTGATGCTGCACAAGACACTACCCCTGGTCTTATGCAAGACAACACAGCAAAAATGCAAGGGACTTTTACAGCAGCCAGCAGCACTGGGGACATATAGCAGCAGAGGACACCAACACTGTGACTGGCTGGACTGTTGCAGCACAATACACTGACTACACTGGACTGGACTGAGCAGCACAACACAGCACAAGACTCGCCACCCCACTTTCCCACCCCCACATAGACATTGAGGACGGAGACACGTCCTCTCACTACACTCTCCGAGACTGGAGTGAAAATGGCTCCTTACATGGAATCCAAATCCCGCAAGAATCCGACAGCGGGATGATGAAGTTTTGCCTCGTTCGGGTTTCCGAGTCAGATAGGAAAACCCGAGTCAGGCTCGGAACTGGGTTCAGAGCATGAAGTTCGGTACGGTTCAGTTCTCTGAGACCCGAAGCCGCTCATCTCTAATTATAACTAATGGTAAAAACAGCTCAAAAAATAGTTGTAGGAGATGAAACAAAGCGGTACCACTTAGTGTGTTGGATTTATGTATTAAGTCCTTTACTTGCTTCACCAAGATCCAAGGCATTCTCATCTGGTCGGGTCTAAACGAGTTGTCCAAAATTAGTGACACCTCTATCGTAACTCCATCGGATACGGTCAACATCCAAAGAATGGTGGAGGATTATTTTAATGACAGTGTACAAATAGGCATGTCACAGAGTCTCTTTGACTAATGGAAGGAAAAAAGACAATTTGGAGGCCCTTGTACAAATTAGCTTTGCATTACTTAAGCTGCCCACCCTCCAGTGTGTACTCAAAAAGAGTTTTCAGCACACCTGGAAGCCTTGTGATCAGCATAGGAGCTTCTTCCTCAAAATGTGGAAAATATGATGTTCATCAAAATTAAATACAAATTTCATGAGGAGGACCTTTACCACCAATTACAAAGTACAGAGACTTCTGTAAAAGTGGATTCTAGCAGGGAGGAATTAATATTATCTGTGGATGATGTAAACCCTGGTTATTTTGAGGATGAGGATGATCCTGAAGATGACATCTTGCCACTGTAGAGGCAAACACTGTCAGCTAAACTGTTAGTCTCATCATTGACAACAGTGTTAGCGGCCTTCAGCCCATCGATAGCTTGTTTTATGGGGGCCCAAATAAACCAAGCAATTCAGCCACAAAAGTGGCAATCCCTATCGTTAAAGTGCTTGGTTTATTAAACGTTGTATGTCCTTTTCAAATTCCAACATAAGGGTGGGTATTAGGCCCAAGGACAATTTCATCTTGAACCACTTTTCTTTTCTTGCACTGCTATATGGTAATGTTTCATAGATGTGCTATAAACTGGCATGTGTTTGTGCCACTGCTCTGTTACTCATTAATCAGCCAGTTTGCTACAGCCTATGGCCAATTTTGGCTAAAAACAATATTATAAGCAGTAAGGTCATCAAAATTGATTGGTAATGACTGGAATGAATGTTATTGAGGTTCATAATATTGTAAGAACACAAAAAATGCCCAAGTTATGTGATTTCATCAGTTTTTATCAATTGTTTGGGAAATAAAACATAAAAACCAAAACACATAAAGGCGGTTTCTGCAAAACCAAGACCGAAAGAGGAAACAGAGCCAAAATCAAAACATGGGGGTTATCTCACATCTCTAATTCTGGCCCTTACTTTTTTTGTGTATTTGGTCTTTTTTTTCTCTCTTTCTGAAGAATCTTTGCATTTTTCACTTCTCTGACGGTGTTCAATGGCTTACTTGTTTTAACCTTCCTCTTGTTTGTGATGGCTGCTTCCGGCCCCCTTTAGCTTTCTTTGCCTCTAATTTAGATTTCTTCATCATTCTTTTTACCTACTACAGGTCTCCTCAGAAACTGCATACAGTAACTTTCCTCGCTCCACCTTGGGTTTGTGGGCTTTGTTTCTGGTTTGTTTTTGATATGCATGGCTGTATGTGCTTACTGTGGTTCTACAAAGGTGGTGGAATTCGTCCCACCTGGCCAACTCCACTTGTGGGTGCCATGTCAATAGCTTCAACCCTTCTTGTCTACCTGATAGACATCATGCCCATAACCCCTCCCTTCTTGCCTACCTTGTAAAACATTCATCTTCTGCTGCTCTGTATTGTAAGTCCCTCCATTGGCTGCCTGCATTTTTCAGATTCACATATAAAATACTACAACATAATTCCATTATCCAAAGTACACCAACAGACATCTCTTATCTCCCAATATATCCCAGATCACCCCTCCGCACTCACAAGATCTGCATCTCTCATACATACATACATACATACATACATACATACATACAAAATAGAATTTGACAGCAGATAAGAATCACTTGGCTGATCTACAGTAGTATGCCCCTTTTTTAACCATGTTGTTACCTTAAACCCTATTTGATCCTTATTTCTTTGTAAGGATATCCTTATGTATATACCAAGCATGTTTAAATTGATCTACTATATTAGTTTCTACCACCTCTGATTGGAGGCTATTTCAATTGTCCACTACCCTTTCTGTGAAGTAATGTTTCCTCTAATTTCCCCAGAACCTCCCTCCCCCTAGTATCAATGCAGGTACTTGTGTTCTAATACTTCTCTTCCTTTGAAGAATGTTTCCCTACTGTACCTTGTTAAAACCATTGATATATTTGAAAGTTTCTTTCATATCCCCTTTTCCCTTCTCTGCACCAAAATATTCATATAAAGACATTTTACAGGTTCTGGCTAGGTTTGTGATGTACTGTAGGTCATGCACCATTTTAGTTGCCCTTCTTTGTACAGTCTCTAATGTATTAATATCCTTCTGGAGATAAGGCCTCCTGAACTGAACGCCATACTTTACATGAGGCCGTACCAATGACCAATACAGTGGCATAATTACTTCTTTATTTCTGCTTCTGACTTCCCTCCATATGCAAACAAGCAACTGACTTGCCTTCCTTTTTGCTTTGCTACAGTACATTGTTTACCTGCCTTTAATTTCCCTTGAATATTAACCTCTAGCGCCTTTCCTTTCTCAGTATTTTCCATTATAGTACTATATTTAGCCTTTGGATCTTTTAAAAAAGTAGTATTCTTTAAAAAAGTTGATCCAGTGGTATTTAGCCTGTACCACTGCCTACAAGAAAGAATCCAAAGATTTGGACATATTATAAAATAATGACCCCCTTGCCAAAAATATAGGCCTACTGGGGGGTCACATCTTTGTGTAGTTTTGGCAAGGTACTTATGTAATATTGGTACAATTATTAATAGTAAGAATGTTATTCATTACTGCCTGGTCCAACAAAGTTCATTTGTAAAAAGCTTAGTGTTGTAGAATTCCATTTACTTTTTCATCCTATATCTGGGCATACATTTCTGATTTATAGTCAGTGGTGTTTTGCAGAGTAATGCCACCGTCTTTATTTGCTGAACGTATTGTTATATCTGTATATATTACAAGATTTCTCAAGGCATCATTTTCACCCTTAGTCAGATTAGTAGTTTCATTATAGGACATATCCCTAGATTTTTTAACCTCGGTGTTCTAAATAGAGATAACACTTTTTATAGAAGAGTTGGTAGAGCTTTGGTCAAAAATGTATCTTTTGTGGAATAGCATACTTTTCTTATCCACATTCTGTTCTTACCAAAAATGTTCTTTTAATCGCAGCTGACGATTCATTTTATAAATGTCTACTTCATTCCTGAAGGTTTTGGGTTTATTTGTTGGTATAATGGAAAGGCCTTTATTAACACACTGATTTCATTAGACGTCAACATTTGTGCAGAAAATTTAAATCCTAGCAACTCTTTTTGTGTGTTTTTCTGTGCTTGCCATGCCTATTGCCCCACCTCTTCTGGTGGATTTTGTTGTCATTACAGAGTACTTTACCAGCGCAGTCAGGATCACTTCTGAGCTATCTTTGAATCATGTAGGCACACACCGGAAAGCTCTTTGTGGTATAACTTGTTTATATATTGAAACTGGAACAGATCATAATACAAACTGATAGTCAAAACAGTATATCTGTGCATGAGCTGCCATCATGCATGCTCCATCTCTCTCCTTCATGTAACCTTCAGAATACAGAAACAAACAAGTGTGAGACATACATCGCAGACTGAAAAAACAACATATATACGACAGCTCCACCTGATGTCCCTCCTGTGTAACACATCAAGTCTGAATCTATGGAATGCTGTTTCTCAACATCCCTTTTCAATAAGTGAGACTTGATCCATGAGACCCATCTTTCTAGATAGTCTGTGATGTCTTTCTCCAGCCAATGACTTGGTGAGAATGTCTGCAGTCTTCAAAGATTTCTGTAGGTTCTGCTTGTTGCTGTCCCAAATCAGCTAACAATTGTCTCAGCCATATTAGCTCTTGACTTGCTTGAGCTGCCACAACATACTCTGCTTCTGTGGATGAAAGTGTTACATATGATTGCTTTCTACTTGTCCAACTGATTAGTCCTTCACCAAGTACAAATAGGTAACCACTTGTGGACTTTCTGTCTTTAAAGTCTTCAGCCCAATCTACATCTACATATCCAATCAGATTACACTTTCTGCTTGCTGGAAGTCTAAGTCCTAAACTGATGGTTCGCTTTAAGTAACGTATAACCCTTTTCACGGCATTCCAGTCCATCTGACTTGGCTTGGAGACCTTTCTGTTTAGAATTGCTACTGCTGTGGTAATGTTGGGTCTGGTAATAGTGGCAACGTAAAGCAATTTTCCTATTGCCTTTCTGTACTGGTGATTGTCTGGTAATGGTGTACCTTCATTGTACATTTCCTTTATGTAGTTGGTCTCCATGGGAGTACTTGCCGGTTTTGCATCTTGCATCCCAAACTCCTCAATGGCTTCCTGTATTTTTTGTCTCTGGTTTAAGGTAAAGTCTCAATTTTCTTCTCTCGCTATTTGAATACCTAAATAGTGTGTTATATTTCCTAGGTCTTTTATTTCAAATTCCTTGTTCAGAATCTTCAGTAACTCCACTTTATCCCCTTCTTGCTTGAAACATACTACAAGGTCATCCACATAGATTAACAGGTAGATCCACCTGTCAGCTATTTCCTTAACATATAAGCAGGGATCTACTTTGCTTCTCACAAAGTCTTCCTGTATGAGTGCTTCATTTAATTTTGTGTTCCAGGCTCTTGCTGCCTGCTTCACACCATATACTCTTCTGGAGCTTGCATACTTGGTCTGGTCTTTCAAGGTCTTTGAAACCTGGTGGCTGTTCCATGTAATTATCTTCCTTTAGCTCCCCGTGTAAGAACGCTGTCTTTACATTGAAGTGTCTCACTTGCATATCCTTTGAGGCTGCTACTGCAAGTAATGTCCTTATGGTTGTGTGCTTTACTACTGGAGCAAATGTCTCATCATAGTCTTCTCCATATTTTTGTGAATATCCTTTGGCTACTAATATGGCCTGGTATCGCTCCACTTTTCCATCTGTGTTGTATTTGACTTTGAATGTCCATTTGCTGCCTATGGTTTTTCTTCCTGCTGGCAGTTCTGTTAGTGTTCATGTTTGATTGTCGCGCATGAATTTAATTTCTTCTTTTGCTGCTTCTATCCATTTTTCAGCTTCCCTTTCTGGTAAGTCCGATACTTCTTTCCATGATGCGGGTTCACGTATACTGATGGTGCTAGCTTTCTATGAGAGACGCACTGGTGCTTTGCCTTTGTTCTCTCTGGTTGAGCGCCTTACTTCTTCTGTGGTGCGCTCCTGCATACCTTTGGTATCTGGTTTGAGACTGATTTTAACCTCTTGGTTAGCATCTGTTGTGATGGTGTCACTAGAGTCAGCGTTTTCTTCTTTATCCAGATCTGCTGAAATCATCACTTTATTTCTTAGTTCCTCCACGAAGGTCACACTATTGATTATGGTTATTGTATCTGTCTTTGGGTTCAGAATTCTGTATCCTTTGGCGCATTCACTGTATCCAACAAAGATTCCTTCCACTGCGTGGTTCTGCAGTTTACAGCGTCTTTCTGCTGGAATATACACAAATGCCTTACATCCAAAAACTCTTATGTGTTTCACATTAGGATTTCTGCCATGCCATAATTCATATATGCCATAATTCTGCCATGCCATAATTCTCCACTGTTCTTGAGAATAATCTGTTCTGTAAGTATGTGGCTGTCATTACGGCTTCACCCCAGTATTTGTCAGGTAATCCTGAATCTGTTAACATGCATCTGATCATTTCTGTCAGAGTCCTATTCTTTCTTTCAGTTATCCCATTCTGTTCTGGTGTGTAGGGTACTGTCTTGTGGTGCTCTCTACCAAGTCGTCTCAGGAAGTGTTCTATTTTGTGACCTGCAAATTCACCTCCATTGTCGCTACGAAATACTAGTGGATTTCTTTGAAATTTATTTCTAGCCATTGTTACGTAATCATGTAACTTGTCCAGTACTTCATCCTTGCTTTTGATCAGATAAGTAACTGTATATCTGGAGTAGTCATCAGTGAAAGTCACTATATATCTGTTACCGCTTGGTGTACGTACTTGCATTGGGCCACACATGTCGCTGTGTATGAGATCTAGAGGTGTTTGGGCTCTGTTCTCACTTTGTTTTGGAATTGTTATTCTTGTGGCTTTGGCTTTTATACAGCATTCCCACCTCATGGTTTCTGAACAGTCTGATACTGTGGGGTACTTTGGGGGTCATTCCGAGTTGTTCGCTCGTTATTTTTTTGTTGCAACGGAGCGAATAGTCGCTAATACGCATGCGCAATGTCCGCAGTGCGACTGCGCCAAGTAAATTTGCTATGCAGTTAGGAATTTTACTCACGGCATTACGAGGTTTTTTCTTCGTTCTGGTGATCGTAATGTGATTGACAGGAAGTGGATGTTTCTGGGCGTAAACAGGCCGTTTTATGGGAGTGTGTGAAAAAACGCTACCGTTTCTGGGAAAAACGCGGGAGTGGCTGGAGAAATGGAGGAGTGTCTGGGCGAACACTGGGTGTGTTTGTGACGTCAAACCAGGAACGACAAGCACTGAACTGATCGCAGATGCCGAGTAAGTTTGGAGCTACTCAGAAACTGCTAAGAAGTGTCTATTCGCAATTCTGCTAATCTTTCGTTCGCAATTTTAATATGCTAAGATTCACTCCCAGTAGGTGGCGGCTTAGCGTGTGCAAAGCTGCTAAAAGCAGCTTGCGAGCGAACAACTCGGAATGACCCCCTTTGTTAGGCCTCTCTTTTGTAGATCCTTAATGCTGTCTTGGTGCCTGTGTCCTAGTTGTCTGTGCCACATGTGAATACAGTCTGTGTGTCCATGTGTGCTTAATCTCCCCTGTTGTGCCGCAGTGTCTAGACGATACAGGTGTTGTTCTGCTTTGGCTGTGGCTACTGTTTCTGTTCCATTTTGAATGATGCACACCTTATCTTTGAATTTAACGGTAAGCCCTTTATCCGTCAAACACTTTACAGATATTAATCCCCCTTCCAATATGGGAACATATAATACGTTTTTAATTGGTATTGTTCTATAACTTCCATTAGCACTGGAGCATATGAGCATACCATGTCCTTTACCTTCTGCAGTGATATTGGTGCCATCTGCAAGATATATTGCTTCTCTATGACTTGTGTCAATTTCGGTGAATAAATCTCTGTCGCTTGTCATGGGACTTGTCGCTCCTGAATCTATGTACCAAACTTAAGTTTGTATGTGTTACTGTGTCTTTAAAAGTGATATTCCACTTATTTGTGCACATGTCTGTAAGTGAGGTCTTGGCTTTCTGCTTGTATCCTTTTAAAAATAGTTTCTACTGTTCTCATTTCCATATAGAGCAGTCCTGTTTTAAATGTCCTATCTTCTTGCATCTAAAGCATGCTCTTGTTTCTTTGTTATGCACCCTAGTATCTGTAAATTTGAGAGATTTTTCTGTGTCACTGTCCATGTAATCCTGTGTGATTTCTTTCCTGCACTGATATTCATCTATAAGCATATTTTTCACAAAGTCTAGTGTGAGTTCTGTTTCAGGTCTTGTTTCCAAAGCATTTATTAGTGCACTGTATGTGTCTGGTAGACTGCATAGAAGTATGGCTACTGTGTGGCTGCATTTCAGCTCCTCTCCTATGGATCTGAGCTGTGCTACTATCTCCAGCAATTACTTATGTGCTTTTGCATAGTCTGTCCTTTGCTAAGTCTCTTTTGGTACAAGTTTCTTAGCAGGAATAATTTGCTGTTTAAACTGGTTCTTTCATGTAGCATTTGCAGTGTATCCCACATGCCCTTTGCAGTGTCTTGTTGATTTATATGGACTAACTGGTCATTTTCAACTAATAAGCCTATAGTTGCACGTGCCTGTCTGTTTTTCTTGTCCCATTCCTGGTTATCAACATTTAGTCTTGCTGTATTTATAACTTCCCACAAATCATCTTTAGTTAGCAGCATTTCAACTTTAAATTTCCACAGTTGGTAGTTATCATTAGACAGCTTGGTTACTGCCAGTCTAAGATCTGTGCTGCTTGCCATCTCTTTCTGTTTGTCTGCTATTCCCCTTTAGTAATAATAATGGGTTTACTCACAGTTGCTGTGCAGATCGCTCAGAGATGTTCCTTGTGCCATGATCCTTGTAATCTTTGTTCCTGGTAACTGTGATCCTCTTGTCTGTGTCTAGGCCCATAACCTGTTGTCATTACAGAGTACTTTACCAGCACAGTCAGGATCACCTCTGAGCTATCTTTGAATCATGTAGGCACACACCGGTAAGCTCTTTGTGGTATAACTTGTTTAAATATTGAAACTGGAATGGATCATAACAGGGCCGGACTGGCCATCTGGCACTTCTGGCAGATGCCAGAAGGGCCGATGGCCACGTGGGCCGGTCCAGCGGTCACTGAGACGCGCTGCCGCTCAGTCCGGCGGCAGCGCGTCTCAGCTGTCAGGCTTGGAGAGATGTGAGGGACGGGGGTGAGAACGCCGGGCGCCCGCCAGCACGGCTGTGTCTGGCGCGGCGCGTATAGCGGACTTCAAAGCAGCCGCCGGTTCGTGAGCCAATCAGAGCTCGCGGACCGGCAGCCAATCAGAAGCCGCCGGTCCGCGAGCTCTGATTGGCTCACGAACCGGCGGCTGGTTTGAACGCTATACGCTGCCGCGCCAGACACAGCCGTGCTGGCGGGCGCCCGGCGTTCTCACCCCCGTCCCTCACAGCCCGGAGGAGGAGGAGCAGCAGCAGCAGCAACAGCAGCAGTGCAGCAGCGGTAAGCAGAAGCAGCACTGGCTGCTGTGGGGGCAATTGTATACCTGGCACTGTGGGGGCAATTGGCTGGCACTGTGGGGCAATTGTATACCTGGCACTGTGGGGCATTTGTATACCTGGCACTGTGGGGGGCATTTGTGGATCTGGCACTGTGGGGGGCATTTGTGGATCTGGCACTGTGGGGCATTTGTGTACCTGGCACTGTGGGGGCAATTGTTTACCTGGCACTGTGGGGGCAATTGGTTACCTGGCACTGTGGGGGCAATTGGTTACCTGGCACTGTGGGGTCATCTGTATACCTGGCACTGTGGGGGCATCTGTATACCTGGCACTGTGGGGGCATTTGTATACCTGGCACTGTGGGGGCATTTGTATACCTGGCACTGTGGGGGCATTTGTATACCTGGCACTGTGGGGGCATTTGTGTACCTGGCACTGTGGGGGCATTTGTGTACCTGGCACTGTGGGGGCAATTGTTTACCTGGCACTGTGGGGGCATCTGTATACCTGGCACTGTGGGGGCATCTGTATACCTGGCACTGTGGGGGCATCTGTATACCTGGCACTGTGGGGGCATTTGTATACCTGGCACTGCACTATCGGGGGCATATAATGTAAATTTCGGCTCATACCGGGTGCTGTAATGTGAATTTTGGCTCATACTGTGTGGTATAATGTGAAAGGGGCAGCAGTACTAGATAGTATAAGGGGTCCTACTATTGTGGTGCATAATGCGTATAAGGGGTGTATGGTGTGGTAAATTACACTGAAGACCACACCCCCTTTTGAGTGACCACGCCCCATTTGAGTGACCACGCCCCCTTTTCCGGAGCACGCGCGCCTTCGGCGCGCGCTTAATTACAAGCCTCACATCTCCATACCCCCACTTAAAAATTTCCACTTCAACCACTGGTTGTGTATATTTTAATAGAGAATGATGTACGCCTGTATGTTGTTAGAATATTAATTATATTTGTAAGAACATAGACTAATAAGTGGGAGGAGTCAGGAATAGTAAGGGGAGGAGTTACAGAGGTGGGCCTGTGTGCTTCAAAAATGCCAGGGCCTATTTTTAGTCCCAGTCCGGCCCTGGATCATAATACAAACTGATAGTCAAAACAGTATATCTGTGCATGAGCTGCAATCATGCATGCTCCATCTCTCTCCTTCATGTAACCTTCAATACAGGAACAAACAAGTGTGAGACATACATCACAGACCATGAAACACATAACATATATATGACAGCTCCACCTGCTGTCCCTCCTGTGTAACACATAAAGTCTGAATCTATTGAATGCTGTTTCTCAACAGATTTTTTGTGCAATCTTTTCTGACTTGTGTAAAAACTGTACCTAACAGATGCATCGGTAGTGTTTTCACCTTCACTTGTAAACTTCTTTCGCTACTTACTGTATATGTGCCTGGTCTGGTCTAAGGGGCTCATTCAGATATGAACGCTGCTGTGCTTTATCGCACAGCTGGCAATCAGGTACTAAACGCGCATGCGTATGCACCGCAATGCACACGCGCATCAGACAACAACAAAGAGCTTTGCTGGTCAGCGGTGGAATGGTGTGAAAAATCCATTCGCACAGGTGTTCGCAAGGTGATTGACAGGAGGAAGCCATTTGTGGGTGGAAACTGACCGTTTACTGGGAGTGTTCAGAAAAATGCAGGCATGCCCAAGCGTTTTCAGGGAGGGTGTCTGACGTCAGCACCAGCCCTGATCAGCCTGATGTGACTGCACTGGAGGAGTAAGTCCTGGGCTGTGCAGAGACTGCACACACTGAATTTTAGCAGCTCGGCGTACACATAGCAGTATACACTTGCACAGCGAATATACACTCCCCCTGTAGGCAGCGATTATCTGAATGCAGGACAGCAAAAATCGCAGCGCAGCGATCAGATCTGAATGATCCCTTAAAGCCTCTGTATTGGTTTTGTTTAATTTGGTATGCCCGTGTACAGGTTAAACTCCTGCTCAGCAAAGCCCATATTTACTGTTGCCAACTTGTTTTTCTTAAAATGTATGAGTTCTGTTTTATATTTATATTTAGCATTAAAGAGTTGTCCCATTCAGTTATTAAACCTATCATTTTTGAGCTTATCCAGTTGTTTACTTTTGAAATCCCTAATTTCTTTTACCAAATGAAGTTCCCTTCTATTACTAATAAATTAAAGCACACAAGCACTTATTTAGTATGCCTGCCCATTTTTTGGAAAATTCAGTATAAAAATGTACTATAATCGGTGCATTACTCACCCTGAAGCCTCTCTATTTTTATTCTCACAACAGTAGTCTGATAGACTAACACCATGTAAATAATAGTCAATTTCTTTTTTTGTACAGCTTTAGCAGTTGGTAGTAGGATTGTTCTGGTGTTTCGTCCACATTTGCACCACTCATATTATCCGAGAAGAATAATGCTTAGTGAGGTGTGCGTCTGAATGATAATAAACAACAGCAGGTCGCACGGTGGCACTCTCACTCTGTCACACTGCAAATTAACCACCCTCGGGAGCTGGCTATAGTGCATCAACGTTTTATGGTTTACACCATTTTGTCACGAGTACAAAAGTTACAATAAAACAACATACCTTTAAACCCTGTGACACAGTACCATGTGCAAGAAACACAGCTGGGTCTCAAACAGAGGCACAATGATATCATATCACCAACATGTGCTATCAGTGCTTGTGCCCCTCTTACCTCCAATTCATGCGGCTCAGTGAATAACCATCACCATAGCAACATCAAACATTCTGTGAAGCCAAATAATACACAGTTACCAGCACATTGAAAATAATCAGAGCATAAAGTTCACTTTAATACACCCCAGATATATATCACCTACACAAAATGTTATATATCTATATGTGAAAAATGTAAAAACATGCATGCATACCCCTGCTTGTCCCCAACCACCATCTGCTGACATGTAACAATCCTGGTCCCCACCCTCTCTGCTGACATGGGGTCTCCCCAGACTAGCACCTTTTGCCGCTGATACTGGCTCTGCCCAATACATAATATAAAGTCTCCCCAGTACACAATACACATCTGCTGACATAGGTGGTCATTCCGAGTTGACCGCAGCCAGCAACTTTTTGCTGCTGCTGCGATCAACTAGTCCATGCCTGTGGGGGAGTGTATTTTAGCTTAGCAGAGCTGCGATCACTTGTGCAACCCTGCTAAGCTAAAAACATTTCAAGCAAAAGTAGATTAGGCCTGGACATACTTACCCTGTGTGACGATCTCTGAGATGCTGGGGCCAGCTTTGACGTCAGACATCTGCCCTCCGTTCTGCTGGACACGCCTGCGTTTTCTTCTCCACTCCCCCGAAAACGGTCTCCAACGGTCCGGATCCGCCCAGGTACGCCTTCTTTCTGTCAATCTTCTTTGCGGTCGGCTCTGTGACCACTTCCTTCGTAGGACGCAACGTAACCTGGCGATCCCTGTCACCAGGCAACATGGCACATGCGCACTGTGGCCGCTGCGCATGAGCATTCCAGACCCGTTTGCGCCGCAGCGACAAACCGCTGCATGCAAACGGGTTGGAATGACCCCCATAGTGTAGTGCCCTCAAATCCAGTGCATAATTTTAAAAATTAGTGTGGGCGTAAAATAAACCTGGTTTGGTTAAGATCAGAGAGGCAGACCTACTGTACCCCTCAGACACACTGACAATATAACAGTCAGGATCCAACTCCATTTTATTATTATATGCTAAGAGCAATTTCAATAATAAAGGTGACATTGACAGAGTATGTTAATATTGTGTTGAGAACTCTTTGTTTACATACACAACAGGAGAGAAAACTTGGGTATAAGCTGGTGTTGTCTTTATAATAGCACAGTCTCGTATAACCAGCAATAAAAATAGGCAGGTGAGTTGCGGGAACCGGTAAGCAAGCTGGCGTTGTCTTTAGAATAGCCCAGTCTCGTATAACCAGCAATATCAATCGGCAGGTGAGTTGCGGGAACAGGTAAGCAAGCTGGTGTTGTCTTTCTAATAGCACAGTCTCGTATAACCAGCAATAACAATAGGTAGGTGAGTTGCGGGAACAGGTAAGCAAACTGCCGTTGTCTTTCTAATAGCACAGTCTCGTATAACCAGCAATAACAATAGGTAGGTGAGTTGCGGGAACAGGTAAGCAAACTGCCGTTGTCTTTCTAATAGCACAGTCTCGTATAACCAGCAATAACAATAGGTAGGTGAGTTGCGGGAACAGGTAAGCAAGCTGCCGTTGTCTTTATAATAGCACAAAGGTATAATATCTTTAACAGGCACTGCTGGGCGGAGCTTGCATAACATAGTCAATAGTAAGCCCGTCTTGAAGTAATATATCAATCAGGTGAATTAAACAGGCATTCACAACAGCTATAACCACTGTCAGCATCAATATGAACACTAGATATAACTTCTCCGCACTGCCTCAACACATTTCTCACTTAGGGACACAACCACATAGTAAACTCACTGGGATTGCAACATTAACTTAACATTGCTTCCATTTACAATACCCCTTTTAGCGTTGATCACAATACATTACCACTTAAAAATCGTACAGTGCTACCACCAAGACATGGGGAAGGTAGGGAAGCCTACCCCCTTCTTCTTAACTATGAAAGCAGGACACCCAAACTGAGGGAAAACCTACCCCTTATTTAACAAAGTATTTCTCCATTTGCAGAGTTTAGCAGCAGAAGAGGCCTAAAAACAGGTGCGGTGGGCTCAGTGATAATGAATGGAACCTACCCCTTAATTAGCTACAAGTCAGGCACAGCACTGAAGGGGAGCCTACCTCCTTTATTTAACTAACCTACAGGGCAACCGAGTGAAGGGAGCCTACCCCCTTAATTTACAAGTCCCCAAATGCAGAGTTTGGCAGCGGAAGGGTTAATTACAGGGGCAGAGAGTGTCAGAGGAAGGGTTGTAGCTGGTTCTCACCCACATGCTGTGGTGCTTCTGCCACCTCTGATCCTCCGTGCCTACAGCGCTGCCCGGGATGCTGAGGACAGCACCAGGCTGCACCCTTAAACAGAGTCCCCTGTCTGCTCTCTTCTGCTCCACCCTTGCTGCAGGCTCTGGTCCGCGCCATCCATTACAGCCGCAGTCTGGACTTCTCATCTGCGCCATCCTCTTCAGAGCCACCAGGGGTCCTCAGCGCAGGTCCTCTGTTTAGGGTCATCCTCTGTGATGCCTGATCCTCTGTCTTCACGGTCCATGGCTCTTCTCTCCAGCTTCACGGAAGTTGGGGAGTCAGCGGTGGTCCTTTCTTCCTCCCGTCGGTCTCCTTGCTATTCCTCTGCTGCATCCCAGGTCACATCAGCCAGGTCTTCACAAGGTCTTGCCACGGGAAAGGCTGCGGGCTCCATCTGGTTGCTTGGGCAGGTGTCCTCTTGAGGTCCTAAAGCAGCTGTCCTCTCACTGCCTGCCTGATCCAGTCTTCCTGCAGGGGTCTCCCCGGGTCTGCTGTGTCTCAGCGGGCCATCCCTGGTCTCTGTGACCTATCACTGGCCGTCTTCTCCAACTGTTTGCCATCATCCTTGGGGATATGCTGTTCCTCAGCAGAGCTGTCACTCTTCTCAGCACTGCTGGCCCTGATCTCCAGCTCTGAGTCCTGCCGGCTCCAACGACTCCCAGATCCTCCACCTTGGTAAATGCCTCGTGACACAGTTTTGGACCTCCTTGGCTGTGTTCTCCCCTTGTCACTTTCCCATCCCCTGGGCCTCTCTTCTCCTGCACTGAGGACCTACTTTTAAGGGTCACTATCTCCTTGGACCTCCCCTGCCCTGGGTCCTAACTGGCTCCCCAGCCCCAGCAACAACCCATCCCAGGGTTCTTCTGCCCTGCAACTAGTGGGACCCAATCAGTAAGGGGCCCTCTTTCCCAGACAAAGCTGTTGCTAGCCGGGGGGGGGGAAACTTCACCCATTAGTGGTGCCAAAACTCCCCTGTGTAAAACTGACAGGGACAGCAAAAGTTCAGCCGATGTTCCTCTATGGGATGCCATTAATGTGGGGCACAATTGAAGAATAAAAAAACAGGGGAGTCTATTTTAAAATGAAACAATGAGGGTATTATAATAGTAACCCCCAGTCCCTTGGAACACACTGCTGATATTAATTCCTGTTCCCCCCATGGCATGTGTTTCCTATACCCACACTACTGACATGACATCAACCCCCACTGCTGACATAGGGCCTCCCCCAAGTTAATATCTCCATACCAATTGGATTACAGAATAACTTCCAAACCCCCAAAACCCTCTGCTGATATACTGTATATGACCCATGTCCCCCCAGCACCTTCCTCATCTGCTGACATCACAGTTTCTTTACTATAAATTGGGGACACTGCTGTGTGGCTTACTATGATTCAAGGGCCCTGCTGTGTGGCTTACTTTGAATTAGGAAACTATGCTGAGTGGGTTATTATGAATTGGGAGACACCGCTGTATGGCATCCACTTAATTGGGGACTGCTGGCCTGCTTATTATGAATTGGGGGACACTGGTATGTGGCTTGCTATGAATTGGGAGCATGTCTGTAAATGTGTTATATATATATATATATATATAAATATATATACACACACACACACACACACACACACACACACACACACACACACACAGATACTGTATATACTGTATATAAGTGTTCTCCCCATGCTTAGGTGCTTTGTCCATCTTCTCTTCAAAATTTCCCTACCACCTAGCACTTCAATGCTGTCTCTTTTGTGACACTAGCCATACCCACTCTGGCGGAGACCTGAGTAAGAGAGGCCTTCAAAATTTTGCTATGGGGACCACAAAGATCTAGTTATTCCCCTGCCATTACCCCCTAACCCTAAACCCAATGTTTTTTTAACCTCCCAACCTTTCACTCACTATGGTACCAGCAACCCCTCGACCCTGCTTCCTTTATCACCAAACCCAAGACACACTATTATACCCATAATCCCTAAACCTACACACTCTACTGTACACCTTATCACTTATTTTACAACATGTTGCACATTACATTTAAAAATATGAAACATTGTTAAAAGACATGTCAAGAGAATATATCTGTATGAGGGCGCAAATTTAAAGCTTGCAGGGGGCACTGAACACCCAAGCATCGGACTCTGGTGTCAGAAGCGGAGGCCTACCAAGTGGTAGAGTTGAGGTCCTAGGAAGTACTGTAGAAATGTGCAGTTAGGTTCTCCTGAAATCCAAATTCTCCCAAATTTTGTAGTTTTATCCAAACCCGGTCCGGATTTCCAAATGAGATCTGCACCAAGTCCCAGTTTGGATCTTCCCACAGTTCATAATTCAAATTTTAACTACAAATTTTGGGTTTTGGATTGCAGAAATTACATGAGCTGTTTTTATAAAAAAAACACTTAAGATTGATTTTGCAAAGCCAAAATAATAGCATTAAATTACAGTAGAACCAAAGCAAAACTACAGGGATCCGCACATACTGTAGCTGCTTTAAGAGAGGAGGGGGCACTTGTGCAGGCTCCAATAAGGCCCCCTTCTCTCCGGTGATGCAGTAGACTCTGACATTGTGCCAGAGTCTAGTGCGCATGATCAGGTCTCCATGATCATGGTGCCCACGTTGCGATTCCAGAAACATCTCTATTGCAAATGTATGAATCACTGGAAAATGGCTTTGGCAGACATTTTCAGTTATTTTAACAGCTCTGCAGCCAGTGCTGGGCCGATGGAGCAGGAGGTACAGTATAATTAAGTGGGTGCATGGTGTGCTCTGCCCTGCACACCTTTAACCCATTATAGATACACTAGTGGATCCACACACATCTCTACTAGTAAGTAGTAGAGTAGTAGAGTCACTGGTGGAAACTGTGGATGTAGTATTTGTCCGGTGTTTACTTATCAGTACATCTGACAGATTTATGCTTTCGTTGCCACCTTTCACTCTTCAGCCCCTTTTTTCCAATTTATTGTTAAAACATTGTGATAAAAGTTTTACAAAATACAAGTCTCTGTCAGCTTATTTGTAGGGTAAGAGGGTATCGGTGTCATTTTAGCCTGCATTAGTTCTTTACTCAGGGAAACATCAAAATAACATACTATTCTATACCTGATTCATATGGTAAAACCCTTTTTCTGTTATACTGTAGTTGTATATAATAGTATCTTCTCATACACTATACATCCTCCATATGATTTTTGTATAAGTCTAAGATATTATTGTATATGATAAAAATCATCAACTGATAGTCAGAGTATGGGGTATATGATATATACAGCAACAGAAAAATTGTACTAATTATTTATTTTGTAACTTTGCAATGTTATTTAGTATAATTACAATACAACTATGGTCATATTCAAGCTAAATGTCTTGTTTAAAAACAAGTGAACAACAAATTGTAACATAAAAAAATGCAAAATAAAAACAAAACTTGCTTTCTTTATGTAATATCTGCTGGTAACGTATGTTCAAAGGTAGTAGTTTCTGAAAGACATGGGTATACATATTGTAGTTCACATATATTCTACTCTCTGGCTGACTATGATTTCTAAATCCTAAAATATTAAAATCTTTATGATTTCCTTACAAAGCTAATGTCCAGTTTGATTGCATAGCATTCCTGCCCATCCAACCAATACAATGATTACCTGACAGATTACACAATTTTCCATTTGAAAGATTTATGGAATTACTTTTTACATCTAAATCATAAATAATTTGATGAGGCATTGAATGTATCTAATGTACAGCATATACATGTTATAGGATATTAAATATTTATAAATATGACGTAACTAGTTTTTACAAATAAAAGTCAAAATTGTGAATTATTTTCTAAAAATTCTATAATGTATGTGTTAGTGTTACTATGTATTATTATGTGAAATACTGTAAATATGTGTAAACTAATCTAGGTTTTGCCCAGGGCTATCCTATTAGCCGCAATAAGCTGTTGTGGTCCACGCTCTATCAGGATTTTGCTTCGACTGCCTCAGGCAGGCAAAACCAAATCCCCAGAAACTGCTCCGCTTTCAAGTGAAAATGGGCCTGTTTCTTATGAATACACACAGGCTTCACAGAACTTGTATGTTTTTGAGAGAAAGGGCATTTATTTAAGGGTGATCTAATAGGAATCTGTAAAAAAAATGGTGAAACATCTGTAAAAATCGCGAAAAACATGAATTTTTCAATCCCGATGTTTTACCGCAGCTAATAGAATAATGCCCTAAGTATCATAATATTATGAACCTCATTTAGGGATTGGAAAAAAATCAATTTGGAGGCACAATTGCATTGTTTTGCACTTAAGAGGGGGACCCATATAAAATGTGTGGAAAGATTTTGGGAAGGGAGATTTTACTTACCTCAACTGCAATCCTAAAATACCATCCAGTGTGTCAATGCTACATACATAATCAGGCATTGTCTCTTGCACCCTGTACATCAAAAAGTGGGGATCTTCATCCCTTTTCATAGATGCAAGTATAAAATTTTGGCAAATGCACATGCATGGAAGTGAATTTATGCATTGTTGCTTATTGTTGGATCTCTCTTTGCATGAAATGAGTGTTTGGGAGCAGAAACACTCTTTCTCACTCCCCACACTCTACTTCTCACCTAAGGGACACAGTAGTGACAGCAGCAGGGGCCAGAGTCAATTTTATTTGTGGGGCCCCCACACCTTTGTTTCCCCAGGGGGCCCCGCACTAGCCTTAATTATACCCTGAGTAAATCTAGCATTCACAGTATCATGCATACAGCCACTTTACTTTAGAATCAGACTCATGGTTTGTTCAAAATTTTACTTTCTTATTTGATTTTCTCTGTGAATGAGGTCCTACAAATGTATTAGATTACTCATAAAGCATACAGGAACCATAATTGCGGGTTGCACCAAAATCAATATGGCAACTATAATCTCTGAAAATGTAAATACTTTATATGCTATAAATTATTTGTTTTTCCTCTAAAGGTATTATTCGAACTGCTTTGCCAAACATGAATCGAGAAATCAGAGAACATTATCAAGTTGTTATCCAGGCCAAAGATATGGGTGGCCAGATGGGTGGATTATCTGGTACTACCACTGTGAACATTACACTGACTGATGTCAATGACAATCCGCCAAGATTTACTCAAAGTAAGTCATACTGTAAATGAGACTTGCATTTATGCAGTATACTGTATGTACTGTTAGTGTTGATTTTGAATATGTTTTAGATTGCAGAGAATGATTTTTTTTTTATTCTGTAATGGCCTTTTAGTGATATTTATGGATTGCTGAGGAGTGGGTTACTTTGCTTTATGGCCCTTATTCCGAGTTGTTGGCTCGTAAGAATTTTTCGCAACGGAGCGATTAGTCGCAAACTGCGCATGCGCAACGTTCGCAGTGCGTCTGCGCCAAGTAAATTTGCAAAAGAGTTTGGTATTTTACTCACGGCCTAACGAAGAAATTTCATCGTTCTGGTGATCGGAGTGTGATTGACAGGAAGTGGGTGTTTCTGGGCGGAAACTGGACGTTTTAAGGGTGTGTGCGAAAAAACGCTTGCGTTTCTGGGAAAAACGCGGGAGTGTCTGAAGAAACGGGGGAGTGTCTGGGTGAACGCTGGGTGTGTTTGTGACGTCAAACCAGGAACGAAACTGACTGAACTGATCGCAGTGGCAGAGTAAGTCTCGAGCTACTCAGAAACTGCAAAGACATTTCTATTCGCAATTCTGCTAATCTTGCGTTCGCAATTCTGCTATGCTAAGATTCACTCCCAGTAGGCGGCGGCTTAGCGTGTGCAATGCTGCTAAAAGCAGCTAACGAGCAAACAACTCGGAATGAGGGCCTATATGGGCAGTTTGTAAATTAGCGCTAATTTTTTTTCCAGAAATGCAAAGTTATATTTAGGGCCTTATTCAGGTCGCAATTTCTGAGATAAGGTTGCATCGTGCATGCGCAGCTCCTGTCAAATGCACATGCGCATGCACATGCAGATAATGCGGACAGCTCGCATTAACTTGCGGGGTGGGTGGAGGAAAATAAGGGCATGTCGGTGGTGCATGCACATGCAGATGATGCAGACAGCTCGCATTAACTCATGGGGTGGGTGGAGGAAAATGGGGGCATGTCGGTAGCATTTTTGGGGTGGCTGCATGTCATCACACGCAGCCACTCTGATCAAAAAAATGGTGGTGGGACTTCTGCCATCAAAGCCATGCGGCACCAGCAGGAGGCTTTCCTAATTTGTGTGACCATACACTAATTGCGGTGCAATCACAGTTAGAGCGTGGTCGCAGTTGGTGAGAGGCAGGTAGCATGCTGGGCGGCCTTGCCTTGCGATGGGCACCTCCCAGCATATAGAAGAATGGATTGAAGAATTTTAAATCTGTACTGAATAGGATCCTTAATTTTGAACTGTTGCTTATTACAATGATCTGAAATAATTGGATGTTAACACAAAATAGATAACAAGGTAGCAAATCTCTGATATTATCTGTCTGTAGGATTTTCAGAAGTGTGAGTTCCATCTCTTATCAGGATAATTACCTTAAATATAACTGCAATGACAATGCTTATTTAAAGGTATTGTGGTGTAACTGGGAGCCCAATAGATTTACTCTGTTCTTCAAGATATATATGCATTTATTTAAGATGGTGTCCTGATTTCTCAGTGTTTCAGACTAAAGAAAAAGTCCCACCAATGACAACTGCTAGGACACAGCTTTAAACCATGTCTTAAGAGCCCCTTCTGTATGGGTTCACTACGGTATGCCAGCGGTCGGGCTCCCGGCAACCAGCAAACCGGCACCGGGAGCCCGACCGCCGGCTTACCGACAGTGTGGCGAGCGCAAATGAGCCCTTTGCGGGCTCGCTGTGCTCGCCACGCTACGGGCACGGTGGCACGCTACGCGCCATGCTATTTTATTCTCCCTCCAGGGGGGTCGTGGACCCCCACGAGGGAGAATAAGTGTCGGTATGCCGGGTGTCGGGATCCCGGCGCCGGTATACTGTGCGCCGGGATCCCGTCAGTCGGCATACTGAAGACCACCCTTCTGTATATCTTACTGAGAATTTGTGACTGGGCCATTCACATTTATGAAAGTGCACAGCTTTTTTTTAAGCTATTTGCCAATGAGTTTATGCCAGTTCAGCAACTCTTGACAAAGAACTTAACAGTGAAGTGATAGCATTTGCTATCAATTCTGTGCAATTTCTGACACTGCACATGCATTGCCATAAAGTCACGCATACTCAGCACCATTTTTGCAATAACACCTGATTTGGTGTACAGAGGCTTCCAAAGAGGGGTCATAAGATCTCTTATCGGAAACAACTCCTCTTTTTTTTTCATAATATATTTATTGAATTTTTCAAAAAAGTTTTCCGTTACAGTATATATATCAACATATACAAGGAAAGATGAGAAAAAACATCAAGGCACATAGTGAAATATTTGCACATTGTCAGGTCATGAAAGAAAGAGTCAGAGTTAATTCTTCAAGTGTCCATGATAAAATTGACCCATCCCCAGAGAATATACAAAACATTCAGTGTAAACATAGACACTCACAAAATCTGCTGTAGGGAAGAGGAAAAATTTACCTAGTGGGCATAAGAAGGAAGAGCAAATAGTTCAAACAGTGTGCAAAAATCCTCAAGCCCACAGACATTTGTACAGTAGACATAAGAGTTAAACATCAATGCCTCAAAAATGCCATAACAGAAAGCTTCCTCTATAAGAGGGGGGGACCAGTCTCAGGTCATCCACATCCCTACAGATTATACATATACAAGTATAAACATCGTAGACCATCAAGGGTAATAAGAGAACAGCTGGCCATAAGCCAGTAACATTATCATGAAACCAAATTAGGTGAAGTGCGAAAGCCAGACTCCAGGATCTGGGTTTGTATTTGAGGAGATTTTGTACTGATGAAAGGGCCCCATTTATGCATAAAGGCAGCAAATGATTTTTGATTGTCAGGACAGGTATCATATCTATCATAATACATAATATTTTGTGACGAGTCTTCTACTTCACGTACTGTTGGTGCATGTTTCGAGATCCAGGAATGTAGGATCATCTTCTTTGCCACAGTAACCACTAAGGTCAAAAAAGGGATCAAAGGTCTATGCGAATGATCAATGTTCCACACATCAAAGTTAGCAAATAGTAAGGGGATAGGGTGAATGGGTACAGAAAAATCATAATGTGAGTTAATATAATATATAATCTTAAACTAAAATTTCTTAATATACCCACAGGACCATAGGTTATGGATCAGGGTAGCCAAAGAACAGTCACATTTAGGGCATCTACCCGACTCCTCCTGGACGTAGTGCCTCCTCTGACTTTGAGACACATAGGCCCTGTACACCATTTTCACATGGACTTCTTGAAGTACAGAGGAGTGCACCACTCGAAGGTTTTCATAATATTTGAATGACACATTATCATGTTGTATAAGGGATATATCCCTGATCCACGCCATTGTTACCTCCCGTCTTAATGGCATGGGAGCCGGTGCCAAAAGCAATGAGTATATCGTTCTGGGTTTATATATACCCTTCATAAATTTATTGAAAATAGGAACCAATGGATCCGGAGTTAGGGGAGAGAGTATCATCGGGGGGAGCGAACGTACACTGTAGGAACATGAAGTAAAAGGAATCTGGGAGATCATAAGCACATTGGAGATCAGGAAATTACAATAGGCGAACAACTGGATCAAAAACCTGAGGCTTTGATGCCTTTCAATGCAAGGCGGCGGAAAATAGAACTAATCAAACCGGGACAAACCTTTGGTTTCCCCACAAGGGAATCCAAGGAGAACTATGAGGGTTATGTTGTAGTTTCATGTTTACAAAGCACCAAGCTTCGTAAGTGTCTCTGAAGAAATATATGTTCTTGTATATATGCCTAGGTTTCTCAGATTTAGGGGTATGAAGGAGAGCCCCTGGAGAAAAGGGAGCCATAAGGGCACAATCAACCAAAGTTTCAGTGAAAAGATTACCACCCGTCAACCAGTCCAAGGCATACCTAAACAGTAATGCCCAGGAGTAGTGGATGAGATTAGGCAAGCCTAGACCTACCTGTCCTCTAGGAATCTGCAGTTTAGCTAAAGAGATTCTAGGTTTCTTGGAATTCCACAAAAAATGACTACAAACCATCATGAAATGCTTAACATCCCGTAGGTCAGTTTATGTGGTGACATCTGCATAGCATACGTCAATTTAGGAAGCAAGAGAGTCTTAATCACCTCTAACCGACACAGCAGGGACAATGGGAGATTATGCCATCTATCCAAGGCTTTTTCTAAGCCAGAGATAAGCGGGGTATAGTTATATCTGTACAGATTTTCCATCTGGGCAGGGATATGTATGCCTAGATATTTTATCTTAGAGTCAACAAATTTTAATAGAACCTAAATCCTTAGCCTTTGATAACCTGGGTGGAGGGCCCGTAAGCATAAGAAGCTCAGATTTTGCAACATTAATTTTGTATCCTGAAAAGCTGCTCAAATAGTTTATAATTTCAAGAATTATCGGAATAGAGTGTTCAGGATCAGAAATGTACAAGATCATATCATCCGCAAACAAGGATACACGACAGTCCAAGTCACCCAAAACAATACCCTGATATAATGGGGAGCATCTAAGCGCTATAGCTAATGGCTCTATCGCAAGCACAAAAGTAGGGGGGAAAGGGGGCATCCCTGTCTCGTGCCCCGCTGTATCAGGAAACTATCAGACATTAAACCATTACAGATCCCACGGGAGGAAGGAGAAGTATAAGAAAACCTACAAACATGTCAGGAAAAGAAAACCTATGTAAGGAGTCATACAAATGGTCCCAGTGTACCATGTCAAAGGCTTTTTCAGCATCTAGGGACAGTATAGCTTTTGGCACATTTGACACGGTACACTGGGAGTCCTGGACCACCGCCAGCAGACGTCTAACATTAGTGACAGAGTTCCTATGCAAAACAAAACCAGTCTGGTCTCGATGGATAAGTGTGGGCAATAATAATTTTAAATGCTCAGCTAGAATCTTAGTCAAAATTTTATAATCTAAGTTCAATAGTGAAATTGTTCTGTAGGAGGCAGGATAGGACAAGTCCCTTCCTGGTTTTGGAATGACGCGCAAAGATGCTACATTAAAATAGTCAGGAAGTTTACCAGAAGTCAGTATGGCATTATAAACTTCCACCAGGACAGGTGTGACTTTATCCCTTAACAACTGATAAAAATCAGCTGTATATCCGTCAGGACCCAGGGCCTTGCCCCTTTTCATTGATGCAATTACTGTCCTAACCTCCTGAGCAGTGACAGGGGCGACCAAAGACACACCCTGAGAAGGTGACACCTGTGGTAGCGGTAGGCCTGCCCAAAAATCATCATGTGGGGATGCTGCAGAAAGAGGGGGGATAAAATTCACTATAGAAACCATGCAGGACCAAGGCTATCATCTTATTAGAGGTGGTAAGGGTGCCAGCTGGGCCTCTAAGGGGGTGGATAGTAGACGGGGTGCGTTGGCCCATCAGGAGATTTGAAAGCAATGTGCTCAACTTGTTGCCAAACTTGTGAAATCTATGTTTACCTCTAAAGGTATAAGATGATTCCTGTTTGCGAAACAGGCACTCAAAAGACAACTTTGCCTCGGTGTATAGGGTCTTAGTAGTTGGGGAAGGGTGGGTCATAAACTCCTGAAAGGCATGAGTGAGTGAGGATTGAGCCACTAAATAATCCTGCGCTAAGGATTTCTTCATGGACGACGAACGGGAGATGAGAACTCCATGCAGTGTGACCTTCGCTGTCGTCCAGAAGAGAACTGGATCAGTTTGCAGTGCATCTAGGTTATCCGCAACATAGTGACCCCACGCCGAGACAACAGCCTGTTGGAGCTAAAGAGAGGTGGGAAGGGAGGAGGGACATCGCCAGTTAATAAAGTCACACTGCTCTCGTCCATGAAAAATGATAGCACGGATCACTACATGGTCGGACATCGAAATAGGTTCCATCTCGATCTCCATAATCTTAAGGAGCAAAACACAGGACAGCAGTAAATAATCAATTCTTGAGAGGGTGCCTCTTGCGGCAGATAAACAAGAAAACTCCCATTCTAACGGGTGTTTCACTCTCCACATATCCAATAGCATCAGCTTTTCGTAAAGAGCCGGGATTCCAAACTTGGGGAGCTTAGCCCGTCCTACCAGTGGGAACTGTCTATCAAGCTGAGTGAGAGAGACTAAGTTAAAATCTCCGTAGAGAAGTATCGGCTGATCAATAAATGGCGTGAGGATGGATACGATATTATAGAAAAGGATTTAGAATAAACCGTTGGAGCATACACATTGAGGCATACATATATCAGACCATCATAGTGGAGTTTACAAAAAACATAACGACCCATACCATCTGCTTTCACATCAGCAACCATAATTGCTAGATGATCTGCAGCCAATATGGCAATCCCTCACGCCTTTGAGTTGTAGGAGGCGGAGGCAAGGACTTTCCATTTAAGTGTATTAAGTTTCAGAGTTTCAAGGGGTACTAGATGCATTTCTTTGAGAAAAGCAATATCAATACATAATTTGCGCAGATACAAAAGAATACGTTTACGTTTCATTGGGGAGAGATAAGCTTCAGCATCAGGGACTGACAGAAAGTCTTTAAACTCAGAGCCAGTGTAGATGCGTAGCCGAGCAGAGTATAGCAGTGCAAATTTTTGATTATCCTGTATCAGACGGGAGCATAAAGGTGCAAAGTCCTTTCTCATCTTGGACAGTTCGACAGAGTAGTCCTGGAACAATAAAATCTTATGGGTATCCCATTGTAGATCTCGGTGTTTACGGGACATTGACCAGATCAGTTCCTTGTGGAGATAATTAAGAGTCTTAAATATCACAGCCCGGGGTCTGGCACACTCCTGTAGCCTGATCGGGCCAAGCCTGTGAGCAAGTTCAATGACAATATTTTCACATCTATCCTGAATATGCAGCAGCTCAGGAAGTTTAAACTTGAGAAAATCAAACAGCTCATGACCCTTTATCGATTCTGGGAGCCCAATAAGCCTGAGATTATGTCTGTGAGATCTATTTTCAAGATCTTGGAGCTTGTTATGTATTTGGTGAATCTCTTTGGTCTGTCTAGACACCGTTTTCTTCATCTCAGCCACATCCCTTAAAACTTCCTTCAGTCTATGTTCAGTATGAAGCACTTTCTGAGAGAGATGGGAGAGTTGCTGATTAATGTTACCCTTCTGAGCCTTAAGCAAGGGCTTCATGGCTATACGAATCACATTTATCATGTACCCATAGGTTACAGGGGTGCCCGGGGATGGCATTCAGGCATCAGTCATATCACAGGGAGCGGGGCTCGGGGGCTGAGAAAGTGTACCTGTCACCTGGGAGCCAATATCATCATCCCGCCGATGAGTGCCGCGAGTAGCCCCAAGGGTGCTGGAAGCGGCATCCAGTGCCATCGTGGTCTCTGCCTGCTGCCTCTCCTTCTCCCGCTTGGCGCGGTTCTTGTTGATGGGCACGGGGGAAAAGTACCTGTCCATGCAGCAGACAGGGTCAGGAAACCGGAGTGGGTCTGCACAGGGCAGATGGAGGCTCAGAAAGCCTCGTAAAAGGTACAGGAGAGCGGGGCACAGAGGAGCTCACTGCTTCAGCCTCCGCTCATGAGGAAGCCGTAACCGGAAGTCCAACAACTCCTCTTTAATGACAAAGAAGCTAAAGTAATTTTCAGATGGCATTAGCCAACTCGACAAAACCAGACCACAGTCTGCATCAAGAATAATGGAGACTGCTATCTGCATAATTAGTTAGCCTATTTCAGGATAAAGCTTGGCTATATCTTGTGTTACGTTTTTGTTAAATGGCTCTGATACCAAAATCATGTAGAAACAACAGTTTCCACTAGAGATGTGTGGTTTGGTTCTCCGTAAACCTGAATCCACCCACAATTTGTGGATTCAAACTGAACCAAAACCCAGTGTAGATCTCCCGAGGAGATCAATTCCAAACGTAGTCTCAGTTGGAATCTTCCCGCGGATCGGAATATGAAATTGAATTCCAAATATCTGGTTTTGGATTACAAAAATGACATGATTGTATCTGTTTTTATCATGTTTTTCCATTTTTTTATAATGATTATGAATTTTTCAGATCAATTTTAAACCGAACCAAAATCCAAAAATGAACCAAAACACTTGAGGGTGGATTTAACAAAACTAAAACACGGGATCCACACTTATTTCTAGTTTCCACATGATTATTAAGCAAAGATGGCTTTATAATTAGGCCACTAAGACACATTTGTATATTTGTTGTCTGGTTCATTAGAATTTTTGTAGAAAAAAAAGATATATATATATATATATATATATATATAACAGGGTTACAGTATATTCGGTAGGGCTAATCCATAAATAATTTGCATGTGATATGTTACAGAACTGTAGGTGAAATCTAAAATACATGTGATTTTGAAACACAGCCAAATTACAGTAGTTACTGTATATTGTTTTAACTGTTTATTAGTGACATAAATAAAATAAATGTGACCAAAAATATATACATAGACTGTGATTTTTTTATAGTAATAAATTATACTATAATGACAATTATTTTTATACCTTTCAAATTCAGATACCTATCACCTCAGTGTCCTAGAATCATCTCATGTTGGTACTATAGTTGGTTATATAAAAGCTGTGGATGCTGATATTGGCAGAAATGCTGAAGTAAGATACCGAATAATAGATGGAGATGAAATGGGCATGTTTGAAATAACAACAGAGAGGATAACACAGGATGGTGTCATTACTATAAGGAAGGTATGCATTTTTTTTTATCTTATTTGGAGTTCGAGTATTACAGTGATGTGTGAAATGCAAAATAGCTACAACTCTTATCACCTCTACAAAAAACTCTATGAGAAACACTTGTTTACAGCTACATTTTGCTTGGGATCTAGAAATATGGACCATCATACCAAAAACAAACCCATTTCAAAATACCCTGTTTTCACGCACATTGGCCCTCATTCCGAGTTGTTCGCTCGCAAGCTGCTTTTAGCAGCTTTGCACACGCTAAGCCGCCGCCTACTGGGAATGAATCTTAGCTTATCAAAATTGAGAACGAAAGATTCGCAATATTGCGAAAAGACTTCTCTGTGCAGTTTCTGAGTAGCTCGAGACTTACTCTTCCAGTGCATCAGTTCAGTGCTTGTCGTTCATGGTTTGACGTCACAAACACACCCAGCGTTCGCCCAGACACTCCTCCATTTCTTCAGCCACTCCCGCATTTTTCCCAGAAACGGTAGCGTTTTTTCAAACACTCCCATAAAGCGGCTGAAGCTACCAATCCGTGTGTATTCTGACAGGCTTCCAACAAGTCGGATTTCCTGACTTGTTGGAAAAAACGGGGCCCTAATGAATAGGTCGGAACCCCTTGCAACCTAAATCTGTCAGAATCTGTATTCTTTCCAACAAGATGGCAACTTCCAACACTTATTGAATGCAGCCCTATATATTATGACGTATTGAAGTAGTGTCTGTATTAAATGGCATATGGAAGTTGTGTCTCTGTACAGTATATGATGACATATGGATGAAGTGTCTTTATATTATGAAATAGAAAATGTGTCTTTTTATTATAGCACATGGAAGGTGTGTCTGTACATTATGATATATGGGAGGTGTGTACTTTATGTGTATTATGGCAAATAGAAGGTATGTTTGTATCAGAGATGACCAGTCTTGGTTCTGTGAAAACAGAGCCAACCTGAACTATGGGATCTGCGGGACAATGTTTGACGGGCACCCACATGTCCCTAGTAATTTTAATACTCACCCGATATGTCTACTGTTATTCATACTAGCCCCACATGTCCCTAGTGTTATTAATACTGGCCCCACATGTCCCTAGTGTTATTAGTACTGGCCCTTCATGTCCCTAGTGTTATTAATACTGGCCCACATGTCCCTAGTGTTATTAATACTGGCCCCACGTGTTCCTAGTGTTATTAATACTGGCCCTACATGTCCCTAGTGTTATTAATACTGGAACCACATGTCCCTAGTGTTATTAATACTGGCCCCACATGTCCCTAGTTTTATTAATACTGGCTGAGTTAGATGGATGTAGGCAGTAAGCAAAACATTCTTTGTTATTTTTATAGTGCAGGAAGTGTACTTCTATATTACTTGCATTTTGGCTAATTGTGTCACACTGGTGCTGTAACTTAACTGCAGCACTACACCTTGGTGGACAGCCCACTGTTGTTGTTTCTTTGCCACTGTCTGCAGTGCTACCCAGAGCTCCTAATACAAGGCCAGCATTAACCCTCTATTGGTGCACACTGGTGGGTGCCACTGTTACTATAATATAAGCACAGTGATTCAGAGCAGTGTGTAAAAGTGAAAAAATAATTTTATATATATATATACATACATATACATATATATATATACATATACATATATATATATATATATATATATATATATACCTGTGTGTTTTCAGGGCCAGGCCATGCCGCAGTGTTAAGTTGTAATTTTTAAAAGAAATATGTGCTATACAGTAAACTGCCATGTGTTTGTGTCGCCATTCTGTCACATATGTAAATTAATCAGCTAGCTGGCTGCAGAGTTTTGGCAATATTTGTGAAAACAATATTAGCAATGTGGTGGTCAACATTGACTGGAAAGAAATTTTACTGAGGTTATTAATACTATAGGGACAAAAAGTCCTGAATTAAGTGTTTTTTAGTTTTCATAAATAAAAAAATACAGATCCAAAACCAAAGCAAAACATATGAAGGCACTTTTATCAAAAGCAGAACCTAATGATGAACCATGAGGGTCAGTGCACATCTCTAGTCTATATATTATGACACATGAAATAGGTGTCTATATTATGACATATGGAAGGAACGTAGCTGCATATAATGAAATTGGAAGGAGTATCTGTATGCAGTATATTTTCATATTTTCATTTGGAATGAGTAACTGTTTATTAAATACTGTACATGTGTATCTGTATATTATGAAATGCAATATTTCTTATGTGAGATTAAATAATATCACTGCAATGTCACTAATGTGCATACTGTAGTATGTGTCTGTGTTCAAAGAGTCTGCTATGACTTTCTTGAAGGTCTACTTTCCCAACTTAGATTTTGGGTACAGTTTTGGTTCCACTGCTTGCCTCTCCACTGCCTCAGTATGGCAGACAGGAGACAGACAGAAACCCTGGTGAGAAGGACGGACAGACAGAGAGAAAGCAGGTTGCTGAAGAGGGAAACTTGGGGATAGTGAGAGAGACAAAAAAGGCCATAAATATACAGCAGAATGAGAGGGCCAGATGGAGTGTGAAAGGGGGTGCATATTGGAACAGATTGGGGGTGGGGCAGTACAGAGCTGGGAGCGGGATAGATCAGAGGGGGGTGGAAGAGATCTAGTGGCAGAGTATCAAGGGGGTAGGTTAGGGGATGGCAGTGGGGAAGGTGGTTGCTGAATAGTGCCAAGATGGGGATACATTGGACCAGGACATATTTTGGTGCTAAGCATGGGGACCTGGCATGGTTTATACCAGATCCCTTTACTAGTCTTGTATAATTCAAATATGGATGTACAGTAATTCAAGGAAGCAAATATGTTATGTGAAACCAAAACATGATCTCTTACCACTACCTGTTAAATCTTAGCAGGATCGCTCCCTGTACTCATAATGTTTTCACCATATGCTGATCCTTCCTTTAGGGGTTAACAACATGGTATTTATAAGGCTAAAAAAACTATTCATCCAAAATTGTGTACAAAGAGTTGTGGAAACTCTTAAGTTGATGCTCAGTTGGCAACAATTATGCCTCCAATGTCAGGAATAAAATGATTTATTTTGGTTTAACTTTTCAATTCTGACATTGCATGCTGGCTTGTGATGTCACACAGCCACCCCGATAATGGTCACGGCATGCCCATATTTGGACCACCCCCCAATGCCATGTTGCCACCCAGGAACGCCACCACTCTCAATCACACTGCAGCCACATCCTTCCTGGATCCAGCTGCAATGTGTAGAGTTGCGCACATGAACTGCAGCCAGTGTTCATGCGCAGGCCACCTGAATGCTGCCACTGCATCTGAATAACCCCTTTGTGCCAAATGATCAAGAAAAAAGGCGTATTTACAATTTTACCCACATACAGTCATGAACATGGACCTAATATTATTCATCTCGTTATGTTATAACACAGCCGCTCTGATTAAAAAACTGTAGGCTGACCACCTGACAAATGTGCACAGTTCTTTTAGATGGGTTTAAGTTTGAGGAGACTCATGAGTAAATAAGGACCACTCAGGTATCAAATCAAATGAAAACATTTACTTTCAATAGATGATAGATGCTTAGATACATATGTTTAGCAATCAGGTATATATGTTCAATGCAGCAAACACATCAGTATTCATGGTCCAGGAGCATAGCCATATTAAGGGGGGATGCAGGGCATACTGTACCCCAGGCCCCCTTTTGTCAACGGGGCCCCCGGCCAGAACACACTGACATCAGTAGCTTTCCCTCTTAATCATCAGAAGAACCAGCAGCTAGACTATGAGCAGGACAGTAAGCAGTGAAGGCAGAGACACAGGAGTATCATGTTTCATGAGCTACCGATAGAGCTTTCTGACCAGAGGAGATATAGGAGGGTGGAGAGAGCTGTAAGTGACATAGGAATCCCAGCTTCTCCTCTTCCCTGCTTGGGTGTTGGAGTCTTGTGTAAACTGTTATGAAACTAAACCATTTGGGTCTAGAGATAGAGACACACACAGAGAGTCCTCCTGAGTCCTGTCCCAGTATGTAAGTAGTAAAGAGGCTGCTGCTATTCTTTCATCTGACAATATTAATTATTTTATTTTTCTATGTGTATTTTAAGGTTAAGTTGTCTTTGTTACATTACAAGAAAATGTTATGTAATAGTTGTCTTTCAATTAGGTGGAGCTATAAGCAGTTCCCAGCATTATTAAACTATTAGTTTAAAACTAATATACAACATTGGTTTAAATTTAATATACACAATCCATACCTCCCACCATGATTCATTCCAGGTGGAACAACATGCTCTCTATCTGGACTTCCTTCTTAAATTATAATTGCAATCACCTGTGTTGAAACACCTTTCTTATCAGTTAAATAGTTCAACACAGGTGACGCCAATCATATATTAAGTGGGAAGTCTAGGTAGAGAGTATTTTGTCCCTGCAGGAATGGGACTTGTTGGGAGGTAAGGACAATCTAATATAAACCTCACACTTCCACTGGGGCCCACCTGTCTTAAGTGCCCTGGGAAACCCCAAGGCTTAATCTGGCCCTGTCCAGGAGCACTGTTTTCTATTGGTTAGAAGCTGAACAGGCCATCCATCCTAGCTCTTCTGCAGTCAGTGTGTCACCAGGAGTAAGGTTTCTAAGGACTTCCCGCCTTCCATTTATATAGCAAAGCTGAACAAAGCATGGCTATAATTGCCCATATTAGGGTATAAACATAAATTAAACCTATGATTGGTCTTTTATGTATTGTATACATAATCTTTTGTAGAAACTGACACCTTAGGATATGATGACATCCCAGTATAAACTTTTCAGTATGTTGCAAGACATAAATTAGAGTGGTAAACACCAAAATGGATGACAGCCCATATGAGGTTAGACTGGCCCACAGTGATTCAGGGAACCCCCAAGTGGGCCCTAATGCATTGGGATCAGGTTTCAAATTGTGCAGTTAAATTATAAATTATACATATGTTACCTTATACTGCACAGGACTATGGTGTATTCTCTACAGTGCATTACTGTTAAAATCTGGTACATTCGCATGCAAACACTAGCAGTATTTACTATATGTAACCCAAACCATGAACTCTCTAATGGTTAATCAAGCCTCTGTGGCAGTTGACCACACCCCCTTTGAAGAATGGCCACACTCCGACACTGGCCCCATCTTATTATATAATTTTGTTCTCCCTATTGTAAACATATTGCAATATTGCCAAAAGTTACTGTTTTAGAAGAAGAAGAAGAATTATTTAAAATTTATTGTCAAAAATTTTCAATAATGTTAATGTATAAATTATTGCTTCCTGTGCTGCTGCTACTACCGCTACTAATTGTAATATCATTATGTTACAAATTGTTCCATAAACAGTGCACTGTCTACTCTTTTTTATGGCTTCATGTATTATTTATTTATTTGTCTTATACAGAATCACCCTGTTTTAAGTACAGTATGTCCCTGTATTATTTTAGTCCTGTTTTACCCACTCTATATTGTTCTGGAGCACTGTGAATCTCTATTGTTCTGGAGCACAGTGAAGCCTTTCAAAGCAAGGACAATAATACCAGTTCTACTACTAGTAATACTACTACTATTACTGCTTCTTCTTCTACTACTACTACTACTACTAATAATAATAATAATAATAATAATAATAATAATAATTAGTGATGAGCGGGTTCGGATCCGAAACCGCCCGAACTTCACCTTTTTTTACACGGGTCCGAGCGACTCGGATCCTTCCGCCTTGCTCGGTGAACCCGAGCGCGCCCGAACGTCATCATCCCGCAGTCGGATTCTCGCGAGATTCGGATTCTATATAAGGAGCCGCGCGTCGCCGCCATTTTCACACGTGCATTGAGATTGATAGGGAGAGGACGTGGCTGGCGTCCTCTCCGTTATATTAGAAAAGAAAAGAGTAAACTGAGTGACTTAGTTACAATTGTGGGGAGGATTGGGGACGGGGAGCAGCTGTTAGGGAGTACAGTGCAGGGTTTACCACCAGTGAGTTTAATCCTTTGTTTCTCTACATGAAAAAAACGCTCGACCATATCTGTGCTCAGTGTGCTGCACTGCTGCATGATATATCTGTGCTGAGTGCACTGCTCAATCTGCCTAATTGTGGGGACTGGGGAGCAGTTATAGCAGGAGTACAGTGCACAGTTTTGCTGACAGTGACCACCAGTCCAGTATACGTTTGTCTGCCTGAAAAACACTCCTGTGGTGGTTTTTTTCTTCTTCATACTAGTTTAGCAGTCTGCTGACAGTGTCCACCAGGTCCGTTATATACAGTATATTATTATATATATAAGCAGTACGGTAGGCCACGGCTGTACCTACCTCTGTGTCGTCAGTGCACTCGTCGTCCATAAGTAATATAATAATATACTATCCATCCATCTACATTGTATACCTGTGGTGGTTTTTTTTTTTCTTCATACTAGTTTAGCAGTCTTCTGACAGTGTCCACTAGGTCCGTTATATACAGTATATTATATATATAAGCAGTACGGTAGGCCACGGCTGTACCTACCTCTGTGTCGTCAGTGCACTCGTCGTCCATAAGTAATATAATACTATACTATCCATCCATCTACATTGTATACCTGTGGTGGTTTTTTTTTTCTTCATACTAGTTTAGCAGTCTGCTGACAGTGTCCACCAGGTCCGTTATATACAGTATATTATATATATAAGCAGTACGGTAGGCCACAGTTGTACCTACCTCTGTGTCGTCAGTGCACTCGTCGTCCATAAGTAATATAATACTATACTATCCATCCATCTACATTGTATACCTGTGGTGGTTTTTTTTTTCTTCATACTAGTTTAGCAGTCTGCTGACAGTGTCCACCAGGTCCGTTATATACAGTATATTATATATATAAGCAGTACGGTAGGCCACGGCTGTACCTACCTCTGTGTCGTCAGTGCACTCGTCGTCCATAAGTAATATAATACTATACTATCCATCCATCTACATTGTATACCTGTGGTGTTTTTTTTTTTCTTCATACTAGTTTAGCAGTCTGCTGACAGTGTCCACCAGGTCCGTTATATACAGTATATTATATATATAAGCAGTACGGTAGGCCACGGCTGTACCTACCTCTGTGTCGTCAGTGCACTCGTCGTCCATAAGTAATATAATACTATACTATCCATCCATCTACATTGTATACCTGTGGTGGCTTTTAGTTGTGCGCAAAATCTGGAGAACAAAAATGTGGAGGTTAAAAAAATAGGGAAAGATCAAGATCCACTTCCACCTCGTGCTGAAGCTGCTGCCACTAGTCATGGCCGAGACGATGAAATGCCATCAACGTCGTCTGCCAAGGCCGATGCCCAATGTCATAGTACAGAGCATGTAAAATCCAAAACACAAAAGATCAGTAAAAAAATTACCCAAAAATCAAAATTAAAAGCGTCTGAGAAGCGTAAACTTGCCAATATGCCATTTACGACACGGAGTGGCAAGGAACGGCTGAGGCCCTGGCCTATGTTCATGGCTAGTGGTTCAGCTTCACATGAGGATGGAAGCACTCATCCTCTCGCTAGAAAAAAGAAAAGACATGCGGCAAAAGCACAGCAAAGAACTGTGCGTTCTTCGAAATCCCAAAGGAGAGCCCAATTGTGTCGGTTGCGATGCCTGACCTTCCCAACACTGGACGGGAAGAGCTTGCGCCTTCCACCATTTGCACGCCCCCTGCAAGTGCTGGAAGGAGCACCCGCAGTACAGTTCCTGATAGTGAAATTGAAGATGTCAGTGTTGAAGTACACCAGGATGAGGATATGGGTGTTGCTGGCGCTGGGGAGGAAATTGACAAGGAGGATTCTGATGGTGAGGTGGTTTGTTTAAGTCAGGCACCCGGGGAGACACCTGTTGTCCGTGGGAGGAATATGGCCATTGACATGCCTGGTCAAAAAAAATCAGCTCTTCAGTGTGGAATTATTTCAACAGAAATGCGGACAACTGGTGTCAAGCCGTGTGTTGCCTTTGTCAAGCTGTAATAAGTAGGGGTAAGGACGTTAACCACCTCGGAACATCCTCCCTTATACGTCACCTGCAGCGCATTCATAATAAGTCAGTGACAAGTTCAAAAACTTTGGGCGACAGCGGAAGCAGTCCACTGACCAGTAAATCCCTTCCTCTTGTAACCAAGCTCGCGCAAACCACACCACCAACTCCCTCAGTGTCAATTTCCTCCTTACCCAGGAAAGCCAATAGTCCTGCAGGCCATGTCACTGGCAAGTCTGACGAGTCCTCTCCTGCCTGGGATTCCTCCGATGCATCCTTGAGTGTAACGCCTACTGCTGCTGGCGCTGCTGTTGTTGCTGCTGGGAGTCGATCGGCATCCCAGAGGGGAAGTCGGAAGACCACTTGTACTACTTCCAGTAAGCAATTGACTGTCCAACAGTCCTTTGCGAGGAAGATGAAATATCACAGCAGTCATCCTGTTGCAAAGCGGATAACTGAGGCCTTGACAACTATGTTGGTATTAGACGTGCGTCCAGTATCCGCCGTTAGTTCACAGGGAACTAGACAATTGCTTGAGGTAGTGTGCCCCCGTTAACAAATACCATCTAGGTTCCACTTCTCTAGGCAGGCGATACCGAGAATGTACACGGACGTCAGAAAAAGACTCACCAGTGTCCTAAAAAATGCAGTTGTACCCAATGTCCACTTAACCACGGACATGTGGACAAGTGGAGCAGGGCAGACTCAGGACTACATGACTGTGACAGCCCACTGGGTAGATGTATTGCCTCCCGCTGCAAGAACAGCAGCGGCGGCACCAGTAGCAGCATCTCGCAAACGCCAACTCGTTCCTAGGCAGGCTACGCTTTGTATCACAGCTTTCCAGAATACGCACACAGCTGAAAACCTCTTACAGCAACTGAGGAAGATCATCGCAGAATGGCTTACCCCAATTGGACTCTCCTGGGGATTTGTGGCATCTGACAACGCCAGCAATATTGTGCGTGCATTACATCTGGGCAAATTCCAGCACGTCCCATGTTTTGCACATACCTTGAATTTGGTGGTGCAGAATTATTTAAAAAACGACAGGGGCGTGCAAGAGATGCTGTCGGTGGCCAGAAGAATTGCGGGCCACTTTCGGCGTGCAGGCACCGCGTACAGAAGACTGGAGCACCACCAAAAACACCTGAACCTGCCCTGCCATCATCTGAAGCAAGAGGTGGTAACGAGGTGGAATTCAACCCTCTATATGCTTCAGAGGATGGAGGAGCAGCAAAAGTCCATTCAAGCCTATACATCTGGCCACGATATAGGCAAAGGAGGTGGAATGCACCTGTCTCAAGCGCAGTGGAGAATGATTTCAACGTTGTGCAAGGTTCTGCAACCTTTTGAACTTGCCACACGTGAAGTCAGTTCAGACACTGCCAGCCTGAGTCAGGTCATTCCCCTCATCAGGCTTTTGCAGAAGAAGCTGGAGGCATTGAAGGAGGAGCTAAAACAGAGCGATTCCGCTAGGCATGTGGGACTTGTGGATGGAGCCCTTCATTTGCTTAACCAGGATTCACGTGTGGTCAATCTGTTGAAATCAGAGCACTACATTTTGGCCACCGTGCTCGATCCTAGATTTAAAACCTACGTTGGATCTCTCTTTCCGGCAGACACAAGTCTGCAGTGGTTCAAAGAACTGCTGGTGAGAAAATTGTCAAGTCAAGCGGAACGCGACCCGTCAACATCTCCTCCTTCACATTCTCCCACAACTGGGGGTGCGAGGAAAAGGCTAAGAATTCCGAGCCCACCCGCTGACGGTGATGCAGGGCAGTCTGAAGCGACTGCTGATGCTGACATCTGGTCCGGACTGAAGGACCTGCCAACGATTACTGACATGTCGTCTACTGTCACTGCATATGATTCTCTCACCATTGAAAGAATGGTGGAGGATTATATGAGTGACCGCATCCAAGTAGGCACGTCAGACGTATACTGGCAGGAAAAAGAGGCAATTTGGAGGCCCTTGCACAAACTGGCTTTATTCTACCTAAGTTGCCCTCCCTCCAGTGTGTACTCCGAAAGAGTGTTTAGTGCCGCCGCTCACCTTGTCAGCAATCGGCGTACGAGGTTACTTCCAGAAAATGTGGAGAAGATGATGTTCATTAAAATGAATTATAATCAATTCCTCCATGGAGACATTCACCAGCAGCAATTGCCTCCAGAAAGTACACGGGGACCTGAGATGGTGGATTCCAGTGGGGACGAATTAATAATCTGTGAGGAGGGGGATGTACACAGTGAAAGGGGTGATGAATCGGACGATGATGATGAGGTGGACATCTTGCCTCTGTAGAGCCAGTTTGTGCAAGGAGAGATTGATTGCTTCTTTTTTGGTGGGGGCCCAAACCAACCAGTCATTTCAGTCACAGTCGTGTGGCAGACCCTGTCGCTGAAATGATGGGTTCGTTAAAGTGTGCATGTCCTGTTTTTACAACATAAGAGTTTTTGGGAGGGCCCAAGGACAATTCCATCTTGCACCTCTTTTTTCTTTCATTTTTCTTTGCGTCATGTGCTGTTTGGGGAGTATTTTTTTGAAGGGCCATCCTGCGTGACACTGCAGTGCCACTCCTAGATGGGCCAGGTGTTTGTGTCGGCCACTAGGGTTGCTTAGCTTAGTCGTCACACAGCTACCTCATTGCGCCTCTTTTTTTCTTTGCGTCATGTGCTGTTTGGGGAGTATTTTTTGGAAGGGCCATCCTGCCTGACACTGCAGTGCCACTCCTAGATGGGCCAGGTGTTTGTGTCGGCCACTAGGGTTGCTTAGCTTAGTCGTCACACAGCTACCTCATTGCGCCTCTTTTTTTCTTTGCGTCATGTGCTGTTTGGGGAGTATTTTTTGGAAGGGCCATCCTGCCTAACACTGCAGTGCCACTCCTAGATGGGCCAGGTGTTTGTGTCGGCCACTAGGGTTGCTTAGCTTAGTCGTCACACAGCTACCTCATTGCGCCTCTTTTTTTCTTTGCGTCATGTGCTGTTTGGGGAGTATTTTTTTGAAGGGCCATCCTGCGTGACACTGCAGTGCCACTCCTAGATGGGCCAGGTGTTTGTGTCGGCAACTTGTGTCGCTTAGCTTAGCCATCCAGCGACCTCGGTGCAAATTTTAGGACTAAAAATATTATTGTGAGGTGTGAGGTGTTCAGAATAGACTGGAAATGAGTGTAAATTATGGTTATTGAGGTTAATAATACTATGGGATCAAAATGACCCCCATATTCTATGATTTAAGCTGTTTTTTAGGGTTTTTTGAAAAAAACACCCGAATCCAAAACACAACCGAATCCGACAAAAAAAATTTGGTGAGGTTTTGCCAAAACGCGTTCGAACCCAAAACACGGCCGCTGAACCGAACCCAAAACCAAAACACAAAACCCGAAAAATTTCCGGTGCACATCACTAATAATAATACATTTTTGTAGCAGTTGTTATAATAGCATTGTAAATGTGCTATACTGTAATAGTATAATTAACATTACACTATGTGCAAAGCATACTATAGAATACATTTTTTATTTAATTAAAACATGAACAATTTAAATAGTTCTGTTAAATGCTATTTGAATACTAAATGTGATTCAGCTCAAGATAATACACTTTAGAACTGTTTCCAAAAAAATTATCAATTTGAATTTCATGGAAATTAGCACTATCTTTGCAACAGTGAACAGCATGAAGTGTAATACAATATAACAAAAGCAAACTGTCACTCTAATGAGAAGGCAACAAAAAGTATCACAAATAATTTTCAGTGCCTAATTTAACACCTCAGAGAGAAGTCAACAGCAATAGAACATCCAGTCCCAGAGGCTCTGCTTTTAAACACCGATTTGAAAATTTATGAGCAATGAATTCCCAAATCAGAAGATACAAACAAAAAATTCATTAAATAGGTGAATATGAATCACAAGAGACAAACCACACATAAAGAACTATACATCATGAAGTGAAATACAGACAGTGCAAGAGAATATGTTTTAGCTAAACTTAACTTTAGGCGAAAGTCAGAAATTAAAAAAGCAATTTTGTATTAAAGAATTTATAGCTGGCTATCCATAATGACAATAATATTAAATAAAACAAATATAAAAATAAAGAGGTAGTTTTTCTGGCAAAAGGAGATTTTAAAATATAAAAATGCATTTTACTATAAGCTGCAAGTCTGTAACACATGACTTAAAGGTTAATCAAAGTTTAATCAAAATGGTTAATTAACCATCACAGGTCAAATAAACTAAAACAAGCTCCTCAACATAGTGTAGTGAGTAAGGGTCTATCATATTTCTAGGTATTTTGGTTCTGCGTTATAATAAATGACAACACTGGTGTATTACCAGAATCAGATGGAGCATTAATTAGAAAGCAACCACGAGTATAAAATATATGGTCTTGCTTACAAACATTGCATTAAGGTGCAAAGTTTTCCTTAGACTTTAACTACATACTTAAAACTTGCTTTCAATGACTAATTTGCACTAGATTGAAAAACAATTACTGACTGGTTGCTGTGACTCAATGTTGCAACACATCCTCTGGGAATACTTCTTCAGCATGTAGCTTTGCTGCCTGATGGCCACTTAGTTTACAGGGCCAACTTGTATTGTATAGCGTGTACATTTAGGTTGCAGTCACATTACTGCTACTGGCTTTGATTACTTTCATGCAGTAAATGAATGAGATTTATCCTATGAAATCACATGATCAATAGCCTGCTCACCCATTCAATAAGTGCTGTAGGTATTGTTGTAATACGTGTCTGATAATATTCTGTATAATGAACTTCTGTCATCCTCACAATGGGAACTAGAGAAACATATATAGTAAATTACTGTTGTAAGAATAACAGAGAGGTGGAGTCTAATATACCAATTAATTTCACCAGAGGCCTCCACAAGGAAGTATTGGCTTCAATACATATGATGCACAGGTTGTGATTAGGTTTACAACATGACAGACTGGTAAAATACAAGGCAATAGGAAGAACCAATAAATTTTGTTTGGTAAAAGCCAGGCCTAAAAGCTACAGAATTAATTGGCAGGAGTCTTGCCAGGTCAATATGAGGTCATGGTCACAAAAGCAAAGCTTCAGGAACCAGAGACATGCCAAATGTTGGGATCAGAGGAAATCAGATAAGTAATAAAGAAAAGGAGCACGGGAGCAAATGAGATCTAATACTTGAGCAGCATACTGAGCACAGATCAGGTATGAATATGGAAAATAGTGCAATTTTGGTCAGCAGCATAACAAAAGAGAGCTGACCTCAATTTAAAAGTTCACTTTACTTCGACAATACTACCATCAGAGTTATCCCATTGAGGATAAGCAGAGGCTGCCCATCAGCTGTAGAAGTGAAGCATAGTGGAAGAAGCTTCCAATAGACACAGCTGGTTGAGGGTCATGGAGCTTAAAGTTTGATCCCTCAACAGAGAGATCATCTTGTACTCCCCAGTAACAGATGGCACCTGACCCGTAACCCTTGGTCTTGACCTCACACTGAACACCCTGAACTCTGTCTGCTCTGACAACTTTCCTTGATATTGACTTCTGGAAGCTTGCTGTCTGCCATAACAACTTTAACGGCTCTCAACAACTGAAAACTGATCATCTGCTCTGACTACTTGCCTGGATATCATTTACTGAAATCTTTACTTGTGCCTTAACTATTTACTTGGATAATCAACTGGAAGTATGCCCTCTATCCTGATTACTTGTCTGACGACTGACTTCTATTGTTTTCTTCTTATACTGACTTTGGTTTTCTGTCCTTCTTTTAATGGCATGTAAAGAATTCAGTTTAAGTCTTATTTAGTCCATTGCTTACTGTTCCTCCTGACTAGTTTCCTTTTAGTTATTATTTTGTTTACTATTATTTCTTGGTGTAACTGGATATTCATTTCTCTGTTTCTGTGCTTTCCCCTCTAGACTTGTGTTTACCTGCTCCTTGGTACAAAACACAGAGCCCATGTGATAAATGCATAAAGCTCTTTGTAAAATTTCTGGTGGCAGTTGAGAACCAGTTAACACTGTTGGAAATGTGAGTACAGTGGTGGTTTGGCAGAGTAATGTACACACCAGTGTAACTTTTGCTTGACTCAATCACAATTCCAGTGGTATAACTAGTATTTTGGTTTATTAAATGAGTGTTGATACAACAGTACACACTGTTAAACTGGTTGATGGAATGAAGCAGAGCTTGTAATGGAGTGGGGTTCTAACAGCTCACCAGCCGGTGACTGTTTCTTGGATGTGGGTAGCAGTGCAAGGTGCTTAAACAGAGGAATTGTAGGGTAAATAATCACATGTCTCTTGGAACTAAGGGGAAAACATCTGTCTCCCACTATGTCGCTCATACACAGTAATAAGATTGTGCTGCTTAACACAGGTGGCCATCTTGGTAAGGCAATCAAGTATCATTTCCAGAAGACCCATGTTGAAGATTACACAGTGGCTCCATTCTATTCTACCAAACACATCTAAACAAATAGGATAACTGGTTGCAAGATGTAAAGCACATTAGTAGCCTTTTTTCTACCATATGTGCTTATGATAGGTTTTTTGAATGACTGATATTTATAATTGTTGCATCTAAACGTAATGTTTTAGTTTGTCGCAGGATGCATTCTGCAATGTATTGTAAAAACCCAACACTAAGTACATTTTAATATTTGTACCACACTACTTTTTTTATTGATCTCTTTCTAGTGCATAGAGTGCAGAGACACATTTATATTTCCTACTCAGAAGTAACTTAAGACTTAATACATACTACTAGATCTAATGTAGAAAGAGAAGAGGTAAATACAGTATTGCGTCAGTAAGGTTTATAAATGATGGCAATTACACAAATACTGAATATGGCCTGTCACTCCACTTCCTTGGGTCAGATCCACTCAACCCTAGTACGGCTTTGGGGAATATCCCAAAAAAGGGAGTACCTATGGGAGTGATTATAAATCAAATGGGAAGCATAGATAACATAAGGCCTAATGCATGCTTGTTAGCCAACCAAAAAGCACACCAATGGGCAAAACCATGTTGCACTGCAGATGTAACATGTGCAGAGATATTTGGGTGGGTTGTGGTCAAACTGAAATTTAAATTGCAGTGTAAAAATAAAGCAACCAGTTTTTACCATGCACAGAAACAATAAATCCCACCCAAATCTAAATCTCTCTGCACATGTTACATCTAACCCACCTGCGGTGCAACATGGTTTTGCCCATTAGTGCGCTTTTTTGGTTTGCTAACAAACTTGAATAACCCACATAGTTATTAGTATAGTTATTACTGTCTCATAGGTTAAAATCTCTTAAAGGCCCATGTGTGTAGCATTTGCATGTACTACCCATTCCTCCTACAAGTCAAAAACATACTGGTAGGTTAATGGGCTTCTGACAAGAAGAAAGTAACGCCACTGTAAAGTATCGATACTATATGCACATTTGATAGAAATATACTGTATATTGTAAGCTCCACTGATGTATATGACCAATTATAATATGCAAACTGCTGCAGAATATATGCACTCTATAAATATAATTTAATAAATCAATTAAAGATATGGAAATATTTGACTTCAGTGGTACAATAAAAACCAATAATATGTTTTCTGTAAGAAATGAAAGGTACTCAGCTTTGAAAAAACAAATACTGTTAAACTCAGTTTAAGGCATATGTTTACTTTCTGTATTCAAACATTTATCATGAATCCCATCATTCCTATCTAAATAATATCTTGGGCATGACTGTTCCTTCATTTTGACAAAATACAAATTCAAAATTAGTTTTGTAGTGCAAAACTTTTAAATGTGATTAATTTCCTGGAGAGGGCATAGGATTGTTTAATGTAACAGCCACAAAACCCATTCTTACCACAGAAGCAATTAATTTTTAAGGATTCTAGGGAATTTGGGCCTAAATCAGAGGTAATCACAGCAACAAATTTGTTAATAGTTGGGCAAAACCATGAGGGTCATTCCGAGTTGATCATAGCTGTGCTAAATTTAGCACCGCTACGATCAGGCACTCAGACATGCGGGGGGATGCCCAGCACAGGGCTAATCCGCCCCGCATGTCAGTGCCGCCCCCCCTGCAAAAGCATCGCACAGCGGCGATGCTTTTGCATCTCAGAAGTTACTCCCGGCCAGCGCAGCTCATGCGGCTGTCCGGGAAAACTTCTTCGCAGCCCTGGGTCACAGCAGCTGCGTGTGACGTCATGCAGCCGCCGCACAACCCCCCAATGGTCCGAACACGCCTGCGTTGGCCGGACTGTGCCCCCTAAATGGCGGCTTAATGACGCCGTCCAGCCCCCTCCTGCCCAGCGACCGCCTCTGCTTTAGAGGGGATCGCTAGGCAACGACAGCCTTCATCTCACTGCGGCACCGGCGCATGCGCAGTTTCAACCCAATTGCCGTGCTGCGATATACTGCAGCAAGCGATCGGGTCGTAATGACCCCCCATGTGCACTGCAGGTGTGGCAGATATAACATTTGCAGAGATAGTTAGATTTGGTTGGTTATATTGTTTCTGTGCATGGTAAATACTTGCTGCTTTATTTTTACACTGCAATTTAAATTTCAGTTTAAACACACCCCACCCAAATCTAACTCTCTCTGCACATATTATATCTGCCCCCCCTGCAGTGCACATGGTTTTGCCCAACTGCTGACAAATTTGTTGCTGCTATCAACTCTGAATTACTCCCTTGATTCATTCATTTGTAAGGAATTGCATAGCTGCAAGGAAATAGTTATCATTGAAATTCTAATGCAGCAGGAAGCATCTGTAGGAGATAGACGCCTCCTGTTTGCATTAGCGAGGATCCAAAAGCTGCAGCTGAGGAAGCAGCCTTGGATAACCATCCTTATCATCAATTTTGGAAATCCGGCCATCTTCCGTAAGGTGAAGTTTACTCAGGCTGTCTATTGGATCCAGACATCTGGGTCCAGGAATTCTGCAACCAATAACAAAGACCCTGGACCTGTCACACTTTCAAAACAAGTAGTGACACCCCACAGTTTTGAAGAATAGTGTCGTGCCACGCCCTTGCTCTGCCCCCCCAATGCCGCAGCATGTTAATTATGTTGCGGCTAACAGTGACATCGCAAGACTGTTCTGCACATGCACAGAATGGTCTTGTTCCTCCACAGAACCCCAAACATTGTACAGTATTTGTATGCAAACCATCAGGTTTTTCTGTTTAGGAAGGAATTTACTGTATGTTATTTAGTGGCATATTTAATAATTAGACCCCATAATTATAATTTCTTATCATCTCTACTCATGATAATAAGTGTAAGTAGTGAAGGTGTAAGTAGTGAAGAAATTGCAGTCATGATCCCTTCACTACTCTTTCAGGAGCTGGCACAATACTGCGGGATAACGCCATCTGAAGATGTTAGTTACTGGGACCAAGCTCCTGAATGCATCACATTCCAGAGCCTATAGAGTGATCCACATGCCTAAGAGTGGCACTTGTTTGGGGCAGCACTTAGATGCATGTGTTGGTACTGTCAGCCAAAAAAGTACCAGTAACTGCAAACTATTTCCACTGTACTGTACCATATGCCATCTTGAATTTAAAGTAAACGGGTAGGAGATGCACATAACACCCCTGTAAGCTGTCCTACTTAGTAAATGTGTATATGTAATTAAAAATAAATAAAATTCCATAGTGCTTTTTTACTATTTTATTAGATTGGCTATCATAAAATGAGAACTAATAAACAATCAATAAAAATAATAAAATTAGGCAGGCAGGGTGGGGGGTGGCTGTTACTGTTGTGCCTTGGGGTGCCCTCACCCCTAAATCCACCCTTGGTCATGACAGTGACTGTAAGCCATAGAAAAAGAACTGTCCAGTAACATCAAAATGGAATTGCTGCACTACATATATTTGTGTATACACTGGCTGGATACACTGGACCTGATTCATAGTTGCACAAATTTCCGTTTCCATACAGATAACATACAGATAACATGTCAAGATGTTTATGAAACAATGTATGTGTCGGTAGCTTAAACACAGATTTCAACAATTACAGGCAACCTTATCATTCCAATTTTCAGTTTGCGACTGAGTGATGTTACTAGCATTTCCACAAAAAATAAATTTTCAATTGGATTGTTGTTATCATGTTATTGAAATCACAAGAGTATACAGTCAGATGTCTTGTGTCTGGGACAGTGCTTGTGCAAATGTGTGTTGATGATGATGATTACTTTCACCAGCAGATGGATGAGTACAGTGTAGTAGCATAGATGCTGCCCATTCTGAATACATGTGTTAATTTGCATTTATTTTCAAACATAAAAGCAGATGCGATTTTGTGGCCAGTTTACCTGTGACTTTGAATCAGATTCACTTTGTTTGCGCTTGAGACAGTGAATACATTTTAAAAATAGACTCCTTGCATATATTTATTGAATACAATTGACTGCCTTGAGCACCACAAGGCTGATTTCTACTTGTCCAGCCTTGGATATTAGCAGTAGAAATGCCTTTTAATTCTGAAGTTTGAATTTGACCCCCATCAGCAGGAATAATTACATACACTCCATTAAATTAATATGGGGTCATTGGTATACATGATAGGATACTATTTTAGACCACTAATGCATTGAAGTTATTATGAGATGTTTATGTGTCATAAGGTAGATTGATCTATGCCAAATCACCTTGACCATCTAAAGACCTTGTGGCTATTTTTAATTTTTCTACTAAATACGTTTTCTACATGATAGTTTTTTTACACCTGTCTGTTATTACCCAGTTTTGTCTTAATACTGTTGTTTCCAATTGTAAAGTGCAATGGAATTTGCTGCTATATTGCTATAAAAGAAACTGTTAATAAATAAACTCTTAATAATAAATGAACCTTTATTCTGTTCTAAATTATTTCTTATTAATTGAATAGTCAAAGATTAATACCCTATTTTGCATTTGCTAAAATGATATATGATATAATATAAATATGGTACAGAAATATCATGTTAGCTTCATTTATAATCTGCCAGATAAAAATCACTTAAGATATAAAAAAAAGTGTTGATTTCAGTAAACTTAATCCATAGAGGTATCAACTGTACATAATTTTTGCTGTTTTGATGTTCAAAAATTCTCTCCACTCTCATTTCTTTAACAACTAACACATTCATGCTTACTAATTCAGTCTTTATTTTATCAACATCATTTTAAAAGTGTTTGCTTCAAACTTAACACTTAATAATCTATGTGAGGTGTAAATAAATCTAATTGGATATTTGCATTTTAATTAATATGGGACAGACTTGGCTTCTTAGTGTTAAATAAAAATATGTCAGCTCAAGGTTATGGTACCAACTGTAATGTCTCAACTTAAAAACAGCACTTGGTATTTGCATTTTACAAAGAATAAGCACAGTGCTTATAATGTACCTAGATAATGGATTTTTCTAAACCTTTTAGCTATAAACAGTAAAAGTAGAGTATATATTACTCAACTGGAAGCTATATTGCACAGCAAGAATAAACTTTATGGATTAAAGTCTTAATCCCTGCCAAGTTTTTAGAACTTGCAATTGCTTTTAAAACAAACTAAAACATATTATTCACACATATTTAAAGTGTTTAATGACTTAGATAAATCACCTAGAGAATTACATCATGCAAAAAACTGTAATACACTTTGGAACTCTAAAAAGATCAATTTACAGAACTATAATCAATTATTTAAAAAGAATGTAAAAAACACAATAGACAATTAGAAGTAAATGTTCCGATTATTGAGCCATTTTTATTACTGAAGGTTTTCCCTCTGAGCTATTGCACTCTACGCACAGTGGTGTCACTAAGGTGCAGTGGAGTCAACCACCAAGGGGTGGCACCAAAATGCTGACTGCTCCTCAGTGACAGGTGCTGCCCTATAACAGTGCATGCAGCACTTGGCTCCTGTCACAGTGTAAGATCTGACACTGCAGACAGACAGTCTCCGGTGGCAGTCCAACTTCTCTGTGACCTCCAGTGTAATGAAAATGGTATTGGGCTGCAAGGACATACTCCCTTCCCACAATGTCATTCCCCCTTTTTGTTGGCGCATGCATTCAGCGTGCACATGGGGTATTTCCAACACACTAGGTGTCAAAAAACATAGTGACATTCCTGTGTAAGCACACACTCTGCACAATGAACATGGGCATGTGCAAATTCGTAACACATTAGTTTGTTCCTTTAAATACATTAGAATAATGTTAGAATACAGTATACATTAGCTTTGAAGGTTTTGCAAACCTGACTTGGGTGTCATGGATGTTTCAATGGATTACACCTGAGATCTTGAATGCAAATGTCTATATTTTATACTACATACAGTATGAGTCATGTTAAAGTTGTAAGGAAATAAATCTGCATACAGTACAATTCACTGTTATTGTAGAAAAAGTAATACTAAATTATTTTATAGTAAACATTATTACTCCTCAAATAAGAAGATGAGATATTGGGGGTCATTCTGTCCTGATCGCTCGCTGACGTTCATCGCAGCGCAGCGATCAGGTCAAAAGTGCGCATGCACCGGCACCGCAGTGTGCCGGCGCAAGTGAGACAGCTGATAGCTGTCATTGCCTAATGATCGCCTCTGCCTAATTGACAGGCAGAGGCGGTCGCTGGGCAGGAGGGGGCGGCACGGCGGTGCTTGGCCGCCGTTTTGTGGGCATGGTCCGGTCAACGCAGGAGTGGCCGGACCGTGCGGGGGGTGGACCGCAGCTGCTGCGTGATGTCACACGAAGCCGCTGCGATCGGGCAGTGCGAGTAACTCCCAGCAAGCTGCAAGAGCTGCGCTGACTGGGAGTTACTCTTCAAGTACAAAAGCATTGCTGCTGTGCAATGCTTTTGTACTTGTGCGGGGGGCGGCGGCCTGACATGTGGGGCGGACTAGCCCTGTGCTGGGCATCCCCCCGCATGTCAGTGTAAGTGATCGTAGCTGTGATAAATTTAGCACAGCTACGATCAGGTCAGAATGACCCCCATTGTACAGTTCTTGCTTTGTACAGAGCTCTAATAGCTTATCCCCCTGGAGATATGGGGTAAGTCCAAGGAGGTAAGCTATTGAAGTAACATTTATCAAGTGCATTCTATAAATTATACATAGCAGCTGATTGGCTTCCATGGGCAACTTCTCCACTGGCTCATTTCTCAACTCTTTCACTTCTTCATGAATCTACTCCTGAGGCTTAATCAGCCAACTGTGTCAATAGGTGTAAAATAGTGGTATATATGAATGATCAGACCTCAGTATAGATGTTTGGCATGTACTCACCCTGCTGATGTTGATTTCCTCTTGTGGTAGAATGTCCTCTTTTCCCTCTCCATGGTCTGGTTTCACAGTTGTCTTTGCTTTGCTCATCTGTGCCTTATCCATCCGGTGCCTCCATGTGCTTTCTGGTTGCTGGAACACAGCCTTGAATGCACTACCACAGCTGCATTTGGTTTCTGTGTGCATTCACCTCCGGTGCTTGTGGTGCCTGCTGCTTGTTGTCTAAGGTTCCTCTAATGCATTTCTCTCGCTTGAGACTTTGTTAACAAATTTTCCTGCACACCTTTGTGGGATATGAGTGAAAATTATCATAAACACTAAATGAGTTATACCCAGAAACTCAAAGAAGTTATCCCCTATAAGCATTTTTCAACACGCTCAATAATCCAATTAATTTTGATTAAATTATTATTGGGCACAGTGCTTGTTTTGAGAACCCATGCAGCAATATCAGTGGCTATTACCCAATTTATTGTTTCTGCTGCAACTAATTAGGACACAGTGAAGTAAAAATTCCTATGCCTGCAGCTTAGTGCACTATACTGTTAGTGTTCTTTGTTTAATGTAAATAACTAAAGAATACCATTTGCACTGTTGAGCTTGATTACTTAATTATAACAATTTGTGGGTTTTTTTTACTTGTATTTTATTAAGAATGAATTTAAATTGTATTGTACAATATCTTCTTACATTTTTATTTGCTAACACAGGCTTCTCAGTAAACACCAATTTGCCTTTACACCAGACTGAATTCCAACCATGCACAACTCTAATTATTATCAATACCTATTAGGTTCTTATGAACAGCTGTGTAGTTCAATTACTCCTCTGTATTATGGGTGAAATTTTCAATACGTGTTCTTGTTTTGTATGCTTGATTTGCACAGTACCAGTAGTTTGAGTGTTGTTTCTATGCATGCATTTGGACCCCTAAATTGGTGTTTGCACTGCTGGTGATTTAGAGTCTTATTTAGAGTTGCTTACAAAGTTTTATTTTATTATTGCAATGTATTAACCGCTTCAGTGGTATTCACGGAAATCTTCTGGGCTAGTGAAGATTTCTGTGCATACTACCTTCTGATTCCCTGGGGACAGCTGTGCAGCGTGCACGGCACACGGGAATTAGCATACTCCATTATGGAGTTAAGCCTGCCCCCCGGACTTAGCTGTATAATGGCTTATGCTTATTCTCGGGTGCCGCACTCACCTCGTCACTCGCCCCCCCCCCCCCCACACCTTCCTCCCCGCTCCCACACCAATTTAAAAATACCACCCCAAGGTGTGTTTTTAAATTGGAAACTTGCCACTGAAGGGGTTAAATGTTGGAGTATAGCCAGCCCGTCTCAGCTGCATGTTTTGTTTTTTCTTCTGATTTGTGTGTTATTCCACAATCCAAGTCCCCTACTTTGCGGTGCATTGAATCTGAGGAGCTACAAAAGTTCTAGTAAAATCACATTACAGTATATAATGCATTTCCCTATGTAATGGTTATATGAACATTTTTTAATATTTACATTATACCAGAAGATAAACATCATATTTATGCAAGAGGAAATATGAAAATATCCTATGATACATCAAACACAACAAATATCTCTAGTAGGATATAATTTCTACTGTAGCTAATAGTAATGTGATATCTAGACTGGCCACCTGTTTTGAAAAAAAAAAACACAGCAAAGATTTTTGGGAAAAGAAGAGTTAAACCTGAATCTTTCTCTGGGGTCACACATATAGTAATTCACAATGTTTCTATCCCAGGCATTAAACAGAAATAACAGTAAGGAAGGTCAGCTTCTGAATAATAACTTGAGTCAGCAAGTACAGCAAGATATCTAATCTAACCATTTACTTGGCCTGAAGCCACATTCTTGTATATGGCCAAATAACAGATTAACTTCAGATATGTACTGTGTGTATATATATATATATATATATAGTACAAGAATAATATATAGTATATATATCTACACACATATAATGTTTGTATATATATATATGTGTGTGTGTGTGTGTGTGTGTGTGTGTGTGTGTGTGTGTGTGTGTGTGCGTGTCTGTGTATACTGTACAGTCCCAGATGCACACAGTAAGATCCAAAAGTTGGGAGGTACATAAAATTATTAAGATATCAAAAAACAGAACCAGCAAATCCAAGTAATCTAATGCAGAAAAATAAAATTATGTGGCATTTTCAGCAGCAATAAACAAAGTGAAAGTGCAAAACCAGAAAAATATGGAAATAAACAGCAAATACTCATCGTGGCTTCAATATGGTGTATAGTCATATCCTAAGCCAAGTGTTAGCCCTAGTTGACAGCTGTTTCAGTGCAAGAAATGCACCTTCATCATGGACAAAGACAAACACACAACCGGCCACCTTTATACCCACGTACACCCACTCAGTGAACTAACCTAGCACCAAACAAATGCACCATCCTCATGTATCCCCAGAAATACAGGAGCAGAAATCGGGTCATGCTGTCAAGGAAACCAAAACTGAGCCATGGAGATGCTACCGGAAGTGCACAACCCAAAACGCTTCATTGTGTTGCCACTGGAAATCTAACAATGTCTAGGTCCGGCCACCACAGTGCAAAACAACAAAGGCCCGGTATACAATACCGGAAGTGGATGTTGCTACAGCAACCTTACACATAGTCATGGTAACAAAATGCACCAAGGATTAACATACTAGTCAGCGCTAAAGGCAAGCCAGGGACAAAAACAGGAACCCAGTTTCTTTCCATATAAAATAACATTATAAATAATCAGGTAAGCATAACCACAAGCATGGCAATTAATCACTGAGTGGAGTCTTTAGGTACATAAGTGGCCATATTAAACACCAACACATCTAAATAAAGAAATAATTAATTCATTAATTCTAAATAAAGAAATAATAATTCATCTAAATAAATAAAGAATTCATACTTCAATGAAAAAGAGAAAGTGGAGCACAGAAAACAATAATCAATCACAGTAAGCAGTTAAGATATTGTCCTTCATTGAGTCCATTAGGGACGACATTGTTTAGACAACTAATTCATTAACATTCCGTCTGTAAGAGGAGCTTATTACGGTCTCCTTCACGTCTTAAGGGTGGAATAAAATCAATAGGCATGAACCTAAAATCCTTGATGGCATGATTCTTAAGAAAAAATGTCTAGCAACAGGAGGTGTGTTAGAATCTATACCAGTGGAGGCTTTATTAATAGAGGACTGGTGCATTCCAATTCTTTCTTTAAGTGCCCGTATGGTTTTTACCCACATATAGCAAGTTACATGGGCATTTAATTAGATATAACACAAAGCAGCTATCACACGTCAAATGCTGTCAGATGGGATTAACCATATCCATTGCAGGATCAATAAAGGTTTCACCAATATATACAGTAGATATTTACAATTCATGCATCCGTGACAATTTAAAGATCCATTTTGGGGCTGTACCTAGTTTTTGGTCCTAACTATATATATTTTATTGATATATATATATATATATATATATATATGGTATGCGGTTAATATACCGACTGTCGGAATCCTGACATGCAGGTTCCCAATGCCGCAATCCTGACAGGTGGCTAAATGCCGTCAGTCAGAATCCCAACCACTGCCCCGTATTCCCACTTAGGTGGTGGGTCCATGCCACAACCTGAGTGGGAATATAACCTGTGGTGAGCAAAGCTTGCCACCGGGTCTGATGCGTGGTGAGTGCAGAAAGCCCACAAGGGGACTCACTTCACTTGATGCTGGCTGCCAGTATGCCAGCTGCAGGGATGCTGACAGCCAGCATCCCGACAGCCGGTATATTGTGTGTATATATATATATATATATATATATACTTTTAATTTACTTTTTTTACTTTTTTGACAACTGACACTGCGGAGTCACATAGCTTATATGTGAATCAGTGCTGGCTCCAGTCACATTTGAAATGCATGGCAGCACTGGGTATTTAAAGGTGTCTGGCCATTTCTAATATGGTATGTACAGAGAGGAAAGAAGACTCTTGAATAAATTATATGACTATAAAATAGGGGCACTCTTGAATAAATTGTATGACTATAAAATATTTAGACTTTATTGATATGCATTAAAAACCTTTCCTAGTGATTACCGTCCCATTTATCCAGTTTATAAACTATGGGATATGTCACAGCTGGTCATTGAGTGATTGCAATATCCTGCAAATCACTGTAGTAGTCAGCTATAGTTTGTTAGTTCACAAAGTGAAGAAGAAAAATTAATAATAATAATAATGGTATTTTGTACCTTATCGATTATATATACAGGCACCCCTTGAACTGCATACATATTTTGCCAGATTGTGATTACTTTATATATTAACTATAATATACCGTAGTTAATGTATTATTATTATTATTATTATTATTATTATTATTAATAATTTTTCTTCTTCACCCTGTGAACTAACAAACTACAGCTGAATACTACAGTGATTTGCAGGACATTGCAATCACTCAATGACCAGTTGTGACATATCCCATAGTTTATAAACTGTATAAATGGGACAGTCATCACTAGGAAAGGTTTTTAATGCATATCAATAAAGTTTAAATATTTTATATTCACACAATTTATTAAGGAATGCCCAAACACAATCTTCTTCTTTAATCTCTGTACATATACATAATTTCTTTGATTCTAGGGTGCACCACCAACCACAGTTATTGCCTTGAAAAAGGCTGCATTATACATATGTTGGTCCCAATCATGTTACTTTCAAATTTGCCCATGAAATTACATTTTGATTGATACTGTGCAGAATCAACTCTACTTTCTTTCACATTTCTAATATTGTGCCGGTCATCAGCTAGTCAGAGATCGCAGACAAGCAGTAGTGGCTCCTGATTGGCTGCAGGACTGCAAACTTTGAATGGCTCACAAACCAGAACCATAACTGAGATGGCGGCCATCGGAGACCAGACTGAGGGGCAGGAGAGGCATGCACTGTGCTTTCCTCCCCTTGGACATAGTAGCAGCAGAGCCCAGCAGTGGCAGCAGCAGAATCCAGCAGCAACAGAGGGCAGCAGTGGTGGTGAGCAGCACTATTGGGGGAATATGTGTATCTGGCACAACAGGGGGCATATGTATATCTGGCACTATTGGGAGCATTATGTGTATCTGGCACTACTGGGGGAAGTAAGTGTATCTGGCACTACTGGGGCAGTAGGTGTATGTGGAACTACTTGGGGCATATGTGTATCTGGAACTATTGGGGGTATTATGTGTATCTGGCACTATTAGGGCAATATGTGTATCTGGCACTATACTGGGCCATTATGTGTATCTGGCACTATTGAGGGCATATGTTTATCTGGCACTAGGCGTATATATGTATCTGACACTATTGGGGGCATTATGTGTATCTGGCACTACTGAGATGAGTAGGTGTATCTGCCACTACTTGGGCCAAAGGGGTATCTGGCACTATTGGGGCAATATGTGTACCTGGCACTATACTGGGGCATTATGTATATCTGGCACTATTGGAGGCAGTATGTATATCTGGCACTATACTGGGGGTAGTATGTGTATCTGGCACTATACTGGGGACATTAAGTGTATCTGTCACTATTGGGACATTATGTGTATCTGGCACTACTGGGGAAATATGTGTATCTGGCACTATTAGGGGTAGAATGTCTACCTGGCACTACTGGGGGCAGTATATGCATCCGGCACTATTGGGGCATTATGTGTATCTGGCACTGCTGGTGGCAGTTTGTGTATCTGGAATCACTGGGGGCAGTGTGGGCACTCTCTGGCACTATACTAGGGTCATTATGTTTATCTTGCACTATTTGGGGCAGTATGTCAGTATGCCACTTTACTGGGGATAGTACGTGTATCTGCCGCTATACTTGGGGCAAAATGTGTCTCTGGCACTATTGTGGGCATTATGTGTATCTGGCACTATTTGGGTCATTATGTGTATCTGGCACTATACTGGTAGCATTATTTGTATCTGACACTATACTGGGGACATTATGTGTATCTGACACAATACTGGGGACATTATATATAAGGAGCACTACTGTGGCCATTATTTGTAAGGCTGCTAATTGTGTGTGTTTGTAGAGGGGTGTGTGCTGTGTCGGACTGGGGCATGAAGGGTCCATCGGGGAAATGCAGTGGTAGAGGCCCATTCTTAGAGGCTTGGCAAACCATTAGTGCATGGTCTGGGCCCCTTGATAAATAATATATATATAGTAAATACTGCTAGTGCATGCATGATAAAGTACCAGATTAATAACAGTAATGCACTGTAGAAAATACACCATAGTCCTATGCAGTATAATGCAACATATTCATAATGTATAATTGAGAGGGTGGGCCCCCAGGCAGTGGGGCCCACTGGTGGTTTCCCCTGTATTCCTATGGGCCAGTCCGAGCCTGGGTGTGTGAAAATATATATATTTATAGTTTGCTATCATAATATAAAGTTGCAAGGCCATGCCCACTGTCCAAGTAGCGCATGCACTGAAGGCACACATATTTGGGGGGAAGGCTTCAACATTTCTCACTCAGGGTGCTAGTAGGCCTGGAGTCGGTCCTGATGTGTATGCAGTGGATTATGGTCTGTGGAGTCAATGCAGTACCACTGTGTGAAAGAATAATTAGACTAAGCAGACTGGACACACCACAGCCATTTGTGGATAGACACAGGGAGTGGATGGACACAGCACATAAATTGTGGATGGACACAGCACAGCCACTCGATGGACACAGCATTAGAAACTTTTAACACAGCATTATAAACTATTAACAAAAAAAACAAAAGTTCAATTACCACAACATTTTCAAACTGTACTTGGTTATACTGTACACTGACACATAAATCCTCTAGACCATCTAGTTAGCATACCAAAAAGGTCACTATTTTAACCTATGGCATGTTATCTTGATAGCTTTTTGCAATCGTACATAGATACAATTTGGAGTGACTTGAAAGATGGAAATTTTTTAATAAAAGGTTTGCTGGTGTTTCTGCTAATACTAATGATTGGTTGCAATATATATGTCATTACTATACATGATTATTCCACATAACTCATGTATAGCAGTGGTTAAGTTTTACTTTAAGTTACTCAATTATATAACTATGCTAAATACAGTGACTATTGTTACCTACAAGTTGCTGGCATAGCGATGTGTAATAACTTTACCTAAATATTTACATTGATACATTGAAACACATATTTAGATTTCCTAGATTTGGAGGGCATGTCACCTATTTTAAATGCAATATAAATTATATTTTCTCGATGTGGTTAAACACTGAAGGTTCTTTAGATGAGATGTTGCTTCATATAAACATGATTCTCCTATTAAATTTCCTATGGATATAATACTTTTGAGAATAAATTTCTTGATAAGTCTCTGTTCACAAGAGGGCTGGGACCTTTGGTTTCAAACTATACCGAAATTCTACTAACCACAAATCTTACTCTACCCTCTTAAAATACTTATGGCGGGATATAATGGAGTCCGAGATCACCAGAGGTGCGGGATGCCAGACAATTTTGGACATTTTATTAAAGGGGCAAACTCTTACAAGGTAATTGCATAAATTACATCCTTGCCGATGGAGTCCTCAACCAATACCCTTGAATTTTTATCATTCTAAGGAATACAGTAACTAAGATCCGATTATTGCAGAAAGACAGCTCTAGTAGGTGGGTTTATGATATAGCAAATTTGTTTACAACATTCACATCATCAAAAGCACAATTAATGCATAAATTGAAATAAAAAAGGGTATAAAACATAATAATAATAATAATAATAATAATAATAATAAGTAAAAATAATAATAATGATGCTGGTAATATGTTATTTACCTTTATCTTATATGATTCTTCTAACATTAATGTAAAAACTACCATTAAACAGCATTGGCACACTGTTGCCATGGATCCATTAAGAGACAGCTTGCCTAGGAGATCTATTAAAATATCGATTGAGTTCAAATCTCACGGATATTTAAAGATCCAATCCAGCAGTTGTCTGTTGGTTACTGTATATAATCTGACTCCTGTATATTTTTTATGTTTTAACTCTCTGAAATGTAGAGGTATAATGGTGGATAACTCTCTTAAGTTATCTCCAAACTGGGAAAGAACACTACAATACTTTTAATGTTTTTTTCTTTTGATAAATAGTCATACTTTAGTAATTTGAGGTAATAAAAGAAATATATTTTATTAGTTTTCATTTTTGAGCTACACTACCTGCGCTATATATACCTCAGTAATAAAGTCATAGTGAAAAGCAACTTTAAAATAAACATTTCTCTGTGAAGGGGACTCTGTGCTCAGCTTTTCTCTGTGAAAGGGACTCTGTGCTCAGCCTTCACTGCCAGCAGGCAGAGGATGAGTTACACTAGGGAACTGGAGGAAAGCCCTGATAATGCCACTTGAAGATATCATTATTATGTATGGAAAATATGATCTGCTTAGGGCTTGAGGAGAATTTTGCAAATTCTCTTCCAATTGCCCTTTAGTACATTTTGGTAATACTAAAATAATTTGAAAAGGGTCAGGGCCAGATTAAGGTCCACATGGGTCTGGGGTTGAAAATGATCAAAGGTCTATTGTGAGAAGTTGAGGAGGTGTGGCTAATACTGTGTGGGTGTGGTCAGTGACATATGGGTGTGTACACTCCCTACAAAATAAGCCCCAATGTCTCCCAAAATATGTAATAGTAGAACAATGGCAATACTTTGTGAGGAAATTAGAAATATAATTTTAATTCTTATAATTTATGGCATCCATGTGACCAGCTGCACAGGTAAACATCATCATGCTGTAATTGTGAAAGGCCTTTTTTTACCTGGGGCCTGGAGCTGTAGCTCCATCCTCCCCTTTGTTAATCTGGCAATTGAAAGGTCTGAAAACACTACTATTCACATTATTTAGTAAAATAATATTGATAAATACGGCCATAAATGAGACTGTTCATCTAAGTATCATTTGGGATTAGTAAAAATGTTCAGATTTTCTCTGTGAGGTCTGCACTCTGATCAGATGCTCTTCCTATTTATTTATTTTTTTTGGGGGGGGGATTTTCAACAAGTTCTATGCATTGCTTTATATTATCAACTTTTTCAAATTTTCCTTATAGGTGACATGTAGTGACACCCTGCTTAGCTTACAGGAATGTAGAATCTCTATTAGGCTACTGTCTACTGCATATGTGTGTGTGTGTGTGTGTGTGTGTGTGTGTGTGTGTGTGTGTGTGTGTGTGTGTGTGTGTCGGTTTCTTATATATGTATATATAATATATACTGTATATAGTTAGGACCAAAAACTGGTTACAGCCCAAAAATGGATCTTTAAAATGTCACGGATGCATGAATTGCAAATATCTATACATTGGTGAATCCTTTATTGTTCCTGCAATAAATATAGTTCATCGCATCCGACATCATTTGATGTGTGATAGCTGCTTTGTGGAATATCTAATTAAATGCCCATGTAACTTGCTATATGTGGGTAAGACCATACGGGCACTTAAAGAAAGAATTGGAATGCACCGGTCCTCTATTAAAAAGCCACCACTGGTATAGATTCTAACACATCTCCTGTTGCTAGACATTCTTTTCTTAAGAATGATGCCATCAAGGATTTTAGGTTCATGTCCATTGATTTTATTCCACCCTTAAGAAGTGGAGGAGACAGTAATAAGATCCTCTTACAGAGGGAATTTTATTAAACTAGTTGTCTAAACACTGTCATTCCTAATGGACTCGGATTTGGGGTGGGGAGGGCTTCAAAATTTCTCGCTCAGGTTGCTAGTAAGCCTGGGGTCTAATCTGACTCCTGTATATTTTTGATGTTTTGACTGTCTGAAATGTAGAGTTATAATGGTGGATAACTCTCTAAGTTATCTCCAAATTGAAAAGCAACACTACAATACTTTTAATGTTTTTTTCTTTCGAAAAATAGTCATACCTTATTTAATTTAGATAAAAAAAGAAATATATTTTATTAGTTATCATTTTTGAGCAATACTACCTGCGCTATATATACCTCAGTAATAAAGTCATAGTGAAAAGCAACTTTAAAATAAACTTTTCTTTGATGCCACATAAATACAGTAATAGTTGTTTCAGTTCAATAATTTGCATGCACATAGATTTCCTTATAAAGTATTACTGTGATGTGTATGCATCACAGCACACTGATCATATCATAGATGGCTGTATGCTATGTGTACACCATGCTGTGCCATTTAGTTCAAAGGCAAACACGTGCACATGTGTCCACCTCCCATATATCCCTATAGGAGCCAGCATCAGTGAGAATGAATGTGGCATGCCACACTGCGTTCGCACCACAGTCCCACTACAGAGTGATGCTGTATGCAGCAAGGCTGTAGCAGGACACATCTGTATGAAAACAAAATAAAAAACAATATACATTACAGCAATCCAAAGAACTATCTCAAATGCTGTAGGGGCCTATTTGTTTGTCGCTTGTACGCCTCTTCTGGGGCATCTCTTTTTTTTTTACTTTCCAACAGTAGTTAGCAACCAGAGAACCACTTACCCTGATATCTTCATTACATTGCTGAAATGTCTTGGTGGAATCACTCACTCACTGTGCTCATCACTCACTGCACTGCAGTTGTCAGGGAAGAAGTCCAAATGAGAGTCAAGAAAGTAGATTTTAAGTGACATGATGCAGCCTAACTGATAATACCCTTCTAGAAGGTTGTTCACAATCTCAACTTAGTTGCCAGATCTTCTGTTTCCCAAAAATCTATGCACATCACCTTTAAAGATTTCCCAATACACTCTTTCCTTAACAAAGGTGACTCAGTCGAAGTTTCCATGCTTAAGAAATTTACTAATTTGAGGATCAACAAAGATGCCTTCCTTAACTGTAGTATCACTTTGAAGTGGAACTTTTCCTCTCAGGTACCTGAAATGATAACAATCTTAACACATTTGCATGGCATACCGGTCTTAAATGTATTAAACACAAACAAATGAAAGGTACTTTACTCATAACCGTCAATTGATGAAAGCTACTGTATATGCAGACAACAAACAAAACAAGGTCTACAATGACTCAGCATTCCTGTGTTCAGGTTTGCCCTTTTAGGAGACAAAATATCCATTAGTTTTATTAAAATATATGCATATTGACTTGATTCTAGCTACTAGACATGGAGGTCATTGTAATAAATTACTGTCGTAATGACAAAATTTGGATCCATAAATTGAATATGTCTTGGCCCAAGAATCTTAGGGACATATTTATCACAATCCGCATCGTGCTGATGACATTTGTCCAAATTTGCATTGCGGTAATTGAATACATTTCAATGATGTGCTGCCCAATGTGCTCCAGTCATCTTGTCTCCTGTTCTGCTGCTGTGACCCATATGATCAGTAAAGTGAACAGAGATGACGGCACTTTGCAGCATATCTGCTCTCTTTACTAATCAGATGGCCAAGGTCACAGCAGAAGCACAGGAGATCAGGGGACCAGAGCTCACCTTTCACTGGTCTGTAAGTTCAGGTAAGTGTTTTTTTTTTTACTTATTATTTTAATAGTTTTTTTTCCCACAGTGATCAGCCTGTGGTCTATCAGACACACATTGCTGGTCACAGAAGGGGACTCTGTGCTCAGCATTCACTGCCAGCAGGCAGAGGCTAAGATACACTAGGGAACCAGAGAAAAGCCCTGATAATGCCACATGAAGATATCGTTATTAAATATGAAAAATATGATCTGCTTACTAAAAAATTTGATATTTAGGGCATGAGGAGAATTTTGCTTCTAATTGCTGTTTAGTACATTTTGGTGGTACTAATATAATAATTGAAAAGGGTGTGAAAACACTACTTTCACATTTTTTAGTAAAATAATTTTAATAAATATGCCTATAAATGAGACTGTTCATCTAAGTATCCTTTGGGACTAGTAAAAACTTTCCAATTTTCTCTGTGAGTGTTGCATTCTGATCAGATGATCTTCCTATTTTTTATTTGTGTGTGTGTTTGCATTTTCAACAAGTTCTATTTTTTCCTTTATATTCTCAACTTTTTCAAATTTCCCTTATAGGTGACATGTAGTGACACCCTGCATAGCTTACAGGAATTTAGAATCTCTATTAGGCTACTGTCTACTGCATATGTGTGTGTGTGGTTTTATATATATATATATATATATATATATATATTTATACATAAAGTATGTAGTCTTTTAGCTCATGCTGGGCTTTTAATGTATGTTGAAAACATAGCAGATTGGTATACTCTTGTCATTGTGACAATTTTGGGTTGCAATAACGTTTATGCATATCTGGTTTTGCATGGACAGTATTAGCCTTATGCTTACTGATTTGATTGGCTTTATATCTGGTACTTGAGCATCCAGTTTGCTTTGATTTACAAAGTCTTTTTGTTTTTATGATAAAAGTCGCTATCTGTAATCATAATATAAAATTATTTGATTTTGTTTTTCCCAATAAATGTATTATAATACTATGTGGTGAGTGCTTCCAAGTATGTCAATAAACAGTATTTAAGTGATAAAAAATGAAAATGAACGTGTAATGCATAATTTAAATAATAGATACCTAAACGTGTAGGCAAAGATAAGTTGACATCCAAACGATGAACATACGGATCTCATAAATGTCAAATTGCTTATATATAAATATATAATATATATGGAGGGTGCTACAAATAATGCAGTTATCTAGTATGCATATAGTTCAGTACAATTCACTGCCACAGTGTCTTAACCTCGAAACTAAATGTGCACTGTATAAGGTGATATAAACCCAAATGTATGTAATATATGCATGCCAACCAATACATGCATATATCAAGCATGACTGCACACCCAAGAGAGAATGGTAAAGTATACTGTATCTGTCTAATAAAATGGCCCCTGTTGTGATAAGATTGTGTGAAACAGATACAGAATAAGAGGACACAGTTCTTTAGAATAGGGTGTATAATTAAAAAAAATCAATTAGAAAACATTTAATTTGGATAGCAGTGTGAATAAAATAGTTGAAATCTTTGTTTAATAAATATATGTGATGTGCTGATTTTCTGTGAGCATTATCCCTGTGAGTGGTGCTATTGTTTATACCCGTGGAGTGATAGTGCTGTGGCTCTGTACTGAAGTTTTGGAGACAGTCTGAAGTATTGCTGGTGTGCAGACACTAGGAGATTATGCATGGTCACGTGATCTAGTGTGTCCAATCATGTTGGTGGGAATGATGTTATTATAACAAACAAATTATATATATATATATATGTATACTGTATATACAGTGTAGGTTTATATTTATTTGTCATATAAGGGCTATATCATTGTTAAAAATTACAAAATGTCGAAACACTGCTGATCTTCAATCAACAATGGCATTTATTTCCAGTCAAGTTCCATTTTGCCATTAAAATTAATTTACTGTGTGAAGACTGATCTTTTATGTAGACATAGTGACATTTGCTTGAAATGACACAGTAACATAATGGAAGAATTTATAATTGTATGATTTTTTTTTTCTTGCATTAATTCAACATACAGTACATACTGATTTTTATTTGTCTTACTTCCAAGTTTACGTTCACATCTGTTATTTTTCTTCAATGTATTATATGTCTGATCACACAGACAGTAATATTATTCACCAGATTTGTGCATGCCTTTCAACACATGCTATTGGCTAAACTTACTGAACAAGGTTTAGCATGAATATCTCAAAAGTAAAAAAATATACTGTGGGTTACAGATGGTTTATTAATAACAATACAGAAAAAGGTTCACTAGCAATAGTAAAATAGCAATGTTGTCTGGTATGTATATTGAAAGTAGGTGTGAGCAGTTTCTCCATATTGTGCTGTCCAGAACCAAGAACCAGAAATATGGCTTGTACCATCTGTGTTCCATGAGTATTACACAAGATTTAGAACTCATTTCATAGGCTATGCAAAGTTCTTCAGTGGAATTGTGTGCCTTCATTCATTGATCTTATATACATAGGGCTTATTTATAACTTAGAAGTTATTTATACAGTGCAAAAATATGCTTCAGTGCTTTAGAGAGAAAATGTGGGCTATTTGCATCAATACGTACTCAGCGGAGCTTACAATATATATATATATATATATATATATATATAATAACTATTACATACACACTAGTTTTATTTATTTTTCAGAATCCAATGACCCTACTATACCAGCATGTTACATTTGCATGTAACATGCTGGTACAGGAGGTTCATTGGATTCTGAAAAAAAGGGAAAACAAGGAGGAGAATGCAAACTTCACACAAAGTGGACTTAGCTAAGCTATAGTACTATAATACCCCTTTCATACCTAAAACTGCGGGTCTTACCCAGGAATACGGTCCTGGGATCATACAGGGACATTCCCGGGTAAGACCCCTTGCATACTGCAGTCAGCAGCCCGGCATATTGCCGGGTTGCTGACGTCAGCGGTGACGCGGCGGGGGCGGCTCAAGAGATCACATGATCTCTAAGCGCCACCTTCTACATAGAGAGTGAACGGGAGCCGGGGCACATTGACCCGGCTCCCGTTCACACTGACCAGGTTCCCGGGAAGATCCCGGGACCAACCCTTGAAGATAGCAGGGTTGGAATGCCGGGGCAGGAGTTCCGGGATTTTGACCCTGTACCCTTTCACACTGAGAAATTTCCCGGGTTGATGCGCGTTCATGTGCATTAACCCGGGAAATTTTGGCAGGTGTGAAAGTGGTATGAGTGTAGTAGACAGAACAGAGTGTGTGTGTGTTGGTTAGATTTATTTGGTTGGTGTTTGGTGAGTGTTCTATTTCATAACTGATTGAATTGTCTTTGCGGATTTCTGTGTCCCATTATTTATTTGTTATACATGTATATATATATATATATATTTGAATAAGTAGAGAAAATGGCACCTTCTAGTGTCTAGAAAATTGTATACGGTGTATACCCAGTGTGAGTAAGAAGTGGACACTACTTATCTGGAACATAAATTTTCCTTCGGTCTTGAGACCAATAATGGAGCATAAAAAAGATAAGAGAAATATAACATGGCGCGTACAGTTTTCATGCAATTTTCATACCATTGTTCAACATAAAACCAGTTGTATATAAAAAACCTTGTAAGGATAAGCAAATCCCATAATTTAAAATCCACAGCCAGGGATAATTAAAAGGTTTTTCACAAATTTTAATACAACACATAAGAGCAAATGGTAAAAATGCAAGCGTACAGGATAAAAATTAAAACAAGCTTATCTATCCATATCGGAAAATGGGTACATATAGCTTTCCATAAGTATCCGGGGATAAGTATACATGGGCATGATGAAGTCTAATTACTGATGAAACGCTCTGGGACTGCTGTACCTGAATCTCTTTTATGGACAGATAAGCCTTTTAATATTTATTTCTTGTACGTATGCATTACTACCATTTCTTCGGATACATTATTATTATTATTATTATTATTATTATGTTTTATTTTTGTGTGTTGTAATGAACTTATTTTTCTTGGTTCCTTACAAAACAGAGTCCCATGTAAACAAGCGTTCAGATTTCCATTTATAATGTATACCATATTATTATTATCATTTATTTATATGGTGCCACATGGGATCCGCAGTGCCCAATTACAGAGTAAACAAATAAGCTAAACATGAAGACAGTGACTTGCAGTTCCATACAATATAGGACAAGTACAGGGTATATAAACATAGCTGCATCAGTAAAAATCGCTGAAATAAGTATCAGGGTGGCAGAAAACAGAGGGATTTGGTGCCATCAAAGGGAGTATTGAAAAGAAGAGAGGTTAAGTAAGAGACGTAAAAGCACATAAGAGAAGAGGACCCAGCTCGTGAGAGCTTACATTCTAAAGGGGAGGGGCACACAGACAGGAGTGACACAGATGGGGTAGAAAGTGAGCGTGGGCCAAAGAAGGCTTAGGATTGGTTTGGTGAAAAAGTGTGTCTTAAGAGCCCGTTTGAAGTTTTGTAGAGAGGTGGAGAGTCTGAAGGGGAGAGGTAGAGAATTCCAGAAAATGGGAGCAGCACATGCAGACTTTCAGGTAGGAGTGGGAGGAGGTAATCAGAAGGGAGGAGAGGCAGCGTGCATTAGCAAAGCGAAGAGGATGGGCAGGAGTGTAAAGAGAGATAAGGTCCGAGATGTAACTGGGAGAGGAGTGGGTGAGGGCATTGTAAGTGAATGTGAGAAGCTTGAAATGGATTCTGAAGGGAGCCAGTGAAGGGCTAGTAAGAGATGGAAGGTGGATGTAGTACGTTTGGTGAGGAAGATGATCCAGGCAGCAGCATTGAGGATAGATTGGAGAAGAAAGATGTTTATGTTAGGGACGCCAGTCAGGAGGAGATTACAGTAGTACAGTCTGGAGATGACCAGTGAGTGGATAAGCGTCTTAGTGGCATCCTGGTTGAGAAAGCGTCTGATCCTGGAAATATTTTTTTAGATAAAAATGACAGGTTTGTGAGAGGTGCTGAATGTGTGGTTTGAAGGAGAGGGATGAGTCAAGGATTACTTCATGACAGCACACTTGGGGGCTAGAGGAGATAGAAGTGGCATCTATAGATAATGAATTTGTGGGAGGTGATATAGCCAGTGAGCCAGTGTATTTTTTTAATTAAGGACCATATTCAGCTTGGATTGCTATTGAGATATAATTTATGATTTTCTCAATCCTGCTTCTGCTAAAAATCAAATGTGAAGAGCTGCCCAAAAAGGGAAAAGTTGGCCACCTATGCATGTGTAGGAATCAAGAACCATCAACAGTTGTGGATGGCCCAGGGCTATGAGAATGCAGTCGCACCGGGTGACATGTTTTTAATTGCAGGAATCAAATCTGACGTCAGATGCACACCCTGAAATCGGCCATGACATGCCTACATTTCTTCAACCATTCCCCACAAATGCCTTATGTACGCCCTCAAACGCCCACTGCCTGTCAAACAAACTCTGATCACATCTTGGAAAGATGCAAACACATAAGAATCGCAAATCATGTGGTCCACATGTGCAATTGCCAATTAGCGATTTAGTAAAATTGCAACTGAAGTTGAATAAGGCCCCAAGGTGGTTATTCAGAGATGAATGCAGGGTAAGGCCAACACAGGGCAAGGCCGCCAACCATGTGTGAGGCTGACCCACCACTCCTGATGCATCCACAATTAGATTGTGGACTCTTCGGATCTAATGTTGATTCCTGGCAGCACAGCCTGGCTGTGTTATCAGGCGGTCAGTGGCCATTTTTTTGATTGGAGCAGCTGCTTGTCCTCATACTGCTGCCCCAAAAATGGACCCGTCCGATCCCCATTGGCCTAACTCCCCCCCCACCACTGCCTTGCTGTCCCGAAAATGCCCAACCGCTGTCAGTTGCATCCATCAGGGATACGACCACAATGTGTGAGTCTGCGCATCCTCTATGCGGCTGCTGCAACCAATGGCAAACTGCGCTGCACACAGCAACAGCAGCTGGGTCTGATTGACCCCATAAGTCTGTTAAATTTTAGATATTTTACACTTTTAAGATCAAACAATACTCAGGTAATGGTCCAGCCTTTATATTTAATGATTCCTTCCATTTTAGTAAGGTGCACTACTTCAGAAGAAGAGCCATATGTTGCCGACTAATAAATGGTAATGGGGATGTACTGTAGCTGGTGAGTATTCCTAAAATGTAAATATGGTAGAAAACATTATTGATTTAGCAATATTACCAAAACATGCCCTAAAACAGTCTTAAATATTTTAAGGCTATTTTTTGTACATTTCTCAAAAACACAAATCCTGACAATAATTTAAAGTTGACATGTAAATAATTATCTTAAAATTGAATAAAGTGTCATTATAGTTTAGTTTATGGCCATATAAACATACATAGTCCATGTGCTGACTCTGGGTGGTCCGTTTCCTCTTCTTGGTGCAGTAGAATTTGTCATTGTGCCAGAATCTATGGTGCATGTGCAGGTCTTCGGAAAACTGGCACTCACCATGTTCTGGAGACTAAATCCATACTGCACATGCACAGCGGCCATTTTACAGGTGATTTTTTATCACAGTTACAGATATGATACAGGACTCCAGAAAGGTAAACAATATAACATTGGTACAGTGGGGGTAATTCTGAGTTGATTGCAGCAGCAAGTTTTTAGCAATTGGGCAAAACCATGTGCACTGCAGGGGGGGCAGATATAACATTTGTAGAGAGAGTTAGATTTGGGTGGGTTATTTCATTTCTGTGCAGGGTAAATACTGGCTGCTTGTTTTTACACTGGAAATTAGATTTCAGTTTGAACACACCCCACCCAAATCTAACTCTCTCTGCACGTTATATCTGCCTCCCCTGCAGTGCACATGGTTTTGCCCAACTGCTAAAAACTTTCCTGTTGTGATCAATTTGGAATTACCCCCGTGTGTGGTATGAGTACCACACATATTGCACCCATTCTAGAAATGCCAATCTGTCTGTTATTGAAAAAAATAATTCCTTATTTTTACGGATTATTTTTGAAAGTGCCATTTTATTTTTGCCTTTGAAAGATCTTCTTTTAAAACAAACATTTGACAATCAAAGATTTGGGTAGGTAACTGTTAGCATGGCCAGATTAAGCCATGGGGGTGCCCTGGGCACTTAAGAAAGTGGGGAGGGGGGATATAATGGTCTCTACCTGGACTTCCTTCTTATTATGTGACTGATGTCACCTGTTTTTAACAATTTAATTGATAAGAAAGGTTTTTCAACATAGGTAATTGCAATCATAACTTAAGAAGGAAGTCTAGGTAGAGACTGGAATGGCTCATGTTGGGATTTATGGATTATGTATTTTATATGTAAACCAATGGTGTGTATTACATATAAACTAATAGTTTAATAATGCCTGGGTACTGTTTGTAGCATCAGCTAAATTGAAAGACAACTATTTTATAAAACTTTCTTGTAGTTTAATAGTCAATTTAAACAACCTTAAAATACAGACAGAAAAATAAAATCTATAATTTATCCTGTCACATGCAAGAATAGCAGCAGCCTCTATACTACTTACACACTGGGACAGGACTCTGTGTGTGTCTGTCTCTCTCTAAACCCTCATTAGATAACATGATACACAGGACCTAGACACTCAGGTGGAGAGGAGGAGAACCTGGGACCCGTGGGTCACTTACACCTCTCTCCACCCTCCTATCTCTCCTCTGGTCAGAAAACTCTGTCGGTAGCTCACGAAACCTAATACTCCTGTGTCTCTGCATGAACTGCATACTGTCCTGCTTACATGCTGGCTGACTTTTTCTGCTGCTGCAGAATAGGGTAACACTAGTGATGTCAGTGTTCTCTGTCCCATACCCCCCTTAATCTTGCTATAACTGTTAGGTGGACCCATTACTTTTCATGTGGTACACATGGGCCTCTGGGTCCAGGTAGCCCACATCACACACTGCACCAATGTTTTATTACTTGCCTGGAGTTCTGCATCAAAGCTGCAGCCATGGTAAAAAAAATCCCTGATAAAATGGCCACTGCACATGCGCAGTAGGGATTTAGTCTCCTAAACTTGATGGGAGCCATGTTTATGGATACCTGCACATGTGCAGTAGACTCTGACATAATGCCAGAGTCTACTGCACCATAAAGAGGGGTGGCACTGTAAATAAGGGGGTCTGCACCCTAAAGAAGGGGGCACTGTAAAGATGGAGCCACTCTTATTTTTAGATCTATTGAATAAGCATTCTTATGTCTTTTCAGGCACATCTCGTGTTATTCCAGCCTGTCCAGGTACAGTAGAAAAAGAGCTTGAGGTTGAACACATCCTGCTTACAATATCTTTGCTAAGAACATTATTTACTCTGCTTTAATATATTACATATGGAGGTTTTATTGAAAAATGCCAGCAGACCTTGTGTAAAATATTTATTTTCAATTGAAATGAAAAATAAACTATTTTATTTTTTTATCTCTGTTTCCTCAGGAACTATGTTAACTGTCGTCCTCAGCACCTAGCTATGTGAGGCCCATGCACTGCAGAAGCTGATGCAGGTGTTGAGACCTCAGGCTCATCACATTACATAAGAAAGGCAAGGCCCCCTGGCCACTGAGTGCACATATTTGAGATTGGCCACCACTGCATTGACATCCACCACTACTGTTATTCATACCACTCATAATTGCACCTTTCTTTCATCTCCTGGAAAGTTTGATTGATTAACAACAGATGCTACATTTCTCTTGCATTTCCCAGAGAAGTCAAACAGATGAAGAATTTGCAGGTCCAGCAGATGGAGAGGAGGATGGCATCCCTGGCGGTTCATTCTCAGATTTCTCATGCTGTTCTTCCATTGTAGGCAATTCCTGTGCATCTAGTAATATTTTTTTTATATATATATATATATAGGTAGCAGGTATGGCTCGGCACTCACTAACGTGGGTATGGTTATTTGCTGCGGTGCCCTCTGGGAATCAAGCAAGATCCATAGTAGCAAAGAGAAAATCAGCGGCACTCTGCAGACTGTTCAATAGAGTAAAAAGTCTTTAATCCGGTCCTACGCCGTTTCGGGGACTGCGCCCCGTCTTCAGGGACAAGTGATACACAAATACAATACAGATAGAACACACTTATATACACACCCAAGTAGGTACTCAGTACCTGGATTGGACTCACCTGTCCCGCGCTGCCGCCCGCGTCCCACCCTTCTGACCGAATGCTCGCGTCTCCGTGCGATGACGTCAGGAGGCCGCGACGGGCAGGGAGCCAATCCGCTGCAGTGTGAGAAACGTTGCCTAGTAACCGCTGTAATCAAAACAACACCACGGTTACTCTCATGCATTGTACACAGAACTTAAAAACGCTGACAATCACATCGTTGATCACACTGGACAAACAGACACTAACATACATCAATTAAAAGACATGGTGCAGATGTTTTAGCTAAACAATTCCCAGCTACACAGTAGATACTAAAATCCTAGAACGTAAATTTAAGTTGCTTAGACAATCAACCGTGATAGCATTCACTTTGAATAATGTTGTTATTTTTAAGCAACTAAATAATTCAATTAATGGCGTTTAGAGATACCTTCTAATGGCAAGATTAAAGTAATTAGTAATAAGAAGATATGTCTTGCCATGAGGATGCTAAATCCTAACAGTCATTATAAGAAACATTGCAAGCCCAATGTTTCATTTAGTCCCTTTGGTGACAAAGTACCTAGGGTATATATCCACCTACTTTCACGTTGCATGAGGATTTTATTACGGTCCCCACCACGATGTGAAAGAGGGACATGGTCTATTATGATTGCTCTCATGCTGGCTATCGAGTGTCTTGCAGCCAGACAATGACGGGCAATGGGCTGCTCACTCTCACCTTTTTCAAACGCTTGTTCTATGGCACTTACCAGTGGCCAAGAAATTATGGCCACTGGTAAATACTGACCAATCATTACCATCTTTATTTGGCACTCGATTACTCCCTAGTTACACCAAGGGACCTAGCATCTCGGATAAAGTAGTTAAATTGGATGTATTTCCACTAACCAAACAGATATCATCTCATTTCTTGCGCCCCAAAGCGGGATGCTTTCGTTGTCTGGGGTGCTCGACCTGTAACACACTAATGACAGGCCCAACATTCAGTCACCCCACCACAGGAAAACAATATAAGATTCATCACAGGGTTACCTGTACTACAACACATGTAATTTACATGCTGAAATGTCCCTGTGGACTGGCCTATGTAGGCAAGACACAAAGACAGTTCAGAGAAAGGATGGCACTACACCGTAGTGCCATAAAACAAGCGTTTGAAAAAGGTGAGAGTGAGCAGCCCATTGCCCGTCATTGTCTGGCTGCAAGACACTCGATAGCCAGCATGAGAGCAATCATAATAGACCATGTCCCTCTTTCACATCGTGGTGGGGACCGTAATAAAATCCTCATGCAACGTGAAAGTAGGTGGATATATACCCTAGGTACTTTGTCACCAAAGGGACTAAATGAAACATTGGGCTTGCAATGTTTCTTATAATGACTGTTAGGATTTAGCATCCTCATGGCAAGACATATCTTCTTATTACTAATTACTTTAATCTTGCCATTAGAAGGTATCTCTAAACGCCATTAATTGAATTATTTAGTTGCTTAAAAATAACAACATTATTCAAAGTGAATGCTATCACGGTTGATTGTCTAAGCAACTTAAATTTACGTTCTAGGATTTTAGTATCTACTGTGTAGCTGGGAATTGTTTAGCTAAAACATCTGCACCATGTCTTTTAATTGATGTATGTTAGTGTCTGTTTGTCCAGTGTGATCAACGATGTGATTGTCAGCGTTTTTAAGTTCTGTGTACAATGCATGAGAGTAACCGTGGTGTTGTTTTGATTACAGCGGTTACTAGGCAACGTTTCTCACACTGCAGCGGATTGGCTCCCTGCCCGTCGCGGCCTCCTGACGTCATCGCACGGAGACGCGAGCATTCGGTCAGAAGGGTGGGACGCGGGCGGCAGCGCGGGACAGGTGAGTCCAATCCAGGTACTGAGTACCTACTTGGGTGTGTATATAAGTGTGTTCTATCTGTATTGTATTTGTGTATCACTTGTCCCTGAAGACGGGGCGCAGTCCCCGAAACGGCGTAGGACCGGATTAAAGACTTTTTACTCTATTGAACAGTCTGCAGAGTGCCGCTGATTTTCTCTTTGCTACTATGGATCTTGCTTGATTCCCAGAGGGCACCGCAGCAAATAACCATACCCACGTTAGTGAGTGCCGAGCCATACCTGCTACCTGTATCGGATGTTCCACTCACCACCAAGGGATTGGTGAGGAGTATGGGACATTCAGGTTAAGGCACCACTGGGACTCTTTACCTTGTTATTTTACATACATTTACCCGGGACGGTCACTCAGTGTAATTACACTTCTGGTTTTAACCGACACGGGAGCAGCTAGCAATTCTTTAGAGTACCACTACAGACGATACCTCTTCATCCTTAAGAAATATGTCGGCGGTCGACTCGGAAGTCGAGGCCGCATGGGAATTGGCACAGCTTGATGCCAAAGAACGCTACAGCTATTCAGATGTGGAGGCTCAAGCCATCTTAATTAAGCATAAATTGGATGATGATGTACCCACATCTACTGTACAAGAACTTTACCGGCAATGGCAAAAATTAAAACAGCGAGAATGTGACTTTACCTATCACGGCATTACATTGTCGGACTATTACAGGAGTAACCAGATACCTAGGGGATTTAGGATCAAAAATACCCCTACCATAGGCCGTTACAGCATACCCTTCTGCCGACGTTGGGTGGCAATTTTAAATAAATGTTCTACTGACCTGATGCTCCTGGTAGTGGAGGAATCCACACGAGAATTAACACTCATTAAGGAACAACTAACAGTCTTTGAAGCAGCACATAAAGCTACATTAGCAGCAGACAAGACTACTAATTGGATCGAGAAAATACAGAGCCAAATGGAGGAATATAGGAGTAACTTGATTAAATACAAAAAAGAAAAACTCCACAAAGTTCAACAGGACTATCAACAACGCAAGGTCTATGCATGGCTCAGCAATACCACTTCGTCATATGATCGGTCACAATCATATAGGAGTTACCGTCAACGACAACCACGCTATGACTACTCGGATTCCAGCACTTCAGCGACAGATGGGGAACAAACAAGCACCCCTTCTACTTCCAATCAAGCGCCCTACCCTTTAGGAGTAGCAACACGGTCGGGCAATCGCCCTACTCCCGGACGAGGACGAGGCGGTCGGGGCAGAACAAGAGGTTACAACACAAGGCGTCCTCCACGCCGTTGACCGAGTTGGTAATAAACCTGTCATCTACCCCACTTACTTCTGCTGAGCTTAAAGTATTATCCAGAGGCCTGTCATTCGTTCCAACTGTTAAACCAGATGCTTTTGCAGCACAGGTTGAAAATTATAAATTTAACAGAACATTACGCCTGAAGGACCATTTCGGGATAAATAAAGCGCCTATACCGACATCCACCATTCCAGAAAAGTTAAAGAGAGCAGCACCTCGCTCCAAGTTTGACCCAAGTACAAATAACCCATCAATACGTACCTTCTCACGTATGATGGAACAATCGTATCAACAAGCATTTAACCACTCAAGTTTTCCAAATCTTAGCTTGGAAGAGAGGAGTGCTCTGAAAGATTTGTCTTCCAGGACTGATTTAATTATAAGGGATGCGGACAAAGGTGGTGCAGTTGTCATACAAGATCTGACGGACTACCTGATAGAAAATAATCGACAGTTATCAGATGCAGCGATATACAAAGTATTGGCCTTTGATCCAACGATCAAGTACAAAAAGGAGCTGGACACTTTCCTGTCACAAGCAGCGTCAACAGGCTCTCTGAGCCTAGAACAAGTACAAGCTATGACAGTCAACCACCCGACTGTACCACTGTTTTATACAGTCCCAAAAGTGCACAAGTCATTGACTAATCCCCCAGGACGTCCGATTGTATCGGCCAGAAATTCCCTATACCATCCAGTGGCAATCTTCCTGGATGCATATTTAAATCCGTGCATCCAAGCGGTACCTTCATACTTGAAGGATACCACCTCCTTGTTAGTTTATCTAAAACAAATGGTGCTACCGGCTGATCACTTAACATTGTGTAGTGCAGATGTCACCAGCCTCTACACCTGCATCCCACATGATGCAGGTGTGGAGGCTGTACGGCATCTCATTACTGATAACCCATTATACAAGGGTCCCCCAATTGATGTTTTTTTACAGCTATTAACATTAGTATTGACGCGCAATTATTTCACATTTAATGGGCGTATGTATTTACAGCTAGCTGGCTGTGCGATGGGGTCCCCAGTGGCCCCATCGTATGCTAATGCCTACATGTATACTGTGGAGACTGCTCTGTTTGGTTCTAACGCACAATCATCTATGTATTTCTACAAGAGATACATAGATGACTTATTGATCTTTTGGAGGGGTAGCGCTGAGACCTTATCGGCATTATTAGATGGGCACAACGCCACCGATGGGCCAGTTAAGCTTACTTACCAGATGTCTGAGACCCAGATTCACTTTTTAGATGTTGCCATTCAGTTATCATCAGGGCAACTACATACCAACCTATATGTCAAACCTACTGACAGGAATTCGGCACTACATCATGCCAGCTTTCATCCATATTCTACACGTAAGGGTTTGCCATATTCGCAAATGCTGAGGGCTAGACGTATTATTTCTGACCCACAGCAATTAGAGGAGGCACTAGAACAGATGGTGGATAAATTTCAATTAAGAGGGTACCCACGAGAGGAACTTTTGGCTAATAAGTATAAGGTAATGCGTTTGACCAGGGAGTCTTTATTGACTTCTGAAGCAGCTTCCCCGATAGCCACTACACACGAGGCCCCTAAAATCCCGTGGGTTAACCGTTATACTACTGCCACCACCTCCATAGTCCGTCAGGCCAAGAAATTATGGCCACTGGTAAATACTGACCAATCATTACCATCTTTATTTGGCACTCGATTACTCCCTAGTTACACCAAGGGACCTAGCATCTCGGATAAAGTAGTTAAATTGGATGTATTTCCACTAACCAAACAGATATCATCTCATTTCTTGCGCCCCAAAGCGGGATGCTTTCGTTGTCTGGGGTGCTCGACCTGTAACACACTAATGACAGGCCCAACATTCAGTCACCCCACCACAGGAAAACAATATAAGATTCATCACAGGGTTACCTGTACTACAACACATGTAATTTACATGCTGAAATGTCCCTGTGGACTGGCCTATGTAGGCAAGACACAAAGACAGTTCAGAGAAAGGATGGCACTACACCGTAGTGCCATAAAACAAGCGTTTGAAAAAGGTGAGAGTGAGCAGCCCATTGCCCGTCATTGTCTGGCTGCAAGACACTCGATAGCCAGCATGAGAGCAATCATAATAGACCATGTCCCTCTTTCACATCGTGGTGGGGACCGTAATAAAATCCTCATGCAACGTGAAAGTAGGTGGATATATACCCTAGGTACTTTGTCACCAAAGGGACTAAATGAAACATTGGGCTTGCAATGTTTCTTATAATGACTGTTAGGATTTAGCATCCTCATGGCAAGACATATCTTCTTATTACTAATTACTTTAATCTTGCCATTAGAAGGTATCTCTAAACGCCATTAATTGAATTATTTAGTTGCTTAAAAATAACAACATTATTCAAAGTGAATGCTATCACGGTTGATTGTCTAAGCAACTTAAATTTACGTTCTAGGATTTTAGTATCTACTGTGTAGCTGGGAATTGTTTAGCTAAAACATCTGCACCATGTCTTTTAATTGATGTATGTTAGTGTCTGTTTGTCCAGTGTGATCAACGATGTGATTGTCAGCGTTTTTAAGTTCTGTGTACAATGCATGAGAGTAACCGTGGTGTTGTTTTGATTACAGCGGTTACTAGGCAACGTTTCTCACACTGCAGCGGATTGGCTCCCTGCCCGTCGCGGCCTCCTGACGTCATCGCACGGAGACGCGAGCATTCGGTCAGAAGGGTGGGACGCGGGCGGCAGCGCGGGACAGGTGAGTCCAATCCAGGTACTGAGTACCTACTTGGGTGTGTATATAAGTGTGTTCTATCTGTATTGTATTTGTGTATCACTTGTCCCTGAAGACGGGGCGCAGTCCCCGAAACGGCGTAGGACCGGATTAAAGACTTTTTACTCTATTGAACAGTCTGCAGAGTGCCGCTGATTTTCTCTTTGCTATATATATATATATATATATATACAAGATAACATTGTGCTTGATTACTTATTTTGTTGGTACTTGAAAATAAAAACAAATGTAATCATACTACTGTGTGGAGCTGAAACTTGTTTTTTAAACAATTCAAGAACATATAAACATTATCAAACTAACATTTCATTGTGTTCTATAAACATTTTTTCATGGCCATGATGCCAAATATCTAATTAATCCGGTACTCACCTAAAGTTAATAGTTGTTACAAGATTCACAGCAGCTGCCATCAGTGTTGGGCAGGGACATGAAGGGCCCACCAGGGAAATTCAGAGATAGGAGCCAATGCTTAGAGGTTTGGCTAACCATTACTGCATGGTCTGTACCAGACTAATAACATCAATGCACTGTAAAAAAATACACCACAGTCCAGTATGATGTAACATATGTATAATGTATAATTCAGTTGCACAATCTGGAACCTGATCCCTGAAGGAAGGAGTGGGAGGGGAGGGAGAGGCAGGCAGTGGGGCCCACTGGGAGTTTACCCTGTACCTGTGTGGGCCAGTCCAACCCTGGCTGCCATTCATTGGACAAGCCTTCAGACATTTACCAAACATACATTGTTTCAGTCTAGATAGACAGAGAAAATTATATCCAGATTGAAATATTTGTTGGGTCATTATGCAATCTAATACATTAATAATAAATCATTTTTCTGAATGTTATTGCTGATGTACTGTAAGTCTCACCCATCTCCTAGTTGTAAGTGAGTGTGCTATATGTTTGCTTATGAGCAACACCTTGACAATTACTGAGACTGAGCGCTGCCTTTTTGTTGTACTTTGCTACACATATCAGCTCCATAAACAGTTCTGGTTTCATTCTCCTCGAATCTGTGCCATTTTAAAGCCTTATAAGAATGAATAATCATTTATAATTTTGTCAGAGGCCATTATACATACTTAGAAGGAAAAATGTGTGCCAATAAGTTTAGATTAATGATCACTTGTGGGGATAATATATTACAGTACCTGGATTGTAGAAATTGCTTTTTGTATACAGTATGTTGCTTGCCAAATATATTTCCAAACTAGAGAATTGTTTTATGTTCTTCCATGTAATGTTTCTGTTTTTATGAAGAGACATGTGGCAGTTTAAACAAGTCGTTTTTAAGGCTACAACTTTTGTCTCAAAAGTTTGGATGAAGAAGCAGCTGATGTGAAATGTTACTACTGAAGTACCTATTTTAAGTCACGTTTACCTGCAGACTGACTACTGAATTCTATATGCATATTTTATTGTTTGCTGTCAGTATAACAATTTATCTTTGAATGCACATGGTAACACCTGTTTCATTTTTTTTGTAGACTTTGTAATCAACCCTTTTTGGACTGAATAAGGGCGAAAAGATTACTTTGGCACTTGCAATTCCATCCTATATTCTGAAATCACTGCTGAAGCACATGGGTTGTGCTCTCTCTCTCTCTCTCTCTATATATATATATATATATTAATATATATATATTTACAGACGCACACAGTGGTCAAAGTGGAATGGCATGTGGCAATACGGCATACTACAGTGCATTTTCTATATTGTAATTAAGAAAAATAAGAAAGCCGGGTCATGATCTGATATGATCAATCATGCTCTGGCAGCAGAGGAAGAGGCGGAGACCAACAAGAGTATGCACCAGGTCTCCAGATAATACCCAAGCATGTAGTGGGCCATAGATGAAGTGTGGAGGGGGTTGTCATCATTGGGCAGATGGAATAACAGAAAAAACAAGCTGTGCTGAATTCAATGGTGAAGGAGGGGGAGATAGAGAGAGAGTGAGATAGTGTCTCCAGAACAAGGAGTGAGAGAGGGATGGAGAGAATAAGAGGTGTAGTGGATGAGAGGGAAGCAGACCTTGACAGTCAAGAGAGGGATGGATTGTAGAGAGTGAGAGAGGGATGGAGAGAGTGAGAGGTGAACAGGCTGAGTGGTGAAAGCAGGGAGTGAGACATGCACTGGGAGAGAGGTTAGCAGGCACTGAGAAGGTAACAGTGAGTGCCTGTAAGGGCGTAAAATCCTGCTGCTTCCTGCTGTCTGTTTAACCTGTAGCTAACTTTCTCCAGTGCCTGGAGAAAGTGAATGTGAATAAGCCTCCCACTGGTGCCTCTTACTCCTCGGCCCTGGTGACAGATCCTGGTCCCAAGCCCCACTGACTGATCCCTATTGATCAATATCTATCTATATATCTAAGCACATATCTTCACGGTTAATGTTATGTGAACTTTGATTTTAGCAGTTTGTTTATTTGTCAGGATTGCAGACAGTTTCCACATTAACAAAAATAATTTTCTTTTGGATATTGTTAACACTTATCTAACACAGACCAGCTGACTCATAGATTGCTCAGCTGGTTCAGTGTTGATTTCCATGTTCACAGCTATAACCTGAATAATATGCTTTAAATGTATGTATTTTACTTAAATACATCTGAGTATAATTAGTCAGTTGTTGCATAATGTTGCATTTAAATAACATTTTCCATTGTTGTATATTTACCGCTAATTCTCAAAATAATGTGTTTAATCTATATACTTGTGTTTAGGGCAATATTAGTTTATGAAAATACATTATTATTGCTCATTACAATATTCTATTTCTCTCATCCACAGTTGCTACAGATGAGCAAATTCCCTTCTTCAAGTCAAAAGAATTGTCTCAGGCATACCTGGAGTACATCCAGTTTGAATTGTGGGTCATGTGGGATTATCCTGGCCATCTAACACAACATGTGGCTATTAAAAAAACAACAACAATTTAACTGTTTATTAAAAACAACTTTTAAAAATGATCTATAAATTAATAGTCTTATTGATTCCTGATCTGGTTTCATACCAAATAAGTGAATTTGTTAGAAGTTACCAATATTACTGTGATTTTTGTGTTGCAGTAACAGTAATGTGTTTCTAGTGGAGCTAGAGATGTGTTTATGAAATAAAAATGAGGCAGAACACTGTCAATGGGAAATACTATACAATCAATACATACCTAAAAGGGTGTAACCACCATGGATGCAGCTGGTATGGGGCCCACAGCTGAGGGGTCCTACTCTATCAGCCTTTGCTGTCCTATGGCCCTCATTCCGAGTTGATCGGTCGCAAGGCGAATTTAGCAGAGTTACACACGCTAAGCCTACGCCTACTGGGAGTGTATCTTAGCATCCTAAAATTGCGACCGATGTATTCGCATTATTGCGATCACAAACTACTTAGCAGTTTTAGAGTAGCTCCACACTTACTCTGCCTGTGCGATCAGTTCAGTGCTTGTCGTTCCTGGATTGACGTCAGAAACACACCCAGCGTTCGCTCAGACACTCCCCCGTTTCTCCGGCCACTCCTGCGTTTTTTCCGGAAACGGTAGCGTTTTCATCCACACGCCCCTAAAACGCTGTGTTTCCGCCCAGTAACACCCATTTCCTGTCAATCACACTACGATCGCCGGAGCGAAGAAAAAGCCGTGAGTAAAAATCCTATCTTCATAGCAAAGTTACTTGGCGCAGTCGCAGTGCGACTATTGCGCATGCGCACTAAGCAAAATTTCACTGCGATGCGATGAAAAATAACGAGCGATCAACTCGGAATGAGGGCCTATGTTTCTGCTAATAGGAAAGACATGGGGTCCTTAAAATTGTTGCTGTGTGACCCACAAATACTGTACTAATTCTAATGAGAAGTATTACTCGTGTTCTTAATAAACCTAATAAAGATTTGACAATGCACTAATAACAATTAATTTGTCTACAATAGAGCCATGTGTAGGGGTTCAGATCCCCATGGCTGAGTTAAGAACACACACTACCAGCACCTTGATCTTTTATCACAAAGAAGTTTCCAGTGTACTTTAAAACACAAGGGGACCAGTTTATCATATAGGCCAATGGTTCGCAAACTGTGTGCCGTGGCACCCTGATGTGCCGCAAGACACTTGCAGGGGTGCCTTAGGTTGGTTGTCCAGGACCAATTCAAACTTTTTATTATCAATTTAATAGGCAAAACTAGTGCTTTTGGCTGCCAATCATAACATATGTAGACAAACAAAAGCAAATCTTGTTTCTCACCACATAATTAAAACTAAGGATGACATATAAACATTATTTATTTAATTTAATATTTTTTTCTTAATTTCTCAATAAGAAACTTTTGGCCTAGGGGTGCCGTGAAAATAATTCTGATACTCTAGGGCGCCATGATTCAAAAAGTTTGGGAACCACTGATATAGGCATACATTGGCAGATGAGAGCTTGCAATGAGGGTCATTCCGAGTTGATCACTAGCTGCCGTTGTTCGCAGCACAGCAATCAGGCTAAAAATTGGCATTTCTGCGCATGCGTATGCACCGCAATGTGCACGCGCGACGTACGGGTACAAAGTCCTTTGTGGTTTTTCACAAGTTCTAGCGACGTTTTCATTCGCACTGGCGGCTGCAAGAAGATTGACAGGAAAGGGGCGTTTCTGGGTGTCAACTGACTGTTTTCAGGGAGTGCTTAGAAAAATGCAGGCATGCCAGGGAAAATGCAGGCGTGGCTGGGTGAACGCAGGGTAGGTGTGTGATGTCAAAACCCAACCCAATGTTAGAATCAACGCACACGAAGAGTAAGTACAGGGCTGGTCTTGTTTTGCACAAAATGTTTTTTACAGGCGCTCTGCTGCACAGGCGTTCGCACTCCTGCAAAGTGAAAATACACTCCCCAGTGGGTGGCGACAATGGGTTTGCACGGCTGCTAAAAACTGCTAGCGAGCAAACAACTCAGAATGACCCCCACTGTGTGGATGCCATTGCTGGGTTTAAAACATCAACAATTTTCTGATTTAATTTCTATTTACAGTATATTTGCTTTCAAAGGAAAACCAAAGGAAGCACTACATCTATACATATACAACAATCCTCCCCCAACCCATATACCAGATATTTTCAACCTTCATCAACTTATAGCACACAAAGTATTATGCTAAAATCACCATTCATTTTTATTGAGATGTTATCATTACAGTGAAGTTCCCCATGTTTATATTATATGCCACACTGTAGTGTCACAATTCACAATAAATTTAAAATTGTGGCCAGGTTCGCATTATTTCATACACCCTGCTCTCAGTCCCCATTAAATTACATATATTACCTAGATTGGGGAGAAGCACATCAACCTACTCAAAAAGGTGCATCTGTCAGCTGTCAATTGGCAAGACCTAATATTATTAAGAAAATCTGTGAATATTATTTAGATATACCTCCCAACTGTCCTGATTTTCATGGACAGTCCGCTTTTAGGGCACTGTCACACTGTCCCACCAGGGCTGCAGTTTCCTGCGGTAGGGTTGGGAGTTGGGAGACCCCCTGTCACTTTGCTGCTCTGCTTACCGCATATGCACAGCATCTTTTCACAGTAGATAAAGGCATTGGGGACATGGTCAGCAGCTCCGTGAATCCCTTTTTGCAGAGGCAACACCCCATTTTCAGGAGCGCGCTGCTTCATCGCATGCAGGAGTCCCGACTTCATAATCGTGAATGATGGGAGGTATGATTAGGATACAATTTTATTTTGCTTCTTGGTTTATTAATAACTAGAGATGAGCGGGTTCGGTTCCTCGGAATCTGAACCCCCCCGAACTTCAGCCTTTTTACACGGGTCCGAGGCAGACTCGGATCTTCCCGCCTTGCTCGGCTAACCCGAGCGCGCCCGAACGTCATCATCCCGCTGTCGGATTCTCGCGAGGCTCGTATTCTATCGCGAGACTCGGATTCTATATAAGGAGCCGAGCGTCGCCGCCATTTTCACACGTGCATTGAGATTGATAGGGAGAGGACGTGGCTGGCGTCCTCTCCGTTAGAATAGATAGAGACACTTGAGTTGATTACTTAGTAATTTTGGGGAGCATTAGGAGTACTCAGAGTGCAGAGTTTTGCTGATAGTTACTAGTGACTGACCACCACCAGTTTTATTTATTATTTAATATAATCCGTTCTCTGCCTGAAAAAAAACGATACACAGTCACATACCATATCTGTGCTCAGCCTCAGTGTGCTGCATGATAATATCATCTATATGTATATCTGACTGTGCTGAGTGCTCACTGCTCACAAAGCTGAATTGTGGGGGAGACTGGGGTGCAGTAATAGCAGGAGTACAGTGCACACTTTTGCTGCCAGTGTGACTGACCAGTGACCACCAGTATATTGTCTGCCTGAAAAAGTTAAACACTCCTGTGGTTTTTTTTTTTTTATTCTATAAACGCATTCTGCTGACAGTGTCCAGCAGGTCCGTCATTCATTATATTATATACATATTTACCTGCAGTAGTGTTATATTTTTTTTGTTCATCTCTATCATCTTTATCATCTCTATATTAGCAGACGCAGTACGGTAGTCCACGGCTGTGGCTACCTCTGTGTCGTCAGTGCTCGTCCATAATTGTATACCTACCTGTGGTGGGGTTTTTTTTTTCTATCTTCTTCATACTAGTAGTTTAGGAGTCTGCTGACAGTGTCCAGCAGGTCCGTCATTATATTATATATACCTGCAGTAGTGATATATATATATTTTTTATATCATTATCATCTCTATACTAGCAGACGCAGTATGGTAGTCCACGGCTGTAGCTACCTCTGTGTCGTCAGTGCTCGTCCATAATTGTATACCTACCTGTGGTGGGTTTTTTTTTTCTATCTTCTTCATACTAGTAGTTTAGGAGTCTGCTGACAGTGTCCAGCAGGTCCGTCATTATATTATATATACCTGCAGTAGTGATATATATATATATTTTATATCATTATCATCTCTATACTAGCAGACGCAGTACGGTAGTCCACGGCTGTAGCTACCTCTGTGTCGTCAGTGCTCGTCCATAATTGTATACCTACCTGTGGTGGTTTTTTTTTTTCTATCTTCTTCATACTTGTAGTTTAGGAGTCTGCTGACAGTGTCCAGCACGTCCGTCATTATATTATATATACCTGCAGTAGTGATATATATATATTTTTATATCATTATCATCTCTTTACTAGCAGACGCAGTACGGTAGTCCACGGCTGTAGCTACCTCTGTATCATCAGTGCTTGTCCATAATTGTATACCTACCTGTGGTGGGTTTTTTTTCTATCTTCTTCATACTAGTAGTTTAGGAGTCTGCTGACAGTGTCCAGCAGGTCCGTCATTATATTATATATACCTGCAGTAGTGATATATATATATTTTTTATATCATTATCATCTCTATACTAGCAGACGCAGTACGGTAGTCCACGGCTGTAGCTACCTCTGTGTCGTCAGTGCTCGTCCATAATTTTATACCTACCTGTGGTGGGGGTTTTTTTTCTATCTTCTTCATACTAGTAGTTTAGGAGTCTGCTGACAGTGTCCAGCAGGTCCGTCATTATATTATATATACCTGCAGTAGTGATATATATATATTTTTTATATCATTATCATCTCTATACTAGCAGACGCAGTACGGTAGTCCACGGCTGAAGCTACCTCTGTGTCGTCAGTGCTCGTCCATAATTGTATACCTACCTGTGGTGGGGTTTTGTTTTCTATCTTCTTCATACTAGTAGTTTAGGAGTCTGCTGACAGTGTCCAGCAGGTCCGTCATTATATTATATATACCTGCAGTAGTGATATATATATTTTTTTTATATCATTATCATCTCTATACTAGCAGACGCAGTACGGTAGTCCACGGCTGTAGCTACCTCTGTGTCGTCAGTGCTCGTCCATAATTGTATAACTACCTGTGGTGGTTTTTTTTTTTCTATCTTCTTCATACTAGTAGTTTAGGAGTCTGCTGACAGTGCCCAGCAGGTCCGTCATTATATTATATATACCTGCAGTAGTGATATATATATATATTTTTATATCATTATCATCTCTATACTAGCAGACGCAGTACGGTAGTCCACGGCTGTAGCTACCTCTGTGTCGTCAGTCACTCGTCATCCATAAGTATACTAGTATCCATCCATCTCCATTGTTTACCTGAGGTGCCTTTTAGTTGTGCCTATTAAAATATGGAGAACAAAAATGTTGAGGTTCCAAAAATAGGGAAAGATCAAGATCCACTTCCACCTCGTGCTGAAGCTGCTGCCACTAGTCATGGCCGAGACGATGAAATTCCATCAACGTCGTCTGCCAAGGCCGATGCCCAATGTCATAGTACAGAGCATGTAAAATCCAAAACACAAAATATCAGTAAAAAAAGGACTCAAAAATCTAAAATACAATCGTCGGAGGAGAAGCGTAAACTTGCCAATATGCCATTTACCACACGGAGTGGCAAGGAACGGCTGAGGCCCTGGCCTATGTTCATGGCTAGTGGTTAAGCTTCACATGAGGATTGAAGCACTCAGCCTCTCGCTAGAAAAATGAAAAGACTTAAGCTGGCAAAAGCACAGTAAAGAACTGTGCGTTCTTCGAAATCACAAATCCACAAGGAGAGTCCAATTGTGTCGGTTGCGATGCCTGACCCTCCCAACACTGGACATGAAGAGCATGCGCCTTCCACCATTTGCACGCCCCCTGCAAGTGCTGGAAGGAGCACCTGCAGTCCAGTTCCTGATAGTCAGATTGAAGATGTCAGTGTTGAAGTACACCAGGATGAGGAGGATATGGGTGTTGCTGGCGCTGGGGAGGAAATTGACAAGGAGGATTCTGATGGTGAGGTGGTTTGTTTAAGTCAGGCACCCGGGGAGACACCTGTTGTCCGTGGGAGGAATATGGCCATTGACATGCCTGGTGAAAATACCAAAAAAATCAGCTCTTCGGTGTAGAAGTATTTCAAAAGAAATGCGGACAACAGGTGTCAAGCCGTGTGTTGCCTTTGTCAAGCTGTAATAAGTAGGGGTAAGGACGTTAACCACCTCGGAACATCCTCCCTTATACGTCACCTGCAGCGCATTCATCATAAGTCAGTGACAAGTTCAAAAACTTTGGGCGACAGCGGAAGCAGTCCACTGACCAGTAAATCCCTTCCTCTTGTAACCAAACTCACGCAAACCACCCCACCAACTCCCTCAGTGTCAATTTCCTCCTTCCCCAGGAATGCCAATAGTCCTGCAGGCCATGTCACTGGCAATTCTGACGAGTCCTCTCCTGCCTGGGATTCCTCCGATGCATCCTTGAGTGTAACGCCTACTGCTGCTGGCGCTGCTGTTGTTGCTGCTGGGAGTCGATGGTCATCCCAGAGGGGAAGTCGTAAGACCACTTTTACTACTTCCACCAAGCAATTGACTGTCCAACAGTCCTTTGCGAGGAAGATGAAATATCACAGCAGTCATCCTGCTGCAAAGCGGATAACTGAGGCCTTGGCATCCTGGGCGGTGAGAAACGTGGTTCCGGTATCCATCATTACTGCAGAGCCAACTATAGACTTGTTTGAGGTACTGTGTCCCCGGTACCAAATACCATCTAGGTTCCATTTCTCTAGGCAGGCGATACCGAAAATGTACACAGACCTCAGAAAAAGACTCACCAGTGTTCTAAAAAATGCAGTTGTACCCAATGTCCACTTAACCACGGACATGTGGACAAGTGGAGCAGGGCAGACTCAGGACTATATGACTGTGACAGCCCACTGGGTAGATGTACTGACTCCCGCTGCAAGAACAGCAGCGGCGGCACCAGTAGCAGCATCTCGCAAACGCCAACTCTTTCCTAGGCAGGCTACGCTTTGTATCACCGCTTTCCAGAATACGCACACAGCTGAAAACCTCTTACGGCAACTGAGGAAGATCATCGCAGAATGGCTTACCCCAATTGGACTCTCCTGTGGATTTGTGGCATCGGACAACGCCAGCAATATTGTGTGTGCATTAAATATGGGCAAATTCCAGCACGTCCCATGTTTTGCACATACCTTGAATTTGGTGGTGCAGAATTATTTAAAAAATGAGAGGGGCGTGCAAGAGATGCTGTCGGTGGCCAGAAGAATTGCGGGACACTTTCGGCGTACAGGCACCACGTACAGAAGACTGGAGCAACACCAAAAACGCCTGAACCTGCCCTGCCATCATCTGAAGCAAGAAGTGGTAACGAGGTTGAATTCAACCCTCTATATGCTTCAGAGGTTGGAGGAGCAGCAAAAGGCCATTCAAGCCTATACAACTGACCACGATATAGGAGGTGGAATGTACCTGTCTCAAGCGCAGTGGAGAATGATTTCAACGTTGTGCAAGGTTCTGCAACCTTTGAACTTGCCACACGTGAAGTCAGTTCAGACACTGCCAGCCTGAGTCAGGTCATTCCCCTCATCAGGCTTTTGCAGAAGAAGCTGGAGACATTGAAGGAGGAGCTAACACTGAGCGATTCCGCTAGGCATGAGGGACTTGTGGATGGAGCCCTTAATTCGCTTAACAAGGATTCACGGGTGGTCAATCTGTTGAAATCAGAGCACTACATTTTGGCCACCGTGCTCGATCCTAGATTTAAAACCTACGTTGTATCTCTCTTTCCGGCAGACACAAGTCTGCAGGGGTTCAAAGAACTGCTGGTGAGAAAATTGTCAAGTCAAGCGGAACGCGACCTGTCAACATCTCCTCCTTCACATTCTCCCGCAACTGGGGGTGCGAGGAAAAGGCTCAGAATTCCGAGCCCACCCGCTGGCGGTGATGCAGGGCAGTCTGGAGCGACTTCTGATGCTGACATCTGGTCCGGACTGAAGGACCTGACAACGATTACGGACATGTCGTCTACTGTCACTGCATATGATTCTCTCACCATTGAAAGAATGGTGGAGGATTATATGAGTGACCGCATCCAAGTAGGCACGTCAGACAGTCCGTACGTATACTGGCAGGAAAAAGAGGCAATTTGGAGGCCCTTGCACAAACTGGCTTTATTCTACCTAAGTTGCCCTCCCACAAGTGTGTACTCCGAAAGAGTGTTTAGTGCCGCCGCTCACCTTGTCAGCAATCGGCGTACGAGGTTACTTCCAGAAAATGTGGAGAAGATGATGTTCATTAAAATGAATTATAATCAATTCCTCCATGGAGACATTCACCAGCAGCAATTGCCTCCACAAAGTACACAGGGAGCTGTGATGGTGGATTCCAGTGGGGACGAATTGATAATCTGTGAGGAGGGGGATGTACACGGTGGTGAATCGGAGGATGATGATGAGGTGGACATCTTGCCTCTGTAGAGCCAGTTTGTGCAAGGAGAGATTAATTGCTTCTTTTTTGGTGGGGGTCCAAACCAACCCGTCATTTCAGTCACAGTCGTGTGGCAGACCCTGTCACTGAAATGATGGGTTGGTTAAAGTGTGCATGTCCTGTTTATACAACATAAGGGTGGGTGGGAGGGCCCAAGGACAATTCCATCTTGCACCTCTTTTTTCTTTCATTTTTCTTTGCGTCATGTGCTGTTTGGGGAGTGTTTTTTGGAAGGGCCATCCTGCGTGACACTGCAGTGCCACTCCTAGATGGGCCAGGTGTTTGTGTCGGCCACTAGGGTCGCTTATCTTAGTCACACAGCTACCTCATTGCGCCTCTTTTTTTTCTTCTTTGCGTCATGTGCTGTTTGGGGAGTGTTTTTTGGAAGGGCCATCCTGCGTAACACTGCAGTGCCACTCCTAGATGGGCTAGGTGTTTGTGTCGGCCACTAGGGTCACTTATCTTAGTCACACAGCTACCTCATTGCGCCTCTGTTTTTTCTTCTTTGCGTCATGTGCTGTTTGGGGAGTATTTTTTGGAAGGGCCATCTGGCCTGACACTGCAGTGCCACTCCTAGATGGGCCAGGTGTTTGTGTCGGCCACTAGGGTCGCTTAGCTTACTCACACAGCTACCTCATTGCGCCTCTTTTTTTCTTTGCGTCATGTGCTGTTTGGGGAGTGTTTTTTGGAAGGGCCATCCTGCGTGACACTGCAGTGCCACTCCTAGATGGGCCAGGTGTTTGTGTCGGCCACTTGGGTCGCTGAGCTTAGTCACACAGGTACCTCATTGCGCCTCTTTTTTTCTTTGCGTCATGTGCTGTTTGGGGAGTGTTTTTTGGAAGGGCCATCCTGCGTGACACTGCAGTGCCACTCCTAGATGGGCCAGGTGTTTGTGTCGGCCACTTGGGTCGCTGAGCTTAGTCATCCAGCGACCTCGGTGCAAATTTTAGGACTAAAAATAATATTGTGAGGTGTGAGGTGTACAGAATAGACTGAAAATGAGTGGAAATTATGGTTATTGAGGTTAATAATACTTTGGGATCAAAATGACCCCCAAATTCTATGATTTAAGCTGTTTTTTAGGGTTTTTTGAAAAAAACACCCGAATCCAAAACACACCCGAATCCGACAAAAAAAATTCGGTGAGGTTTTGCCAAAACGCGTTCGAACCCAAAACACGGCCACGGAACCGAACCCAAAACCAAAACACAAAACCCGAAAAATTTCCGGTGCACATCTCTATTAATAACCCAACTTCATGGCTAAATTGATCCCAAACTGAAGAAAAAGAGAAGTGATCACTAAATAATTATAAACAAATGTGCAAACGTCTTAGGGCAAATGTGCAAACGTCTTAACAGCACTGGAGATCCTTCTTGCACCACTGTACAGCAGGTTTCTGGGTAATAAGTTACAGTGTTAAAACGACTAATCTCTGAAAGCCAGCAAACAGAGAGTATAAGCATGCTCATGACTGCCAGTGATAACCTTGGAACAAGAAGTGCCAGCATGGCCTGGGAGTCATGGCGTACAGGAACATATGCACAGTAACAGTAACAACTGTTATTAATAGTTTAAAAAAAAACACTTGCTCCATTTATGAATCTCTTAAATGTATTTGGATTTATTTTCCTTATATTTATACTTTCTTGACATAATTTAATAGATATAAATAAAACAGATTCAGTCAGGATCCCAGCGGCCATAAGACCGAAGCCGGAATCCTGGCAGGAAGGATCCCGATGGTGAGCACAGTGTGTCCCCTCGCTGACTTGCAGTGCTTGCCACATTTCGTGCCCAGTGGTGAACTTTGCAAGCCAAACTAATTTACTCTCCCTACAGGGGGTGGCGTGGAACACCCTGTGAGTGGAGATACAGGGCCACGGTCGGGATTATGACCACCGGCTTTCCCGTGGCTGTAGGGATTCCAGCATCAGTATCCTGACTGCCAGGATCCCAACAGCCAGGAAACTAACTGCTTCCCACTAAAACACCGATAATCTTCTGGACATTCATTACAGAAGATCAGTGCTAATCTTCAGCAAGAACTCGCATGAACTCAAGGGCTAATTGAGACCTGATAGTAGCTGCGCAAAATTTTGCACGCCAATAATCAGCCACCCTGACATGCGGGGGGACGCCCAGCACAGTGCTAGTCTGCCCCTCATGTCAGGCCCTCCCCCTGCCGCACAGGTACAAAAGCATCACACTGCGGTTATGCTTTTGTACCTGAAGAGTAGCTCCCTACCAGCACAGCTCCTGCACGCTGGTAGGGAGCTACCTGTCGCTGTCCGGGTCGCAGCAGCTGCGTGTGACATCATGCAGCCATCGCGGCCCGCATAGTCTGGGCATGCCTGCGTTGCCCGGACTGTGCCCCAAAAATGGCAGCCTAATGCCGCCGGCCCACCCCCTTCTGCTCAGTGAATGCTTCAGCCTATCAGGCAGAGGTGATCGCTGGGCAGAGATGCCAATCGCATCTCTGGCATGCTCCGGTGCACTGCGGTGCCTGTGCGTGCGCAGTTCAGACCTGACTGCCCGCTGTGCGAAAGTGCACAGCAGCGATCAGGTCTGAATTAGCCCCTCCATTCCTAAACCTCTCATTAAATATGACATAATCAGGAACTGGGTTTCTCAACCTCTCCTGGGCCAAAATGTGTTTTCCATAAGCTAAGTCCATTTTAAATGCATTCTGTTCTAAAACACAAGATTCTTAAGGAATACCAAAGTGACAACACCAAAGCCCCCTGTTATAAGTAATGAGTTGAGGTAAATATTAGCATACTTTGCATATTATACAGTAGTATTTTATTGCACCAGGTGATATGATGAGTTTTTCTTGATAAGTAGACAATATGTTAGGATATCCCATTCTTAGAATTTAAACTTTCATGTCAGGGTTCTATTTACCCTTATTCCTCCCCTAGCACTATTCCTGCCACCGGTGCTCCTTGTCTTTATTAGCCATGTCTGTGTTGAGTAACTCTAATACTGTACACTCACCCTTACTTATGTGCAGGCTCGCTGAATGTTGAACTGCCTCCCGTTCAATATGACTTACCACAGCTTGCCCTATAAGATAGTGAATTACCCAACCTTTCCATCTATTGTTAGACTTACTTTTCTACAAGGTCAAATAGGTAACAAGACTTAGGTTGGAAGTTGCAAAGTAGTCTTTGTTTGCAATCACTCCAAAAGAGATCTAGTGAGAATCAGAGATTGGCATAACTTCCTTTCTCCATGCTTACTTCTAACCTCTTTTTTTTTGGCAATTCTGAAATACATTTTTATGTGTGTTAATGAATATACTATATATACGTAAACTCTCATGGGCAGGGCCCCCTTTCAGGACCCCAATGGTCGGATCCTGGCAGTAAGAACACAGACGCCTGAATCCTGACACAATTTGGAATGCTGACACCAGTCTGTCATTTTCTTGTATGTTATTCCTTGATACAGTATGTCGATTTACATTACAGGCCCGATTCATGTTTGTAAGTAAAGCAAAAAGCAAATAACTTTGTGTCTGTAACAAATTATGCTGCCATACAGGGTAAATACTGGCTGCTGTTACATGTAGCCCACAAATGTTAGACAGCTTTATTTTTACACTGCAATTTAGATTTCAGTTTGAACACACCTGGCCCAAATCTACATCTCTGCACATGTTACATTTGCCCAATCTGCAGAGTAACATTGTTTTGCCCAGTTGCTTCTGTTTTGCTTTACTTACAAACACGAATCAGGCCCAGGTACACTGTTACTGTGTTATGTATACTCCTTGGACATCACTGAGAAAACTTTGTAAGACATAATAATATATCCTCTGCAATAATATTTCCTATACAATATTGCCTAAATTAGAGTGTGAAAAGATTTTGCATATACTAATAATCTATAAACCCAATTTATGACTAGTTTATAAAACATGCATATTCCCTTTTTGTATCTATAGTTATTTATTTATTATTATTTTTAACAATTATTTATATAGCACACATATTCTACAGAGCTTTTCAGAGACTATTTGACCAATCACATATTATGTGAATAGTATGTTGTGTGATTTGTTTCAATAGTTATTGATTTCTTTTATTTATAATTTTTATTTTTGCTTGGGATGTTTATACATGTGAAATAGAATTCCTAAAACAATCTTTATACTTAATACTAATGCTATCCATGTGTAATATGTTTAACTTAGATAACACCAAGACTTTTATTTGCCATCCTGTGTGCTAAGAGACAATCATTCATCTCTAGCATCAGAGGCCACTATTGAGTGGGACCTCTAAGAGGAATCCTGAGTCCTGCTACAGTATGGCCACTACTTGACTCCTTAAACTACACACCTAGGGCCTGATTCAGATTCAGATACAAATCCTGTTGCAACATCGCATCTGTACTCAGTGGCTATAAGATATGCTAGTGCTGCAGCCTCTGTCTTGTGTAAAGAGATGCCAACCACCAGTGTCTCAGATCCGCCACATACAATGATTCAGCATTGGACGTTCAGATTGTCTATTACAACTAAGCCACTAGGTCCAGTGAAACTGCATAAAAGAACACAGCCGCTGGCTGTGACACACCCACAAAATAGTCACAACATGCAATAATTTTTGTTACTACCCCCATTACTTCTCAGAAATTGTCTCTTTCTGTCAATCACAATGTTCTAATCTACACTATGACCACCTTTGACAGACCATTGCAGGGCATGTGCAATGCAACTTAGAAGCATGCACAGTAGAAGAAACATCAGCCAACTAGAAAACTATTGGGATTATGTCCACCTATGTCTGCATCAGGCCCCTAGCTAAGGAAATGCTGCCAATAGATGCCAATGGAGATATGTGAAAACATGGGTAACTTTGATCTGTGCAGTCTCTTTCCCCATCCATTACAGTTTGGCTGTCAATGGGCTACCAGATACACATCCCCATACACTGCATTAATAATCACTACCTCCAGGACCAAGTGAGGCCATTCTATTTTGTAGCTACCACCAATCCATCTGCTCAGTTTCTATAGGCTTTCCTAAAAGAATAAATCTACTGTAGCATCTGTTAAGCACTCTTCCATACTGGAATGACCATACAGTCAAGCAATAATAATGAGAATGAAACGTGTCACAGAGTTACAGTATGAAGTATATTTGAATTATATGTATTGGTAACAGGATGCAAAATCTTCAGTGAAGTAGTTGTGTATCTTCTTTTTAGAAAAAAATAAATATACATAACCTCATAAATCTATTGTATTCACTGGATCAATTACTAATTTGATCAATGAATGTACTATCTATGGCATCATTCATAGGGCAAGCCACAACCCTTACAGTCAAAATGTTTAATGGTATCAATTTTCAGAGGAGAATAGAAGCAGAAAAAAATATTATCATAGCATATTGACCTGATTGAAACCTCCCCAGTGACAGCGGTATAGAGATAAAGGAAAAGTATATGACAGAGTTTGATAAATGGTGTCGGAGTTCTAATTTGAGATCTCTCAAAAATATGGATGTATCTTTGGATATTGTTATCACTGAACTACAGTATTTTTCTTACATCATTGCTCCTACCCTTTTGTAAGCAACCTTAGTGCATTTTGTTTTGCTTTATATAGATACCCTTAATTGGCTTAAAAATAATACCAATAAAAGCAATATCTGATCCTATATCTGTCATGATTTGATTGTATTTTAATAATGTTAGTGTAATGGCTTTGTTTCACATTCTTTAAATGTTAACTGCACTTTGATCTGATTATTAAGCAAATGGATCATAAGTAGTGCCTGTAGCTGGTGTCACAGTCAAAGCTTTTGCTAGAATGCTGTGTATAAATCCTAGCCATCAGCAGTTTTACTCTAAAGTCTAATGTAAAAGGTTTGCTTCATAAAGAATGATTCTTCACTCAGGTTGCTCTGTCAGGTGGCTTGTTTATTCATCACAAATGTTTTCACATCACATTTGTTCTGCAAACACAGCTTCTCTGACCACTAGCTAAGCCCAAACTTTGCCCTCTCAATCATCTGAACACTAACTGGCATTGGAAGCCCCTCCCACTGGTTCCCAAAACCCTTTTTACCTTTGCACAATTATTCAGTCACACTCACATAGGTGGTCATTCCGAGTTGTTTGCTCGCTAGCAGTTTTTAGCAGCCATGCAAACGCTTTGCCGCCTCCCACTGTGAGTGTATTTTAGCTTAGCAGAAGTGCGAACGAAGGGATCGCAGAGCAGCTTCAAAATAATTTTGTGCAGTTTCAGAGTACCTACTCAGCGCGTGCGATCACTTCAGACTATTCATTCCTGTTTTGATGTCACGAACACGCCCTGTGTTCGCCCAGCCACGCCTGCGTTTTTCCTGGCACGCCTGCATTTTTTTGAACACTCCCTGAAAACGGTCAGTTGACACCCAGAAATGCCCACTTCATGTCAATCACTCTGCTGCCAGCAGTGCAAATGAAAAGCTTCGCTAGACCTTGTGTGAAACTACATCATTTGTTGTAATAGTACGATGTGCGTGCGCATTGCGCCGCATACACATGCGCAGAAGTGCCTTTTTTTGCCTGATCACTGCGCAGCGAACGAAAGCAGCTAGTGATCAACTCGGAATGACCCCCATAGTGCAGCTGTGTGTATTACCTTTGCTGTAGCAATGCACAGGATTCTTAACCCCTTGTCCCAGGGAGTGATTCCTGTTCTGAGCATCTGAACGTGGCAAAGTACCCTCTTTGCCACACTAAGTTAACTTGCCTTGTACACTTTCCTATGTGGTACAAATATTATTTGTTATTAGAGAGGTGTGCTGACCCCAGTGTTTTGGTTTTGGATCTGAATTAACACACTAATGGTAAGGAGTGGAACAAATTACTAACTACAGTAAATGCTAGGTGCGACTTATTTTGCACTTAAGAGCAAAATGTGATTTTATTTTGAAGGATGGGAAAGATTAAATTACAAAGATGGATTCATTTTGATGAGTAATCCATATTAGTTGGTTAACACAAAACCTTTAATAGACAGCATTTAATATTTCTAAGTTTGCTTGCTTTATAATTTTTTTGTGTGTTTTCATGCAGCAATGTTTATTCTCTCAAAGAGGCAGATTTAGGCTGACAATGCTTTTAATAATGATCATGGAATGTCTTTTATGTTCCAAATTGTTGGGAGGTGAAGCAAAGTTTATTTGCAAATATTCAATGTGGAATATTTATTATTATTATTATTATTATTAATAATAATTCTAAAAAGTTTAATTTTACTGAGACTTTTATTATCTAAATCTAGTTTCTTAGAGAGTTTGTTCCTAAACGATATTACTATTTTTTCCTTTTTCTATTTATTGTGCTCAGTATTGTGTAATTATTTAACATTCTTTTACTAGTTGCGTCTAAATATGATCACTACTATGTGAGTCGGCAGATTATTATGTATGCTGTTTGTTACATTTTATAATACATTTTAATTAAAACAGTTACATGATAAATGTCAGTTAATACTAATTTACAAGCTTGTACCATATTGCAGTAGAACATTTTAGAATCAATTGGTGGCCTTGCATTTGTCAGTTGAGACAGAGATTAGCCTTTAGAGACCGTGTGTATACTTAATTAACAGACCAAAGACTATACCAAGAAGGGCTCACTGGAGGAATAGGAATAGGGCACCTCAATGACCTCATAGTAGATGTGTGAGCATATACCTTCTGGCTAATACCCACTGGAGTAGCAGAAGTCCTTTATTGCTCTAAATGTGAAATAAACTTAATGAACAGAGATGTTCAGTCCTGTTAAGCGAATGCTGTGCTTGAGCTGTCAGGATTGTCCATTAGTGAGATGATAAAAACATTTTTGTAATCTTTAACTTGATACTGTCTGCTAGTGTTGCCATTCCGTTAGTAAGCCTCAATTCCCATCTTAACTGCAGGGGAAATAAGTAGACCAATTTTCTAAAAGCTGAATCCTGTACTTTGAGAGACATCTCTTCCTATCCATAGTGTAAAGCAAATATATATAGTTTAGATTTTGGAAATACTTTTTTTTATAACAAGATACACAGCACAAGATAATATATTAGACTAAATATAATTAAGTTTACAACAATATCAGTAAATCTGCTTGGTTATCACGATGTACAGTAGCAGTGTAATCAGCAGTCTTCATTGGTAAACATATACTGTACTGTACTTCATAAATACATTTAGTCGATACATCACAAAACAACTTTCCACGTTAATAACTGCGCTAGAAATTTTATGCGTCGTAAAAATATTGTGAAGAAAAGAAAGAATCTATGTGTACAGTTGTGTGTAAAGTGTTCAAACTAATTAATTTACTATTTTTCCCCCCCAAAAAAAACAGAAATTAGATTACGAAAACAAAAGGTTGTATACTTTAAAAGTGGAAGTTGAGAATACACATGTGGATCCACATTTTCACTACCTTGGACCTTTTAAAGATACCACTACTGTGAAAATCTCAGTGGAAGATGCTGATGAGCCTCCGATGTTTGCTCGATCTAGTTATATGTTTAAGGTGCATGAAGATATTGAATTGGGGACAATAATTGGCACTGTGATGGCAAGAGATCCTGACACTATTTCCAGCCCTATAAGGTATCATTTATTTATGTTGCACAAATATAAATATTTATGTCATTTTCATTTTTAAAAATTGTAGTTATTTTTTTCCAGCTAGTTCTGTCTTTTATATTGGTCAGTGTTCATTTTCCATAAACAGATTACTCTAAAGCAAAATGTTATATTGTAGTGAGATTACAAATAATGATGACATTCTTTTTATGCCATATAATATTTATCAATATTCATTATATTCTCTTAAATGTAAGGATTTATGTAATGAAAATGTGCATAGTAAAAGCCAAAATAACTGTATTTTTACATTATTTATATGAAATATTTTTTTTATTTGAGTTTGCAAAATGCAATCTGATTTTTTTTGAGTGGCACTTTTCCATGCCACTCCTAACATAGGTATGTTTCTTTCTCACACAGAGTTGTTACCATAAGACACAAAATCATGGTACAAAGCCTTAAAAATTACACATTTGTGTTCTAAATTATAGAACAATTTTCAATATTATTTTTCAATGGCAGTGCCCACTCTTATCTGGCATGAAGCTGGCATGTATTGTCCCTTGTGTTCGGGCCTGTTTTGGTAGCAAACTGTGGATGCTCACATAGAAGGAATCATTAAAGTTTCCTAAGGTGCTATAGTTGGATATTTTCCAAAGAGTTACAGCAGGTAGCGTATTTAACTATCTGCTGTACACATATGTGTAGGAGGCTCTGATCTCTACTACTCTGTCTTTTGTGCAAGTAGCATTATACTGCAACCTATTCCCACACGCAGAGCAAAAAACAAGCAAAGGCCAGCTTAGCTTAAAAAAAAGACAGCACAGTGACAAGTGCAACTTTATAAATGTTTTATCACAGAAAGTCTGACTCCAGACAAGACCAATAAGAAATGGTCTTTCTTAAAGATTGCTTTTGATTGGCAGGCATGGCTATCTATTCTCAAATGTCACACCTTTTTACCAGATGAAAGACACACCTCATAGATGTAAGCCAGCAAAAAAGCAAATAATGCTTTATTTATCTGTATCATACAGCATGCCCTAGTATTGTAAGTCAGCACATAATTAAAGGTGCAAATTCCATTATTATCATGTGCCCATTAGTTACAGGTTGGCAACCCAGCTTTCCTCATTCCTGATTCTCTCTTTCCCTCTATGGTTCTCTCTCCTTCCCAAATCTCTTTGATTTCCTCTACTCTTCCTCTCTGTCCCCCACACCCACTCTTCATTTATATTCTAGTTCTCTCTCTTAAGGGGCAGGTGTATAAAAATTTGGAGTTAGATAAATTGGAGAGACATAAAGTACTAACTACTCATCTCCTGACGTTTTTTTTAAATACAGCATGTAAAATGATTGTTAAAAGATGGTTACTTGGTTGGTTGGTTGGTTGGTATCTCGCTTTGCTTTGATAATTCTGCCTCATTATTATCTTCCCCCTCTTTTCCAGTGTTGTTTTCTTAATTTTTGTTATTGAACAACAGTGGCTCTCCCTCTATAAACCATTGTCGATGCATCATTTTAAGGGTTTATGGCTCTATATTCTTTATTATTACAGTAGGCTCACAATATTATAAAACTATTCCTGATTTAGCAAGCCTCCTACTTTTGATTACAAATATTAACATATTTAATGCTGGCCTCTTAATTGTAACAGTTCTTGATTTTCTAAAGCTGTTATACTGTATAATTTTTTGTAAACATTGGTAAATTTGGATGATATGTGGTCTGAGTCGACTGCAATAGCAGGAATAGATCAATTTAAAAATGTACTTTTTAGTAGGACATCGGCAGTATAAGTGTAACAAGCAAGCACCAACTATAGTCATAAAAACTGTCTGTACTGTTACAGGATCAAAAGGATCTAAAAGAAGACATTAGTACATTTTAAAACTAGCGCATAGAGCATCTGGAGTGCCAAAAAATGGAACTGCAATTGTCAAAAATAAAATTAAACATGATATAGAACATACAGTACTGAGGAAAAGAATGTATTTAAGTCGTAGATATTTTTTAGCTAGACGTGTTATAAATACTTAAATATCAATTACAGTAAGAGTAAAATTTATTCCATAAACATTTTTTCTTACTAGGTTTTCTCTGGATCGCCATACTGACCTTGACAGAATTTTTAATATACACTCAGGAAATGGATCAATTTATACTGCAAAACCTTTGGACCGTGAAATATCCCAGTGGCATAATCTTAGTATTATCGCTACGGAAATTAGTAAGCTTTTTCATAATCATACTTGTTTACTCTGTATTCTTCATTGCACTATCATCAATTACTCTAATCGCCAAAATCCTGTTCTGCAACCATAATATTTTAAAAATGATGTGCTTCACATGAACAACTTATTTATATATTCAGTCTGAGTATGTACAGAAATTGAGAATTTCCCTCAGGTCACACTTTGATTCTCTCTGATTGTCAACGTTATAGTTTCCTTCCAAAGCTTTTTATTTTCATCCAGTCTCTAAATTGCATACATGTAACCTTTGGGACAATGACCTATATCTTCTGTCTTTTCAAATGTTATTTTAATTCTTCTTCACCTTAATGCACATTATTTAGGGGTTCTACTTTACTGATCATTACATGTGTGTGACAGGAAGCAGCACTATTATCCTGATGTTGTGAAAAATTGCTCTCATCATACAACCACTTTCAAAAATTGTTTCATAAAATGAAAGTGATTTGAGAATGAAAAAAAGCTTTTGACTTTGAAAAAAAATATGATTTCTATATTTTAATGTTTTAATGTAAGTAGAAAGTGAAGCATGAGCAACTTTATAATATTGTAAAATGTAAAAACTTATAGGGAAATATGCATACTCTATATAAAATTCTTACTAAAGTGATTTAAAAAAAATGTAAGCATACTACACACATGGTAGTACTGTAGATGATGTGTTCTAGCGTAAGACTATATACAGTTAGGTCCATATATATTTGGACACTGACACAATTTTTATTATTTTAGCTGTCAAGTAACAAAAAAAATTGGTCAACTGACTTAAAATCTGTTGGCTATTCCTTTGTTATTTCTCTAACAAAAACTCTAGAGTTGATTCCAAATGTGGTATTTTCATTTGGAAGCTGTTGCTGGGAACCCACAACATGTGGTCAAAGGAGCTCACAATGTAATTGAAATAAGCCATCCTTTCCTGCAAAAGTAAAAAAAAAAAAAAATAATAATAATAATAATAATAATCTATCAGATACATCAGGAACCTTAGGAGTTGCCAAATTAACAGTTTAGTACACATTCTAATAAAAAAATGAATGCACTGTGAGCTCAGCAATAAAAAAGGCCTGAAAGTCCATATAAGACATCAGTGGTGGATGAATGCAATATCTTTTCCATGGTAAAGAAAAACCTTTTTACAATAACCAGTTAAGTGAAGAATACTCTCCAGGTAGTAGGAATATCAATGTCCAAGTCTGTCATAAAGAGAATACTTCATGAGAGAAAATACAGAGGGTTTAACACACGGTGCAAACTATTTATGTATCAAGAATAGAATGGCCAGATTAGACTTTGCCAAAAGACATCTAAGAAAGCCAAGCCAGCTCTGAAACAGCATTCTTTGGACAGATGAAACTAAGTTTAGAATGATGTACCAGAATGAAGGTCATAAAAAAGTATGGTGAAAGCTTGGAACGGCTCATGACCCAAAGGGGACCACATCATCTGTAAAACATGGTGGAGGAAGTGTGATGGTATGGGCATGCATCACTTCCAATGGCGCTGGGTCTCCAGTGTTTATTGATGATATGGCAGAAGTCAAAAGCAGACAGATGAATTCTGAACTATATAGGGAAATGCTGTCTGACCCGATTCAACTAAATCTACAAAAGTTGATTGGTTGGTGCTTAACAATATAGATGGACTATAACAAAAAAACATACTGCAAAAGCAATCCAGACCAAAAAGTGGATTTTTCTGCAATGACCAAGTCAGTCACCTTATCTCAACCTGATCAATCATGCATTTCACTTGCTGAAGATAACACTAACGGCAGAAAGACCCAACAACGAACAACAACTGAAGACAATTGCAGTAAAGGCCTGGTAAAGAATAACAAAGGAGAAAACACATAATTTGGTGATGTACATGGGTTCCAGACTTCATGCAAACATTGACTGCACAGAATTCTCAACAAAATATAAAAAATGAACATTTTATGTAATATTATGGTGTCCAATTATGTTTAAGGTTTTGAAAATAGGGGACTGTGTATAAAAATTGTTGCAATTCCTAAGTTTCATATGAGGGTTTTGGTCAGCCAATTTCTAATCCATTGTGGTGGGGTACAGAGCGAAAATACTGAAAAATGTGTTAGAATCCAACTATATAAGAACCTAACTGTACTGTAAATGCACCTACCTAGGAGATCCTATCAAATTCAAAATGCTGTACAAAATATCATTTCTAGTTTTAGATATTGCCATGTGCATTTCTCTAGCATCCATAAGGGATATTGGGGACAGATTAGTATGATGGGGTACAGACGGGTCCAATGGAGCCAGTGCACTTTAAATTTCTTCAACTGGGTGTGCTGGCTCCTCCCCTATATGCCTCCTCCTACAGGTCAGTTTAGAAAAAAGTGCCCTCAGGAGAGGATGTACACTGCCAGCTCCAGAGTTTTTCTTAAATTTCTTTTAAAGTTTTTTTTTATTTGGTATGCTGTTTGGGCAACAGCATACTTGCACCATGGGAAATGGGGGGGGGGGGGCGGTCACCGGCCTCTTGAGGTGCAGAGCTGCTTGCACGCTGCAGGACCACTGTCCTGAGGGGCTGTTTGTTCAGCGGGGCATGGCGCCTTGGCTGTCGCAGCCGCAGCATGCCTCACACCCCTAATGCTGCCTGATCATCAGTGGCGAGTACTCACCGGGGATCCCACAAGGGGGGTCCCCCAGGTTCACTGTGCGGCTAAAGCATGGGTGATGCATATGGGTCCCTCCTGGGGGGGTACCCACTGTAGCCCATGCGTGAGACTGGCTAAAATACATTGTACCAAGAATTTATACGAGGCTACAAATATAGGGAGACGTGGCCAGCATAAATATAACACAGTAACTCCGGCGCCATGGCGAGGGGCGGAGCTACATTAGAGCAGGCTCAGCTGCATTTTGGCTCCTTCCTCTGCATAGCAGCAGCCTCAACAGTTCCTCCTTAACAGTCCCTGGATCACTGGTATCGGTTGTAGAGGGGGAGAGCTGCTATAGTGTGCACAAGTAACAACCCTCTGAGGGATTTTTCCTAATACAGTCTCACTGTTGTTTACATATATAAAATGCTGACAGCCTCACTGGGGCTGTGCAGCGTTGGGTGCACTGATGTCCTCTCTTCTGTGTCTCCTCTCACATGCAATAGGGCAGGCTGGTATTGCATTTCAGGCTGTGTTGTATGTGTATTATACATGTTTTTATTTTTCACAATGGAGAAACAGCAGATATGCAGTGTTTGTAATGCTGATTCCCCCCTAGTTCATCTGGCTCAATATCATGTGAGCAGTGTAGTCAGTCATCTCAGAATGCTGATAACAATGTGGGGGAGAATTCAGAGCCCTCCTGGTTAGGAGCTATCAAAACTACGATGTCTGATATGTCATCACAGCTCACTGCAAATGCAAATAAAACTCATGAACTACAACAAGCAGTGGCAAGTCTAACTGCTAAACATCCCCACTGTCCACTACAGGTGGACAAAAACGTGCTCTAACTGCACTCCTATCAGATACTGATGATGATATACAGGATGATGGGGATGATGTAGACCCCATAAGTTGGGATTCCACCCCTACCCAGGTTATTGAATCCCTCATAATGGCTATTCGGGATGTGTTAATTCTCCCCCTGGAGGATCCTAATACTCAGTAGTCATTTTCCGCCCACAAGACAAACTGACAGTCACATTTCCTGATTCCAAGGAATTGGATGGCTTATTTAAAATAGCCTGGAAAAATCCATATAAAACATATCAGGTGTCCAAACGGTTTCTGCATACATTCCCCTTTGCTCCTGAAGGCAGAAAATTCTGGGAATAATCTCCAGCAGTGGATGTCTCAGTCTCTCGCCTTTCTAAAAAGGTGGTACTTCCTGCCCCTGGCTCCTTTACAGTAAAGGACCCAGCAGATAGGAAAATTGAGGCCACTCTTGAATCTATCTACACTGCTGCAGGTGTAGCTCAAAGACCGGTCATTGCTGGTTGATGGATAACACATGCATTTTATTCCTGGGCTTCTCAAACTCAGGAAGGTCTTTCGGGTGATATGACCTTAGTTACTACTGTAACTTTTCTAAAACACATTCAGGATATGGTAAGAGTCCTCTGTGACTCCCTTAAAGAGATTGGCAATATTACTGCTAGGACCCCTGTTATGGCTGTGTCTGCGCGCAGAGCCATATGGTTGTGTCAGTGGATTGCTGACGCTTACTCCAAACATAATGTGGAATCTCTTCACTTTACAGGTGAATGGCTCTTTGGAGGGGAATTGGATGCATGGATGTCCAAAGCTATTACTGGGAATCCACAATTCTCCCTTCAGGAGCCCGACTGTCTACTCAGTCCTTTCGGTCCTCTAGATTTCGATCTAGGGCCAGGTGGTCCTCCAACACAGCTAGAGGCACCAGAGGTAAGCCTAAGAAACCATTCATTGCCGGATCTCAGGATCAGAGCTCTAATTCTGCTTCTGCAAAGACTTCAGCATGACGGTGCCCACTCACCCCAAGGGGATCTCATGGTGGGAGCTCGGTTACATCACTATAGCCACATCTAGGATGGTTCCTGCCAAGATGTTTGGTTAAGTGACCCTATCTCTCAGGGTTACAAGCTGGAGTTCGACAGTGCTCCTCCCTAATGATTTTTCAATTCAAGCTTACCAGCTTTGGAAAATATGCGTGGCCATCAATAAGTTGGTCCAGTCCCAGGTCATTGTTCCAGTACCCCTACAACAATGAGGACAAGGTTACTACTCCAGTCTGTTCATAGTACCAAAATCAGATGGGTCTGTGAGACCCACTCTGAATCTGAAGTCCTTGAATCCTTGCTTGAAGGTTTTCAAATTAAAGATGGAATCTTTGAGAGCAGTGATCGCAGATCTGGAACAACAGGAATTCTTAGTGTCCCTGGACTTTAAGGATGCTTACCTCCATATCCCAATTTGGCCTCCTCATCAGGCCTATCTGTGGTTCGCCCCACTGAACGATCACTACCAGTTTCAGGCTTTACCCTTCGGCCTGTCTACAGCTCAGAGGGTGTTCACGAAGGTGATGGCGGAAATTATGTTTCAGCTCAGGGTCCAGGGGGTCAATGTAATTCCATAACTGGATGATCTCCTGATAAAAGCGAGTTCCAGGGAGCTTCTATTGCTCCATATAGATCACACTATCCAACTTATGTCTCACCACAGGTTGATCCTCAACCTGCAGAAGTCCCATCTGGAACTGTCTCAGCAGCTCCTGTTTATGGGGATGCTACTGGATACTGTAGCACAGAAAGTGTTCCTCCCAGAGGAAATAGTGAGAATTCTTCAAGAAATGGTTTGTATGGTCCTCTGACCTGCTCGAGTCTCCATTCATCTTTGCATAAAATCATTGCGAAAGATAGTGGCCTCGTACAAGGTGATTCAGTTAGGAAGGTTTCATGCCAGACCAGTCCAATTGGACATCCTGAACAAGTGGTCCAGTTCCCATCTTCAGATGCACTGGATGATTTGGCTGTCACCCCAGGCCAGGATTTTCCTCCTGTGGTGGATACAGTCTTCCAACCTGCTGGAAGGTCGACGCTTTGGGATTCAGAATTGGATCCTCCTCACAATGGATACAAGTTTGAGAGGATGGGGAGATGTCACCCATGGGGCGCAGTTCCAGGGCAGATGGTCTTCCCAAGAGGCTCTCCTTATGATCAACATCCTTTAACTTCAGGCCATTCACAATGCTCTGATTCAGGCCTCCCCTCTACTCTGGGATTGGGCGATCCAGGTTCAGTCGGACAACGCCATGGCCGTGGCATACATCAATCGACATGGAGGGACAAAAAGCAGGGCCCGCATGTGAGAAGTGTCAATTATACTCCTCTGGGCAGAAATAAATGCAAGAGCACTGTCCTAGATCTTTATTCCAAAACTGGACAACTGGGAAGCATCCTTCCTGAGTCGCAAGACCTCCACCCTGGGGAGTGGGGACTACACCCTCAGGTGTGTCAACAGATCATCAACAGGTGGGGATGCCCACAGATTGACTAGAAGGCCTCTCGCCTCAACAAGAAGCTTTGCTGCTATTGCTCATGAACCAGGGACCCACAGGTGAGCGCAATGGATGCTCTGACATCGCCTTGGCCTTACCAGCTGCTCTACCTGTTTCCTCCAATTCCGTTGATCCCAAGGGTGCTCAAGCAGACCAGGCATCAAAGAGTGAGAGCAATCTTGACTGCCCTGGATTGGACCCGAAGAACGTGGTACGCGGCTCTTCTGGAAATGTCTATAGAGGACCCTTGGGCTCTACCACTAAGAAGGGATCTTCTTTGACAAGGACCGTTTGTCTACCTGGACTTACAGCGGCTTCATTTGATGGCATGGAAGTTGAGTGGAACATCCTAGCTCACAAAGGGCTTTCCACGAAGTTCAATGCCACTATGGTGCAAGCCAGAAAACCTGTGACGTCAAAACACTATCATCATATCTGGTGGAGATATATCTCCTGGTGCGAGGAATGCACATATCCCTCTGCGGAATTCCACTTGGGAACGATCCTAAGTTTCCTGCTTGCTGGAGTGGATAAAGGCTTATGTCTGGGATCCATTAAGGTCCAGATTTCAGCTCTTTCCATCTTCTTCCAGAAGAAGTTGGCTCTCTTGCCGGAAGTTCAGACCTTCTTGCAAGGGTTGCTTCACATTCATGCCACCTACGGCACCTTGGGATCTGGATGTAGTGTTACACTTTCTACAGTCCTCCTGGTTTGAACCTCTGACGACGATAGAAGATAAGTACCTCACGTGGAAAACAGTGATGTTACTTGCCCTGGCTTCTGCTAGGCATGTCTCAGAATTGGGGGCCTTGTCGTGCAAAAGTGTACTTGGTCTTTCACGAGAACAGAGCGGAGCTCTTGACTAGACAGTGGTTCCTGACGATGGTGGTCTCCGCATTTCACTTTAATCAACCTATTGTGATTCCATCCAGTTCTGACACTTCTGCTCCTTCGGAAACATTGAATGCAGTGCGAGCCTTGAAAGTCTATTTCAAGAGGACAGTTCAGATCAGAAAGATGGATTCCTTGTTCGTGTTCTATAATGCGCGGAAAAAGGGTTGCCCTGCTTCAAAGCAGTCCATTGCTCATTGGATTAGTCTTATTATCCAACAGGCCTATGCATTGTCAGCCTTACCTGTTCCACATTCTCTGAAGGCCCACTCTACCAGGACGGTGGGCTCTTCCTGGGTGGCTTCCCATGGAGTCTCAGCCCTACAACTATGCCGAGCTGCTACCTGGTTGGGGAAGAACACCTTTGTGAAGTTCTACAAGTTTGATTTCCTGGCCAAAGAGGATATCCAATTTGGGCAGGTGGTGCTGCAGATGTCTCCGCACATTCCCACCCATTCTGGAAGCTTTGGAACATCCCCATCGTACTAATCTGTCCCCAATGGGGATCATTCCGAGTTGATCGCTAGCTGCATTTGTTCGCAATGCAGTGATCAGGCTAAAAAATGGCAGTTCTGCTCATGTGTAAGTGGCGCAATGCACATACGCATCGTATGGGCACAACAAACGATGTAGTTTTGCACAGGGTCTAGCGAAGCATTTCAGTCGCACTGGTGGCCGCAGTGGGATTGACATGAAGTGGGCGTTTCTTGGTGTCAACTGACCATTTTCTGGGAGTGTTTGGAAAAACGCAGGCGTGCCAGGAAAAACGCAGGCGTTGCTGGGCAAACGCTGGGTGGGTTTGTGACATCAAAATAGGAACTGAACAGTCTGAAGTGATCGCAAGCGCTGAGTAGGTTTTGAGCTACTCTGAAACTGTACAAAAAAACTTTGTAGCTGCACTGCGATACATTCGTTCGCACTTCTGCTAAGCTAAAATACACTCCCAGTGGGCAGTGGCATAACGTTTGCATGGCTGTTAAAAACTGCTAGCAAGCGATCAACTCAGAATGACCCCCAATATCCCTTATGGATGCTAGAGAAAATAGGATTTTAAATACCTAGTGGTAAATCCTTTTCTTGTAGTCCATAAGGGATATTGGGCGCCCGCCTCTGTGCGGTGACTTTATGCAGGTTCTCTGTTCTGTGTTGCTGGCTAAGTTATATGTTGGTGTGCTGGTGTGTAAATCTCACCACACCATATGTTGTTATGTTCCTTTTCTCAAGTATGTCATTCTCCTTCTGGCAATGTTTTACCTATAACTGACCTGTAGGAGGAGGCATAGGCCCTCATTCCGAGTTGTTCGCTCGCTAGCTGCTTTTAGCAGCATTGCACACGCTAGGCCGCCGCCCTCTGTGAGTGTATTTTAGCTTAACAGAATAGCGAACGAAAGATTAGCAAATCTGCTACTAAATAATTATTTTCAGTTTCTGAGTAGCTCCAGACCTACTCCTAGATTGCGATCACCTCAGTCCGTTTAGTTCCTGGTTTGACGTCACAAACACACCCTGCGTTCGGCCAGCCACTCCCCCGTTTCTCCAGACACTCCCTCATTTTGCCTGATGCCTGCGTTTTTTAGCACACTCCCGGAAAACGCTCAGTTACCACCCAGAAACGCCCCTTTCCTGTCAATCATTCACCGATCAGCAGTGCGACTGAAAAGCGTTGCACGAACACCAGCAAATCTACTAAGTTTTGTGTTAAATAACTTAGCGCATGCGCTCTGCGTACCATGCGCATGTGCATTTAGCAGAAAATTGCAGCATAGCAAAAATCGGCAATGAGCGAACAACTCGGGATGACCACCATAGAGCGGAGGATCCAGAACACCCAGTAGAAGAAATTTAAAGTGCACTGGCTCCTTTGGACCCCTCTATACCCCATCGTACTAATCTGTCCCCAATATCCATTATGGACTACAAGAAAAAGATTTATCGGTAGGTACTTAAAATCCTATTTTATAGTCTCAACATCCAACTACACTACTACTAACAAAGCATTGTATTCTGTTTGACTTTTTCTGTAAACTTTTTAAAATAATTAAAACATCTTGGAGTGATAGTGATATGTGGCTGAACTGCAGCAAGATCACTTCTTATTAGGTGTGGCAAATATATCACAGAGACATTTATATGGTAAACTGATCTCAAAAGTCTAGACAGTAGGTAGATTGAACTAGATTCCAGTTATATAATGTAGCCTTATCTACATGTTGTAGGAAGCAATAATAGTTAAAATATTGACACTAATATAAAATTTATATTGACAAATCCTGTAGCAGGGAGTCCAGAGTCACTCCTTTTTCAAAATACCCTTAAGCCAATCTTTTTAGAAAATGATGAAGAATGTTATAGCCTGTCATCGGAACTAAGGCTTTCCTTTCTCAGGAAATAGAATGAAAACAGTGCCCTTTCTGCGCTCTGTTACGTACTGTAATAATTGGTAAACTAACTAAATATAGCAATTCTGCTTGTGGAATTAAAATCGTTCAGGCAATTGATTGTGTGTGAAAAGACATAGCTATTTTTTCAATATTTGCCCAAAGGGCAATGAGAAAATATCTCATGCGGCTAAGATAAGCTTGTAGATGTAGGCATAATTGACAGCATCTTTTTTTTAAATGCAAGAACCAATAACAGGCAGATAGGTGATCCTGTCGCAGTTTAATAAATGTTGTATGAATTTCCCACTTATAAGGAAGTTTACATCCAATTAGGAGTGTTCTGATGCCTTTATCTTGTTTTCCCCAAGGTTTTTGAAGCTTATTATCAAATTAAAGAAAAGTTAGGCTCCTTCTTAATTTGCCATTCTGTCTATTTTTGAAGGAAAACATATTTTTACGGTGTTAAATCATATTTTATTGAAATTATAATAGAATATGGAGCAGATAATATTGGGTGGGTTTGAAATTGCTGCATATCATAGCACATCACTGCCATATTTAAAAGTGGATATATTGTCCGTAGCAACCAGTCAAATTCTAGCTATTATCTTCTAGAAAGTGCTAGATAAATGAGAAGTAGAATCTGGTTGCTATAGACAACATTCCCACTTCTATAACCCTACACTTTAGTAATTATACCCATTTGAGTGCCAAACTGCCTCCCTTTGATGTGACTTACCGCTGCTATTCCTATAGGATACTGAATTATCCTTACTTTCAATCTGTTTTTTTTTTTTTTTTGCAATGTCAAAATAGGGAACAATAGTGAGGTAGTGTGTTGAAAAAGAGCCTTTGTTTGCAACCACTCCACACTTGACTTAACTACCCCAATTTATTTCATTCCCTTTGGCTATTTTTTATTTTACTATTTGCAATATATTTTTTAAATGTTAATGAATATATGTGTGTAAGCTGTAATAGACAGGGGCTCTTTACCTCCTAAATCTTCCTTAGCACTATCCATGCCTCCTGTATTATTTTTCTTTTGTCTCAGTGATTCAGTTACTCTAATAGTATATGCTTGATGTTTCCTTGTGTAAAGTCTTGTTCTAATAATAATAATAATAATAATAATAATGTGTTACAAAAAATGATGGTAATCCTGCTGCTCTAACAGAACAAGAGTTGCTACTGGTTTTTAAGTAGCAATCTACATCTGTGAATACTGACAGAATTCAGCTTGTAAATCATTGCACATCCCTTATAATTAAAACAAAGCCAGCTACAGTTAACCCTTTTACAGGTCTGGCCAACCAGTGGCTCTTGATCTAATATGAAACTACAAATCCTAGCATACCCTCCCATCGATCAGCTGGTAAAGCATGATAAGGTTTGTAGTTTCACAACAGCTGGAGAGGCACAGGTTGGCCAGCCTGCCTCATAGAACAACTCAGTAACTCTCTTATTCTACATCTTCTTTGTTGCAAAGTCCACAATAAACATGTTCAAACTGCTATAAAATCACTCTCTATTTGAGTTTAACTGTTTTTGACCAGGTGTTTTGTAGAGACACATTTCCATTTAAGCAACCAACCAATGACATTCTGTACAGATAGTTGGACTGTTTTTTTGCAGTATCAGATTATTATTATTATTATTATTATTATTATTGTTATTATCATCCTTTATTTATATGATGCCACAAGGGATCCGCAGTGCCCAATTACAGAGTACATAAACAAATAGGCCAAAAAAACAGTGACTCACAGTTCAAGACAATATAGGACAAGTACAGGGTACAAAAACATAGCTGCATGAGCAAACAACACAGATATAAGTATCTGGGTGGCAAAAAACTGAGAGATTTGGAGTATGGAGTAGAAGATAGTTTAAGAAAGAGAATGAAAATCACATGGGGAAGAGGTACCTGCTTGTGAGAGCTTACATTCCAAAGGGAAGGGGCAGACAGATGGGTGACACAGATGGGGTAGACAGAGAGCGTGGAACAGAGGGTTAAGATGAGAGTTGACTGGGTTTGGTAAAGAAGAGGGTCTTGAAGTTTGCAGAGAGGTGGAGAGTTTGGGAGAGGTAGAGAATTACAGAGAAAGGGAGCATCAAGTGAAAAATCTTGGGTGTAAGAGTGGGAGGAAGTACTTAGTATGCAGAAGAGTTGCCATCCATTAGTGGAGCAAAGAGGATGGTGGGAGTGTAAAGGGAGATAAGTTCAGTAATATAAATAGGAGAGGAGTGGGTGAGGGCTTTGTAAGTTAGTGTGAGAAGCTTGAATTGGATTCTAAAAGGGAAGTGGAGCCAGTGAAATGTTTGTAAAAGAGGAGAATCTAAATATGTAATCTATGGAAACTGTGGTGGTATTTCAGATGTGATCGCTGCTGTGTGGCTTCGTAGTGAGCGATCAGATCCGAACTGCTCATTCACATGCACAGCGCTGTGCCGGCGCGTTTCATGGCTGCAACTGGGATCGCCAGTCAGTGACGGGTTTGTGCAAAGGATCCATTCGCATGGGTGTTCGCAAGGAGATTGACAGGAAGAGGGTGTATGTGGGTGTCAACTGACCATTTTCAGGGAGTGTCTGGAAAAATGCAGGCATGTCCGAGCGTTTGAAGGGAGGGTGTCTGACGTCAAATCCAGTCCCGAGCAGGCTACTGTGATCACACACTTGCACAGCGAAAATATACTCCCCCTGTAGGCGGCGGCTATCTGAATGCAGTGCTGCAAAAATCGCTGCTTAGCGATCAGATCTGAATTGCCCCCCTGTGAAACAAACAAAAGGCAGTTTTAGCAATTCATATGTTTAGTGACAAACAGTGTACTGGGTTATTGTTTAAGATGTTTCACACTTGGGGAATTCAAATGTTTGAAAAGACTGTTTTTTCCTGTCTATTAGATAGGAAAAAACAGACACCCAACTGAGTTTTCAAACATTTGAATTCCCCCCTAATATTTTCTGAAATTTTTAACTGCTATTTTTTATCAGTTTGAACTATATTAGGACAAAATATATGATTTTTATGCTATGCAATTCTCAATTTGAAATGATAATGGATCTGTAAACTGTGTGTTTTAGGTATATTTTCAAACTACATAAGCATCCTGTGTTATGCCAAATATCCAGGATAAGGGGTCTATCAGTATACAATTCAGTGCTTTTCAGCACATAATCTCGTATTCTGTAGTAGAAGAGAAAACATACTTTGTGACATCATACTCAAAGAAATGTGTGAGATTTTCTGAAATAATGCTGACTAGGATTATCTTGGAGATAAGTCTTTAGATTTGTGGATAAAAGTGGAGTCATGCAATGTCTGAAGGCAATTTCTTCCAGTTATACTTATAACGGATATATTACTATTTTGTAATCTTGAATCAAATTGACTTTGGAAGCCAAAAAAATATAAATTCCACTCAACATGTGAAATTTCTGAATGCCTTTGTAAACCAATTTATTTATTTGCAATGTTCTTCTTCTATCTCTACTTAAGTTCTATAAAGAGCATTCTAACATGCTCAGTCCATTACTGTAGAAATCAGTATTTTCTATGCTAGCATCTGTCTCGCTTACCTACCCCTTAAAATGAAAAACAGAACAGAAACAGAAATAAAAATGGCCATGTGAGCATGTGCTAACACTATTAGATGCATGGCATTTCAAAAGAAACACATCATTCCAGACTTTGCAAATACATTTACAAAAAATTATGTATGGAAAATAAGTATTGTTATACTTAGCTTCCCAATTCATTATTTTAAACTGGCCACTTAGAAAATCCATAAATAAATGCTACAAATGCTGAACATGAAATGCATATTCGCAAGCACAGTTTGCTTCATAAAATCAACCATCTGTCTTTGTTGAGCTGCCAACTGGAAAAACTATTTACAAAGGCAATAGGTCAAAAATACAAATATACAGTAATAAAGCAAAGAGAGTGATTGGGAAGGAGCTGCAATATACTGATAGAACCTAAGTAATACATTTTATTTAGCAATTTTTGTGGTGGATATTGGAAAAAAATGCTATATAACAACTATTTTGCCATTTAACTTGCTAGTTACATACTATGGTTTGATGTTTGTGTTGTTTAACGGAAACTACTTTATAGTAAAGTCTATTTTGTTTTGTGAAAAAGGAAATCATTTTTTACAGTTACAGTTTTACACAGTTAAAACACTAAAAATGTTAAAGGTCATTTGCACAAATGTTGACACTTAATTTTCATCATGCACAAAAGTGTCTATTCTATCAACCTACATCAGTGGTTCCCAAACTTTTTTGAATCATGGTGTCATAGAGTATCATAATTTTTTTTCACGGTACCCCTATACCAGTTGTTTCTTATTGAGAAATTTAGAAAGAAATATAAAGTTTAATTAAATTGTGTTTTATATGTGATCCTTATGTTCAATTGTGTTGTGAGGGACAAGATTTGCTATTGTTTGTCCACATATTCTATGATTGGTAGCAACTAGCACAGGTTTTGCCTATTACATTGACAATAAATAATTTGAATTGGTCCTAGACGCCCGTCCAAGGGGGATGTAGTTGGGATCCTGGCAGTCAAGATTATGTTGCCACAGCTATTCCCTCTCCTTGGTGGCCACGACAAACTTGGAGGGTGAATATAATCTGTGTTGAGCGCAGCGAGCCACCAAACCCACAAAGGGGCTTAGTTGCACTAACCTCACTGTCGGCGTTCTGCTAGTTGGGATTTCGGCATCTGGATTTTGACTGCCAGATTAGGACCACTGTGATCCCATACCAAACATGTCCAAGGTACCCCTACAGGTGCCCTGAGGCAACCCTGGATGCCAAGGTACACAGAATGAGAACCAGTTCCCTACTACCATAATTTATTATATTCACATTTTGCTTTTGAGAACTACCACCATTAAGTCATTGTTTGAATAATTTTGTGGAGTTGCAATTGCTTGGAGGACAAAGTTAAAATGTAAATTGCCTCCTACCACTTTGGAACTATCTATTTAATTATTTACAATACTGTCCATCACGCGTCACCTAAATTAAGCAGCATATTTTTGTTTGGGGGAAAAAAAATATTATTTAGTATTCCATATCTGAATTATTGTGCCTCTTCTATTACTAACAATTTGACAAAATCTGTAACTTCTGATGCATAATAGAGCTTGTTCTTTTACTAAAATAAAAGGGTATAAAAAGTGTCCAGTCTAAGAATAAAGATTGATTGTTTTATATTTTGTGTGGTACCCAACAGCAGACATTTATCACATTATATATTTCTTGTCTTTATTACTTGTGTAAATATAGGAACTAAACAAAAATTCCATGAAGGTATAGAATAGCTCCTGAGCAATGTATTAGTACCCCTGCTAAGCAGTAATCTCTTGGGTATGTAGAAGCTTTGTGATCAACTGATAACCAGTAAAAGACACTTTACATATGGCTAGCCACATCTCAAATTTAATTTAAATATGGCACCTACAGTATCAAATTATATTTCATGCCTCTATCCTACATTTAGCTAAGAAATGCCTGTTCTCTCCAGCACCTTCTAACAAAAGGCACAAACAACAGATGCTGCAATCTTGACAAGCAAATCCATAAACTTCATGAACAAATGTTTTAGGGATTAGAGGGTTCGGTTCTCTGAGAACCAAACCCTACTGAACACGTCCCGAGCCCAGATCCGAGTCTGGCTCGGGATTTCCCACCAGACACAGAAACCAGAATAAGGCAAAATGTCATCATCCCACTGTTGGATTCTCGCAGGTTTTGGATTCCATATAAGGAGCCGTGCATCACCGCCATTTTCACTCCAGTCCTGGAGAGTGTAGCGAGAGGAGGTGTCTCTCTCCTCAGTGTCTTTCTGTGTGGGAAAGTGGTGTGGCGACCTGCTCTGTTTTATGTGTGTCATTCAAGTGCTGTGTTGTGCTGCATCAGTTCAGTGGTGGTGTCTTGTGCTACATCAGTCCAGTCACAGTGGTGGTGTACTCTGCTTCCATATGGCCAGTGCTGCTGTATAAATCCAGTCCAGTGGTGCTGTGTTGTGCTGCATCAGTCCAGTGGTGGTGATTTGTGCTGCATCAGTCCAATCACGGTGGGGGTGTACTCTGCTGCCATATGTCCAGTGCAGCTGTATAAGTCCAGTCCATTGTAGTGGTGCTGTGTTGTCCTGCATCAGCCCAGTGATGGTCTCCCTGTGCTGCTGTATAATTCCAGTGGTAAGGCCGTATAAGTCCAGTGACACTACCGTATAAGTATAGTGGTACTGAAGTATAAGTCCAGGGTACTGTCATATAAGATCAGTGGTACTGCTGTATAAATCCAGTCCAGTGGTACTGCTATATAAGTACAGTGATACTGCCATATAAGTCCACTGGTACTGATGTATAAGTCCAGTGATACTGACGTATATGTCCAGTTGTACTGCCGTATAAATCCAGTCCAGTGGCACTGCCGTAAAAGTCCAGTAATACCGCCATATAAGTCCAGTTCAGTGGTACTGCCATATAAGTCCAGTGATATTGCTGTATAAGTCTAGTAGTACTGCCGTATAAGTCCATTGGTACTGCCGTATAAGTCCAGCAGTACTGTCATATAAGTCCAATGGTATTAACATATAAGTCCAATGGTACTGCCGTATAAGTCCAGCAGTACCGCAGTAAAAGTCCAGTGATACTGCCATATACTGTATGTCCAGTGGTACTGCCATTTATGTCCAGTGGTACTGCCATATAAGTCTAATGATAATGCCGCTTGAGTCCAGTGATACTGCTGAATAAATCCAGTCTAGTGGCACTGCTGTATAAGTCCAGTGGTACTGCCATATAAGTCTAGTGGTAATGCCATGTAAGTCCAGTGATACTGCCATATAAGTCCAGTGGTACTGCCATTTAAGTCATAGAAACATAGAATTTGATGGCAGATAAGAACCACTTGGCCCATCTAGTCTGCCCCTTTTTTATTTTATCCTTTAGGCAATCTCAACCCTTTTTTAACCTTAATTCTTTGTAAGGATATTCATATGCCTGTCCCAAGCATGTTTAAATTGCCCTACAGTCTTTGCCTCTACCATCTCTGACGGGAGGCTATTCCACTTATCCACTACCCTTTCTGTGAAGTAATTTTTCCTTAAATTTCCCCTGAACCTCCCCCCTCCAGTCTCAATGTATGCCCTCGAATTCTAATACTTCTTTTCCTTTGAAGAATGTTTCCCTCCTGAACTTTGTTAAGACCCTTGATATACAGTATTTGAAAGTTTCTATCATGTCCCCCCTTTCCCTTCTCTCCTCCAAACTATACATGTTAAGATCTTTTAGCCTTTCCGGGTAAGTTTTGTGATGTAGGCCATGCACCATTTTAGTTGCCCTTCTTTGTACACTCTCTAATGTATTTATATCCTTCTGGAGATAGGGTCTCCAGAACTGGATACAGTATTCCAGATGGGGCCGTACCAATGACCTATACAGTGGCATTATCACTTCTTTTTTCCTGCTACAAGTCTATTGGTACTGCCATATAAGTCCAGTGGTACTACCGTATAAGTCCAGTGGTACTGCTGTATAAGTCCAGTGGTACTGCCGTATAAGTTCAGTGGTATTGCCGTGTAAGTCCAGTGCTACTGCTGTTTAAGTCCATTGGTACTGCCATATAAGTCCAATGGTACTGCTGTATAAGTACAGTGGTACTACCATATAAGTCCAGTGATACTGCTGTATATGTCCAGTGGTACTGCCGTATAAGTCCAGTGGTACTGCCATATAAGTCCAGAGGTACAGACAAATAAGGCAAGTGATAATGCTTTATATGTCCAGTGGTACAGCCGCATAAATCCAGTGGAACTGCAGTATAAATGCAATCCTGTGGTACTGCTGTATAAGTACAGTGGTACTGCAATATAAGTCCAATGATACTGCTGTATTAGTCCAGTGGTACTGCCGTATCAGTCCAGTGATAATGCTGTATATGTCCAGTGGTTCTGTCATATAAATCCAGTGGTACTGCCGTATAAATCAAGTAATACTGATGTATAATTCCAGTCCAGTGGTATTGCCGTATAAGTCCAGTGGTATTGCCATATAAGTACATTGTTAATGCCATTTAAGTCCAGTGGTAGTGCCGTATAAGTCCAGTAATACTGACTTATGTGTCCAGTGGTACTGCTATAAAAATCCAGTGGTACTGCCATATAAATCCAGTCCAGTGGTACTGCCATATAACTGCAGTGTTACTGCCATATAAGTCCAGTGATAATGCTGTATATGTCCAGTGGTTCAGTCATATAAATCCAGTGGTACTGCCGTATAAATCAAGTAATACTGATGTATAATTCCAGTCCAGTGGTATTGCCGTATAAGACCAGTGGTATTGCCATATAAGTACATTGTTAATGCCATTTAAGTCCAGTGGTAGTGCCGTATAAGTCCAGTAATACTGACTTATGTGTCCAGTGGTACTGCTATAAAAATCCAGTGGTACTGCCATATAAATCCAGTCCAGTGGTGCTGCCATATAACTGCAGTGTTACTGCCATATAAGTCCAGTGATAATGCCCTATAAGTCCAGTGGGACTGCCGTATAAATCCAGACAAGTGGTACTATCAAATAATTCCAGTAAAACTGCCATACAAGTCTAGTGAAACTGCCATATAAGTCCAGTTCAGTGGTACTGCCATATAAGTCCAGTGATATTGCTGTATAAGTCTAGTAGTACTGCCGTATAAGTCCATTGGTACTGCCGTATAAGTCCAGCAGTACTGTCATATAAGTCCAATGGTACTAACATATAAGTCCAATGGTACTGCCGTATAAGTCCAGCAGTACCGCAGTAAAAGTCCAGTGATACTGCCATATACTGTATGTCCAGTGGTACTGCCATTTATGTCCAGTGGTACTGCCATATAAGTCTAATGGTAATGCTGCATAAGTCCAGTGATACTGCTGAAAAAATCCAGTCTAGTGGCACTGCTGTATAAGTCCAGTGGTACTGCCATATAAGTCTAGTGGTAATGCCATGTAAGTCCAGTGATACTGCCATATAAGTCCAGTGGTACTGCCATTTAAGTCATAGAAACATAGAAACATAGAATTTGACGGCAGATAAGAACCACTTGGCCCATCTAGTCTGCCCCTTTTTTATTTTATCCTTTAAGCAATCTCAACCCTTTTTTAACCTTAATTCTTTGTAAGGATATTCATATGCCTGTCCCAAACATGTTTAAATTGCCCTACAGTCTTTGCCTCTACCACCTCTGATGAGAGGCTATTCCACTTATCCACTACCCTTTCTGTGAAGTAATTTTTCCTTAAATTTCCCCTGAACCTCCCCCCTCCAGTCTCAATGTATGCCCTCGAGTTCTAATACATCTTTTCCTTTGAAGAATGTTTCCCTCCTGAACTTTGTTAAGACCCTTGATATACAGTATTTGAAAGTTTCTATCATGTCCTCTCTTTCCCTTCTCTCCTCCAAACTATACATGTTAAGATCTTTTAGCCTTTCCGGGTAAGTTTTGTGATGTAGGCCATGCACCATTTTAGTTGCCCTTCTTTGTACACTCTCTAATGTATTTATATCCTTATGGAGATAGGGTCTCCAGAATTGGACACAGTATTCCAGATGGGGCCGTACCAATGACCTATACAGTGGCATTATCACTTCTTATTTCCTGCTACAAGTCTATTGGTACTGCCATATAAGTCCTGTGGTACTTCCGTATAAGTTCAATGGTACTGCTGTATAAGTCCAGTGGTACTACCGTATAAGTCCAGTGGTACTGCTGTATAAGTCCAGTGGTACTGCCGTATAAGTTTAGTGGTACTGCCGTGTAAGTCCATTGGTACTGCCATATAAGTCCAATGGTACTGCTGTATAAGTACAGTGGTACTACCATAAAAGTCCAGTGATACTGCTGTATATGACCAGTGGTACTGCCGTATAAGTCCAGTGGTACTGCCATATAAGCCCAGAGGTACAGACAAATAAGGCAAGTGATAATGCTTTATATGTCCAGTGGTACTGCCGCATAAATCCAGTGGAACTGCAGTATAAATGCAGTCAAGTGGTACTGCTGTATAAGTACAGTGGTACTGCAATATAAGTCCAGTGATACTGCTGTATTAGTCCAGTGGTACTGCCGTATCAGTCCAGTGATAATGCTGTATATGTCCAGTGGTTCTGTCATATAAATCCAGTGGTACTGCCGTATAAATCAAGTAATACTGATGTATAATTCCAGTCCAGTGGTATTGCCGTATAAGTCCAGTGGTATTGCCATATAAGTACATTGTTAATGCCATTTAAGTCCAGTGGTAGTGCCGTATAAGTCCAGTAATACTGACTTATGTGTCCAGTGGTACTGCTATAAAAATCCAGTGGTACTGCCATATAAATCCAGTCCAGTGGTACTGCCATATAACTGCAGTGTTACTGCCATATAAGTCCAGTGACAATGCCCTATAAGTCCAGTGGGACTGCCGTATAAATCCAGACAAGTGGTACTATCAAATAATTCCAGTAAAACTGCCATACAAGTCTAGTGAAACTGCCATATAAGTCCAGTTCAGTGGTACTGCCATATAAGTCCAGTCCAGTTGTAATGTCATATAAATCCAGTGGTACTCCTGTATAAGTCCATTGGTACTGCTGTATAAGTCCAGTAATACTGCCGTATAAGTTTAGTGATACCGCCGTATATGTCCAGTGGTACTGCCGTATAAATCCAGGGCTACTGCCATATAAATCCAGTCAAGTGGTACTGCCATATAAGTTCAGTGGTACTGCCATATATGTCCAGTGATATTGCCATATAAATTTAGTGGCACTGCCATAAAAGTCCATTGATACTGCTGTATAAGTCCAGTGTTATTGCCATTTAAGTCCAGTGATACTGCCGTATTAATCCAGTGGTACTGTCGGGTAACTCTAGTCCATTGGTACTGCCGTATAAGACCAGTGGTACTGCCATATAAGTTTAGTGACACTGCCGTATTAGTCCAGTGGTACTGCCGTATAAGTTCAGTGATATTGCCGTATATGTACAGTGATACTGATGCATAAATCCAATCCAGTGGTACTGCCATATAAGTCCAGTGATACTGCCATATAAGTCCAGTGGTACTGCCGTATAAATCTAGTCCAATGATACTGCAGTATAAGTCAAGGGGGACTACCGTATAAGTCCAAAAATAACAGATGCATAAGTACAGTGATACTGCTGTATAAATCCAGTGATTCTACTATATACGTTCAGTGATACTGCCCTATATATCCAGTGGTACTGCAGTATAAATACAGTGTTACTGCCGTATAAATCCAGTGGTACTTACGTATAAATCCAGTCCAGTAGTACTGCAGTATAAGTCCAGTGGTACTGCCATATAAGTCCAGAGATACTGTCATATAAGTCTAGTGGTACTGCCACAAAAGTCCAGTGAAAATGCCATATAAATCCAGTCCAGTGATACTGCCATATAAGTCAAGTGGTACTACTGTATATGGCCAGTGATACTGCCGTATAAGTCCAGTGGTACTGCTGAATAAGTCCAGTGATACTGCCATATAAATCCAGTCCAGTGGTACTGCCGTATAAGTCCAGTGGTACTGCCATAGAAGTCCAGTTATACAATCGTATATGTCCAGTGGCACTGCCGTATAAATCCAGTGGTACTGCCATAAAAATCCAGTCAAGTGGTACTGCCTTATAAGTCTAGTGTTACTGCCATATAAGTACAGTTATACTGCCGTATAAATCCAGTGATACTGCCATATAAATTCAGTCCAGTGATACTGCCATATAAGTCAAGTGGTACAACCGTATAAGTCATGGGATACTGCCGTATAAGTTTAGTGGTACTGCTCTATAAGTCCAGTGATACTGCCATATAAGTCCAGTCCAGTGGTACTGCTGTTTAAATCCAGTCAAGTGGTACTATCAAATAATTCCAGTAAATCTGCCATACAAGTCCAGTGATACTGCCATATAAGTCTAGTAAAACTGCCATATAAGTCCAGTCCAGTGGTACTGCCGTATAAATCCAGTCAAGTGGTACTACCAAATAATTCCAGTAAAACTGCCATACAAGTCCAGTGATACTGCCATATAAGTCTAGTAAAACTGCCATAAAAGTCCAGTCCAGTGGTACTGCCATATAAATTCAATCCAGTGGTAATGTCATATAAGTCCAGTGGTACTGCCATATAAGTCCATTGGTACTGCCGTATAAGTCCAGTGGTACTGCTGTATAAGTCCTGTGATACTGCCGTATAACTCCAGTGGTACTGCCATGTAAATCCAGTCCATTGGTACTGCCGTATAAGTTCAGTGGTACTGCTATAAAAGTCCAGTGATACTGCTGTATAAGTCCAGTGGTAATGCCATATAAGTCCAGTGATACTACAGTATAAGTCCAGTGGTAATGCTGTATAAGTCCAGTGATACTGCTGTATTAATCCAGTGGTACTGCCATGTAAATCCAGTCCATTGGTACTGCCTTATAAGTTCAGTGGTACTGCCATATAAGTCCAGTGTTACTGCCCTATAAGTCTAGTGGGACTGCCGTATAAATCCAGACATGTGGTACTATCAAATAATTCCAGTAAAACTGCCATACAAGTCAAGTGAAACTGCCATATAAGTCCAGTCCAGTGGTACTGCCATATAAGTCCAGTACAGTTGTAATGTCATATAAATCCAGTGGTACTCCTGTATAAGTACCTTGGTACTGCCATATAAGTCCATTGGTACTGCTGTATAAGTCCAGTAATACTGCCGTATAAGTTTAGTGATACTGCCGTATATGTCCAGTGGTACTGCCGTATAAATCCAGGGGTACTGCTGTATAAATCCAGTCAAGTGGTACTTCAGTATAAGTTCAGTGGTACTGCCATATAAGTCCAGTGTTATTACCATTTAAGTCCAGTGATACTGCCGTATTAATCCAGTGGCACTGTCGTGTAACTCCAGTCCATTGGTACTGCCGTATAAGTCCAGTGGTACTGGCATATAAGTTTAGTGACACTGCCGTATTAGTCCAGTAGTACTGCCGTATAAGTTCAGTGATATTGCCGTATATGTACAGTGATACTGATGCATATGTCCAATCCAGTGGTACTGCCATATAAGTCCAGTGATACTGCCGTATATGTCAAGTGGCACTGCCGTATAAATCAAGTGGTACTGCCATAAAAATATAGTCAAGTGGTACTGCCTAATAAGTCCAGTGTTACTGCGATATAAGTCCAGTGATACTGCCATATAAGTCCAGTAGTACTGCCGTATAAATAGAGTCCAGTGATACTGCAGTATACGTCAAGGGGGACTAACGTATAAGTCAAAAAATAACAGATGCATAAGTACAGTGATACTGCTGTATAAATCCAGTGATTCTACTGTATAAGTTCAGTGATACTGCCCTATATGTCCAGTGGTACTGCAGTATAAATACAGTGTTACTTCCGTATAAATCCAGTGGGACTGACGTATAAATCCAGTCCAGTAGTACTGCAGTATAAGTCCAGTGGTACTGCCATATAAGTCCAGAGATACTGTCATATAAGTCTAGTGGTACTGCCATAAAAGTCCAGTGAAATTGTCATATAAATCCAGTCCAGTGAAACTGCCATATAAGTCAAGTGGTACTACTGTATAAGGCCAGTGATACTGCCGTATAAGTCCAGTGGTACTGCTGAATAAGTCCAGTGATACTGCCATATAAATCCAGTCCAGTGATACTGCCTTATAAATCCAGTCCAGTGGTACTGCCATATAAGTCCAGTGGTACTGCCATAGAAGTCCAGTTATACAATCGTATTTGTCCAGTGGCACTGCCATATAAATCCAGTGGTACTGCCATAAAAATCCAGTCAAGTGGTACTGCCGTATAAGTCTAGTGTTACTGCCATATAAGTCAAGTGATACTACCGTATAAGTCATGGGATACTGCCATATAAGTTTAGTGGTACTGCTGTATAAGTCCAGTGATACTGCCATATAAGTCCAGTCCAGTGGTACTGCCGTATAAATCCAGTCAAGTGGTACTATCAAATAATTCCAATAAAACTGCCATACAAGTCCAGTGATACTGCCATATAAGTGTAGTTAAAATGCCATATAAGTCCAGTCCAGTGGTACTGCCGTATAAATCCAGTCAAGTGGTACTACCAAATAATTCCAGTAAAACTGCTATACAAGTCCAGTGATACTGCCATATAAGTCTAGAAAACTGCCATATAAGTCCAGTCCAGTGGTACTGCCATATAAGTTCAGTCCAGTGGTAATGTCATATAAGTCCAGTGGAACTGCCATATAAGTCCATTGGTACTGCCGTATAAGTCCAGTGGTACTACTGTATAAGTCCTGTGATACTGCCGTATAAGTCCAGTGATACTGCTGTATTAATCCAGTGGTACTGCCATGTAAATCCAGTCCATTGGTACTGCCTTATAAGTCCAGTGATACTGCCATATAAGTCCAGTATTACTGCCATATAAGTCCAGTGACACTGCCGTATTAGTTTAGTGGTACTGTTGTATAAGATCAGCGATACTGCCGTATATGTCCAGTGATACTGATGTATAAGTCCAATCCGGTGGTACTGCTGTATAAGTCCAGTGGTCCTGCCATATAAGTCCAGTGATACTGCTGTATATGTCCAGTGGCAGTGCTGTATAAATCCAGTGGTGCTGCATAAAAATATAGTCAAGTGGTACTGCTCAATAAGTCCAGTGTTACTGCTATATAAGTCCAGTGATACTGCCATATAAGTCCAGTGGTACTGCCGTATAAATCTAGTCCAGTGATACTGCAGTATAAGTCAAGGGGGACTACCGTATAAGTCCAAAAATAACAGATGCATAAGTACAGTGATACTGCTGTATAAATCCAGTGATTCTACTGTATACGTTCAGTGATACTGCCCTATATGTCCAGTGGTACTGCAGTATAAATACAGTGTTACTGCCATATAAATCCAGTGGTACTGACGTATAAATCCAGTCCAGTAGTACTGCAGTATAAGTCCAGTGGTACTGCCATATAAGTCCAGAGATACTGCCGTATAAGTCTAGTGGTACTGCCATAAAAGTCCAGTGAAACTGCCATATAAATCCAGTCCAGTGATACTGCCATATAAGTCAAGCAGTACTACTGTATAAGGCCAGTAATACTGCCGTATAAGCCAAGTGGTACTGCTGAATAAGTCCAGCGATACTGCCATATAAATCCAGTCCAGTGGTACTGCCGTATAAGTCCAATGGAACAGCCATATAAGTCCAGTCATACTGCCATATATGTCCAGCGGTACTGCCATGTAAATCCAGTGGTACTGCTGTATAAATCCAGTCCAGTGGTACTGTCATATAAGTCCAGTGGTACTGCCGTATAAGTCCAGTGGTACTGCCATATAAGTCCAGTGGTACTGTTGTATAAGTCCAGTGGTACTGCCGTATAAGTTCAGTGGTACTGCCGTGTAAGTCCAGTGGTACTGCTGTTTAAGTCCATTGGTACTGCCGTATAAGTCCAATGATACTGCTTTATAAGTCCAGTGGTACTACCATATAAGTCCAGTGATACTGCTGTATATGTCCAGTGGTACTGCTGTATAAGTCCAGTGGTACTGCCGTATAAGTCCAGAGGCACTGACAAATAAGGCAAGTGATAATGCTTTATATGTCCAGTGGTACTGCCGCATAAATCCAGTGGTACTGCAGTATAAATGCAGTCCAGTGGTACTGCTGTATAAGTCCAGTGGTACTGAAATATAAGTCCAGTGATACTGCTGTATTAGTACAGTGGTACTGCCGTATCAGTCCAGTGATAATGCTGTATATGTCCAGTGGTTCTGTCAAATAAATCCAGTGGTACTGCCGTATAAATCAAGTTATACTGATGTATAATTCCAGTCCAGTGGTATTGCCATATAAGACCAGTGGTATTACCATATAAGTACATTGTTACTGCCATTTAAGTCCAGTGGTAGTGCCGTATAAGTCCAGTAATACTGACTTATGTGTCCAGTGGTACTGCTATAAAAATTCAGTGGTACTGCCATATAAATCCAGTCCAGTGGCACTGCCATATAACTGCAGTGTTACTGCCATATAAGTCTAGTCATACTGCCATATATGTCCAGCGGTACTGCCATGTAAATCCAGTGATACTGCTGTATAAATCCAGTCCAGTGGTACTGTCATATAAGTCCAGTGGTACTGCCGTATAAGTCCAGTGGTACTGCCATATAAGTTCAGTGGTACTGCCATAAATGTCCAGTGATACTGCCATATAAGTCCAATGGTACTACCATATGAATCCAGTCCAGTGATACTGCTGTATTAATCATGTGGTACTACTGTATGAGTCAGGGATACTGCTGTATAAGTCCAGTGGTACTGCCATATAAGTCCAGTGATACTGCCATATATGTCACGTGGTACTGCTATATAAGTTCAGTGATAATGCCAAATAAGTCCAATCCAGTGGTACTGCTATATAAGTCCAATGGTACTGCCGTATAAGTCCAGTGATACTGCCGTATAAATCCAGTGGTGCTGCCATATAAGTCCAGTGATACTGCTGTATAAATTCAGTGGTACTGCCGTATAAATTTAGTGGTACTGCCGTATAAATTTAGTCCAATAGTACTGGAATATAAGTCCAGTGATACTGCCATATAAATCCACTGGTACTGCCGTATAAGTCAGTGGTACTGCTGTATAAGTCCTGTGATACTGCCATATACTGTAAGTCCAGTGGTACTGCCGTATACTGTAAGTCAGTGGTACTGCTGTATAAGTGAAGTGGTACTGCCATAAAAGTCCAGTGGTACTGTCGTATAATTCCAGTGGTTCTGCCTTATAAGTCCATTGGGACTGCCATATATTTCCACTGATACTGCCGTATAAGTCCATTAGTGCTGTCCTGTATATTATTTACTCCAAAATAAACGGGTTATTAAAATTTTATCTTAATAATTTTTACAGGGTTTGCCTTGTTTTGTGTAGGGGTACGCTGTCCTGTGCCGCATATTGGGGGTCATTCCGAGTTGTTCGCTCATTGCCGATTTTTGCAACAGAGCAATTAAGGCAAAAATGCGCATGCGCATGGTACGCAGTGAGCGTGCGCTAAGTATTTTACCTCAAAACTTAGTAAATTTACTCATGTCCGAACGAAGAATTTTCATCGTTGAAGTGAATCGTAGTGTGATTGACAGGAAGTAGGTGTTTCTGGGCGGAAACTGACCGTTTTCTAGGAGTGTGCGGAAAAATGCAGGCGTGCCAGGATAAAATGCAGGAGTGTCTGGAGAAACGGGGGAGTGGCTGGCCAAATGCAGGGCGTGTTTGTGATGTCAAACCAGGAACGAAATGGGCTGAGCTGATCGCAGTGTTGGAGTAAGTTTCGAGCTACTCAGAAACTGCTAAGAATTTTCTATTCGCAATTCTGCTAATCTTTCATTCACAATTCTGCTAAGCTAAGATACACTCCCAGAGGGCGGCGGCCTAGCGTGTGCAATGCTGCTAAAATCTGCTAGCGAGCGAACAACTCGGAATGACGGCCATTGTGTTATATAACTACAGAAAAATAATGGAGAACACAAATTTGGAGGATAAAATAGGGAAAGATAAAAAACCACTTCCTCCTAGTGCTGAAGCTGCTGCCACTAGTCATGACATAGATGATGAAATGCCACCAATGTCATCTGCCAAGGCCGATGCCCAAAGTCATAGTAGAGGACATGTAAAATCCAAAAAGCCAAAGTTCAGTAATATGACTAAAAAAATAAATTTAAATGGTCTGAGGAGAAACCTAAACTAGCCAATATGCCATTTACGACATGGAGTGGAAAGGAACAGCTCAGGCCCTGGCCTATGTATATGACTAGTGGTTCAGTTTCACATGACGATAGAAGCCCTCATCCTCCCGCTAGAAAAATGATAAGAGTTAAGCTGGCAAAAGCACAGCAAAGAACTGTACGTTCTAAGGTGGTATCACAAATCCCCAAGGATAGTCCAAGAGTGTCAGCAGTTGTGATGCCTAACCTTCCCAACACTGGATGGGAAGAGCTGGCTCCTTCCACCATTTGCACACCCTCTGCAAGTTCTGGAAGGAGCACCAACAGTCCAGTTCGTGATATTCAATTTGAAGATGTCACTGTAGAAGTACACCAGGATGAGGATATGGGTGTTGCTGGCGCTAAGGAGGAAGTTGACGAGTTGGATTCTGATGGTGATGTGATTTGTTTAAGTCAGGCACCGGGGAAGACAACTGTTGTCTGTGGCATGTATAAGCCCATTGTCATGCCTAGGCAAAATGTCAATAAAGCCACCTCTTCAGCGTGGAATTATTTCTCCACAAATCCAGACTACAGTTGTCAAGCCATGTGTTGCCTTTGTCATTCTGTAATAAGTAGGGTTAAGGACGTTAACCACCTAGGAACATCCTCCCTTATACGTCACTTGCAGCGCATTCACCAGAAGTCACTGTTAAGTTCAGAATCTTTGGGTAAGAGCATAAGCAGTCCACTGACACCCTAGTTCCCTTCTTCCTCTTGTACTCAAGCTCCTGCAAGCCACACCACCAACTCCCTCAACGTCAATTTCCTCCTCAGTCAAGAACATCTGTAGTCCTGCAGGCCATGTCACTGGCATGACTGACGAGTCCTCTCCTAACCGGGATTCCTCCGGAGGATCCTTGAGTTGTACACCTACTGCTGCTGCTGTTGTTGCAATTGACTATCCAACAGTCCTTTGCGAGAAAGTCAAAATATGACAACAGTCATCCTGTTGCAAAGCGGATAGCTGAGGCCTTGACAGCTATGTTGGTGTTACACGTGCATCCGGTATCCGCCATTGGTGCAGTGGAATTTAGACAACTGATGGAGGTAGTGTGCCCCCGGAACCAAATCCCATCTAGATTCCACTTCACTAGGAAAGTGATTCCTGGACTGTACAGGGACATTAAGAAAAGTGTCCTGAAAAATCTAGTTGTACCCACCATCCAGTAAACCATGGATATGTGGACAAGTGCAGCAGGTCAAACTAAGGACTACATGACTGTGACAGCCCACAGGGTATATGTATTGCCTCCCACAGCAACAACAGCAGTGGCACCAGTAGCAGCATCTCACAATCGCCAGCTCGTTCCTAGGCAGGCTATGCTCTATATCACCGGTTTCCGAAAGAAGCACACCACTGACAACCTCTTACGGAAACTGAAGTACATGATGGTGCAATGGCTTACCCCAATTAGATTTTCCTAGGGATTTGTGATATCGGACAATGCCACCAATATTGTTTGTGCATTACATCTTGGCAAATTCCAGCACGTCCCATGTTTTGCACATACAATTAACTTGGTGGTGCAGAATTTTTTGAAAAATGACAGGGGCATGCAGGATGATGCTGTCGGTGGCCCAAAAAATTGTGGGCCACTTTCGACATTCAGCCACTGCATGCCGAAGACTGGAGCACCAGCAAACAATCCTGAACCTGCCCTGCCATCACCTGAAGCAAGAGGTGGTAACGAGGTGGAATTAAACACTCTATATGCTTCAGAGGATGGCCGAGCAGTAAAAGGCCATTCAAGCCTATTCATCCACCTACGATATAGACAAAGGAGGGGGAATGCACCTGACTCAAGCACAGTGGAGAATAATTTCCATCTTGTGTAATGCTAGCCATACATCAGACCAACTTTTCTCCAACACTCCAAACTTCCAACCATCCAACTTGTCTGTTCAACTAAAACAGTGCCCCACACATCTCACCAACTTTTTACCAGTGCTCCACACATCTAACCAACTTTTCATCAGACCAACCAACCTTCCAACTTCTGTCCAACTTGTGATGTCACCGAAGTAGGCGGACAGTGCCTGCCTACAGTTCTTCAGTTTTGTTTTGTTTTTTAATTTCAAAACATGCAGAAGTGTCTTTTTTTCAGTGAAACTGGGCTTTTCTTTCACCACCATACATTTATTAGATTTACTTATTTTTATACTGAACTATGGATACCAGCATGGTTGGGCTGCCAAGGCAAATATATATATATATATATATATATAAAGATGTAGATATTCGGCACTTCCAATGTAGTAAAATGTACAGCTTGCCTGGTGCCCTCTTTTTTGGAGGCACAAGTATTATTTATATATTTTTAAAAAGATTATTATTATATATATATATATTTTTTTTAAATGGAATGGGAAAAACCCGAAAAAAAATTTGCGTGGGGTCCCCCCTCCAACGCATAACCAGCCTCGGGCTCTTCGAGCCGGCCCTGGTTCTAAAAATCCGGGGTAAAAACGGACAGGGGATCCCCCGTATTTATAAAACCAGCACCGGGCTCTGCGCCTGGTGCTGGTGCAAAAAATACGGGGGACAAAAAGAGTAGGGGTCCCCCATATTTTTTACACCAGCATCAGGCTCCACTAGCTGGACAGATAATGCCACAGCCGGGGGTCACTTTTATACAGTGCCCTGCGGCCATGTCATTAAATATCCAACTAGTCACCCCTGGCCGGGGTACCCTGGGGGAGTGGGGACCACTTCAATCAAGGGGTCCCCCCCCCAGCCACCCAAGGGCCAGGGGTGAAGCCCGAGGCTGTCCCCCCCATCCAAAGGCTGCGGATGGGGGGCTGATAGCCTTGAGAAAATTTAAAGAATATTGTTTTTTCCAGTAGTACTACAAGTCCCAGCAAGCCTCCCCCGCAAGCTGGTACTTGGAGAACCACAAGTACCAGCATGCGGGAGAAAAACGGGCCCACTGGTACCTGCAGTTCTAATGGAAAAAAAATACCCAAATAAAAACAGGAGACACACACCGTGACAGTAAAACTTTATTTCACACATGTCGACACACACATACTTACCTATGTTGACACGAAGGAGTCGGTCCTCTTCTCCAAGTAGAATCCACGGGTACCTGAAAATAAAAGATAATTATACTCATCTGATCCAGCGTCCTTATACGTAATGCCACCCCTGTAGTAGTAGCATCCTTATACGTAATGTTCCCCCAGTAGTAGTACCGCCCTTATACATAATGCCCCCCCAGTAGTAGTAGCATCCTTACATGTAATGCCCTCCCAGTAGTAGTAGCACCGTCCTTATACATAATGCCCCCCAGTAGTAAGAGTCCTTATACATAATGCCCCCCAGTAGTAAGAGTCCTTATACATAATGCCCCCCCAGTAGTAGCGTCCTTATATGTAATGCCCCCCAGTATTAGTAGCCTCCTTATACATAATGCCCCCCCAGTAGTAGTAGGATCGTTATATGTAATGTCCCCCTGTAGTAGTAGCGTTCTTATACATAATGCCCCCCCAGTAGTAGTAGCAACGTTATATGTAATGCCCCTATGTAGTAGTAGCGTTCTTATACATAATGCCCCCCAGTAGTAGTAGCATTGTTATAGGTAATGCCCCCCCAGTAATAGTAGCGTCCTTATACATAATGCCCCCCCAGCAGTAGTATCGTTATATGTAATGCCCCCCCCAGCAATAGTAGCGTCCTTATACGTAATGCCCCCCCTATAGTAGTAGCGTCCTTATATGTAATGCCCCTCCTATAGTAGTAGCGTCCTTGCATGTAATGGCCCCCCTAACAGTGGTGTCCATAAGCGCGCTGCACACACAGACATACCTCACACACATACAATTCACACATATATACAGACACACACACACCCCACCTTGCACACACACACATCTCCACCATACACACACACACACACACACACACACACACACACACACATATACAAACACACACACACACACTCACTTCTCTCTCACCCTCCACTTAACAAGTCTGGCTGGCCGTCACTGCAAAGCTGTCTGGTCCCGTGTAGCTCCGCCCCTCTATTCCGTGTAGCCCGCCCTCTCGTGCCGCCGTAGCTCCGCCCCCTTTTCAGACCCCGCACTGCACAGCCCGCTATCACAGGTGATTGGGGGGGGGGGGGAGGGGGGCTTTTCATGCTGCCGGCACAGTAGGCGGACACTAGCAGGCAGTGTCCGCCTACTTATCGTTCAGTTGGGGGGAAAGTTTCCCCTACACCTGAACGATTGGTTGGGAAAATCAAACAGGTTTGATTTTCCCAACTAGTTGGACAGACCGTTTCTGTCCGTTTTTCAGCGTGTGGGAGCAAACGGCTGATAATCGTTTGCTCCCACACACTGCCACATTATCTTTCCAACCAGCCAACTAGTTGGCTGGTTGGAAAGATATCGTCCTGATGTATGGCCAGCTTAAGATTCTCCAACACTTTGAACTTGCCACACGTGAAGTTAGTTCAGACACTGCCAGCTTGAGTCAGGTCATTCCCCTCATCAGGCTTTTGCAGAAGCAGCTGGAGAAATTGAAGGAGGAGCTAATACGTAGTGATTCTGTAAAGTATGTGGGACTTGTGGATGGAGCCCTTCATTCGCTTTGTCAGGATTCAAGGGTGGTCAATCTGTTGAAATCAGAGCACTACATTTTGGCCACTGTGCTCGATCCTAGGTTTAAAGCCCACGTTGTATCTCTCTTTCTGGCAGACACAAGTCTGAAGAAGTTCAAAGACCTGCTGGTGAGACAATTGTCAACTCAAGCGGAATGTGACCCGTCAACAGCTCCTCTTTTATTTTTTCCCACAACTGGGGCTGCGAGGTAAAGGATAAAATTTCTGAGCCCACCCACTGTTGATGATGCAGGGCAGTCAGGAGAGAGTGCTGACATCTGGTCCTGACTGAAGGACCTGCCAATGATTACTGACATGTCTACTGTCACTGCATATGATGCTGTCACCATTGAAAGAATGGTGGAGGATTATATGGGTGACAGCATCCAAGTAGGCATGTCAGACAGTCCCTATGTATACTGGTAGGAAAAAGAGGCAATTTGGAGGCCCATGTACAAACTGACTTTATTTGACCTAGCTTGCCCCCCCCCCCCTCCAGTGTGTACTCCGAAAGAGTGTTTAGTGCAGCCGGTCACCTTGTCAGCGATTAGCGTAGGAGGTTACTTCCACAAAATGTGGAGAAGATGATGTTCATTAAAATGAATTAAAAATTCCTCTAGGAATTGACCAGCAATTGCCTCCAGAAAGTACCCAGGGACCTGTGATGGTGGATTCCAGTGGGAATGAATTAATACTCTGTGAGGAAGAGGCTGTTCATGCTGAAAAGGGTGAGGAATCAGAATATGAGGACGACATCTTGCCTCTGTAGAGCCAGTTTGTACATGAAGAGATTAATTTCTTTTTTTTTGGTGGGGGGATTAATTGCTTCTTTTATTGTGGGGGCCCAAACAAAACAATAATTTCAGCCACATTCATGTGTCAGACTCTGTCGCTTAAATGATTGGTTTGTTTAAGTGTGCAAGTCCTGTTTATACAAGATAAGGTTGGGTGGGAGGGCCTAAGGACAATTCCATCTTGCACCTCTTTTTCTTCTTTGCATTATGTGCTCTTTGTGGCCTAGTTTTTAAAAATGCCATCCTGTCTGACACTGTAATGCCACTCCTAGATGGGCCAGGTGTTTGAGCCGCCCTCTTGGGTCGCTTAACTTAGTCATCCAGTGACCTCATTGCACCTCTTTTTCTTCTTTGCATTATGTGCTCTTTGGAGCCTAGTTTTTAAAAGTGACATCCTGTCTGACACTTCAGTGCTACTCCTAGATGGGCCAGGTATTTCTGCCCCCCACTTGGGTCGCTTAGCTTAGACATCCAGCTACCACATTGCACCTCTTTTTCTTCTTTGCATTATGTGCTCTTTGGGGCCTGGTTTTTAAAAGTACAATCCTGTCTGCCACTGCAGTGCCACACCTAGATGGGCCAGGTGTTTGTGCCGCCCACTTGGGTTGCTTAGCTTAGTCATCCAGCTACCTTGGTTTAATCTATTGGCCTATAAACAATATTGTGAAGTGTTAGGTGTTCAGAATAAACTGGAAATTATTGGAAATTAATGTTATTGAGGTTAATAATACCATTGGAATAAAATTACAAAAAACACGAGCGATGATCCAGATCCGAAACCAAAACATGAAACACGAAAAGTGCCCACTGCACATCTCTAAAATGTATACATTTCCATGACACTATTAGTTAGCAAATGAGCTATGATGGTGGATTTTACATATTGATAAATTACTATTATCAATGATGGTTTTGCAACTGTAGGCCCTATGTAAAATCTATTGTGATACCCCTCCAATCCTATTAGAAGGGGCATCTATCATAGGAAGTGTGAGAAAGTTAATGCAGTTTTTCCTTTAATTCAAATCCTTTAGAATAACAAAAGAGAAGTTCTAATGTATTTACACTTGCAATTAGTGTTTTAAGAGTTGAAAACTTAGAGAACTCAAGGACTATAAGTTTGTAATTTAATTATTGAACAAACCTTTGACATCTCAGGGGAAAGCTAAATGGGCAAATTGTAATCACAAGACATCAAGAGATTAATCTCAAAACATATTGCTTAATTTTAATTATATTTTCTCCTATAAATGTTGTTACAAAAGCAACTTTTAATTATTAGTTTTATAATACCCTTCAGTTGCACTGTGGCTCAATTTAATCTCAATACATGAACTTCAGCCTATAAATAGCCTCCATACAGTTTAATAAGATGACCGATTAGTCAAAAACTAAAGAGATCTTAGGCAAGGAAATGCTCATTGAATTATAGAATATAGGGATTTGATTTTTTCCCTATAGATGATTAATCTCAAAACAGTAAAATAACATTGTGTTTTCTTAAGTGATTGCTCTCATATGTTTTAATAGATGATACTAAATAGCCATAGCCTTAACGCCCATACAGCCACTAGCATCATGACAACAGTTTTCGGCAAAAATGTAGAATTTTTCATTAAGTGTTTCAAATTCCCATTGCCAGATAATTCATAAGATTTCAAAAGATTTAGTTTGATGTTTTTATAAATTCCAGCTGTAGTGTTCTCTAACATGATTTCCACAGTAATTAAATCACAATGCATATCCTTTCAAAAAACATATTAAACCTAGTTACTTTAATTATGGTTAAACTGGACTTTATAAAGAAACAAATCTGCTACCAAAGGTAAAAATAACATCAAATGTACTCATCAGTAAGTAAATTGCTTTCTCCCAAAACATTTCTTAATTTAATTTATTAATAATTTGATAACTGACTACCTACTGAGTAGCGAGAAGAAATTTTTGCTTAGTTTCTATTAAACAGCTGAAGCAATATACCATGATATATTATAAAGCACATTCATTACTGTAAATTAAATAGTTACATTTATAAAATACAGTATACAGTACTACTTTGAACTAGAGATGAGCGGCAGGCACTTTTTGTGTTTTGGTTTAGGATCTGGATTGCCGTTCGTGTTTTGGATCTGGATCATTTTGGCAAAACCATCCTTTTGGGTTTTGGTTTTGGATCTGGATGATTTTTTTTTTTAAAAACCATAGAAACATCTAAAATCACAGAATTTGTGGGTAATTTTGATCCAATGGTATTATTAACCTCAATAACATTCATTTCCACTCATTTCCAGTCTATTGTGAACACCTCACACCTCACAATATTGTTTTTAGGTCAAAAGGTTGCACCAAGATCACTGGATGACTAAGCTAAGCAACCCAAGTGGGCAGCACAAACACCTGGCCCATCTAGGAGTGGCACTGCTGTGTCAGACATGATGGCACTTTTAAAAACTAGGCCCCAAAGAGCACATAATGCATAGAAGAAAAAGAGGTGCAATAAAGGTAGCTAGATGACTAAGCTAAGCGACCCAAATGGGTAGCACAAACATCTGGCCCATCAAGGAGTGGCACTGCAGTGTCAGACAGTATGGCACTTTTAAAAATTAGGTTCCAAAGAGCACATAATGCAAAGAAGAAAAAGAGGTGCAAGATGGAATTGTCCTTGGGCCCTCCAACCCACCCTTATGTTGTATAAACAGGACATGCATACTTTAACAAACCTATCATTTCAGCGACACGACTGTGGGGTATATTTACTAAGCTCCCGATTTTGACCGATTTGGTGTTTCTTGATCAAAGTGTCATCTCGGGAATTTACTAAACTAAAATCTCAGCAGTGATGAGGCATTCGTATTTTTTTGGTAGTCAAAGAAAAAAAATACGAATGAATACACTATCGGTCAAACGTGGCTGTTTACGTATACAACTCGGTAATTTACTAAAAATTTTATTTCACAAACACTGCTGGCAATAGCCAAAAACTGCCGTGAAAAAACACATTTCGTAAAAAAAAAAGCAGTTTTAAACAGACCTGCTTTTTTTTTACCGTGTTCTGATAGTCATGCACGAATCCATGAGATCCGTGCATGTTTATCAGTGGGAAGGGGTGGGAAACTGTTAAAAATTGTAAAAAAAAAATGTGTGGGGTCCCCCCTCCTAAGCAAAACCAGCCTTTGGCTCTTTGAGCCGGTCCTGGTTGTAAAAATATGGGGGGGAGAATGACTGGGGTTCCCCCATATTTAAACAACCAGCACCGGGCTCTGCATCCGGTCCTGGTGCAAGAAATACGGGGGACAAAAAACGTAGGGGTCCCCCATATTTTTGAACCAGCACCGGGCTCCACTAGTCAGAGAGATAATGCCACAGCCGGGGGACACTTTTATATCGGTCCCTGCGGCCCTGGCATTAAATCACTAACTAGTCACCCCCTGGCCGGGGTACCCTGGAGGAGTGGGGACCCCTTAAATCAAGGGGTCCCCCCCTACAGCCACCCAAGGGCCAGGGGTGAGGTTACTCGCGGTCAACTGCTGACTGCAAAGTTCCCACCATTGGATACAATGTAGCGCCTATGCGCTACATTGTATCTCTGCCGTGCACAGCCTGGCTGACAGCTCAGGAGCGCACAGGCAATCAGGAGAGTGCCACGATGTGGCGCTCCCTGATTGGCTGAAGGGACCCTATGTGACAGGAGTCACAGGGGGTCTCGGCAGTCGGGGAAAGGGGTCCCATGTGTAATCATGGGGCCCCTTTCAGTGCATGGTTCGGGTTTTTCGGGGGTTTTTTTGTGCCAAGTGCGTGGATTACAAGCTCAGAAGAGGACCGATCTACACTGGATTTTTGTGAGTATAATTTTATTCACAGGTACCCCATGGATTCTACTTGGAGAAGTGGACCGACCCTCGTGTGAACATAGGTATGTGTGAATGTAGGTGTGCATGTATGGAATAAAGTTTTACTTTCAAGGTGTGTGAGTTCTGTTTTCATTTGGGCATTTTTTTTTTGTAGTAGTACTACAGGTACCAGCGGGCCCGTTTTTCCACCGCATGCTGGTACTTGTGGTTCTCCAAGTACCAGCTTGCAGGGGAGGCTTGCTGGGACTTGTAATACTTCTACAAATAACAATATTCTTATTTTTACACATGGCTATCAGCCACCCATCTGCAGCCCTTGGATGGGGGGACAGCCTTGGGCTTCACCCCTGGCCCTTGGGTGGCTGGAGGGAAGACCCCTTTATTTAAGGGGTCCCCATTCCTCCAGGGTACCCCGGCCAGGGGTGACTAGTTAGTGATTTAATGCCAGGGCCGCGGGGACTGATATAAAAGTGTCCCCCGGCTGTGGCATTATCTCTCTGACTAGTGGAGCCCGATGCTGGTTCAAAAAATATGATGGACCCCTACGTTTTTTGTCCCCCGTATTTTTTGCACCAGGACCGGACGCAGAGCCCGGTGCTGGTTGTTTAAATATGGGGGAACCCAAGTCATTTTTCCCCCCATATTTTTACAACCAGGACCGGCTCAAAGAGCCCGAGGCTGGTTTTGCATAGGAGGGGGGACCCCACGCATTTTTTTTTTAATTTTAACTCTTTAAACACTTTTTAAAGGTACACAATTAAGCCCTGTACGGATCTCACAGATCCGGCCGAGATTCATTGTGTTAATGTTGGCAGTGTTTTACTAATCACTCACGTAAAACACTGCCCGACATTATGAATGACATCGACATTGGAAAAAACGAAAATGCAGAATACGACAGCATAGTAAATGAGCCGTAAAAAAACTAAAAGTTGCAAATTCACACATTCGATGTCATTCGTGTTTGAACTTTAACCTCATTCTGAAAAATACGAATTTTAGTAAATATACCCTTGTGGCTTAAATGACTGGTTTGTTTGGGCCCCCACCAAAAATGAAGCACTAAATCTCTCCTTGCACAAACTGGCTCTACAGTGGCAAGATGTCATCCTCATCCTCAGATCCCCCCTCCTTCAGTGTTTACATCCTCAACCTCACAGCCAAATTATATTCAAACAAAACCACATTATTTAGTTGTCAGTGGACTGCTTACGCTATAACTCAAAGTTTCTGGACTTGACAAAGACTTATGATGAATGTGCTGTAGGTGACGCATAAGGGAGGATGTTCCAAGGTGGTTAACATCCTTACCCCTACTTATTATGGATTGACAAAGGCAATAGATGGCTTGACACCTCCTTATTTGTGGAGAAATAATTCCACTCCGAAGAGGTGGCTTTTTGGCATTTTGCCCAGGCATGACAATGGGCTTATTCATCCCATGGACAACAACTGTCTCCCCCAGTGCCTGATTTAAACAAACCACATCACCATCAGAATCCTCCTCGTCAACTTCCTCCTCAGCGCCAGCAACACCCATATCCTCATCCTGGTGTACTTCAACAGTGACATCTTCAATTTGAATATCAGAAACTGGACCGTGGGTGCTCCTTCCACCACTTGCTGAGGTCGTGCAAATGGTGGAAGGAGCACCTCTTCCAGTCAAGTGTTGGGAAGGTCAGGCATCACAACTGCTGACACACTTGGACTCTCCTTGCGGATTTGTGATACCATCTTAGAACGCACAGTTCTTTGCTGTGCTTTTGCCAGTTTAACTCATTTTTCTAGCAAGCGGATGAGGGCTTCCATCATCATGTGAAGCTGAACCACTAGTCATGAACATAGGCCAGGGCCTAAGCAGTTCCTTGCCACTCCATGTCATAAATGACATATTGGCAAGTTTACGTTTCTCCTCAGATGATTTAAATTTATTTTTGGGGTAATTTTACTGAACTTTGGCTTTTTGGATTTTACATGCCCTCTAATATGACATTGGGCATCAGCCTTGGCAGAAGACGTTGATGGCATTTCATCGTTTTCCTCACCAAACTCAATACATCCACCTTTCCTCTCTTACAAGACCTTCACTGGCTCCCCTTCCCTTTCCGAATCAATTTCAAGCTTCGCACTCACTTACAAAGCCCTGACCCACTCCTCTCCCATCTACATCTCTGACCTTATCTCCCTTTACACTCCCACACGTCTCCTGCCTACTGATTTCTTCCTCCCACTCCTTACCCCAAGATTTTTCACGTGCTGCTCCATTTCTCTGGAATTCCCTACCTCTCCCCCTCAGACTCTCTACTTCTCAACAAAACTTCAAACGGGCTCTCAAGACGCACTTCTTCACTAAACCCAGCCAAATCTCATCCTATCCCTCTATTCCACACTCTCTATGTACCCGTCTACGTCACCCCTGTCTGTCTACCCCTCCCCTTTAGAATGTAAGCTCTGACAAGTAGGGCCATCTTCCCTCATGTTCTTATCCTTTTTCTTTAATAATCTTCAACTGCACCAAATCTAGCAGTCTTCTGCCACCTGATACTTATTCCAGTGTCATCTGCTGATGTAGCTATGTATATTTATCCTGTACTTGTCTATATTGTCATCAACTGTAAGTTGCTGTTTTCCTATTTTGATTATTTGTTTATGTACTCTGTAACTTGGTACTGCGGAACCCTTGCGTTGCCATATAAATAAAGGATAATAATAATAATAATAATAATAATGATCATCTATGTCATGACTAGTGGCAGCAGCTTAAGCACTAGGAGGAAGTGGTTCTTGATCTCTCCCTATTTTATCCTCCAAAATGTTGTTCTCCATTATTTTTCTGAAGTTATATAACACAATATGTGGCACAGGAGAGCGTACCCCTACACCACACAGGGCAAACCCTGTAAAAATTATATGGATATTAACCCTTTTATTTGGAGTTATTATTATAATAATATGCAGCACATAATAATATGCAGCACATAATATATGCAGCACATTGTATAATAGACAACACACATATGGCACAGCCTGTAAAATTATTTAGATAATAACCCTTTCTTTGGAGTAAATAATAATATGCGGCACAGGAGAGCATACCCCTAAACCACACACACACGGCAATGCCTGTAAAAAATATTTGGATAATAACCCTTTTATTTGGAGTTATTATAATAATATGCGACACAGGAGAGCATACCCCTACACCATACAGGGCAAACCCTGTAAAAATTATTTGGATTAAATATTAATAACCTTTTTATTTGGAGTAAATAATATACAGCACAGGACAGCACCACTGGACTTATACGGCAGTACCGCTGGAGTTATACGGCAGTAAAGCTGGACTTATATGGCAGTACCCCATGACTAATACAGCAGTACCCCTGGACTTATAAGGCAGCACCACTGGACTGAACTTATATGGCAGCACCACTGGACTGGACTTATATAGCATCACCACTGGACTTATGGCAGCACAGAACATGACCACTGTACTGATGCGGCACAAGACAGCACCACTGGACAGGACTTATACAGCAGCACTGGATTTATGGCAGCACAGGACACCACCACTGGACTTATGGCAGCACAGGACACCACCACTGGACTGATGCAGCACAAGACAACACCACTGGACTGGACTTAAACAGTAGCACTGGACATATGGCAGCATAGGACACCACCACTGTGACTGGACTTATGCAGCACAAGACACCACCACTAGACTGATGTAGCACAAGACACCACCACTGGACTGATACAGCACAAGACAGCACCACTGGAATGATACAAAACAGCAGGTCGCCACCCCACGTGCCATGCCACTTTCCTGCACAGACACTGGAGACACGTCCTCTTGCTACACTCTCCAGGACTGGAGTGAAAATGGCGGCGACGCGCGGCTCCTTATATGGAATCCAAAACCTGCGAGAATCTGGCAGCGGGATGATGATGTTTTGCCTCGTTCTGGTTTCCGAGTCAGGCGGGAGAATCCAAACCTGATCCGAACTCGGAGCGTAAAGTTCGGGGGATTCGGTTCTCAGTGAACCAAACCCGCTCATCCCTACTTTGGACTGTAGTTTATGAATGCAACCCTTATTTTGATTTTTTTGGTGAAAAAATAATTGTATTAAAAAAATATTCCTATGGAGTAAACCCATTCAATCTCTACATAATGTTAAGGCTCACCATTAACTCTGTATGTGAGGTCGGTCTTCGTGAGTACTGAATGTAATGATATGAGACTTTTCAGTTGAACACAAATATAACTTCTAGCCATAGGTGCTCAAACAATGTGTTTGATTTAGATGTAGTAGTTGTCTCTTATTTTTGTATTGTGCAGTCCCTAAATCTTTTGCTGTTACAATCATATTAAACCTGCTACCTACTCTACTATAGGGGGTCATTCTGAGTTTATCGCAAGCTGCCGTTGTTCGCTGCATACCGATCAGGGGAAAAAATGGCTAATCTGCGCATGCGTATGGTCCGCAATGGGCACGTGCATCGTACGGGTACACAGTCCATTGTAGTTTTGCACTGGTTCTAGCGACGATTCCAATTGCACAGATGGCCGCAAGGTGAGTGACAGAAAGTGGGCGTTTCTGGGTGTCAACTGACCGTTTTCAGGGAGTGCTTAGAAAAACGCAGGCGTGTCGGGGAAAACACAGGCATGGCTGGGCGTTCGCTGGGCGGGTGTGTGACGTCAAAAGCCGTCCCTCCATCGTTAGAATCAACGCACAGGATAAGTAACTACAGGGCTGGTCTTGTTTTACACAAAAAGATTTTGCAGGCGCTCTTCTGCACAGACTTTCGCACTTCTGCAAATCAAAAATACACTTCCAGGTGGGCGGCGGCATAGCATTTGCATGGCTGCTAAAAACTGCTAGCAAGCAATCAACTCATAGTTCGATAGATGGTGTCCTGCTGTATTAATAAATATTATTGTCAATTCCTCATATCAAAATATCTTCATGGCTTTCTCAAAGTACTCCTTTGTTTGCTTTGTTGTATGCTCACTGAGCAAATTGCAGTGAATGTACAGTATTAGTATGTTGCAGGCAGTTGTGTGATTTTGATGATTTAGCCACTACATTTAAAGCCACAGTAAACTTTAAAGGCTAAACCAACAAGGTTCCCTTAACAAAGTCCCTTATTTGCAATTCTACAGCAAGCCAAAGACAGTTTAACTCCTGGTAACATAACCACAGCAGGGGGAATATTAAACTGGTGAGATTCTAATAATTAAGGATGCAAAACCCCTTGGTAAAAGTTATGGAGGACCCATTGTTCCTGGAAGGGACCTACTTAGACTGTGTTACACCACATCAGCATGAGCTGAGGTAAAGACTGTTATTTTAATAATGGTGTTCTGACTAACCCTTGGTTGGTTTAAGCACCAATTGATACAGTTAAAGCTCACATGTACTCCAGGGGGTTTCCCTATACCTGGGAGGAGTAATAGGAATAATGGGCCCTACAAACTCAGCGATCCACCGCCAAGCTGCCCGACGGCGGATACGGCCGATGGGTGACCCAGCAGTAGAGGGGCAGTGACGGGGGAGTGAAGTTTCTTCACTCACTCTGTCACCTGGCAGCATAGCAGTGCAAGCTAATATGGACGAGATTGTCCATATTGGCTTGCATGTATAAGCAACCCGGCACCAATGATGAATGAGCGCGGGGCCGCGCATCATTCATTGTTGGTGCCTACACACTGAAGGACATGAACAAGTTCTCGTTCATTAATTAATGAGAACGTTGATATCGTGCAGTGAAATCTGTAAAGACTGGTGTTATAGTTTCAACTTCTGCAAGGAATTGTTTTTATACACAGAATCCGGTAAAAGCTTGTACCATTGGTCTCCACCTGTGGAATGGTGCTTGCAGCCATGTTGCAGTCATGTTCTACCATGCTGAGATCGGGTGTGGTATTGAAAGTCGACAGTAACTAGGTCGACAATGTCTAGGTCGACCACTATTGGTCGACAGTAACTAGGTCGACAGGGTGTCTAGGTCGACAGGGTCTTTAGGTCGACATGTCAAAAGGTCGACATGTCAAAAGGTCGACATGAGTTTTTAATGTTATTTTGGTGTTGTTTTCTTCGTAGAGTGACCGGGAACCCCAATTAGTGCACCGCGTCCCCTCGCATGGCTCGCTTCGCTCGCCATGCTTCGGCATGGTGCCTTCGCTCCGCTACCACTTCGCTCGGCACAGATTACCGTTCCAATCGTAGTCCACGTGGATCGTTAAGTATGAAAAGGTTCAAAAAAATAAAAAAATTGTGGAAAACTCATGTCGACCTTTTGTCCTGTCGACCTAGAACATGTCGACCTAAAGACCCTGTCGACCTAGACACCCTGTCGACCTAGTTACTGTCGACCAATAGTGGTCGACCTAGACATTGTCGACCTAGTTACTGTCGACTTTCAGTCCGGATCCCGCTGAGATCAGCCTTATGATAACAGAACAGTGCAATACAGCAAGGGCTATTTATAATTTGTATAGCACACACATATTCCATAGTGATTTACATAGAATATTTGGCCATTCACATCAGTCCATGCCCCAGTGGAGCAAACAATCTATATTTCTCTTTCATCCAGGATGGGGAACACTGGACCATGGAGTTATTTATAGGACTGCAGAAGCTGGCACTTAAACTAAACTAAACTAAACAATTGCTTTAAAACTTATGCTCCTACAGTACCTCTGCAACCCCTATCATACCAGTGTGATTTAAGTTCCCATTACAGTTCATGCATGTTTTCAGTACTGCAGCTAGTATTTTGATTTCATTTTAAACTTTTTTACTTATACACTAAGTTGGCTGTATGCTGCTTCTAGCAGCACACAGCAAGAGTGATGGCTGCAGGGAGCCAGAAAAGGCTTGCTATTCATCAACTACAGTGAGAGCAGAGCTGAACAGAAGGTCACTTCCCAAGTGGTGCTCCGGTATCTCCAGAGACTGCCTCGACTGGGGGACTGTGACGCTCTCTCACCCTCTCAGGGGGTGCAAGGGGGCAGCACTCTCCCAAATGGAGCCACCGTTTTGCTGGGCATCTGCGGTGGCTTTCCCCTCTGGGAGAGTGTGCACTCCAGGCAACCCTGGTGGGTCAACTAAACTATTGTTTTCAGCCGGGAGGTGTTAGAAGTACATAGACGAGTGGAGAACTGGACAGTGAAAGAGGAGTGGGGCTTGTCTGTTGCTGTACTCTTCTCCAGCTGTGGGCATTATGGTATTGGGAGGACACTGCAGACACCATTCCTCTGCCGGCTAGACCTCCTCTACTGCAACACAGGTGTCTACCGCTCCTCTCCTCGGCAGATCATGTGTTGGCCCATCATGGAAGACTAAATACTTGGGGATTTATATTATCATTATCTTAGTGGCATAGTTATTGGTGGCTCTCTATGTTTGTTTAAATATGTTAAAAGTCAGGTTCCCTTGAATTTACATCTAACACAGGCTACATAGTGCATGTTTTGGTGGGAGAATGGTGGTCAAGATTAATACTGCTACTACTTGCATGGCATTGTTATTTACATGGGGCACTGTAAGGTGCAGTTGCCATAAGGGGGGCAAACTGTCAGGTTGAGCCTGGTGATGAGCAGGCTTCAGGGGGCAATACTGTATGTCTGCCATTGTGGTTCCAGTGTGAGCTCAGTCTTTGGGCTAGTCAGTGTCTACCTTTGTGGAGTTGATAACACTTCAGAGGGAGGAACTGCTTTGGTCCTCAGACGTGACTGTACCCTCAGTGCAGGGGCTAGCTTCCCCTCTTCCTGGAGATCGGGTAACTCATGAGGTATCTGCTCCTCTCTGGCTCTGTACCACGGAGTGTACAACCTCTTCATATATAAAACATTACTTATAGAAAACATTTCTTGGAAGATCCTAGACTGTGGGCAATGCACACATGTCTCCTCTCTTTCAGGGGTTTGGTGGAGGTTTACGATTCAACTTCAATTTCTGGAGTAAGTGGTCCTTCAAGGAACTTGGATTTTTTCTTAGTGCAGGGCACTGATGATCTCATTGTGGCGGTCCAACAGTCCCTGGCCTACTTGTGATTGGATTCCTGCACACAGGCGGATAGTCTCAGAGAAACCTGAAATATGCCGGATAGACATTTTTCTGTCCCTCATAAATTTGCCTTTAGTTATCCACTTCTGGTGAATCCTATGGCTCTGTGGGCAGTCTCCCAAAGTTCATGCCCTGGTGGCTCGCTTGGCTACACATACTGCACTTCTGGTGCATGGTATGGCATCCTTTGCAGTTGCTTTAGACAAGAAACTTGAGGATTGTGTTATTCCTATATTTCCAGGTTTGGGGTGGCTATTCACCCTTTACTGGCCTAGGCATGGGTGGCCCTAGCCTAAAGGTTTGGTTGATCAGACTTGTCACGGGGCCCAGCACTGCTCATCCTGGGATTCGTTGCTGAACTCACTGGTGTGCAGAGAATGTTTTTTGCTGCCGGCCAGGACAGAGCCCAAGTGTCTTCCAGGATCTTTTCTATGGCTTTTTTTTTTTTGAGGGCCCATTGGCTCTGTGACTGGGATTTGATTTGAAACTCCCAATGTTCCTTAACGTCTCTTCTTTTTTGGTAGTGGTGTTCTCCATGGTTCCAGCTGGATACTATTGTTAAAAAGTGGTCGAATTGTGTGCAGATTTTGAGTACTGTATGTGACTTAATTACCAGCAATGCCTTCCCCCTTATCAGGATTCAGATCCTTTTACCAGGTGTGTTGCAGGCTAAACTGCTGCTTCATCAGCCGGTGGCCCTGTGGGATCTTATTCTGGTCTCATCAGCTCTCAAGCACATGCCCTTGTGACTTTGGTCAACATTAGATTTGTTTCTTGGAAGTTGGTCTTCCTCGTCGTATTAGCTCAGTGTGTTTCTGAGTTGGGTGCTTTGTCTTGCAGGCTGCCATTTCTCATATTTTATGATGAAAGGGTGGCTATTGTGCATTTATTTTGTACCACATTGGCTTTCCACTTGGCCCTTGAGTTTGTTTTTCCAGTATTTTCTCTATCAGTGGCTTCATGAGTCCTGGACAATCTGTCTCTGGTGTGTGGTCCATGCCCTATGAATTTACTTGGAATAAACTTGTTACATCTACCACATGTATTCTCTGTTTGTTCTCTATTATGCTCTGAAACATAGTTGGTCTGCTACAGGGCAGACCATTGAATGGTGCATCTACTCCATCATTACTTGTGAAGGGTGGCCATCATTAGCCCAGGTGTCAGCATGTTCTACTAAGGCAGTGGCGGCTCCAGGGTGCATTAGAAGGGTGCTTCCACAGAACTGCTGTGCTGGGCAGCTACCTGTTCTTACTTTATGTCTACGTGTTCACTTGTTTTTTTCAGTCCAGGGTTTTGCTTATGGCAATGCCCACTTTGGGAGTAGAGTGCACTGGTCAGGCAGCCTAAAAAATTCCCTCCCCCTGGGAGCAATTTTTGAATATCCCATGGTCCAGTGTACCCCAGCCTACATGAAAGAATAAATATTTTTTTGGGTTGCTTTCCATTGAATGTTTTTCTCTGAATCGGGCTGGGGGACATTGCATTCCTTCCCTCATGTATTGTCCTGTAGTGTTTTGTCTAGCTTGTCAATTCCCAAATGTTCTGCTTTATTGTTTTGACAGTTTCATTGGGTTTCTTCTTCTCTTTGCCAGGCTTTTTTGAAGTTGTACTTGTACGCTGGCAGTTGCAGAGGTGGGGAGTGTAGTTTAGCTTAAGTGCCAGCTCTTGCAGTCACATAAGCAACCCCATGGTTCCAGTGTCTACCAGCCAGATTCAGAGAAAAAGGATAAAATTGTAAGCAACCAAAAATCCTCTTTTCCTATCATATGTACACACACACATGTAAAGTAGGTAGGGATAATTTTTTGTAGGGAGCCAACTAACATACTGTACCAGTTTATTTTTGGAGAGTGGGAGGAAACCATAGCACCTGGAAGGAACCCAAGCAAGCGGAGAATATACAAATTCTCACAGATAGGGCTGTGGTGGGAATCAAACCCAAGACCTCAGTGCTGTGAAGCAGTAATGCTAACCATTATACTATCCATGCTGCACTGTTTGCCCTTTATAACATCTTTAAACTCCAATGGTACAATAACTTTTTTTATGCTAAATAGCACATGGGCTCAAGACCTGTCCAGTGAATTAATTTAATACTAATGGCATTTCTGTATGTAGTGTTAATATTGTTATTTATTTGGTCACTATTAACACTGTTGTATTGCATGTTGTGTAATAAAGGTATAATTAAAGATTTGCTATTGCTTGCCTGCTATGTTATGTGATCTCTAAAGTAACATGCTGCTATAAGTCTTGATCTTTATCAAGACAAGTATTTAAATCAGTGTACGTCTACAGGTAAAAAAATTTGCTTTGTAAGTATACCAATCTGTCAATACAACGTTTGTTCTGGATAGCTACTCTATCTGTGCCTGCATTCCACAGTTGTTCAAGGATTGGAATTCATTTGTTTGAAACATTGTGAAGAAATTATTTATTAGCCATCGAAACCTTATGCCTTATATTTTTTGCAGACTTTATATAACCGCTTGGATTTTTCGTTATGTCCAAAGGGTATTTTAGTCCAGGTCAATCATTTGTAGCATAAACAATAAAAAGGTCTATTGGTGGACTATCTTTCTGGCGCAAAGCTGCCCGTACACTATGAGTGTCAAAATAAATGTCACCACATTTACCTAAACAACCACAAACAAAAAAAAAGAGACACTCATTTGTGTCCTGGGCGCTGTAGTATTATGATATAAAAAAATACATTCCTTTAATAGTAACCAAATGTAAGGTTCTTCTTAATGGTTTATTATTTCTGGATAATCCTTAAAGAGGTCCACTTCATCTCCAGAAGACTCTTGTATGAAGATTCTCCAAGGTTCATAAAAGAAAATGAGATACAGAGAATATGTAGACCAATCTTTACTTTGTAATAGTCATGTACTATACATCTTTTAGTATAACACCTCAGGGGAGAGGGAGCGTACCCCACTCACAGTATGTACTGATGAGTATATACACATAAAAGTATCTTTTTGAAGAATAAACCAGTTCACTATATCTCATGTAAATAACTGATGGGGATAGTATTCTGCGTACTCCGACTGACACAATAGTGGAAGATATAATTTACATAAAGGTATCTTTGATGCTAGCAGTGTCCCAAAATATATATTCCAATAGGAATAGTCTTTGCGAGAAAGAAACTCCTATAAAGGTATCTTTCACTTGTATTTAAACTTACGGTAGCCCAGATGTGTACTCCAACTCACATGAAATAGCATGTGTTAACTCCCATCAAGATATCTTTGTACTTCATCCAAACGGGGTTACAATGGCAAAGGAGGTAATGGGTCCAATCAAAAAAAGGAAAATAACTTTCCCATATGTCCAAAACAAAGTTCTTTCTTTAATACACATCACAGAGTAAAAAATGACAAATCCACCAGAGGAAAAAGTCATATGAAAAATTAAAACAACAATAAAAATCCGTAGATAAACATAGAATTCCTTTTGTGGCTACTCACGGTACAGATGTCAATGCGTTTCAGTCACAGGGACCTTTATCAAGACATCTGGTTACTATTAAAGGAACATATTTTTTTATGTCATAATACTACAGTATTTGTAGCATAAAGACTTGCAAACATTTTTCATGTCAAAAGTCTATAGGCTGGGGTTTGATCTGTCTATCCTTCATGATATAGAGGTCACAGTAGTACAGTATTTAGGACAGATGACAGCAATATCTAATGGCAGGGGCATATTAACAGAGGAGGATGCCCATGTCCATCCTCCCCCATGTGGGCCTCCTCCTCTGTAGCCATTGCCCATCTGTGCAATAGAGTCTGAGCACTAGAGGGGCACAGACTCTATTGTGCATGCACAAATCTCTGGAAATGGCATGGTGGCCATTTTCCTAGAGATGTTCTTACTGCACATGTGCAAATCTCTAGAAAAATTGCCACAGCACTATTTACTGAAGATCTGTGGAGAGATTCTGCCACCGGCAGGGTGCTCCGGAGAGGTGAGTATTTAAAAGATGGGTGCAGGGTATGTGGTGTGGCCCCCTCGGGACCCCATGTGCCCTGCACACACTGCACTTATTATAGATATGTCACTGTCCAATGGGTTAGAAACCATCAAACTATTATGTAAGATGTATTCTGTCCCTCATTCCAACCTGGTGGCATGCAGGCTGTTTTTTGCACTGCTGCAACCAGGTAATCACCGCCTACAGGGGAGGGTGTAAGGGCTGTGCAGGGCTGCAATCGCTTGTGTAGAGAGCTGCACAAACAAAAAGCTTGTGCAGTCTCTGCACAGCTCAGGACTTACTCACCGCTGTGATGATCCGGCTAGGACCTGACATTAGGAACCCTTCTCTTCAATGGCTGGGCATGCCTGCATTTTTCTGGACACTCCTCCTGTCAATCTTCTTGCAATCGCCGCTGCGAACGGCTTCTTCATAAGGTCTCTCACTCCGTGGCAACGGCTGTCGCCGGCGAATGATGCGTCTGCGCATTGCCGCCTGCATGTAGTTCAGACCCATTCACACGGCTGCGAGAAATTGCAGCGTGCGAATAGCACTGAATGACCCCCTTTGTTCCTAGCTACTTACCCACTTAATTTTCCTAGACAGTATCTACCTGCACTTTTAGTCAACACTTAAAACTTCTGCTTCTGTTTGTTTGTATGTCCAATATGGAGCTTATGAAGCAGATTTAGGCCCTCATTCAGCATGGATCACATTTAGAAAGCTGTTTGCAGGTGTCTTTGTAAAAGTGATCTTTAGCAATGCAAATGCAGTAGGAGGTGTTGCACACCTCCTTGCTGCATTTGCGATCACAGCACTCAACTAAGAACCATTCTGGGATAAAACATTGCAACAGCTTTCATAGGTGGGCCATTGCAGGCTTGCGAGTCCAAGGAACTGCATCTTGTGATGCAAGCCTTGGCTTCACCACTACCAGAATAGCCGCTCCACCCCCCATTCACCTCGGCTTGTTAATCAGGCAGGGGCATTCACTATATTGCAATACAATTGCAGGACCTCTTCTGCTTATGCGTTGAATGCGTTATGCACATGCACAGTTTCCAATTTATAGACATACTGCGCTGAGGATTGCAGGAGCAATATATACTGAATGAGGGCCTTACTATGTAACTCTACTCAACCTTTACTTATTTTAAGGGGTGAGTTTTATTTTGTTATTATATCATTAGAGGTGCTTTCAGTTATTTATAAAGTAGTATATTTACCCTTTTTCATTCTAAAACCCATCTGGATTGCTACTCCTCTTACCACAGCCTGTACCGAAAATGGCAGTAATAAGTGAGTAATGAGATATCATCTGAGTGGTTAGTCTATGTGTATGCTGGGCTTCTATATAATGCCATTTAATAACATTGGTGGTCATTCCGAGTTGTTCGCTCGCTAGCTGCTTTTAGCAGCATTGCACACGCTAGGCCGCCGCCCTCTGGGAGTGTATCTAAGTTTAGCAGAATAGCGAACGAAAGATTAGCAGAACTGCTACTAAATAATTCCTTGCAGTTTCTGAGTAGCTCCAGACCTACTCCTAGATTGCGATCACCTCAGTCCATTTAGTTCCTGCTTTGACATCACACGCAAGCCCTGCGTTTGGCCAGCCACTCCCCCGTTTCTCCAGCCACTCCTGCGTTTTTACCTGGCACGCCTGCGTTTTTTAGCACACTCCCTGAAAATTGCCAGTTTCCGCCCAGAAACACCCACTTCCTGTCAATCACACTATGATCACTCTAGCGATGAAAAAACGTTGCTCGCGCTTGTGCAAATCTCCAAAGTTTTGTGTTAAATTAATGAATGCATGCGCGCTGCGTACCATGCGCATGCGCATTTTCCACCTAATCGCTGCGTTGCGAAAAATGGCAACAAGCGAACAACTCGGAATGACCACCATTATCAGGTACTGTAGTATTGCATAGCCTCAAGGTTATGAACACTGAAGATGTCTCACAGAGCCTACTCTGCCAGTAGGTTCATGAATGCTGATGAGGGAGAGTTACCTAGCAATGGATTAATAGTGCAGTGAATCTATAAAATGTGGGATATTATGCTAAGTTTATGTCACTCTTTTTCATCAAACACTTTTTACAAGAATGGTATCTGTCTGGAATTTGAAGGATACATATCTGCAGTGCAATTTATGCTAAATAGTAAGGCTATACTACTATGCTTGAATGATCCATTAGGTTTGAAAGAGGTTGGATAGTGGTCGCCTCTAAAGAGAATGTGAGTTTTAGTAAAAAGGGTTTATTGTATAGCCTTATGATAAGGGAAAGGGGATATTACTTTAATTTCATTTGGGAGCTTTCAGACCCCCTACATTCGATGAATGGATTTCAGCCATTTGGACTTAATACTCTAGATGTGGCAATGTCAGTTAGTTGACACACAGACACAATGTAGAGCACCCATGGTGAATACTGTATGTGATAAAAGCTAAAAATGCAATAATGGACTGTGTTCAAATATGGATGGAACAAGTAAAAAAATGGGTCAAGCAAAATACTGTAGGTAAGATAGGATATATAGAGGAATTATAAAAAAAATCTTGCACCCATGTCAAAAGTCTAAGATATATCAGTCGGTAGCAACTGCAAATTCTGCAACTTACTAATCAGGAAAATGAATAAAAAAGAAACACAAAATTCTTATTCTTTAGATTATACTGTAGTTATCATTAGTGATGAGCGGGTTCGGTTCCTCGGAATCCGAACCCCCCCGAACTTCAGCCTTTTTACACGGATCCGAGGCAGACTCGGATCTTCCCGCCTTGCTCGGCTAACCCGAGCGCGCCCGAACGTCATCATCCCGCTGTCGGATTCTCGCGAGGCTCGGATTCTATCGCGAGACTCGGATTCTATATAAGGAGCCGCGCGTCGCCGCCATTTTCACACGTGCATTGAGATTCATAGGGAGAGGACGTGGCTGGCGTCCTCTCCATTTAGATTAGAAGAGAGAGAGTGAGAGTGAGACACTTGATTTACTGGAGCTTAGGAGTACTCAGAGAGTGCAGAGTTTACTAGTGACTGACCAGTGACCACCAGTGCAGTTTTATTATATTATTATTTAATATAATCCGTTCTCTGCCTGAAAAAAAACGATACACAGTGACACAGTAACAGTATACCATATCTGTGCTCAGCCTCAGTGTGCTGCATCATCTATGTATATCTGACTGTGCTGAGTGCTCAGTGCTCACACAGCTTAATTGTGGGGGAGACTGGGGAGCAGTAGCAGGAGTACATATTATTTAACAGTGCACACTTTTGCTGCCAGAGTGCCACTGCCAGTGTGACTGACCAGTGACCACTGTCTGACCACCAGTATATTGTGATTGTCTGCCTGAAAAAGTTAAACACTCGTCGTGTGGTGTTTTTATTCTATAAACGCATTCTGCTGACAGTGTCCAGCAGGTCCGTCATTAATTATATAATATATACCTGTCCGGCTGCAGTAGTGATATATATATATATATTTTATATCATTATCATCCAGTCTATATTAGCAGCAGACGCAGTACGGTAGTCCACGGCTGTAGCTACCTCTGTGTCGACAGTCGCTCGTCCATCCATAATTGTATACCACCTACCTGTGGTGTTTTTTTTTTTCTATCTTCTTGATACTAGTAGCTTACTTTAGGAGTCTGCAGTGCTGACAGTGTCCAGCAGGTCCGTCATTATAATATATACCTGTCCGGCTGCAGTAGTGATATATATATATATATATTTTATATCATTATCATCCAGTCTATATTAGCAGCAGACGCAGTACGGTAGTCCACGGCTGTAGCTACCTCTGTGTCGGCAGTCGCTCGTCCATCCATAATTGTATAGCACCAACATGTAGTGTTTTTTTTTCTATCTTCATGATACTACTAGTAGCTTACTTTAGGAGTCTGCAGTGCTGACAGTGTCCAGCAGGTCCGACATTATATAATATATACCTGTCCGGCTGCAGTAGTGATATATATATATTTTTTATATCATTATCATCCAGTCTATATTAGCAGCAGACGCAGTACGGTAGTCCACGGCTGTAGCTACCTCTGTGTCGGCAGTCGCTCGTCCATACATAATTGTATACCACCTACCTGTGGTGTTTTTTTTTTCTATCTTCTTGATACTACTAGTAGCTTACTTTAGGAGTCTGCAGTGCTGCTGACAGTGTCCAGCAGGTCCGTCATTATATAATATATACCTGTCCGGCTGCAGTAGTGATATATATATATTTTTATATCATTATCATCCAGTCTATATTAGCAGCAGACACAGTACGGTAGTCCACGGCTGTAGCTACCTCTGTGTCGGCAGTCGCTCGTCCATCCATAATTGTATACCACCTACCTGTGGTGTTTTTTTTTTTTCTATCTTCTTGATACTAGTAGCTTACTTTAGGAGTCTGCAGTGCTGACAGTGTCCAGCAGGTCCGTCATTATATAATATATACCTGTCCAGCTGCAGTAGTGATATATATATATATTTTTTATATCATTATCATCCAGTCTATATTAGCAGCAGACGCAGTACGGTAGTCCACGGCTGTAGCTACCTCTGTGTCGGCAGTCGCTCGTCCATCCATAATTGTATACCACCTACCTGTGGTGTTTTTTTCTTTTCTATCTTCTTGATACTACTAGTAGCTTACTTTAGGAGTCTGCAGTGCTGCTGACAGTGTCCAGCAGGTCCGTCATTATATAATATATACCTGTCCGGCTGCAGTAGTGATATATATATATTTTTTATATCATTATCATCCAGTCTATATTAGCAGCAGACGCAGTACGGTAGTCCACGGCTGTAGCTACCTCTGTGTCGGCAGTCGCTCGTCCATCCATAATTGTATACCACCTACCTGTGGTGGTTTTTTTTTTCTATCTTCTTGATACTACTAGTAGCTTACTTTAGGAGTCTGCAGTGCTGCTGACAGTGTCCAGCAGGTCCGTCATTATATAATATATACCTGTCCGGCTGCAGTAGTGATATATATATATTTTTTTATATCATTATCATCCAGTCTATATTAGCAGCAGACGCAGTACGGTAGTCCACGGCTGTAGCTACCTCTGTGTCGGCAGTCGCTCGTCCATCCATAATTGTATACCACCTACCTGTGGTGGTTTTTTTTTTCTATCTTCTTGATACTACTAGTAGCTTACTTTAGGAGTCTGCAGTGCTGCTGACAGTGTCCAGCAGGTCCGTCATTATATAATATATACCTGTCCGGCTGCAGTAGTGATATATATATATTTTTTATATCATTATCATCCAGTCTATATTAGCAGCAGACGCAGTACGGTAGTCCACGGCTGTAGCTACCTCTGTGTCGGCAGTCGCTCGTCCATCCATAATTGTATACCACCTACCTGTGGTGTTTTTTTTTTTCTATCTTCTTGATACTAGTAGCTTACTTTAGGAGTCTGCAGTGCTGACAGTGTCCAGCAGGTCCGTCATTATATAATATATACCTGTCCGGCTGCAGTAGTGATATATATATATTTTTTATATCATTATCATCCAGTCTATATTAGCAGCAGACGCAGTACGGTAGTCCACGGCTGTAGCTACCTCTGTGTCGGCAGTCGCTCGTCCATCCATAATTGTATACCACCTACCTGTGGTGTTTTTTTTTTCTATCTTCTTGATACTAGTAGCTTACTTTAGGAGTCTGCAGTGCTGCTGACAGTGTCCAGCAGGTCCGTCATTATATAATATATACCTGTCCGGCTGCAGTAGTGATATATATATATTTTTTATATCATTATCATCCAGTCTATATTAGCAGCAGACGCAGTACGGTAGTCCACGGCTGTAGCTACCTCTGTGTCGGCAGTCGCTCGTCCATCCATAATTGTATACCACCTACCTGTGGTGGTTTTTTTTTTCTATCTTCTTGATACTACTAGTAGCTTACTTTAGGAGTCTGCAGTGCTGCTGACAGTGTCCAGCAGGTCCGTCATTATATAATATATACCTGTCCGGCTGCAGTAGTGATATATATATATTTTTTTATATCATTATCATCCAGTCTATATTAGCAGCAGACGCAGTACGGTAGTCCACGGCTGTAGCTACCTCTGTGTCGGCAGTCGCTCGTCCATCCATAATTGTATACCACCTACCTGTGGTGGTTTTTTTTTTTCTATCTTCTTGATACTACTAGTAGCTTACTTTAGGAGTCTGCAGTGCTGCTGACAGTGTCCAGCAGGTCCGTCATTATATAATATATACCTGTCCGGCTGCAGTAGTGATATATATATATTTTTTATATAATTATCATCCAGTCTATATTAGCAGCAGACGCAGTACGGTAGTCCACGGCTGTAGCTACCTCTGTGTCGGCAGTCGCTCGTCCATCCATAATTGTATACCACCTACCTGTGGTGTTTTTTTTTTCTTCTATCTTCTTGATACTAGTAGCTTACTTTAGGAGTCTGCAGTGCTGACAGTGTCCAGCAGGTCCGTCATTATATAATATATACCTGTCCGGCTGCAGTAGTGATATATATATATTTTTTATATCATTATCATCCAGTCTATATTAGCAGCAGACGCAGTACGGTAGTCCACGGCTGTAGCTACCTCTGTGTCGGCAGTCGCTCGTCCATCCATAATTGTATACCACCTACCTGTGGTGTTTTTTTTTTCTATCTTCTTGATACTAGTAGCTTACTTTAGGAGTCTGCAGTGCTGCTGACAGTGTCCAGCAGGTCCGTCATTATATAATATATACCTGTCCGGCTGCAGTAGTGATATATATATATTTTTTATATCATTATCATCCAGTCTATATTGGCAGCAGACGCAGTACGTTAGTCCACGGCTGTAGCTACCTCTGTGTCGGCAGTCGCTCGTCCATCCATAATTGTATACCACCTACCTGTTGTGGTTTTTTTTTTCTATCTTCTTGATACTAGTAGCTTACTTTAGGAGTCTGCAGTGCTGACAGTGTCCAGCAGGTCCGTCTTTATATAATATATACCTGTCCGGCTGCAGTAGTGATATATATATATTTTTTATATCATTATCATCCAGTCTATATTAGCAGCAGACGCAGTACGGTAGTCCACGGCTGTAGCTACCTCTGTGTCGGCAGTCGCTCGTCCATCCATAATTGTATACCACCTACCTGTGGTGTTTTTTTTTTTCTATCTTCTTGATACTAGTAGCTTACTTTAGGAATCTGCAGTGCTGACAGTGTCCAGCAGGTCCGTCATTATATAATATATACCTGTCCGGCTGCAGTAGTGATATATATATATTTTTTATATCATTATCATCCAGTCTATATTAGCAGCAGACGCAGTACGGTAGTCCACGGCTGTAGCTACCTCTGTGTCGGCAGTCGCTCGTCCATCCATAATTGTATACCACCTACCTGTGGTGTTTTTTTTTTCTATCTTCTTGATACTAGTAGCTTACTTTAGGAGTCTGCAGTGCTGACAGTGTCCAGCAGGTCCATCATTATATAATATATACCTGTCCGGCTGCAGTAGTGATATATATATATTTTTTATATCATTATCATCCAGTCTATATTAGCAGCAGACGCAGTACGGTAGTCCACGGCTGTAGCTACCTCTGTGTCGGCAGTCGCTCGTCCATCCATAATTGTATACCACCTACCTGTGGTGTTTTTTTTTTTTCTATCTTCTTGATACTAGTAGCTTACTTTAGGAGTCTGCAGTGCTGACAGTGTCCAGCAGGTCCGTCATTATATAATATATACCTGTCCGGCTGCAGTAGTGATATATATATATATTTATATCATTATCATCCAGTCTATATTAGCAGCAGACGCAGTACGGTAGTCCACGGCTGTAGCTACCTCTGTGTCGGCAGTCGCTCGTCCATCCATAATTGTATACCACCTACCTGTGGTGTTTTTTTTATTTTCTCTCTTCTTGATACTAGTAGCTTACTTTAGGAGTCTGCAGTGCTGACAGTGTCCAGCAGGTCCATCATTATATAATATATACCTGTCCGGCTGCAGTAGTGATATATATATTTTTTATATCATTATCATCCAGTCTATATTAGCAGCAGACGCAGTACGGAAGTCCACGGCTGTAGCTACCTCTGTGTCGGCAGTCGCTCGTCCATCCATAATTGTATACCACCTACCTGTGGTGTTTTTTTTTTTTTTTCTATCTTCTTGATACTAGTAGCTTACTTTAGGAGTCTGCAGTGCTGACAGTGTCCAGCAGGTCCGTCATTATATAATATATACCTGTCCGGCTGCAGTAGTGATATATATATATTTTTTATATCATTATGATCCAGTCTATATTAGCAGCAGACGCAGTACGGTAGTCCACGGCTGTAGCTACCACTGTGTCGGCAGTCGCTCGTCCATCCATAAGTATACTAGTATCCATCCATCTCCATTGTTTACCTGAGGTGCCTTTTAGTTGTGCCTATTAAAATATGGAGAACAAAAAAGTTGAGGTTCCAAAAATAGGGAAAGATCAAGATCGACTTCCACCTCGTGCTGAAGCTGCTGCCACTAGTCATGGCCGAGACAATGAAATGCCAGCAACGTCGTCTGCCAAGGCCGATGCCCAATGTCATAGTACAGAGCATGTAAAATCCAAAACACCAAATATCAGAAAAAAAAAAGGACTCAAAAATCTAAAATAAAATTGTCAGAGGAGAAGCGTAAACTTGCCAATATGCCATTTACCACACGGAGTGGCAAGGATCGGCTGAGGCCCTGGCCTATGTTCATGGCTAGTGGTTCAGCTTCACATGAGGATGGAAGCACTCAGCCTCTCGCTAGAAAAATGAAAAGACTCAAGCTGGCAAAAGCACAGCAAAGAACTGTGCGTTCTTCGAAATCACAAATCCACAAGTAGAGTCCAATTGTATCGTTTGCGATGCCTGACCTTCCCAACACTGGAAGTGAAGAGCATGCGCCTTCCACCATTTGCACGCCCCCTGAGAGTGCTGGAAGGAGCACCCGCAGTCCAGTTCCTGATAGTCAGATTGAAGATGTCAGTGTTGAAGTACACCAGGATGAGGAGGATATGGGTGTTGCTGGCGCTGGGGAGGAAATTGACCAGGAGGATTCTGATGGTGAGGTGGTTTGTTTAAGTCAGGCACCCGGGGAGACACCTGTTGTCCGTGGGAGGAATAGGGCCATTGACATGCCTGGTGAAAATACCAAAAAAATCAGCTCTTCGGTGTGGAAGTATTTCAACAGAAATGCGGACAACATTTGTCAAGCCGTGTGTTGCCTTTGTCAAGCTGTAATAAGTAGGGGTAAGGACGTTAACCACCTCGGAACATCCTCCCTTATACGTCACCTGCAGCGCTTTCATCATAAGTCAGTGACAAGTTCAAAAACTTTGGGCGACAGCGGAAGCAGTCCACTGACCAGTAAATCCCTTCCTCTTGTAACCAAGCTCACGCAAACCACCCCACCAACTCCCTCAGTGTCAATTTCCTCCTTCCCCAGGAATGCCAATAGTCCTGTAGGCCATGTCACTGGCAATTCTGACTAGTCCTCTCCTGCCTGGGATTCCTCCGATGCATCCTTGCGTGTAACGCCTACTGCTGCTGGCGCTGCTGTTGTTGCTGCTGGGAGTCGATGGTCATCCCAGAGGGGAAGTCGTATCGTAAGACCACTTTTACTACTTCCACCAAGCAATTGACTGTCCAACAGTCCTTTGCGAGGAAGATGAAATATCACAGCAGTCATCCTGCTGCAAAGCGGATAACTGAGGCCTTGGCATCCTGGGCGGTGAGAAACGTGGTTCCGGTATCCATCATTACTGCAGAGCCAACTAGAGACTTGTTGGAGGTACTGTGTCCCCGGTACCAAATACCATCTAGGTTCCATTTCTCTAGGCAGGCGATACCGAAAATGTACACAGACCTCAGAAAAAGACTCACCAGTGTCCTAAAAAATGCAGTTGTACCCAATGTCCACTTAACCACGGACATGTGGACAAGTGGAGCAGGGCAGGCTCAGGACTATATGACAGTAACAGCCCACTGGGTAGATGTATGGACTCCCGCCGCAAGAACAGCAGCGGCGGCACCAGTAGCAGCATCTCGCAAACGCCAACTCTTTCCTAGGCAGGCTACGCTTTGTATCACCGCTTTCCAGAATACGCACACAGCTAAAAACCTCTTACGGCAACTGAGGAAGATCATCGCAGAATGGCTTACCCCAATTGGACTCTCCTGTGGATTTGTGGCATCGGACAATGCCAGCAATATTGTGTGTGCATTAAATCTGGGCAAATTCCAGCACGTCCCATGTTTTGCACATACCTTGAATTTGGTGGTGCAGAATTATTTAAAAAACGAGAGGGGCGTGCAAGAGATGCTGTCGGTGGACAGAAGAATTGCGGGACACTTTCGGCGTACAGGCACCACGTACAGAAGACTGGAGCACCACCAAAAACGCCTGAACCTGCCCTGCCATCATCTGAAGCAAGAAGTGGTAACGAGGTGGAATTCAACCCTCTATATGCTTCAGAGGTTGGAGGAGCAGCAAAAGGCCATTCAAGCCTATACAACTGAGCACGATATAGGAGGTGGAATGCACCTGTCTCAAGCACAGTGGAGAATGATTTCAACGTTGTGCAAGGTTCTGCAACCTTTTGAACTTGCCACACGTGAAGTCAGTTCAGACACTGCCAGCCTGAGTCAGGTCATTCCCCTCATCAGGCTTTTGCAGAAGAAGCTGGAGACATTGAATGAGGAGCTAACACAGAGCGATTCCGCTAGGCATGTGGGACTTGTGGATGGAGCCCTTAATTCGCTTAACAAGGATTCACGGGTGGTCAATCTGTTGAAATCAGAGCACTACATTTTGGCCACCGTGCTCGATCCTAGATTTAAAACCTACCTTGGATCTCTCTTTCCGGCAGACACAAGTCTGCTGGGGTTCAAAGAACTGCTGGTGACAAAATTGTCAAGTCAAGCGGAACGCGACCTGTCAACATCTCCTCCTTCACATTCTCCCGCAACTGGGGGTGCGAGGAAAAGGATCAGAATTCCGAGCCCACCCGCTGGCGGTGATGCAGGGCAGTCTGGAGCGACTGCTGATGCTGACATCTGGTCCGGACTGAAGGACCTGACAACGATTATGGACATGTCGTCTACTGTCACTGCATATGATTCTCTCCCCATTGAAAGAATGGTGGAGGATTATATGAGTGACCGCATCCAAGTAGGCACGTCAGACAGTCCGTACTTATACTGGCAGGAAAAAGAGGCAATTTGGAGGCCCTTGCACAAACTGGCTTTATTCTACCTAAGTTGCCCTCCCACAAGTGTGTACTCCGAAAGAGTGTTTAGTGCCGCCGCTCACCTTGTCAGCAATCGGCGTACGAGGTTACATCCAGAAAATGTGGAGAAGATGATGTTCATTAAAATGAATTATAATCAATTCCTCCGTGGAGACATTCACCAGCAGCAATTGCCTCCACAAAGTACACAGGGAGCTGAGATGGTGGATTCCAGTGGTGACGAATTGATAATCTGTGAGTAGGGGGATGTACACGGTGATATATCGGAGGATGATGATGAGGTGGACATCTTGCCTCTGTAGAGCCAGTTTGTGCAAGGAGAGATTAATTGCTTCTTTTTTGGTGGGGGTCCAAACCAACCCGTCATTTCAGTCACAGTCGTGTGGCAGACCCTGTCACTGAAATGATGGGTTGGTTAAAGTGTGCATGTCCTGTTTATACAACATAAGGGTGGGTGGGAGGGCCCAAGGACAATTCCATCTTGCACCTCTTTTTTTTTTCATTTTTCTTTGCGTCATGTGCTGTTTGGGGGGTGTTTTTTGGAAGGGCCATCCTGCGTGACACTGCAGTGCCACTCCTAGATGGGCCAGGTGTTTGTGTAGGCCACTAGGGTCGCTTAGCGTAGTCACACAGCTACCTCATTGCGCCTCTTTTTTTTCTTCTTTGCGTCATGTGCTGTTTGGGGACTAGTTTTTTGAAGGGCCATCCTGCGTGACACTGCAGTGCCACTCCTAGATGGGCCAGGTGTTTGTGTCGGCCACTTGGGTGGCTTATCTTAGTCACACAGCTACCTCATTGCGCCTCTTTGTTTTCTTCTTTGCGTCATGTGCTGTTTGGGGAGTGTTTTTTGGAAGGGCCATCCTGCGTGACACTGCAGTGCCACTCCTAGATGGGCCAGGTGTTTGTGTCGGCCACTTGGGTCGCTTATCTTACTCACACAGCTACCTCATTGCGGCTCTTTTTTTTCTTCTTTGCGTCATGTGCTGTTTGGGGAGTGTTTTTTGGAAGGGCCATCCTGCGTGACACTGCAGTGCCACTCCTAGATGGGCCAGGTGTTTGTGTCGGCCACTTGGGTCGCTTATCTTACTCACACAGCTACCTCATTGCGCCTTTTTTTTCTTCTTTGCGTCATGTGCTGTTTGGGGAGTGTTTTTTGGAAGGGCCATCCTGCGTGACACTGCAGTGCCACTCCTAGATGGGCCAGGTGTTTGTGTCGGCCACTTGGGTCGCTTATCTTAGTCACACAGCTACCTCATTGCGGCTCTTTTTTTTCTTCTTTGCATCATGTGCTGTTTGGGGAGTGTTTTTTGGAAGGGCCATCCTGCGTGACACTGCAGTGCCACTCCTAGATGGGCCAGGTGTTTGTGTCGGCCACTTGGGTCGCTTATCTTACTCACACAGCTACCTCATTGCGGCTCTTTTTTTTCTTCTTTGCGTCATGTGCTGTTTGGGGAGTGTTTTTTGGAAGGGCCATCCTGCGTGACACTGCAGTGCCACTCCTAGATGGGCCAGGTGTTTGTGTCGGCCACTTGGGTCGCTTATCTTACTCACACAGCTACCTCATTGCGCCTTTTTTTTCTTCTTTGCATCATGTGCTGTTTGGGGAGTGTTTTTGGAAGGGCCATCCTGCGTGACACTGCAGTGCCACTCCTAGATGGGCCAGGTGTTTGTGTCGGCCACTTGGGTCGCTTATCTTACTCACACAGCTACCTAATTGCGCCTCTTTTTTTCTTTGCGTCATGTGCTGTTTGGGGAGTGTTTTTTGGAAGGGCCATCCTGCGTGACACTGCAGTGCCACTCCTAGATGGGCCAGGTGTTTGTGTCGGCCACTTGGGTCGCTTATCTTAGTCACACAGCTACCTCATTGCGGCTCTTTTTTTTCTTCTTTGCGTCATGTGCTGTTTGGGGAGTGTTTTTTGGAAGGGCCATCCTGCGTGACACTGCAGTGCCACTCCTAGATGGGCCAGGTGTTTGTGTCGGCCACTTGGGTCGCTTATCTTACTCACACAGCTACCTCATTGCGCCTTTTTTTTCTTCTTTGCGTCATGTGCTGTTTGGGGAGTGTTTTTTGGAAGGGCCATCCTGCGTGACACTGCAGTACCACTCCTAGATGGGCCAGGTGTTTGTGTCGGCCACTTGGGTCGCTTATCTTACTCACACAGCTACCTCATTGCGCCTCTTTTTTTTCTTCTTTGCGTCATGTGCTGTTTGGGGAGTGTTTTTTGGAAGGGCCATCCTGCGTGACACTGCAGTGACTCTCCTAGATGGGCCAGGTGTTTGTGTCGGTCACTTGGGTCGCTTATCTTACTCACACAGCTACCTAATTGCGCCTCTTTTTTTCTTTGCGTCATGTGCTGTTTGGGGAGTGTTTTTTGGAAGGGCCATCCTGCGTGACACTGCAGTGCCACTCCTAGATGGGCCAGGTGTTTGTGTCGGCCACTTGGGTCGCTTATCTTACTCACACAGCTACCTCATTGCGCCTCTTTTTTTCTTTGTGTCATGTGCTGTTTGGGGAGTGTTTTTTGGAAGGGCCATCCTGCGTGACACTGCAGTGCCACTCCTAGATGGGCCAGGTGTTTGTGTCGGCCACTTGGGTCGCTTATCTTACTCACACAGCTACCTAATTGCGCCTCTTTTTTTCTTTGTGTCATGTGCTGTTTGGGGAGTGTTTTTTGGAAGGGCCATCTTGCGTGACACTGCAGTGCCACTCCTAGATGGGCCAGGTGTTTGTGTCGGCCACTTGGGTCGCTGAGCTTAGTCATCCAGCGACCTCGGTGCAAATTTTAGGACTAAAAATAATATTGTGAGGTGTGAGGTGTTCAGAATAGACTGAAAATGAGTGGAAATAATGGTTATTGAGGTTAATAATACTTTGGGCTCAAAATGACCCCCAAATTCTATGATTTAAGCTGTTTTTTAGGGTTTTTTGAAGAAAAAAAAAACCGAATCCAAAACTCACCCGAATCCGACAAAAAAAATTCGGTGAGGTTTTGCCAAAACGCGTTCGAACCCAAAACACGGCCGCGGAACCGAACCCAAAACCAAAACACAAAACCCGAAAAATTTCCGGTGCTCATCACTAGTTATCATTGTACCAAACACTGACGTGGGTAAGAAGAAGAGATGAGGCAGAGGAGACATGTATGCAAAGTAAATCAATGCCAATTCACAGAGGGGATTTTAAGGAATTACTACTTAATAACAGTCTAACGGCACAAATTTGAAAACTTGAGTTACTGCTTTAACTTTCTAGCAAACCTAATACCAACAAAATACAACATGTAAGAGATCCAGCAAAAAGGATATGTACTGGATGTTGAAGAGAGTACAACCTATAGGTTGTAAGCTTGCGAGCAGGGCCTTCCTACCTCTATGTCTGTCTGTTTTTACCCAGTTTTGTTCTATTACTGTTGTTCTAATTGTAAAGCGCAACGGAATATGCTGCGCTATATAAGAAACTGTTAATAAATAATAAACCTAAAGTCAGTATTTGTGCATTCTTGACCATTATTTCAGGATATAAAGTATGGTCTAGGACCAGCAAAATTGTAATTTCACATTCAGTTGCTTTAGTAAATATGAGCAGGTTTTTTTTTTTAGAGATGAGTGCGTTTGGATCTCAGAGAACCTAACCCCCCCCCCGCTTAGACTTCACGTCATGAGCCCGAATCCGAGTCAGGCTCGGGTTCTCCCACCTTACTCGAGAACCAGAACACGGCAAAACGTCATCATCCAACTGTCGGATTTTTGAGGGGTTTGTATTCCATATAAGGAGCCGTGGGTCCCCACCATTTTCACTCCGGCATCGGAGAGTGTAGAGAGAGGACGTGTCTCTGTCCTCAGTGGTAGTGTCTTGTGCTGCATCTGTCCAGTCACAGTGGTTGTGTCCTCTGCTGCCATACAGTATGTCCAGTGCTGCTGTATAAGTCCAGTCCAGTGGTCCTGTGTTGTGCTGCATCAGTCCAGTGGTGGTGTCTTGTGCTGCATCAGTCCAGTCACAGTGGTGGTGTCCTCTGCTGCCATATGTCCAGTGCTGCTGTATAAATCCAGTCCGGTGGTGCTGTGTTGTGCTGCATCAGTCCAGTGGTGGTGTGTTGTGCTGCATCAGTCCAGTCACAGTGCTGGTGTCCTCTGCTGCCATATGTCCAGTGCTGCTGTATAAGTCCAGTCCATTGCAGTGGTGCTGTGTTGTCCTGCATCAGTCCAGTGGTGGTGTCCCTGTGCTGCTGTATATGACCAGTGATACTGCCGTATAAATCCAGTGATCCCGTAGTATAAATCCAGTGATCCTGCCGTATAATTCCAGTGATCCTGCCATATAATTCCAGTGGTACTGGCGTATAAGTCCAGTCCAGTGATACTACCGCATATGTCCATTGATACTGCCATATATGTCCAGCGGTACTGCCGTATAAATCCGGTTATCCTGCCATACAATTCCAGTGATCCTGCTGTATAATTCCAGTGGTACTGCGTATAAGTCCAATCCAGTGATACTGCTGTATATGTCCAGTGATACTGCCGTATATGTCCATTGATACTGCCGTATATGTCCAGTGGTACTGCATGATTAAATACAGTGATCCTGCTGTAAAATTCCAGGGATACTGCCATATAATTCCAGTGGTGCTAGCGTATAAGTCCAGTCCAGTGATACTGCTGTATATGTCCAGTGATATTAATATTATTCTTATTACATTTTATTTATAAGGCGCCACATGTGTTTCACAGCGCCGTACAAAGGACAGTACAGGGAGACAAACATATCATTACAGTAAATAAATAACAGATATAGAGTACAGGTAAAATAGAGCATCACACGTTCTCAAGACATAATACAGCTAAGATGTAAGTATTGATGGAGTGCTCATCGTACTACTAGAAGCTGATGGCCATAGATAGAGATGAGTCTTTACTAGCAGGAAAAAGATGGTCGTTGAGTAGGGGAGAGCTGCGAGTGAAATGTGTCAAGACGAGGGCTTAGATAACACGAGGAAAGAGGGCCCTGCTCTGAAGAGCTAACAATCTAGTGGGGAGGGGTGACAGACAGATGACAAGAGGTGCAGGCAAGTGGGAGGTAGCCTGATGGCAGTATGCAAGCAAAGCTGAGATGTTCACGGCATGAGGCAGGGGATGGAGGCGCGGATTCAGCACTGGGTTTTGCATCGGGAGGGTATGCTTTGATAAATAGGTGGGTTTTAAGTGCCCGTTTGAAGCTTTGCAAGGTCGGGGAGAGTCAAATGGAGCGAGGGAGTGCTTTCCACTGAAGGGGTGCAGCACTGGCAAAATCCTGAACTCGTGCATGGGAAGCAGTGACCAGAGTGGTGGAGAGGCGACGGTCATTGGTCGACCATAGGGGGCGGGAGTGAGAATGAAGGGAAAGGAGGTTGGAGATGTAGGGAGCAGTGGAATTAGAGATGGCCTTGTATGTGAGGGTGAGGAGTTTGAAGAGGATTCTGTAGGAAAATGGGAGCCAGTGTAGATTTTGTCAAAGGGGAGTGGCAGATGTGGTGCGGCGGGAGAGGAAGATAAGCATAGCTGTGGAGCAATATGGGAGCAAGCGAGGCCAGTGAGGAGAACATTGCAGTAATCAAGTCGTGAGATGACCAGTGAGTGGATGATGAGTTTAGTTGCACTCTGGGAGAGGTATGGCCTGATACGAGCAATGTTGCGTAGCTGGAAACGACAGGATTGTGCCAGAGCTTGGATGTGGGGTGCAAAGGAGATGGAGGAGTCAAGAGTGATGCCCAAGCAGCGGAGTTGGGGAACGGGGGAGATGGTGGTGTTGTCAACAATGATGGAGATATTGGTCGGGGGTGTTGCTCTGAATGGGGGGAAGATGATGAGTTCAGTCTTGTCCATGTTGAGCTTCAGAGAGCGTTCAGACATCCAGGAGGAGATTGCGGAGAGGCAGCAGGAAACCTGAGAGAGGACAGAGGGGGACAGATCAGGAGAGGAGAGGTAGAGTTGTGTGTCATCAGCATAGAGGTGATATTGAAGGCCAAAGGAGTTAATGAGCACACCCAGGGAAGAGGTGTACAGGGAGAACAGAAGGGGTCCAAGGACAGAACCCTGAGGGACACCAACAGGAAGGATGGAAGGGTGTGAGGTGGTGCTGGAGGCAGACACAGAGAAGGAGCGGTTAGTGAGGTATGAAGAAAACCAGTCAAGGACAGTGCTAGAGAGGCCAGCATTTTGGAGTGTGCAGAGGAGGAGAGGATGATCTACGTTGTCAAAGGCAGCAGATAGGTCCATAAGGATAAGCAGAGAGAAGTGGCCCCTGGATTTGGCCGAATGCAGGTCATTGGTGACTTTCACCAGGTCAATCTCAGTTGAGTGGAGTGGGCGAAAGCCAGATTGCAGTGGATCGAGGATGAAGTTGTCAGAGAGGTAGCTTGTGAGACGGCTGTAGACTAGTCGTTCAAGTAATTTGGAGGCGAAGGGGAGAAGAGAGACGGGGCAGTAGTTAGTGGGTGATGAGGGGTCGAGGTTGGGTTTTTTGAGACTAGGTGAGACCAGAGTATGTTTGAATGGCGAGGGAAGATGCCGGTAGAGAGGGACAGGTTAAAGAGGTGAGCAAGGTGGGAGCAGGCAGTGGGGGAGAGGGACCGGAGAAGACGGGAGGGAAGGGGGTCCAGGGGGCAGGTGGATGGAGGGAGGATAAGATGAGGGAGTGGACTTCCTTTTCTGAAGTGGGACAGAAGGAGGACAGGGTAGGAGAGATGGGGGGAAGGATAAAGGGGGCAGAGGGTAGCAGAGGGGGACAGCGGGAGATGTTGTGTTGGATGTCCTCAATTTTGGAGATGAAGAAGGAGGCAAAGTCAGTGGCAGTGAGGGAGGATGGGAGGGGAGGAGGAGGGGGGCAAAGGAGATTGTTTAAAGTATCAAAGAGATGGCATGGACAGGAGGACTGAGAAGTGCTTGGAAAAAGGATTGCTTGGCGAGGGAAAGAGCAGAGCTGTAGGAGGAGAGAATAAACTTGAAATGGAGGAAGTCCGACAGAGAGTGAGATTTCCTCCAGGAGAGTTCAGCGGAGCGGGAGCATTTTTGTAAGAAACATGTTAGTTTGGTGTGCCAGGGTTGGGGTTTGGAGCGGCGGTGGGGGACAGAGGAGAGGGGGGCAACAGAGTCGAGAGCAGCGGTTTGGGAAGAGTTATAGAAGGAGGCTGCCTGGTTGGGACAAGTTATAGTGTAAAGAGGAGATAGGAAAGTCTCGAGGGAGGACATGAAAGTGGGGTTGAGAGACCCGAGATTGCGTCTGGTGGTGGTAGGTCTGGGCGTGGAGAGGAGGAAGGAGGATAAGAGGGTGAAAGAAAGCAGATGGTGGTCAGAGAGAGGGAAGGAAGAGTTCGAGAAATCATAGAGATCACATCGGTGGGTGAAGACAAGGTCGAGGGAGTGGCCGAGATTGTGAGTAGGGGTGGAGGTCCATTGAGAAAGTCCAAAGGAGGTGGAAAGGGCGAGAAGATTAGTGGAAGCAGCATTAGTGATGTCAATAGGGATGTTAAAGTCACCGAGGATGACAGAGGGGAGGTCAGAGGAGAGAAAGTGGGGAAGCCAGGCAGCAAAGTTGTCAAGGAAAGGTGAACAGTGGCCAGGGGGGCGGTAGATCACTGCCACAAGGAGGTGAATGGGGTAGAAGAGGCGGATAGTGTGGACCTCGAAGGTGGAGAAGGTGAGGGAGGGCTCAGGTGGGATGACACGAAAGGTGCAGTTAGGGGAGAGAAGGATGCCCACGCCTCCACCCTGGCGACCATCAGGTCTGACCGTGTGGGTGAAGGAGAGGCCTCCGTAGGAGAGAACAGCAGGGGAGGTGGTGTCAGAGGAGGAGAGCCAGGTTTCAGTGATGGCGAGAAGGTTAAAAGTGTGGGAGATGAAGAGGTCGTGGATAGTTGGCAGCTTGTTGCAGATTGATCTAGCATTCCAGAGTACACAGGAGAAAGGAAGGGAGGGTACAGGGGAGATGGGAATAATGTTGGTTCGGTTCTGAGTGCGTGTGAGTGATTTGGAATTTGGAGGGTGAGACCTGGCAGTGAGGATTGGTATGTGACAGGATCGAGGAGCCATAATTTGGTACAGTAGTGTTCAAAGGAATAGAATGGTGTGAGTGTAATATAGAATAAACAAGGAGAATGTGGGGTGTAATGTAGGCAAAAGACCATGCAAACAGAATTTTAAGAAATAATGGAAGGAACGGAAAGGCTGAGATGGATACACAGTGGTTGTAGATTGTGTAAATGAGAGTGGGAGCAATGTGTGAGAGCAGTAGGGCTGTTACTTAATCAGACAGGTAGTTCAGTGTCTAGGCTGTGCAGGCTGCAGTCGTTGCTGGTAGTGGTATAGGCAACTCACTGTAGTATGTTGTTTGCAGTTCTTTTCTGGAGGTGGGAGTGATAGTCTGCTGTCCTTCTGTTTCTCTCCTGTTTATCTCCGTATATCTCCAAAAATTATATCACACTTTGCACTAACATACTTCCCAACTAAGATGCTTGCAGCCTAAGAGGCTTGCAGCCTTGATCTATACTAGTTAAATAAACATGCAGACATGGCTACAGAGTTAATTGATAGCAGCACCCACCCTCTGAAAACTCCACCCACAACAAAAGGTGGCCTCAAGGTGTGAACAAACCACTATACCCCCATCAGGGGCGTATCTACCCATTGGCCGGGATGGCACTCGCCAGGGGCGCCAGCCAAGGAGGGGCGCCGCCCAGCGGTGCCATCCGAGGCCATGGGGTAGATTCCCATTGCAGAGGCTGCGGGATCACCTGTCTGACGCCGCGCGCGCCCCCCACCGCCCCCCCCTCCTCCCCCCTCCTTCCGCTCCCCAACCTCTCCTCACCCGCAGTGAAGTTAGCGACAACAGCAGCCGCAGCCCCCGTTCTTGATGCTGGTGTCCGGCACTTGCACCGCACTACAATCAAGAACATGTGTAGAAACTACAGCTCCCAGCAGCCCTTCCTGCTGAGCTCCCGGCCGCAAAGGCTGCTGGGAGCTGTAGTTTTTGCAGAGCTTTTTGATTGTAGTGCGGTGCAGTGTTGGACGGACACCGGATCAGTGGATGCCGCCGCTGCTGCCTGCTGTGCATCACTGTAGGTGAGCAACTGCCTGAAGGGGAGTGGGGGAAGACAGGAGAGACAAAATAATAAAAAAAAACAACAAATGTGTATGTATATATATATATATATATATATATGTATATATTATATATGTGTGTGTATATATATATATATATATATATATATATATATGTATGTATATATTATATATGTGTGTGTGTATATATATATATGTATGTATATATATGTATATATTATATATGTGTGTATATATATATATATATATATATATACAGTGGTCGAAGTGGGGTGGTATACGGCGGTGTGGTATACCGCCACTTCTTCCACTGACCCGGAAATTAAAGTGCAGCAGGAGGTGAGGGAAGTGGCCATTCTGCTGCACATGGTACTCCCGTCCCTGCTCGGTGGCTGTGTAGAGCGCTGTACTAGCTCACCGCCGCCCACCGCTCACCACCACCAGCCGCCACCTGCAACAAATGGTGGTCAGAGGGACTTCACCACCGCTGCCCATGGGTGTCTCTGCCGACCACAGTCAGGTAATGGTCCCCTGCTGTCACCCTCTCTCCCTGTCGTCACTTTCACTCTCCCTGCTGTCACTGTTGTCACTCTCACTCTCCCTGCTGTCACTCGTCACTCTCTCTCTCCCTGCTGTCACTGTCGTAACTCTCTCTCTCCCTGCTGTCACTGTCGTCACTCTCTCTCTCCCTGCTGTCACTGTCGTCACTCTCTCTCTCCCTGCTGTCACTGTCGTCACTCTCTCTCTCCCTGTCGTCACTCTCTCTCTCCCTGTTGTCACTCTCTCTACCTGTCCCTGCTGTCACTCTGGCTGTCCCTGTTGTCACAATTTCAGCTCATTCAGTGGGCTATAATGTGAATTTTGGCTCGTACTGTGTGCTATAATGTGAATTTCAGCTCATTCAGTGTGCAATAATGTGAATTTCGTCTCATTCAGTGTGCTACAATGTGAATTTCGGCTCATTCAGTGTGCTACAATGTGAATTTCGGCTCATTCAGTGTGCTACAATGTGAATTTCGGCTCATTCAGTGTGCTACAATGTGAATTTCGGCTCATTCAGTGTGCTACAATGTGAATTTCGGCTCATTCAGTGTGCTACAATGTGAATTTCGGCTCATTCAGTGTGCTACAATGTGAATTTTGGCTCATTCAGTGTGCTACAATGTGAATTTCGGCTCATTCAGTGTGCTACAATGTGAATTTCGGCTCATTCAGTGTGCTACAATGTGAATTTCGGCTCATTCAGTGTGCTACAATGTGAATTTCGGCTCATTCAGTGTGCTATAATGTGAATTTCGGCTCATTCAGTGTGCTATAATGTGAATTTTGGCTCATTCAGTGTGCTATAATGTGAATTTCGGCTCATTCAGTGTGCTATAATGTGAATTCCGGCTCATTCAGTGTGCTATAATGTGAATTTCGGCTCATTCAGTGTGCTATAATGTGAATTTCGGCTCATTCAGTGTGCTATAATGTGAATGTCGGCTCATTCAGTGTGCTACAATGTGAATTTTGGCTCATTCAGTGTGCTACAATGTGAATTTCGGCTCATTCAGTGTGCTACAATGTGAATTTCGGCTCATTCAGTGTGCTATAATGTGAATTTCGGCTCATTCAGTGTGCTATAATGTGAATTCCGGCTCATTCAGTGTGCTATAATGTGAATTTCGGCTCGTACTGTGTGCTATAAGATGAAAGGGGCACCAGTACTAGATAGTATAAGGGGTTCTACTACACTGGACATGCCCCCTTTTGGGTGACGTGTCCTTAACTTTTCCATACCCCCACTTCAAAATTTCCACTTTGACCACTGTGTATATGTATATATATATATTTATTTGTAGAAAAAAATATTTTTTGTGTGTGGATGTTCTGCACTCAGTGAAAATACGATTAGCTGCCGGTGCCAGGGTGCCCTCCTTGCATAATGATATAGCCTGGTATGGTTTGCTGTGTGAAGTTTGCACCTTCCTGACACACAAAAAGACACATGCAGAATTCGACAGACTTGTATATAAATATAATAGTGCAAATACAGCATCAAGGATCCCAACGTTTCAACACCATGTGGGTATTCATGGTACGAGACTTACTAATACTTTTGGCCTGTCCTGAAAATATTGTAATATTGCTTTTATAATAATAAATATAATCTGCACTATGAGTGCATTTTCCTTTCAACTTTGTCTTTAGAAATATATATCTGACGACAGTAAGTATTGCGTGGCTGCGCCCCTATTTCAAATATGTGTGTGTGTGGGGGGGGGGCGCGCCAGTCCCCTACTTTGCCAGGGGTGTTCAGACCCCTAGATACGCCCCTGACCCCCATTAATACACAGTGAGAACAGACTATAGTTTGGCCTAGAAATCACTAATTAAAGTTAAATTTGTGAATACCTAGCATAGTTCAAAAAGCATGTAATGGATGGATGTTAAAGTTGCAGCAGTGAGAGATTGTCAATACCTAGCATAGCTCAAAAAGCATGTAATGGATGGATGTTAAAGTTGCAGCAGTGAGAGATTGTCAATACCTAGCATAGTTCAAAAAGCATGTAATGGATGGATGTTAAAGTTGCAGCAGTGAGAGATTGTCAGTACCTAGCATAGCTCAAAAAGCATGTAATGGATGGATGTTAAAGTTGCAGCAGTGAGAGATTGTCAATACCTAGCATAGCTCAAAAAGCATGTAATGGATGGATATTAAAGTTGCAGCAGTGAGAGATTGTCAATACCTAGCATAGTTAAAAAAGCATGTAATGGATGGATGTTAAAGTTGCAGCAGTGAGAGATTGTCAATACCTAGCATAGCTCAAAAAGCATGTAATGGATGGATGTTAAAGTTGCAGCAGTGAGAGATTGTCAATACCTAGCATAGCTCAAAAAGCATGTAATGGATGGATGTTAAAGTTGCAGCAGTGAGAGATTGTCAACACCTAGCATAGTTCAAAAAGCATGTAATGGATGGATGTTTATGTCCAGTGATACTTGCATTTATGTCCATTGATACTGCCGTATATGCCCAGCGGTGCTGCCGTATAAATCCAGTGATCCTGCCGTATAATTTCAGTGATCCTGGCATATAATTCCAGTGGTACTGGCATATTTATAATTCCAGTGATCCTGCCGTATATGTCCGGTGATCCTTCCGTATATGTCCAGCGGTACTGCCGTATAAATCCAGTGATCCTGCCATATAAATCCAGTGGTACTGGCATATAACTCCAGTGATCCTACTGTATAATTCCAGTGGTATTGTTGTATATGTCCAGTGATACTGCCGTATATGTCCATTGATATTTCCACATATGTCCAGCGGTACTGCCATATAAATAAAGTGATCTTACCGTATAATTCCAGTGATCCTGCCATATAATTGCAGTGGTACTGGCATATAAATCCAGTCCAGTGATACTGCCATATATGTCCAGTGATACTGCCGTATATGTCCATTGATCCTGCCGTATAATTCCAGTGATCCTGCTGTATAATTCCAGTGGTACTGGTGTATAAATTCACTTCAGTGATCCTGCCGTATAAATCCAGTGATCCTGCCGTATAATTCCCTGTGTTCCTGCCGTATAATTCCAGTGGTACTGGTGTATAAGTCCAGTGATCTTGATGTATATTTCCAGTGGTACTGCATATAATCCAGTCAAGTGATACTGCCATTTATGTCCAGTGATACTGCCATATATGTCCATTGATACTGCCGTATATGTCCAGCGGTACTGCCGTATAAATACAGTGATCCTGCTGTATTATTCCAGTGATCCTGCCATATAATTCATAGTAACATAGTAACATAGGTTGAAATAAGACAATTGTCCATTGAGTTCAACCTATTTGTGGTCTCCTATGCAGTCTTATCATAGGACTAGTTATTTTTATGTTAGGACTAGTTATATTAACTATAATGCGTGCCAGTGCCGTAACTAGGCATTTTAGCGCTGTGTGCAAGAAACGACATAGGCGCCCCCCATGCAAGATAGGGGCAGTGCGCGCCGTAGGCGCGTGTAAAATATATAGGGGCGTGGCTTCATGGGGAAGGGGCGTGGCCACAAAATAATAGCAATTCATACTACGGTGCACAGTAGTCTCCATTATTCAAATTACGCTGCACAGTAGCGCCACTACACCAGGTAGAGCCCCTTTTATACATTACAGCAGACAGCTTCCCCTTTTTATACATTACAGCAGACAGTCCCCCTCTTTACACATTGCGGCAGCCAGGCCCCCTTTTTACACATTGCGGCTGCCAGGACCCCTTTTTACACATTGCGGCAGCCAGGACCCCTTTTTACACATTGCGGCAGCCAGTCCCCCTTTTTACACATTGCGGCAGCCAGGCCCCCTTTTTACACATTGCGGCAGCCAGGCCCCCTTTTTACACATTGCGGCAGCCAGACCCCTTTTTACATATTGCGGCAGCAAGTCCCCCTTTTTACCCATTGCAGCAGCCAGGACCCCTTTTACACATTATGGCAGACGGTGTCCCCCAGAGAGAGAGAGAGAGAGAGATACTTACCTTCTCCCCGCTGACAGGCTCCTCGTGCTGGCATCTCCCTCTGTGCAGGCATCGGACAAGGAGGAGGAGGGAGAGGTACTGGAGCCGCAGTACCGCTATGTCATTGGTAATAAGCGCCGCTGCAGCATCCCCCTCTCCTTCCGTATAGGCTGCCTGGCACTGCTGTGGATGCTGGGATGGAGGAACCGCATCCCAGCATCCACAGCAGCGCCGGGCAGCCTATACGGAAGGAGAGGGGGATGCTGCTGCGGCGCTTACTACCAATGAAATAGCGCTGCTGTGGCTCCAGTCCCCCTCCCTCCTCTTCCTTCTCAGCTGCCTCCGGCGCTTCTCTCTCCTCCAGCGCGGCTGCGGCGCATGGCGCAAACTTCAGAGGCGGCATGTAATGAGTCAATTTGACTCATTACATGCCGCTGGCCGTGCGCCCTCAGGGCAACTGCGCTGTGTGCCAAGCCCACTTGGCACACACGTAGTTGCGGCCCTGATACATGCCTATGCACCATAACCCTGAATATCTTTATCCAATAGGAATTTATCTAACCCATTCTTAAAGGTGTTGACTGAGTCCACGGTTACTACTCTCTCAGGCAGGGAAATCCAAACACGTATTGTCCTTACTGTGAAAAAACCTTTTCGCCTCAATGTGCGGAAACTCCTCTCCTCTAACCTAAGTGAGTGACCATGTGTCCTTGTGCCGATCTTATAGAAAACAGGTCCCTTCCGAGCTCTGTGTATTGACCCCTTATATATTTGTAGATGTTGATCATGTCCCCTCTTAGTCTCCTCTTTTCCAATGTAAATATGCCTAGCCTTGCAAGCCTTTCCTCGTATTCCAGCGTCTCCATGCCCTTGATTAGTTTGGTCACCCGCCTTTGAACCTTTTCTAGCTCTAGGATATCCTTTTTGTAATATGGTGCCCAAAATTTCCCACAGTATTCAAGATGTTGCCTCACTAGTGATTTATATAATGGGCATAATATACTCTTGTCCCTTGCATCAATTCCCCATTTTATGCATGCTAACATCTTATTAGCCTTCTTTGCTGCACTCCTACTTTGGGTACTGCTGCTTAATTTGTTATCTATGTGAACTCCTAAGTCTTTTTCCAGTACAGAATCCCCTAGTATTACCCCAATTAGTATGTAGGTGTAATTTCTGGTCTTGCCCCCACAGTGCATTACCTTACACTTGTCTGTGTTGTATCTCATTCTCCATTTTGCTGCCCATGCTTCCAGTTTAATTAAGTCATTCTGAAGAGACTCAGCATCCCCCTTCGTATTTATAACTTTGCACAATTTTGTATCGACTGCTAAAATTGACACCATGCTCTCTAGACCTACTGTTAGGTCTTTGATGAAAATGTTGAACAAAAGTGGTCCAAGTACAGACCCTTGTGGCACACCACTTAGTACTTTAGTCCAATTTGAAGATGATCCATTGACCACAACGCGCTGCTCCCTATTATCTAACCATTTACTGACCCAAGTGCATATTGTGCTCCCTATCCCTATTTCTTGTAGCTTATAGATAAGACGCATGTGTGGTACAGTGTCGAAAGCTTTGGCAAAGTCTAAAAAGATTGCATCCACCTCCTTACCCTGATCAAGGTTCGCACTTACTGTTTCATAAAAGCCAAGTAAGTTGGTTTGACATGATCCAGTGGTATTGGCATATAAATCCATTCCAGTGGTAGTGCCCTATATGTCCATTGATACTGCCGTATACAGTATGTCATAGTAACATAGTAACATAGTAATTGAGGTTATATAGAGGCAACTTGCCCATCGTATTGAACCTGTAATAAGTTGTGATGATTCTACATACCCACTGAATAATGTTTTATGACTAGTTAACTACTATAACTCATGTTACCCCCGAATTAACCATGTTGATATTTTAAATATTATAACCTTGGATATCATTTTCATTCAGAAATGTATCCATTCCTTTTTTAAATCCAATTACAGAGTCCGCCATTACCACCTATCTGGCAGGGAATTCCACATCCTAATTGCCCTAACAGTGAAGAACCCTTTCCTCATTTGCATTCAGAACTTTCTCTCCTCCAGCCGCAGAGAGTGCCCACGTGTCCTAAACTGTGTTCTTTTAATAAATAATTCCTCTGATAACTCTTTGTGATGTCCCTTTACATATTTGAAGATATTAATAATATCTCCTCTTAGGCGCCTCTTTTCTAGTGTATACATATTAAGCCTAGTAAGCCTTTCCTTATAATCCAGTCCCTCTAGGCCTTTAATCAATTTAGTAGCTCGCCTTTGAACCCTTTCGAGTTCACTGATGTCTTTTTTATACAATGGTGCCCAAAACTGAACACAATATTCCAGGTGCGGAAGTACCAATGCTTTATACAGTGGCAGGATTACATCCAAGTCCTTGTCTCAATTCCCCTTTTTATGCATGCTAGCACCTTACTTGCCTTCTTTACTGCGTTTTGACATTGTGTATGGTTATTAAGCCTATTTTCAATGAATACCCCAAGTCTTTTTCCAACTCTGATTCCCCTAGGTATTCCCCATTTATTTTGTAAGTTGCGAGTTTGTTTTTAGTCCCAAAATGCATAACCTTGCATTTGTCTGTATTTAGCCTCAGTTTCCATTTAGACACCCAGAGTTCAAGTTTAGAAAGATCATTCTGCAAAGACACCACATCCAATTCTGCATTCATTACCTTACACAGTTTAGTATCATCTGCAAAGATTTACACTGTGCTTTACAGGCCTATTTCTAGGTCATTGATAAATATGTTGAACAGTAGTGGTCCGAGTGCGGACCCTTGTGGTATTCTGCTGACTACTGTGGACCAGGTTGAGGACTTCCTGTTGACCACTACTCGCTGTACCTGCTATCCAACCAGTTGCTTATCCATGTGCAAATAGTTTTTCCTAGGCCAAGCTCCTTTAATTTGATCATCAGTCTCCTGTGAGGCACTGTATCGAAGGCTTTTGCAAAATCTAGGAAGACCACATCCACTGCTTTTCCTTGATCAAGATTATTGCCCACTTCCTCGTAGAAGCTAATTAAGTTAGTCTGGCATGACCTGTCCCTCACAAACCCATGCTGGTTCTTGCTAATAATCCTAGCTGACTGTAGAAACTCCTGTATGCTGTCCCTTAGAATTCCTTCCAATATTTTCCCCACTATAGATGTCAAACTAACTGGTCTGTAGTTTCCTGGAAGATTTTTGGATCCCTTTTTAAATAATGGCACTACCTCAGCTATACACCAATCCTTCGGTACCGTGCCTGATCTAATTGAACTACTGAAAATCAAGTATAGGGGTCGTGCTAGTTGTGAACTATGCTCCATAAGAACCCTCGGGTAGAGTCCATCAGGACCAGGTGATTTATTAATCTTAATTTTGATTAGTCTCTCTCGGACTACTTCTTCGCTTAAACAAGTATCTAACCATGAATCATTACTGTCACAATTGTTATGCTCTACTCCCACCATCAGTTCTTCTCTGGTGAATACTGATGAAAAGAATTTGTTCAGTAATTCTGCTTTTATTTCATCATCATTTATCAATTCTCCTAATTCATCTTTTAATGGACCTATATTCTCCTTTTTTAACCTGTTACCATTTATGTATTTAAAAAACTTTTTAGGATTGGTTTTACTCTCTATAGCGATTTGCTTTTCATTTTCCATTTTAGCTGCTCTTATTGCTTTTTTTGCATTTCTTATTACACTCCTTGTAATACTTGAAAGACTCCTCCTTTCCATTAGCTTTAAATGCTTTGAAAGCCCACTTTTTTTAATCCATTTCTTTCTTAACCTTCTTGTTAAGCCACATCGGTTTGCATTTAAGACTCCTTCGTTTACTGCCCATGGGAATAAAGTTATGAATATTGCTATCCAGCAACCCTTTTAAAACATCCCACATTTCTGAAGTGTTCTTGTTATTAAACAGATCCTCCCACTCTATGTCGTTAAGTGCACATCTAAGCATACTGAAATTAGCCTTCCTAAAGTTAAAAGTTTTGGTGGAACCCCTGTAGCTGTTTCCTGAAACTGATGTCGAATGTGATCATATATTGATCACTTTTACCCAAAGTCTACCCCACTTTAGTGTTTGATATAATGCCCACATTATTAGTAATTACTAAATCCAGGGTAGTTTTATGCCTAGTTGGGTCCTCGACTAATTGAGACAAGTAGTGATCCTTAAACATATTTAAGAACCTGCTGCCCCTCGCTTTAGCACATGAATCATTACTCCAGTTTATAACCATGTAATTAAAATCCCCAATCACAAGGATGTACCCCAATCCCGCAGCCATTTTGATATGCTGTAACAGTTGTTCTTCCTCATGTATGCTAATATTCGGCTGTTTGTAGCACGTGCCTATGACTAGTTTTTTTGCATCAATACCCCCACTTGAGAATTCAACCCATAGTGACTCCACATTATCGCCAGTCTCCTCATAGATAACCTCCTTTAGGTATGGTTTAAGTGATGGTTTAACATAAAGACATACACCGCCTCCTCTTTTGTTTGTCCTGTCCCTCATGAAAAGAGAATACCCCTCCAAGTTTGCAACCCAGTCGTGAGAGTTGTCCCGCCATGTTTCCGTAATACCTATAATGTCATACTCAGCCTTTGATGCTAACAATTCCAATTCCCCCATTTACCTGCTAGACTTCTTGTGTTTGCAAGCATGCATTTTAGTTTAGCGGTTCCTTTATTCGTTTGTTTTTTTAAAGATATCCCATCCTGGTTTACTAGTGCATACCTAGAGTTACTGATACAGACTGTCCTTCTCGCTCCCTCTCCAACCACACCGTACTTAGTATTGCCCACCTTACTTTTCTCTTTGGTCAACCTAATGTTCCCGCCTAAATTCACCGCCCTGACATAAGTATTTTCCCTTAAGTCCCATACAACATTTTCTATAGGCTGTAATGATGACACATACTTGTTATTATTTAATGATTTGGCAATACCTTTCTTAATACCCTTATTAGAACCCATATAAATACCCTTACCAGCTGCACTTTCCCTCCCCCCTTCTCCACCACCTTTTATCTCACTACCACCATCCCTACTATACTCACTGTATGACCCATAGTTTCTAGCTAAACCCTCCCCCCAGGCTCCTAGTTTAAAAGCTCCTCCAACATACTAACCATCCTACCCCCCAGCACCACAGCCCCCTCCTCATTCAGGTGCAATCCATCACGAGAAAAAAGATGGCACCTGATTGAAAAATCCGACCAGTGTTCCAAGAACACAAACCCCTCTTTCCTACACCAGTCTCTGAGCCACACATTTTCCTCCTTAATCTCCCTCTGTCTCCCTGGGCTAGTGCATGGCACTGGTAATATTTCAGAGAATATTACCTTAGATGTCCTTTTTTTAGTTTCTGGCTCAAGTCCCTATAATCTTTCTGTAGGATATCCCACCTACCACTAACTTTGTTGTTGGTGCCAACGTGCACCAAGACCACCTGGTCTTTCCCAGCCCCTCCCAACAATCTATCTACCCGATCCACGATGTGCCATACTCGAGCACCTGGGAGACAACATACCATACTGCGATCACGATCCTGGTAGCAGATTACTCTATCTGCCTTCCTGATGTCCATTGATACTGCTGTATATGTCCAGCGGTACTGCCGTATAAATCCAGTGATCCTGCCATATAATTCCAGTGATCCTGCCATATAATTCCAGTGCTACTGGCGTATAAGTCCAGTCCAGTGTTACTGCCGTATATGTCCAGTGATACTGCCATATATATCCATTGATCCTGCCGTATATGTCCCGCAGTAAATCCAGTGATCCTGCTGTATAATTTAACTGGTACTGGTGTCTAAGTCCAGTGAGCCTGCCATATAATTCCAGTGATCCTGCTGTATAATTCTAGTTGTATTGGTGTATAAGTCCAGTCCAGTGATACTGCCATATATGTCCATTGATAATGCCGTTTATGTCCAGCAGTACTGCCATATATGTCCAGTGGTACTGCCGTATATGTCCAGTGGTACTGCAGTATAAATCCAGTGATCCTGCCGTATAATTACAGTGGTACTGGTGTATAAATCCAGTACAATGATCCTGCTGTATATGTCCAGTGGTACTGCCATATAATTCCAGTGGTACTGCCGTATATATATATATATATATATATATATATGTATATGTATATATATATATATATATATATATATATACCCAGTTGCAAAGCAGATTACTGAGGCCATAACAACTATGCGGGTGTTAGACCTGCATCCAGTATCCGCCATTAGTTCAGTGGGACTGCAGTTCCAACCCTAGATGGGCCAGGTGTTTGTGCCGCACACTTGTGTCGCTTAGCTTAGTCATATAGCTACCTCATTGCCCTCTTTTACTTCTTGGCATAATGTGCTGTTTTGGTACTATTTTTTTAAGTGCAATCCTGTCTGACACTGCAATGCCACTCCTAGATGGGCCAATTGTTTGTGTCGCTTAGCTTAGTCATACAGCTACCTCATTGCACCTTTTTTTCATCTTTGCATGATGTGCTGTTTGGGGCATTTTTTATATCTGCCCTCCTGTCTTACACTGCAGTGCCACTCCTAGATGGGCCAATTGTTTGTGTCACTTAGCTTAGTCATACAGCTACCACATTGCACCTCTTTTTCCTCTTTACATGATGTGCTGTTTGTGGCCTAGTTTTTTTTAAGTGCCATCCTGTCTGCCACTGCAGTGCCGCTCCTAGATGGGCCAGGTGTTTGTGCCGCACACTAGTGTTGCTTAGCTTAGTCATACAGCATCCTTGGTGCACCTTTTTTTCATCTTTGCATCATGTGCTGTTTGGGGCATGGTTTTTTAAAGTGCCATCCTGTCTGACACTGCCGTATAAGTCCAGGGGTACTGCTGTATTAGTCCAGGGGTATTCCCGTATAAGTCCACCAATTGCAGAATTTTTGAAAAATTACAGGGGTGTGCAGGAGATGCTGTGAGTGGACTGAAAAATTGCTGGCCACTTTTGACATTCAGCCACTACATGCCACTACTAGATGGGCCAGGTGGTTGTGTTGCATAGCTTAGTCATACAGCTACCTCGGTGCACTTCTTTTTCTTCTTTGTATCATGTGTTGTTTGGGGACTAGTTTTTTAAAGTACCATCCTGCCTAACACTGCAGTGCCACTCCTAGATGGTCCAATTATTTGTGTCGCTTAGCTTAGTCATACAGCTACCTCATTGCACCTCTTTTACATCTTTGCATAATGTGCTGTTTGGGGCCTTTTTGTAAATCTGCCATACTGTCTGCCACTGAAGTGCCACTCCTAGATGGGCCAGGTGTTTGTGCTGCACACTTATGTCGCTTAGCTTAGTCATACAGCCACCTTGGTGCAACCTATTGGCCTAAAAACAATATTGTGAGGTGTTCAGAATAGAGTGGAAATTAATGTTACTGTGGTTAATAATACTGTAGGATCAAAATTACCCCCAAATTCTGTGATTTTAGCTGTTTTTATGTTGTTGTTTTTCCAAAAATCATCTAGATCCAAAACCAAAACACAAAAGGGTGGTTTTGGCAAAACCAATCCAAAACCAAAACACGAGCGGAGAATTAGAACCAAATGCAAAACACGAAAAGTGCCCGCCGCACACTTCATTTTTTTTTACTTTAAGTGCTTTACAGGATAACCCCATCAACAGAGAAAACTACAATATTTTCCCTAAGAACCTAAAGTATGTACAGTAATCAGTTGAAATAATCTTTTAGATACAATGATTAGAGAAAAGTCTGAGTAAATCTGATGGTAATTTGGAATTTGTGTATGCTGCTGCTCTCAGCATTTGCTACTTGAAGTGTAAGAAATGCACCCTTGAGAAAATACCTCTAGGGGCAGATTTTAGATCTTATGTATATGGTTTATTAGTAGGTCCTGATCTTTAGCTGCTGGCAAGATTTTGCAGAATAATCCTATCAAAGTATTAAGTTACTCTTTGTTGTGGACATTATAAGAGGCAACTAGTTGTATTTTATTTTTTAACTGGTTTGTTCATTGTTCTAGTTGTGTAATGTCCAATTTTATCTCACTTATAGATGTGCAGATATCAGAGTGTTGTTACTATCAATTTCATGAAATGGGCTCATTGGGATTTCAGTGTAAGTGAGGATCTTTATGAGATAATATGGATGATTGGTTGGGTTTGTAACTGACATATTTGTTTAATTTTGACTTAATAAGAGACATGCAATATGATGTATCCGGACGATAGTTCTACACTAAAAATGTCTTCAGTCAATAGGTCTACCACTAATGGTAGACATGCATTAGGTCGACAGGGTAAAAAGGTCAACATGTTAAAGATAGACAGTTCAACAGGTCAACAAGATTAATGGTCGACAGGGTCAAAAGGTTGACATGACAATGTTTGACTCACATATGGTAGACACGAGTTTTTTTTTTTTTTTTTTTTTTTTAAATCCAACTTTTTCATACTTTTCCATCCACTTGGACTACAATTGGGAATAGTAACCTCTGCTGAGTGCAGCGGTATTAGAGTGAGGCACCTTGCCCAAAGCATGGTGATCAAAGCGAGCCATGCAAGGAGACTCAGTACACTAATGGGGCTTGTTTGTAGCAGAAAAGTGACAAAACAGCCCCAAAGAAAAAAATCTGTCTTCCTTTTTTGTGTTGACCTTTTGACCCTGTTAACCATTTATACTGTCTACCTATTCTATGTCAACCTTTTGACCTTGTTGACCTAATGCATGTCTACCATTAGTGGTAGACCTATTGACTGTAGACCTTTTTAGTGTAGATCTAATAATCCACACCCCAATATGAAACTGGACAGATTTCTGCTGTTACATACAGACATATAGTAGCCACTGAGAAAAGATTACTGAGACATGTGTCTGAAGCTCATATTTTCTAGCTGGCAGGCCGCCTCTGATGTTGCCAAATTCTGCCTGTGAATCGGTATAGGTGGCAAAATTTGGGTTTCAGTGAATGAGAGTTACAAAACCAGACAAATCTATAGTTTCCTGTTGATTTGCAGTTGCAAACATAGATGTGTCCTCATACACTGTATCTTCAGGTGCACCTCCCAGGTGACTTGGCAGTGCCAAGTGTCTTTCTCATTCAAAATGTCTGTATTATTTACATAAATAAAATAACAGAAAGTGACAAAACTACTTTGCTTGTTTACACTGATTTATTTGATGTGCAACATTTGTACATCTGCATGCAAATGAGTATGAATCTGTGCACGGAGTGCAAGGTTGCAGTGGCCATTTCTTTTCTTATGCCAAGTTCCATTATGATTCATCTGTGACTTTGTTTAAATCTTTTTTTTTTTTTTTTTACTTTGTTTAAATCTAATTAATGTGTTGTCAAAGACACAGTACAGAGTCTAGCATACTTTGAGTTGTGTTTCACTGCATCTGTGATGCAAATAAAATGCATAATTTGGAGAAAAAGACAGTAAGCTACACCTCTCACAGTGGCTCAGTGGCCCTAGGCTTCTTGCACTGTACAGTGTATAGACACTACTTTTGTGAGGACATATTTGTGTGAGGTTTTACAATAGTGAGGCTTAAATAATTGGCTTAATTGGTGTAAAGTTTCCATAGTATTGGCAGTCTGCACCATCAATGGCCAGATTTTCCACTTTTTCCTGAATTTTGCCTGACAGTGATATTAGCTGCCTGATTACTGAATGTTACTTCATAGTTAGGCATAATAGTAGAGACAAGGGACACTATTTCATCATAAGATAATCTCACATGACTAGACACCCCAGGCTCCTGTTCCTCCTCCTGTGACTCCTTAACAACTTTTTTTTCACTTTAGTACCCTTTACTCTTACTCACAAGTAATACAAGTAGTACCTCTTACAAAAGATAGACATGAAAAAAAAAGTACACTAACACTTACACTCCACTCCACTCCACAAAACCACACCACAGGTACATACATAATTCACAATAGACAAATTATAAGACAATATACAGCAAAAAAACTTACAAAAACAGCAAGCAAGTGCAAGAAACTCTTCAAAAATACATCCAAACTTCAAAAACCACCATAAATATGTATATGGTATTTTATAGTAATGGACCAAGTTTGAGGTTGGTTTCTGCTAGTTTTTGGTAGGCGTCCAATAGGTTTTTCAGGTGTATTTCATGCCAGATTCAATGAATGAATAGGAAACTTGGACTTTTAGGCACTCAAAACCAAAGATGCCAGCAACATTCATTGGATTGCAATTGGTTTGGAACTGATGCAAAACCACCTTTTTGTAAATTTATCCCAAGGTACTGTATGACTGACCACAAGAAAAAACATGATTTTTTAAAGTCTTCACTTTAGCCTACAAAGTAGACTGTTTGACCTTTTCCAGTATTAGTTATTCCCTATGCGGTTACTGCGAAGATACAAATATCCCATACTAAGAAAAGAGTTTAACCAGATATTTAACATTTCTCAAGTGAAATTAGCATGTGCTTCTACTCCAACCACACTTTTTTCTGTAAAAGTGGAAAGACAAAATGAGATCATAGTAGAAAAAAAAATCTTTGGTTGTTAAATCAAGGGGAATTTATAATTTCTTCAGATAAAATGGAAAAGCTATGGCTTAGAAAAGAGTTCTTGTGATCCACTACAAAATATAAATTCCCTATGTGATACAATATTTTTATAGAAGTACCCTAATAAACTTGGAGCAACTAGGAGTCACTTTTTGTGGATTGGCAAGGTGTCAGTTTTAGTGTAACTTTCTGAGATGCCCCAATGCTGTCTTAATTCCAGGTCACTCACATTTAGATTTTAACTTGCCAATATTTTGATTAAAGAAACAAAAGTACTCACTTAGTAGTATAATGAATGTGGAGTGGCTGCTAGCCAAAGGGTCTATCTCTACCCTAGAAACGTATAGCCCTAACAAAAAAAAAGCACAGGTACAGTAGTGCCTGTTTTCCGAATACACAATTAAGTATATAATGAATATAAATAAGACAGCAGCTCCAATTAGCACCAAAAGGTAAAAGTAACAAAAACCCACAATTTATTTTATCATGTGCAACAGAAAAACAGTCATAATATACTGTATCAGCAGTATAATTTCAGCACTTGCAGGTATATATACCAGGTAAAGTACATAAGAGTCCCATTAATCAATGTTAAAACCTCATTTGTGGAAAAAGTAGGAGCCTATATAATAAATGTCTTGCAAACACAATCAAGAACACAGTGGTCCAAAGTGCTCACCTGCTGAAGTTCAGTCCTTTGTTTACAAAAAATTAAGGTCCAGGGAAAGCTGTGTGCTGGTTGATTATGAATTGTTGTCTGTGTGTCAGCTATAAGAGTGGATCATCATGAGGATGGAATCCCTGGATAGATGTGTCTGTCCCAAACTAGTTAGAGTATCTCCGATATTCTTCTTAAAATGCCACTGTAGATATCAGTGTGCCTAGCTGTATATTGACACTGGAGCACTATGTGTGCTGTGTCACACTTATGGTAAGGTTGTGCTTTTCCCAACCAAGTGCAGCAGTGGGGTTCTGTGTGTAGGAGCTCAATGCTGTGGGGGCAGCAATCTGTACCAGGACAACAACACTCCTTCAATAGAGATGCATGTCAGTACAGGTGCCCTCTCTAAATCGGCTGATACACAGGAATCCCTGCAGACAATGGTGTAGGAGGATTTGCTGTGGAGGCTTTCTGTTGGGTAGCTGGAGGAAGCACAGACAAATAGGTCCCCATATGTGCAACTCCAGGTAGTATCAAATAAGGTGCTGAGTAGAGGTATTAATAATGTGACCATTTACCTTGAAACATTTCTCTTTCAATACTCCTTCTAAAGAAACTCTCAATTGAGAGAGAAACCCCCAGATTCTTAAATATTCGTACACAGCCCTATGGGTCTGCAACAAATATCTGTGAATTCAGCAATGTGATAATATGCTTCTGCTAAGCTTAATGTTAAATTGTAAATAGGCATTATTCTCTAGTTTTAATGGACTTAAAATGAAATATATATTTATTGTGAAGTGTTCTTAGAAAGACATATTTCTCCCCAGGAACACAATCTAAACTCCTTATTTAATTTAATGATTTCTGACAAAATGGAAGCATATCAAAACCCTGTATAGAATTTGACATGACAGGTGGAATCTCCCTGGTGAGGAAATACTGTACTGACTAAGAAGATTTTATAGTTATAAAAAAAATAGTTTTTAAATGCAAATGGCATTATAAGTACATGGTTATAATAAATAAATTAACTTAGAGTAATTTACTATCATTTATTTACAGTATTAATATTTAAATGTTTTCCACCTTTAGATGATTGCCATTTTTTGTCATCTACAGATCTTACATGTTATTCTCCAAATTGTTATAGTTATATTAATATAAAAATATTGTCTATACAGCTTATATCAAAGTGCACATGAGTATCTTCATCCTCCAACACCACTTCTTACCCTGTGTCCTCTCCAGCATTTCCAAACGCCTCTTGAATGTCACAGTAGTGTCTGAAACTTGACATTTGTAAATCCAAACTCACTGTCTGTCCCTTTCCAAAGACCTCTTTCCTCCCCATTGACAACACCTCCATATATCAAGTCCATTGATACTTTCTTCCACCCTTTCATTCGCCTTTCAGTTCCTCACCCAATTCTGATGCATTCACCTACTTTCATAATTCAGGTCTTTCTCACCTTAGATGCCTCCAAAACTATAATTTAAGCACTGATCAGTTACTGGCTTGATTATTGTAACCTCCTTCTCTCTGATCTACCCCACTCTTGCCTTGCCCCTCTTCAATCCATTCTCTCACTTCTGCTGCCTCCCTATTTCATACTGTACATTCCACTGGCTGCCTATAATACATGTCAACTTAAATGTAAAACCTAGCAAAAAATTTCAACCACGCTTCCTTTTCTCTGACCTCATCTCCACTCATACTCCTCTTTTTTACTCTGCTCAGCCAGTGACTAATTCCATTCCACTTCATCGATCACTTCTTCCCACTTCATCTTTTAGAACAATATTTCCTATTAACTTTATTTCCCCTCAGAGCCCCTTTAGAATATAAGCTCTTGCAAACAGGACACTCTCTAATCATATCTTGTTATGTAATTATGCAATTATGGGTGGTAATTATGCATCTATGTCAATTTGTGTCTGTGTCTGTCTATATTGTTTACTGTATGTCAGCGTCCAGATTCTTACCAGTACGCTCGGGCCGTGGGGCTGGCTTCTCTGGCAGTGTGCGGGCAGCAGCAGAGGTGGGCTGCTGCGCCGGGTCCGTGGGCAGCAGTGGCGGTGGTGAGGGGGTCCACTCGTGGCGGCGGGACGCCACTACAGCTGGTCACTCTTGCTGAGCCGTTGCTAGGAGACCAGAGGCAGTGAGCAATGTGGCTTTGCAGAAAGGTCTGCATTACTGGACGCCGCCATGTTGGAGACCAAGTTTTAAGCATAGTTCCTGTTTCCCGTTTCTTCCAGCCAATCCAGGGGAAGCTCTCCCTATAAAAGGGGCTGGTTTAGGTCAGGGACGCCAGTGCTTCAAGTTACAACCCTGTTGTAGGTGCTTTAGCCTGTGCTCCCAGGATCCTTGTCATATTCTGGTTATCCTGCTTCTGCTTGGTCGGTTCCCTATTGCTGCTGCAGTCCTGCCATTCCTAACCTGCTACTGCCTGTGGAAGCGCTCCTGGAAAACCCGGTCCAGTAAGACTCTTTGGGCACAGTCGGCCCTGGGTCTTCTGCCTCATCTTTCAAGCCACACTCCACAGTTCTACTTTACCAGCCACGTCTTTGTACCACCGACCACAACCTGCAGATTGTTATCTTCAGCCTTATCCTCCAAACCACAGTCAACAGTCCTTGTCTCCAGCAACGTCTTCAACTACCATCCACAGTTCCACAGTTCATCATCTACAGTCTCGTCTTTCATATCACAGTCCACAGTTCTTTACCTCCAGCCACGTCTTTTAACCACCATCCACAGTTCTGCAGTTCATTATTCACAACCTCGTCTTTCAAGCCACAACCTGCAGTTCTTTAACCGCAACTATGTTCTTTAACCATCGTGCTCCAGCCACAGTTCTCTACCTCAGCCCTGTACATAATAAATACTATTTATTGACTTTCAAACCCACCTACGTTCTTCATTGCTCCGTGTCCCATGTGAAGGAATTATATCCAACCCCCTCATCTTGTTCACCCACAGCCATCTACCTCCTCAGGCAAGTCTCAGCTGCCGGATCCTCAAACTTTGCTAGACGTGACACTGTAAAGCCATGTAATCCTGTAAACTGTAACTTATGTAAAGTGCTACAGAATAATAATAATAATAATAATAATTATTATTATTATTATTATTATTATTATAACATCTGTGTCATATTTGAAATATTAAGATATACAATTTGTTTACTTACCATAAGATACACATGCCATTAACCATTACATGGGAAGCTGTGCAATTACATGTGCATGTTGATTACAATAAAATTTATAAAGCACATTCCTCAAGACGACATGCAATGAAGAGCCTAAGTTTACTGTTTGACCACTATTTATTTAGAGAAGGAATCAAATAAATAATTATTTTAAAGGGAGAGTCATCATGATTTTATGAAGAATCATTCAATTAAATCAAGCTAATTTAATTCCTACAATTGAAGGTTTATTGACTGCTCAAGAATTTAGAAAGCTAAACTCAATGTATTATTGGATACAAGGAAACTATTACTGCATTTGAAGAAATGTACACATAGCACACAAGTTCCAACTTATAGTAGTATACAAGTAAACAAAAATATGTTACACATAGGCAAAATATTGTTTATTTAGTGTTGGTCATTTTTCTTCAAGTTAATTGAATAAGTTCTTAGTTACAGTATACAGGGGAGAATAAATGAAGGGCTATAGCAAGAATTTCCACCAATAAAACTATAATACAGGTTGAGTATCCCATATCCAAATATTCCAAAATACGGAATATTCTGAAATACGGAAATTTTTGAGTGAGAGTGAGATAGTGAAAACTTTGTTTTCTGATAGCTCAATGTACACAAACTTCGTTTAATACACAAAGTTATTAAAAGTATTGTATTAAATGACCTTCAGACTGTGTGTATAAGGTGTATATGAAACATAAATGAATTGTGTGAATGTACACAGACTTTGTTTAATGCACAAAGTTATTAAAAATATTGGCTAAAATGACCTTCAGGTTGTGTGTGTAAGGTGTACATGAAACATAAATGCATTCTGTGCTCAGACTTGGGTCCCATTGCCATGATAACTCATTATGGTATGCAATTATTACAAAATACAGAAAACCCTGATATCCAAAACACTTCTGGTCCCAAGCATTTTGGATAAGGGATACTCAACCTGTATACAGATCTATTAATTAACCAATTAACTGTCTCATATTTTTGTCAATAAACATTCTGATATTACTGGGCTTTATGATTGACTTAGGCTAAGAACATTTATTTAAAACATATCCAATGTGACTTTACAATAAAACTGATTTTTTTTTAACAAATAATGATTAAAACATTGATGGATTATCAATGATCAGACCATTACTAACATACGTTTTCCTGTTGGCTGCTTCTGTCTGCAGAGGGAAGCTTGAAACAGGGAAGCTGAGTATGGCTTCTTTTACATTTCTCTGGCGGCTGTTAATCTCATATGCAGCGGGTGGGATTTACTGCCAGGCTATGTGATCAGCAGTGATAAGCTGAATAGCAGGCACTGGGGGAAGGATCCACAAAATAGAGGGTCCGGAAGAACCCTCTGAGATTGTCACAGTGGGTGTTTCTGACTGGTCACTTCAGCTGTCATGCCAGGAAAAAAGATCAGAGATAATGTCAGGGATAGCCCAGCCTTGTGAAAGAGCAATGTGCTAAATACTGTAATTACAATTTCTGAAGTGTATAAAGAAATACTTATTGTTATTAGTTTCCATGCTAAGATAAGTTGGCTTGTGGAATTTGGCAATGTAGTTTCATTATTTTGTATAAAGTACTGATGTTTAATTAGTGTAGATAATATGTACATAAACCTGATGGTTTATGTTTAAATTTGTTGGTGGGTGTACATGTACAGAACAGGTCCTCTGTCATTGCATGCAGTGCCCCTCTAAACTGCAGCCTGATTGACAAGCTGTGGTCATTTGGGGGTGAAGTCAGAGTCAGGAATGTTGCCCCTATTTTGTAGGCATGCTATGGCCAGGGTATGATTCTTCTGACATACACTTTCTGGCACTGGCAGCGAAAACATCTCTCCTGTTTGCAACGTAAACCTCAGGTTACTAAGTTGGCCGATATTCTTGCAAGTGATCCAATTTTGGGTCTGTGGATGTAGGCATCTGTTTACACAAGTCACCTCCTCCTGCTTTTTCATCATTTAGCAGTAGTCACATATGCTACTGTATATCCATGATAACTGGAATCAGGCCCATAGGCACATCTGCTGTATGTCTATACTAGTAACAGCCATTCCCTTTATGCTCGTGTAAATATGCAACTGAGTGGGACTGGGATGTTTACTTTGTGCAACTTTGGACTCAACAACCCTGCTTGGGGCATCTTTAGATGTTACTCTCATAAGCATTATCGTAACTTGAACTTGCATTATGCTAGGTAGAGTAGCCTTAGTTCTTGTTTGAACGCAAATGGAAATGCAATAGCAATTTTCTAGGGTACAGAGCTGCTAATGTTAGAGCAAATGAAGATGATGCCCAGTAATGAAAAGAGATGGCCGCTGGAGCCATCTCATACTTATTCACAAATATTGTAAAAAAACTGTGTTTGCGGGGTATGCCATAAATATTCCTTGATAAATAGGCCCCTGTGTCAGAATAACATTTTATTATACTGCAACAATATAACAAGAAGTGATGAGCAAACTTCTTGTTATAATCTCATAAGATTTTACACCCATTTATGTAAAACTCACATTACATATCTAATACAGGATTTGTAATATGCAGTTGTTTGTACCAAAAATAATTCTACCTTTTTTTCTACAGATAATCCCAAACAAACAACCAGAGCAACAGTTTACATTCTAATTCTGGATGTCAATGACAATGCACCACAATTTGCAATGTTCTATGATACATTTGTTTGTGAAAATGCAAGAACAGGACAGGTATGGTAACTATTATATATTTTTCTATTTATACTTGAGCAATTTTTTTTTAGTTGAATCTGTCCTAAAGAAAATTATTTAAAATCAGCTGTTGTACTAGGAATTGCCTTTGGTTTTCCCAAACTTCCCATTCTCTCTCTCTCTCTCTCTCTCTCTCCTCTGTCTCTCTCTTCCACTCCATTTCTTTACCCCCTCCTTCCATCTCTCTCTCTCTCTCTCTCTCTCTCTCTCTCTCTCTCTCACTCTATCTCTCTCACACACACAAAACCTGTTCTCCCTCCCTCCTCCCACCTCTGTGGGTCTCTTCCCCATATTATTAACTCTATCTCCCCCTCTTTCTTTCCCACATTTTATCTCTTCTGTTTTTTCTTCTCTCCTCTTTTCTCTATTTCTCTCCTTCTATACTCTCACCCCATTCAGCCATTACCATAGTAGACATTGTCCACATGGGTATGGAAAGTAAATAGGAACCTTGCTCTTTGCATTGATGTCCTTTCCTTGAAAAAAAATGATCGTTTTCTGGGATGACAATAATGTGTTTACTGTGGGTGACAACAGGCAATTGTATTAATAAGCATTAGTGGGGCTATAGGTGAGGAGGCAAAGTACAACATAACTTGTATGAGACTGTAGTATTGGTTAAGTGGCATGTATTCCATAGTGGAGATGGGGGGAGAAATCAGAGTAGTTTCTGTTTTTTCCATTCTTGAAGACTGCTAGCATAGGACACTATCTGTGCATGTTAAGTCCCATGTGCAGCAGGGATGGTGCAGTGCTTAGCATTAAGGTATGTTCTCCCTGTGTTAATATGGGTTTCCGCTGCATGCTCTGGTTTCCTCTCATAAGTCAAAAGCATACTGGTATTTTAATTGGGTTGTGATAAAATGTATCCTAGTGTATAGTGTATCTGTGTATGTAGGGGCATTTTAACAGAGGAGGGGGCCCCTATGCAGACTCCGGTACAGTGCAATATTCTCCGGCACCATGCTGGAGTCTACTGTGCATGCACAGGTCTCCGGAAACATGGCGCCCGCAATGTTCCAGAGACCAAAATCACTACTGTGCATGTGCAGCCGCCATTTTGGCTGCAATTTTCACCACGGCTGCAGCACCAGACGCTGGTCTAAGGGGAGGTAACTATTAAAATATGGGTGCAATGTGTGTGGTGTGGCCACCGCACCTGGACTCAGGGGCTCATGTGCACCTCACACACATTGCACCCATTATAGAAAACCCAATGTGTGTATGTGTTAAGGAATATAGATGCTAAGCTCCTCTGAGACAAAGACTGATGTGAATTACCAAATATTCTCTATACAGTGGCATGGTATATATTGTGCTATATAAATAACTATATAAATAAATGTGCATGCACACACCAGAGTGATAAATATTTTTTTTATATCCCTAGATAAATATAGCATAAATTTAGTCTAAATTATAGAAATATGATATAAGCAAGCTAGTTAGCAGGATCCGGGTGACCACATTTATTATATTAGACTGCAACTAGGGACAATTACAGTTATTATCTTAGTTGGCAAGTTTGTAGATACGGACAATCAGTTATTTTATTAGCTGTGCAGGTGGCTATAGCAGCATGCTACAATTATAAATGCTTCCAAGTTCCTAGGTAACTGATTTATGGAGATCTCTGAAATTCAGTAAACAGTTACTTGACCCCCGCAGAGATGTATAAGAATGGTCCATTGAAAATGCTTCAGTTTGCATACATTTCTTTGTGTTAGCATTTCCCCTCTAATAATGTCAAGAAGAACCTTAAATTAGAGTTAATGTAGAAAACAAAAAAGCCCTACTGTATCTCTTTCTAGACAATCACACTCTTTGTACCTTTCCATGCATTACAGGCTAAAATAGTGCATTAATCACTAGCGATGCCATATTGATTGTGCAAAGAGCACTGCAGTATTGCATGACTTTTTCTTACACCATCATAACAATGCACTTACTGCTGCTAAATAACATTTTATTCTGTACTTGTTATTAAAGCTATTAGCAGAGGCATCTTGCAAAACACCCTTGCGGTCGTGAGTGAAAAAGGGGTATGGCTTCATAGCAGAGAGCGTGGCTTCGTGGCAGGGGCATGGATTCGCGTTCCGACCCTGTTTTCGGCACATTGTAAGTCCGGGGGTTGCGGGCTTCCCCGGAGACTTGTGAATCTGCAGTGCTGGCTTCTGCAATGTGACAGGAGCTGGGTTACAGCACGTTATGATCTAGTGCAGCACCCGGCTCCTGCCACTGAGCAGGAGCCAGCACTTTGGTGTCACCCCTTGGAGGGTAACACCCGGGTGCGGGCCGCACCCCCCTTGTGACGTCAGAGATATTAGCTAACTAGTTGTATAAATAGGCAGACAGAAAGCTGATTGCTTCAAAACATGCATTTTTTTTTTTATAAAAACCATCAGCTATAATTTTTTTCAGTATAACATAAACATTGAGGTAGGGAAACTTATAAATCATGTTGTCCAATATGCATACATCCAGAAAAATAATAGCATGTATTAAACGCCTTTGATATAATGCACATTGAGGACATTTATAGTACCCAAGATATTCTTAACTAAGATAAGTCAACTGTCATAGCGAAAAAAGTGGCACTTTTTTATTAATATACACTTAATGTACAGTAGGTGGATGATAAGCAAATTCAAGGTTGATTGCAAAAACAAAATCGTCCCCTAGTGGGCAAAACCATGTGCATTGTGGGGGAAGGGAGGGGATATAACATGTGCAGGGAGAATTAGATTTGGGTGGGTTATATTGTTTCTGTGAAGGGTAAATACTGCCTGCTTTATTTTTACACTGCAGTTTACATTTCAGTTTGGGTTACATTTCAGTTTGAGCACACCCCACCCCACCCAACTCTAACTCTCTCTGCACTTGTTATTTCTGCCCCAACTGCAGTGCATATGGTTTTGCCCATTAGAGGAAGATTTTGCTTTTGCGATCAACCTTGAATTAGGCCCAGTCTGAAGAATGAACCAATAGATGCTCTTTGATATCATAATAATGTTGCTAATTGTGTGGTATGTGACAGCAGAGTCAATGGCATCACAATATCATTCCCAACTAAATGGATAAGGGTTATACTTTTCAGATCTAGCTGCAATGACAATGTTGATTCCTAAAATTGGAATCCATGGTGGTCATTCCGAGTTGTTCGCTCGCTAGCTGTTTTTAGCAGCCGTGCAAACGCTATGCCGCCTCCCACTGGGAGTGTATTTTAGCTTAGCAGAAGTGCGAACTAAAGGATCGCAGAGTGGCGGCAAAGCTTTTTTGTGTAGTTTCAGAGTAGCTCAATACCTACTCAGCGCATGCGATGACTTTAGACTGTTCAGTTCCTGTTTTCACGTCACAAACACGCCCTGCGTTCACCCAGCCATGCTTGCGTTTTTCCTGGCACGCCTTTTCGATCACTCCCTGAAAACGGTCAGTTGACACCCAGAAACGTCCACTTCATGTCAATCACTCTGCAGCCAGCAGTGCGACTGAAATGTTTTGCTAGACATTGTGTGAAACTACATCGTTCGTTGTAATAGTACGTCGCACATGCGCATTGCACCGCATACGCATGCGCAGAAGTGCTGTTTTTTGCCTCATCGTTGCACATCGAACAAATGCAGCTAGCAATCAACTCGGAATGACCACCCATGTCACTAGGTTGCACAGCATAGATATTGGAAACAGTATTTCCTACCTTTGCTAGAATTTAATTTCTTTCTTTTAATGTAAATTGGTGGAAATTCAACATACAGGAGCTCATTTAGACATGTGTCACCTTGTGCATGGGAAAGTGGAATGTGGAAAAGTATAGACTGTGTGAGTATGGCAATGATAACATAATTGTGACACAGTTAGATGTACTTTAGATGATTTCCAAAATATACCTTTTTAGGAGGGATATCTGTTGGGGTTACTGGTTTGCTGGACAATGATGCACAAGAATGATGATGATGATTATTATCATCATGACCACCTCCAGCTATACTGTAATATTTAAATCATTGGTATCCTGGCTACATAATATGTTGCTGACATTTATTTGGATAACATTGACATTTCCATTTTTAATACAGTACTACAGGAAATAAGAGTCCCATTTTATTTTTAAAGGGATGAATAGTTCCTTGCCTTAATTTTTGATAAATGGATATAAATTGATGACCATATCGATGTACTATATTAAAAAGGAGCCATCAGGGGAAATTCAATGGTGCAAATTGCCATTGCTGTGGCATTTAAACACCAGCAATGGCAGCCTATCTCGCACCTTATGGTTTAATGCCCGATTTGGACAAAAGTGCTTCCTACCATATGGGGTAATGAACACTATTATGTGAGATCCCCATACATAAAGCATTATGGCTGCCACACTGATTTGGCAGGGTGGATATTAGAGATGAAACACAAACTTTGCAATCCGAGTCCGGAACGGGACTTCCCGCCTTACTCAGATCCCAAAATGATGCAAAATGTCATCATTCTGCTGTCGGATTCTCGCGGGTTTTGGATTCTAAAAAGGTCCACAATGATTGGCGCAATCTTCACTCTGGATGTGAAGAGTGTACTGGGTGGACTTGTCCGTCTCAGTACTGTGTTGTGTGGCATGGGTGGATGCTCTGTCTGCTGTATTCGAAACGGGTGCTCTGTCCGCTCTATCTGAAAGGAATGCTCTGCTGTATCAGTCCAGGTGGGGTGCTCTGTCTTCTGTATCTGAAAAGGGTGCTCTATCTGCTGTATCTGAAAGGGGTGCTCTGCTGTATCAGTACAGGTGGGATGCTTTGTCTGCTGTATCAGTCCAGGGGTGCCCTGTCTGCTGTATCTGAAATGGGTGCTCTGTCTGCTGCATCAGTCCAGGCGGAGTGCTCTGTCTGCTGTATCAGTCATGGGTTGCCTTGTATCTGAAAGGGGTGATTGTGCAACCATCCAGGGGCTCTGCCTCAGTGTAAAATTAAAATAATAAATGCTAAAAACAAAAAGCCTAAAAATATAATTATAATTGTTTTTTTGTTTTGTTTATGCTGTACCCCAGTGTACTATACATTTTTATTTTATTTTCATATGTACTGTGACATTACCAGTCAGACCACAGTATTTTATTTTGTACTGATTTACGTATTGTGTGACACTGTTGGTGAAGGTAAACCGCAGTGTTTGATTACTATTTCTGATGCACACACATACAGTATTGTGTGATGCTGTGGGTGAAGGTGGTACCACAGTAATATATTTTATTTCCTACTCACACATGTATTGTGCAACACTGTTGGTGAAATTAAACCACAGTGTTTAATTATTATTCCTAGTTAGTGGGATGGGCCAAGGACTATTACATCTTACACCTCTTTTCTTTGCATTATGGGGGTCATTCCGAGTCGATCGTAACTGTGCTAAATTTAGCACAGCTACAATCATTTACACTGACATGTGGGGGAATGCCCAGCAAAGGGCTAGGTCGCCCCACATGTCAGTGCCGTCCCCCCCGCAGAAGTGCAAAGGCATCACACTGCGGCGATGCCTTTGCACTTCAAGAGTAGCTTCCGACCAGCACAGCTTTAGCATGCTGGCCGGGAGGAACTTATCACTCCCCGTCACGCAGCCACTGCGGCCCGCCCCACAACGGTCCGGCCATGCCTGCGTTGGCCGGACTGCACCCCCTCAATGGCAGCTTAACGCCGTCGTCCAGCCTCCTCCCGTCCAGTGACCGACTCTGCCTCAGAGGCGATCGCTAGGCAACGACAGCTGTTATGGGCTGGCGCACTGTGGCAACGGCGCATGTGCAGTTCTGACCCGAACGCTGCGCTGCGAGAAACTGCAGCGAGCGATCAGGTCAGAATGACACCCCATGTACTGTTTGGAGCATTGCTTACTGTCTACTTGTGTAGATGGCAGACATTTGTACAGTTTATTAAACTGTCACCATGTCTGCCACTGCAGTGCCATTCTGTATCCTAGATTTGCCTTGTTGGAATTTTAAGTGCCACATGTTTGTGCTGCCCGCTGCTGTTGCTTAGCTTTGTCATCCAGCTACCTCGGTACAGCCTTTTGTCCTAAACTGGATAAAAACAATATTGTGAGCTGTGAGGTGGTAAAAATTTACTGGAAATGAGTGGAAATTAGTGTTATTGAGGTTAATAATACTGTAGGAACTGTTTTTTATTTATTCCTGAGTCACTATTTTGCAGTAACTGAATAACTGCACTGTTTTATCAAAAGCAAATTTGAGGCATTTTACATATTTTGAAATATTAAGTCTGCAAAAATAATTATTTTTGTACAATTGTTGCTATTGTGCCTATGTAGTGGTTTTGGTACCTGACACAAACTTGTGACACCAGTTCAATAGATGACAACAGAGCCCTCACAAAATCTTATGTTTCTGTCATATATATTAGCAGGGCTGGATTAACAATGGGGCTGCTGGAGCTGCAGCTCCAGGCCCACTCTCCAAAATAGGCCCACTGCATCCGTCCTCAGATGTCCATGCTGCTGTAGATAGGAAAAATAAATTTCCTTCTACTGCAGCCTACAGTGCTGAACCCTTCCCCTCAAGCATCAATACCCTTCTTGTGCAGATTCAGGGGGGACACCAAGGCACGTAAAGTACCCTGTTGTAAATTCTGGGATGTAACCCTGCCCCCTGTACTTAAGACACGCCTCTCAGTGATGTGTGTTTAAGCTCCGCCTCCCAGTGATGTAATCTGACAGTCACCGGGAGGGCAGGGGGGAGCGGACTATGACAAGGGGCTGTAGCCTAGTGGCAGATAATATCCACGGCTACAGCCCATGATGAACCTACTCAGTTACCAAGCATCCAAGGATAAGGAGGTGGCTATTTTTTGTAGCTGAGTCCGCAGGGGGGGAGGAGGGAATGTATACTGGTTCTGGAAGTGTGTGTGTGGGGGGGTGCGTGGTATTGCTATGAGAGCACTACCAGATAAAACGGGGAAAACCCTGTAAGTCCAGGGCTCCCTTACAAATTGCCCATATGTATGTACAAGAGGGGTGTCCACCCACCCACTGCATCACACTTCAAAGAAGCCTCTGTTTGTATACAAAATGGGGAGTTGTTGCTCCCTCTCAGAGCAAAAAGTACCTGCTGTCATCCCATGAGTAGTGGTTGCAAGGAGAGGGTGCAGGGTTAGGATAGTGTGTGCAGAGAGCGGATGCAGGGTAATGGGTAGCATGTGCAGGGAGAGGATGCAGGGTTAGGGGTAGTGTGTGCAGGGAGAGGGTGCAGGGTTAAGTGTAATGTGTGCAGGGAGAAGGTGCAGGGGTAGTGTAGTGTGTGCAGGGAGCAGGTGCAGGGTTAGGGTAGCTTAGTGTGTGCGAAGAGCAGGGTTAAGGGTAATGTGTGCAGGGAGAGGGTGCAAGGTTAGTGGTAGTATGGGCGAAGAGTGGGTGCAGGGTTAGCAGTAGTATAGTGTGTACATGGAGCGGGTGCAGGGTTAGGGGTAGTGTAGTGTGTGCGGGGAGTGGGTACAGGGTTGGGGTAATGTAGAGTGTTCGGGGAGCGGGTAGAGGGTTAGCAGTAGAGATGTGCGGCTGGCACTTTTCGTGTTTTGTGTTTTGGTTTTGGTTCTAATTTCACTTTCGTGTTTTGGTTTTGTTTGATTTTGCCAAAACCACCCTTTTATGTTGTGGTTTTGGTTTTGGATCTAGATGATTTTTGAAAAAACTTAAAAACAGCTAAAATCACAGAATGTGGGGGTAATTTTGCTCCTACGGTATTATTAACCTCAATAACAATCATTTCCACTCATTTCCAGTATATTCTGAACACCTCACACCTCACAATATTGTTTTTAGGCCAAAAGGTTACACAGAGGTTGCTGGATGACAAAGCTAAGCGACACAAGTGGACAACACAAACACCTGGCCCATCTAGGAGTGGCACTGCAGTGTCAGACAGGAGGGCATATTTAAAAACTAGGCCCCAAACAGCACATGATGCAAAGAAGTAAAAGAGGTGCAATGAGGTAGCTGGATGACTAAGCTAAGCGACAATAAATGTGCGGCACAGACTCCTGGCCCATCTAGGAGTGGCACTGGTGGCACTGCAGTGGCAGACAGGATGGCAGATTTAAAAAATAGGCCCCAAACAGCACATCATACAAAGAAGAAAAAGAGCTGCAATAACGTAGCTGGATGACTAAGCTAAGCAACACAAGCATGCGGCACAAACACCTGACCCATCTAGGAGTGGCACTGCAGTTACAGACAGGATAGCACTTTAAAAAACTAGTCCCCAAACAGCGCATGATGCAAAGAAGAAAAAGAGGTGCAAGATGGAATTGTCCTTGGGCCCTCCCACCCACCCTTATGTTGCATAAACAGGACATGCACACTTTAACAAACCAATCATTTCAGCGACAGGGTCTGCCACATGACTGTTGCTGAAATGACTGGTTTGTTGGGGTCCCCACCAAAAAAAGAAGCAATCAATCTCTCCTTGCATAAACTGGCTCTACAGAGGTAAGATGTCCACCTCATCCTCATCCTCTGATTCCTCACCCTTTTCACTGTGTACATCCTCTTCTTCACAGAGTATTAATTTGTCCCCACTGGAATCCACCCTCACAGGTCCCTGTGTATTTTCTGGAGGCAATTGCTGGTAAAGGTCTTCCCGGAGGAATTTATAATTTATTTTGATGAACATCATCTTCTCCACATTTTGTGGAAGCAGCCTCCTACGCCGATCGCTGACAAGGTTACCGGCTGCACTAAACACTCTTTCAGAGTACACACTGGAGGGGAGGAGGGAACTTAGGTAAAATAAAGCAAGTTTTTTGCAAGGACATCCAAATTGCCTCTTTTTCCTGCCAGTATACATACGGACTGTCTGACATGCCCACTTGGATGCTGTCACTCATATAAACCTCCACCATGTTTCAATGGTGACAGAATCATATGCAGTGACAGTAGACATGTCAGAAATTATTGGCAGGTCTTTCAGTCTGGACCAGATGTCAGCTTTCGCTTCTGACTGCCCTGCATCACCGCCAGCGTGTGGGCTAGGAAATCTTATCCTTTTCCTTGCAGCCCCAGTGGCAGGAGAATTTGAAGGACAAGCTGTAGATGGGTCACGTTCTGCTTGAGTTGACAATTTACTCATCAGCAGGTCTTTACACCTCTGCACACTTGTGTCTGCTGGAAAGAGAGATACAACGTAGGCTTTAAACCTAGGATCAAGCACGGTGGCCAAAATGTTGTGCTCTGATTTCATCAGATTGACCACTCTTGAATCCTTACAAAGCGAAGGAAGGGCTCCATCCACAAGTCCCACATACTTTGCAGAATCGCTCTGTCTTAGCTCCTCCTTTACAAGACGGAAATCATTCTCCACTGTGCTTGAGTCAGGTGTATTACCCCTCCTTTGCCTATATCTTAGGTGGATGTATAGGCTTGAATGGCCTTTTGCTGCTTCTCCATCCTCTGAAGCATATAGAGTGTTGAATTACACCTCGTTACCACCTTTTGCTTCAGTTGATGGCAGGGCAGGTTCAGGAGTGTTTGCTGGCGCTCCAGTGTTCGGCATGTGGTGGCTGAATGCCGAAAGTGGCCCGCAATTGTTTGAGCCACCGACAGCATCTCCTACACACCCCTGTCATTTTTCAAAAAATTCTGCACCACCAAATTAATTGTATGTGCAAAACATGGGACGTGCTGGAATCTGCCCAGATGTAATGCACGCACAATGTTGGTGGCATTGTCCGATATCACAAATCCCCAGGAGTGTCCAATTGGTGTAAGCCATTCTGCAATGATGTTCCTCAGTTTCCATAAGAGGTTGTCAGCTGTGTGCCTCTTACGGAGAGTGGTGATACATAGCATTGCCTGCCTAGGAACGAGTTGGCATTTTCGAGATGCTGCTACTAGTGCCACTGCTGTTGTTGCTGCGGGAGGCCATACATCTACCCAGTGGGCTGTTGCAGTCATATAGTCTTTACTCTGCCCTGTTCCACTTGTCCACATGTCCGTGGTTAAGTGGATACTGGATACAACCACATTTTGTAGGACACTGGTGACTCTTTTTCTGATGTCTGTGTATATTCTCGGTATCGCCTGCCTAGAGAATTGGAACCTAGATGGGATTTGATACCGGAGACACAGTACCTCAAACAATTCTCTAATTTCCACTGAACTAATGGCAGATACCAGAAGCACATCTAACACCAACATAGCTGTCAAGGCCTCAGTTATCCTCTTTGCAAAAGGATGACTGCTGTCATATTTCATCTTCCTGACAATGGACTGTTGGACACTCAATTGCTTACTGGAAGTAGTACAAGTGGTCTTCCGTCTTTCCCTCTGGGATGACAATTGACTCCCAGCAGCATCAACAGCAGCGGCAGCAACAGCAGGCGTACCACTCAAGGATCCTCCGGAGGAATCCCGGTTAGGAGAGGAATCCTCAGTCTTGACAGTGACATGGCCTGCAGGACTACTGACATTCCTGACTGAGGAGGATGTTGACATTGAGGGAGTTTGTGGTGTGGTTTGCAGGAGCTTGGGTACAGAAGGAAGAAGGAATTTAGGTGTTAGATGACTGCTTATGCTCTTACACAAAGTTTCACAACTTGACACATACTTATGATGAATGCGCAGCAGATGACATATAAGGGAGGATGTTCCTTGTTGGTAAACATCCTTACACCTACTTAATACAGATTGAAAGAGGCAATAGATGGCTTGACACCTGTTGTCCGGATTTGTGGAGTAATAATTCCACACCGAAAAGGTGTTTTTTTTTTTGGCTTATCCATGCCACGGACAACAACTGTCTTCCCCGGTACCTGATTTAAACAAACCACATCACCTTCAGAATCCTCCTCGTAACCTTACTCCTCAGCGACAGCAACACCCATATCCTCATCCTGGTGTACTTCAACACTGACATCTTCAATTTCAATATCAGGAATTGGACTGTGGGTGCTCCTTCCAGCACTTGCAGGGGGTGTGCAAATGGTGGAAAGAGCCACCTCTTCCCGTCCAGTGTTGGGAAGGTCAAGCATCGTAACCGCAGACACACTTGGACTCTTCTTGGGGATTTGTGATACCATCTCAGAATGCACAGTTCTTTTCTGTGCTTTTTCTAGCTTAACTCTTTTAATTTTTCTGGCAGGAGGATGAGGGCTTCCATTGTCATGTGAAGCTGAACCACTAGTCATGAACATAGGCCAGGGCCACAGCCGTTCCTTGCCACTCCGTGTCATAAATGTCATATTGGCAAGTTTACTTTTATCCTCAGACCATTTAAATATCTTTTCTTGGGTCTTTTTACTGAACTTTGTATTTTTGGATTTTACATGCCCTCTGCTATCACAATGGGCATCGGCCTTTGCAGATGACATTGATGGCATTTCATCATCTATGTTATGGCTATTGGCTGCAGCTTCAGCACTAGGAGGAAGTAGTTCTTGATCTTTCCCTTTTTTTTCCTCCAAATGCTTATTCTCCATTATTTTTCTGGAGTTATATAACACAATATGTGGCACAAGAGAGCGTACCCCTACACCTCACAGGGCAAACCCAGTAAAAATTATTTGGATTAAATATTAATAACCCCTTTATTTGGCATAAATAATATACAGCACAGGACAGCACCAATGAATTTATATGGCAGCCCCACTGGACTTGATTTATACAGAATTATATGGATTTAATATGGAATTATACTGCAGGATAACTTGAATTATATGGCAATATTCCGAGAAATATTTGGCAATGTCACAGGAATTATATGTCAGTATCACGGGAATTATATGGCAGTATCACAGGAATTATATGGCAGTATTCCGAGAATTATATGGCAATGTCACAGGAATTATACGCCAGTATTCTGAGAATTATATGGCAATATCACAGGAATTATACGGCAATGTCACAGGGATTATACGCCAGTAGCAAGGGAATTATATGGCAGTATCACAGGAATTATACGCCAGTATTCCGAGAATTGTATGGCAATGTCACAGGAATTATACGCCAGTATTCCGAGAATTATATGGCAATATCACAGGAATTATATGGCAATGTCACAGGAATTATACGCCAGTATCACGTGAATTATATGGCAGTATCACAGGAATTATATGGCAATATCATAGGAATTATATGTCAGTATCACGGGAATTATATGGCAGTATCATAGGAATTATACGCCAGTGTTCTGAGAATTAAATGGCAATATCACAGGAATTATATGGCAATGTCACAGTAATTATACGCCAGTATCACAGGAATTATATGGCAGTATCACAGGAATTATACGCCAGTATTTCGAGAATTAGACGGCAATATCACAGGTATTATACGGCAATATCATAGGAATTATACGCCAGTATTCTGAGAATTATACGGCAAAGTCACAGAAATTGTATGCTAGTATTCCAAGAATTATATGGCAATTTCACAGGAATTATATAGCAATGTCACAGCAATTATACGCCAGCATCACGGGAATTATATTGCAGTATCACAGGAATTGTACGCCAGTATTCCGAGAATTATACGGCAATGTCACAGGAATTATACGCCAGTATTCCGAGAATTATACGGCAATGTCACAGGAATTATATGGCAATATCACTGGAATTATACGCCAGTATCATGGGAATTATATGCCAGTAACACTAGATATATGGCAGCAGAGGACACCACCACTGTGACTGGTCACTGGACTGATACTGCACATGACACTTACCCTGGTCTAATGCAAGACAACACAGCACCACTTAAATTGATTTATACAGCTACACTGGATATATGGCAGCAGAGTACACCACCACTGTGACTGGTCACTGGACTGATGCTGCACAAGACACTTCCCCTGGTCTAATTCAGGATAACACAGCACCACTCAAAGGGACTTATACAGCTACACTGGATATATGGCAGCAGAGGACACCACCACTGTGACTGGTCATTGGACTGATGCTGTACAAGACACTACCCCCGGTCTGATGCAGGACAACACAGCAAAAATGCAAGGGACTTATACAGCAGCCAGCAGCATTGGGGACATAAAGCAGCAGAGGACACCAACAGTGTGACTGGCTGGACTAATGCAGCATAAGACACTGACTACCCTGGACTGGACTGAGCAGCACAACACGGCACAAGACTCGCAACCCCACTTTCCCGCCCCCACACAGACACTGAGGATGGAGACATGTCCTCTTACTACACTCTCCGAGACTGGAGTGAAAATGGCCTTGACGCGCTGCTCATTATATGGATTCCAAATCCCGCGAGAATCCGACAGCGGGATGATGACGTTTTTCCTCGTTCTGGTTTCTGAGTCAAGCGGGAAAACCCGAGCCTGACTCGGAACCGGGCTTAGAGCATGAAGTTCGGTACGGCTCAGTTCTCTGAGAACCGAACCCGCTTATCTCTAGTTAGTAGTAGTATAGTGTGTATGGGGAGCGGGTGCAGGGTTAGCGGTACTGTGGTGTGTGCTGGGAGCTGGTCAGGGTTGCGGTAGTGTAGTGTCTGTGGGCAGTGGGTGCAGGGTTGGGGGTAGTGTAATGTGTACAGGGAGCGGGTTCAGGTTTAGGGATAGTGTAGTGTGTGTGGGGAGCGAGTACAGGGTTAGGAGTAATGTATTCTGTGCAGGGAGTGAGTGCAGGGTTAGTGGTAGTGTGTGCAGGGAGTAGGTGCAGGGTTAGCAGTAGTGTAGTGTGTGTGGGGAGCGGGTGCAGGGTTAGGAGTAGTGTAGTGTGTGCTGGGAGCAGGTGCAGGGTTAGTGGTAGTGTAGTGTGTGTGGGGATTGGGTGCAGGGTTAGGGGTGGTGTAGTGTGTATGGGGAGCGGGTAAAGGGTTAGGGGTATTGTAAATTGTACGGGGAGCAGGTGCAGGGTTAGGGATAGTGTAGTGTGTGCGGGGAGAAGGGTACAGAGTTAGGAGTAATGTAGTGTGTGCGCGGAGCGGGTGTAGGGTTAGGGGTAGTGTAGTGTGTGCCAGGTGCAGGGTTAGGGGTAGTGTAGTGTGTTCGGGGAGCGAGTGCAGGGATAAGGGTAGAGTAGTGTGTGCGGGGAGAAGGTGCAGGGTTAGGGGTAGTGTAGTGTGTCTGGGGTGCGGGTGCAGGGTTTAGGGGTAGTGTAGTGTGTGCGGGGAGTGGATGCAGGGTTAGGGGTACTGTAGTGAGTGCAGGGAGCAGGTGCAGGGTTAGGGGTAGTGTAGTGTGTTCGGGGAGCGGGTGCAAGGTTAGGAGTAGTATAGTGTGTGCAGCTAGTGGGTGCAGGGTTAGGGGTAGTGTAGTGTGTCTGGGGTGTGGGTACAGGGTTTAGGGATAGTGTAGTGTGTGCAGGGAGCGGGTGCAGGGTTAGGGGTAATGTAGTGTGTGCAAAAAACGGGTGCATTGTTAGCGGTATTACTTTTCCTGTGCCCGGTGCATTGAAGATCTCTGCAACACTGTAGAAGAGATCCGGAGGGGGAGGACAGCACTGCAGAAGGTGAGTAATTAAGCTAATTGGAAACTTCAAAATATATTCTTATATTCTGTCTGTTTTTATTTTGTTTTTTGTAACCTGCTTTTTATCATATTCTTTAATGCATACTTTGTTGGATTTTTTACATGGTAGTGGCATGTAAAAAAAACCCAACTGAAAATGCATATTAGAAAAAACCATAGCAGTAGATGCTCATTGATGAGTTTAGTCACAGGATAGCATTACATACATTTATTTTTAAAATGTTCTGGGGGAAAATTCCCATGTGGCTTGGACTGCCACCACTAACAGGTCTACAGATGGTGTAATGGTTAGCTTGACTGCCTTACAGCATTAAGGTCATGGGTTTGATTCCAACCATGGCCCTAACTGTGTTGAGTTTGTATATTCTCACCATATTTGCGTGGGTTTCCTCCCACAATCCAAATATACAGTATACTGGTAGGTTAATTGGCTTGCAACACCAAAATAAACCATACGTAGGTGGGTAGTTATGCCCACCATGGTGCTAGCCACACAACACTGCACAGACCACACCCCCATATCATTAGTCATACCCCCACTATGCTGTTCACAACCCCTGCAGCAGCGCATTGTAGTTCCTTCATAAATTACAGCACCAGGCCCATGAGGACCTTAATCTGTCACTTCATATTAGTGTGCATACATTCTGATTAATACAGTAAATCTATTAGCCCATTTTCATTGTTGTCCTCTTTGCAGTGTATATATATATATATATATATATATATATGTCAGCAGAAGCAGGTGGCAGTTTTTCAAAAAATAAACAGCTCACAGCATGTAGATATCAACGTTTCAGGTGCCTTTAATTGGCACCTTTCGTCAGGACAAAAATATAATAAACAACACATACCTTTATAGTCACCAGTGTATCACGCTAAACCCAGAATCTCCCCGCACTTCCGGGTATGGATGTCATAGCTTCATGCCACGTATCACCAGCGGCCACCGGAGGGGGCGGAGGCAGTTACCATGGTTATGACTCACCAATCAGGAGACACTCATGCTGACAACAGCCCAATCCATCCAATCCGGGAGCTTGCACGGAAATCCACTGCTGTCCAACCAGGTCCTGAGGGGTGGGACAGTGTCCATAGCAACCCAAACAAAACAAAAAAATGGTTTAGGAGTAATGTATTCTGTGCAGGGAGTGAGTGCAGGGTTAGTGGAAGTGTGTGCAGGGAGTAGGTGCAGGGTTAGCGGTAGTGTAGTGTGTGTGGGGAGCGGGTGCAGGGTTAGGAGTAGTGTAGTGTGTGCTGGGAGCAGGTGCAGGGTTAGTGGTAGTGTAGTGTGTGTGGGGATTGGATGCAGGGTTAGGGGTGGTGTAGTGTGTATGGGGAGCGGGTAAATGGTTAGGGGTATTGTAAATTGTACGGGGAGCAGGTGCAGGGTTAGGGATAGTGTAGTGTGTGCGGGGAGAAGGGTACAGAGTTAGGAGTAATGTAGTGTGTGCGCAGAGCAGGTGCAGGGTTAGGGGTAGTGTAGTGTGGGCCGGGTGCAGGTGCAGGGTTAGGGGTAGTGTAGTGTGTGCGGGGAGCGAGTGCAGGGTTAAGGGTACAGTAGTGTGTATATATATGTACATACAGTTGCTTCTGTCTATATATAATATATATATATATATATATATAGACAGACAGAAGCACCTTTATGTTCTACTGTATGTTCTATGACTTTAGAAAAGTTGATTCCTAAGCTGCATACACACATTGCAAATTTATACAAACTATACAGTGCATATCGCAGGAAAACATAGTGCATATCGCACCATGTGTATACAGCTTGCAATGCCAATATGCTTCCCCACGGGATAAGGATTGCAAGAAAAGTAGACTGTGCAGGCAGACCAACATTGACTATATCAGTAGTGTCGGGCTCCACCCACATCACACAGTCAGTGCCACGCATTGACTGCATCGCAGCGTGTGTACACACCATTATACTAGCAATCAGCAATTAATTTGCCTATGGCACTCTCTCTTCATTTGATCCCACAAATGAATATGAGGTTTCATCACTCTTCTCATCCTGCTTCTCTACTACCCCTCCTCTTGATCCTTTACCCTCGCAAATAAGTAAAGCTCTGTCTCCTGTGCTCATCCCTACCTTAACTAACATCTGTAATCTCTCTCTCTCTCTCTCTCTACTGGTATTTTTCCTTTACTATTCAAGCATGCAGGGATAAAAATTCTGACCCTATCTCTCTCTCAAACTACCGCCCTATCTCTCAGCTTCCTTGCCCACACTCGACTCACACACTTTATAACAATTTATTGGACCCACTTCAGTCAGGCTTCTGTTCACAACACTCTACAGAGACAGCACTGACTAAAGTGATTAATGATTTGGTCACTACGAAGTCTAAAGGCAATTACTCACTACTTATTCTTCTAGCTCTATCTGCTGCCTTTGACACTGTGGACCACTCTCTTCTTATACAAATACTACAATCCCTAGGTCTTAAAGACATAGCCCTTTCTTGGTTCCTATCCTATTTATCTAATCGCTTCTTCAGTGTTCGCTTCTCTGAATCTACCGCCTCTTCTCTACCTCTTTCAGTTGGAGTACCACAAGGCTTAGTCTTGGGTCCTCTGCTTTTCACTATCTATATTTCATCTCTTGGTAAACTAATCATCTCTTTTGTATTTCAGTATCATCTGTATGTAGATGATACTCAAATCTACCTATCCACCCCTGATTTGTCCCTATCTGTACTGGGCCGTGTCACTGAATGCCTTTCTGCCATTTCATCTTGGATGACATATTGCCATATCAAACTTAATATTTCAAAAACAGAGTTAATTATATTTCCACAAGGCCAATAGTAGGTACTAAACGGATATCTCTATCACTGTTAAAAACTCGAAAATCTACCCTACCCCACAAGCTCGTTGCCTAGTTGTCATCCTTGACTCTGATCTGTCCTTTGTTCCCCACATTCAATCTGTCTCAAAATCATGTTACATGCATCTAAAAAACATATTCAAAATATGACCATACCTTACACAAGATACTGCTAAAACTCTAATCCATGCTCTCATCATCTCCCGCCTTGATTATTGCAATAGTCTCCTAACTGGTCTTCCCAAAACTAGACTCTCACCACTACAATCCATTCTCAATGCAACTGCAAGGCTAATCTTCCTCGCTAGACGTTCATTGTCTGCAGATCCACTCTGTCAGTCCCTCCATTGGTTACCTGTATTCTACCATATTCAATATAAAATACTTTTACTTACACACAAGGCCATTAACCAAACTACACCAAAGTATATCTCTTCGCTCATCTCAAAATATCTTCCAACCCGACCTCTTTGCTCTTCTCAAGATCTGCATCTCTCATCCACACTGATTACTCTCTCCCACTCACGATTGCAGGACTTTCATTGGGGTGCATCCACTCAGTGGAATGCCCTACCATGCACATTTAGACTCTCCTCTAGTCTCCAAACCTTCTAGCGTTCCCTGAAAACTCACCTCTTCAGGAAAGCGTATCAAATTCCAGAACTTCCCACATAACTTTCATAAACTTTCCTATTAAATTGTATCCACTCTGCACAGTCCACACATATCCTCACATGTCTTCTCACCATTCCTCCCGACCCCAGTTCATCATTGCTGTGTGACCATATCATACAGTCCATCAAGAACATTTGCAATCTGGTGGACAACTGTGCAATAGATAACACCTATCCTTGTGTATAAACGCCTATTTCCCTACAGATTGTAAGCTTGCGAGCAGGGCCCTCCTACCTCTATGACTGTTTGTTATTACCCAGTTTTGTTATATCAATGTTATTTCCAATTGTAAAGCACAATGGAAATTGCTGCACTATATAAGAAACTGTTAATAAATAATAAATAAATAATAATTTTTTTGTGCTATTTTTCTGCTGCAACTATATTGTCACTATAGTGCCTCACACAATGTACCACATTTTATATTTACATCCTTCATGGCTACTTGTAAAAATAATACAAACAATGCTAACTAATGCAATACTGACATATAATATGGACTTCATACAAAATAAATATACTGTATAGGGCTTAATGCAGAGTTGAATGTAAATGCATTTTTCTGGATTTTTTTCCCACAAGATGCATGTGCATTATAGTAGAGCATGTTTCAGTTTGCATGTAAACTGAGCCATGTCTCCTGGTTTATTTAATATTTATTCCTGATGTACCCCTCTGCTCTAAAAGCAGGAACATGAAGGTGCAGGGTGTCATAGCCTGTGTTCAGTAAGCACATTTAAACACCATACAACTGTTTTATAGTTGAGGAAGCTGCAAATATGCCTTTTAGGAGGCTTATCAGTTGTGGCTGCCTCCCCTGTGGTACAGGATCTGATAATCACTAGCATGGACCTTGCAATGTGTTAGTTCAGCCTGAAAATACTAATGCCATCTTTGGACTGGTGGCACTATAGCAATCCTAGTAATAGGTGGACTTTTCAGATCATAAACATGCCATTCATCTTATTAATTTACTTTTACTGTAACAAATAGAGCACTTTAGATGGATTCAATTTGTCACAAATCACAAATGTAAAATGCATCCCCCCCCACTCACACATGCAAAAAAAACATTTAGCTATAGTTTCTCATTCAGTTGCATCTCGCCAATTGTGGTCAAAATGTTTCTTTGGTAATAAAATGAGTTTTAAGGAAATTTTGTGTTTATAATTCCAAACAATTTGGGTCCAACTTTCAGTGAAGCCTATAATGGTTTCGCTATTGTAATAGCATACCAATAAAATAAATGGGTACAGAGAATTTACTAATAGAAAGTAAAGTAGACTGCAAAAGTAGTATCAGTTTTTAAGTATAAATGGTTATCTCTAAATATTTCTTCCTATTTATTGATTGCTGAAGTTAGTACATATATTTTTCTATTTTGTAAATTAAAATCTCAAATTCACAAAAAATATATTATGCTTGTGACAATTTAAAGACCGACTACATGGCAGCAGATAAAAAGTGTGATTAGGTTTCACATACGTAAGCAGGATATAATTTGAAAACTTTTGAACACAGCAATGTTTTATTGCAATAGCCATTACCTGTTGGTTTCTATCACAGTAAGAGCATTGAAAAAGCCCATTAAATCTTGAAAGGTATCTGTCAAGGAGATATCTTAAATAGAAAAGGAAATTGAATTTTTCACAGTGGTGTTTTTTCTCTACTTTTCCTGGAACAGAAGAACTATAGACAATATTTTATTTAAAGTTAAGGTTACTAAAGTTGATTTGTTTATCAGGCTGGAAAAAGAATTATTGATGCATGTCAGCATTGCCCTACCATTAAAATATCAAGAATACATAGCAGTAGTCTACTGACTCAAGGAAGGAAAAATATTTAAAACACATAGTGCTATACTTCAGCAAATGCCGTTTGTACAGTACATTTTTCTCTCTTTAGAAGTATCAGCAATTCTAGGCTGATTTTCCTACGGCTGTTTAATTTTATAGTTCTTGTTTTACTGAGCAGGAATAAGTGATGTTGCCATAAGCAATCTCCCTGTCGGATTAGGGGATTTGGATAAGGATGAACAAAATGTTTTACAAATGCATTGCTTTTTCACTGGCATTTAGCCAGTACCTTTTATATGGGGATGGGTGTATAAGGTAGATTAGTCTACAAGAAACTCAGAAGAAAAACTCAGGTTTTGAGATTGCAGAGAGGGAAGTGAAAGAGAAATTTAAAAAAATGCAACACTGTTTATTCTTGAACAACTGAAGTGTGTTCTGTGTAATTTACACCCCTGACTACAAGGTGCAGTGCAAATATATTGAAGTACAGTATTCTGCAAAATAGTCAAAATATATCACTGGAACAGCAGATACTGTAAATCCTGTCTTTATGAAACACAACATCCCACCCCTAACCTTCTGAAAATATAGCTAAATAATGGCACTCTAATTATTTTTGTGTAGCAATTATTTTTTTGTTTTTTATTGTCTTCACAGTCTGCATTTTCCAAATTTACAGTCACAGGATAAATCTGCAAATAATTAAAATACATAAAAAAACAAGACAAGAGAGTGGGAAGTAGTACAAAATGCTGATTTAGAAGTAGTTCAGAACAAATAGAAGAACAAGATTTGGAAATAACAAATAAAATCTTAACTCTGTTTAATTTTCAAATGTTGTCTTTTGATATTTGTTTACATTCCTGACAATGACCATCTCATAATTTCCGCCTAAACAATCTGGAGGGTGTTGCACACACAGATCTGGTCCATTGAACACAGTTAGGGTTAGTATTATTTCTCTGGAGGAAACAGCATTTGTTGCAACATTTAATTCACTTACCTTACCAATTATTGCAAATGAGATAAATGGTGTAGTCATATTGTCCATTAAGTTAATGGAAATTATCTGTTACATGCATGAAAAAAATGTGTACCCAAAAATGTCAATAAAGTTTATTTTAATTGTTATCCATTATTGAAACATAAGAGCAGTTTGGGACATTTACACTGCGGGTATAAAAATGCATCAGGACCCCAAACCCTTTGCTACATACTGTATATCAGATAACTGTGTTGTCTGGCTAAAATTGACTGCATTATCGCTTATTATTCATTGTACAGTATGCATAATCTGTGATACATGTAAAGTGGTATCAAAATACCATTCTTTTATCGTATTTAATGCTATCCTATTTATCAATATCAATTTGGCTAAAATTATGTGAAAACTGGGGTTTTCATACCTTTTTCTCATTATTTTAGTATCACTTAAATGTACTAATGGCCATTTGGAGGAGAATTCACAAAATTCTCCTTGAATCCCGTAATATCACTTTTTTTTGGGGGGTGGGGAGAGGGGGTGATCCACTGAGGGTAGCCGGTGCTCTGTAAGCCTAGGAATCTGATCAGGAAAGTGAACTGCTGTGAAGCCCCAGCAGGTATCTAAATTCACTGCACAGATCTATGAATGGGATCACAACTGCCAGTGGTCCTGGGTGCAAGGAGATGCAAGTGGAGTGGGGGGAGTATGTGTGTGTGTGTGCGTGTGTAAAGGGGGTTGCAGGGGGTGGAGAAAATGCCACATGCACTGTCACACTCTCAGGGTATTTTTTGCAAAATATACCCGGAGAAGTGCGGGAGAGGAATCGCAGGGATAGAGCTTTCTCACAAGCTCTGTCTATACATATGCAGTATATTATACATTCTTGCAATGTATTCAAATATTGCATTTTGAATTTGGGTGATTTTATTAAATTCCATCTGCAACGGAGATGTGGATTGTGATAAATATGCCCCTATGTTCTTTTGAAGACCTTTATACACTATTATGGGAGTTCAAATGGCCACAATAATTTTCTGGGGCTAATTGCTCTCCTGTTAATTTTCCCATGTATTTCTGCATGAAAACAGATCATTTGATATACAAATGTGCATAATTTATTATTTATGCATGCATCCACTGTATACTCAAAGATAAAAAATACTTTCCAGTAACTTAATGTACATTTAACCCTTAGTATACCAAGGGGTGTCTTCTGAGGACCCCAGAATGTTATTTTTTGGGATCCTGACATATTTATAACAACTATTTTACTCCTGATTTTTCTATGTGTCCCAAATTGGATTAAGATAAATACTGTGTAATTTGGCTTATAAAATGTTAATAATAAAAAACACAAACGCTTGTATACTACATTACAAATAAAGAACATTTTATATATGAGAAACACAGGAAAACAACCACCACTGTGACATGTGCTAAGGACTGTAGCGATGGCAACACATGAATAGTGATGTATTGTTACCGTAGTAAAATGATATAACCTTTTTACAAGAATATACAGTACCCAATCACATGTAAAAATGTGCACACCGTAATGAAGAATATATGGCATTTACTGGCTAACTACTCTTGAATTAAATAAATAAAATATGTTATGCTAACTGTCATACCCTTAGTATAACGTATCCCTTCAGAAACCCTAAAAACATAATTTTAATAATTTACCACATCAATCAGTTAAGAATTTAGACAAACAAAGTGGGGTCATCTGAAGACCTCAGCTTGGTTAAATACGTTGATGATGTAGGCTTGGTATATTAAGGGTTAACTCCATTCACATGTGCATTAAAAAATATTATTAATACTTATTACTCAGTGTGATATATACAATGTACAGAACATCCACAGCACATAATCCACATAATATACATTAAACAAAATAAAATGCAAAAATGTCATGTATACCAGTACATACCTAATTAATACTTTTCAAGTGAACATATAAATGAAATGAACAAGATAAGCCATTATGTACCATATTTCACCATTATTTTAGATTTATTGTACTTTTTTGCTCTTCTCATCCTCTTTTCTGTGCACTGACGTTACAGCTTCTGACATGTATGGTTTGCTGTACTTGTTACAAACTGTTCAATTGGTATCAGTCATGTCCCTTATCAAATAAACTTGCATACAGTATCAAAACCCCCGATGAATAGTATGTGTGTCCTAATCAGACTGGATATCCTGACATTTTCTCCTACTGATGTCAAATGTTTCTAGATATGTCAGGTTATTTAGTGTGTAGAAGAATTGTCCTAATTAAAATAGTTTATCAGTTTCTGAGGAATGTGGAAGGGTTAGCGTAAAGACAGCTAATCATTTGAAATGTGAAATGCACCTGTTTCAAATAAGTAATCTCTGTCCAGACTTCATAACTATGAAATCTAATGACAGGTCTTTTATATGGTATGCCTATAAAAATACCAATTTTGTCAATTAAATAAAATATCTGTTTCACCATTTTCCACAATCTGACCTTCTATATTTTATATATTTATGAAATCATATTCCATGTTTCATGTCATTCCCACTTGAAATGTGTTTATCAAATAGGCCCATTAGGTGAAATTAATGAAGTCATGCAGAGCTCCTATGCTAGTTAAGTAAATGCCCAAAGGATTACCTTTGGTATGAACAATTGCTATATATTGCCCAAACCACATTATCTCTTACAGTCTGAAACTGGAAAGATTGTACTGCACTGACTTGGAATCCACATTAACAGCATTGCTCTGTACTTAACCTTGGAGGGAGTGATAAATAGGTTTCCTAAAACATTTCAGGATATTCACGAACTACATACAAGTTTGAACCTGCTATTGTGTATCACTTATTTGATCTGTATAATTGCATACCTGGCCTGTGAACTCCTGAAACTGCTTTTACCGAACTTTTATAACCAAGGCCTAAGAGCATAGGTCTTTAGTGAAACCAATATCGTACTTACTGGGTAAAAACATAACTTTCTCTGGATAATATTTTTGAAGCCTAATTATTTTGAAATGAATCCAGTTACCCCTGAGTGTAAAGATCTAGAACTTAGTGATCTAGTTCTGTATATTAGGACTTTAAAAAGTGTGCAGCAGGCAATAGATGAACAATCATTACACAATGGTTTAATATCAATTTGATCTCACTGCCAGGCAGACTTCTTCAATTAAATGAAGAAATCCTTAGTAGTGAATCATCAATTGATTCTTTGAAAGTTCGCATATTAATATATTAGAATAAAATCACTGAAATAAAATAACTGAAATATGCACTTGACTTTGTGGAAGTCATTGCTGGGAACAACTGATGTTTTCCACTAATATCTGAGAAATATATATAATCGATTAAAATGTTATAAAGACTCAGGTACAGTATGTAGATTTCCTTTAATCAATAACAATTCCCAGATAGAGTAAAACTGAACAACTTTGTCTGGAGAGAACAGGCGCGCAATGGCCATATAGGTTGTTCTGCACATGTCTTGAAGAAGCCAACTGTTCTGTTCTTTTAAGAACAGTGTAAAAGCCAGAGGAAGCTAGACATGCATTGCTGTGCTCTACTCAAATATTGCTCTGGGGCCTGGTGATTTACTGTTCTGAACCTGAATATGGCATTCTCAAAATAGTTATTGGTAAAGGAGGAGCTTGATGATATACGCAAACATGGGACATGTTCCCTTAATTCCAACAAATTGCTGGCTTGTGAACCCTCTATACATGAAATTAGTACAAATTGTTGCCTCGATCCATGGTCGCATATGGTCACTGAGTGCCGTATCTGGTATGACATATTTACTGTGTAACTTGTTGACTACTTGTCACTTTTATTCATCATGTACATGACATTCCTATAAAATTAAACATCCTCAACTTGAGCACTTTATTACCCATTGCAATTGCAGTTTAAAATGTGAAAGCAGAGTGATTTATTAAAAATGGTTATGACATTTTGATTGCTTACTTCAAAGAAAGCAATAAGCATTTTATTTTGAAAGTAAAATAAGAAAATATTTGTGACTACAGAATTCTGGCTAAAATATGCAACAAATTCACCTGTCATTACAATAAAATAAAAATATCAAACATATTTTTTTGTGAATAAAAGAATAAATAACATAGATAAAATAATGGATACAAATGCCATTTCAAATTCCTATTATTTTTTAATCATAAGGCGATGATACATTGGGTGGGATATATAATGCAGCCTGAGTTTGGTGGCCGTGCGGGATGTTGATCGAACGCAGATTTTTTTTTTTTAAAGGGGCAATCAATTACAAGGGAAAACGATGCCTTATATGCGATTTCCCCTTTAAAAAAATGTCAGCCAGAAACCCACATGGCCGCTGAACTCGGGCTGCATTACATCCCACCCATGATGGGAATTGGACACAGTGTGGAGAGTAGGCACTAGCTTCATTGTAATGGTAATTTTACTGCAAGGAATTTAAAGTTATTTCAGTTTAAAAAAATGCTTTACTGTAGTTGTGCAATGCAACTAAGATCATACTTCATTTTAAGTTTAATGAGATGTAAACATTTGTGTGGGATAATTATGAAAAAATAAAAAAAATATGTATTTAAGTCTTAGCTTCACATACTAGGTTTCAAATAGAGTTGGATCCATTTGCAGGCCAATTGTACTCAGGAAAATATGCATACAGTATAAAGAAAAGGGTATTTATGTGCATATGTTTAGTTATATCTGTCAAGTTTCAAAATACTAGCATTTATGCCAGGCATGCATCAAGAGTAAAGTGTATTTATTGTAAATTCACCCTATAATATTGTACAGAAGGTGTAGAGATGTGTCTTGGCGGGGTTAATGATAAATGCCAAAGAAGCAATACCTACTGTATACAGTTTGTATAAAATATAATATTGTAATCAAGCACATGTACACAAGAGGGAATAGTATCTGGACATTAGGGTTGCAACTGGGGGTCGGGTTCCATGAGGGGGCATATGCCCCGGGTGTGTGAATTGAGGGTCCAGTGAGATGGTCAGACACAAAAAGCAGGAAACTTGTGTTGAGTCAGAACATGCCGTTGTGGTGACGTCGCTGGACTTATAATCAGGGCAGAGGCAAATTGGGGCTGGGATCACTAGGCACAATAAAGTTTTTTTCTTACCTATCTTTTATTCCGTGAGTGACATGACGTCATGTGCACTGAAGAGTGTGAGGAGTCTGATGCTGCCTTAAGGATGAGCAAGAAGGAGAAACAGGTAAGTGGTGGTGGGGGGAGAGGTAACACAAACACAGGCTGCTGCTGCTGCAGAGAAATATAAGGGGAGAGACACAGGCTGCTGCAGTGACATGGGAAGGTGTGGGCATTACACAGACTGCTGTAGAGACACCAGGGGGCACAGGCTGCAGGAGAGACATTGGGGGAAGGGAGCTTGGCATTGATAAATGAAAGTCATTTATCCATCAAATTTCCAAATACATTATAATATAATTCAAGCAAACACAAAAAATATTAAAAAAAAACACAAATTTAAAATTAAAATAACATTTAAACAAAGGAACAGATTCATTTACTGCATGTGAAAAGCTCAAGGTTTAACACCAAGAGCTATTCAGATTTTAGTCAATTTCCCTGTGTGGTTAACCCATAGATTCCATGTTAAGTGCAGGGATTTCTAGGTCATGTGTGGTAAGTCCCAGAGTGTGCATTTAACACAGATTTGTTTGTTGCAGACCCTAAGGCTGTGTCCTCGTTGTATGTACTTATATCTCTAAATGTGAAGGCAAAAGAAACCAACAATATGTGAATGCATGCATATTTGTACATTTTCATCACAACTGAATAGTAAGGAAAAATAAAAATTTGGAAAACATGCATAGCCAGGGCCGGTGCAAGGGTGTTCGTCGCCCCCATGCACACTATAAATTTGCGCCCTCTCATACTTTACAAAGGGACAGCATGTGCCTTTCATGCACACCAAAAAAGGAGTGTGGACTTACATGGAAGGGGCATGGCCACACAATAGTACCCCCATTTAAAATTCTTATACACAACATCCCCATGTAGTAATGCCGCTTACACAAAATCCCCCATGTAGAATTGTTGCTTGCACAAAATCCCCCATGTAGTGGTGCCGCTTACACATAATGCCCTTAGTAGTGCCGCTTACACAAAATCCCCCCTGTAGTAGTGCCGCTTACACAAAATGCCCCCTGTAGTAGTGCCGCTTACACAAAATTCTGCCTGTGGTAGTGCCGCTTATACAAAATCTCCCCTGTAGTAGTGCCACTTACACAAAATCCCACCCTGTAGTAATGCCGCTTATACAAAATCCCCCCTGTTGTAGTGCCGCTTACACAAAATCCCCCCTGTAGTGGTGATGCTTAAACAAAATTCTGCCTGTGGTAGTGCGCTTATACAAAATTCTGCCTGTGGTAGTGCCGCTTACACACCTTTTGCCCACCCAGTCACACAGATACACACACATACACACACCTAGATACACACACACATACATACACATACACGCACACACACACATACATACACATACATGCACACACACACATACACGCACACATACACTTTCTCAAGCTCACTCACTCTCTTTACAGCTTCTTACCAAAAGCAAAAGGAAGTCTGACTGGTCTTTGCTGTCAATCCACCTGTTCCTACTCATGCTTAGCCTGGTTCCGTGTAGCTTAACCTCTTTGTTCCATGTATCTCCGCCCCTTTTTGGGTCTTCCTTCCTGGCCTGCACAGTGCACAGTCTGACTCTGTGCTATACAGTCAGGGAGGGGGAGAGGAAGCTGAAAGCTGGCAGCGCCACTGCCTGTCACAGTGTGACAGGTGCAGCAGTCAGCAGCAGCAGGGGGGACAGGCAGCGCAGCAGCAGGGATGCAGGGCAGCTAGTGCACCTCTCCTGCCTGGTGCATACCAGTACTGCATCTCTTTGCTGAGCGGGTAGTGCCGGGCCTGTGCATAGCTTTAAACAAACAAATGAAATGTTGATGATGATGATAAAGTAGAAGCCTTTACTATGGATTCCAGCAAGCTGGACAAATATTCCTTACAGTTTTTTTCCTCCTCTAGGTTTCTATTTTTCTCTTCATATTTCTTTCCCTAATATAGGAAGACTTTCCGTATGTTACTCTACAGTACCTCTGATATGTTTTTTTTATTAATAAATACATCACAAGGAATCCCTATTACTTCTTACAAATGGAAGCAATAGAGAAATCTGAGACCATATCATGAATTACTGACTTCTGTCTGGCAATTCTCTCATGCAAAAACTGATTTGTAAAATATTTTGCCCCAAATTTGTAAATTGTTTTCTCAGCCATGAAAGACTAAAATGTGTCAAACTTTATACTTTTTGGAACTTTTTGGATACTTTTTTTAATTATCTCTTGTAACAGGGTTACAATATTTAAATTTTTGGAATTTATTTCTACAAATTGATATGTTAACTGGTAGATGTTGGAAAAAAATGTAACGTAATATTGTACTCATTTAAAAAACAAAAACAAAAGCATGGTACCTGTCAGTGGCATGACAGTGCACCAATGAAATTATACTTACTGCTTCATCAGCCACGGTGATGGCTGAAGAGCTGCAGAAATCACCAGAAAAATGGGCACTATAGCCATTTTCTCTGTGATTAGTGTATGTGCAGTAGAGATGTCCCCGGGAACAAAGCGTGGCTGTAATATTCATGGAGACTTGCACTTAAGCCGTAGACTCTGGCACAATGTCAGAGTCTGCTGCACTGCTGGAGAGAAGGGGCCTGATAGGAGCCTGCCTATGAGCCCCCTCCTCTCTTAAACGGCCTCTACATCACAAATAAATGTAAACTAGCTGTTCAACCCATTCTTTGCACTTGAGTTTCTGATTTTCACAGTTGTAAATATCAACGAGTGTTAATAATTTGGTAAATCTATAGAGATGTAAATATGAGATATCTTAATGTAAGTAAATATTAATCCATGGTTCTTGGCGTTAACCGAGGAGCACCAATAGCAGATACAGTAAAAAGTGACAGGACCATTTTTGTAGTTTATTAAATTGTACACACTGGAGGTGCAATCCAAATTTTGATCCGATTGCCAGTTTGGACTTTATCATTCACGCAACGCAAGACACACATCGGAAATTATGTCATTATGTCAACCCTCTTCATTTCCTTAGGGGAGGTTTATTAAAATTCTTATTACGTAGTTTTCCTACTTCCCACCTGAGGAATACCTATGTTACATTTCAGCTTCCTAACATTTCAGGAAGTAAGATAATTAGTGAAGAGAGAGTGAGTGAGGGAGTGAGGGCTTTCACATTTATATATATAGATACTGTACTAGTGAAGCAGACAAAGAAAAGTATTACGTAAATTTTGTTTCAATATCGTTTTTCCTTGTTTCTAAAATTGTAATTCTAATTCAGCGCCAGTAACTAGCACACTTATCATTACTCTTATAAGTACCACTAATACCCCTTTCACACTGCCAATGCCGGATCCCACCTGGGAATTGGAAACGGGTCCTTCCCGGGTGGGATACGGCATTAACCGCTGCTGCTGGCTTCCCCGACCTTGTAATATTCCGGGTGGGTTGCCATAGCAGCGGGAGGGTGGATCTGGCAGCAGGGGCGGAGGTGGACGCAGTGCTGGGAGATGACATTATCTCCACATCGCCTCTCCCTATCTAGTAAACGAGTCCTGGCTCACATCAATATGGGAGCCCGGTTACTGAGCCACTGACCCGGTATTCAACCCGGGTATAACACTGCTTTATTCCCGGGTTGAATTGCCGGGTCAGGCGACCCGGGATTTCGGCTATGCCCCTTTCACACCGTACACTGACCATGTCGACCCGGCAATATGCCGGGTTGATACCGGGTTATTTGTGTAGTGTGAAAGGGGTATAACAAATATTCATAAAGGATATGCAAGCAGTAATTTTGTACCAAAACACTATTCTTTATTTTTCTACCAACTTCTTGTGTGCTCATTTTCTTTAAAATAATTTCAAACAGATTTGATTTCTAGATACAATTCTATGTTTTATATTTATTATATGAACCTTTATCATATAACCTATAATACATTCTGTTCTTTTAGTCACTAAAAATTAAATACAGTAACTGTTTATGCAAAAATGATACATATATACTTTTCTATTGTAGGTAATTATGAATAGGTTTTAGTTAGAGTATGTAATTAAAGAAAAAAAAAGTTTACAAACATTTTATGTAAATACTTTAAATTTTACCTGCAACTGTAAATAATAGATATATTCTCTTACATGCTTTCCTGCAGTTGATACAGACAATAAGTGCAGTGGACAAAGATGAGCCCCCTGGTGGACAAAAGTTCTTCTTCAGTTTAGCGTCTGTAAACCCAAACTTCACAGTCCAAGATAATGAAGGTATGCTTATAAATGTGAATATTGTTAGTAAAAAGATTTATATTTAGGGCCCAGATGTAATGAGTTGCTAGATGACGGACGAATTCAAACTTTTTTTTTAAAGCAAGAATCATTTAAAATGCAAAACCACGCCTTGTAAATGATTGCCACTATAAAAAAAGTCCCACTTCGACCAGCAACCTGCACCTCCAGTCAACTCGGATGGCATTACATGGGACTCCTGCACTATTGTACAATTAGTACATCTACTGGGAAGCCATGTCTGTTTCAGAATACTGTCCTTCTAGAAAACCAGCTTTTCATGGATCTGATACACTCTGGAAGTGAGCTGTCATTGTCTCAGGCTCATTTGTGCTGAATGCTGTATCAAGTGTTCACTAAATTAAAGGGTTTCTTTATAATTTAAGCTACTGTGGAGTATAAAAGAACTCTCCTGCCAGTCACCATCAAGGGTTATATGAAATCCACTATTTCTCAGAAGAGATTTTCGCCTGTTTAAAGAGGTCCTCCAAAACATATCCAGTCATACAGCCCCACAATTGAAACAGTCCAAACTATGAATCCTGAGAGACCTGCTTGAGGGCATTGGGGAAGTTAAATGTTACAACTGGATGTTGTGGAAGATCCACCAATGAATGTGACAGCCCAATTGTATTGGTGTCCAAACTTGAAGGAAGCATATGTTTCTTTAACAACAGCAGGTCGAAAAGTTAGATGAGAATCTGTCCAGCAGTTGATACTTTAACCACCCTTGGCATTATAAAAGGTTAATGGCAGATCCCACCTACTCGCTAAGCTATAGCCAAGACTGCATTCTTTACGCCTTATGGACTATTTTAATACAAGTTCCTTTTATTTAGCTTACATGGTGCTCGAGGTACTTTCCACTTGGGCATGAACATGTTTTTGCATCCCCTTTTAACCTACAATTTGGTTTCTTTGTATGATATCATCATCCATAACCAGGATTGGCAATCTTATCTCTCGAAGGCTGAGGCTAAACTAGCAACCTTACATGCTAACAGTTTGACCACTATCCCAGAAAAATGTGTGGTTGGTATGCAGGGTGCGTCAAAGCCTGGTAAAACTACAGCTGAACAAAGTAGAAGCAGTGCCGAACTGGCCAAAGGCACTCAATAAGTGTCAGCTATGGGCCTTCTTGGGGATAATTAGGTATGAAAGGTGATTTGTATATCGATTAACCACTCTTGCACCTGTTAATGGAAATGTTATGGAAGATTTTTTTTGACCAGCTGACATGGACAAAGGTGGCTAAAGCAGCCTGGCTTGATTTATGATCTGCACTAGGCTCCCTCTACTGACATCAACCAGAGGTTCATTATACAAGCAGATGCCTCTAGTGTGGGTTTAGGGGCCATACTGTCTCAACTGAAAAGAAGATGAGGAGAAACCTGTTTTCTATCTCAGCATGAAACTGGTTCCCAGGGATCAAAAGTAAACCATGGTGGAAAAAGAGTGATAGGCCATCAAATGGTAATGAGAGTTAATATTGGTTAAAGATCACACATCCCTTTGTTGAATGCATAATAACAGGAAGGTCAAATCCCAGGTGTCCTGATGGGTTTTTATTCTCCAGCTATTCAGGGGTTCCACATAAAAATGAAAATATCAGCTCTAGAAACTAGGAACTTCCTTTGGAATGAGTGCCCCATTCTTGGCAGCACTAGGGGCAAAAGGGACACAGGAATTCTGGATGTTTTGCTGTTTGGTGCTGGACAAACATGCTTTGTCTTGACATACTGACAAATAAATAGAAGATACTGTATATCAGTGTGAGGTATCATCTGGAACTATTTTTATCACAATTACTATATAAATAGTATATCTCAGAACCAATTTCTTGTTTTGTCCATGAAACAGCGATCATATATTCTGTATACAAAACATAAACACAAAACATAAATACAAAACTGTATAAAGGAGTAAATATAATACCTGCAAACTGCAGGCATCGGTGGGTTCCTGACAAATCTGTTCCATGTTTTAAAGTAGCATTCATTTAAAAGGCTAAATCAGGTTGCTTTTGCCTTTTAAATTATTGCTAATTTAAAACATTGGACACACTTGCCGGGAACCCACCGATGCTTGCTGTTCACATTTAACCCCTAATATACATAAATGTAGTAGCTGGCAAGATGCAAGCATCAGCATCATTCATGCAAGTCTGACCTTTCTTGGAAATGCTAATAATTTACAAGCCAAAACCAACCTAGTTTTGCCTGTGTAACTGATTTCTGTTTTAAAAAATATGGACAGAAACACCAGAATCACTCCAATGTCTATTTCTCACAAGCTATTATATTTCACCCATGGTGTCTTTCACTATTTTGAACTGTATACACTCTCAATAGGTATACCAGGTATAGGGACCAGGAATAGTAATGAAATCCTGGCAGTTGGGATCCTGAAAATCAGAGTACTGACAGTGGGATCCCAAGAGTCAGAATTCTGATAGCTTGTGGTAAGTATTTTAACCTTACAGTTAATTCTACCCCTAACCCACCCCTCCTGCAGCTTAACTCTGACTACCCCCTCCCACAGCCTAACCCTGTCTCCTCTTGCAGCTTAACCCTAACCTCCCCCATATGCTAACCCAAACCTTCCTTAAAGTTCCTAACCCTAACTCCAATCCTGGTACTTAAATCCAGGATCAGTCTGGATTCTGACCGTTGGGATCCTGCTGTCAGTATTCTGATTGTAAGCAGCCCAACAGCCAGGATTTTGACTGCATCCCTGGGGCTATACTTATTGGTCAAAACATGGGAGGTGCCATGCTCTGACTAATTAGTATGTCTTCATTTTTTCCTATTGCATAACCCTGATTGACCTCTCATTCATGACAGAGCTCCCATAAAAGCAGTACCTTAGGGTTTTTTTGTTGACAAGGCTGTGAATACTAAAAAAAAATCAAGATGATGCCACTGGGGAATGTCATGACTCCAAGATTGTTATGTCAAATCCCTTTCAGAAAGCCAACCTACTCCTGCCAGCCCTGAGATGGCTTAGGTAGGTGCCACACTATCCATCCACCCCAGTATCACCAGGATCAGGAAACTCGGCTGGACACAAGTAGTGTATCCCGGCAATGATAGATTCAGGGTGGACAATGGATGGATGTGGGCAATGTGGGAGACTTCCACCTATCTCCCCTGTCTTCTTCTCTTCCACTGATCTTCCCATTATCTTCCTCCTGTCTCTCCCTGTTCTTTCTCCTGTCTACTTCCCATCTCCCCCTGTTCTTCCATCTATGTTCCATACATCTACTCCTGCTCTTCCTTGTATTCTTCCCATCTCATCCTATTCTTTCCATGTTGCTCCTGTCTACCCAATGTGCCTACCCAATTTTCCCCTGTCTACCCAATTTTTATATATTTTAGGGCTAAAGCCTGTTATATACTGGTGATCTGTGCAGTGCTTGAAATCCAGAGCTGATTAACAAAACTGTTTCTTAGTAAATACTGTCACTTTATACACTAAACCACCATTGATGGTTTTAAATGTACATCAATACTAATGCTAAGTAAATCAACTCCTAAGGTTTTAATTTTTATATACAATCTCAACCTCTGTGTAAAGGTACAGTTTCAGTGTTAGCACTTTAAATGTTCCAGCTGGCTGGTAAGCCTGAAGCCAACCTTATGTGTGAGTCTAGCACTTCTGGTTTAAGCAGAATGTTGTATACAGTAGTTCAGAAAATAATGGGGCTAATGCAGAGTTAAACTGAAATCATTTTGCAGACATACCTAGTATGTTTACACTATGTGCATGCTCCATAGCTGATGGTACTCGAAGTGCTGTACATCCACTTCAGAGTCGTATTCAACCCAGTCAAACTCCACTTTTTGATGAAGTGTGTGTTGATGGAATTGCAGAATATGCTGAATTCTATGAATGTGGTGATATATCTGTTTTCAGTCCATGAGCACTAATAATAATCAGGACTATGAAACCAAGCATATGGATAGTCAAGTGTAATTGCATAGATTGCAAAATGAGTACAACTCAGCATATGGTTAATTATTCAGATTTTTCTCTGTGCATGCAAAGTGGGTGTGCCAACTTTTGTCCAACTCTGCACTGTCTTTAATATGTGAGAATTAATTGTATCTGTTTACTATTCCTTCAATTGGTGTTCCTGTACAGATGTGTCCTGATACACTTTTGCTGCAGTTGCGCTTAACATCCCTTCTTGGCGTACCAGGTTCTGTGTGTCTTTTTTATATCTTAATTATGATGTGTTGTGACAAAATTGCTTTATGAGACTGCACTAATTAATTTTATATGCAACACATCAAATTCTCTTGCGATTCCTATACAGACTCAAACTCAGCTGAACACAGATATGCAAGTGTTGCATATTGAATTAATCAGTACAGTCCGAAAGTGGCTTTGCTACAGTATATTGCATTGCAAAAAATGTGTTACACCACTTGGAATGGCTTACCTCCGCCTGGTGTATCACGTCGCATGCGGTATTGAGGCTAGGGGTATGGGGAGACATCTGTAGTTATCACAATAATAATAATAATAATAATAATAATAATAATACAAGACATAGAATACTATATGATATATCTGTTTTCATTTATATCCGCAGATAACACTGCCCGGATCTTAACAAGAAGAAATGGATTTAATAGGCATGAAATAAACACATATCTTTTACCTGTGGTCATATCTGACAATGATTACCCTATCCAAAGCAGCACTGGAACATTAACTATAAGAGTTTGTACATGTGATAACCGAGGAAACAGGCAGTCCTGCAGTGCTGAAGCCCTACTCTTACCTGCTGGCCTTAGCACAGGGGCACTGATTGCCATTCTTCTCTGCATCATAATACTTCTACGTAAGTAACCTTTTACCACAACATAAAAAAAGTTTTACTGAATATTAACAAATACATTTTACGTCAAAATAATTTTCAAAACAGATGATTTATGAAAATAAATAACTTCCCTCCCGTATTTTGGGATATTTCTCCTATAGATCATGATTGAAGACAGGCAGTATGAATATGGTGATGTGAACAATTAAATGTATATATTTTAATCCTTTAACATTAGACAGGACATCTAAATATCGTATAGCATGTAATTCAATTCCAAGTTATTACAGATTCAAAGGAACAGATAGTGTGGACCATTTTTCAAAGTAAATTACACTGTACTAATGACTTAGAGTCTTGGCACAAGATTTAAAATGGTACTAGCCTCTTGTGTGCGTATTGATGAGGTGGAGACCCTGTATGCAAAGAGATGCAATAAAGAATAAGGAAGTGCAAAAACATAACTTCACATGCCTTTTAATAGCCTGGAATTTAATGTAGAATATGTCTCAGGATTTTTATAACTAAACATTCAGTCTCTCTGTCTTAGTCCTGTGGCCTCCACCTCACACCTTGCTAGCATATGCCCTTTCATAACCCATGATGCAACCAAAACTCTCATTCGGTATCTCATCAACCTGCCTTGATTACTGCAACCTCCTCCCATATGCCATTCCCCTCACAAATGGACTGATTCAGAGTTGGCAGCAAATCAATTAAATTAAGTAACTTTATACCTGGGTAAAACCATGTTGCACTGCAGGCGGGGCAGATTTAAAACGTGCAGAATGTGTAGAGAGATTAAAAGCCTTATTAAGATTTGTTAAGAAACAAAAAAGAACACTAATGGGCAAAACCATGTTGCACTGCAGGTGGGGCAGATGTAACATGTGCAGAGAGAGTTAAATTTGGATACGGTGTGTTCAAACTAGTGATGAGCGAGGTTCGGTTTTACTCGGTTTTACTCGGTTTTACTCGGTTCTCAAAACGGCATCTTATTGGCTATCCAAAACACGTGACATCCGTGAGCCAATAAGATGCCGTTTTGAGATCCGAGTAAAACCGAGTAAAACCGAGTAAAACCGAATCCGCTCATCACTAGTTCAAACTGAAATCTAAATTGCAGAGTAAAAATAAAGCAGCCAGTATTTACTCTGCACAGAAACAATGGGGGTAATTCCAAATTGATCGCAGCAGGAAATTTATTAGCAGTTGGGCAAAACCATGTGCACTGCAGGGGGGGGGGGGGCAGATATAACATTTTCAGAGAGTGTTAGATTTGGGTGGGTTATTTTGTTTCTGTGCAGGGTAAATACTGGCTGCTTTATTTTTACACTGCAATTTAGATTGCAGATTGAACACACCACACCCAAATTTAACTCTCTCTGCACATGTTACAACTGCCCCACCTGCAGTGCAACATGGTTTTGCCCATTAGTGTGCTTTTTTGTTTCCTAACAAATCTTAATAAGGCTTTTAATCTCTCTACACATTCTACACGTTTTAAATCTGCCCCGCCTGCAGTGCAACATGGTTTTACCCAGGTATAAAGTCTCTCTCTCTGCACATGTTTTATCTGCCTCCCCTGCAGTGCACATGGTTTTGCCCAACTGCTAACAAAGTTCCTGCTGCAATCAACTCAGAATTACCCCCAATATACTGTAACACACTTAAATCTACATCTCTTTGCACTTGTTACATCTACCCCACCTGCAGTGTAACATGGTTTTTGCCCATTGGTTATCTTTTTTGGTTTGCTGACAAACCTGATTAACCCATTTATTGTAGATTTGAGAGGGGGTGTCTTAACTGAAATCTGAATTTCAGAGTAAAAATAAAACTGTTCATCATTTGTAGGCTACATGCTAAAAAGGGAGTGTTTACCTTCCATGCAGAAAATAACTATATTTACATGGCTTGCATTGCAGCATTTGCCATTTTACCTTTTTAAGGCTGATAATATTATCCCTATAACATGGGACACTCATGAACTACACAAGTTCTGTGTGTGGCTGACTAAAAGTCTGCATTTCACCTGGTTTTAAGCTGCCACAGAACCTGTGTAATTCATGAGTGTCAGAGGTTAAAGTGATAATATGGTCAGCCGACCTTTGATCCTAACTCAGTATCAGCCCTAATGTGTTCCTTGTCCAGTCTGTCCTCAATTTCATGGTAACACTAATTTCATCTCTTGCTTCTCCATATCTCTTGTGCCACCCTGAAGATACTTACACCATATCCTCCATAATTCACTTCAAATTACTAATATTCACCTAAACAATGCCACCTCTTCTTTCATTTTATATCACATCTAAAAATGCTCTTCCTCATGCTCTGGTAGATTTGTTTCTGACAAGTACTTTTATTTTCTGATAATTACCTTTGTACAGCTGCTCCTGTGACAACACCCTCCTTTGCAATTCCCTGCCATGATCAAACACTCAACCAGTTTCAAATGTTTAAAATTCTCTGAAAATCCACATCTTTTCTAGAGTGTATTTTACTCCTACAAATACAATTCACACTTGTACTGTACACCCTGGCCACTCTTCCAATTTCCACTCCTTTTGCCTCAACTTTTCTTTTTTCTACTAGATTGCAAGCTTTCTTATCTGCAAGGTCAACCCTACTCATTTTAGTTTTTAGAACATTAATGTCACTCTTTTGGCACTGTCATGTACGTATTGTGGCTCATTATGAAGCCACAAAAGATAAATAATAATAATAATAATAATAATAATAATAATAATAATTTACTCAGCCTCATTACCTCATTCTTGTAGGTTACTAAAACTTGATATGACATATATGTTCATATATACAGTATTAACACACAATTATTTTTCTAATGAAACTTACACATTGTTAGAGTTCATTTTATGCCATGGACACTTTTTAATAAATTAATAAAATAAGTCTTGTGTAACATGTCTGCTTTGAATCCCAATATATAATTGAACACTAACAAGAATAAAGGTTTTCGATAGATCGCAAGGGATGCTGTGCTATAATATGTTCCATCTGTTGAACTCCAAGGGGTAAAGTTGAACTTCAAGGGGTAAAGTTTTTAAGAACTGGTGATGTTGCCCAGAGCAACCAATCAGATTATTTATATCATCTTCTAGAAGCAGCTAGATAAATGTTAAGTAGAATCTGATTGGTTGCTATGAGCAACATCACCAGTTCTAAAAAAAAAACTCCCACCTTAGTAAATTTACTCCCCAAGATGGAAATCTGTTTTTTAACATGTAGGCAGCAACTTCATGAGCAGTTGATAATTTTTGGCCCTCCAGATCTTGTTTACCTTATTCATCTTTTGTAGACATTCTGATATCACACAGTGAGTGCAGTACATTTCATGTCTGCATAACAGATATTAATTATGATTTTCTTATCATTAGCATAATTAGCCAACCATAACCATACTGTTTGAGAAAATGGGAAAACTTGATGCAAGGTCTTTGATTTCATAATATGTAGTATTTTTTCCCAAATTATAATGAGCAACATTTTTGAGAACGCAATAGCCATATGTGATGCTTTCCAGAAATGTTATGTTGCTTACTGCTGTTATAACTCCAGCTAGCAGAAAAACACTATAAGAGCAATCAGGGGTTCGCCTAAAATCTTAATGCTTCTTGAGAGACACCTCACTGTGCAACAGTTGTTCATTTTATGCCCCATAGTAGTATCCTAGTAAATGTTATGCACCATAATAGTTTCACAATTCATTGTATTACAGTATATGAACAATAGTATTATTATTTATTATTATCCTTTATTTATATGGCGCCACAAGGGATCTGCAGCACCCCATTGCAAAGTTAACAAGAAAACAAAACATGAAGACAGTGACTTGCAGTTCATACAATATAGGAGAAGTACAGGGTATATAAACATAGCTGCGTCAGTAAACAGCACTGAAAGAAGTATCAGGGTGGCAGAAAACCAAGAGGATTTGGTGCCATCAAAGGGAGTATTGAAAAGATCATAGGTTAAGTAAGAGACATAAAAGCACATGATGGAAGAGGACCCTGCTCAGGGGTGACACATATGGAGTAGAAAGTGAGTGTGGGCCATAGAAGGATTAGGATGAGAGGGTTTGGTGAAGAAGTGTGTCTTGAGAGCCTGTTTGAAGTTTTGTAGAGAGGTGGAGAGTCTGAAGGGGAGAGGTAGAGCATTCCAGAAAAAGGGAGCAGCATGTGCAAAATCTTGGAGGTAGGAGTGGGAGGACGTAATCAGAAGGCAGGAGAGGTGGCATGTATTAGTAGAGTGAAGAGGACAGGCAGGAGTGTAAAGGGAGATAAGGTCAGAGATGTAACTGGAAAAGGAGTGGGGTAGGGCTTTGTAAGTGAGTGTGAGAAGCTTAAAGCGGATTCTGAAGGGGAGGGGAGCCAGTGAAGGGCTAGTTAGAGAGGGGAGGTGGATGTAGTGTGTTTGGTGAGGAAGATGATCCGGGCAGCAGCATTGAGGATAGATTGGAGTGGAGAGATGTATGTGTTAGGGATGCCAGTCAGTAGTGTCCTAGTTCATAATATGTCAGAGCGTATTACTGTTAGTACAGATTTATGCAACACACTGGCCCCAGTTATCATTTTTACATACAGTACATTGTCCCCAATACAAATTATGCCACACTGAAGTGGCCGCAGTTCATAATGCCACATTGCAGTGCCTCAAGTTCATATTATGCAACATGGTATTGTCCACAGTTCATATGGTGCAACATTTCAGTGCCCCCAATTTATATTATGCCACATTGCAGTGCCCCACAGTTTATATTGTACCACATTACAGTGTCCAGCTAAGATTATGACACCTTTTAGGTCATTTTTACCATTACAACATTGAGAAACACATATTTCACTAAACAGAATTTTACCCTATTTAAGCCTGGCAACGGGCCAGACCGCCTGCACTCATTATTGCTATGCCAATTTGAGCAATTTTAAAATGTGGAATCTTGGACTTTGTAGCACATATGTTGCTTCATGATACACCTATCGTTGGTCAAATGAGACTAGTTAAATAACAAACATGAATCTGCATGTCAAGAAATATTTTTTTTATTTGGTACTGGTGGTGAAATGCTTAATTGTTTGGTATGTACTGTATACACTTATATCATTGAATCCTAAGCTAAGTGCATACACAGTGTATTCATGAGCTTCATGCTTTCTAATTATTTTATTTACTTTGTAACAAGTGTACTGGTAGTAAAAGTCCAGTTTAAATTGCTGAGTCCATTTCACTAATAGATGCTATAGTGATTTGTGATGTGATGACTGGGGAGGTTATTAAGGTGAATTCACTAAAACTACTATGCTATACTTTTCTAGTCTTGTCACATTGATCACTTTCTAGTTTGCCATAAAACATTCACAGTGATACAATTCTATCTTAAATAATGTACCATGTAGCCAGTGATGCTAAGATATTCTGTTGTAGACATATGTTGCTTTACTTGATAGCATTTGTTTTTGACAATCTGTCGTATGGGTCCCTGAACTCATGTTATTTTCAAAATATACTGATCCATTCATCACAATGAAACAATAGGAAAACTTCTAACCAGACAATATTTTCCAATCCTCTGGTGGAAATGAAAATTGGTATATTGATTGGTGTTGTTAAATATCATGCCTTGATATTGTTTATTATTACAGAACTATTCTGTCTAGAGGAGTTTTGAACATTGTAGCATGACACTGGTCCATATTTCACTAATACAAGAAACATGGAGATTCTTGAAGGAAAATTATCCAGAATAAATTACACTGAAAGAGATTGTATAGTGGTCTGTGTGCAAATCACTATAGGAGAGCTGCACAGGTTTGTCCATACTAGCTGCAAGACATACAGATGAAGCCTCTCTCAGCTATGCTGTCTATGGCGTTAGTCCTGATCACGGAGTTGCAGCATGCCTGGGCACAAGGCGGCGTGCCTAGTTGTAGGGAGGCTCACAGAGCTTATCATGGCATTTGGCATTACCAGTGAGTGTAATACCTGCGATCATCCACCAGATGTCACCTTTTAAAATAACCATTGCGCATGCATGTGGTCTCCATTGAAATACAGTACACTATAGCGCATTACAAGCTGTTCATGCTACTTAGTACTTAAATAGAAAATACTGTACAGAGACGCTAAGCACAGTCTTTTGGCATCCAGGAACTTAGGGAGGAGCTTTTAGCTCTCCCCCATTATACTTATAAAGATAACAGTTGCCATTGTAGCCTTTAGTGCATCTTTGTACAGTATTTTCTATTTGAGTACTAAGTACAGTAGCACGAACAGCTTGTAACGTACTCTGCTTTAAAGGTTACAGAGGCAAGTGTTATCTTTATAAGTATAATGGGAAGAGATAAAAGCTCCTCCCTAAGTTCCTGGATGCCAAAACACCATGCTTAGCATCTCTGACTGATCTTTTCAGACAAAGAGGCCAACATGGTATGTAAACGAAGGGCTGGTGCTACAGTCACTTTGGTTGGGGGAAAGGACTAGAGAGGGCCAGAGTGAATGTAAATTAAACAGTACAGTACTGTGCTACAGATTTACGTGTCAGAAGCCCCAAAATTTAGTTATGGAAACAGATAGAGACACAAGCCCATGGGTTTTTCTGTATTGGCTATGAGATATGGACGCTCACATACAGTACTGTATGCCTAACATCAATGGACCATTGCTTTCACACATTAGTTTGCATCTGTATACACTCTTTTTATTTATTGATTAGTCTACGGGACTTGGATGCTTACAGAACCCATCTATGAACCATTACTTTAACACATTCGCTTGTGTCTATATACACTAATTTTATTGATTGATTTATTGCTTTCTTTTTTTTAAATTGACTCTCTCCGTCTGACCATTGGTCTGTGTGTACAGTTTACAGTAACATTACAGTCGTCACTGACCATGTGCAAGAGCTTGTAGATCAATCCTCCGCTATTCACTCTACAGTACAGGATTAATGGGCCATTAGCCACCCAGCGGTGAAGATGTGTATTCCATGCTGCGTATATAGTCATGCCTCAACGTGCTTGTCAGTGCAACAACTGAACAACCTGAGCTATAGCTTAGGCGTGAATAATCCTTCGTTTAGGCGGAGAAGCAGCAATGATGAGGGAGGCTCCATTTGTACTGACAGCATTTTCTGTATAACAGAAACTCCCTGTGTTACAAGCACATCCTGTATGACAAGTGGATAGCAATTATACAAACCACATACAGTACAGCATACATCTACAGAGATGGTCCAATTTAATTTGTTTTACTTTTGCTTGCACAGTGTTTGACATTTTTATAATATAGCTGACATATATGTAATATAGTTGAATAAAATTCACACACTGAGGGCTTGAATCATAGATGGTTCCCATTGGTGGAGTGATCATGCAATAGTATTTTAATGCTAATTTAAGCCTTCCTCATGTGCACTAGCATTCACCAGAGAGTGCAATCTCAGAGATGCCAAATTGTATTGCCTGTGCACAGTGTAACTCCATCAGTGGTTTTAGAGAGTCTACCATTGGCCCACCATCACAACCACCATGGGGGGTAATTGTGAGTTGATCGCAGCAGGAACTTTGTTAGCAGTTGGGCAAAACCATGTGCACTGCAAGGGAGGCATAGATAACATGTGCAGAAAGAGTTAGATTTTGGTGGGCTATATTGTTTCTGTGCAGGGTAAATACTGGCTGCTTTATTTTTACACTGCAATTTAGATTGCAGATTGAACACACAACACCCAAATCTAACTCTCTCTGCACATGTTATATCTGCCTCCCCTGCAGTGCACATGGTTTTGCCCAACTGCTAACAAAGTTCCTGCTACGATCAACTCATAATTACCCCCTTTGACACTTGCACCAGCCTATGGCAGGTACAGTGTCTAAGGCTGAACATGGCCTCTGTTGAAATAAATGGCTGTCTGAGAATGTAGACGCTTTGACTGACATGCCTGTGACATGCCAATTACATGCCCATGAGACAGCGTGTTTTTGCACTCGCTTCAGACCAGCTCCCAGACACTGCCTAGGAATGTGAATGTCTTGCCTAGCCAACTCTGATGTCAGATACTTCATATGCAGCAGTGCATTTGTGCATAAAAGCAGGGTAATGTATGAGTTCTATGGGGTTTTCAGAATAACTTGCGAATGTGCAGTAGCATATGATCACACAAACTTGCATTTTGCAAACATCAGTATTGTGCCAAGTTAATGTCGGACTTTGAATAAGGCCTTGCATGTTGTATAACTTGAATTGAAATAAATATGCTCCACATTCCCTCCACCAATGTACTAGATGCCTAAATCTATAAGATATTCTTCTTTCTTCTGTCTTGAACTACAGAAGTCCAATTTGAAAAGAAATCAAAAAAAGAACAAAGACTTAAAGAAACAAGATTCTTTATGGATTTAGGTGTCTAATTCACCAGTATTTGGCACTTTTGTGATACTACATGGTTCAGCAGACTCTGATTCCCACAAATTCACATTCTCTGGTATAGTTTTAGAGCTATGGGCATGCTTGTTGGTACTTCAAGCAGCATCACTTAAGTCAAAGGCATCTTGACTTTTCACTATTACCGTAACACCCAATGAATGCCCGGAAACACCCCACTAATATTCAGTGAGGCTGCTTGAATACTTCTGTGGACTTAGATCCCATTTTTTGCCATGCTTCTAAATTATAGTGTGACCAGCTCAGATTGGCATAGCCCAGTTGCTAATTTAGCAGTATCTAGCCCTGACTATAACTCTGCTTCCGGATACTTAATAAGGGAGTGACATTTTATTTATTTACTAAATTTTATTTTTAAAATGGTAGTTCTCATCATCAAGTTGATAACGATGGTAAGGATGACTGTCAACATTCACTTCAGCTGCATTAAGATGATTCTAAAGTGTGCCATGATGCAGCCATACATATTGAGACACAACTTATAATACACATTAAAGCAGTAAATTAAAGCAAACTGAAAACTATGTTAGATAATTTTCAGACTGATTTTGATCAAAACCCCAATTTTAACAATGATTTAAACACATACTTGCCTACCTGACCCTCTCCATGAGGGAGAAAATGCTCTGTTCCTGGACTTTCCTGGTAGTGTATGATTGCCATCACCTGTGGTGAGCTAGTTAATTGATAAGAAATGTGTTTCACCACATGTGATGGCAATCATACATTACCAGGAAAGTCCAGGAACAGAGCATTTTCTTGCTCATGGAGAGGGTCAAGTAGGCAAGTATGTTTAAACATCACCTAACCCAGAAGTTTTCAAATGTAGTTCTCAAAGCACCCCCAACAGTACAGGTTTTAGATATATTCATGGTTTAGCACAGATGGTAAATCAAATTGACTGAAGTGCTAATTAAGTCACCTGTGGCCAAGCATGGCTAAGCTTAATACCTTGACCTTTGGGGTGCCTTGAGGACTGAGTCTGAGAACCTCAGACCTATCCTAATAAATACAAAAGGGAACCACATTATATGTCATCATCGGTGACTTGGGGGAGAGATGTATCAAAGCTTGCAGAGAGATAAAGTGGAGAGAGATAAAGTGCCATCAAATCATCTAATAACTGCCATCTTACAGACTTTGAAAAATGGCAGGAGCTGATTGGTTTGTACTTTACCTCTCTCCAATCTTTGATACATCTACACCATTGTATCTCTTTTATATATTATATTAGAATGATAGGAAAGCTTTTAACTATTATATTTATACATTCTATAGTGTTCTGACCATGCACAACCATGAAATCTAGTTATAAAAAAATATTTTCCAACTGGTATTACTTTAAGATAAGTTACAGTAACTGATAAAAAATAATTGTTTTATGATATGGCTGATTATACAACTTTCAGTATCTTGCCAAGCAAGCCATATGTAGAGAGAAATTAGACATTTCATTGAAAAAGAACCAACAATATTCAAATATTGCAATTAGTTCTTACAATTATGTGCTTGCTTATCTAAAGGCACAGAAGGGCAATGAATGCATTTATAATCTGGAAATGTCTACTTTAATAATTAAAAAAAATTAAGAAAATATGACATTTATATATTCAAAGCTGGTAATGAAAATAAAGCAAAACAGTGCTAATATAAAATGAGAGTTCTACTAAGTGATATTTTCATGCTTCTACACCATTTGTTTCAGTGAATATATTTTTAATATGTTAACTGAAGATAAGAAAAACTTGAACGGGTCATTCTTTACATTTTTTAAAAGTTTTTAAGTCAAAATTGCTTATCCAAAGCCATTTCATTTCTACATGTGTTTTTACAACCTGTTTTTGCACATGTTAAATTTTCAACTACAAATGGACATTGATAAAGTTCAAGTTTAGTACAAGTGGAACCATTATTTTGTATTTATGGTTCTTTGATTGCACTTCTGCGCATGCACGTGCGAGGACTTAAACTGGGTTCGCAGTCTGAGTTCCGGCAGGGGGCGGGGATGGGGCACTTTGGTGGCATTATAGAGGTGTCATCTGGCGTCGAGGGGTGTGTGGTCCAGACATGCCTCCGTTATTTACATTGCATCCCACAGCAACTGCGTGATATCACACAGCCTCTGCGACCCAAAACATGGCAACCCGGCGACTGCCTTCGCAGCTTGGCTGTGCAAACAGAGGGCTACCCTAAACATGCAAGTGCATTGCTTTTTAGCAATGCACTACCATTTTAGTGGGGGACGAGGAATAGGTATGTGGGGCAAACTTGCCCTGTCTTGTCATCCCCCCACATGATAGTGGAGTGAATTGTAGTTGTGCGACTTTTCGCACAACTGCAACTCATGTTGAATTAAGCCCATAGTTGGATGTATCCCGAGGAGCACCCTAGAAGCTGTCTCTGAATGGAGATGAGAGTGCAAGATACAACAGAAAAGAAAAACAATAAGGCAGGTCTCCTGGTCATATATATATATTACTTTATTCTAATAATATGAAAACAGTTTGTTGCAGAAAGTTGAAGGCAAAAAATAGGTTGGGCAGAGAGCACTATACTGCACTAACTTTTGTCCTCTAGGTTATTACTCATGGTCCAAACATTCAAATCTTACTCTTGCCCCATAGAGCAAGAGGTATATTAACTAAAGTATGGGTTTATAGAAGTGGAGATGTTGCCCATAGCAACCAGATTCTAGTTATTATCTTCTAAAAGGTGCTAGATAAATGAGAAGTAGAATCTGACTGGTTGCTAAGGGCACAATCTTCACTTCTGTAAACCCACATTTTAGTAAATATACCCCCTAATCTCTATTTTTCAGCATGCTATCCCTTGGACCATCTTAATCCCTCTGCTAATAAACAGAAACAGGTCTATACAAAATAAAAAAAACTGATTTTATGCTTGAAGGCATCAGCCCACACCAATTGTTACTATACTGTATGTTGAAAACTCAATAGAGAGTTTAGTTAAGCACATGAAACTTCAGAATATAATTTTTTTTGCAAATACAGAAACCCCTTAAATGCTAAAGGCCAATAATACCAGCCTAAGGGGGTAATTCCAAGTTGATCGCAGCAGGAAATTTTTTAGCAGTTGGACAAAACTATGGCCCTCATTCCGAGTTGATCGGTCGCAAGGCGAATTTAGCAGAGTTACACACGCTAAGCCGCCGCCTACTGGGAGTGAATCTTAGCTTCTTAAAATTGCGACCGATGTATTCGCAATATTGCGATTACTAACTACTTAGCAGTTTCAGAGTAGCTTCAGACTTACTCTGCCTGTGCGATCAGTTCAGTGCTTGTCGTTCCTGGTTGACGTCACAAACACACCCAGCGTTCGCCCAGACACTCCTCCGTTTCTCCGGCCACTCCTGCGTTTTTTCCGGAAACGGTAGCGTTTTCAGCCACACGCCCCTGAAACGCCGTGTTTCCGCCCAGTAACACCCATTTCCTGTCAATCACATTACGATCGCCGGAGCGATGAAAAAGCCGTGAGTAAAATTACTTTCTACATAGCAAAGTTACTTGGCGCAGTCGCAGTGCGAACATTGCGCATGCGTACTAAGCGGATTTTCATTGCGATGCGATGAAAAATACCGAGCGAACAACTCGGAATGAGGGCCTATGTGCACTGCAGGGGGGGCAGATATAACTTGTGCAGAGAGAGCTAGATTTGGATGTGTTATTTTGTTTCTGTGCAGGGTAAATACTGGCTGCTTTATTTTTACACTGCAATTTAGATTGCAAATTGAACTCACCACACCAAAATCTATCTTTCTCTGCACATGTTATATCTGCCTCCCCTGCAGTGCACATGGTTTTGCCCAACTGCTAAAAAATTTCCTGCTGCGATCAACTTGGAATTACCCCCTAAGCTCTGTGATGGAAATAGTATTTATGACATCTGGAATAAGGTTACACTGTAGTTCATAAGTTATGCAAATTGTATTATGGGCCCCAGTGACCATTCATAATATGCAGAAAATTGCAGATACAGTACCTTGCTGTTGCAACAGAAATCAATTACTATTTGCAACATTTATAAAAAGAGATAGGCTAGTATGATGTGATGATAAGGTCTCTGTGGGTATACATTTATACCAACACTGATAGTATGCAGCAATAAAATTAAACATATTAACCTTTTTATCACAGGGATGAAAAAAATCCTCCTATGGGGCAACATCATTAATTATGGGTAAAAAAAATCTAAATGTAAAACCACTGGTAAAGACTAAACCATTCCTATCAACAGACATAATCCATAACCCCTTCTATTTGGCCATTTGTCATAATTACATGAGCTACTACTGATGCTTATCACTAGCTGGTGTCATGAGTGGTGTTGCCCAGGGTGGTGCTAAGAGGAAAGAGGTGCCCATCATAAAATAACACATTAAAGCATGTTGCAAAACCTATGTAAAAGCAGCCTAAAATGTTTTGGATTCTATCGGCTACCTATTCATTGCAGGAGTATGTTGCCCACAAGAGTGGAGTGGGCCAGCACTGTTCTCCCTTTGTCCATCCCCAGCAGTCACTCACCAGCATGTCTCCCTGCATTTTTTTCATCTTGATCGTCAGCTTCTAATTCATGTTGGCTTATCCTGGATGTGTGCTGGGGGACTTCCAGGATATGGCACCTGACACTATATGAGGCCATACCCTCCTCAAAAGGCAGATGTTTCCCTTTGCTTGTTTTTGCCATATTATTGGCCACAGTGCAGCCCGACCTACAGCATTAGTCAGTTTCTGACTATAACAAAGGGTAGACAGAGCGCACACTGTTGCTGCCTCACCTCTGGTATTTCACTGGCAGTCCCTGTATTTCCTGCGGAGCACTACAAATTTGGTTAGCTTTAACTATAAAATGATTAAAATAATGGTGGTCATTCCGAGTTGTTCGCTCGCTAGCTGCTTTTAGCAGCATTGCAAACGCTAGGCTTTCCCGCCCTCTGGGAGTGTATCTTAGCTTTGCAGAATTGCAAACGAAAGATTAGCAGAATTGCTAATAAATAATTCCTTGCCGTTTCTGAGTAGCTCCAGACCTAATCCTAGATTGCGATCACCTCAGTCCATTTAGTTCCTGGTTTGACGTCACAAACACACCCTGCGTTCGGCCAGCCACTCCCCCGTTTCTCCAGCCACTCCTGCGTTTTTACCTGGCATGCCTGCGTTTTTTTTAACACACTCCCTGAAAACGGCCAGTTTCCGCCCAGAAACATCCACTTCCTGTCAATCACACTACGATCACTCGAGCGATGAAAAACGTTGCTCGAGCTTGAGCAAATCTCCAAAGTTTTGTGTTAAATTAGTGAACGCATGCGCACTGCGTACCATGCGCATGTGCATTTTCCACCTAATCGCTCCATTGCGAAAAATGGCAACGAGTGAACAACTCGGAATGACCACCAATAAACAGATGATATTTATAAGATATAAATATTTTCTTTGTATTATTCTAATCATTGTTATAGCCAAACATCCTTGTTCAGAATTGCATATTTCCAACTTCACATATGTCTGCGCAGAGGATATGAAAATATTAACTTCTGGTGATTCAGAGTCATGCACATCTCATCCACATCTTCCCTTGTAGCTTAGTAGCTGTAACTCGGCAGCAACTGGGAGTTGCAAGTAGACTTTGGGGTCTATTCATTAAGCAGTGAAAAGGGTAGAGAAGTGAGCCAGTGGAGAAGTTGCCCATGGCAACCAATTAGCATTCAAGTAACCTTTATCAATTGCATTCTATAAAATTATACATAGCAACTGATTGGTTGTCATGGGAAACTGTTCCACTGGCTAAATTCTCCGCCCTTTTCACTGCTTCATGAATAGACCCCTGTGTGTTCTGAGGCTTTTTTCATTTTGGTGTATTTGGTATTGCAGGCTTAGAAGAGTTGTACATACTTAGAAAACTGATTTCAAAGGAAATTTTGCATAGAATATTGTGTAATCTGGTTCAAATGTACAGTACATCTGGAAAGTATTCACATCGCTTCACTTTTTCCACATTTTGTTATGTTACAGCCTTATTCCAAAATGGAATAAATTAATTTTTTCCCTCTAAATTCTACACACAATACCCCATGATCATGATTATGTTAAAAAGTAGTTTTTTTGAGATTTTTACAAATTTATTAAAAATAAAAAAATAAAATCACATTACATAAGTATTCACAGCTTTTGCTCAATACTTTGTTGATGCACCTTTGGGAGGAATTACAACCTCAAGTATTTTTGAATATGATGCCACAATCTTGGCACCTATCTTTGGCCAGTTTCACCCATTCCTCTTTGCAGCATCTCTCAAGCTCCATCAGGTTGGATGCGAAGTGTCGGTGCACAGCCATTTTCAGATCTCTACAGAGATGTTCAATCCGATTAAAGTCTGGGCTCTAGCTGGGCCACTAAAAGACATTCACAGAGTTGTCCTTAACCCACTCCTTTTATATCTTGGCTGTGTGCTTAGGGTTGTTGTCCTGCTGAAAGATGATCCGTCATTCCCAGTCTGAGGTCAAGAGCGCTCTGGAGCAGGTTTTCATCCAGGATGTCTCTGTATATTGCTGCATTCATCTTTCCCTCTATCCTGACTAGTCTCCCAGTTCCTGCCACTGAAAAACTTCTCCACAGCATGATGCTGCCACCACAATGCTTCACTGTAGGGATGGTATTGGCCTGGTGATGGACAGTGCCTTTTTTCCTCCAAACATGATGCCTGGCATTCACATCAAAGAGTTCAACTTTTGTCTCATCAGACCAGAGAATTTTGTTTATCATGGTATGAGAGTCCTTCAGGTGCATTTTGGCAAATTCCAGGTGTGCTGCCATGTGCTTTTTACTAAGGAGTGGCTTCCAACTGGCCACTCTACCATACAGGCCTGATTGCAGGATTGATGTAGAGATGGTTGTCCTTCTGAAATGGTTCTCCTCTCTCCACAGAGGAATGCTGTAGCTCTGACAGGGTGACCATCTGGTTCTTGGTCACCTCCCTGACTAGGGCCCTTCTACCCTGATCACTCAGTTTAGATGGCTGGCCAGCTCTAGGAAGAGTCCTGGTGGTTCCAAACCTCTTCCAAAGATGGATGATGGAGGCCACTGTGCTCACTGGAACCTTCAAAGCAGCAGATATTTTTCTGTACCCTTCCCTATATTTGTGCCTCAAGACAATCCGGTCTCGGAGGTCTACAGATAATTCCTTTGACTTCATGCTTTGTTTTGGGACCTTATGTAGACAGTTGTTTGCCTTTCAAATCATGTTCAATCAACTGGACTCCAATTAAGCTGTAGGAACATCACTAATTAAGCTGTAGGAACATCTCAAGGATGATCAGTGGAAAAAGGATGTACCTGAGCTCAATTTTGATCTTCATGGCAAAGGCTGTGAATACTTATGTACATATGATTTCTTAGTTTTTTATTTTGAATAAATTTGCAAAAATCACAAAAAACTTTTTTCTTGTTGTCATTAAGGTAATGTGTGTAGAATTCTGAGGGAAAAATGAATTTATTCCATTTTGGAATAAGACTGTAACATAACAAAATATGGAAAAAGTGAAGCGATGTGAATACTTTGCAGATGCACTCTATGTGAATAAAGACAGTGAATACTTTCACAAACAGAAAGATGGGGCAGAGCAATTACAGGAATGTGGCAGCTCTGAATATAAGCAGATATTTACATTTATTTCCAAACATGCGAAGTGGCCATACATTTGGCTGATTGGGGTACAACTATGAATAATAATTACATAGTAACATAGTATCTGAGGTTGAAAAAAGACAATTGTCCATCAAGTTCAACCTATTTGTGGTCTCCTATGCATGATGATTTGACTAAAATTTCTGACTGATGCTGCTGTCAGCCGTTGCATTTTATCCCTATTTATAGTAATTATAATGCATGACTATGCACCATACCCCTGGATATCCTTATCCATTAGGAATTTCTCTAACCCATTCTTAAAGGTGTTGACAGATTCTGCCATTACAACTTCCTCGGGCAGGGAATTCCAAACACGTATTGTCCTTACCGTGAAAAAGCCTTTACGCCGTATTGTGCGGAATATCCTCTCCTCTAACCTTAGCGAGTGTCCGCGAGTCCTCTGTGTTGATCTAACCAAAAACAGGTCCCGCGCAAGCTCTGTGTATTGTCCCCTTATATATTTGTAGATGTTGATCATATCCCCTCTTAGTCTCCGCTTTTCCAATGTAAACATGCCTAGTCTTTCAAGCCTTTCCTTGTATTCCATCGTCTCCATGCCCTTAATTAGTTTGGTCGCCCTCCTCTGTACCTTTTCAAGCTCCAGGATATCCTTTTTGTAGTATGGTGCCCAGAATTGTACACAGTATTCAAGGTGTAGCGCACTAGTGATTTATATAACGGAAGTATAATACTCTCGTCCCTAGCATCAATACCCCGTTTTATGCATGCTAATATCTTATTAGCCTTCTTTGCTGCAGTCCTACTTTGGGTACTACTGCTTAGCTTGCTATCTATGAGGACACCTAAGTCCTTTTCCAGTACAGAATCCCCTAATTTTACCCCATTTAGTAGGTAGGTGTAATTTTTGTTCTTGTTACCACAGTGCATTACCTTACACTTGTCTGTGTTGAAGCGCATTCTCCATTTGGCTGCCCATGCTTTTAATTTAACTAAGTCGTTCTGAAGAGACTCGGCATCCTCCTCTGTATTTATAGCCTTACACAATTTGGTATCATCTGCAAAAATTGACACCATGCTCTCTAGACCTTCTGTTAGGTCGTTAATGAAAATATTGAACAATAGCGGTCCTAATACTGAGCCTTGCGGCACCCCACTTAGCACTTCAGTCCAAGTTGAAAAAGATCCATTAACCACAACGCGCTGCTCCCTGTTATCTAACCAGTTTTTGACCCAAGTGCATATTGTGCTTCCTAGCCCTGATTCTTGTAGCTTGTAGATAAGTCTCATGTGTGGTACAGTATCGAACGCTTTGGCAAAGTCTAAAAAGATTACATCCACGTCTTTACCCTGATCTAGGTTTGCGCTTACTGTTTCATAAAAGCCAAGTAAGTTGGTTTGACAGGATCTGTCCTTCATAAACCCATGTTGATTCCTTTTAATGACCTTATTGACTTCAAGGAACTTCTGAATACTATCTCTTAGAATACCTTCCAATACTTTCCCCACTATAGATGTAAGACTAACTGGTCTATAATTACCTGGTTCAGCTTTACTTCCCTTTTTGAATATAGGCACTACTTCCGCTATACGCCAGTCTTTGGGAACCATACCTGATATAACTGAATCCTTAAAGATCAAAGATAGCGGTTTTGCCAGTTCAGAGTGAAGCTCCATTAGAACCCTTGGGTGAATACCGTCGGGCCCTGGTGATTTATTAATCTTTAAATGTTTTAATCAGTCACAGACTACTTCCTCGCTTAAATAAGTACCTATCAGTGGGATATTCTCATTATTGAGATTGTGTGTCAGTCCCTGAAATGGGTCCTCTTTAGTGAATACTGTTGAAAAAAACTAATTTAGTGTGTCCGCTATGTCATTATCATTTTTGCTTAAGACTCCCAACTTGTCTTTTAAAGGGCCTATACTCTCCTTCTTTAATCTCTTGCTATTAATGTATTTAAAGAATTTTTTGGGATTCACTTTGCTTTCCTTTGCTACTAGTTTTTCAGTTTCTACTTTAGCCGCTCTTATTTCCTTTTTGCAAATTTTGTTACATTCCTTATAGTGCTGAAATGATTCTGCTTCCCCGTCAGATTTGTATTTTTGAAATGCTCGCCTTTTCTTGCCCATAAGTTCCTTAATCTTTTTGTTAAGCCACATCGGTTTATGATTTTTATTCCTTTTTTTGCTACGCATAGGAATAAATTTGAGTGTATTTTTAGCTAGCAGGAATTTTAGTACCTCCCATTTCTCCGTAGTATTTTTTCCTAAAAACAAACCTTCCCATTCAATATCCCTGAAAAATACCCTCATCTTTTCAAAATTTGCTTTGCTAAAGTTTAGAGTCCTAGTTGAGCCAGTATAGGGCTGTTTATGGAAACTGATATTGAATGTGACCATATTGTGGTCGCTGTTTCCTATGGGTTCCCCTACTATAATACCTGATACCAAATCCCCATTGTTTGTTAATACCAGGTCTAAGATTGCATTGTACCTAGTTGGTTCCTCAATTAGTTGGACTAAGTAGTTATCATTAAGTGTGTTTAAAAACATATTGCCCCTAGCAGTATCACATGACTCGTTTTTCCAGTTTATCTCTGGATAGTTAAAATCTCCTATCACTACTATGTCTCCTACTCCTGCTGCTCTTTCAATTTGCTTTAGTAACAATTCCTCATCAGATGCGTTGATACCAGGCGGCCTATAGCATACACCCAATACTAACTTTTTTATTCCTTTTTCCCCGCATGCAATTTCTACCCATAATGTCTCGACAGTGTCTACAGTCCCCTCCTGAATATCTTCCCGTATATCAGGTTTTAAAAACGGCTTTACGTAAAGATACACCCCTCCACCCTTTTTATTTAGTCTGTCTCTCCTAAACAGTGTATAGCCCTCTAGATTAACTGTCCAATCATGAGATTCATCCCACCAAGTTTCAGTAATGCCTATAATATCATACTGTTTGCTTGCTGCAAGTATTTCTAGTTCACCCTTTTTACCAGTAATGCTTCTGGCGTTTACATACATACAACTAAGATAAGTATTTTCCCTTGCGTTAGGGACATCTTTCACCTTATGTAGCAATGATGACCTGTAATCGTCATTGGTTAGTGCTTTGGTAAAATCCCTTTTAGTACCCATGTTAGTAACCTTACCGCCTGCTTTTACCCTCCCCCCAACTTCTCCCCCATTTTGTTTACTACCGCCATCCCCACTATTCTCACGGCATGACCCGTAGTTTCTAGCTAAACCCTCCCCCCAGGCTCCTAGTTTAAAATCTCCTCCAACCTTCTAACCATCCTCCCCCCCAGCACCGCTGCCCCCTCCTCAGTCAGGTGCAATCCGTCATGACAAAAGAGATGGCGCCTGACTGAGAAGTCCGCCCAGTGTTCCAGGAACACAAACCCCTCTTTCCTGCACCAATCCCTAAGCCACACATTTACCTCCCTAATCTCCCGCTGCCTCCCAGGACTAGCGCATGGCACGGGTAATAATTCCGAGAATATTACCTTAGATGTCCTTGCCTTCAGTTTCTTTCCTAAGTCCCTATAGTCTTTCTTAAGGACATCCCACCTTTCGCTAACTTTGTTATTGGTGCCAACGTGCACCAAGACCGCCGGGTCTTTCCCAGCCCCTCCCAACAATCTATCTACCCAGTCCACGATGTGCCGTACCCGAGCACCCGGGAGACAACAGACTGTACGGCAATCACGGTCCCGGTAGCAGATTGCCCTATCTGCCTTCCTGATGATAGAATCCCCTACCACCACCATCTGACTAGGTACCTCTCTATCTTTTATCCCAACTGCGCCAGAGGGACCGCTCCTCTGGATGCTAGAGGGAGCAGTCTCCTCCGGCACCGTCATTTCTTCACTATCATTCTCCGATTCCTCGTCCAATCGGGCAAATTTGTTCGGGTTTGATAGTTCGGAGATGTCGAGCCTCCCCCTCTTTTTCTTCCTTCTTACTGTGACCCAACTGGCTACCTGATCATCATCCTCTTCTACCAGTGACCCCTCCCATAACTCCTCCACCGTTCTGTCTAAACTACGCTCGAGATTGTGAATCTCCCTCAGTCGCGTAATGGTTTGCTCTAGATCAGTTACCTGGGCTTCCAGGGCAACAGTTCGCACACACCTCGTGCAGATGTAATCACACTGGGCCGGTAGCTCCAGGTGTGCATACATCTTGCACGACATGCACTGAGTGAGGTCCCCAATCACAGCCCCTCCCATATTGTTTGTAAGGTCTAACTCCCTGTTACTCTCAAAGAAAAAGCAGCAAAAATAAAAAGTAGAAGACAAGCAATCTCACTTATAAAATAATTAAGCTGGCTTATACTTATCTATCTTTGTGCGGGTCTTTGTCCTTCACTTTTATGCAGCCGTAGTACTCTCTCCTGCGGCACCTATACTCCACTTAGCAGTTGCAGTTGTTCCAGCTCACTGCACATCCTTTTCACTCGGCTTCCAGCTCCTGACTTAGAAATCCAAGCAGCACTTAAAAGAGACAAGTCTTTACACAGAGCAGATTACATATTACATATTCAAATGTTTAAAACTCTCTGAATACCAACATCTTTTCTAGAGGCTACATTACTCCTACTTATACTATTCACACTTGTACACTCTGGCCACTCTCCCAGTTTCCACTACTCTTGCCTCAGCTGTTCTTTTTTCCACTAGAGTGTAAGCTTTCATAGCTGCAAGGTCCACCCTAAGCATTTCAGTTTTTGTACCATTAATGATAATGTTTTGCCACTGTCAGGTATTGTGGCTCATTGTGGTGCCACAAAATATAATAATAAGAAGAATAAGAATAATGTTATACAAACATATTTTTAAATGACTTCACCAAAGGCATTTAATTTCTAAATATTTTGTTACTACCTATTTTTGAGCATGTTTAATAGGCCATTCTGTTAATCTTCATTTAGTTTTCATTGTGGTTCAGTTTTTTTCTGATCGAGTACCATGACCTTTTCCAGCCATCTAAATAAACAGTTTTGTATCTAATTTTATTTATTTTATCTCTACTTATTGTTTATGCCAAAGACAGAATCTGTAACCAGTGGTTTAATATTCCTGGGGGAATCTTTATGTTTAATCTTTAGTGAATAAATGTAATTAAGATAAAGTTAAGGGTCTATTTTTATCACATACATGCAGTATCGGAGATATTGGGGAACTAAAAATAGATCAAAGGTGAGGTACTAAACTTATTAAAGGGTTAGAGACACTGGAGTATGAGGAAAGGCTCACTAGGTTAAATATGTATGCAATAGAAAAGATGCGACTAAGAGGAGACATCATTAATATCTTCAAATATGTAAAGGGTCATTACAAGGAGTTAGCAGGGGATTTCTTTATTAATAGAACGCTGTATAGGACACGTGGGCACTCACTGAGGCTGGAGGAGAAAAAATACATTACAAAACATAGGAAAGGGTTCTTCACCATAAGGGCAACAAGGATTTGGAACTCCCTGCCGGAGAAGGTAATAATTAGAGATGAGCGGATTCGGTTTTACTCGGATTTACTCGGTTCTCAAAACGGCATCTTATTGGCTCACGGATGTCACGTGTTTTGGATAGCCAATCAGATGCCATTTGAGGACCGAGTAAATCTGAGTAAAACCGAATCCGCTCATCTCTAGTAATAATGGAGGACTCTGTAAATTAATTTAAAAATGAATTGGACAGTTTTCTAGCTGAAAAAAGTATCCAAGGCTATAGCATTTAATATATTGACATTAAGTATCTGGGAGTGGTACGAAATATAGTTGTCAATTGGTACGAAACCATTACTTCAGCTGGTGCATTATAATGAGCACAGCTTAATAGAGAATACAGGTTGACCTGATGGGCATTTTGCCTATTTTCAAACTCACTAACTATGTTACTATGTTACTATGTATAAAACAGAGGTTCCCAAACTCTGCCATTACAGTGCAGGTGTTAAGGATATCAATGCTTAAACACAGATGATTATATAAAAATTGACTGAGGTACCAATTAAGTCACATGTGCTCTTGCATGGATATCCAGAATACCTGGAATGTAATGGTGGAGCTTGGGAACCTTTGGTATACAGTTTAGTACTGTATACAGATGTAATGATTTTCAGTACAGTATTTAGAATAAAATATTTATATACTGTATAAATACATCCACACATCCTCAACCATAAATTATGTAGAATTAATTTTAAATAATTTGACAAAAATGTCAGAATTCAGTAAAAGTATCCAAAATTAGCCTAGCATTATTACTAATGCTGTAATTTATTTTTACAGAAAAACATGTTTCAAGAGTATTCTTAATTACAATGAATCATTATTGTGTGTTTAATTGTATAAAGTATACAATTTTAAGTTACAGATTTTAAGAAGTGTAATAGTACAGGGCCAAGACCTTACAAGGGCTTCTGAGTAACACACAAAAAGGATTATTCAGAGTTGTTAGCAAACAAAAAAGTTAGCCACTGGGCAAAACCATGTGGCACTGCAGGTGGAGTAGATAGAACATGTGCAGAGAGATTTAGATTTGGGTTGGTTAAATGCTGGCTGCTTTATTTTTACACTGCAATCTAGATTTCAGTTTCAACACACTCCACCCAAATCCAAATCTCTCAGAACATGTTACATCTGCCCCACCTGCAGTGCAACACGGTTTTGCCCAATTGCTAACTTTTTGGTTTGCTAACAACTCTGAATAACCGCCAAAGAGCCAGCAAGCCTGGATGGCCACAGCAGCCAAATATTATTGAAAAGCAATGATAAAAATGCATGGTATATACTGTATATATATATATATATATATATATATATATACACAATGGTTAATAAATGATAAGTAATAAATAAATATTTTGTACAATATGCTAATGGGCTATACACACAGCTCACAGCTCCATGCATGTAGTCCACTGACACTATTTTTTTATCTGCAGTAGCAACTATTGTTGAATCAAGCATCAATTTGCCATTTGTAACATGCCCACCATAGTTCCATTACATTCACACAAGAAACAATTTTGCATTCATGCACAATGTAGCCACTCAATTAACACACTTTAGATGGGAGATCAGGCACATTAATCAATTGAATTCCCCTAAAGATCTAGATGTCTATTCAAGGACAGTGATGTTTTGTGTTGAATATTTGCATCATAGTGGAATTTGTTTTTTATGAGATGTTCATTTTTCAGTCAGAGATGTTTGCATCTACAATTAATATTTAGTTACTAAATTACATATTTTGTTTTGCCTTTTTTATGCAGTTATTGTGGTGCTATTTGCTGCCCTGAAAAGACAGCGAAAGAAGGAGCCATTGGTTTTGTCAAAAGAGGACATCAGAGACAACATTGTCAGCTACAATGATGAGGGAGGTGGAGAAGAAGATACGCAAGCCTTTGATATTGGCACTCTTAGAAATCCTGGTGCTATTGAGGATAAGAAACATCGCAGAGATATTATACCTGAAAGCTTGTTACCAAGAAGAACTGCTTCTGTTCCAGACAATACGGATGTCCGTGATTTTATTAACCAAAGGCTAAAAGAGCATGATAATGATCCCACTGCACCACCATATGATTCACTTGCAACATATGCATATGAAGGCAATGATTCCATAGCTGAATCTCTAAGTTCTTTAGAGTCTAGTACTACAGAAGGTGACCAAAACTATGAATACCTCAAAGAATGGGGTCCACGCTTCAACAAACTAGCTGAAATGTATGGCAATGGGGAGAGTGATAAAGATTCCTAACTTGAACAATGTACCATCACTCTTTTTTATTTGAAAGTGGAATAAATATTGCGGGCACTTGGAAATAGTATTAACAAGTTTAAAATACATTTTTGTTCTGACACTCAGCACAGTGTTAAAATAATAACAATAATACATAAAAAAAAGAAAAAAAATATTTTTACCACATTCATTTATTTCATCAGTTTTTATTCTATGTAGAATATCACCATAGAGTATGGCTAATGTTAATTATAAACCATGGATCGAATGCCATGGCTAATATGTTGTCTGTCAATCAAACAATCATTTTGAAAACTTGAAAAAAAGAATACTTCCTCATACAAACTCATGTATACATTGCTTCGTTCGGGTAAAATTGGCTGCCTTTCCATTTGCAGCAGTTGTTTTTTTTCCAGAAGGGAGAAGGAAATGATTTTTCTGATACATAATGTACATTAAAATTTACAGAAATGTACATGTGATGTTAGTGTGATGCAGCTGGTGAAGATATATGTTAGTAGAAATTCATTTCATCAAATAGTATCTTGCCAATGTTTTATATTTATATTTTTGTATTTATTTTTAAGAAATAAACCTGTTTTTACAACTTGCTTAATGACTAGATGATTTAATACTGTAACACTAATCAAAATACATGTTTCAAATATGTGTAAAATTAAAGCAAAATGTATAATCCAATTTATTCCACTAGAAAAAAAAACATAGTTTGATTATTTTGTTATAATGCTCTTCGTGAGTATGTTTTTGTCCGTGGAAAGCTTTTATTCACAAAATAAACACTTAATAGACATCAGTATTAACAATCACAAATGCAGGTTATAAAAACAGACTAACCAAGATACTAAAGCATTGTAACAAAATAATAAGCTAAAGTTGCTTTTTCAAATACAGAAATTCAATGATACTTTATTGGACATAACACAATAAAATAGCTTTATGTTGTTAGCATATAATGGTAATAGCCATATTAGCCCAGTTGTAATAATGCACTATATTGTGGTTCTTGATGATGCTTTTATTATTTGAACTAAAATAATAATACTTTGACGTAAGCTTTCATCAAGATTTATAAACAACAGTACTCAATTCAAGATTATTATGAGTAGATGTATAGGGCACTGCTGGAGCACATTATTATTATTATTATTAATAATATTATTTTTATTATTATTATTTTTTTTTTATTATTATATAAAGTGTGTAACATATTATGATACCTACAGAGTACATACAATAACATGAAATAGAAGGTAAAATTGGTCATGACCCCATCTAAATGATTTTATTGTCTAAGATCATTGTGGATTGTGGAACTTGATATTTAAAGTAGGAAAACATGCAATTATTGCTGTTGGGAAAAGTGTAAGTAGCTAGTAGAAAATATAACTGGTATATAAGGACAGTGATTATGGAAATTTTTAAATGGCACAATATAGTGCTCTTTATCACCTTCACTGCAAAGGATGAGCCTGATTTGTGTTAATTATGTATCTTACAAGTGCAAATGATGAGTCAGGTTTATCTTTCACAGCAGGAGTTTTTTTTTAAAGATTTTACCTCTTCGTTACAGGTTCTCATGACTAGTGGCAACTACCAGCAACTGCCACAGCTGGTTGAGAAGTAATGCAGGAAACATGAGGGCATCCACATTTCAATGAGGGTGATTCAAATTATGTGGTCACTTATGTATGTATATATATATATATATATATATATATAGTGTGTGTGTGTGTGTGTGTGTGTGTGTGTGTGTGTGTGTGTGTGTGTGTGTGTGTGTGTGTAAAATAATATATGGACCGCACTACAAAATGGGGTTTCTGGGTGAGCAGCTCTAAGTAGAAAATGAAATGTAGATAAATAATAAATACATAGAGTACTTGTAAACCTAATTATGTGAACCCAAAACCTTTGGAGAAAAAAGGGCTAATTTGTAAGTTTACGTCCCTTTTTAGGAAATACTGGAGTGCACAGTATGCAAAAAAACTAGAACAAATATTGCAAGAAAGTTTACAACTAGGTATTCTCATGGAAAAAGAATACAATTATCTGTATATCATTCATCCAACAATCCCTACTTTCTATCACTTACCAAAGCTACACAAAGAACCCATAGACCCGCCAGGATGACCAATAGTGTCCGGAATAGATTCTCTATCATCTCATTTGTCTCATTTGTCTCAATACATAGACTTTTTTCTAAAAGTTTGGTCCAAACTCAAACTCAAACTCAAAAAAGCTATTTAAAGGATACTATGAACATTTTACAAATCCTGGATACAATACCATGGCAAGATGGCTATATCCTTTGTACTAACAATGTAAAATCATTATATACTTGTATAACGCATGACTTGGGATGCAATGCAACAAGATTTTTCCTTTCACACAATACAACTATCTCAAGTTCACAAATAAACTTCATTTTGAAATGCACAGAATATACTGTGAACAGAAATTTGTTTGTGGTTAGGTGGGAAGAGGAACACATTTGGCAAAACAACCCATTTTCTGACCATTTGGTCATTTGGAAAATGTATGTAGATGACCTGATTTTTATATGGAATGGGCCGGAAACAACACTGCAATATTTTCTACTGTATAGACAAGACAATACCTTTGGCCTGGAATTCACATCAGTTTGGAGAAGGAAAATTATAATCTACTTGGATTTGGAGATATTTATTGAAAACAATGAAATACAAACACGAACCATATCAAACCAGTGAGTAGAATCAGCACCCTATCAAATAAAAGTAATCATCTTAACAAATGTGTTAAGAATATCCCTGGAAGCCAGTTTAGAAGACTAAAAATAAATAATATACAAATTGCAACTTATTTGAAACAAAGTGCAACAATGAAACAGAATTTTGTAAAGAGAGGCTACAATTCAGAACATCTTCAAAAAGAAATTGAAAATATTGCATTACTTGACAGAAAGGTCCTTATCAAATACAAACAAAAAGGGAAAAAAGAATACCTTGACACAGCTTTTATTGCACAATTCAACAGTTAACACCTTGCATTTGAAGAACTACTTAAGAAACACTGGATTCTTTTACATCTAGATAAAACCCTTCAACCATTCATTAGCGAAAACCCTCAAATCATTTATAGAAGGGCAAAAAGTCTTAGGCAAGACTTTGTAACAAGTTTCATTAAACCTGAAAATAGACAAAACAAAGAACTTAATGGATGCTACCACTGTCTAAAATGTATAGCATGCAGAACAACAAAAGAAAATTCCATGCGCTCAGTGAAAGAATTCCAAACAAAAAAGACGTATAAGATTGAGGAACAAATTACATTAATCTGCTTGAATGCCCCTGTGGCCATCAGTACAGTACATTGGCCAGACAAAAAGACAATTGAAAACAAGGATTTCAGAACATATTCTTAACATAAAAAGGGACTTGACACACAGTGTATCTAAACATTTTGCAGATCATCATAATAATGATTCAACAAGCTTAAAATTCCTTGGAATCCAAAAAGTGAACAAAAATTGGAGACGAGGAGATATATCCACCGAATTAAGAATGAGTGAAACAAGATGGATATATTACATGAACACCTTGAGTCCGATGGGAATAAATGTAGTGGAAGATTAAGGTGCCCACTAAACAAACCACTGTTAATATGCTGTATGCTGCTCTCAAAAAATGGGGTATTAGCAAACCTCTAAATAGAAGCAAACAAAAAAAAGAGAAAATAGCGCAAACAGACTTTTAACTATATATTTATTTAGAATTTTTATTTTTTTCATATAATAAATATCAATATCAATTATTAATCCAGTTATTCCTGCCACACATATGGAATTCATTGACATCACAAAGCCGTCTAAGCCCATTCACCCGAAGCTGCCTGCACTGGCCTATTTGCTACACGGAAGCCACCGCTACAGGGGTTTCTGGTGATAGTGGGCACTAACAGCTATTCAGAGCTTTAGACTGAACCAGGTATTTAAGCCACAAAAATAGCTTGACTTGGAGCCGTCTGCCCCCTCTCCATGGTTAGCAGAGTCTGCAAAGCAGGGAGGCACTGTGCTGGAGAGGCACTCTCTCTGCTCTGCTACACTGCTGGTGTCCGTGTGTGCTGCTGCCCTCCTCCCCCCTCCTTCCTCCCACCTCCTTACTCCCACTGGTGAATGCCACCATGGACCTGCAGCATGTCTCAGCTCCAGTACCAGGTGAAGTGATCCAGGAGCTCAGGAAGTTGATGATGTCTGTCTCCTGTATACAGGTCACATGACTGGTGCTGAACAGTCATGTGACCAGGAAGTGACAGCTCTAAAGAGAGGGTGAGTCCAGCTGTCTATATGGGGGCACAGTGTGTGTGTGTGTGTGTGTGTGTGTGTGTGTGTGTGTGTGTGTGTGTGTGTGTTGGAGCTCACTGTGTATGGGGGCACAGTGTGTGTGTGTGTGTGTGTGTGTGTGTGTGTGTGTGTGTGAGAGCTTAGTATGTATGGTAGCACAATGTGTATATGTGAGCACAGTGTGTATGGAAGCACAGTGTGTGTGAGCTCAGTGTGTATGGAGGCAAAGTGCGTGTGTATGGGAACATAGTGAGTATATGGGAGCACAGTATGTGTGTGTGTATGGGGGCACAGTGTGTGAGTGAGCATGGGAAGATAGTGAGTATATGGGGGCACAGTATGTGTGTGTGTGTGTGTGTGTGTCTGTGTGTGTGTGTGTGAGCTCAATGTGTATGGGAGCACAGTGTGTGTGTGTGTGTGTGTGTGTGTGTGTGTGAGCTCAGTGTGTATGGAGGCAGAGTGTGTGTATATGGGAACATAGTGAGTATATGGGAGCACAGTATGTGTGTGTGTATGGGGGCACAGTGTGTGAGTGAGCATGGAAAAATAGTGAGTGTATGGTAGCACAGTATATATTGTGTATAGGGGCACAGTATGTGTGTGTGAGCTCAGTGTGTATGAGGTCACAATGTGTGAGCTCAGTGTGTATGGGGGCACAATGTGTGTGAGCTCAGTGTGTATGGGAGTACAGTGTGTGTGTGAGCTCAGTATGTATGGGAAAACAGTGTGTGTGAGCTCAGTGTATATGGAGGTGTAGTGTGCGTGTATGGGAACATAGTGAGTATATGGGAGAACATTGTATGTGTGTGTTTATGGGGGCACAGTGAGTGTGTATGAGAACAAAGTGTGTGTATGAGAGCAGATTTCATGTGTGTATGTGGTGGCACAGTGTAGGTGTGTGTGTGAATGGGAGCACAGTGTGAAAATATATGGAAGCAGTGTGTGTGCGTGTTTGAATGTATGAGAGCACAGGGTGTGTGTGTGTGTGTGTGTGTGTGTTTGGGGCACAGTGTGTGTGTGTGTGTGTGTGTGTGTGTGTATACAGGTATGTATGGGATGGGAGTACAGTATACTGTATGTGTGTGTATGTATACTGTATGCATGGGAGCACAGTGTGTGTGTGTGTGTGTGTGTGTGTATACGTATGGGGGCACAGTGTGTGTTTGAATAGGGACACAGTGTGTGTGTGTGTGTGTGTGTGTGTGTGTGTATTTATCAAGCCTATAGCTAAGTACTAATAGGAAAACAAGTAGGAAAAGCCTGAAGCAGGAGATATCAGGCTGGTGTACATTCAGAATCCCGGCTGTCGTGATTCCAGTAGCTGTAATACCAACACTGTAATCCCGACAGCAGTCAAAACACCGGCAATGGAATTCTGAAAAGATCGGGATCCTGATGATGGAATGCCGACAGCCAGAATCCCAAAAGTAGGTATTAACGAAAGGGTTAAAGTTTGGCTGAAGAAGAGGGGGTTAGGTTTAGGTGCATCCAAGGAGGGTTAGGGATAGGCTGCAGGGGTGTGGGATGGTTAGGCTGCGGGGAGGGGGAGTCAGGTTTAGGCACCAATGGGGGAGGTTAGGTTTAGGCTGCGGTTAGGGTTAGAGGGTAGAGGAGGGGGTAAGGATAGTTACCTCACCCCTGTCGAGTTTGCCGGGATCGGGATGCAAGCGTCGGGATACTGACTCCAGGCATCTCGTTGAGATATCATACTGAATCCATACAGCCAAGTATACTGCAGTCACCCTAGTTCTCAATGCACCAATTTAACAAGATCAGGTTAGGTTTAGGCTATGCCACAGGAATGTTAGTGTTAGGCATTATAGGGGGAGGTTAAAGTTAGGCGGTTAGGGAGAGGGCAGAACACCCCCTACTCACCCAAAGCTGAATGTTGGTGTAATCCAGTTTTGTTAGCCCGTACCTCCCCAGTCATTGACCTCACCACACATCGACTTGGAGGTACTGTAAAACAGTGGTCAATGAGTTTGAACCCAGAGAGTGAGGATAAGAGGCATCAGTGGGAAATAGGATATAAGGGAACAAAAATGCACTGTTAAAAGGAAAACTGATAGTAGAAGATGATAAAGGGTGGGGTTATAGTCTAAAAGAAAGTAGTGAGAAGAGGGCTGATAGGCTTTTATGAACAGTTGAATCCCATAAGAAAGTGTGTGTGGACTGGCATAAAGTCTGATAGAGTGAGGGTGTGCCATTGTAGGGGAAGCATAGTAGAAATCTTAGATGTAGGAACATCTACAAATATATAAGGGGACAATACACAGATCTTGCGCAGGACCTGTTTTTGGTTAGATCATCACAGAGGACTCATGGACACTCGCTCAGGTTAGAGGAGAGGAGATTCCGCACAATATGGCGTAAAGGCTTTTTCACGGTAAGGACAATACGTGTTTGGAATTCCCTGCCTGAGGGAGTTGTAATGGCGGACTCAGTCAACACCTTTAAGAAAGGGTTAGATAAATTCCTAATGGATAAGGATATCCAGGGTTATGGTGCTTAGTCACGCACTATAGTTACTATAAAAAGATGGATAAAACGTAATAGTAGACATCAGCATCAGTCAAAATTTTAGACCAAATAATCCTGCATAGGAGACCACAAATAGGTTGAACTCGATGGACAATTGTCTTTTTTTCAACCTTAGATACTATGTATGTATTAAGGGGATGTGACCACAACAAAATTTAGATAGTGGTCAGTGGAGGAGGGTATAATTATTGGAGGGAGTGTGGATAGAAATGAGGTTGGAGATGTAGGAAGGAATAGAGTAGAGGATATCTTATATGTTGCGGTGATAATTCTCTGTGGTGAAAAGTAGACGGGAAAAGCCAGCACAGAAGTAGTTGGAGAGGTAAATGATATAGATAGGTGGCAGCATTATGGACATATAGTATTAAAGGGGGAGAGGCAGAGGGAGACTAGAAAAGAGGAAGAGATTGCAATACTCAAGGCAGGAACTTTAAGTGCATGGATTAGACTTGTTATGGCAGTCTTTATGAGTAAATGTATTTTTGGACATTAAATGATTGTGTAATGGCAAGATTGTAAGTTAGGGGTACATTTATTAAGCTCCCGTGTTTCAGTCAAATCCAACCAAGATCAATCTTGGCTGACATCAGACGTTTCCATGTCTATTTTTCAGCAAACATACCTGGTAATTTACTAAGCACCCGTGTTTCTATCATTTGTGTTTTCCGATGTCGATGTCATTCATAATCCAAAGCAGTGTTTTACGGTGCCGAATATGGCACAACTAAGCCTGGCCGGATCAGTGAGATATGTGCAGGGCTTCATTGTGTAAAGTAATGAAAGAGATAAAAATCAGGAAAAAAAACTGTTTCTATTTCTGTACAAATGGCATCCTCTTGCAGCAGTGTTTGTGTAATGTTGGCAGTGAATGAAAATACAAATTCTTAGAAAATTCCCATGTTATATGAGATGTGAAAATCCAACCGTGTTTGGCTGATGGTCTATTTGTTCCTCAGTATGGATTGGTTAAACTCTGCCGAGATTTGTGTTTAGTAAATAAATGAGATGGGCTTTCTGCCAAAAATGCAATGTTGAATAAAATTGGGAGCTACCAAAATGTAACCCTTAGAATGAATGTGGGTAGTGAATGAGAGGCTTGAGAGGCTGATACTGTCAAAAACAGTGGAGGGGAGGTGAAGGTTACCTAGCCAGGTGAATACAATAAGTTAACTTTTATACATACTGAGTTTTAGAAAGTGCTGTGATATCAAATAAGAAATAGCAGAAAGACATAAAAATTAGAGAAGGCAGAGGGTAGAGGTCAGGAGAGAAGAGGTGTTGTAACTTTGGATGTCATTAGTGCATAGGTAGTATTGGTGATAAAAGGAGCCGATGAGCTCTCTAGTAGAGCAGATGAAATATGAGAAGGCAAAATGGCCAAGAAGGGATGATTGAGGGACACTTCCTGAAAACTAGAGGATGATGTGTCAAAACTGTAGACAAAGAAGGAACAATAGGAAAGGTACAGTCAGGGCTGGTTCTGGACCTTATGGTGCCCAGGGTGAATGTTTCCTTTGGCACCCCTCACCCCATTTAAAACAGGGACATGCATGCCGGGTGTGCACAGCAAAAATATAGGGGCGTGGCTTCATGGGGTAGGGGCATGGCCACATAATAGTGACAATCCACATTACATTACACAGTATTGTCCATCAGTCAAATTACACCACACAATAGTACCCCTTATACACATTATGCCATGTTAGAGCCCCTTACACACATTACACCACAGTAGAGCAGAGCCCCTTATACACATTAAGCCAGGTAGAGCCCCTTATACACAATATGCCAGTTAAAGCCAATTTTATACATGTTATGCTAGGTAGAGCCCCATACATATGGTACACCATGTAGAGCCCCTTTTATGCATGTTACACCAGGTAGAGACCCTTTTATACATGTTACACCAGGTAGATTCCATTGTATGCACATTATGCCAGGTCGAGCCCCTTATTCATGTTATGCCAGGTGAAGCACCTAATACACGTTATGCACATGGATCCTCTAACAAAAATTGCAACAGATTGAGCCCTTTACAAACACTGTGCCAGATAGAGCCCCCTACATACTTCGCACCATGTTGATCCCCTTACACATGTTGCACCAGGTAGAGTCCCTTGCACATGTTACACAAGGTAGAGCTCCTTATATACATTACACTACATAGAGCCTCTTGTGCACATTGCACCAGGTAGAGACCCATACACACATTGCAACAGCTAGAGCCCCTTACAAATGTTATGTCAGGTAGATCCTTTTAAACACATTGCATCAGGTAAAGCACCTTACACACGTTATGCCAAGTAGAGTCTCTTACACACATTTTGCCAGGTAGAGCCCCTTACACACTTTGCACCAAGTAGAGCTCCTTAAACACATTGCACCAGGTAGAGCCTTTTACACACGTTACACCAGGGAGAGCCTCTTAAACATGTTGCACCAGGTAGAGCCTCTCATACACGTTGTGCCAGGTGGATCCTCTTATACATCTTGCGCCAGGTAGAGCCCCTCTACTTGCACTTGCATTTTTTATACCTAACTTCTGCCCAGTGTGAAGCTGACTGGAAGTGGGTAGCGGACAGTGGGAGGGGGCACCCATTGGGTGAGCGGACAGCAGGATGCAGACAGCGCTGTATGGGCAGTGGGCGGGTGCTGCCAGGGTGAATGCAGTCACACCCTCAGACAGTAGCATCCAAGGGGGCCGCCTGTGTAGCCCATACTTAAAACTGCCAATGGATACATTAGAAGGTTAAATAAGAAGACAGAGTCACAGAAACCAAAGGCATTGAGAATTTGGAGAAGGAGAGGATAATATAACAAAGTCTGCAGATAGATCTTGGTTGATGATTAGAGAAAATTTATTATTGGATTTTGCAGAAAGAAGATACTGTAACTAGTGACCCTTGTAAAAGGAATTTCTGTGGAGTGGAGTTACAGTATAAGACTCCAGATTGAAGTTGGTAAATGATAAAGGAGGAAAGCAAAGGGATGGAAAAGTCAGTTAAAAAGCTTACGGCTAAATTTACTAAGAAACAAGTTTGGGCAGAATGCATTCATGTGTGAGCTTAACCTGTATTACTGCCTGCAAATTTACTGAAATCAAACGTGTGAACTTCCCAAAAACAGACATCAAGGGCCACTTTTTATAGAGTGATAGTTTCAGAAAGTGAGAGATTTGGTAAGGTTATTCAGTTTTTTTTAAAGTGGCAATCATTTACACTGCAAAATCAGGTTGATCTTGCTGTGTAAATGATTGCCACTTTAAAAAAACTGCAAAACCTTACCAAATCTCTCACTTTCTGAAACTCTCATTCTATTACATTTGGCCCCAAAACTCACATGAATCCAAAACTTACTATAAAACACACAATTGACCAAATTCTCAAGTTCTTGCCAAAGGAAACAATGAAACTCACAAATTTACCAAGAATAGAGTTTCTAAACTTACATGGAAAAATACAAAACTCTCTCCAAAAGAGACTTTTCAAATAGACTACCTCCTGAGAAGAGTGTATGCATGTGTTTGCATGTGTTCACATGTATTTCAAGTTGTAATTAGTGGCAACACAATAGTGATACCTATAAAAGGGACAAAATCAATTGCAGTGATTTGTTTGAAGCAAACATGGCAGAATATGCAATAACTGCTTTAAACTGCGTGTGCCAAGGATTTTTTAAGCTCTACTACAAGGCTGGGAGTACTCAGGAGCAAAAATTGAGCAGGCTGAGGAGGTAATGCTGGTATACTACAAAGGCTGTGCATGCTACATTTTTTAGCGGTCATTTGAATTTGAATGCATTGGTCGATAGTGAGGTCATACAGATATTCCGGCTGAACCATAACAACATATTGCATCTATATGATCAAGTCAATCTGGACCTACTGTAGAACCAGACACAGCATGTTCCCACTAAGTATCAGGCCTGCATAAGCTTCTGGCTGTGCTGCATTTGCCTCCATGCTCACTAGATTACATTCTTCTGGTGAATTATGGTTCTGGCAGCAGTCCTCCAGAAGAGGAGCTGGTGTGACTTCATCACCTCCTCAAAGAGTGCATGGTTCTTCTCCAGAGATAATTTTATATTGCAGCCTGTCTTATATATTGTCTTTCCCCTCTGAGTGGGTGCCCGCATCACTGCTGCCTGCAGAGCTTTATCAGGTTCTCATGCACAGCAGCCTCCTCAACCACACCCTCCCTGCCTCTCCTCTATTGCAGACACACTCCCTGTCTCCTACACACCACAAACACAAACCACAGATACAAAGATAAAAATTCAAACACAAATTTGAAACAGACAAATACTGTAAGACAAATTGATAAACAACAATACAGCAAATACTGTATGCACAAAACAACTTACACTCAACAATCAACAATGAATTTAAAAAACTGTCTCCTTCTCTGCCAATGCCAAAAAACAGTGTAAAAGGTGGGGCTGTTTAACTTATTTTTATATGCTTGACCAGTATGCACATGACATATGAGTGCTTCAACCAATCAGAACTTGCTTTTATGTTGATTGTTAAACAGTGGATCACTCTGTGGTCTGTCAACGTTCCCAGCACTAGAGGCTGCTTCACTGCTCTAGTGTTTTCCCTACTAGTGTCAGCTCAGTGCAGGAGAAAGTGCTTAGTGCACAGTCTGAGAGAGTTCTTCCTGGGAGAGACAACTGCACTGACATACAGCTTCTGATCTCCTGAGTGTGTGACCTTGTCTATCCCGCAGCCACATCATGTGTGTACTAAATGATTGTGTCACCACTGCTTCACATGTATTCTGTGAGTTCCTGCTGCTGCAGAACATATTCTATATACTACAAGCTGTTATCTGTGGTATCTGAATAAACCAATCATCCTGGTTAAGTGTCATTGTGTGGACTAACATCCCTATCTGACACTGCAACACTCTGTGAACAGGTTATGGGCCCAGGACCCCAAGTTGGAAAGGCATTCTAAAACAGAGGTACATAAATAAAAGTACAGCTGATTAAAGGAGTACTTTTATTGAATATAGAGAAGAATCAACAGTACAGTGAATAGCATGAACTTTACAAAGCTAAAAGGCTCAGAGAATTACACAATGTGGAAATTTGCCATGTAGATGCCGCTTAAGCGGGAAAAGTTGTGGAAAGTCACATTTGAGCCAGAAGCAGGCCCAAACCCAGTTGAAGTGGATAGAGCCAACAGGATGATAGGCTTGGCTGTGAAACAGCATGTCTACTCCATTATCAGTAGGAAAGTGTCAGCCAAAGACATGTGGGCACCTCTGCAAATGGCGTATGAGGACAAAGTTCTGATGAGAAGAATAGACTTAAGGCATATGCTGTATGGGACAAAGTTAAGTTCCTGTATAGACTTGAACAATTATATTGAGAAAATACTGTCAATAGCTCAGCAGTTGGCATCTGTGGGGGCACAGGTGGACGACAAGGAAGTGGCGGTGGCAATGTTACAAAATCTGACACCAGAATTGGTTTTCCTGGCAGTAGCTTTGGAGTCTAATGATACCAAGCTGACAACAGAAATTGTAAGAGCCTAGCTGCTGCAGTTCCAAGAACGTATTCCTGCCGAGACACATGCAGAGGGTTCTGCCTTATTCACAAAAGGTACTAAGTCCAGAAAGCTTAAGTTCAAGTGCTTTATATGTCACAAGGTGGGGTACAAGGCATCAGATTGCAGACTGAGAAATTACAGTGGGTTGCAGAAGAAGTGTGACAAACCAAATGATTCACCATTGAATGTAGCAGATAGCCACAAGAGAGATCGCTGTTACATGGACTCGGGGGTCACAAGGCATTTCAGTTGAAATAAGGAATGGTTCAATTCACTTACAGCATGTGAACTTATTACAGTAAAAGGGATTGGAGACAATGGGTCTAATTCAGAGTTGATCGCAGCAGCAAATTTGTTAGCAGTTGGGCAAAACCATGTGCACTGCAGGGGAGGCAGATATAATATGTACAGAGAGAGTTAGATTTGGGTGCGGTGTGTTCAAACTGAAGTCTAATTTGCAGTGTAAAAATAAAGCAGCCAGTATTTACCCTGCACAGAAACAAAATAGCCCACCTAAATCTAACTCTCTCTGCAAATGTTATATTTACCCCACCTGCAGTACACATGGTTTTGCCCAACTGCTAACATTTGCTGCTGCAATCAACTCTGAATTACTCCCAAAGTCTTTACTGCTTCAAAATTTGGGACAATCACAGTGCATCTGAGAATTAAAGGTGAAACAGTTATTACAGACAACCAAGACATCTTGTTTGTGACAGAATTGGGAAGAAATTGAGAAAAAGGGTTACAGAGTCCAGTTTGCAAAGGGCAAATGTATTGTGCAAAATGAGAAAGGGACTGTAATTGCTTCAGGAACCCACTGCAACCAACTGTATATCCTAGACACCGAGCAGTGTTCTGCAATGGCAGCCTCTAATTCAAACCATTCGACAGAGCTGTGGCACAGGTGCCTAGGTCATCTGGGATATGAAAACATCCAGAAACTACTCGATTGAATGGCAACTGGAATCACTGTGAGTAATACCGAGAGACCTGTGTGTGAGAGTTGTATAAAAGGCAAGCAGACTCGCACCCCATTTCCTAAGTCTACTAGTAAAGCGGAAATATCACTAGCCCTAGTGCATACTGACATATGTGGTCCAATGAAGATGGAATCAATGAGTGGCTACAGGTATTTTATAATATTTATTGATGATGCCACAAGGATGACATGTGTATGTCATGAAAGCTAAAAGTGAAGTTGTCAATAAAATTGTGGAATACAAGAACCTGGTGGAGACTCAGATGGGAGAGTATGACAACAGAGTTTTAGCAGTTACTGGAAAAATATGGCATTCAGCAACAGCAACAACTAACAATTGATTAAATGACAGAACAAAATGGTGTGAGTGAGCATGTAAATCGTACAATTGTTGAGAGAGCATGGACTATGTTCAGTGATGCAGGCCTGGAGAAAAGCTTTTGAGCGGAAGCAGTGTCTACTGCAGTATATCTTAAAAACCGTGCACCCACAGTAGCTGTAAAAGGTAAAATGCCACTGAGGTGTGGTCCAAGAAAAAGCCAGCTGTCAATCATCTCCATGTCTTCAGCTGTAAAGATTTTGCACATATACCTAAGGAGAGAAAATGGAAATTAGAGCCAAAGTCAGTGGCATTTATTTTGCTAGGATTTTGTGAACAAAGCAAAGGATACAGGCTTAGGGACATTACAAAAAAAGTATTCTAAAGTCTAGAGATGTAGTGTCCCATGAAACAGCACCAATCACAAGAACAGTGGAACAAGAATCACATCCACAATATGTATCGCTGGATGTCCAGGCAGCAGAAAGTGTGTCTGAACCTGAAAGTGTTAATGCAGATACCCAATTAGGAAACAGAAGTTCCATGAGAAGAAATAAAGGTGTTCCATCTAAAATATACAGTGAGAAATATGCAAATATAGCTTACTGTGAGCCCCAAAATATACAGGAAGCAAAATCAAGTAGTGACTGGAAAGAATTAAGGTTGGCAACAGATACAGAGCTGTTAGCTCTGGATGACAACAGTACATGGACTGTAGTTGACAAACTGAATAACCGTAAGACAATCAAGAACAAGTTGGTCTTTTGCTCATTATAAAGCCCACCTTGTTGCTAAAAGAATACACCCAAAAATCCGGGATCGACTACGGAGCAATCTTTTCACCTGTTGCAAGGTACAGCACCTTGAGGTTAGTCATTGCCATTGCTACACTTCATGATTTATTGTTATACCAGTTATACTTTGATTCTGCATTCCTAAATGGAGAGTTAATTGAGGAGATTTATTTGGAACCACTAGAACATTATGAAGAGAATATGTTCCAAGAGGGAAAAGTTTGCCTCTTAAAGAAATCTTTGTGCGGCCTAAAGCAAAGTGGCCATGTTTGTACGGAAAGCTGGATGCTGTGCTGCTAGAGATGAACTTTGTTAGGTCAGAGACTGATCACTGCTTATATCACAAAACTATAGAAGAAAAGTGGTTCATCATAGTCGTGTTTGTGGATGATCTATTGCCAGCAGGTCAAGAAGAGCACATTACTGATGTAAAACAGCAGCTGAAACAAAGATTCAAGCTAAAGGATCTAGGCCCTGCAAATCATTTGTTAGGCATGAGAATTGTACAAAACCTGAAATATGGGACTGTTACAATTAATCAACAGACATATATTGAAGCAATACTTTGCAAGTATGGACTGTGTGATGCAAAACCAGTGAACACGCCTATTGACAAAAGCATAAAGATGATAAAGGCCATGTCACCAACCAGCCAAGAGGAGATAGAGAAAATGAGATAGGTTCCTTAACAAAATGCTGTTGGTAGCTTGATGTATGCAGGTATTGGGACTCACCCCGACATCACACATGCAGTAAGCCTGGCAAGCCAATTTGTAATTAACCCTGGGAGGCAACACTGGATTGCAGTCAGAAGAATCTTAAGGTAGTTAAAAGGTACAAGTTCATTAAAGCTGATGGTTGCAAAGTCAATAGGTACAACTTTGGAAGTTTTCTGTGATGGCGATTGGGGATCAGATGAGGATGACTGTTGTTCCTACACCGGATACTTGTTCTTTTTGGCATGCGCAGCCATCAACTGGGTGAGCAGAAAGCAACCCACTGTAGCCATATCCACCATTGAGGTAGAGTACATGGCACTTACAGAAACTGCAAAAGAAGCTTTATGGATAAAGGAGACTTTATGTGAGCTTAGCCTTCTTTACCACAGTGAGACCATCAACATTGCGTGTGATAACAAGGGAGTAATTGATTTGTCTTCCAGCAACAAGCATTATGGATGGTCCAAACACATTGCCTTTAGACATTACTTTATCCTTGAGTTAGTGGAAAACATGTCTGTCAATGTGGATTACATAGCAAGTGAGAGAGGGACTGTCTTCACACTTGCTGAATATGTTCATGACAAAATGTGGACTGGAATACTTTTGAGAAATGTTGATTTGTTTTACTGTTTGCTTATCATGCTTTATTAATGTGTTTTCGGTTACAGGAAAACTTTATTGAGAAATACCTTTGATAACGTTTTATGCAAATGTATGTAATCGAAGACAGCCTTGAGCGAGGGGGAATCACTCTGAGTGAATCACTCTGTCTCCATACCCCACACTAGAGGCATCTTCACTGCTCTAGTGTTTTCCCTACTAGTGTCAGCTCAGTGCAGGATGAGGTGCTTAGTGCACAGTCTGAGAGAGTTCTTCCTGGGAGAGACAACTGCACTGACATGCGGCTACTGCTCTCATGAGTGTGTGACCTTGTCCACCCTGCAGCCGCACCTTGTGTGTACTAAATCACTGTGTCACCACTGTACTGCCTCACATGCAGCGACAGACTGGGGCCTCGATTCGGCCCTGGCATCTGTGAACACGTGCGCGTATCACGGGGGCGTGCCGCGAGTCATGGGGGTGTGGACTCGCCGCATGCCCCGTTACCATGGCAACAGTTGCTGGAGGTGGAGCGCGCCGCAGGTACAGGGGCGTGGACTCACGGCATGCCCCCATTTCCATGGAGACCATGGAACCAGAGAGCCAGAGGCTGCGCTGCATGCAGCCTTCCCGGCTCTCTGAGTGACCAATTCAGCCCACCTGCCCATCGGCCCTTCTGGCATGTGCCAGAATTGCCAGATGGCCAGTCCGGCCATGTTCACATGTTCACATGTATACTATAAGTTCCTGCGGCTGTAGAACATCTTCTATGTACTGTACTACAAGCTTTTATCTCTGTTATCTGAATGAACCAATCATCCTGGTTAAGTGCCGTTGTGTGGACTAACATCCCTATCTGACACCGCAACTCTCTGCTAACATTGATGTATGTATTCTCATGCAAGTTTTACAAACACACACGTGTTTGGACCAAAACTCACACAATAAAACTTGTAAAATAAATATAATAAAACACGATTTAGCAAACTTGCTTCTTGCTAAATTTGTGATTTTGGTCTAGCAGAACTCGTGTTTGTGCAAACGTGTTTGACTTTAATCTCAGTCAACACATTTCTTAGTAAATTTACCCCTTAGATACAAAGGCAATAAGAGGACTAGGGAAGTAGTTAAAGAGTAAGTCTGGATATAGTGAATGTTTTTCAATAATGTATAAAATACATGAAGGAAGAGAGTATAGTAGTAGATAAAGGAACAATTTAATGGGGTGGGTAGGTGGTAGAGTAGCATTAATCAGAAAACAGGAAGTTAAGGTGGTGACAGGGAATAAATGATAGAAGGGAAACAATTTTATTCCAGTGGTGGGGGAGAAGTAGAGCAGAAAACATTCAGTTGGACACAGCTATGGGTGGAGCAGGAAGGGGCTAATTGTCAGAGATATCCTGGTGGATGGCATTAATTTGAATGTGACATGGATAGTGACGTTTAGGGCATGAATGGAGGAGTATAAAGGATTTGTAATGGTTTTTAACCACTTACCTGGTGTGGTTGCATCAAATACAGTACGACCAGAACAGGCTAGGCATTCCCTGATATGGTTGTATGTGATATGACCAGTCAGAAAACCCACTGTGCTGCTGCAGGAAGATTTCTGTTTGTGCCAGTGTTTCAAAAATATATCTATATATACATTTAAAAAAAAAATTGTATAAAATTCTATTGGAAATATTTTAAATAGGTGTTCTTAACCATAATTAAATCATAAAAACATGACGATTTTGGAGCATTTATTTTTACATATAAGCCAGTTAAGTGTTTAAGTGGCTTGTAGTTATTAAATGATAAAGACTCACTTCACATACTAAGTTTTAGTATTAAGTTTTTCTTGACAATTCACAGTTCTAGTTACTGATCAGGTAAATAATACTGTAGATTTTGTATGCTGACAGTTATATACTGTTTGATGTTTAATTTAAAAAAATGTAAAGTGTATACAGGGGAAATATTTGATACCTGAGTTTAATCACATCTATAATTGATAGTTGTGGGAGCAATACTTAAATTACTAAAAACATTGATCATCAGCCATATTTCAGCATAGCTATAGAAACCTAAAAACCTCTGCTTATGCAGACACCTTCTCACCACCACTGAAACTGGCTATGATTTCATAAACTGGGTCTATGAATACAACTGTGCTAATTTACAATGTTTGAAGTTACTGAATCATTCATATTTTACCAAATCCATTCATTCTAGGATCTTTTCTTCTACAGAACGGACATACTGTATCTAAAAGTTCTCTTACTTATTTCACTCTGGGTTATGATAAAGATTGGAGAACATAAGCAAAAAATATCTGAGAAGCAATATACACTGCTCAAAAAAATAAAGGGAACACTAAAATAACACATCCTAGATCTGAATGAATGAAATATTCTTATTAAATACATTGTTCTTTACATAGTTGAATGTGCTGACAACAAAATCACACAAACATTTTCAATAGAAATCAAATTTATTAACCCATGGTGGTCTGGATTTGGAGTCACACTCAAAATTAAAGTGGAAAAACACACTACAGGCTGATCCAACTTTGATGTAATGTTCTTAAAACAAGTCAAAATGAGGCTCAGTAGTGTGTGTGGCCTCCACGTGCCTGTATGACCTCCCTACAATGCCTGGGCATGCTCCTGATGAGGTGGCGAATGGTCTCCTGAAGGATCTCCTCCCAGACCTGGACTAAAGCATCTGCCAACTCCTGGACAGTCTGTGGTGCAACGTGGCGTTGGTGGATGGAGCGAGACATGATGTCCCAGATGTGCTCAATTAGATTCAGGTCTGGGGAACGGGCAGGCCAGTCCATAGCATCAATGCCTTCGTCTTGCAGGAACTGCTGACACACTCCAGCCACATGAGATCTAGCATAGTCTTGCAATAGGAGGAACCCAGGGCCAACCGCACCAGCATATGGTCTCACAAGGGGTCTGAGGATCTCATCTCAGTACCTAATGGCAGTCAGGCTACCTCTGGTGAGCACATGGAGGGCTGTGCGGCCCCCCAAAGAAATGCCACCCCACACCATTACTGACCCACTGCCAAACTGGTCATGCTGGAGGATGTTGCAGGCAGCAGATCATTCTCCTTGGCATCTCCAGAATCTGTCACTTCTGTCACATGTGCTCAGTGAGAACCTGCTTTCATCTGTGAAGATCACAGGGGACCAGTGGTGAATTTGCCAATCTTGGTGTTCTCTGGCAAATGCCAAATGTCCTGCATGGTGTTGGGCTGTAAGCACAACCCCCACCTGTGGACGTCGGGCCCTCATACAACCCTCATGGAGTCTGTTTCTCATCGTTTGAATAGACACATGCACATTTGTGGCTTGCTGGAGGTCATTTTGCAGGGCTCTGGCAGTGCTCCTCCTGTTCCTCCTTGCACAAAGGCGGAGGTAGCGGTCCTGCTGCTGGGTTGCTGCCCTCCTACGGACTCCTCCATGTCTCCTGATGTACTGGCCTGTCTCCTGGTAGCACCTCTATGCTCTGTACACTACGCTGACAGACACAGCAAACCTTCTTGTCACAGCTCGCATTGATGTGCCATCCAGGATGAGCTTCACTACATGAGCCACTTGTGAGGGTTGTAGACTCCGTCTCATGCTATCACTAGAGTGAAAGCACCGCCAGCTTTCAAAAGTGACCAAAACATCAGCCAGAAAGCATAGGAGCTGAGAAGTGGTCTGTGGGCACCACCTGCAGAACAACTCCTTTATTGGGGGTGTCTTGCTAATTGCCTATAATTTCCACCAGTTGTCTATGCCATTTGCACAACAGCATGTGAAATTGATTGTCAATCAGTGTTGCTTCCTAAGTGGACAGTTTGATTTCACAGAAGTGTGATTGACTTGGAGTTACATTGTGTTGTTTAAGTGTTCCCTTTATTTTTTTGAGCAATGTATTAGGGATCAAGAGCTTTCGGCTATTAAATGTGCCTTAGAAGAATAGAGATAACTTTTAGAAGGTGCAAAATTTCTGATAACAATCTTTACGGATCACAAAAAAATGTTTTATATCTGAAATTGCAGTGTCTTAACCTTCGGCAAGCTTGTTGGGCTCTATTCTTTTCCAGATTTAACTTGAAGATTACCTTTCATCCAGGATATCAGAATTGTAAGGCGAATGCCTTATTCAATTCTGTCTCCCCTGAAGAAGAGAGTACACTCCAAGAAAAGCATCCTATTGTCAATTCACTCTATTTTGCCTTAACTATGACGTCTCATGTGGGAAATTTTCATTGCCTCTGAGTTACATTAGAAAATATTATGCTGGATCAATGCTTCACTCTTTGCTAGACATATAGGCATACAGAAAACTTATACATTTCCCCAGCATTTTGATTGTTGGCCCTCTGTGATAAAGGACATTCAAGCTTTCTTTGCCTGTTGTACTAAATGTGCACAACATAAAGTGTACTGCCGAGAATTCGTCCACTGCAACCATTACCTGTGCCAATTCGACTTTGGATGCACCTTTCTATGGATTTTATTACTGACTTGCCCAATTTCAAAGGATTCATTACCATTTGGGAGGTGATAGATTGTGTTTCCAAAATGGCACACCATTCCTCTGACATGTCTACCGACTGCTTCTCATCTCTCTGGCTCAAGTGTTCTTGTAAGAAATTTTCAGTCTACGTGGTCTCCCTAGTGAAATTGTCTCAGATTGAGGTGTCAAATTTGTGGCAAAATTCTGGAAAGCCTTATGTTCCGCTCTCAACATTAAACTGAAGTTTTCTACAGCTTACCATCCACAAACTAATGGTCAAATGGAGCGGGTTAATCAAGAAAAGTTTTTTTTTATCTGATTGTATATTATGTCTTTTCAGGTCAATTATGTGGAATTACTACCTTGGGCCAAATTTGCCCACAACTTTCGCTAACACTCCACTGATACCACTCCAGTTTTTTTGGCATTTATGGTCAAAATCCCAGAATACTGGATTTCCAGTCCTTGCCTTCTGTAGATGTTCCAGTAGCAAATTTTTTGAAAAAAACTTCTCACAGTTACAAGATGTTCACCGGTCAGAAATTTTGAGCAGTACCTAAGTTACAAAAATAAGATCAAGTCTGGTTATTTGATTTGCTCTGCCAATCCCAGCAAATCTTGGGATAAAATGGCAGCAGTAATTCCAAACAGCACCATAAGAATGTAGATGCTTTGCTATGTAGCCATGTCCTAGATGCACCTGATCTATAGCAGTCAGATTTATTCTTCAAGTGCTACCATTGTCTCCAGCGTAAAGTCACTAGCGTAACTGAGCAGTTTGCAGGATCCATCTATTTTAGTTTTGTGTCTGACACAGAGGATCATCTGGATAAGTAAACCAACTATTATTGTAACATATTACACAAAATACAGTTATTTACAACAGGTAATTGTAATGGATCATCAAATAATAAACCGTTGTCTTCAATTTCACCCAAGTTTAAATTGATTTTGCTGACATGCAGTATTTCTTATTGGAGGTGTATACAGTATATGCACATTGTATAGGGGCATGAGCATAGTGCATGCATTAAACATATTGGTGGCAGTGATGCCTTCACCCAGATCTGTGCACAACTTTTTCAATACTTACCTCCTTGAGTATGAGTGAGATGATAATTGTTCTATCCTACTCTATATCTTGAGATTTACTAAATAGAATTGGGGCAGAAGGGTACAGAATACTTATGATATGAATAGGGCTAGGGGAAAGAAAGAAGATGATCCTACATGTAAGAGCTAACATACTAATAGGAAAGGTGTACCAGTTGGAGGGAGGACTAGAAAGAAAATAAATAGTGGATGGATATTGGAGATGAGAGGCAAATTGTGAGGAGAGCTGAAAAACGTTAATAAAGAGATACATAGTAAACAACAATTATCACAGCACTAGACTGTTTACTGGACTTGAACTCTGGACCCGATTCAGTAAGGATTGCAAATTTCATGCTGGGGGCTGCCCATCACAGGCAAGGCTGCCAAGCATGTTATCAGCCTATCATCCACCCCTCCAACCCTGAGACCATGCCTAAATTGCGATCACAATGCAATGTCAGCATGATCACTTAAAATAGGGTAGCCTCCTGCTGATACAGCCTGGCTGCAACCACAGGAGGCCTGCTGCCATCTTTATGATCACAGTGGCTGCATGTGATGTCATGCAGCCACCTAGATTACACCCACACATTGCCCCATTCAACTGGCGCCACCCCCATTTTCATGCCGCTGCCCCTGCAACTCTCCATCACCGACTAGGAAATGGAGCATTGTGGCCCCTTTCCTGCCCCATGTATGCCTCTGCCTTATTGACAGGGAGAGGCATTCAAACTTACTGTGCGGCACCCACAGAAAATACAGGTGCATGCACAGGATGGGCCCTGCACATGCGCCCTCATTCCCTTTGTAATTTTTGTGGGTAGATCATGTTTTGCGATGCAAACTGAATAGGGCTCTCTTTATATTTACTCTATTTGGCATGTCTGTACTAGGGGTGGTGGCCAAGATCTTCCACAAGCTAGAATTGCTATTGCTTCAGAAAACTTAGAGGTTGTGGTTAGAGATGAGTGGGTTTGGTTCCCTGAGAACCGAACCCCCCCGAACTTCATTACCCGAGCCCAGATCTGAGTCAGGCTTGGGTTTTCCCACCTGACTCAGAAACCAGAATGAGGCAAAACGTCATCATCACACTGTCAGTTTCTCGCAGGGTTTGGATTCCATATAAGGAGCCGAGCATCGCTGCCATTTTCACTACGGAATTGGAGAGTGTAGCAAGAGGACGTGTCTCTGTCATCAGTGTCCTGCATCAGTACAATGGTAGTGTCTTGTGCTGCATCAGTCCAGAAACAGTGGTGGTGTCCTCTGCTGCCATATGCCCAGTGCTGCTGTATAAGTCCAGTCCAGTGGTGCTGTGTTGTTCTGCATCAGTTCAGTGGTGGTGTATTGTCCTGCATCAGTCCAGTCACAGTGGTGGTGTCCTCTGCTGCCATATGTTCAGTGCTGCTGTAAAAGTCCAGTCTAGTGGTGCTGTGTTGTGCTGCATCAGTTCAGTGGTGGTGTATTGTGCTGCATCAGTCCAGTCACAGTGGTGGTGTTCTCTGCTGCCATATGTCCATGGCTGCTGTATAAGTCCAGTTCATTGCAGTGGTGCTGTGTTGTCCTGCATCAGTCTAGTGGTGGTGTCCCTGTGCTGCAGTATATGTCCAGTGGTACTGCCATATATGTCCAGTGATACTGCCGTATATGTCCAGTGATACTGCTGTATATATCTAATGGTACTGCCATATAATTCCAGTGATACTGCCATATATGTCAAGTGGGATTGCTGTATAAATCCAGTGATACTGCCGTATATGTCCAGTGGTACTGCCGTATAAATCCAGAGATACTGGCGTATAAATCCAGTGATCCTGCCATATAATTCCAGTGGTACTGGTGTATGAGTCCAGTGATACTGCCGTATAATTCCAGTGGTACTGCCGTCTAAGTTTAGTCGAGTGGTGCTGACATATAAGTTCAGTGGTGCTGTCCTGTGCTGTATATTATTTACTCCAAATAAAGGGGTTATTAATATTTAATTCAAATAATTTTCACAGGGTTTGCCCTGTGCGGTGTAGAGGAATGCTCTACTGTACCACATATTATTATATAACTCCAGAAAAATAATGTAGAACAAAAATTTGGAGGACAAATAGGGAAAGATCAAAAACCACTTCATCCAAGTGCTGAAGCTGCTGCTACTAGTCATAACATAGATGATGAAATGCCATCATTGTTTTCTGCCAAGGCCGATTCCCAATGTGATAGTAGAGGGCATGTATAATACAAAAAGCCAAAGTTCAGTAAAAAGGCCCCCAACATTTTTTTGAAATGGTCTGAGGAGAAAAGTCAACTTGCCAATATGCCATTTACGACATGGATTGGCAAGGAACGGCAAAGGCTCTGATCTATGTTCATGACTAGTGGTTCAGCTTCACATGACGATGGAAGCCCTCATCATCCCGCTAGAAAAATGAAAAGAGTTAAGCTGGCAAAAGCACAGCAAAGAACTGTGCATTCTAAGATGGTATCACAAATCCTCAAGGAGAGTTGCGATGCCTGACCTTCCCAACACTGGAAGGAAGAGGTGGCTCCATCCACCATTTAGATGCCCTCTGCAAGTTCTGGAAGTAGCACCCACAGTCCAGTTTCTGATATTCAAATTGAAGATGTCACTGTTGAAGTATACCAGGGTGAGGATATGGGTATTACTGGTGCTGAGGAGGAAGTTGACGATGAGGATACTGATGGTGATGTGGTTTGTTTAAATCAGGCACCGGGGTAGACACCTGTTGTCTGTGGGATGATTAGCCCATTGTAATGACTGGACAAAATACCAAAAAAGCCACCTCTTCAGAGTGGAATTATTTCTCCACAAATACGGACAACAGATGTCAAGCCATGTATTGCCTCTGTCAATCTGTAATAAGTAGGGGTAAGGATGTTAACCACCTAGGAATATCCTCCCTTATATGTGTCACCTGCAGCGCATTCATCAGAAGTCAGTGTCAAGTTGTGAAACTTTGGGTAATAGCGTAAGCAGTCCACTGACACCTAAATCCCTTCTCCCTCTTGTACCCAAGCTCCTGCAATCCACACAACCAACTCGCTTAATGTCAACTTCCTCCTCAGTCAGGAAAGTCAGTAGTCCTGCAGGCCATGTCACTGTCAAGACTGAGGAGTCCTCTTCTATCCGGGATTCCCCCCGGAGGATCCTTGAGTGGTACGCCTACTGCTGCTGTTGCTCCCACTGCTATTGTTGTTGCTGGGAGTCGATCATCATCCCAGAGTGTAAGTTGGAAGACCACTTGTACTACTTCAACTAAGCAATTGACTGTTCAACAGTCCTTTGTGAGGTAGATGAAATATGACAGCAGTCATCCTTTTGCAAAGCAGAAAACTGAGTCCTTGACAGTTATGTTGAAGCTAGACGTGCATCCGGTATCCGCCATTAGTTCAGTGGGACTTAGAGAATTGATGGAGGTAGTGTGTCCCCGGTACCAAATCCCATCTAGTTTCCACTCACTGGGCAGGCAATACCAAGAATGTACAGAGATGTCAGAAAAAGTGTCCTCAGTCTCCTAAAAAATGCAGTTGTACCCACTGTCCACTTAACCACGGTCATGTGGACAAGTGGTACAGGGCAGACTAAAGACTATATGACTGTGACAGCCCACTGGGTAGATGTATTACCTCCCGCAGCAACAACAGCAGCGGCACTAGTAGCATCATCTCACAAATGCCAACTCGTTCCTAGGCAGGCTATGCTATGTATAAAAGACCACTAATTACAGAGATAAAAACTCCCTTGTAAAAAAAGAGAAGCGCTGCAAGGGAGTTTATATCCCTGTAATTAGTGGTCTTTGGTTCATCATAAGGAATGCAAATCTCCTTATAAATAGGAGCAGCAGACCGCACCATTATTAAATCTCCATCTATACGGTAGATACTGGTGCTGGAGGGTATATACACTTGCCTGTACGCTTCCGAGTGTGGAGGCAATTATATATACACATATTGTGATTTGTGGTGAACTATGCTATGTATCACCACTCTCCGTAAGAGGCACACCTCTCACAACCTCATACAGAAACTGAGGGACAATGCACAATGGCTTACACCAATTATACTCTCCTGGGGATTTGTAATTTCGGACAATGCCACCAATATTGCACGTGCATTACATCTGGGCAAATTCCAGCATGTCCCATGTTTTGCACATACAATTAATTTGGTGGTGCAGAATTTTTTGAAAAATTACAGGGGCATGCAGGAGATGCTGTCGGTGGCCTTAAAAATTGCGGGCCACTTTCGACATTCAGCCACTAAGTGTCAAATACTGTAGCGCCAGAAAATACTCCTGAACCGGCCTTGCGATCACCTGAAGCAAGAGGTGGTAACGAGATAGATTTCAACACTCTATATGCTTTAGAGGATTGAGGAGCAGCAAAAGGCCATTAAAGCCTATACATCCACCTATGCTCAAGTGCAGTGGAGAATTATTTCCGTCTTTTGCAAGGTTCTCCAACCTTTCGAACTTGCCACACGTGAAGTCAGTTCAGACACTGCCAGCTTGAGTCAGGTCATTCCCCTCATCAGGCTTTTGCAGAAGCAGCTGGAGAAATTGAAGGAGGAGCTAAGATGGAGCGATTCCGTAAAGTATGTGGGACTTGTGGATGGATTCCTTCATTCGCTTTGCCAGGATTCAAGGGTGGTCAATCTGTTGAAATCAGAGCACTACATTTTGGACACCATGCTCGATCCTAGGTTTAAAGCATACATTGTATCACTCTTTCTGGCAGACACAAGTCTGCAGTGGTTCAAAGACCTGCTAGTGAGAAAATTGTCTACTCAAATGGAACGTGACCCGTCAACAGCTCCTCCTTCATTTTCTCCTGCAACTGGAGCTGCGTGCTAAAGGATAAGATTTCCTAGCCCACCCGCTGGCGGTGATGCAGGGAAGTCAGGAGTGAGTGCTGACATCTGGTTCGGACTAAAGGACCTGCCAACAATTACTGACATGTCTACTGTTACTGCATATGATTCTGTCACCATTGAAAGATTGATGGAGGATTGTATGAGTGACAGCATCCAAGTAGGCATGTCAGACAGTCCATATGTATAGTGGCCGGAAAAAGGCAATTTGGATGCCCTTGCACAAGCTAGCTTTATTTTACCTAAGTTGCCCCCCCCCCCTCCAGTGTGTACTCCGAAAGAGTGTTTAGTGCAGCCGGTAACCTTGTCAGCGATCAGCGTAGGATGTTACTGCCACAAAATGTGGAGAAGAAAGGGGTGAGGAATTGGAGGATGAGGTTGACATCTTGCCTCTGTAGAGCCAGTTTGTGCAAGGAGAGATTGATTGCTTCTTTTTTGGTGGGGGCCCAAACAAACCAGTCATTTCAGCCACAGTCACGTGGCAGACCCTGTCACTGAAATGATTGGTTTGTTACAGTGTGTATGTCCTGTTTATACAAAATAAGGGTGGGTGGGAGGGCCCAAGGACAATTCCATCTTGCACCTCTTTTTCTTCTTTGCATCATGTGCTGTTGGAGACTAATTTTTTTAAGTGCCATCCTGTCTGACACTGCCGTACAAGTCCAGGGGTTCTTCCATATAAGTCCAGGGGTACTGCCATATAAGTCCAGTCCAGAGGTGCTGTCTTGTGCTGCATCAGTCCAGTGGTGGTGTCTTGTGCTGCCATAAGTCCAGTGGTGGTGTCCTGCACTGTATATTTTTTACTCCAAATAAAAGGGTTATATACAATACTTATATAATTATCCAAATAATTTTTACAGGGTTTGCCCTGTGTAGTATAGGGGTACGCTTGCCTGTGCTGCATATTTTTATAATAGCTCCAAATTAAAGGGTTATTATTAACCAAATTAATTTTACAGGCTTTGCCGAGTGTGTGTGTGTGTGTGTGTGTGTGTGTGTGTGTGTGTGTGTGTGTGTGTGTGTGGTTTAGGGGTATACTCTCATGTGCCACCAATATTGTGATGTATAACATCTCGGCAAATTCCAGCATGTCCCATGTTGTTTGTGCCACACACTTGTGTCGCTTAGCTTAGTCATGTTGTTTGTGCCGCACACTTGTGTCGCTTAGCTTAGTCATTGCACCTCTTTTTCTTCTTTGCATCATGTGCTTTTTGGGGACTAGTTTTTTAAAGTGCCATCCTGTCTGACACTGCCATAAAAGTCCAAGGGTTCTGCCGTATAAGTCCAGAGGTACTGCCATATAAGTCCAGTCCAGTGGTACTGTCTTGTGCTGCATCAGAATAGTGGTGGTGTCTTGTGCTGCCATAAGTTCAGTGGTGGTGTCCTGTGCTGTATATTATTTGCTCCAAATAAAAGGGTTATATACAATACTTATATAATTATCCAAATAATTTTTACAGGGTTTGCCCTGTGTGGTGTAGGGGTACGCTCGCATGTGCTGCATATTATAATAGCTCCAAATAAAAGGGTTATTATTAACCAAATTAATTTTACAGGCTTTGCCGTGTGTGTGTGTGTGTGTGTGTGTGTGCGTGTGTGTGTGTGTGTGTGTGTGTGTGTGTGTGGTTTAGGGGTATACTCTCATGTGCCACCAATATTGTGGTGTATTAAATCTGGGCAAATTCCAGCATGACCCTTGTTGTTTGTGCCACACACTTGTGTCGCTTAGCTTAGTCATGTTGTTTGTGCCACACACTTGTGTCGCTTAGCTTAGTCATTGCACCTCTTTTTCTTCTTTGCATCATGTGCTTTTTGGGGACTAGTTTTTTAAAGTGCCATCCTGTCTGACACTGCCGTAAAAGTCCAGGGGTTCTGCCGTATAAGTCCAGAGGTACTGCCATATAAGTCCAGTCCAGTGGTACTGTCTTGTGCTGCATCAGTATAGTGGTGGTGTCTTGTGCTGCCATAAGTCCAGTGGTGGTGTCCTGTGCTGTGTATTATTTGCTCCAAATAAAAGGGTTATATACATTACTTATATTATTATCCAAATAATTTTGACAGGGTTTGCCCTGTGTAGTGTAGAGGTACACTCACCTGTGCTGCATGTTTTTATAGTAGCTCCAAATAAAAGGGTTATTATTAACCAAATTAATTTTCCAGGCTTTGCCGTGTGTGTGTGTGTGTGTGTGTGTGTGTGTGTGTGTGTGTGGTTTAGGGGTATGCTCTCCTGTGCCACCAATATTGTAGTGTATTACATCTGGGCAAATTCCAGCACGTCCCATGTTGTTTGTACCGCACACTTGTGTCGCTTAGCTTAGTCATCCAGCTACCTCATTGCACCTCTTTTTCTTCTTTGCATGATGTGCTGTTTGGGGCCTCGTTTATTAAGTGCCATTCTGTCTGCCATTGCAGTGCCACTCCTAGATGGGCCAGGTGTTTGTGCCGCACACTTGTGTCACTTAGTTTAGCCATCCAGCTATCTAATTGCACCTCTTTTTCTTCTTTGCATCATGTGCTGTTTGGGGCTATTTTTTAAATCTGCCATCATGTCTGCCACTGCAGTGCCACTCCTAGGGGGTAATCCTGAGTTGATTGCAGCAGGAACTTTGTTAGCAGTTGGGCAAAACCATGTGCACTGCAGGAGAGGCAGATATAACATGTGCAGAGAGAGTTAGATTTGGGTGGGGTGTGTTCAATCTGCAATCTAAATTACAGTGTAAAAATAAAGCAGCCAGTATTTACCCTACACCGAAACAAAATAACCCACCCAAATCTAACTCTCTCTGCATATGTTACATCTGCCCCCCCCTGCATTGCACATGGTTTTGCCCAACTGCTAAAAAATTTCCTGCTGCGATCAACTTGGAATTACCCCCCTAGATGGGTCAGGTGTTTGTACCGCAAACTTGTGGCGCTTAGCTTAAGGCCCGTACACACTGGTCGATGTATCGGCCGTTCTCTTGAACGGCCGATACATCGCGGGACCGTCGGCCAGTGTGTACAGGCGATACGTCTGTGAACTCCGTCGTTCACAGACGTATCGCGTCGGCCGCGCAGCACAGCCGACAGCCAATATATCTAACGATATATTGGCGCGTCGCTGTGTGTGTACGGGGCGGTCGGCCGACCGCCCGTACACATGCTGCGGCGGCCGGCGGTGATTGACAGGTTAACTGGGCGGGCGCGAGCGCCCGCCTGCCCAGTTCATGACATCAGTCCCCCGACGGATCGGGCTGTGTGTATGCACAGCACACTGCCCGATCCGTACATAGATATATCTGCAGATCAATTGATCTGCAGATATATCTAATAGTGTGTACCCACCTTTAGTCATCCAGCCACCTCGGTGAAACCTTTTGGCCTAAAAACAATATTATGAGTGGAAATGAAAGTTATTGAGGTTAATAGTACAGTAGGATCAAAATTACACCCAAATTATGTGATTTTAGCTGTTTTTATGTGTGTTTTTTTTAAATCATCCAGATTCAAAACCAGATCCAAAACCAAAACACAAAAGGGTGGTTTTGGCAAAACCAATCCAGATCCAAAATATGAGCATAGAACCAGAACCAAAACCAAAAGACAAAACACGTAAAGTGCCCGACACACATCTCTATTTGTGGTGCTCTAGGTTAGCAGTAAATGAGACAGGTGAGGTAAATGAAAGGATCTGGCACAGCATATACTGTAGGTGGAGAAGCACTTCCAGAGTGTGCAGGAATTGAAGTAGCACTGCTTGATTTCGCAGTAATTGGAGATGTACTTGTAGAAGCAGGAAAAGCAAGAGTAGGTTGATGGAATTCTGCATCATGACTAAGCAATACATATAGATGAACATGCAAGAGTTATAAAAGTAGGAACAAATGGAAAACCACAGACTTATTCCACACTAACAGGAGGCTCACTGCAGTAGTAGTGACTGGAGGAATGCTTCAAAGTGAGCAGCAACAAGAGATATACTATAGGAGCAATTAATGCAGGAACTGGAGGAAAATTCTAGCAAACATCGTAACAGTATTACGAGATGCCTTCAGCAGCAGTCCTTAGAGGGAGATATTAAGATCAGGCAATGCTGCAGAGACCTGGAAGGGTTTAAGTAGGCTGCTTAATTAAAGGTATAATCTGACTGGTTAGTGATGCTCATGGCAGTGCTAGGGTTACCACCTCTTCACTTTCAGATTTCTGTATAGTGGACATGACAAGGGGTATGGACAAAACCTCAGTAGAATTAAGAGCATTTTGTTTATGATTTCAGGTCACCACATGTATCGTTATATGCCACCTACTACAAAAGAACTTATATGCCTCAAAGTCTAGTCATGCCACTTTATATGACTCCACCCCTAATGCCTGTTTATATGTTGAAAAAGTGGCAGCCCTTTGGTCATCTATGCCCTGCATTACATTACTACTCTACATCCCTGACAACTCCACATTCTACAATACATACCTCCATACAGTCCACTACTATGCACACACCTCTATATATTGTAATTAATTACTATATTTAACAACACCAGTGACTCCTCTATACCCTGCATAACATCACTGACCTACTACCCTGCACAACATCAATGTCCCTACGTGCCCTCACAGCCACAGTGTTGGAATAGATATTGTTAGGGGATAAAGGGGCTTATTTTTAAATTAATATTTGCAGGATATCCCCCCAAAACACCCATTTTTATAAATTCCCACAAATAAGTATCTCACAAATGTTAAGTATTTACAGGGGACCACAGCAGATATTGGAGAATTTATGACTGCAAAAGCAGCCCCTGAGGTTTTTATGTGTCCTGCTTTGTTGACAAATTTTTCCAAGCTTTGGAATGTGAAGCATTCTATAGCATGGCCCCAATAGATAATGCTATATTTTTATTTATTTGTTTACTGCTTTTTTTCTTGTAGAAAGCCAGTTTTTGCCTTTTTCAAACCTGCTGGGAAATGTGCACAAAATCTGCAATTTTAAATTCTTTGTAGCTTGATAAATAATAGACAGAGATACATGTGCACAATGATAAAGTTCATAAAAAAAAATCACATATTGTATAGTACAGTATAATTAGATGCATAAAAAAAATTGTGATCACAGTCAAATTAACTAGAATTGTTTAAAATAAGGGTGTATTTATAACTAAAATGTAAAAATAATGGTGAGAGATAGAGCTACATATGGCTAAAGTGGAACAGAGACTGTTGGAGGGCAACGGTTGAAGAAGCATTGGTAGAAAGAAGAGGTGCTCAGGTAGCACTTTCCTGAAAAAGGAGCAGTATGGCCGAGGGTAGGGGAAGAGCTAAAAAATTAAGAGGCTGTACTCCCTCAGTAAATACAGTAGATTAGTAATGCTGACTCTGTTTTATAAAAGACAGCATATGGCCAATTGTAATCCCAAGTGAAGAACCTTCCTCCTTGATGGTAGTCCCTAGATAGGCTATCTGAACATATGTGCACACTAGGCAGCTGCCCAAGGTCCCTTTATTCTGGTGGCTTTTGAGAAGGGTGGGTGATCCACAGGTCCTACGTATAAGCCCAGCAGCCAATTAGACACACTGATCCTGAACTATATCAATTATGCCACTGCTTTTTACAGAATATATAGGATCTGGGCCACAGGGTAGTGGGACATTGCATCTTACAGGGTGCACTTGTAGTGAGCTGGGTGGATTAGGGTCAGTTATCCAGGCTGGAAAAGTCATGATGCAGACATGCAGAGCTGTGTCTCCAGAATACCAGACACATCCATCCAGGATGAGCAGGTCTCCAGACTTTAGATTTGTTATGCCCAGTTTGTCTGGAGATAACCCTAGGTGGTGCCAATGGTGAGCCATTGCCACATTGAATTCTGAGACTGCTGTCCAGGCCTGGCCAGGGAAAGCCACAGTCAGGTAACTTTATAGACAGAATAGGGGAGCCAAACACCCTTCATACTTGATAAGGGATTTGTCTGGTGGATAATGATAACAAAGAGTTGACTAGTTTTTCTCTCTAAGTGTGAATATCTAGGACCACAAGTGCAAAACAATGTTCATGACATAACCAAATAGAACTGTGAGTTGCACATCAGTAATTTGTGTATGAGACTAATACAGGGCATTGATTTGCTTGCTCATCAGGAAAGTGCTTAAGAAATTGTACTCACATGTCTACAATGCTTTGTTGGTAATAGGTAGGAAATAATCTATCAATCTTTGCTTCTGAGCAAAGAGTATAAAAAAGTAAACTTAAATAGCGGACTTTAAATAAATACTTCAAACATAATTTTATAGGTAAAGTTATCATTTTAAATTCTTAAAATATATTTCTGTCTCTAAAATCCTGGTTAAGACACAGAGAAAATGTTAATACCGTACAATCCATTCTATGAATTTTTACCATCCACCTAGGGAATTGTAATGTACTCACAAGTGATCTGATGGGAAAATGGTAAAGTGATAAAGATGCTAAAAAGGAAAAAAGACAATTTATACCAACACTGGGATGCTTATGGGCTAAAACTTACTAAAATACAGGCTAAAGCTTCCCAAAATGCAGTGATCTGGGGGCATATTCATCATGTGAATTATATATTCTGACTCAAAGTGAGCGCTGGCATGGAGACAGCGGATCCAAAAATCAACTGTTTCCACAAATCTTTTCACCACTACTTTTGTAGCAGTTAAATGATTTGGCAGTGCTAGTGCGCCTGCGTGAACTAGGGTTCATGCAGGTGCAAAAAGCAACTGGCATCTGGCAGAATAAGCGGGACAAGGGTGAAGGGATCCAGAAGGATTCCTATTTGCAAGCCAGGACTGCTTCCATTGATAAGCAGCGGGGAGTGTGGAGCATTCGCCGTCTGGGTGAATTCTCCCGCAGTGAAGCTCTGAAAATTTTGTGTTTTTAGAGATTGATGAATGAGGTTTCTATACTAGTGTATGGGGATGCCAGACAATATTGGGAGTGAAAGGTAAGCAGGAGATATTTGTGATATCTCCTGCATTACCTTCATGATGAATGGCTCCAAAATTGGATTGTCACTAAAGTATGTGAAAATGTTCATTTTCACCTAACTCTGTAGAAAGTAAGTGATGATGAATAGATAGATGATGGGATAAATTACATTAGCAATTTGAAAGAAAAACAGATTTACCATAAATTACATAGTTTAAAGTAATTTGATGGGGTATTCATTGAATAAAATATGATACAGTCATGATGGGTGATACAGTATATGTCTGTTTATATGTTGAACAAGTACTGAAAGCAGAATAATACAAAAGAGCACAGTATTGTAGCTAAAACTGTTTTACACAATATGTTGTATTGCTTACTAAATTAATTTTTAACATTTAATTGACCATGTGTATGTAAGATTTAATTTTAGAAAACTACAGTATTAATAGGCTGCATAGCTAAACAAAAGAATAGAATGTAATTCCAGTAGGCGGTGCTAGACACACCCTTCCGATGGTGCGACCCCTAATAAAATGTGTTGCGCACACCTGTGGTAATGCATTATCTGTCCACAACCCTGAGGAGCAGAGTCACAGTGTGGGCGGGGGGTGCCTGCTTGTTTGAGATGGCTTGTTTGAGCTATGTCAGTGACACTGGAAAAAACAAATAGGTAGCAGCCCTGCGCTTACTAACTGCTGCTAGTTCCTAGAGAATAGAGGTTACACCCAGAAACCTCTGAGACCATGGATAATATATAGAAGAAGAACCAAGAACTAGCGCTGCATAGTACACATAAATCTGAAGGTGATCCTTTGTGGCTTCTGTATGATCAACTACTTTATCCCTCTGTGGAATTACACTTACAGGTAATTTCTGTCACGTGTGTCCATAAAAGGTATCTTTATATCTTTTATGTCTGAAACAATGTGCTGTCCCCACACAAATAGAAGTGATACACACTTACAGAATGTTTCTATCTCGCGTGTCCGTAAAGGTATCTTTTACTGCACGAAGATATTCAGTAGTGGAAAGACCCCCAAAAGACTTCACATGATATATAAGCAGGTAGGACAAACTTACATTAGCTTCCTTTCACGCATGCCCATAAAGGTATCTTTTATCTGATGTGTCGTCTCAAAGGAGGATTCAGCGAGTTGATTTCCACAAGAGAAAGTATTTATTACACAAAGTTAAAAGAATGAACAAAGTCCAAACGGAGGAACCCCGGTATCGGCTGCTGATAGAAGACTTGTTTTCTCACTGGCCGGCTGCAGACAGGTAAGCGAGCAGAAACGAAGTCCGAGTCACCGCGTCCAAGGATTCCACAAACAACAGACGGCTTCAACGCGTTTCTGGGAGTTCACTCCCCTTTGTCAAGAAGTGCCATCCTCCTTACATCACCGAATATTTATACCATCTTTGATTATACAGCTGACGGTCATTAGCAGTTGTTACATCATAACATAAAAACATCATAAAATAAAAATATCATACAAGTATATTGATTGTTAACTGTATCATTCTGTATATAAGAAGGAAAAGAACCAGTATTTTCCCTGTACTTTTTAATAGGATCCTAACCAGCTGTAGGCAGAACGCCCCGTTAATTAGACTGCACAGCTGTTGGCATAGATAAAACCTATCCATAAAAACCCACAATAATTACCCTAAAACGGGCAGGGAGCCGTCCGCTTATTGTAATAACAGATAGGGTGTGTAATATATGATATATTGGTTAAAAATTAAAAATTAAAAAAGGTGCTTGCTAATCCGATCACATGATCGGCGGAGGTATGTAAAAAACATGAAATAGTTAAAGGGGCAAGAGCGTCAATACCAACGTTCTAGTCAGGTATACCTAACATGTGAACTCAACTCCAGACGCAGGTTACGGGTATAACTTTGAATTGATTGAATAGAGTGACTTTCCGACAGTTGAAATGGTGTGGAAAATACTGGTTCTTTTCCTTCTTATATACAGAATGATACAGTTAACAATCAATATACTTGTATGATATTTTTATTTTATGATGTTTTTATGTTATGATGTAACAACTGCTAATGACCGTCAGCTGTATAATCAAAGATGGTATAAATATTCGGTGATGTAAGGAGGATGGCACTTCTTGACAAAGGGGAGTGAACTCCCAGAAACGCGTTGAAGCCGTCTGTTGTTTGTGGAATCCTGGGACGCGGTGACTCGGACTTCGTTTCTGCTCGCTTACCTGACTGCAGCCGGCCAGTGAGAAAACAAGTCTTATATCAGCAGCCGATACCGGGGTTCCTCCGTTTGGACTTTGTTCATTCTTTTAACTTTGTGTAATAAATACTTTCTCTTGTGGAAATCAACTCGCTGAATCCTCCTTTGAGACGACACATCAGATAAAAGATACCTTTATGGGCATGCGTGAAAGGAAGCTAATGTAAGTTTGTCCTACCTGCTTATATCTAGAGAGAAAAAAAGGAGGGGAGTATGCTTTGCGCTTGAAACAATATATCAAAAATTAGATGTGCAGTCGGACAAAGAAGATAGACTCAGTACAACTTCAAAATGATAATAAAAAAACACTTTTATGGTATCAATTAAAGCAGAGTATGCCACATATAGAATGAATTAAAATAATGACAGTTTTACAATTTGTTAGATAAACTAAACTGAAAATAAAAATAAACATAAGAATAAAAATAAAACAGTTAAATGATTATATTCAAATGGTGATAATAAAAAAATCACAACACTGGCGTCCCAGTGTATTATTTTGGGTTTGTAATTCCCGCAGGGATAATTGACAGTCTCACAGTCTCAGATATTAATATAGTTCTTTAAAGGAAAGGTGCAATCTGTAATTAATGCTCCCGTGCTGGTTCCTGCGTTAGTGTAGAAACAGGGTCCTCATTAAATGAAATACACGAGGAGTAATAATGTGTGCTTTATTTCCTGTTATAATTACAGCTGGTAGTTGCCGTCTTTCCCGGTAAGGTTTTGTTAATTATAAATATAGCAGCAATGTTCAATTTAGATGGATTTAGCCGCCGTGAACAAACTACTGGGAACGGTTGTTAGGCCCCACAGCGGGGGTCACACAGAACTCACCCGACCAGTGTTTGTACAGCCGTGCGGCAATGATGAATCCAGCGTGCGGCAAAAAGCTGTGACCGAAGCTGTCACGGTTATGCTGAGCTGCGGACTGGGTCCTTTCGGCGGGTATCACCAAGTGAGAAGTGTATCGAGAGTGGGCGTCAACGCGTTTCGTCTCCTAGCAACGGAGACTTCCTCAAGACGGATACTTCCCCTCTCCATGATCACAAATATATACCTGTCTGATTGCTTTCATGGCAATCAGTTGTGGTTAATTGATACTTAAAGTTATTATAAACGATTAAACACAAAATAAGAAACATACTGGAGGTATAAATGTAATAAAATTCATATACAAGTAATATTCTAAGATACTAACCATATGTACTGAGTCAATCTTGTATAGTTTACTAAAATGTAGACTTAATGATTTAATTAGGATCAATTTGGACTTCAATTGTCAAAGTCCATCTGGGTTTTTGTATCACTTAGTATCTGCATGCTTTGTAGCTTCTGATAGTAAACCCACGGATCATGTGTAGATGTTTGTTTTATATTGATATAGTACTTAATGAATAAATTGTGAATAGAGCTACAATAGCCAGTATTTTATTTTAAAAGACCAGACAAAAAAGATGAAAGAATAATGAAAAACTAATAAATAAAAAAAAAATAAACAATATATAAATGTATAGTTTACTAAAATGTAGACTTAATGATTTAATTAGGATCAATTTGGACTTCAATTGTCAAAGTCCATCTGGGTTTTTGTATCACATAGTATCTGCATGCTTTGTAGCTTCTAATAGTAAACCTACGGATCATGTGTAGATGTTTGTTTTATATTGATATAGTATTTAATGAATAAATTGTGAATAGAGCTACAATAGCCAGTATTTTATTTTAAAAGACCAGACAAAAAAGATGAAAGAATAATGAAAAACTAATAGATAAAAAATAAATAATAAAGAGATGATAAAAACCAATGAGGATTTTTTATGCAAAAAAAAACATTTATGCTTGGATAATTTGTTGTCTTTGAGGGATCTTTTAAATTGTTCACAGAAAACACATATAAAAAAAAATTTACAGCCAATAATAGTAATGAAATATGATAATAAAGTAAAATAAAAAATGAAAAATGAAAAAATGAGATGATGAAGGATGAAAAAATACTTTTTAAGCTTTGAAATCAAAAGTGAAAAGTATTCTTTGTTGCTCAGGAAAATATCTATGCTAAAAAAATATATATATTAAACGGGACAGACTAATCTAATAAATTCCGCATATAGCTATAGAAAGTCTGACCTATTTTTATATATATGAGCAAAGATAAGAATTTTTGGACTATTACAGATGAAGGGTTACCTATAAATTTAATCTAGACATGAATAATCTAAAGCTTCATTAAGACCATTTGGATAAAGGGAATCCAATTTAAAAATCCATGATGTTTCCCCCAAACAGAGTTTTCGGAACCTATCACCTCCTCTTTTTGTGCTTGTAAACTGTTCAAGCCCTATAATAGAGAGGGATGATGGATCACCATTGTGTTCTCTTGAGAAGTGGCGGGACACGCTGTGAGTTTGAAGTTTTTTAATAATGTTAAGCCTATGTTCTCTAAATCTTGATTTAATTGATCTGGTAGTTCTTCCCACATACTGAAGAGAACATGCGCATTGTAATAAATATACGCAATATTCTGAGTCACAATTAATAAATTGTTTAATCTGAAAAGTCGTACCATTAGATTGAGAGGTTACACAAGATTCTTTATTCCTCATATATTTACATGTTAGACACACTTTTTTATTACATCGGAAGTTACCTAGCGGTTTCTTTGGTAACCAATTAGAATCTGTATCTATATCTATTGGTCTAAGAAAACTAGGGGCCAGCATTTCTTTTAAATTGGTGTTTCTTTTGAAAATAATTAGTGGTTTATCCGGTAGGCTTTTATTTAGGATTGGATCTTGTTTAACTATCTCAAAATTATTTTGTATTATCTTTTTTATAATATTAGATTTATTATTAAATTTAGAAATAAATTTAACAGAATCTCCTATCGAAAAATTATTCAATTTGTTTTGAGATTTCATTATTTTTTCTTTATTGGAGTTTTTTGACCTATCTGATAGATCAATATTGACCTTCAGAAGTGAATTTGCAAAGACCTGTGAATCCTCTAGGAGATGAGGAGGATAACCTCTTTCTCCAAACTGTTTCAGAAGAACTTTGACTTGAGAGAGAAATGCTAAGTCCTCAGAACAATTACGTCTGAGTCTAGTAATTTGATTTTTTGGAATATTTTTTAACCATGGTTTGTAGTGGCTACTTGAATAGTGTAGGTAATTACCTGTACCTACCGGTTTAATATAGTTGGTAGATATAATTTTGTCATTGTCAATTGAGAACGTGATATCAAGAAAGTGAGTAGTGAAGAAATCAAAATTATAAGTGAATTTTAAATTATAAGAGTTGTCATTCAAAAAATTAACAAAATTAAGTGCTTGTTGGTGACCCCCTTTCCAAATAATGAACAAGTCGTCTATGTAACGGCCATAGAGAACCAGGTTCTCTCTATATGGTTCTCTATGGCCGTTACATAGACGACTTGTTCATTATTTGGAAAGGGGGTCACCAACAAGCACTTAATTTTGTTAATTTTTTGAATGACAACTCTTATAATTTAAAATTCACTTATAATTTTGATTTCTTCACTACTCACTTTCTTGATATCACGTTCTCAATTGACAATGACAAAATTATATCTACCAACTATATTAAACCGGTAGGTACAGGTAATTACCTACACTATTCAAGTAGCCACTACAAACCATGGTTAAAAAATATTCCAAAAAATCAAATTACTAGACTCAGACGTAATTGTTCTGAGGACTTAGCATTTCTCTCTCAAGTCAAAGTTCTTCTGAAACAGTTTGGAGAAAGAGGTTATCCTCCTCATCTCCTAGAGGATTCACAGGTCTTTGCAAATTCACTTCTGAAGGTCAATATTGATCTATCAGATAGGTCAAAAAACTCCAATAAAGAAAAAATAATGAAATCTCAAAACAAATTGAATAATTTTTCGATAGGAGATTCTGTTAAATTTATTTCTAAATTTAATAATAAATCTAATATTATAAAAAAGATAATACAAAATAATTTTGAGATAGTTAAACAAGATCCAATCCTAAATAAAAGCCTATCGGATAAACCACTAATTATTTTCAAAAGAAACACCAATTTAAAAGAAATGCTGGCCCCTAGTTTTCTTAGACCAATAGATATAGATACAGATTCTAATTGGTTACCAAAGAAACCGCTAGGTAACTTCCGATGTAATAAAAAAGTGTGTCTAACATGTAAATATATGAGGAATAAAGAATCTTGTGTAACCTCTCAATCTAATGGTACGACTTTTCAGATTAAACAATTTATTAATTGTGACTCAGAATATTGCGTATATTTATTACAATGCGCATGTTCTCTTCAGTATGTGGGAAGAACTACCAGATCAATTAAATCAAGATTTAGAGAACATAGGCTTAACATTATTAAAAAACTTCAAACTCACAGCGTGTCCCGCCACTTCTCAAGAGAACACAATGGTGATCCATCATCCCTCTCTATTATAGGGCTTGAACAGTTTACAAGCACAAAAAGAGGAGGTGATAGGTTCCGAAAACTCTGTTTGGGGGAAACATCATGGATTTTTAAATTGGATTCCCTTTATCCAAATGGTCTTAATGAAGCTTTAGATTATTCATGTCTAGATTAAATTTATAGGTAACCCTTCATCTGTAATAGTCCAAAAATTCTTATCTTTGCTCATATATATAAAAATAGGTCAGACTTTCTATAGCTATATGCGGAATTTATTAGATTAGTCTGTCCCGTTTAATATATATATTTTTTTAGCATAGATATTTTCCTGAGCAACAAAGAATACTTTTCACTTTTGATTTCAAAGCTTAAAAAGTATTTTTTCATCCTTCATCATCTCATTTTTTCATTTTTCATTTTTTATTTTACTTTATTATCATATTTCATTACTATTATTGGCTGTAAATTTTTTTTATATGTGTTTTCTGTGAACAATTTAAAAGATCCCTCAAAGACAACAAATTATCCAAGCATAAATGTTTTTTTTGCATAAAAAATCCTCATTGGTTTTTATCATCTCTTTATTATTTATTTTTTATCTATTAGTTTTTCATTATTCTTTCATCTTTTTTGTCTGGTCTTTTAAAATAAAATACTGGCTATTGTAGCTCTATTCACAATTTATTCATTAAATACTATATCAATATAAAACAAACATCTACACATGATCCGTAGGTTTACTATTAGAAGCTACAAAGCATGCAGATACTATGTGATACAAAAACCCAGATGGACTTTGACAATTGAAGTCCAAATTGATCCTAATTAAATCATTAAGTCTACATTTTAGTAAACTATACATTTATATATTGTTTATTTTTTTTTATTTATTAGTTTTTCATTATTCTTTCATCTTTTTTGTCTGGTCTTTTAAAATAAAATACTGGCTATTGTAGCTCTATTCACAATTTATTCATTAAGTACTATATCAATATAAAACAAACATCTACACATGATCCGTGGGTTTACTATCAGAAGCTACAAAGCATGCAGATACTAAGTGATACAAAAACCCAGATGGACTTTGACAATTGAAGTCCAAATTGATCCTAATTAAATCATTAAGTCTACATTTTAGTAAACTATACAAGATTGACTCAGTACATATGGTTAGTATCTTAGAATATTACTTGTATATGAATTTTATTACATTTATACCTCCAGTATGTTTCTTATTTTGTGTTTAATCGTTTATAATAACTTTAAGTATCAATTAACCACAACTGATTGCCATGAAAGCAATCAGACAGGTATATATTTGTGATCATGGAGAGGGGAAGTATCCGTCTTGAGGAAGTCTCCGTTGCTAGGAGACGAAACGCGTTGACGCCCACTCTCGATACACTTCTCACTTGGTGATACCCGCCGAAAGGACCCAGTCCGCAGCTCAGCATAACCGTGACAGCTTCGGTCACAGCTTTTTGCCGCACGCTGGATTCATCATTGCCGCACGGCTGTACAAACACTGGTCGGGTGAGTTCTGTGTGACCCCCGCTGTGGGGCCTAACAACCGTTCCCAGTAGTTTGTTCACGGCGGCTAAATCCATCTAAATTGAACATTGCTGCTATATTTATAATTAACAAAACCTTACCGGGAAAGACGGCAACTACCAGCTGTAATTATAACAGGAAATAAAGCACACATTATTACTCCTCGTGTATTTCATTTAATGAGGACCCTGTTTCTACACTAACGCAGGAACCAGCACGGGAGCATTAATTACAGATTGCACCTTTCCTTTAAAGAACTATATTAATATCTGAGACTGTGAGACTGTCAATTATCCCTGCGGGAATTACAAACCCAAAATAATACACTGGGACGCCAGTGTTGTGATTTTTTTATTATCACCATTTGAATATAATCATTTAACTGTTTTATTTTTATTCTTATGTTTATTTTTATTTTCAGTTTAGTTTATCTAACAAATTGTAAAACTGTCATTATTTTAATTCATTCTATATGTGGCATACTCTGCTTTAATTGATACCATAAAAGTGTTTTTTTATTATCATTTTGAAGTTGTACTGAGTCTATCTTCTTTGTCCGACTGCACATCTAATTTTTGATATATTGTTTCAAGCGCAAAGCATACTCCCCTCCTTTTTTTCTCTCTAGATTTTAACGTTGCAACCTGGCAAGTTGTTTATGCTTAGCTGCTGAAACATCTCAAATATATAACTATTTACACTATTACAGCGCCGGGTTATCACAAACGGTCTCCGTTTTGTGATCTCTTTCTTTTCCTACCTGCTTATATATCATGTGAAGTCTTTTGGGGGTCTTTCCACTACTGAATATCTTCGTGCAGTAAAAGATACCTTTACGGACACGCGAGATAGAAACATTCTGTAAGTGTGTATCACTTCTATTTGTGTGGGGACAGCACATTGTTTCAGACATAAAAGATATAAAGATACCTTTTATGGACACACGTGACAGAAATTACCTGTAAGTGTAATTCCACAGAGGGATAAAGTAGTTGATCATACAGAAGCCACAAAGGATCACCTTCAGATTTATGTGTACTATGCAGCGCAAGTTCTTGGTTCTTCTTCTATATGTCAGTGACACTGCCGCTACCTCTTGGTATGAACAGAGACAGCTTGCAGGAAGCGGAATCTAGGGTGACCTGCAGTGTGCAGGCACTTCCCACACTTTTTGAGAGCTGGTAGGGTGAAGCACTCTCCTCCTCAGCTCCAATAGCTACAGGTAGGAAGCACCTGCATCAATCTGTACTGTGTGTGTCATGCATGTGGGTGGTGGTGGAAGGCATATTTAATAAATGTTGGCAGCTGCTATGTTTATGTTTTAAGTGAAAGAGGGGGGGGGATGTTTAAGTAAAAGGTGTGTGTTTTTAAGTGAAAGTGGTGTGTACAGTACTTCTTTGGAAACTTTTGACTGGTATTTCAAAATGTGACAGCTACTAGTGTGTTTATTGTAGGGCATGGTTTAGGTTACCAATTGCCTTACAGCTGTACTGGGAACTCTATAAATTGTGTAAAAACATATATAATATATACCACAAACTCACACCACTGCGCGCACACACACACACACACACACACACACACACACACACACACACACACACTCTCTATCTCTCCCTCCCTGCCTGAGAGACACACACACACTTACTGCCTAATGTGTAGAAAAAAGGGGGTTCTGTTGCTGTAATATGTAACAAAAGCAGACTCTGCTGCCTAATGTGTAAAAAACGGGGACTCAGCCTACCTTATGTGTAAAAAGGGGGACTCTGATGCCGTAATGTGTAAAAGGGGGACTCTACCTGCCGTACGGTGTAAAAGGGAGCTATGGGGCCATGCCCCTTCCCCATGAAGCCACGCCTCTGTATTTTTGATGCGCACCTGCAGTGTGCATTGGCCCTGCTTTATATTTGATGTGAAGGGGGGGCGCCAATGCTGTTTCTTGCACACAGCGCTATAATGTCTAGTTACGGCACTGGGAGGAACTACATGTGCGATGGCATAACAAAGGGCCCTTTTGCTATATTCACAAATAGAATTAATTTTACCATTTATATACAGAACAATGGAGTGAAAAACTTGAATATTGTTTATCTATTATATGTTGATTGTTTTTCTCATTTGATGAAATATTCAGCTACAAATTTGTATTAAAAGGTCTTCTTGTTATTGAGTAAATTCAATAACAAGGTTCTATTTACTCTAGTTATCTCTGTCCACTTTATCTCCATCCACAGCTTAGTAAATAGACCACATAATCACCTGAAATACATTTTTTGTGTATACAGTATAAATCATATGGAATCTGGACAACATGTACTGGCATAACAGTGGTTGAATAAAAATACTACAGTAGTTGCAATTTTTACACCTACAACATAGGCAGAAATCAAAGGTAGATATAAACAAATCAACAGTTCATAATATGAAAAATAAATAGATCATATAAGATTTTTTTTCAGTAATTAATTAATGAAAATACTTCTGCAACTGACTAATTGACCCACTAGGTCCTGTTTCAAATTGGAAAATAAACAATAAGCACAGATAGTAAAATTATTTTTAAATTAAATTGAAACATAAGTTATAAATCTATTTACATCGAAAATGTTAAATAAAATTAAAATAATATTACAATAATATAAAAAATATACATATCCAATGTAATCATAGTATGGGGTTTACAGTGACTAACGGTGGGTAGTATAATATAGTATAACACTGACACCTGATGACTGATATAGATTTATTATATATGTAAAAATATATGATATATATATGGTACATCCTTACAGTATAAATAAATGCAAGTATATGCTATATACCAATGGTGGTAGGCATGTTGTAAATGTAAAAGCCCCCCGGTAACTGGGGATTGAAATGGCACGATGAGACTGGGGGAAATTCTTCTGGGAGCCCCCGAGCTAAAACAAAAGTGTCCGTGTGCAGGGGAGCGAGCCTGCAGCAAACGGGAATAAGAAGACTGTTACTCCGGGGGGTAAACGGAGTGGACCGGCACGAGGAGAGGGGCTGGAGGAAAAGAAGGGGGAGTGTGATGCAGGAGTGGAGGGGTGAGAGAGACGGAGAGCGACGGGCACCCCGGGAGCGGCGGTGTTACGAGAGAAGCTGAAGTGCCGCATATTATAAGGACAGGTGATCACTGATCAGTGCCCTCAAGCCGCTGAGAGAGATCAAAAAAGTTCCGGAGGCTGCTGGGAGTGATCCGCGACCTGACTGATCTCCGCGCTGAACAGAGTCACATCGTGGTCGGAAAAACCGCTGTGTATGCTGGAGGTGAGGTGAGCAAGCGAGCTGTGTGGCACCACAGGATCCTACATATAGCAGTTAGCCCAGGTGAGGGGTGAGTGCCGGAGGATAGAGGCAAACAGAGAGGCCAACCACAGCTAACTGAAAGGGAGCCAGATAGGAGAGGCAAGGAGCTTCAGCAGGGCCACTACTAACCTCACACACAGGCTGGATCCCCATTCTCCCTACCAGGGACGGATTGGGAAACAAAAGTGGCCCTGGAAAATTTTCTAAAAGTGGCCTCATGTGGGCGGCACCAAATCAACTATAGGTGGAGCTAATACCAAAGTAGGCGGGATTAATACTTCAAAATGTAATGTACATGGAGTTACACCAACAAAAGGCAGAGCATGTTATATTAGTCAGAAGCGGTTCAATGAGGTACACCACCAGCTATTGACAACCGCTATATATATATATATATATATATATATATGGTTGATACAACAAGAAATCAACCAAACATGGCACTCCAGGATTTTTAAACGAACAACATTTATGTGCAAAAAAGAATGTGACAACAAAAGACGTACATCACAGTGCAGGTCAATGCTGCATTTTGGAGCCAGTAGTGTACAACAGCATCAGCATGCTGTTGTACATTACTGACTTGTCCTGAGGAAGAAGCCCTGCGTGGCTCCGAAATGCCGCATTGACCTGCACTGTGATGTACGTCTTTTTTCACATGCTTTTTTGCACATAAATGTTGTTCGTTTAAAAATCCTGGGGGTAAATTTACTAAATTGGGAGTTCTATTGAAGATGGGATGTTGCACATAGCAACCAATCAGATTTCAGGTATTATTTTGTAGAAGGTGCCAGATAAATGAGAAGTTCAATCTGATTGGTTGCTATGGGCAACATCCCATCTTAAATAGAACTCCCATCTAATACCCCTTTTCCACTAAAGCACGGGTCGCAACCGTGTCGCTTGACACGGCTGCGACCCGTGCTACAGCCCCTTTTGACAAACGCTCACCAACCCGGCATATTGCCGGGTTGGTGACACTACTACTGACGCGCCAGGGGCGGCGCTGGGAGATCACACTGTGAACGGGAGCCGTGTCGCCTCGACACGGCACCCGTTCACACTAGACAGCTTACCGGCTAGCTACCCGGGTAGGATTCCCGGATCATTTGATCCGGGAATTTGCCGGGGAACCCTTTTCCACTAGGGCAAAACACGGGTAAATGCGTGCCCCCGCACATTTACCCGTGTTTCTAAGAGCTAGTGGAAAAGGGGTATTAGTAAATTTACCCCCTGGAATGCCATGTTTGGTTGATTTCTTGTTGTATCAACCATACCGAATACTTTATTATTATAACATAATATTGCTTTATATAGAGTGCCAGCTCATTCTGGACTATGTGTGTGTGTGTGTGTGTGTGTGTGTGTATATATATATATATATTACATACACCAATGAAGCTGACACTGTAATATTATCAATCATCCCCTCCTTGCACATATCTGTCAGTCCTAGACCCGGGGTGAATCACCTGCTTATAGGCATCAACTAATTCAGATTTACTTTAGAAACAGAGTGCTGAGTGCATGGGGCCGGGCACGCTTTGTGACAGAAGCGCCCGCACAGCAGAACATGTATTGGGCTCGCCTAAGCCTGAGTTAGTAGTCTGAGACTCATACTCACCGACCGTCACCGAGATGGATCCTCCGCACCGCAGCCGCACTGTCTCTTCCACCAAGGTCCGCGCGCCGATGACGTAATTGACGCTTGGGGCGCAGACCTCCTCTTCTGGACAGCCGGTTCAGGTGGTGGTGGGGGCAGGCCTCTTCTCCTAATAGCGGCCAGTAGCCGCGGCATGCACAGTACTTAAGAAACTGTCACATAGCATTGGTGACGTGCGGGGGGCGGGGCCTCATATGACAAGCGGCCCCACATACCAATCGGCCCCCCGGGACTTTCCCCGGTAAAACTAATGGCCACTCCGGCACTGCTCCCTACAGAGTGTATGGAGTCTCCACAACTGCATCTGTGGAAGTAAGGGAAAGCTTTAGTCTGACCAAAAGCAGCGAAGGAAAGGCTAATAAATATCACTCGACAGTGTCTGTCCCACCGGGTACCCAGCTAAGACTATTAGGAGGAGTGTTCCATCAACAGAGGCCGTCCTTCCTTCAGCTCAGAGCAGGGGGAGTGGCAAGGATTAAGAGAGCCAGCCAGAAACCAGTAAATCCAGGTATGGATTGAGATAGGGGTTCAGATCCAGTTACCTTGGAAAGTAATATACGTCACCTCTCCAGCCCAGATTGAATTACCGATCCTCTTTCTACGGGTCCAGTCACCAGCATTGACACAATGGGAACCTATGCTGTTCTTTACTACTGACTAGAGACCTAGGAACACAGGGTCTCCTTCGCCAGGGCATAACTCTTCGTTTAACATTAAAGCATTAAAGCCGAATGAGTAAAGTTCCAAGGGAGGCTAAATCCAGAATTGATGATACTTGTTTATAACTTTCATTAATGGTTTATAGGGTGCACTGACTTTATCTACATTTATACTGCATCCCATATTTAGTTATATTCCACAGCAAGGGACTCAGGATCTACAGTTCAGGAAATTGTAATATAGCATAATCTAAAATTCCTGCAGCCAGCCGGCCAGTATATACTATTCAAGGAAGCCGTACCCCTAAACACCTTCACCATAACTGTAAGAACGGAAGAATAAGGAGTATCACCTAGTGTCCAGTTGCTCATATTAACTTTATCGTAGCTGAACTAGAGATATGGCGGCCATCGGTTGTTACGGATTTACAAATCACCTGGTAGAGGAGCAAGAGGTGTTGATCTCTCTGATTCTGGCATCCTAACTCTAGGTAGTTGTAATGGGCCCCAACTGTGCACCAACGTTCTAGTCAGGTATACCTAACATGTGAACTCAACTCCAGACGCAGGTTACGGGTATAACTTTGAATTGATTGAATAGAGTGACTTTCCGACAGTTGAAATGGTGTGGAATAATATTTGTATGCTGATGTTTATTTATTTTTCTTCTTAGCCGGTTATATTTTTTTTTGTATTGCATGCATCAGTATTGTATTGTACTATAACCCAAATGAGAGTAAATACATAGGGATTACTACTGGGTTCCACGATTATTTATGTGATAGGTTATGTTACCATTGATCATTCTGTGATGTGAAAGCATTGTAGGCTGTGATTTCAAATATAATTTTACTTACCTAAAGTGGTGATCGTCTGGGACAGATGAGTATGGAGTAACCTGAAAGAAAGCAACAAAGTGAGTTATGAATCCTAAAGAAAACAAAACAAAAAAAAAAAAACAAGGAAAGGTAATAACTGTTAAAATCATATAGTAACTACTAATAACTAAGTTTATGCCATATTGTTATCTGAATACCACCTGTTGCCCTCCGTGTTTAATTCAACACATAGTCATTATCGGGAGGCTTTCCCAAGCAAGCCAGGGCCTTTGAGCTTGGGTGGAGGCCCTAGATCTCAATGGTATTACACACTTAATAAGGCCCACGGATAAATTAGGGTTACACCAAAATATATCAATAACCACATATACAATAAGGCTACAGTTAGAAGACATAAGTAAACAGTCAAAATAATGTAATTAATTTGTTTTTGTTTTTCAAAATAATTACACAAGATTTACAACAAAATAGATCAAAACCTAACAAAAAAAACCCACCTGAGACACCAAACAGATCCCTAACAAACAACTCCAACCCTTCTCTTGACAGGTGCACCGTATCACTCTTGAATAAAAGATGATCTTTATATGAAATTATCAGGTGCCCAATGACCACACCTCCATGCTCAGCCACCACCATACCATCCACTGTGTTAATCCTTTTGCAAGATAAATCGACCACACTGGGTCTGACTGCACCATGTCACACCAAGTGCGGAACAATATCTGACCACAGCAGTCAACAAAATGGCCACCAATCCATGAAAACTAAACAAATCCATCCTGATAGCCATCCACAAATCCAATAAAAACCTGGAGGGGAGATCATTGTACAATACTCACAAAACCAGATTCAGGCAAATCCCTAGAGCTCAAAACCACTTCCAAACAGACCAACCAAAATAAATATGAATGTCCCAACACCCATATGAACGACTCATCCAGCCAACAACCTGCCAAAAGGGAAAACAATTAAAGTTAATATAGGTAACAAAAAATATCCACTGAACTGGGTCAACAACAAACTCAAAAAGCCAAGCAGCACCAAAAAACTAACTGGGCCTAATCTAAGAAGAAAAAATGGGAGACCTTAACATGTGACGTTGGGAGAATACTCACATGACTTGAGGCAAAAACACAAAATGTCCACCAGCTGGCAGAAGCCTGGGTTAAAGACTGATGGTAAAACAAATATTCATCAAGACCCCCACCAAAGGTGACGAGTAGCTAGCTCTCAAGTTAGGCTATATTGACGAAATCTGAGCAGGTGATCAAGCAAATTACTGTCAAAATGCACATCCACTTAGAGTCTGATCTGTGCATGGACCACTCTACTCCTGGTAATTCAAGTATTTATCCAATTTTTTTATGATACATAATAATTTTGTTTTGTCTGAATGCCAGTTGAAAGTGACATACCAGAGATACACCACTACCTTTAATTAGTGTTTTAGCTGTTAAGGTTGCACCTCTTCAGGCAGGCACATAATTGCATGCTAAAGGGTTGTCACTGTATTGTTCTCATATACTAGGACCATATACCTACAGTCATACCACACTGGTTATGCCCAATCTCATCGGATCTTAGAAGATATGCAGTGTTGAGCCTGGTCATCTGGGAAGACTAGGTGCTGTAGGTTAAGATATCTGCATGACAATCCCAATAGTGAGCTGTTTAATTACTGCTATCACTTGATGTAACCTGTGTGTACACCCACTTAATATCATGGATCATTACACACAAGAGTTTTATTGATGTTTTACATCTTTTTATTTAGTCCTTATACAAGGCTGATTAACAATGACTCTTCTCTGCTTTATGAATCCAATACTTCTATAAAACCATCTGGGACTGATTATCTTTCTTTATCACTACTTTCATTGAGCTCTCATTGCTGGAAGGTTTCTGGTCTCCCCTGCACTAGTTGTTCCAAAAGGTATTACCAGAAAATACCCAGGTACTGTAACAACAGATTCAAGTGCTCTATCTTCCTCCATTTCAGAGATCCACTCCATCTTGGTGCCCCTGCCCATCTGTTTACTGTCAATTGGCACACAGGGGGGCAGTAGAAATTAAGTGGAGCCATGACAAACTCTGATACAATTTACTTTTTCCTTTACCTAGTATTTCTGATGCATACAGGCAGGTCACCTTCATACTTGTGTGGATACATACTGTAGTAACAGCATTAACAGGCTTTCCAGAATAGTCATATTTTGGGAGACCCATTCTACACATTATCACAACCTGTAGATGCTTTAGATGGGTCCCTATATTCACTATCAGCCAGTTTGAGATATTATACCATCAGGAGGTTAATCAGTTTTGTATCTTACATTTCCTGTTTCAATAATACAACCATTTACTATTAAGATTTGCAGGATAGTTCACTATCTAAAATTGGTGTAATCACAAATATTTTGGCTGTTACATATAAACATTTTCTATCTATATGTATGTAATTCTGTATATTCTTTGACTAGCCTAATATGTTGGTTGATACCATAATGTATTTTAATGCATACCTATAAAAGTTATCTTTTAAACTTTTTATTATTACATTATTTATATTTTAAAGTTATACTTTAAAACATTATATGTTAAGAGTGCACCAACACTAGTCTTCTTCTCTCTTTGTATCTTGACAATAGTGCCTTTCCTGACTCTTTGGAGTACAACCAAAGCTTAAAGTGGACCGGGGAGGTGGTGGAACTCATTTATCCTGCCACACTCCCCCCTACCCCCTCACATTAGGCAGAGCCAGGGCCAGTGCTAGTGTGCTTGACACCTCCTAAAAACAATAAATTAGTGCCTTACTTCCAGTACTTTATAAAGGGACATTGATCTCACAAAGATGCAGCATGGTCACATAATAGTGCCCCCAATTCAAATTGCACAACAAAGGAGCACAATCTTATTCACATTACACCACATGAAGTACCCCTAATTCATATTAAACCACATAGTAATGCCCCATATTCAGATTACATCACTCAGTAGTGCCCTTTATTCACATTGCACTAGACAAGAGTAACCTCTATACATGTTATGCCACACAGTAGTGCCTCATAAATGCAGTACCCAGAGCAGTGCCCCTTGTACACAATTCCCACAGTAGTAGTGACCCTTACACATAATGCCCACAGTTGTATTGCCCCTTACACATAGTGACCACAGTAGTGCCACTTATACACATAATGCCCACAGAAGTACCGCTTATACACAATTCCCTCAGTAGTAGTGCCCCTTACACATAATGACCACAGTAGTGCCCTTATATACATAATACCCACAGTGTGCCCCTTATACACATCTCTGACTCTGTCCAGCAGCATCCCTACCTCTCTTATCCCTCCAGCCCCCTCTCATCTTGCACAAAGCCTGCTCCTCTTCATGGCTCCTCTTCACTTCAGCAGTGGTTACAGAATGACATCACACATGCCATAACGGAGAAGGAAGCTTCTGGGACCCGAGGAGTGGAATAATGCTGTACAACAGACACAGCATGTGTGAGCACCAGGAGGGGTGGGCTGTAAATGGAGGAGGACCATGAAGTAACCAGAACCTGAGGAATGGGGACGTGGCTGCAGCTCATTGGTAACACTAGTGCCGCTTGCATCATCTACTGATGTAGGTGATCGGGCAGATTTTTCTGTTGGAATCATTGTGCAGGGATATGGAGGTGGTGGAACTATTTTGCCTACCATTACAGGTGGTGGAACTCAGTTCCACCTCATTCTCCCCCACTTTAACCCCTGAGTACCACCAACACATAGTACTACCCTGTATATATTGATTTATGTTGGTCATTAAAATTGATATATTAGCACATTTCTATTATACTGGCTGTGCGGATTCAAACAGTTTTCCACAGCATGACCTTCCCAGTTGCCAGCACCAAAATTATCACATCATACAAATGAACTATTTTATCTCCCTTCAGCCAACAAAGTCCAACCATCGTATCACTCTCAATAACAAAATATGCTATGGGTTTGCATATTTTGTTATTGAGACTGATTTTTAAGGTTTGATGTCCTGATCAGCAGTGACAAGACATAAGGGCTGCTTACACAGTGTAAGCAGCCCTTCTGTATTGTCACTGGTGATGAGGACCCCAAACATGAAAAATTGTACCACTGCATCAGAAAGCAAACGAGCACACCTAGTTGACCCAGCAGGACTAGCCAAAAGGAAATCATCCAAAGAGTGGGCAATGCCAACATTTTGTGACTTCATGGACAGTAACCAATGCAGAATGGAGATAACTGTTCCACATAGGCAAACAACACCAAACACTCCATTAACAGGCACCTATCTATACAAAAACCATTGTCCAACCTAAATCCATTGACCAGAATCAACATCCAACTTGCACATGAGGGCTCCAGCAACAAAGGAACTAACAATGTCAAGGACATTGTCAAACGACTGATACACCACCCAACATGGCGTGAATGGCGTCATTAACTAAGTACCGCCTAGGTTAAGATAGATGTTGAAAAAGTAAAAATTTATCTGGGGACTACTTAGGAATGACCTCTAATGTAATAGGACCAACTCCTGAAGGGGGCTTGTAAAAGGGGCCAACCATACAACTTATCTCAACCTCCACTAAACCTTGTCTCTCAAGACCCCTGGGAACTCCTCTGCTGAGTGCAAATTCTGAACAATTCTCATGTGAACTTTCCCAAAAGGAAAAGGAAAGCCATCTGTAAACCCCGGATCTGAAATAGCATTGCCCATTATTAATGGCAAAGCAATTTCCATGAGCAGGTTTAAGGCCAGCAGTTCTAAATCCACTGTCACCAGGCATCCCTCGAACACCACACAAAGTAAGCCATGTGGGGTCAACATCTATCTGTGCCCACTGTGATTGGGTCACGTCCACAAAGAGCTCAACATTCTTGGTGCCAATATCTAGCACTTCCCTATCGTGCTGATTATGTTGAAATAAACCACAAGCCATGCTAAAAGGCTTATGAATCAGAAATAAATACCTGATTACATTCATGTGCTTATCAGGACTCAAGGTAGTAGGCAGAAAGGACTTTCATACTTCAACCAATTATAACAGTACATGTACGCCTCTGCTTCTGCTCCCCCTGCCTATTCTTTGCTGCTGACAATTTTTTTTGCCTTACTTGTTAAGGTAAACAAATTAACATAATGTCTGGGCTGAATTATCTCCTTCTCCTGAGGATGCACCACCACCATGTTTCACTGAACCCCATCTGACAAGACTGAATCCAAGGACATGATACAACTTGCAGAACAAGTTACCCATTTAGTCTTCTTACTATGCTGCCTGCCCTCCCACTTCCCAAAATTCAAAGAATGCACTGTTCCTACAAGATTGTGAGTAGCAGCCCTGGAAAACACAGCAACCCACAGTCTCAGAAAAAGCGGTCACAACTGTCTGTGTAAGACACATAGTCATGAACCCATTGTCTGCCCCTGAACCCCCAAACTCCACCTCAACACTGGGACCTGAGGGTAGCAATAAGACAAGTGCAGACATTAAATGCATAAAGCGAAGATATTGATACCACATCCAACCTCCTGCCAATGACTCCAGGGATAGTCACATGTCCTGCAGTCACTCAAGTCAATGACCCTGACTTTCTACCTGAAGGGGGCTGTCACACGGATTCCACATTGAACATAACACAATATGGGCCCGCCAACCCTCTATGGCCAGTGGAAAGTATCAGCCCAACCCCTATCAACCTCTTCCTGCACACCAACTTCCCCTTTAGACATACTAGAGAAATCCACCATTTTAAATGCAGCCTGACCTCCCGCAGTCACAAGATGGCACCGACGCCTAATGCACTAGTGCACACAACTAGTAGTGCCAACTGAGACAGAGTGGAAATCCAGACTTCCTGCTACCTACCTCCTGTGGCCACCTAGTCCCTCTCGTGCCCTAGATGCCACCACTCAGCATCCCACTCCAGTGCAGTCCAGCCCAGTCACCAGAGCCACCACCAGATTAGTCAATGCCTGTCCCCGCCCTGAACCCCTTGCTAGTTATGGGAGCTGCCATGCCAGCATGAGGGCCAGTGAAGACAGACAGACCCTTAATGAAGGCCTGGTACCTCAGCTAGCCCTACCCTTGTGGTGTTCCTACCCCAGGCACCTGATTGAAACTCAGCAACTCAGTGCCATTACTCCTGCATTTATAAGGTAGCAAGTGTGGAGGGCAACACTGTGGCGGGGCATGTCCATTATAAAATAAATGAAGAAAGGAGAAGAAATAAGAGGAGAGAACAAAATGTAGGAGACAGTGAGGGAAAGGAGAGAGTGAAAAGAAATAAGATGGGAGCAAGAACTAAAGGAGACAGTAAAGAAAAAGAAAACTAGTAAAGAAATATAGAGAAAACCAGTTATGATTATACAAATAGCTTTAGGATTATGTAAAATGCACAATAGCAAGGCACAGTAATTCTCTGTCCAAACGCTCAGCAGATAAGAGACTGCCAACTCTACCTGCAATACAGTAACTAAAAGCCCTAAGCCCACCCATCAACAGCAAACAAATCCTATTGGATGCAGCATTCTACCCAACCCATTATGTTCATGAAAGTGTGGAGTGCATTAGTTTGCAGGTTTATGACACTCATGTCATATTCTATTCCCTCCAATTCAGTGATATCATTTACAAAATTTATGCTGATAGATTATCTCTGCATTGCTAGGAATAATACATGAAAAAAAATGTTACAACCTAAAGTATATAACAACTAACAGAGATTAATAATAGCCACTTTTTAATCTAAGCTGAGTATACTGTACATTTTGGTTCTCTTAAAAAAAATGATAAGTTAAATGTAATGATTGTAACATTAAAATGTATGCTTTATTTGATTAGTCACTGCTAATTCAGGTTTTTTTTCTGTTTACATTCTAGTCTCTGGTGAGCTAAGGAATTCTACTCCAAGTAGTAGATACTTGTCATAGATTAGGTTTTAATATGGTTTATAAATAGAAAGGACATTAGTTTTGGTGTTATCTGATTAACAAATCCAATAAAGAACTTGACCATATCAATTGTATTGGTGTACAAATATCATTGAAAGTACATATGAAGTGGTCAGGGTAAACTCCAGCTTCTAGCACTTGTTCTGGGATTGCCCGAAGGTATCTCCATTATGAGTCTAGGTTTGGAATGATATACTGCTTATGGCTCCCTCTATTCCTTGTTTAAATACTATAAATGGTTTGTTTAACCTGGATCTAGAAGAGAAGCATTCATTAATGCTTTACCATTACACTCTTTGTCTCTCTACTGTACATTAGCAAAAGTAATAGTTGCACCTACTTGGTTTGTGGCCGACCCCCCTGATCCATTAAGTGGAGGGCCTTGGTGAATGATGTGATTTAATATGAAAAACATATGTTCAAATCTCGCAATTCAATGCTTAAATTTCATGACAAATGGGACAGGTGGTGTCACTTGTGGCTGGGCAGGGAAACTGGTGCAATAGTAGCCCCATAGATTAATCTTTCTATACTATGTATGGGGTGAGGCTTGGTGAGCCAAAGCCAGTACTTTCTCTTCTTATCGCAGTATACTGACCGCGTGACAATATTATTTTCTATTCCTTCACTGTTTTCCTGAATCTGGTATATATAGAATTATTTGCTCTTCTGTTTTGTATACTGTTTGACAGGTAGATGTATTTGGTGCTGCCCACTGATCTCTTTGTATTCTTCATTACCAGTTCAGCAACTATGAGTAGATAACAAGAGCAAACATCATTAAAGTGAAGTAGAAATTATCACTGGAATGATTGAAACACAATTTAAATCTGCCAGGCCCAATGGACTAAGTGCTGCAAATTAGCAAGGTACAGTAGAACTTCAACTGGGGAGACAGGAGTGGTGCAGATAAGAGGAGCATGTTAACAAGGTTTCCATAACAACCAGTGCTGCAGCCTCATAAATATTTAAGCCATCTTGCAGTGCTGTCTAACTGCTACCCACTCCAAATTCTGCTCATTTATTCAAAATAATATTCAGAAGAACTAAATAGTATGACACAAACATTCTAGCCATAAAATATACCAGTGGCCAGAAATGTGAATAAAAGTGAAAAGGTAGTGATTGAAGGTGAAAATGTTCTGCTTCCAATTTGGAGTGGTTTTCTCTACACACCAACAATGAACCATCAGACTCCAAGGGGCAGATGTATTAAGAGAGTCATTCTGAGTTGATCGCTCGCTAGCAACTTTTTGCAGTGCTGCGATCAGATAGTCGCCGCCTATGGGGGAGTGTATTTTCGCTTTTGCAGCCGACGGCATGAAAAAGTTTTTTTGCAATTTCTGAGTAGCTCTGGACTTACTCAGCCGCTGTGATCACTTCAGTTTTTTTGGTCCCAGTATTGACGTCAGACACCTGCCCTGCAAATGCTTGGACATGCCTGCGTTTTTCCAAACACTCACAGAAAACGGTCAGTTGACACCCACAAACACCATCTTTCTGTCAATCTTCTTGCAATTGGATGTGCGAATGGATTCTTCATTAAATCCATTGCCTGATCCTCTTTGTACCCGTACGATGCACCTGCGCATTGAGGTGCATATGCATGCGCAGTTTTGCTGAGATTTAACCTGATTGCAGCGCTGCAAAACGTTGCTAGCGAGCGATCAACTCAGAAGGGCCCCCTAAGCCTGGAGAAGTGATAAAGAAGTAAACAAGAAGTTATAAGTGGAAGGTGATAACGCACCAGCCAATCATTACGGGTTTGAAAAATGACAGTAAGAGCTGATTGGCTAGTGCATTATCACCTTCCACTTATCACTGCTTTATCACTTCTCCAGACTTAATACATCTGCTCTCCAACTTTGCAAAAAAAAGTTTGGGAGTGAGGTATGTGGTAAAAACAATGTAAGGTGGATGTCATCGACAAAAACTGATACTGTGTGCTTTGAATTACCTTCATCTATGAATTTCTATATAGTTAATTTTCAGCCAGATCCTGGTGTCAAGCACACTATGCACAATTGATATATCAATAGGGGGAGAAGGTACTGTAGCTTTATCTAGTACTATTACAGAGACTGAACTCAGATGATCCAGTACCACTGGACAATATGGAGTTCATGGGAGCAGAATGTAGTTCGTGGATTGCTCTTAAAAAATTACCACATATACAAAAGGTACTTAGTGTCCGCAATATGAAGGCACATGAAAAGCCTATTAATGACAAGACAACAGAGAGAAGCTTCAAATGAGTGATATTAGGTATTAAATCTGTTATGTATCTAAATTTGTACAACATACTGTACATCTCATAGGAACAAAACCCATATCATACAGAGCTATTACATAAATCATGTAGGAAATTGAGCTCTTTAGATAGTACTGTGGCAAACATGTTAAAGTCCATTGTTCAGTATAAAGATTGGTCTATAACTGGCACAAAATGTGGGGTCCGTTTGGTCCTTAGGTATGGCAATTATATTGGACCTGGTTTGTTGTATGGAATCTCCCTTCCAGCATAATAATGTACAGTGAAACTGTAAAAGAGGGGAGAGAGTGAAGAAGAGTGATGTACAGTATAATACTGCAGAGAAACAATCATGACCTGGGGCATGTAAAGACTTTTGATATCAGCAGCTATCTGAATCTTAATATGCCTCTTAATGGTTATCTAACCATTAAGGGTACAACTTGAAGGTGTGTGTGCAAGTGCTGTGAGCCAGGAGCAGGGAAGCTGGAGGGAGGGGCAAGGTGCCAGATGGAGGGGCAGTGATTACTGGCAGTGATTACTGTGATTACTTGGAAGCAAGTAGCTGGAACCGAGCGAGAAGCGGGCATCCCGCAACCGCAGCCTGAGCCGTAGCAACTACAGACAGCAAAGTGTAGGAGCCGGGGGCGAACGCTGATCAGAGGACTTAACGGAGGTGACAGTGACGGAGGTGCCAGGGGGGCTGAGAGCTTAAAGCAGGACTAAGCCAGTTGTAACGGGGGCTGCCTGCAATGGAGGAGGAGCAGTGAGACCTTGAGACATTCACATCAGCAAGAGTGATGAAGATGCAGTGAGCAGATGAGTATTAGCTTTTCCTACTTTAGTACATAATTGTTTGTTTTCCCTTTGTCCTTTACTTTATTTTATTGTACTTAATTTTTCCTTTATTTATTTTATTGCCCTTTATATTTTGTGCTTCTCTTTTTGATTTTTTGAAGGTAACATGGAGTTATCACTTATGAAAAATGGGTGGGGCCACAATTGAGAATCTCACTCAGGGCATTTTGTGCAATATGTATGCGCACCTGGAGAAACAGTCCAAGTGTGGGTACATCTGTGTGAGATGTGAGCGAACAGCTGCCCTGGAAGCCCAGGTAACTGATCTAGAGTGGACCGTTATGCAACTGAGGGATATTCACAATCTCAAGTAAAGTTTAGATAGAACAGTGGTGGAGTTTCTGGGGGGAACACAGGTAGATGAGGATGATCAGGTAGACAGCTGGGTCATGGTTAGAAGTAAGAAGAAGAAGGGGAGACGGGACTTCTCCGATCTGCCAAACCCCAACAATTTCACCAAACTGGACGAAGATTTTGAAGATGGTAGTGAGGAAATGACAGAGCTGGAGGAGACTGTTCCCTCTAGCAATCAGGGGAGCGGTCCCTCTGGTACAGATGGGAAAGAAGACAGTGAGGTACATAGCCAGATTGTGATGGTAGGGGATTCTATTATCAGAAAGACAGATAGGGAAATCTGCTACAGGGCCCATGATCGCCGTACAGTCTGTTGTCTCCCGGGTGCTTGGGTATGGCACATCGGGACTGGGTAGATAGATTGTTTGGAGGGGCTGGAAATTACATGATAGTCTTGGTGCATGTCGGAACCAACGACAAAGTTACTGCTAGGTGGGATGTCCTTAAGAAAGACTATAGGAAATTAGGCCAGAAGCTTAAGGCAAGGCCATCTAGGGTAATATTCTCCGAAATATTACCAGTGCCACGAGATAGCCCTGGGAGGAAGAGGAAGATTAAGGAGGTAAATGTGTGGCTTAAAGACTGATGTAGGAATGAGGGGTTTGTGTTCTGGGAACACTGGGAGGACGTCTTAGTCAGGCTCCATCTATTTTGTCACGATGGATTGCACCTGAATGAGGAGGGGGCTGCTGTGCTGGGGGGCAGGATGGTTAGAAGGTTGGAGGAGCTTATAAACTAGGAGCCTGGGGGAAAGGTTTGGTTAGAAACTACAGGTCAAACAGTGAGAACAGTAAGAATGGGGGTAGTGAACAATTTGGAGGTGGAGAAGGGGGGAGGGAAAGATCAGTTAGCAAGGGTATTTACATGGGTATTGACACAGGAATTAATGACACAGCTATTGCTCAAGGTATTCCCAAATTATTACCTAATGACAATTATGGTTCATCAGTATGGTATATAGAAAATAATGTCCATAGCACAAGGGAAAATACTTACATTGTGGGGTGGGGGGTTTACAAAGACTTAATAGGTCATTACAAGGAGTTAGCAGGGGATTTGTTTATTAGAAGAACTCTGTATAGGACATGTTGGCACTTGCTGAGTCTAGAGGAGAGAAAACTCCGTACACAACGTAGGAAAGGGTTCTTCACAGTAAAGGCAATAAAAATTTGGAACTCCCTGCCAGAGAAGGTAATATTGGCGGACTCTGTAAATGCATTTAAAAATGTATTGGACAAATTTCTAACTGAAAAAAGTATCCAAGGCTAGAGCATTTTTATATTGATCTGGGAGTGATATGATTTATAGTTGTTAATTGGTATTAAACCATTACTAAACCACTAATACAGAATACAGGTTGAACCCGATGGGCATTTTGCTTCTTTTCAACCTCCTTAATTGTGTTACTATGTAACTGTCAGTTGTCAGATAGGGATGAATTACAGACAACGGCAGGAAAGTGGGTGAGCTGCAATTACACTGACTGACAGTGTCATTTGTGAAATGGTGAGTTCTATTTTGAGGCATTTACACAATTTGCATGCCCTTTCTTGTGCTATTTCTATTTAAGGTGTCATATCTCACAATCCATTTCTTTCAGAAAGCCTGAGGATGTGGCTCCTGTAGGGTAACATTACACATTAAGTGTTAGTGGCCTTCCATCCTGGGACTTTTGTAGATCTGGGAGTTATCTCTGCTGGGGATCGGTGGTATGCTTACTTTGGGTTCTTTGTATTATGTTAACATTAACTATGTCAACAATTATAATGTTGACATGTTCATAATGTTGACATACAGTATGTCAACACTGATTATATATCAATATAGACAGAAAGTCAATAACTTGCTTGTATGGTAACTATTCCTAATCCTAATCCTATTGCTAACTTTAACATTAACTTTAGTTATAACCCCTAACCAGTGGTGGTAACAGAGGTGGGGCTGCAGTGCTGTCCAAAATCCAAATAGGGGAGTCATACCAACTGCCAGTAAGTCAGTTTGGGATGCCAGCTGGTGGCATTGTTGAGGCTCCCCTATTTGAATTTTGGACTGCACTGCAGCCCTACCTCTAGACCATCATTGCCCCTAATGATAGCCCATAACCCTAATACTATCCAGTAAACCTAAGCCTAACCCTAACACTTTGTTGACATTTCACATTTCAGTCCATGTTGAGATTTTCCAGGAGTTGAAATTTATGATGTTGACATTTTAACCATGTTGAAATAATAACTGTTGACATTCTGGTGTCAACATTATGAATAAAGAAAACTAAGTAAAAAATAGCAGCACACCTGAGCATTGCAGCTGCAGCAAAATCTGTGTGTGATATTTAAGACCTTGGAGGTCATTCCGAGTCGTTCGCTCGGAAAATTTCTTTGCATCGCAGCGTTTTTCCGCTTAGTGTGCATGCGCAATGTCCGCACTGCGACTGCGCCAAGTAAATTTGCTATGAAGTTTTGATTTTTACTCCCGGCTTTTTCTTCGCTCAGGCGATCGTAGTGTGATTGACAGGAAATGGGTGTTACTGGGCGGAAACAGGCCGTTTTATGGGCGTGTGGGAAAAAACGCTACCGTTTCCGGAAAAAACGCGGGAGTGGCTGGAGAAATGGAGGAGTGTCTGGGCGAACGCTGGGTGTGTTTGTGACGTCAAACCAGGAACGATAAGCACTGAACTGATCGCAGATGCCGAGTAAGTCTGAAGCTACTCTGAAACTGCTACGAGATGTGTAATCGCAATATTGCGAATCTTTCGTTCGCAATTTTAAGAAGCTAAGATTCACTCCCAGTAGGCGGCGGCTTAGCGTGTGCAATACTGCTAAAATCGCCTTGCGAGCGAACAACTCAGAATGAGGGCCCTAGTTAATAATTCTGTGATTTTTTTTTGAAGACACTCTAAGATCTGTGGGTTGGGTTCTCACAAATGCACATGATAACCATTCAATGTAGACATATAATTAAAACATAAAAACAAACATAGTTTGATATAATCATAAATTAGTCCACCTCTAGTGACAATGTATACAAGGAAGAAAAAGGTGTGTAGCTATAGAACCTCTCCTATGAAGATAGAGCCACTGAGAATTCAAACACCTTCAAGTACTGTATTTCTATCCTTGTAAGAACTAAATTGAAAAGGAGCATAGTATACAGTATCTTTTTTTTCTTATAATGAAGTTTTCCAATATTTTATGGATCCAAGTATATTAAAAAGGATGACAAATCTAGTGCAACACCACAAGTAACTTATCAAATACATTTTAGTATATCCACTAGCATGAAAAATAAATAAAATCAGCAAAAAAAGGAAAAAAAAATAGATAAATTCAGCTTAAAACATATTGATTGCCCTCAAAGGATCCATACTGGAAATCAATATGAATGAAGACTGTAACGAGTAACAAATAGATGTTCAACTGGATTCTTGTGTTCTAGCTTTTTCTTGGATTACATATCAGTCCTTTAATTCTGTAGTGGGGAGATTTTTCAAGTCCTGAATTCATTACAATATCAGTATAAATTTTTCAACAAAAGCCTATGCATGTTAACATTTTCCAAGTGTCGACATTTATTGTGTCAACATTTTAACTGTCAACGTCATAACTGCCGACATTCTGATGTTAATATTATGAGTACAATTTACTTAATGATTAGTGATAATTCTGTCTGCTCAGGATTCCAGAGTGTGGTTTCCAGGTGAGATAATTCAGAAGGATATCATGGTGCCATGGTGGGTGTTCTAAGTGCAACAGCACATGTGGCACATTACGTAAACACTCTTACAGTATACTGTACCCCAGAATGTGCAAATGGATCAGATGTGACAAATATGTAGATGTATTTGCCCTTATCAAAAAGGCAAGGGAGACTTTTGTTGCTGCATTGGTGCGTTGGTGAGCTCATGCATACAGTATGTGCAAATTAACCTTAGATCAAGTAGTCCCCTTAATCATGAATGGAAGGAACACACACTTCCAATTGACAGATTTTAGATAAGAATTGCCAATTGTAATATGTATGTCATTACATATATAGTCTTGTTTTATCTGGAATTCTTTTTTTCTGGAGGTCATGCATAAGTCCTATCCTTATTTGCTGTGCTGAATGCATATACTCTAAGCCTGTAACTCAGAGATACAGATGTGTGCCTTAGACATGCACGTGTCCCTTTCACAATGAATGGGGTGGCTATTTAAGCAGCTCAGCATGGCTTGGTGCAGGTGCACCTAGCCATGCCAAGAGTGCCCATCTGGTGCAGATGTAGCCATGATGCAGAGCACTGAAATGTGATCAAGTATAACTCCCTGTTTACTCATTTTTTAGCCATGTTTATACAATATCAGTATAAAAAATAGGGAATACAGAGAGAGATATGTGTAATATTGAATTTTATAGTGGTTTTTGGAATCATTTATTTGCACATCAGAGAATACTGTATAACTGAATAGCAGTGGCTATCTTTGTAAAATAAATGGATTTTAATGTTGTAAAGAATAATAATACACTATATGTACAGAATAAATGTATGTTATTGTTAATAACTAATATAGACCAATAAATATACTTTTATTTAGGTAGGAGTGTCCATTATGCAGCTTGCTGTGGGGATGGGGGAGTCCATGGCAAGCCAAGAGGAGCTATAAATAGTACTGAGGCAGAGATGGTTAAGATTGGGTCTGAGCTAATTAACTGGACAGGCGCAGTGCTGCTGACTCCTCTACATCTAGTGTGGGTAAAGGTGGTGCAGTTCCTGAGGTAATGGCCTGAGTGAGGGGGCGGGCCCCAGCACTTGATGAAACCTGCAGCTGTAACAGAGACATGTAAGAAAAAGGGCTTTGGATCCCCAGGAGGTGAATACAAGGAACACACAAAAATGGCTTCCAGCATATGGCCAGATGTCTGAGGTAACTGCGGAACACAGATGATGCACCTGCAATGTCAGGCCCACAGCTGCATCTGAGGGAAACTCTGACAATAAAGAGGCAGAGAGAGAGCAAGACCTGACAGATTCTGAATGATCAGGCATGTGTCACACAATTTACTGCACCTCTATTACATATATGAGTATACAAATACTAAAGAGGGCTATAGACTCAAAATAAGAGAGGGCACTTCATCACTGACATCTCCCATTACTATTGCTAGAAATAAAGCTTTCCTAATCCATTTACATTAAGTATATCTTTGGAGAAGTACAACAATTATAATAATATGCCAGCTTGTTCTGACTTTTGACTGTATGGGAGGGGGACTAGATTGCACACCCTACCTGGGATTTTGCGTCCCACCACCTGTGATCAGGACCCAGCCTCCACCAAGCTTCTAATAGGTTGTATGGATATAATTGGTCCTGTCTTTACAAAAATTGTTCAATGCTCTTTGCAGACAGGCATTTTTCCTGGACCCCTAAAGGAAGCAATTGTTAGACCGCTTCTTAAAAAACCTAATTTAGATCCCAACTGCATGACCAACTACAGACCGGTATCAAACCTTCCTTTCCTAGGAAAGGTTATTGAGAAAGTCGTTGCAAATCAACTGGAAACCCGCCTGACAACCCATGATATTTATGATCCATTTCAATCAGGATTCAGGAGAAGACATAGCACTGAAACAGCCCTGGTGTGTGTGTTAAATGATCTTCTGATGGCAAAAGACAGAGGTGACTGTTCAATATTAATCCTTCTGGATCTCTCGGCAGCATTTGATACCGTGGACCATGGGATTCTGATTGAGCGACTGATACATTTCTGTGGTCTGGATGGCACAGTCCTAAGCTGGTTCAAATCATTTCTCACAGGCAGGTCACAGAGAGTATCATCTGGATTATACTCATCACCACCAGTGCCATTGCCATGTGGTGTCCCACAAGGTTCTATACTATCCCCCATGCTTTTTGTAGTATACATGCTCCCATTGGGTGAAATAATCAGGCGCCATGGCCTGGTCTACCACTGCTATGCCGATGATACACAACTGTACTTGTCCTTTGCTCCGGGCACTGATAACCCAATAGCAACCCTAAATGGCTGTCTAGCTGAACTACTGGAGTGGATGAGCGCCAGTTGGCTGCGACTGAACCCGGATAAAACAGAGGTCCTTATGATACGACCGCAACATCAAAGGACAAGACTGCAGCATAGCCAACCAACTGGACTTACACTCAGGGATTCAGAATTACAGACCAGTGATCATGTGCAGAATCTTGGCGTTGTCCTGGATGGTGGCTTGACACTTAAACATCAGATATCAGCCACAATCAAATCCTCATTCTTTCACCTGAGGAACATAGCCAGAATCAAGCACTTAATTCCCTCAGATGATATGCCAAAAGTCATACATGCATTTGTATCATCTCGTTTAGACTACTGTAATGCCCTCTACCTTGGTCTACCAGCAAAAGAATTGCAGCGCTTACAGCTGGTGCAAAACACAGCTGCCAGGCTATTAACCAACCAGCCCCGTTCTAGCCACATAACACCCATCCGCTACTCCCTTCACTGGCTGCCTGTACGATGGCGAATCATCTTCAAGATTGGCTTACTGAGTTTCAAAGCATTACATGACCAAGGCCCAAGGTACCTGAAACAGCTTCTGACCCCATACTGCCCCACTCAATTACTGCGATCTGTAGATGAAGGACTTTTAGCAGTACCTAGAATCTACCGTAATTCATCTGGGGGTCGAGCTTTTAGTCATGCGGCTCCGACTCTATGGAACTCACTTCCCCGCACAGTGCGAGAGGCCCCAACTATAGAATCCTTCAAAAGTAGACTCAAGACTTTTCTGTTTACTCAAGCATTTCCATAATGTCCCTTTTACTATCTTCATGCTTCTGTATTTTATGAAAATGTACTTCATTATATTCTGTACTATATTATGCTATGTATCTGTTAAGCGCCTTGGGTCCTATTGGAGAAAGAGCGCTATATAAATAAAATTATTATTATTATTATTATTATTATTAACCAAATGTAGTGAGTGGTGCTACCATGCTGAGACTTTTAGTTCCCACACAGAAAGAAAGAATGCAAGTGAACTACTCAAACATTACTAACCAGAAGTTTAATACATTTTGCAATTAAACATTGTATAAAAGTGTTTTGTTTTGTTTTTGTGAAAAATTTTGGTAAAAGTTATGGGCTAACACACTGCATCCATGTAACCTCATCATCGGGTATGCACCTAACATTCTAAAGGTTCAAGTCTAGGGCATGGGACAACACCAAGCCAAGCCCAACTAAACCACCTAAAGGCATCACAGTAGTAAGTGATAGCAAATGAATGTTAGGTAAGTGAGACCATCAACTATGTGTTAGGAGTATTACAGGGGTGAAAGGTAAATGTGTGAAAAGTGTTACACAAAAATAGTGCTATAAAGTCTGATCTCAAACGATCTTTGAAATCCAACTTAAATAGAACCACCAGGAATATTGTTAATAGCTGGATAGTGTAATTTACTACTGCACTAGTACTGAAGCTGGAAGGTCATGGTTTCACTGCTTCCACCAGAGGTTCCTATGCCTTGTACTGCAAAATAGTGTATGAAGCTGGGAAATTGCACTGATTTCTTGATAGCAGCGCAATAGCCTAAAGTCAACCATCTACAAAATGGGTTCAAAAGCTATTTGAGGACAAAGCTTTTAAAAAATAGATTTATATGATGTACATTTGGACATTCTGATTTAGCATAAAAAATGTTTGCAAGTTGGCAAAATCTTCCTGGGTTCCATAACATTTTGCACACTTGGTTTTCGTTGGTGAGATTTTTGTGGTTGTCAAGATACCATAGCCTCTCGATCACCCTGCCTCTTTTGTACAGTAGATGGCTCCTCAACAAAGTACAGAATAAAGTATTGTACAGGTTATGGCTGATTCTTCTGCTGGAGGGTTTTATACATGATGCTCCTGTATGGTCAAACATTTTTGTGAATATCCGAGTTTTAGTGATTCATTTTGTAAATCATACGTGTCTACTGTCCCAGAATATCAAGAAAATGTAGGAATTTAGTAGATTTTACCCATATTCTGAGAAGATCAGTGATCTCTCCTTGATCCATCTTCTTTCCTATTGAAGTGGACTGCACAGTGGGGTCAAGGTCCATTAATATGCTAATAGTCCCCAAAGATCTCCCAGAGGAGAGGTCACAGAAGTCTGAAAGTCTAAACTAAGATTGTGACTGGGTTCTGTCAGAATCCTAAAATTGGAAACCTTGCAGGTCCTCAGGAGGAAAGATTTGCAACTGCTTCTTCTCGATTGTGAACTTCACCATAAGAGGTGACCACCTCCAGTAGTGATCTTGCTACGGGCAAGCATGACGTCTCTCCCATAGATCCGAGGAGCAGTGCCGGTGGCTGGAGACGGAGGGCAGCAGCGGTTGGGAAGCTGGAGTGGGGATTGTGAGTATTAATTTTTTTTTTATTTTTTTTTGTAAGTGGCGCAACTAGGGGGCACAACTCTACAGGGGGCACAGTACTGGGAGCAATACTACTGGGGGCACAATTCCACAGGGGGCACAATTCCACAGGGGGCACATTACTGGGGGCATTACTACTGTGAGCACAGCTACAGGGGGCACAGTACTGGGGGCAAAACTATTGAGGGCACAGCTACAGGGGGCATAACTGACCACGCCACTTCTCCATGAAGCCATGCCCCTTTTTTTAAACCCTGGGCACCACATGGTCTAGATGCGGCCCTGTCCACCTCCTCTCCTTGTTGCTGATTTCCACTCTTATGACAGTTAACCCTTAAGCCAGCAATAAATGGCAGTGCTCACAGCAGAAACTGTGGTACAGACACTGGTCCTATGCTGTTTTTTTATTCCAGCTATGTTTTTGCAACAAAACAACCAATAATATCAAATACTGCATATATGTTATATATTAGGCCAAAATTTTCCTCATAAAATGTTTATCACATGTAGATTTAGTCTTTGCTGCTGCACACAGACTCCCTCCTCTGCAGCTATTACATCCTCCAACCCAAATATACCCAACCTTAATCTCCTATTCACTTTTACTAAACTCTTTATATTCTCTTTCCATCACTCCAATCTGACCTCAATAACATAGAAAAAAGTTCACTGTACAATACACAGAAATAATCTCTGGAATACATAAAAGCACACCCAACTTACACAAAAAAGACAGTAGATAATGAAATAAGAAAAGACAAGGTCAAAATACTGTATGTAAAAATGACCAAAAATGACAAGTCAATACCACTTAATAGAGACACAACATTTAGTATAAACTCATCAGGGGTGTATTGGGCAAAAGACTTACCAGCATTTTTGCCATTAGCTTGCTTGCCTCATGTTGTGACATGGAAGCCAACTATTTTTTTACCATCCTTTTTCTAAAATAAAGTATTTAGAAAACTTACCCAGATATTATAGAAAACATTGTTTGTTTATGGATGTTTTATGTGTGTTGAATTCAATAATGCTTTATTTTTGACATGCTTGTGAATATTGTTATTTTATATTGCCATTCATGAAAAAAAATAAAAATAAAACAAACCTCAAAATATTTGTTAATCCTAAAGACTCGCTGTAATCCTTCCATTGATCCGTGCTGTACATGTGGTGTGGTATACAAAAATAACTACATGGACTGTTTTTTTTACATCACAGGTTGTCTTTCAGATCATTGATCTTAGACCACTCTATTCATTAAGCTTACTTAAGTAACCATCAATAAATCGTATTCATTAATATTTCAGTCTAAGCAGCAGCTATTGTATTTACAATCATATCTGCATTAATTTGCAATAGTGATTGAAATGCTTTTATTTGCAGTTTCTGCTATATTAATCTTGATTTACTTGGTGACTATTAATAATTTTCATATGTGTAAAGATTATTGTCATATTAGTACATTGTAGAGAGCAAATATCTCTTCCATTAATAATAATTCACATATTGCTCAAATTAATAATGTTTTTTACTTTATGAACTGATTGTTGTAACTGTAGGTAATAGAGAACAGGTAATCTGAATGCAATTTTGTGAGGTTTGTTATATTCTTTTGATGTTGTGGTATAATTCTGACCACACAAATAAATCGGAAGACTGAGACTTATGGTTTATGAGAAATAAGGTAACTAATCAATCACACATCACAAAACAGTCTTGTTTACACTTATACTACAGCTCAGATAAGGAATATTTCCAGTAGCTATTATACAGGGAAAATAATGTGCCGTTATTTGTACTTAACAGTTGTAGGATGGACACTGACGGAAACCTGACAATCCATCTGGGAATTTTATTATATACAGAGTCTTTATATTAAACCATTGTAGGCATTGGCTTTGCAAAGTAGTGGGAGATTTACATCATTAGCCAATAGCATTATTTTTACAATTCTTAAAGGATTTTGAAGGAGATAATTATAGAAGAGTGCAGAGGAAAGAGAGGGTAGTGTTTGCTGTTGTGTTTTTGTGCATATTTTTTTTTATATTATTTTGGTACAATTGTTGTTTTTGTCTACTATCTGCATGTTTGTCTGTCCCATTTTATTTATGCATGAGAGGTATAAGTAGTGTGTGTTAGTATCTGTTATGTTTTTGTTTTCTCATTGTTAAGTGTTGTTAGTCATTTATATGTTGGAGGATGACATCTGGGAGGAGGATTGAGGGCAAGTTTATTAGTGAAGAGGAGTAGGTTGCAGGGGTCAAACCCTAAGTAATGGAGGAGGGTGGAGAGGAGAAGGTAGATGAAGAGGCTGCAATGTGTGCCCAAGGAAAAACACTAAAACTCGGTAATGTTATGTTCACTATTATGAATATTATACATTGATGCATGCTATTATCTCTGTGCATGACAGGCTGTTAGGGAGTCAGGCACACTGCACATCCTTGCCACAGAAAAAAAAACATATGGCAAAGTGTCTGTGATGTGGTCAGTGCCGCGTGTTAAAAAGGTATTTTAAAGAAAAACTATAGTAGCAGAGGAGATAAATGTAGCAAGATGAACTGGGGGTGGCCCACCACTCTATGTGGATTGCAAATTATTGCTGCTGAAATGGATGTGTAGGACACAAATTGTGCACCCTCTCAACCCCAGCCTAGTGAGTAACATTATTGTGAAGTATTGTTTTATTTTAAATTCATGCATCTATATAAACCTGCAAGCATTTATTGCTAACTTTTTTATTTACAAATCTAGCAATAATGTCAGTTTTAAATAAAATGACATCATAGATTAGTGCCACCATAGCACAGGAAATGATAGGGCAAAAGTTGCACAATGATAATTTCTATAAGAACAAATTTTGTTGGACAGAAAACAAAACACAACAGCATTTATGCTTTTATGTTGGAATATGCATATTATTGTTCTGATGGCTCTTCAAAAAACAAACAAAACACTTGTTTTAAATAATTATTGCTTGCATTTTAATACAGCTGCAGAGAGCAAGAAAAAAGCTTCAGGCAAAGGTCCTACAATCGATGATAGTGAAGTAGCCGGTGAGTACTAATAAAATATAAATTGTAATGTAAAATCTGGCAACTGTTACGACGACTTTAGAATTCCATGACATTGTTTTATAGCATAAACACATATTGTTAAATTTGTATAATTTATATTCCAAAATAATGGTGTGTTTGATTTAACTGTCAGCAAACCCTTCAATGTTTTGATTAATACATCCTAATCAGTGTTTTCCAAATGTGGTCTTCAAAGCAATTTTACAGTCCAGATTGCAATGATATCCATGCTTGAGCACAGGTGGTTAAATCAAATTGGCAGTCGTAATAATGAAGCCACTTGTGCTCAAGCATTGATATTTATAAAACCTGGGATGTAATGGTACCTTGAGGACCGAGTTTGGAAACCACTGAGCTAAAAAATTGTTATAGGTAATTTGAATGGAAATAAGTGACATACAGTATATAATATGCTCTTAACAGATTATTAATCTGTCCACATACTTAATATTTTGATATGGTCTGCTTGTCAACCATTTGACACTTTTTATATATATATTACTTTAACAAACTACTACAAAAGGCACACTGCAAACTAAGTATAGATTATGGATTTTAAATCTATTATGCATACAATGGCTCAACCTAAAAAAAAAACAATAACATCCTATTAGTAAGAATAAGCACAAAACAATTTATTATACTGTACTTAGTAAAGTTAAATTAAGTTGCTTAAATAAGATATGTCCTCCTCATACAATTTTACTGCCATCATTCCAAACATTCCTACTCGGCACAGCAGGTATAATAATATATAAATATTCAAAGATGAAAAAACTTCTGCACATTCAGTGCTCAAAAAGTGATAAGTGCTTTCATAACAAATCCTTAAAGTGACAATACTGTATATACGCGTACCCAACGTAGGTGACAAACAGACTCATAGCAGTGTCTTCCTCTGTCCTCTTTCTCAGTTTGACCTTACTCGTCAGACAAGTTTTCCACATAGACAGATGGATAAGGAGTATATAAATTAAGTGCACTTTATATAAATTAACTGGTGCTAACATGCAGTATAGGGAAAAATTGCTACAGTATATTCAATAGCTAAATAAGTCACTATAAAACCATGTGACCCATAAAGGCATACCTATATATGCTGTACAGAAATCACCCTAATTTAAATATCAACTCACATTCAATTAATATTAGAGTGTCTGTCTGGATTCCTCAGTGTGACCACAGCATCACCTTTCAGATACAGAAGGTTATATCTATACAGGGGAGGGTTTGTAAGGGTATAGATGTAACCTTCTATATCTGAGAGGTGATGCTGTTGATCACCCTAAGGTACCGAAACAGACACTCCAATATTTCTGTTGCTGGTTCTGCCCCTAACCCAGGCCTAATTGTCTTAAGCCTTAAATAAATTATAAAGTTGAGAGTGATAAAGAGTGATAAAGTGTTACAAGCCGATCGCGGCACATCTATGTAATAACACTCCAGCAGCTAGATTCCTGTATGTATCCTTGTGTTCAGTCTCAGCTGTTGTATAATTAGCAGTTTGCCTCTGTGTGTCTAGCTGTCTAGGTACATTGTATCATCTCATCAGAAGGCTTGGTTTCTCAGGCTGTTCTGATTGGGAGTGTCTCAGCCTGCCCTTTACCTGACACTGGGTATAGGTTTAGTTCCTGTACCTGCTCCAGTTGCCAAGCTTACTATCACTATACACAGTGAAATACTGCTGAGGAGCCTGTCTTGTGTCTCTAAATCTCTGCTGTCCTTCTGGTGGTTCTGTTCCAATTCCAGTTTTGGGGCTTCTTCAGAATCGACATCAGACAGTTTAAGGTAAGTCCTGGGATTTTGCATTAGTTATTTTCAGAGTCTGAGTTACCCATTAATATTTGATTGTTTATATCATCCTGTGCATTGTTGCATTTATTATCCATTGATATTCAGTTGCTTATATCATCCTGTGCATTGTTGCATTTATAATCAATAGATATTCAGTTACTTATATCACCCTGTGCATTGTTGCATTCATATACAGTTTATATTTAGTTGCTTATGCAACACTGTACATTGCTGCATTCGCATACATTTAAATGCTTATTTCAGTTTGTTTCTCATCCAGTGAGCTTCTCTCTATAGTTCTATTTTTGCACTTGCCCAGACTCCTATAGTTGCCTTTTCCTTCTATAAGAACTGGGGGCATCTGAGTACTGGGTGGACCTAATTCACCCAGGAAAGGTGGCTACTACAGATGAAGCCTAGTATTGCCAGAGACTAGAAGCCTGCTAGGCAAGCGTAATCTTAAATCCCAGAAAATCAGATCCTAACTGTCATTTTTCAAACACTTCATGTAATATGGTAGTTAGGAAGCTGGTTTGCTGGTACTTTATCACTCTGTATCACTCTCCACTTTATCACTTTTTAAGACCTAATACATTTGTGCCCAGACCCCTAAACTAACCCTATTGCCTTAACCCTAAATTTCAGACAGGATGGGCTATGTGGTTCTTATCTGCTGTAAAATTTTATGTTTCTATATATACGGTGTATTGTAAAGAATATCAGCGAATCTGTAAGTGCGGTATATACTTGCACTTACCCATGGGACGAGATTGAATTCAGCCCTATGATTAGAGATTGTGTGATCCCTGTGCAGCAGTCACAGAAAGGGTTAGGGGGGTATTCAATTAGCTATTCAATCCCGGCCTTTTTCTGACACTTTTTTCAACAATGCAGATTCAATGGAATCCATGGAAAATAGTCAAAAATGAACATATTTTGTCAAAAACACATGGATTGGTGAGTAATTCACTGATATATGTATTTAATGACAGTGCTGGATTTTTCGACAGTCAAAAACTCATCACTTTGATTGGATAGGTCAAACATAAATTCGACCTAAAAACAGGTGAAAAGTGCAGAATTTATTTTTATTATTTATTACCAGTTTTTTTATATAGTGCATACATATTCCACAGCACTTTACAGAGAATATTTGCCCATTCACATAAGTCCCTGCCCCATTGGAGCTTACAATCTAGATTCCCTATCACATGTACACACAGACACATTCACTAGGGTTAATTTTGTTGGGAGCCAATTAACCTTCCAGTATATTTTTGAACTGTGGGACGAAACCGGAGAACCTGGAGGAAACCCACACAAGTACAGGGAGAATATACAAACTCCACACAGTTATAGCCATGGTAGTAATCAAACCCATGACCTCAGTGCAGTGAGGCAGTAATGCTAACCATTACACCATCTGTACTGCCTGATTATCGTATAATTTGGCACTAATTGAATACCCCCTTAATCTCTGCAGTTTGTCACTCAAAATACATTGTTGCATTGTTTTGCAGAAGCTGAGCTGGGAGATATAGGCCACAGACCAGCTGCAATAATTACTCCTATACATAACACAACCAACACTTCTAGATTCCTCTGAATTTAATTCTCAGTAAATGTCCTTGAGAGCTGTGCACACAAATTCTCCAGAAAGTGAACACAAAGTCCCATGCATCACATGCTTTTAAAATTGTATTCATTTTAAAATGGCCTGTTAAGAAATTGTTGTTACAGTATATGAAAGCTTACATGCTTAGTAGCAATGACTTACCCTATAACTTAAGACCCACTAAAATCTTGGTATTTTGGAGAAGTATGTCACTTGAATTTGTGTAGCTGTCCCATGCATCATGGAGAATTGCCCATGTATTTGTGTGCATAAGTGTCATTTATATCTCTCTCTCTCTATATATATATATATATATATATATTTAAATGTATTTATTTATTTATTTTAAGCCACCTTCTGTCAAGTCACGGGGGTTTGCTGAGTCAGTGTACCAGGCCACAAGATTTCTGTTGCCTCCCCTGATATACAGACTGCTAGGAGAGGGACATCATCTGCCAATGCCCACCCAGGTGGCCACTGAATAATCAAAGTTTTCAATACCTGAGTGAAGTTAACAAAACAAAACAATAAAAACATTAATAATAGAAAAAGTTCAAATAACCACACATTGTCAAAAAGCTATTTTTAAACAGTGCAACTATGATACAGTATAGATCAAAATTCAAGTGTGCAACTACTTAGGCATTTATCTTACTAATTACAAACTTACTTCCACTGCTATTCTTAGTACTGCACAGTGTCGATGAAAGGGTGAAACACACCCTAAAGAGTCTAAAACCCTCAGGAAATACTTATTCTATTTATTATGCTAATTTTTTAGTAGATTACATACTTGTGAATTGTGTTAGCTCAATGTAACAGACAAAGGCACATGTTGCATTCTCCTTTGTGTAACTAACATATATGTACCCCCTTTTTCTTTCCATTAGATACTCTATGCTGCATACTCTCTCATCCATTTTCCTTTATTTTTCATATGATAATGTGGAAGCAAAAGTAACGGTGCGGACCTCTAACTTCTTTACATCATGATCTATTTCTGTGTGCTTTCTCATCCAAATGTGCCAGTTCAAAATCTCTGCAATGCTAAAGTAACAGAGATACGTGGGCACATGAATTTGGTAAACAGAAGTACATCCCTTTTCCCTCATTTAACGGAATGTGTACGCTCTCATTTAGCAGAGTACTGCCATACTCCATTGGATATGCCTAATCTAGTTCGATCTTGGAAGCAAATCAAAGGTAGGCCTGGTTACTACCTGGATGGAAGACCTCCAGGGAATACCAAGTGCAGTAACCCATATATGCTGGAAAGCAGAAGTATAAATTCCACACCTTTTTTCTATTGTCTCACTACTGTTCAACCTAGCAGAACCACAAAATGTATGCTTCTAATCAGTATTTCAATGCTGTGACATGTTAGGGAGGCTGGATATGTGAATAATGCCAACTTTCATCTGTTTTGAAATTTGATCTAGGCTCTGATCCTGCTGCAATGTGGTCACCTGTATATTGAAGAATTCAAGCCAAGTGTTTTTTTAAATGCTGTGACATATTATGCAGGTTGGATATGCAGATGATGCCAATTTGATGAAGGCTTTGATCTTGCTGCATTGTGATCATTTCTGTGATATCTACACAGGCCCCTATGTAGCCTGAGATTAATAATAATATCACTATATTATACATCTGAATTACCCTATCCTTTTATTGCATTGGTGAAATAAAATCTAATTGCTCTGTAAACATATTTACCTGTGTATATGGTCCAAAATCAGCTTTTAACATAAACCTCTTATGCTCAAAATACTTGAATGAGCATTCACTGTAATAAAATCCTAACTATGGAGGTGATTCAGATCTGATCACTGGGCTGCTAAATTTGTTGTGCTGTGTTCAAGTAGTCAAGGGGAGTGTATATTTGCTGTGCAAGTGTAAGTCATTAAGGTAATAGAGTGTTAACCTCATGTATAAGGGGGAACACACAGAGAGATCCGTTCTTAAAATCTAAGCAATCTGACTAGATTGCTTAGATTTTAAGCAAGGATCTCTCCGTGTGTATGCCCAACATTGATAGCGATGCACGGCCCCACACAGTGCTATCGCTGGTGCTAGATTGGCACTTCGCTCTTTTCACCCGCTGGGTGAAATAAGCGCCCCCCCCTGCTCAGCACACACTGCGCTGTGCTGAGCAGGGGGAGAGATGTGTGCTGAGCGGTCTGTGACAGATCGCTCAGCACACATCTCTCCCCGTATGTACTGCCCTTATTAGGCACTTGATAATTGTCTGGAAGTTGTATAATGAAATACTAACCCCTGGCACTTGGACGTACTTTCCTAGAGGCTTTGTTAATATATTACACTTTCCCTCTCCTGTGGTACTGTACAGCACACTTATTGAAAATCTTAACTAGTACCCTAATGGTAACAAACAGTCTGCAATTTAGGAATCTACAGTATAAAACATTAGATTAAGACTGGTTATACCATTCATGATAATTCCTAATATTTTCACCTTGTCTTATTGAAGTCATTTTTTTGAGAACACACACTCTATGTTAAGGTAAACATTTTATGTGAGATATGCAAAAAAATATTAAATACCATTATAAGCTTTTTGCCTTCAGAATATTGATACATTTTATGTAACCAAATATTGGATGTAGAATTAAGAGTCTTGTGAAAAAAAATTATTATGGGAAAACTAAGGTCACAGCAACACGAACACCCTATCATATTGGTTCGTGGAAGTGTAGATTCTAATAAATGTCTCTAGGTCCTGGTTTATACACTCCATCTGCACATTGGCCCTCATTCCGAATTGATCGCTCACTAGCAACTTTTTGCTGGTTTGCGATCAAATAGTCGCCGGCTATGGGGGAGTGTATTTTCTCTGACGTCCTAGTGGATGCTGGGAACTCCGAAAGGACCACAGGGGGATAGCGGCTCCGCAGGAGACTGGGCACAACTAAAGAAAGCTTTTAGGTCACCTGGTGTGCACTGGCTCCTCCCACTATGACCCTCCTCCAAGCCTCAGTTAGATTTTGTGCCCGGCCGAGGTTGGATGCACACTAGGGGTTCTCCTGAGCTTCTAAAAAGAAAGTATATAATTAGGTTTTTTATTTTACAGTGAGACCTGCTGGCAACAGGCTCACTGCAGCGAGGGACTAAGGGGAGAAGAAGTGAACCTACCTGCTTGCAGCTAGCTTGGGCTTCTTAGGCTACTGGACACCATTAGCTCCAGAGGGATCGACCGCATGGAACTGGCCTTGGTGTTCGGTCCCGGAGCCGCGCCGCCGTCCCACTTACAGAGCCAGAAGCAAGAAGAGGTCCGGAAAATCGGCGGCAGAAGACATCAGTCTTCACCAAGGTAGCGCACAGCACTGCAGCTGTGCGCCATTGCTCCTCATACACACTTCACACTCCGGTCACTGAGGGTGCAGGGCGCTAGGGGGGGGCGCCCTGAGCAGCAATAAAAACACCTTGGCTGGCAAAAATACCACAATATATAGCCCCAGAGGCTATATATGTGATAATTACCCCTGCCAGAATCCATAAAAAAGCGGGAGAAAAGTCTGCGAAAAAGGGGCGGAGCTATCTCCCTCAGCACACTGGCGCCATTTCTCCCTCACAGCTCCGCTGGAAGGAAGCTCCCTGGCTCTCCCCTGCAGTCTACAATACAGAAAAGGGTAAAAAAGAGAGGGGGGGCACTAAATTTAGGCGCAGTATATATAACAGCAGCTATAAGGGACATAATTCAGTTAGTCCCTGCATTATATAGCGCTCTGGTGTGTGCTGGCATACTCTCACTCTGTCCCCCCAAAGGGCTTTTGTGGGTCCTGTCCTCTGTTAGAGCATTCCCTGTGTGTGTGCGGTGTGTCGGTATGGCTGTGTCGACATGTTTGATGAGGATAATGATGTGGAGGCGGAGCAGATGCCTATAGAAGGGATGTCACCCCCTGCGGGGCAGACACCTGAGTGGATGGACTTATGGAAGGAATTGCGTGCACGTGTCGACTCCTTACACAAAAAATTTGACGACATGCCAAATGCGGGACAGCCGGCTTCTCAGCTCGTGCCTGTCCAGGCGTCTCAAAGGCCATCGGGGGCTCTAAAACGCCCGCTACCTCAGATGGCAGACGCGGATGTCGACACGGATACTGACACCAGTGTCGACGACGATGAGTCTAGTCTAATGTCCACTAAGGCCATTCGTTGCATGATTGAAGCAATGAAAGAGGTGTTACAAATTTCTGATATAAACCCAGGTACCACTAAAAAGGGTATTATGTTTGGGGAGAAAAAACTACCCGTAGTTTTTCCCCCATCAGAAGAATTAAATGAAGTGTGTGAAGAAGCGTGGGCTTTCCCTGATAAAAGATTGGTAATCTCTAAGAAGTTACTAATGGCGTTCCCTTTCCCGCCAGAGGATAGGTCACGTTGGGAGACACCCCCTAGGGTGGATAAAGCGCTCACACGTTTGTCTAAAAAGGTGGCACTACCGTCTCCGGATACGGCCGCCCTCAAGGAACCTGCTGATAGAAAGCAGGAGGCGATCCTGAAGTCTGTATATACACACTCAGGCATTATACTTAGACCAGCTATTGCGTCAGCATGGATGTGCAGTGCTGCCGCTGCGTGGTCAGATTCCCTGTCAGAAAATATTGACACCCTAGACAGGGACACTATTCTGCTAACCATAGAGCATATAAAAGACTCAGTCTTATACATGAGAGATGCACAGAGGGAGATCTGCCGGCTGGCATCTAAAATAAGTGCATTGTCCATTTCTGCTAGGAGAGGCTTATGGACTAGCCAGTGGACAGGGGATGCAGATTCAAAAAGGCACATAGAAGTTTTGCCTTATAAGGGTGAGGAGTTATTTGGGGATGGTCTCTCGGACCTAGTTTCTACAGCAACTGCTGGGAAGTCAGCATTTTTACCCCATGTTCACTCACAGCCTAAAAAGGCGCCGTTTTATCAGGCACAGTCCTTTCGGACTCAGAAAAACAGGCGTGGAAAAGGCGGGTCCTTTCTGTACAGAGGCAGAGGTAGGGGAAAAAGGCTGCAACAAACAGCAGGTTCCCAGGAGCAAAAGTCCTCCCCCGCTTCTTCCAAGTCCGCCGCATGACGGTGGGGCTCCACAGGCGGAGCCTGGTACGGTGGGGGGCCGCCTCAAAAATTTCAGCGATCAGTGGGCTCGCTCACAGGTGGATCCCTGGATCCTGCAAATAGTATCTCAAGGGTACAAACTGGAATTCGAGGCGTCTCCACCCCACCGGTTCCTAAAATCTGCCTTGCCGATTACTCCTTCAGACAGGGAGGCTGTGCTAGCGGCAATTCACAAGCTGTATTCCCAGCAGGTGATAATCAAGGTGCCCCTACTTCAACAAGGACGGGGTTACTATTCCACACTGTTTGTGGTACCGAAACCGGACGGCTCGGTGAGACCCATTTTAAATTTGAAATCCTTGAACACATACATAAAAAAATTCAAGTTCAAGATGGAATCGCTCAGGGCGGTTATTGCAAGCCTGGACGAGGGGGATTACATGGTATCCCTGGACTTCAAGGATGCTTACCTGCATGTCCCCATTTACTATCCTCACCAGGAGTACCTCAGATTTGTGGTACAGGATTGCCATTACCAATTCCAGATGCTGCCGTTTGGACTCTCCACGGCACCGAGGGTGTTTACCAAGGTAATGGCGGAAATGATGATACTCCTTTGAAAAAAGGGAGTTTTAATTATCCCGTACTTGGACGATCTCCTAATAAAGGCGAGGTCCAAGGAGCAGTTGTTGGTGGGAGTAGCACTACCTCAGGAGGTGCTACACCAGCACGGTTGGATTCTGAATATTCCAAAATCACAGCTGGTTCCGACGACACGTCAACTGTTCCTGCGTATGATTCTGGATACAGTCCAGAAAAAAGTGTTTCTCCCGGAGGAGAAAGCCAAGGAGCTGTCATCTCTAGTCAGAGACCTCCTGAAACCAAAACAGGTATCGGTGCATCACTGCACGCGGGTCCTGGGAAAGATGGTGGCTTCTTACGAAGCAATTCCTTTCGGCAGGTTCCATGCCAGAATCTTTCAGTGGGACCTGTTGGACCAATGGTCCGGATCGCATCTTCAGATGCATCGCCTAATAACCCTATCTCGAAGAACCAGGGTGTCTCTGCTGTGGTGGCTGCAGAGTGCTCATCTTCTAGAGGGCCGCAGATTCGGCATACAGGACTGGGTCCTGGTGACCACGGATGCCAGCCTTCGAGGCTGGGGGGCAGTCACACAGGGAAGAAACTTCCAAGGACTATGGTCGAGTCAGGAGACTTCCCTACACATAAATATTCTGGAACTAAGGGCCATTTACAATGCCCTAAGTCAGGCAAAATCCCTGCTTCTACACCAGCCGGTACTGATCCAGTCAGACAACATCACGGCAGTCGCCCATGTAAATCGACAGGGCGGCACAAGAAGCAGGATGGCAATGGCAGAAGCTACAAGGATTCTCCGATGGGCGGAAAATCACGTACTAGCACTGTCAGCAGTGTTCATTCCGGGAGTGGACAACTGGGAAGCAGACTTTCTCAGCAGGCACGACCTCCACCCGGGAGAGTGGGGACTTCATCCAGAAGTTTTCACGCTGATTATAAATCGATGGGAACGGCCACAGGTGGACATGATGGCGTCCCGCCTAAACAAAAAACTAGAGAGATATTGCGCCAGGTCAAGGGACCCTCAGGCGATAGCTGTGGATGCTCTAGTGACACCGTGGGTGTACCAGTCAGTTTATGTGTTCCCTCCTCTGCCTCTCATACCAAGGGTACTGAGAATAATAAGAAAACGAGGAGTAAGAACAATACTCGTGGTTCCGGATTGGCCAAGACGAGCGTGGTACCCGGAACTTCAAGAGATGATCTCAGAGGACCCATGGCCTCTGCCGCTCAGGCAGGACCTGCTGCAGCAGGGGCCCTGTCTGTTCCAAGACTTACCGCAGCTGCGTTTGACGGCATGGTGGTTGAACGCCGGATCCTGAAGGAAAAGGGCATTCCGGAGGAAGTCATTCCTACGCTGATTAAAGCCAGGAAAGATGTAATTGCAAAGCATTATCACCGCATATGGCGGAAATATGTTGCTTGGTGTGAGGCCAAAAAGGCCCCAACAGAGGAATTTCAACTAGGTCGATTTCTGCATTTCCTACAAGCAGGAGTGACTATGGGCCTGAAATTAGGCTCCATTAAGGTACAGATCTCGGCTCTGTCGATTTTCTTCCAGAAAGAACTAGCTTCACTACCTGAAGTTCAGACGTTTGTGAAAGGAGTGCTGCATATTCAGCCCCCGTTTGTGCCTCCAGTGGCACCTTGGGATCTCAACGTGGTGTTGAGTTTCTTAAAATCACATTGGTTTGAACCACTTAAAACCGTGGATCTAAAATATCTCACGTGGAAAGTGGTCATGTTATTGGCCTTGGCTTCAGCCAGGCGTGTGTCAGAATTGGCAGCTTTGTCATGTAAAAGCCCTTATCTGATTTTCCATATGGATAGGGCGGAATTGAGGACTCGTCCCCAGTTTCTCCCTAAGGTGGTGTCAGCTTTTCACTTGAACCAACCTATTGTGGTGCCTGCGGCTACTAGGGACTTGGAGGATTCCAAGTTACTGGACGTAGTCAGGTCCTTGAAAATTTATGTTTCCAGGACGGCTAGAGTCAGGAAAACTGACTCGCTATGTATCCTGTATGCACCCAACAAACTGGGTGCTCCTGCTTCTAAGCAGACTATTGCTCGCTGGATTTGTAGCACAATTCAGCTGGCGCATTCTGCGGCTGGACTGCCGCATCCTAAATCAGTAAAAGCCCATTCCACAAGGAAGGTGGGCTCATTTTGGGCGGCTGCCCGAGGGGTCTCTGCTTTACAACTTTGCCGAGCTGCTACTTGGTCAGGGGCAAACACGTTTGCAAAATTCTACAAATTTGATACCCTGGCTGAGGAGGACCTTGAGTTCTCTCATTCGGTGCTGCAGAGTCATCCACACTCTCCCGCCCGTTTGGGAGCTTTGGTATAATCCCCATGGTCCTTTCGGAGTTCCCAGCATCCACTAGGACGTCAGAGAAAATAAGATTTTACTCACCGGTAAATCTATTTCTCGTAGTACGTAGTGGATGCTGGGCGCCCATCCCAAGTGCGGATTGTCTGCAATACTTGTACATAGTTATTGTTAACTAAAGGGTTATTGTTGAGCCATCTATTGAGAGGCTCAGTTGTTTTCATACTGTTAAACTGGGTATAGTATCATGAGTTATACGGTGTGATTCGTGTGGCTGGTATGAGTCTTACCCGGGATTCAAAATCCTTCCTTATTATGTCAGCTCGTCCGGGCACAGTGTCCTAACTGAGGCTTGGAGGAGGGTCATAGTGGGAGGAGCCAGTGCACACCAGGTGACCTAAAAGCTTTCTTTAGTTGTGCCCAGTCTCCTGCGGAGCCGCTATCCCCCTGTGGTCCTTTCGGAGTTCCCAGCATCCACTACGGACTACGAGAAATAGATTTACCGGTGAGTAAAATCTTATTTTTGCTTTGCAAGTGTGTGAACACGTGTGCTGCCAAGCGGCGTGAAAACTTTTTGTGCAGTTTCTAAGTAGCTCTAGACTTACTAAGCCCTTGCAATCATTTCAGCATGTCTGGTCCGTATTTGATGTCAGACACCCACCCTGCAAACGCCTGGACACGCCTGCGTTTTTCCAACCACTCCATGAAAATGGTCAAGTGACACCCATAAACACCCTCTTACTGTCAATCACCACGTGTTCGGCTGTGCGAATGGATTCTTCATAAAATCCTTTGCTCAGCAACGAACCACTTTGTAGTCATACGACGCACCTGCACATTGCGGTGCATACGAATGCGCAGTTTAGGCATGGTTGAAATGATTGCTGCACTGCAAAAATTTGCTAGCGAGCAATCAACACGAAATGACCCCCCTTGTTCTGAGGTAGGCTCATATTGATTTAAAAGCACTTGCACAGTACTCTCCAGAACTTAGAGGTAAATATTACAAAATGATTGGAAACTATGGTGTAAATTTACTAAGGTCCCAATTTGATTTGATTTTGCATTTCCATATAAAAATGTAACTGCGGTAGACTGTAAGATTAATTGAGGTCACCCACAAGAGTTACCCTTTATTGGGGGGATCCCATTCCCCCAGGGAAGCCCAAACAGTGGTGATTAGTTGAGCGGGTAATGCCATGGCCGCAGGGACAATATAAATGTGTCCCCCGGCTGTGGCATTATCTCCTTTGCTAGTGGAGCTTGGTGCTGTTTTCAAAAATACAGGGAACTCCTACGTCCCTTTCCCTTCATATTTTTGGAACCAGGACTGGTCCAGTGCTAGTTGTTAAAATACTGGGAACCCCTACACAATTTTTTCTCAGTATTTTAAATAACAGGACTTGCACAAAGAGCACGGGGCTGGTTGTGTTCAGGAGGGAGACCCCACACAATGTTTTTTATTATTTTTAACTATTTAAATACTGTTCACAATATAGCCCTGCACAGATCTCACTGATCTGGCCGAGCTTCATTGTGTTACGTCCGGCAGTGTTTTACTAATCTCTCCTATAAAAAACACTGCCCAACAATACGAATTACATTGACATTGGTAAACACTAATTGTAAATTTACCCCAATGTCCTTAGAGAACCTGTGTAACCCGAAAAGCCCCTTTATGAATATTTCAGCCAACTAATCCTTCATAGTAATAAAATGAGCAGGCTTGGAAATATGTACACAAGTAAACAGTGTTGAAGCCTGGGCAGGAAAACAAATCTGATACAAAGTACATGAATGGGTTAGTTCAAGGACATTTGAGTACTGGAAGTGGATGCAGGAAACCTATGGGAGAGTGTGATGGAACCTTGTGTTGAGTGCAGGTAGTACAGAATCCCACACACTCTCCAACATTCTGGCACACTGATGGCCACCAAAACTCCCTGAGAACTAATTCCAAAGTCTTTTTTACTCTTCCATGACCTGTGAAGTGGGATGCATGGATCCACTGGAGTCATTTTTGGTGCGACAAATGTCTTCCCTAGAGGAATCTTAACTTTAGACATTATGGAGACAAAATAAGTGGTACTCAGTTGTAGTTTGCTTTCACAGGCTTCTTCTCCCTCTGAAGAACTGCATGCTTGAGGCAATGCATGAGCCTTAATGTGCTTGTCACCTGGTCAGTAAATATTGACCAAGTTGAACCACTCAAAGATGAAGGAGCATCTAGCTTGGTTATATTTGAAACATTTTACTGTCTTTAGATACAGTTCTTATGGTCTGTATAGAGTGTCACCGAAAATGTTGCTCCTTCTTGCAAATGATGCCATTTGAGTAGTCAATAGTTCCTCATCCCCATGGCAAAGTTTCTTTCTGGAGCTGGAAATTTATGTGAAATAAACCCACAGGAATACCAATTCCCTGTGATATATGTATCTCTGTGAGAGTACTGCCCGACACCAACTGTAGAAGCAACCACCTCCAGGAAGAAAACTTTATCAGGATTGGGTTGCCTAAGGATGGGCACTGAAGTGAAACACTATTTTAGGTGGGGGAATGCTTGTTCAGACTCAGGATGCCAATCTCTGGTATTTTTACCTTTCAGAGTAAGTACAGTAATTGGTACCACCACTGATGAGTGATTCCTGATAAACTGTAGAAATTATAGAACTCCAGGAAGTGTTGAATTGCTGTCAGTTTCTTCCTGTTTATATGTGCACTTTTCAAATTTGCTAAACAATACATTTTCTCAGAATTGTGACAAAACCCTGCATACATATTCACAATGGTTTGCTATATCTGTGGAAAACATCAGGATATCGAGCAGGTTAGAAATGGCAATAATCCAGGTAGAAGATACTGGGAACAGAGCACAGAAAAGGCAGAAATCATGAACAAAGCACAGGGAAGGTAGGAAACAAGAAACAGGCTACACAGGTAGAGCACTGGGAAGCACTAAGGCTGATTGTTGGGGTAAGGTAAGTGACTCTATGATCTGGCACTGAATAGTTCTCAGAGACAACATTATATAGGCAGGGATTTTAAATTTGGTGACAATGTGATGCCACACTTTAAGTAAAAAATTAGGAAAAATAAACCTGTGCAGTAAATAGTTGAAGCCCAAAACCTACCACAAAAAAAGTTGCTGTAACACCATAATTGTGTGTGTGTTCACTTACTCTTTGGCCATAATAACTCTTCCCCTTACATAAATCCTAGTTATGTGACAATTGTGAGTGGAGAATACCCTATGAATTATAGTCAGTGTGTCTGTACTGTGATTCTAACTCAGTTATTGGTGGGCCAATCATTTTCCACAGCATAGATCTGAAATTATACCTAAGGAATCCTTATGTAGAAGAATAAAATACTTACATTCCCATCAATTGCCCCTTTCTGCCACTGGCCAATGATATAGGGACATTTTGGGATACAGAGGTAAATAATTCCACTATATTACCACACATTACACTCCAGATTCTGAGATAGTCTATTGACACTAGGGAACACTAACAATCATCCCTTGTAGGAGAACCCACGGAAGTGAGTACATGGTACATGGTGATTGGGTTGTGAAGGGAATGTTGAACACAGGGCACCTTAGACCCAGATAAATTACAAGATATGGAGCAGAGACACAGAAGATATATACAGGACAATGACTTACAAGTACATGTAGTTCAGTGGCTCCAAATAGCAACAAGACTGAAATGACAAAGCCGCCCTTGGTGGAATGTGTATGTTGAAGGAGGCTATTTAGCCACAGTAGGGACTAGGCTTACATTTTTACAAATGTTTCTCTTTACCCACGCTGATAGGCAAAGACTGCATGCACTGACATGTTAATCTACTCTGTTAACTTTCATGTCTTAAGTAAACTCTCATCAGCTTAGAGTTTATGGGCTTGGACATCAGTTGACCACTGACAGTTAAATCACTTCTTATTCCTATTTTTGATTGCATGGATACTCTCTCATTACCTATTTGATGTCACAGATAAGATAGTTAAAAGCAGAAGTACACCGCAATCCTATGGGAGCACTGTCTTTCATATTTTCTTTAGCATGGGTACCATTACATCAAAAAATTATTTGTTTATGTTCTCACTAACAATTATACTACAGATGTGTGTGTTTATGATCTTACTAATAACTAATAGATTTTGCCATGTGTTTTTATTGATGGATACATTTTGAAACAGCACAAGTTATAATTACTCCAGAAATCTATAGCACGAGTACAAAAGCAATCTCTTCAGTATCTTCTTATATTCATATGTGCATATACCACATACTGGCCCTCTCATTGTGGGTTCAATGTCAGAGGATAAAATCCCCAAAAGTAGAAGACAGGTATAAGCCATATAACAGCTTCCTTCCTACTTTCTTTTCCCTAAGATACCATGCATGTTTGACTACATGGAAGTCTACACAAGCAATTGATTAATTGAATTACTAAGAAACTACACAAGACTGCAACAATACAAAGTATAATTTATTTAAGTAGACATAATTAATTTCTAATCAGTGACATTTTGCTGAATGAATAACTTGCAACTGTCTGAATTCTATATTCATATTGGATACATCAATTCAGCCTCTTGATACTATATCATTACAATTATATTACCATTTGTTTTCATGGGATGATATTCTAAATGAAAGATATTTACTGTAGCATCATTTGGGAATACAGATTTTGTCTCCATTTCCTTGGAGAGAGATATCTTAAACAAAATGTTTATAGCATCACATTGAGGATTTTGCATATATTCTTTGTATTACTCATAGCACTACCTCTAGGATATTGCTTATATTTTTTGCATTTCTTGCCTATCCTGAAAGTAAGCACATGTAATGAGGGCATTCAAAATAAGAATTTACTTACCGATAATTCTATTTCTCGGAGTCCGTAGTGGATGCTGGGGTTCCTGAAAGGACCATGGGGAATAGCGGCTCCGCAGGAGACAGGGCACAAAAAGTAAAGCTTTAGGATCAGGTGGTGTGCACTGGCTCCTCCCCCTATGACCCTCCTCCAAGCCTCAGTTAGGATACTGTGCCCGGACGAGCGTACACAATAAGGAAGGATTTTGAATCCCGGGTAAGACTCATACCAGCCACACCAATCACACTGTACAACCTGTGATCTGAACCCAGTTAACAGTATGATAACAGCGGAGCCTCTGAAAAGATGGCTCACAACAATAATAACCCGATTTTTGTAACTATGTACAAGTATTGCAGATAATCCGCACTTGGGATGGGCGCCCAGCATCCACTACGGACTCCGAGAAATAGAATTATCGGTAAGTAAATTCTTATTTTCTCTATCGTCCTAGTGGATGCTGGGGTTCCTGAAAGGACCATGGGGATTATACCAAAGCTCCCAAACGGGCGGGAGAGTGCGGATGACTCTGCAGCACCGAATGAGAGAACTCCAGGTCCTCCTCAGCCAGGGTATCAAATTTGTAGAATTTAGCAAACGTGTTTGCCCCTGACCAAGTAGCTGCTCGGCAAAGTTGTAAAGCCGAGACCCCTCGGGCAGCCGCCCAAGATGAGCCCACTTTCCTTGTGGAATGGGCTTTTACTGATTTTGGCTGTGGCAATCCTGCCACAGAATGTGCAAGCTGAATTGTACTACAAATCCAACGAGCAATCGTCTGCTTAGAAGCAGGAGCACCCAGCTTGTTGGGTGCATACAGGATAAACAGCGAGTCAGATTTTCTGACTCCAGCCGTCCTGGAAACATATATTTTCAAGGCCCTGACAACGTCAAGCAACTTAGAGTCCTCTAAATCCCTGGTAGCCGCAGGTACCACAATAGGTTGGTTCATGTGAAATGCAGAAACCACCTTAGGTAGAAATTGAGGACGAGTCCTCAATTCCGCCCTGTCAGAATGAAAAATTAAGTAAGGGCTTTTATATGATAAAGCCGCCAATTCTGACACACGCCTGGCTGAAGCCAAGGCTAACAGCATCGACACCTTCCATGTGAGATATTTTAAGTCCACAGTGGAAAGTGGTTCAAACCAATGTGACTTTAGAAAACTCAACACCACATTGAGATCCCAAGGTGCCACTGGAGGCACAAAAGGAGGCTGTATGTGCAGGACCCCTTTTACAAATGTCTGAACTTCAGGTACTGAAGCCAGTTCTTTCTGGAAGAAAATCGACAGGGCCGAAATTTGAACCTTAATGGACCCTAATTTTAGGCCCATAGACAGTCCTGTTTGCAGGAAATGAAGGAAACGACCCAGTTGAAATTCCTCTGTAGGGGCCTTCTTGGCCTCACACCACGCAACATATTTACGCCAAATGCGGTGATAATGTTTTGCGGTTACGTCCTTCCTGGCTTTGACCAGAGTAGGGATGACTTCTTCTGGAATGCCTTTTTCCCTCAGGATCCGGCGTTCAACCGCTATGCCGTCAAACGCAGCCACGGTAAGTCTTGGAACAGACAAGGCTCCTGCAGTAGCAGGTCCTTTCTTAGAGGTAGAGGCCACGGTTCGTCCGTGAGCATCTCTTGAAGTTCCGGGTACCAAGTCCGTCTTGGCCAATCCGGAACCACGAGTATAGTTCTTACTCCTCTCCTTCTTATGATTCTCAGTACTTTTGGTATGAGAGGCAGAGGAGGGAACACATACACTGACTGGTACACCCACGGCGTTACCAGAGCGTCCACTGCTATTGCCTGAGGGTCCCTTGACCTGGCGCAATATCTGTCCAGTTTTTTGTTGAGGCGGGACGCCATCATGTCCACCTTTGGTTTTTCCCAACGGTTTACAATCAGGTGGAAGACTTCTGGGTGAAGTCCCCACTCTCCCGGGTGAAGGTCGTGTCTGCTGAGGAAGTCTGCTTCCCAGTTGTCCACTCCCGGAATGAATACTGCTGACAGTGCTATCACATGATTTTCCGCCCAGCGAAGAATCCTTGCAGCTTCTGCCATTGCCCTCCTGCTTCTCGTGCCGCCCTGTCTGTTTACGTGGGCGACTGACGTGATGTTGTCCGATTGGATCAACACCGCCTGACCCTGAAGCAGAGGTTTTGCTTGACTTAGGGCATTGTAAATGGCCCTTAGTTCCAGAATGTTTATATGAAGAGACGTTTCCAGGCTTGACCACAGGCCCTGGAAATTCCTTCCCTGTGTGACTGCTCCCCAGCCTCTCAGGCTGGCATCCGTGGTTACCAGGATCCAATCCTGAATGCCAAATCTGCGGCCCTCTAGTAGATGAGCACTCTGCAGCCACCACAGGAGAGACACCCTTGTCCTTGGCGACAGGGTTATCCGCTGATGCATCTGCAGATGCGATCCGGACCATTTGTCCAGTAGATCCCACTGAAATGTTCTTGCATGGAATCTTCCGAATGGAATCGCTTCGTAAGAAGCCACCATTTTCCCCAGGACCCTCGTGCACTGATGCACTGAGACCTGTCCTGGTTTTAGGAGGTTCCTGACTAGCTCGGATAACTCCCTGGCCTTCTCCTCCGGGAGAAACACCTTCTTCTGGACTGTGTCCAGAATCATTCCTAGGAACAGTAGACGTGTCGTTGGAATCAGCTGCGATTTTGGAATATTTAGAATCCACCCGTGCTGACGTAACACTACCTGAGATAGTGCTACTCCGACTTCTAACTGTTCCCTGGATCTTGCCCTTATCAGGAGATCGTCCAAGTAAGGGATAATTAAAATGTCTTTTCTTCTTAGAAGAATCATCATTTCGGCCATTACCTTGGTAAAGACCCGAGGTGCCGTGGACAATCCAAACGGCAGCGTCTGAAACTGATAATGACAGTTTTGTACTACAAACCTGAGGTACCCTTGGTGAGAAGGGTATATCGGGACGTGGAGATAAGCATCCTTGATGTCCAGAGACACCATATAGTCCCCTTCTTCCAGGTTTGCTATCACTGCTCTGAGTGACTCCATCTTGAATCTGAACCTTTTTATGTAAGTGTTCAAGGATTTCAGATTTAAAATTGGTCTCACCGAGCCGTCCGGCTTCGGTACCACAAACAGCGTGGAATAATACCCCTTTCCTTGTTGCAGGAGGGGTACCTTGATTATCACCTGCTGGGAATACAGCTTGTGAATGGCTGCCAAAACTGCCTCCCTGTCGGAGGGAGACTTTGGTAAAGCAGACTTCAGGAAACGACGAGGGGGAAACGCCTCGAATTCCAGTTTGTACCCCTGCGATACTACCTGTAGAATCCAGGGATCCACTTGCGAGTGAGCCCACTGCGCGTTGAAATTCTTGAGACGGGCCCCCACCATATCTGAGTCTGCTTGTAAAGCCCCAGCGTCATGCTGAAGACTTGGCAGAAGCAGGGGAGGGCTTCTGCTCCTGTGAAGCGGCTGCATGGTGCAGTCTTTTTCCTCTTCCTCTGCCCCGGGGCAGAAAAGAGTGGCCTTTTGCTCGCTTGTACTTATGGGAACGAAAGGACTGAGTTTGAAAAGACGGTGTCTTTTTCTGCTGATGTGGAGTGACCTGGGGTAAAAAGGTGGATTTTCCAGCCGTTGCCGTGGCCACCAGGTCCGATAGACCAGCCCCAAATAACTCCTCCCCTTTATACGGCAATACTTCCATGTGCCGTTTGGAATCCGCATCCCCTGACCACTGTCGCGTCCATAACGCTCTTCTGGCAGAGATGGACATAGCACTTATTCTTGATGCCAGGGTGCAAATATCCCTCTGTGCATCACGCATATATAGTAGTGCATCTTTAAATGTTCTATAGTTAACAAAATATTGTCCCTATCCAGGGTATCAATATTCTCGGTCAGGGAATCCGACCATGCGACTCCAGCACTGCACATCCAGGCTGAGGCGATTGCTGGTCGCAGTATAACACCAGTATGTGTGTATATACTTTTTAGGATATTTTCCAGCCTTCTATCAGCTGGTTCTTTGAGGGTAGCCGTATCAGGAGACGGTAACGCTACTTGTTTTGATAAACGTGTGAGCGCCTTATCTACCCTAGGGGGTGTTTCCCAACGCGCCCTAACCTCTGGCGGGAAAGGATATAATGCTAATAATTTTTTAGAAATTAGCTGTTTTTTATCGGGGGAAACCCACGCTTTTTCACACACCTCATTTATTTCCTCTGACTCAGGAAAAAATATTGGTAGTTTTTTCTCTCCCCACATAATACCCTTCTTTGTGGTACTTGTAGTGTCAGAAAGGTTCAATGCCTCTTTCATTGCCGTGATCATGTAACGTGTGGCCCTACTGGACATTACGTTTGTCTCGTCACCGTCGACACTAGACTCAGTATCTGTGTCAGGGTCTGTGTCGACCCACTGAGGTAACGGGCGTTTTAGCGCCCCTGACGGTGTCTGAGACGCCTGGACAGGCACTAATTGATTTGCCGGCTGTCTCATGTCGTCAACAGTTTTCTGCAAATTGCTGACATTATCACTTAATTGTTTAAATACAATCATCCAGTCAGGTGTCGACTCCCTAGGGGGTGACATCACCAACACAGGCAACTGCTCCGCCTCCACATAATTTTCCTCCTCATACATGTCGACACACGCGTACCGACACACAGCACACACACCGGGAATGCTCTGATAGAGGACAGGACCCCACTTAGCCCTTTGGAGAGACAGAGGGAGAGTCTGCCAGCACACACCCAGCGCTATATATATATATACAGGGATAACCTTATATAAGTGTTATTCCCTTATAGCTGCTGTTATTATCGTTATTTGCTGCCAAAAATGCCCCCCCTTCTCTTTTTTACCCTGATTCTGAAGCAGGACTGCAGGGGAGAGTCAGGGAGCCGTCCTTCCAGCGGAGCTGTGAGGGAAAATGGCGCTTGTGTGCTGAGGAGATAGGCTCCGCCCCTTCACGACGTCCTTATCTCCCGCTTTTCTGTGTAAAATGGCAGGGGATTAAAATACATCCATATAGCCCAGGAGCTATATGTGATGTATTCTGTTTTGCCACCTAAGGTATTCCGTTATATTGCGTCTCAGGGCGCTCCCCCCCCAGCGCCCTGCACCCTCAGTGACCGGAGTGTGAAGTGTGCTGAGAGCAATGGCGCACAGCTGCGGTGCTGTGCGCTACCTTAGTCTGAAGACAGGATGTCTTCTGCTGCCGATTTCACCGGACCTCTTCGTCTCTTCTGGCTCTGTAAGGGGGACGGCGGCGCGGCTCCGGTGACCCATCCAGGCTGAACCTGTGATCGTCCCTCTGGAGCTAGTGTCCAGTAGCCTAAGAAACCCGATCCACTCAGCACTCAGGTGAGTCCGTTTCTTCTCCCCTTAGTCCCACGATGCAGTGAGCCTGTTGCCAGCAGGACTCACTGAAAATAAAAAAACCAAACTAAACTTTTATTCTAAGCAGCTCAGGAGAGCCACCTAGATTGCACCCTTCTCGGCCGGGCACAAAAATCTAACTGAGGCTTGGAGGAGGGTCATAGGGGGAGGAGCCAGTGCACACCACCTGATCCTAAAGCTTTACTTTTTGTGCCCTGTCTCCTGCGGAGCCGCTATTCCCCATGGTCCTTTCAGGAACCCCAGCATCCACTAGGACGATAGAGAAAAGAGGTTTATACACAGTCTGTTAACATTTATATATAGCTAGAGTATCCACTGTGTGCAGCATGGACAGCAGCTAGATGGGCTGAACTGTGGTTTTAGACAGACATCTGGTAGCCCCCAGGTTCATTTTGATGAGAAGCTGTTCCACTGAAGCATGTTGGTCGGCTCTACTTCACCATCATAGCCAATGTTTACCTCTCACTTCAATGGCACGTGGTGCTCCGCAATTTCCATGTTGGTTATTAGCAATGGTGCCATTTGTCCAGACACAATACACCTTCACCACAGCAGCATGTAACAGTTCACAAACTTTGCTGTTTCAGAAATACTGCCACCCATGACCAATAAGCTGATAATCATACCTTTTTGCCTCTCTGATAAATCACCCATTTTGACCATGACAGCAACTAGTGATATATGTGCAGATAGCTATCAACCCATCAAGCAGATGTCAAATGTACAGTAGGAGGTGGTCATAATAAAGTGACTCAAGAGTGTATGGCATCAACTGTTTTAGAACTGCAATATTGTACACCAGTGGTTATTGAACTGGATATTTATCCACATTTAATTTTATCTAAGTGGTTTTTGCAAATTTGTCTTTTGTGAGTCCAGGGATAAAAGTTAAGTTTTAACTGATTTGAAGATTCCACCCAAAAAAAAGTTCTCTGTCTCTGGTTTCAGTTTAATATATAAAAAGACAATGGGGGTCATTACAAGTTGATTGTAGCTGTGCTAAATTTAGCACAGCTATGATCAGGCACTCAAACATGCGAGTGGACGCCCAGCACAGGGCTATAGTCTGTCCCACATGTCAGTGCCGGCCCTGCCCCCCCCCCCCTCCCGCAGAAATGCAAAAGCATCACACAGCTGCAATGCTTTTGCTTATCAGGAGTTACTCCCGGCCAGCGCAGCTCCTGCGGCTGGCTGGTAGAACCTCTTCATTGCCCTAGGTCACAGCGGCTGCGTGTGACATCACGCAGCCACCGCGGCCCACCCCAATGGTCCAACCACCCCTGCGTTGCTTGTACTGCGCCCCCAGTACGGCTGCTTAATGCCGCCATCCAGGCTCCTCCCACCCAGCGACCACCTCTGCCTCAAAGGCAATCACTAGGCAATGATGGCCTTCGGCCAACTGGTATGTACCGGCACACTGCGGCACCGGCGAATGTGCAGTTTGGACCCAATCGCTGCACTGCAATAAACTGCAGTGAGCGATCAGGTCGGAATGTGTAAGGACCCCAAGAGGCTGCAAAACAGGGACTTAATGGCTAGACACAGTAAATGCAAAATATTCTGCAATAGACTAGCAGAAAATGCCCCTGCAAATAAAGAACACTGACAAGAAAAGGGTTAATCAGTACAGGCCTACTATGACTTAATACTCTGCAGACACACAGATCAGGGGTTCTGTTTGGTAGAGCCTAGAGAGATAAGAATTTTTAAAAGTTCTCTACTAGGGGTGTGCGCTGGAACATTTTTCGGTTTTGTGTTTTGGTTTTGGATATGTATCTCCTACGTGTTTAGGTTTTTGATCTTTATTTTTTAGGAAAAGTTATAAAAACATCTAGAATAACAAAATTTAGGGGTATTTTTGTTCCTACAGTGTTATTAACCTCAGTAACATTTATTTCCACTAATTTCCAGTCTTTTCTAAACACTTCACAGGTCACTCTATTGTTTTTATCAAGTTTAGGCTAGAGATGAGCGGGTTCGGTACCCTGAAAACCGAACCCCCCCCAAACTTCATGTTCAGAGTCTGGATCCAAGTCCAGCTTGGGTTTTCCGACCACACTCGGATACTAGAACAAGGCAAAACATCATTATCCCGCTGTCGTATTCTCGTGGGTTTTGGTTTCCATATAAATAGCTGCGCGTCCAGTGGTTGTGTCATGTACTGCCATAAGTCCAATGCTGCTGAATCAATCCAGTCCAGTGGTGCTGTTTTGTGCTGCATCAGTCCAGTGGTGGTGTCTTGTGCTGCATCAGTTCAGTCACTCCAGTGGTGGTGTCTGTGCTGCCATAAGTCCAGTAGTGGTGTCCTTTGCTGCCATAAGTCCAATGCTGCTGTATAAGTCCAGTCCAGTGGTGCTGTCTTGTGCTGCATCAGTCCAGTGGTGCTGTCCTGTGCTGCATCAGTCCAGTAACTCCAGTAGTGGTGTTCTGTGCTGCCATAAGTCCAGTGGTGCTGCTGTATACGTCCAGTGGCATCAGTCCAGTGGTTGTGTCCTGTGCTGCCATAAGTCCAGTGGTGGTGTCCTTTGCTGCCATAAGTCCAGTGGTGCTACCGTATAAGTCCAGTCCAGTGGTGTTGCCATATAATTCCAGTCCAGCGGTACTGCCATATAAGTCCAGCAGTACTGCCGTATATATGTCCAGTGGTACAGCCGTGTAAATCCAGCGGTATAGCCGTATAAGTCCAGCGGTACAGCCTTATAAGTCCAGGGGTACTGCCGTATAAGTCCTGCAGTACTGCCGTATAAGTCCAGCGGTACTGCCATATAACTCCAGCGGTGCTGCCGTATAAGTCCAGTAGTGCTGTATACTAGGGGTTATTAATATTTAATCCAAATAATTTTTACATGGTTTGCCCTGTGTGGTGTAGGGGTACGGTCTCCTGTGCTGCATATTATTAGAATAATGCCAAATAAAAGGGTTATTATCCAAATAATTTTTACAGGTTTTGCCATGTGTGTGTGGTTTAGGGGTACGCTCTCCTGTGCTGCATATTATTATAATAACTACAAATAAAAGGATTATTATCCAAATACTTTTTACAGTCTTTGCCGTGTGTGTGGTTTAGGCAAATGCTCTTCTGTGCTGCATATTATTATAATAACTCCAAATAAAAGGGTTATTATCAAAATAATTTTACAGGGTTTTCCCTGTGTGGTGTAGGGGTACGCTCTCCTGTGCCGCATATTGTTCTATAACTCCAGAAAAATAATGGAGAAAAAAAGTTTGGAGGATAAAATAGGGAAAGATCAAGAACCATTTACTCCTAGTGCTGAAGCTTCTGCCACTAGTCATGACTTAGACAATGAAATACCATCAACGTCGTCTGCCAAGGCCAATGCCCAATGTCATAGTAGAGGGCATGTCAAATCCAAAAAGCCAAAGTTCAGTAAAATGACCCCAAAAAATAAATTATAATCATCTGAGGAGAATTGTAAACTTGCCAATATGCCATTTACGACATGGAGTGGCAAGGAACGGCTGAGGCCCTGGCCTATGTTCATGACTAGTGGTTCAGCTTTACATGACGATGGAAGCCCACATCCTCCAGCTAGAAAAATTAAAAGAGTTAAGCTGGCAAAAGGACAGCAAAGAACTGTGTGTTTTAAGATGGTATCACAAATCCCCAAGGAGAGTCCTAGTGTGTCGGCGGTTGCGATGCCTGACCTTCCTAACACTGAACAGGAAGAGGTGGTTCCTTCCACCATTTGCACGCCCTCTGCAAGTGCTAGAAGGAGCATCCACAGTCCAGTTTCTGATATTCAATTGAAGATGTCACTGTTGAAGTACAGGATGAGGATATGGGTGTTGCTGGCGCTGAGGAGGAAGTTGACGAGGAGTATTCTGATGGTGATTTGGTTGGTTTAAATCAGGCACCAGGGGAGACAGTTGTTGTCCATGGGATGAATAAGCCCATTGTCATGGCTGGGCAAACTACCATAAAAGCCACCTCTTCGGTGTGGTATTATTTCTACACAAATCTAGACAACAGGTGTCAAGCCATCTGTTGCTTTTGTCAATCCATAATAAGTAGGGGTAAGGACGTTAACCACCTTGGAACATTCTCCCTTATATGTGTCCTGCATCACATTCATCATAAGTCATTGTCAAGTTCATAAACTGTGGGTAATAGCGTAAGCAGTCCACTGACACCTAAATTATGTGGTTTTGTTTGTTTGAATATTATTTTTCTGTGAGGATGAGGATGTAAACACTGTAGGGGGGGGAATCTGAGGATGAAGATGAAATCTCACCACTATAGAGCTAGTTTGTGCAAGGAGAGATTAATTGCTTCTTTTTTAGTGGGGGCCCAAACAAACCAGTAATTTCAGCCACAGTCTTGTCGCTGAAATGATTGGTTTGTGAAAGTGTGCATGTCCTGTTTATTCAACATAAGGGTGGGTGGGAGGGCCCAAGAACCATTCCATCTTGTACCTATTTTTCCTCTTTGCATTATGTGCTCTTTGGGGCCTAGTTTTTAAAACTGCCATCCTGTATGACACTGCAGTGCCACTCCTAGATGGGCCAGGTGTTTGTGCCGCCCACTTTGATTGCTTAGCTTAGTCATCCAGCTACCTCGTTGCACCTCTTTTTCTTCTTTGCATTATGTGCTCTTTGGGGCCTAGTTTTTAAAACTGCCATCGTGTCTGACACTGCAGTGCCACTCCTAGGTGGGCCAAGTGTTTGTTCTGCACACTTGGGTTGCTTAGATTAGTCATCCAGCAACCTTGGTGCAACCTTTTGTCCTAAAAACAATATTGTGAGGTTTGAGGTGTTCAGAATAGACTGGAAATCAGTGGAAATGAATGTTATTGAGGTTAATAATACCATAGGATAACATTTCCCCCAAAATTCTATGATTTTAGCTGTTTTTATGTTGTTGTTTTTTAAATCATCCAGATCCAAAACCAAAACCCGAAAGTGTGGTTTTGGCAAAACCAATCCAGATCCAAAACACGAGCGAGGATCCAGATCCAAAACCAAAACACGCACATTTCTAGTTTAGGCCAAAAGTTTGCACCGAGGTAACTGGATGATTAAGCTAAGCGACAGCAGTGGGCAGCAAACACGTGCCAGTTAACAATATATTTTTAAATGCTATAATCATCTGTTAAAATGATTTTAAAATTAGGATCAAGTTCTGGTATTCCTTAAAGATATCTTTGACATGCAGAAGTTTAGTTATATTAATTTAAATGTAGTTGATTTATCATTCTTATTAATAATATTAATTTTAATTAATCACAATGTGGTGATAAAAAAATATATATGAAAATAGGACAATAAGTTATAACATAAGAATATGAGCTATGGACAAAGCATCTTGAAATGGATAAAGCACGCCTGGATGTAAACTGGGAGGATAAAGCACAAAATATTTTTAAAAATTTAACTTTTTTGGGTGGACTGAGTGAACACCCCGAGATGGACGGAGCAACTGCAGTCCCTGGATGTATACTGGGATGATACAGCACAATATATTAATTTAAATCAAAATACATATTATTTTTTATATCAAACACTGCTGTTACAGTGTCACACAAATGAGTCAAAAGTATGTATTATTTTTTACATCACACACTGGCAGTTACAATGTTGCATAAGTTAGTTAGAAATATATATTATTACAAATTGCAGTTGACCTTCACTGACAGCGTTGCAAACATGGATCAGAAATATGTATAAGTATTTTTTATATCACACTCCGGCGGTTACTGTGTCGCACAAATGAGTCACAAATATATATATAATTACACAATGCGGTTGACCTTCGCCAACAGTGAAGGTCACAATTGCACAATACGTGTATGAGTAGGAAATAATATACTGCAGTCTGACTGGCAGTGGCACAGAACTTCTTAAAATAAAATAAAAATTGTATAGTACACTGGGATAAAGCACAAACAAACAAAAAAAAGTATAATTATAATTTTAGGCTTTTTGTTTATAGGTTTTTTATTTTCATTTTACACTGGGATGGAGCCCCTGGATGGATGGACAGATCACCCCTTTCAGAAACAGCAGACAGAGCCAGGTGCATAGGGAGGGTGGAACAAGTGGAGCTCGAACTCCAGGCCCCGCTGGGGACAGAAGGCGCCGGCTCACTGCACAGCTGAGAGATGGAATCTCAGGAAGGAGTAGGAGGAGATGACTAGAAGAGTGGAAAGGGGTGGCCACAACACTGCCTGCATGCTGCATATCACTGATTGCACAGTGCAGAGAGTCCAGTGCAGTGCAGTATAGTGTGGTGTGTTGTTAGGGAAGAGGGGAGGTTTGAAGGCTTGTCAGAAGAACTTTCCTGGCTGTCAGGGATCTGCATTCAGTGATCTGGAACATGCAGGCAGTGTGGTGGCCACCCCTTCCCTTTCCTCAGTCCTTTTCTTCTACCCACGGAGGTCCAGTCTGTTAATCACATAGAAGCTCCACCCCTCCAGGCTGGAACGAGGAGCTGCTCTGCTGCCCTCTTGGTGAGAATTATTGAGTGTATATGGTTGTGTTTGTGTGTAAATGTTTGTGTATATGTCTGTGTGCTAATGTGTATACATGTATGAGTGTGTTTGTCTATATATCTTTGTATACAGTATGTGTGAGTATATTTGTGTGTTTATGTATGTCTGTGTGTATATGTGTATGTCTGTGTATATCTGTGTGTTTATATTTGTGTGTTTATGCATGTGTGTATATATCTGTGTATACTGTATTTGTGTGTTTATGTATGTCTGCCTAAATATGTGTGAATCTATGTATGTATGTATGTATGTGTGTGTGTGTGTGTGTGTGTGTGTGTGAGTGTGGTGGTGGGTGGGGGTGCAGTGACATGACCCTGCTCCGGGTGTCATGTCTCCACGCTACGCCTCTAGACAGAGCACCCCATATTCATATACAGCAGACAGAGAGAACCCCTTTCAGATGTAGCAGACAGAGAAAGCAACCCTTTCAGATACAGCAGACAGAGAGAGCACCCGTTTTTTAGATACAGCAGACAGAGAGAGCACCCCTTTTTCAGATACAGCAGAGAGAGCACCCCTTTTTCAGATACAGCAGAGAGAACACCCCTTTCATATACAGCAGACAGAGAGAGCACCCCTTTCAGATACAGCAGACAGAGCATCCCTTTCAGATACAGCAGACAGAGCACCCCTTTCAGATACAGCAGACAGAGCACCCCTTTCAGATACAGCAGACAGAGCAGCCCTTTCAGATACAGCAGACAGAGCACCCGCCCCATGCCATGCCAGACAACACAGTACTGGAGATGGATACATCCATCCAGTATACGCTCCACAGCTGGAGTAAAGATGGTGCTAATGCATGGGGACTTATATAGAATCCAAAACCCATGAGAATCCGACAGCAGGAAGATGACGTTTCGGCCTTGCTTTGGAATCAGAGTAAGGTGGGAAGTCGAATCCCGTCTCAGATTGCAAAGTTCCGGTGGGTTTGTTTCTTCGAGAACCAAACCCCACTCATCCCTATACTCTACCTAATGGACCTACAGATGTAGCCATGCTCATCGTGGCATTTGCCAATCAATACATTCTTAATGGGTGCAGGCGCAACTACTGTAAGATGCAAACACATGCCAGCCGAGGATGCGGTTGCTGAAAATGAAGCAAGAATGCATCTAGGCGAGGCCAAGATAATCCTACTGTAGCTACATATGTAGCTCCAAATATAAAAGGAATTATAGAAAAGTAGACCAGAGGCTGCATCCCTAGCAGCCAACACACTTCTCACTATTTTGAGAGCAATAGCGCAAAATCACAAAGAGAGAGTAGAAAGACATATCAAATCTGCCTTTCAGCCTATGTTATAACCACAGACAACAGAAACAGTAGAGACTACTGCAGGTCAGGATGAGGCAAACAGGGTCAGTTGAAACCATTGGCAGAAGAGGCAAAACATAAGGGCCTTTGTTTTCATTGTTATCATCATGGTCACATGAAAAGAGATTGTTTGGCCCTGATAGCAAAATGTCAGGAGTTGGGCAGCCAGAATTAGGACAATCCCAAGGTACAATAGAAAAACAGTCTCCATGTATTGTATCCATTCTCCCCATGGTGACACCCAATGTTCACGAGCCTCAATGTACTGTACCTGTAGAAATAGAACATAAAGTGACTATACCCTGCTCAGAAGACACTGGGGCCACAAGAACTATTATAAAGGCAGATCAGATTCCTCCCAGCTTAATAACTAATGATTGTTTGAATGATATTGACTTAGATGACACTACTTTGCCATAAAAATGAATCAAACCTCTTTTACTATAATTCCCTATAGGGGAATAGCCCAGGTGCTAGTGTCAGAGACATGCCAGGTTAACTTATTAGGTGTAGATTTATTTTCAGGCCTCGTAGCAGCCATAATATACAGAGATGGGGATATAACAATCACAACTGGAGCAGGCAAGCAGCAATCTATTGCTATTGACACCTATATGTATGCTTAGATGGTACCTGGATGATAGGTCAACATTACTAAGGTTGACAGTCAATAGGTTGACCACTATTGGTTGACATTCATTAGGTCGATATTGTCAAAAGGACAACATTGTAAAAAGGTCAACATAGCAATGGTCAAGAAAGCATATGATCGACATGAAGTTTTTACAATTTTGTTGAATTTTCAACTTTTTCATACTGTACTTTACCATCCACGTGGACTATTATTGGGAACAGATTCCTGTGCACTAATTAGGGTTCCTGGACAATTTACAGAGTAAAAGACACCTCCCCCAAATAAAAAAACAACCCTCATATTAACCTTTTCCAATGTCAGGCATACTACAAATGGTAATCCAAGGCATGGCGCTTATTTTGATTTGTATATGTAGTTGCTAAGTTAGGGATATGGCTTACTAAGAAGTTGATAATGATTAAATGATTACTATTCAAGTGACATCTTGGTATACTGTAATTCAATCAGTCCTTATTGCATCCATTGTGACCTAGTACCCTAGAGTGTTTGCCAAGTGCATTACATATACTCTTAACTATCATGAATAGTTCCCATAACATATGGTTTGTTTCTAGATGATTAACAGTAGATAGTATATAGATATGATTGCCAACTGGGATAGTGACACTAATGGATCTTTGGTCCCACTGCTTAAAATTCATTAGGAAATATAAGCCATTATATATGGGTCACTATGGGTGGTAATTGATGTTGGTAAATATACGTTGTTTAGAATGTAGTAATTTAAATAAAAAGAAGGGACTGAAAGAGTGAAACTCAGAATTATGTTTTGTTAAAATGTATGCTGACATACAGTCCTTAGGCTCATCTTATCACATATTTTTATACATTCTCACCATGGATTTCTATGAGCTTTTTATTTGCAATTAAAAAGATAAATAAATGCTGCAATTGATCTGCTGGAATGTCATTATCTACATGTTCCCTATTGTCTGTTGCCACAGTGGTTGTGACCAATGCTTTAGTGGTGTAATTAGTGATGTGGGGGTGTGATCACTGTTGTGGGGGTGTGGACTGTACAAGAGGTGTGGTTTGTGCCATGTGACCCAAGCAGCAGCTACCTTCAAAAACTTCACTCTTTGCTTGTACCAATAGTATAATGTGGTAGTCTAAAAAGGAACAAAGGGAAACACCCATATACATTTGCAGTATGGATGGTGTAATGGTTAGCACAGCGCTAATGTCATAGATTCGATTCCAACAATGGCTCTATCTGTGTGAAGTTTGTATATTCTGCCCGTGGATTTCTTCTGGGTACTTCAATTTCCTCCCACAATCCTAAAATACACTGGTAGGTTAATTGGCTTCCAACAAAATTAACCCTAGCGTGAAGGTGTGTGCATGTGCATGTGGTTGGGAATATAAATGTAAGCTACACTGGGGCAGAGACTGATGTGAATGGGCAAATATTCTCTGCAACGTGCTGAAGAATATGTGTCCACTATATAAATAACTGGTAATAAAAAAATACAGGGTGGCCAATTAAACTTCCCCTATTCAGAGCCATTTGTAGCTTAATCATACAACCAGGAAATTGCACATTGTAGTAGGGAGAATAATTAGGACATGGAAAGCATGATTCAGTTAATTTTTATTTTTTTAGGAATATGGTGCTTTACAATGTGAAATAGCATGAAAATGGACAGACAATGCTAATTACTGGTGATGATGGTTTTCTGGATTTTCACTTTGAGGAGTAGATGTATAATGAGTTGACATGGGGAAAGAGGTATTAGTACATGTTACTCTCCCTCCTCATGTTTTACTGTGTCAGCGTGTGTTACTATTTTTTTTAGTTCACCCCAGCTGTGCTTAGGGTTGTGTCACATGAGCTCCAGCATTTTAATGCTATAATAAATGTGCTCTCCAGCAGCATTGTGCCTGTCCTGGACAGTGGCCAAATGAAATTCACAATTTCCCACTCTGCTAAACATTTGAGCAAGTGCTGGAGTCAGGAAGAAAAACCTAGTATTGACCCTGGACATCAATATATACATTGATCTTTTTATACACTGGATAGTGTGCAGAATAGAGTACATGTATTAATAATTAACACTATAGATGGTCTAGGGTATAGGCTGTATCAAACATATTTAACTAATGTAATAAGATAAGTGGTCAGGAAAAGTTTAAACATACTATAATAAATAAATAAATAAATAAACAAACATAATAGAACCAGTACATCCATTTTAAGCACACATTCTCCCACCTCCTGTCCTTTCTACCTGGTAGCTACTCTCTGGTCTAGTGCACTGATTGAGGAATTACAGTAGATCCATGCACACAGCAAACTTGGTAGAAGAACCAGCTACCAGTGGGCATGTCCAGCAGCTCTGCTCTGTCCCTTAACTGCATGATGACCAAGTAATTGTATTATATATCATTGCTATTGTTGTCATAATTTGAGCCACATGCCAAGAGGAGGGGCATTTCCGGTCAACCGGAAACTCCCCCCTGCATTTGCCTATGCTGGTGCTGTACAGCAAGTACATTTATTTTATAATGTAAACAGTGGCCAAAATTCCCCTCTTATGTAAAAGGCAAGTGAGGTTTTATCTGCCCATAGGGCACAAACCAGGGGTCTCACGTGTCAGAGTCTACCTAGAGATGCAGCTTTCACCTAAGGAATTTCAGCTGAGTTGGAGCGCTGGAGCAGGCTCTGGTACAGATGCAGGCTATTCTGCCAAACAGTTCTGGTCAAGACACCCAGCATCCTTCACTGAACTGTGCTCAGCATTAGTGATGAGCGGGTTCGGTTTCTCGGAAACCGAACCCCCCGAACTTCACGCTTTTGACACGGGTCCGAGGCAGACTCGGATCTTCCCGTCTTGCTCGGCTAACCCGAGCGCGCCCGAACGTCATCATCCCGCTGTCGGATTCTCGCGAGGCTCGTATTCTATCGCAAGACTCGGATTCTATATAAGGAGCCGCGCGTCGCCGCCATTTTCACACGTGCATTGAGATTGATAGGGAGAGGACGTGGCTGGCGTCCTCTCCGTTTAGATAGAGAGTGAGACACTTGATTTACTGGAGCATTAGGAGTACTCAGAGAGTGCAGAGTTTTGCTGATAGTTATACTAGTGACCACCAGTTTTATTTATTATTTAATTTAATCCGTTCTCTGCCTGAAAAAAAACGATACACAGTCACATACCATATCTGTGCTCAGCCTCAGTGTGCTGCATGATAATATCATCTATGTATATCTGACTGTGCTGAGTAGTGCTCACTGCTCACACAGCTTAATTGTGGGGGAGACTGGGGAGCAGTTATAGCAGGAGTACATATTTAACAGTGCACACTTTTGCTGCCAGAGTGCCAGTGTGACTGACCAGCAGTGACCACCAGTATATTGTCTGCCTGAAAAAGTTAAACACTTGTGTGGTGTTTTTTTTTTTTAATTCTATAAACGCTTTCTGCTGACAGTGTCCAGCAGGTCCGTCATTCATTATATTTCTATCTTCTTCATACTAGTAGTTTAGGAGTCTGCAGTGCTGACAGTGTCCAGCAGGTCCGTCATTATACAATATATACCTGTCCTGCAGTAGTGATATATATATATTTTTTATATCATTATCATCCAGTCTATACTAGCAGACGCAGTACGGTAGTCCACGGCTGTAGCTACCTCTGTGTCGGCACTGGCAGTCACTCGTCCATAATTGTATACCTACCTGTGGTGGGTTTTTTTTTTCTATCTTCTTCATACTAGTAGTTTAGGAGTCTGCAGTGCTGACAGTGTCCAGCAGGTCCGTCATTATACAATATATACCTGTCCTGCAGTAGTGATATATATATATTTTTTATATCATTATCATCCAGTCTATACTAGCAGACGCAGTACGGTAGTCCACGGCTGTAGCTACCTCTGTGTCGGCACTGGCAGTCACTCATCCATAATTGTATACCTACCTGTGGTGGGTTTTTTTTTTCTATCTTCTTCATACTAGTAGTTTAGGAGTCTGCAGTGCTGACAGTGTCCAGCAGGTCCGTCATTATACAATATATACCTGTCCTGCAGTAGTGATATATATATATATTTTATATCATTATCATCCAGTCTATACTAGCAGACGCAGTACGGTAGTCCACGGCTGTAGCTACCTCTGTGTCGGCACTGGCAGTCGCTCGTCCATAATTGTATACCTACCTGTGGTGGGTTTTTTTTTCTATCTTCTTCATACTAGTAGTTTAGGAGTCTGCAGTGCTGACAGTGTCCAGCAGGTCCGTCATTATATAATATATACCTGTCCTGCAGTAGTGATATATATATATATATTTTTTATATCATTATCATCCAGTCTATACTAGCAGACGCAGTACGGTAGTCCACGGCTGTAGCTACCTCTGTGTCGGCAGTCGCTCGTCCATAATTGTATACCTACCTGTGGTGGTTTTTTTTTTCTATCTTCTTCATACTAGTAGTTTAGGAGTCTGCAGTGCTGACAGTGTCCAGCAGGTCCGTCATTATATAATATATACCTGTCCTGCAGTAGTGATATATATATATTTTTTATATCATTATCATCCAGTCTATACTAGCAGACGCAGTACGGTAGTCCACGGCTGTAGCTACCTCTGTGTCGGCACTGGCAGTCGCTCGTCCATAATTGTATACCTACCTGTGGTGGTTTTTTTTTTTTCTATCTTCTTCATACTAGTAGTTTAGGGGTCTGCAGTGCTGACAGTGTCCAGCAGGTCCGTCATTATATAATATATACCTGTCCTGCAGTAGTGATATATATATATATTTTATATCATTATCATCCAGTCTATACTAGCAGACACAGTACGGTAGTCCACGGCTGTAGCTACCTCTGTGTCGGCACTGGCAGTCGCTCGTCCATAATTGTATACCTACCTGTGGTGGTTTTTTTTTTTTCTATCTTCTTCATACTAGTAGTTTAGGAGTCTGCAGTGCTGACAGTGTCCAGCAGGTCCGTCATTATACAATATATACCTGTCCTGCAGTAGTGATATATATATATTTTTTATATCATTATCATACAGTCTATACTAGCAGACGCAGTACGGTAGTCCACGGCTGTAGCTACCTCTGTGTCGGCAGTCGCTCGTCATCCATAAGTATACTAGTATCCATCCATCTCCATTGTTTACCTGAGGTGCCTTTTAGTTGTGCCTATTAAAATATGGAGAACAAAAATGTTGAGGTTCCAAAAATAGGGAAAGATCAAGATCCACTTCCACCTCGTGCTGAAGCTGCTGCCACTAGTCATGGCCGAGACGATGAAATGCCATCAACGTCGTCTGCCAAGGCCGATGCCCAATGTCATAGTACAGAGCATGTAAAATCCAAAACACCAAATATCAGTAAAAAAAGGACTCAAAAATCTAAAATAAAATCGTATGAGGAGAAGCGTAAACTTGCCAATATGCCATTTACCACACGGAGTGGCAAGGAACGGCTGAGGCCCTGGCCTATGTTCATGGCTAGTGGTTCAGCTTCACATGAGGATGGAAGCACTCAGCCTCTCGCTAGAAAAATGAAAAGACTTAAGCTGGCAAAAGCACAGCAAAGAACTGTGCGTTCTTCGAAATCACAAATCCACAAGGAGAATCCAATTGTGTCGGTTGCGATGCCTGACCTTCCCAACACTGGACGTGAAGAGCATGCGCCATCCATCATTTGCACGCCCCCTGCAAGTGCTGGAAGGTGCACCCGCAGTCCAGTTCCTGATAGTCAGATTGAAGATGTCAGTGTTGAAGTACACCAGGATGAGGAGGATATGGGTGTTGCTGGCGCTAGGGAGGAAATTGACCAGGAGGATTCTGATGGTGAGGTGGTTTGTTTAAGTCAGGCACCCGGGGAGACACCTGTTGTCCGTGGGAGGAATATGGCCATTGACATGCCTGGTGAAAATACCAAAAAAATCAGCTCTTCAGTGTGGAAGTATTTCAACAGAAATGCGGACAACATTTGTCAAGCCGTGTGTTGCCTTTGTCAAGCTGTAATAAGTAGGGGTAAGGACGTTAACCACCTCGGAACATCCTCCCTTATACGTCACCTGCAGCGCATTCATCATAAGTCAGTGACAAGTTCAAAAACTTTGGGCGACAGCGGAAGCAGTCCACTGACCAGTAAATTCCTTCCTCTTGTAACCAAGCTCACGCAAAGCACCCCACCAACTCCCTCAGTGTCAATTTCCTCCTTCCCCAGGAATGCCAAAAGTCCTGCAGGCCATGTCACTGGCAATTCTGACGAGTCCTCTCCTGCCTGGGATTCCTCCGATGCATCCTTGCGTGTAACGCCTACTGCTGCTGGCGCTGCTGTTGTTGCTGCTGGGAGTCGATCGTCATCCCAGAGGGGAAGTCGTAAGACCACTTTTACTACTTCCACCAAGCAATTGACTGTCCAACAGTCCTTTGCGAGGAAGATGAAATATCACAGCAGTCATCCTGCTGCAAAGCGGATAACTGAGGCCTTGGCATCCTGGGCGGTGAGAAACGTGGTTCCGGTATCCATCATTACTGCAGAGCCAACTAGAGACTTGTTGGAGGTACTGTGTCCCCGGTACCAAATACCATCTAGGTTCCATTTCTCTAGGCAGGCGATACCGAAAATGTACACAGACCTCAGAAAAAGACTCACCAGTGTCCTAAAAAATGCAGTTGTACCCAATGTCCACTTAACCACGGACATGTGGACAAGTGGAGCAGGGCAGACTAAGGACTATATGACTGTGACAGCCCACTGGGTAGATGTATTGACTCCCGCCGCAAGAACAGCAGCGGCGGCACCAGTAGCAGCATCTCGCAAATGCCAACTCTTTCCTAGGCAGGCTACGCTTTGTATCACCGCTTTCCAGAATACGCACACAGCTGAAAACCTCTTACGGCAACTGAGGAAGATCATCGCAGAATGGCTTACCCCAATTGGACTCTCCTGTGGATTTGTGGCATCGGACAACGCCAGCAATATTGTGTGTGCATTAAATCTGGGCAAATTCCAGCACGTCCCATGTTTTGCACATACCTTGAATTTGGTGGTGCAGAATTTTTTAAAAAACGAGAGGGGCGTGCAAGAGATGCTGTCGGTGGCCAGAAGAATTGCGGCACACTTTCGGCGTACAGGCACCACGTACAGAAGACTGGAGCACCACCAAAAACGCCTGAACCTGCCCTGCCATCATCTGAAGCAAGAAGTGGTAACGAGGTGGAATTCAACCCTCTATATGCTTCAGAGGTTGGAGGAGCAGCAAAAGGCCATTCAAGCCTATACAACTGACCACGATATAGGAGGTGGAATGCACCTGTCTCAAGCGCAGTGGAGAATGATTTCAACGTTGTGCAAGGTTCTGCAACCTTTTGAACTTGCCACACGTGAAGTCAGTTCAGACACTGCCAGCCTGAGTCAGGTCATTCCCCTCATCAGGCTTTTGCAGAAGAAGCTGGAGACATTGAAGGAGGAGCTAACACAGAGCGATTCCGCTAGGCATGTGGGACTTGTGGATGGAGCCCTTAATTCGCTTAACAAGGATTCACGGGTGGTCAATCTGTTGAAATCAGAGCACTACATTTTGGCCACCGTGCTCGATCCTAGATTTAAAACCTACCTTGGATCTCTCTTTCCGGCAGACACAAGTCTGCTGGGGTTCAAAGAACTGCTGGTGAGAAAATTGTCAAGTCAAGCGGAACGCGACCTGTCAGCATCTCCTCCTTCACATTCTCCCGCAACTGGGGGTGCGAGGAAAAGGCTCAGAATTCCGAGCCCACCCGCTGGTGGTGATGCAGGGCAGTCTGGAGCGACTGCTGATGCTGACATCTGGTCCGGACTGAAGGACCTGACAACGATTATGGACATGTCGTCTACTGTCACTGCATATGATTCTCTCCCCATTGAAAGAATGGTGGAGGATTATATGAGTGACCGCATCCAAGTAGGCACGTCAGACAGTCCGTACTTATACTGGCAGGAAAAAGAGGCAATTTGGAGGCCCTTGCACAAACTGGCTTTATTCTACCTAAGTTGCCCTCCCACAAGTGTGTACTCCGAAAGAGTGTTTAGTGCCGCCGCTCACCTTGTCAGCAATCGGCGTACGAGGTTACATCCAGAAAATGTGGAGAAGATGATGTTCATTAAAATGAATTATAATCAATTCCTCCGTGGAGACATTCACCAGCAGCAATTGCCTCCACAAAGTACACAGGGAGCTGAGATGGTGGATTCCAGTGGGGACGAATTGATAATCTGTGAGGAGGGGGATGTACACGGTGATATATCGGAGGATGATGATGAGGTGGACATCTTGCCTCTGTAGAGCCAGTTTGTGCAAGGAGAGATTAATTGCTTCTTTTTTGGTGGGGGTCCAAACCAACCCGTCATTTCAGTCACAGTCGTGTGGCAGACCCTGTCACTGAAATGATGGGTTGGTTAAAGTGTGCATGTCCTGTTTATACAACATAAGGGTGGGTGGGAGGGCCCAAGGACAATTCCATCTTGCACCTCTTTTTTCTTTTTTTTTTCTTTGCGTCATGTGCTGTTTGGGGAGTAGTTTTTGGAAGGGCCATCCTGCGTGACACTGCAGTACCACTCCTAGATGGGCCAGGTGTTTGTGTCGGCCACTTGGGTCGCTTATCTTAGTCACACAGCTACCTCATTGCGCCTCTTTTTTTCTTTGCGTCATGTGCTGTTTGGGGGGTGTTTTTTGGAAGGGCCATCCTGCGTGACACTGCAGTGCCACTCCTAGATGGGCCAGGTGTTTGTGTCGGCCACTAGGGTCGCTTAGCTTACTCACACAGCTACCTCATTGCGCCTCTTTTTTTTCTTCTTTGCGTCATGTGCTGTTTGGGGGGTGTTTTTTGGAAGGGCCATCCTGCGTGACACTGCAGTGCCACTCCTAGATGGGCCAGGTGTTTGTGTCGGCCACTTGGGTCGCTGAGCTTAGTCATCCAGCGACCTCGGTGCAAATTTTAGGACTAAAAATAATATTGTGAGGTGTGAGGTGTTCAGAATAGACTGAAAATGAGTGGAAATTATGGTTATTGAGGTTAATAATACTTTGGGATCAAAATGACCCCCAAATTCTATGATTTAAGCTGTTTTTTAGGGTTTTTTGAAAAAAACACCCGAATCCAAAACACACCCGAATCCGACAAAAAAAAATTTGGTGAGGTTTTGCCAAAACGCGTTCGAACCCAAAACACGGCCGCGGAACCGAACCCAAAACCAAAACACAAAACCCGAAAAATTTCCGGTGCTCATCACTACTCAGCATATACTTGGTGCAGACTGCTGCTGCCTGCACTTGGGTGACAGAATGCACTAAAAAGGATCCAGCATGGCAAATAAAGTCCTGTAAAGCCTTCCACTGCACTGCTATATTTTGAAGACTATAATGCCATATATTTGATTTCCAGGTCTGACGGCCTATGGGGAAGGAGGTGAGTAGCAGCTTGAGTGGACAGGGTAGCAGTCAGCTGCTGCAGGCAGGCTTGAGCAGGATCTTTTTCCAGCTGCAGTTTATTCTGTGGGCAGTAGGCCTATTTTGATGGGGGGCCTGGAGCTGCAGTTCCACCCTCCCCATTGTTGATCATGCTCTAAATATCCTATACTGGAAACCAGGACCTCGTTGCAGGTCAAAATTACTTTTAATAAATAAGATAAAATAGACATCATAGCGTTTTCTTGGAGTTATTGAACTTCATAATATCATACTCCAGTTAACCAGCAACTAAAACAGAAGGTGTCTTGTGAGAAGGCTTGTAAGCTTTGTGTTTTTAACATATTTGGAAGATCAAACTGAAAAGTAACTGCACTCCATGTTTTTCTTTTCTTAAAAGAATTTATATATTTGGGTCCACATTTATTGGAAGGTTGCTTCAGTTGGATTTTGAAGGTTGTCAGAGCAGCCATCAGAGGGGGAACTGAGGGGACTGGTGTCCTGGGCCCTTACAGAGAGGGAGGCCCACCCCTGGCTCCTACCACTAATAACTGTAGAGCTGCACCGGTCTGTGACTCAACAGCAGGCTGATGTGCAGGGAGGGCTTCTTAAAAAAGCCTTATCTGCACATAAGATAAGGCTCCATTCCTGTTGGTCTGCAACACTCCACCTCTATGTAACGTCAAAATGTATAACATCACATAAGAGTGGAGCAGTAAGGCCAAATCTTTTTTGGGAGGCAGGGGCCCTGTCCATTTTGCCAGTCCCGTGCTCCACAATTTCTGATGACAACCCTGCAGGTTGATAACAACACCCTATCACCCCCATTGAAATGTCAAATCCTTCAATGTTTCTCTGAAAAAATAAAAACTGTCAAAATTGTTGCATGTTATTCCACAATCTTTAGATGAGCCAAGGTTTCTGAAAATCTTTAAGAGGAGCAGGCTTTCAGATGTCAACAATAGACACAATGAAACTTGAAAACTGCAGATGGTACATGATGATCAATATCATATGAGATTTCTTCCCATAGGAGTGAATCTGCCAAATATTTTTGAGAATAGTAGATAAAACAACTCCAGTAAGGTTTGATTGACTTTATTCATCTGGCCATTAAACTGAAGGTGGTAAGCTCAAAGCAATTTCGCAAAACTGATAAACCATGACCCATGATTGTCTGTCTAAGATTGTATTAGAGGGAAAGCCAAAGAAGATAAGATCTTAACTGAGGGAAAACCAGTTAAATTAACAAAATTAATTATTAGATGTTTTTGTATCCCCTGTCATTAGTTGTAGCCACCACCCCCCATTTTATTAGTTCTAATCACCACCTTAGGTGCATTAGGGATAGGCTAGGGGCAGGGAAAAGGGTAAAATAATGACCCCATCCCCTGTAGGCATTGCAAAAATCAGAATGCAGCAATATAACTGTTGCAGAACAATGCAAATATTGAGGGAAACTCTAGCATAGAGAGACTTTAGGAGGCAGGAAAGGTCACCACTCCCAACGGAAGTTGTAAGTCTTCCAGAGCATGCTGCCTGTTTTACAGACAGAGGTGTCAAAATTACAAATAAAGCATCCAATCTACCCAAAAAAGTACCCAATTTGTCAAAGAAATCTACCAGTTTAAAAGAGCAAATTGCCAGGCTCACGGGAGGGGAATCTCTGATTGCAATAGAGCAAGCGTAGAGAAAAAGTGTAAGCAAACAGAGATCCAGATGATTTCCAGGTATTGGACAATAGTAAGAAAACATGGCCTATATGAAATATTCAACTCCATGTTTCAGAATGTGGCCCTTGTGTGAGTAAACACTTATTTGTGAGTTACCCCTTATGAACATTATAACACCAAATACATGACTATTTATCTGTACTGGAGCCTAATGCCATTGACATGCCTTACACTGCTAGGGCTTCTCTGTACCTCATCCATTGTTTTTATCTAATGTTCTTATTATTCTTGTTGAATCGACAGTACTCATGTCTTTGTTATCTGATAAAATATGCCTGTAGTCACATATTTGTTATTATTGTAATTAAAACTCTTATTATAGTTGTAGTTCTTCAAAGTGAAAATTATATTCTTCAATATATCCAGTACAAAAAGAAACTCCTTATGAATTTCCATTATAATTGTACTCTTCATCATCATTGTTACGATTTCCAAATATCTTTTTTTGCTTCCTCAGCTTATACAATTATTAAAGTTAGCCTTTTAATTTCATGCATGACAAATATAGTTGACATAGTACTTTACTTCAGAGTCTGCATCCATAGTTTAAGTTCAATATGGTACTCTTTAAGCTGTGTATGACATGTTGACAGTCTTAATTTAAACATTCATCATATTGACATGAGTAGGTTTACATGGTCGTAATGTTGACATTAACCATGCTGACATCCATCAGCTAGACAGTGATGAAGTGATATGATAAAATACCAGCATATTTTCCCTGGGGGCCCATTGGTGACTTACCTGCTCCAAGTGGCTGCAGCAGCTCCATTAGCATGTTCTGGGTCCCATTGGTCATGTGATTGTCACTTCTGAGTTAGAACTATGATCATTCAAAGCTCTGATAAGTATTTCTCTCCGATCCCTAACCCTAATTCGTACCCCTCATCCTCTCATGGTTTGCATACTACTCTAATTGTTGTGGGTCTGCAGATGTGCAAGACCTGTTCTGAGTAAGTGCACAATGGGTCCTGCATTGCTTCTTGCAGTTTCATCAAGGCGCATGATTGACTTGTTGCAGCCAATTTGGGGGTAAAGTGGTGGTTTTTCTGGCCTGCATTCCTGGAAATCAGGGCATCTCCCACATTTCCTGGCAGTACCGAGGCCAGGATCTGCATCAGAGGTTGCAGATTTCATGGCCTTGCAAACAGGAAGGAGGTGGACAGTCTGAAAAAGCTTTCTCAGGATGATGATACTGGAAAAATCCCTACCTATGATCGTAATGCTGATTCAGTGATGCAACTTTATGTACAGTACTCAGATCTCCAAAGTTGTCAGGTAGTGTCTTTTTTCCTAAATAGCCCCCAACAGCATTAGCAAAATTAGTTGTATGGTGTTGCACAGCCAATTTTTAGTTGCTGTGCAATACCTTACTACTATGAATTAGGCCCATTGAATGCAACCTAGTGGCCCCAAAGTGATTAATCTGATTGCAATGAAAATTGACCACGTCCACTCCCATACTAACTGTAGGTCAACAGAATCTTCATAAAAAAATGGGATCATTATTGCATTAAAAACAAAACTACGGAAATATTTGTACCTTATGATGCATTGATTTGCAGTATACAGTAAATTTTTAACTTTTTAAACTTTTGCTTTAGTTTCTGTTGATAATATTTTTAACAAAAAATTGTGTTTTACACTAATAAATTCACAAAAAAATGCAATCAATTGTTGAATATTGAACAAACTGGAATCTATTGTAAACAATAATTGAAGTATAACTTTATATTATAATAACCCCATGTGAAAAAAATGTATCCTAGAAAAATAACATGACATAATGATATTCCAGATACAATACTTTAAAATGATTAATATGATCAAACAAAATAAGCACTGTAATGTTCTGTTATTTTTATTGAATTGATGTAAACCTCTTGCCATTGAAAAACAGCATACTGTATCTCATTAAACATATTTAAATACATATTGTGTTGTACATTATGTACAAATTTTGTCAATGTTTGAAACATTTTTCAGTTCAGGTAAAATACATAAACATAATTTCTTCCAGCATTTTAATGCTTCTAAAACAGGACTCTCATTTAAAAAAAAATATTGTGCCATTAGTGCTGCTCAGGTAACCCACCATATGCCTTTCTGCTTTAAGTAGACATTTTAAAATTACAAAATCAAAGATATTGTATCCAGGTGCTGTTTAGATTCAATCCTGTAACAAGCAAAGTTTAATTATTATTTTCAGAATTCTCAGTCTATGTGTCATTGTACGACCATAAAAAATTGTCAATAACTTGCAGGTGGGCTTAACTTTTTTAATTTCATTGCACATAATAAGAGTTATATAATTTGTATGCTGAATCAAATAAAATATAGTTCCAATGGTAATATAACTCATATCTAACATGATATGTGTTTAAATGTTTGATGATTGAATCATGCAGAGAGCTGTAAAGTATTTGAAGTTCCTGTCCAGTTAGATATATTTTGTACCAACATGCAGATGCAAAACGAGCCTTAAAATAAAAGCATTTTGCATACTGTAACTTGCAAAGTTGACCATACTGTATTACAATATACTTTATGGCCTGCAAGCATAGCATATCTTTTATTTTTATGCCAGAATGGAACAGTAGTATATTATGACTATAATTTTGAAAGCATTACAGAAGTACTAACTTCTCTATTTCTTCTAAAAGTTCCCATCCAAAAACTTTTATATGACTTATAATGCACCAATAGCTATGTATGTATTTATTTATTTATTAACATTTTCTTATATAGCACAGCAAATTCCATTGCACTTTACAACTGGATACAATGAGAAAACAAAACAGGGTAATAACAAACAGTCAGAGGTAGGAAGGCCCTGCTTGCAAGCATACTCTCTATGGGGAAATAGGCATTAATACACAAGGATAGGTGCTATCTATTGCATAGTTGTCCACCACATTGCAATGGTGCTTACTA